>NC_068575.1:18743247-20066113 GCF_025698545.1 Gossypium raimondii | reverse complement strand
TCTCCCTCTTTAGGCAATTCTGTCATCGAAATTGTTACCTAAAAATAAGTTCAAGTATTGTGATTTCATCGATTCTTCTGTTTCCCAGGTGGTTTCCTCAATACCGTGTCGATGCCATAAAATTTTGCCAATGGTACTCTTTTATTACAGAGTTCTTTTACTTTGCAAGCTAAAATTATTATCAACTCTTCAAAATACGACAAATTCAGTTGTAATTCAATTTCACTAGAAGTAATAACATGTGAAGGATCTTATTTATACCATCTCAGCATCGAAACATGGAAAACGTTGTGAATCTTTTCGAGTTCAGGAGGTAAAGCCAATCTATAAGCTACAAGGCCGATCCTTTCAAATATCCCATACGAACCTATAAACCTCAGACTCAGTTTCCCTTTTCTGCCAAACTGAAGCACTTTCTTCAATGGTAAAACTTTTAAAAATACACGATTGCCAACGACAAATTGTATGTCATTTCTTTTCAAATTTGCGTACGACTTCTAAAGATCAAATGCAACTTTAAGACAATCATGAATAACTCGAACTTTATCTTCAGTCTCACAAATCAAATAGGTTTCAACTAACTTGGATTCGCTTAACTCATACCAATATAGTGGTGTTCTACACTTTCATCCGTATAAAGCTTCAAATGTTTTCATTTTAATACTAGACTGATAGATGTTATTTATAAGAAAATTCATCTAACAAAAAATATTTTTCCCAGCTCCCTTCAAACTCAAGAACACAACACCGTAACATGTCTTCTAGTAGTTGTATTACCTGCTCTGAATGTCCATCAGTCTGTGGATGAAATGCTATACTGAAATTGAGTTTAGTGCCCAAAGCCTCATGAAGTTTACCCCAAATTCTAGAGGTCAATCTTGAATCTCGACCAGAGATGATAGATATGGGTACTCCGTACAATATAACAAACTCAGATACATACAATTCAGCTAACCTTTCAAGTAAATAATTGGTTATGACCAGAATAAAATGAGTTGATTTCATCAATCTGTCAACTATATCCCAGATTGAATCTTTCTTTCTTAGTGTAACAGGCAATCCTGATACAAAATCCATCATAAATCGATCTCATTTCCACTTGTGAGTCATAACTGGTTGTAATAACCCTGACGATACCTAATGCTTAGCATTCACCTGTTGACAAACCAAACATTTCACCACAAACTCTGAAATATCTCGTTTCATACCCAACCACCAATACATTTGTTTTAAATCACTAAACATTTTAGTATCTATCAGTATTAACTCTGAATTCTGTAAACTAATCACTCTAAATCTATTCTCATTTAGCTAATAATTTCGAGTCATCATTTCGCAACTCCCAAATTCGTTGAAGAAACACTGGCCTAATTTTCAATTTGGCTAAAAGTGAACCGTCACGATTCCAAAGAATGATTCTTAACTAAGTGCATCTGCAACCACATTAGCTTTTCCCAGATGATAATCAATTACTAAATCATAATCTTTCAACAATTCGAGCAATCGTCGCTGCCTCAAATTTAATTATTTTTTAGCCATCAAATATTTCAAGCTTTTGTGATTAGTATAAATGTGGCATCTCTCACCATACAAATAATGTCGTCAAATCTTCAGAGCGAAGATAATCGCAGCCAATTTTAGATCATGAGTCGGGTAATTTCTCTCATGTGGCTTTAACTGTCGAGAAGCGTATACTATTACTTTTCTAGCTTGCATCAGTACACAACCTAATCCATTGCGCGACGCATCACTATTAACAACATACTCTTTCTCAGATTCAGGCTGAGTCAATATAGGAGCTTCCATCAACATATTTTTTAGCTGGTCAATACTCTGCTGGCATTTATCTGACCAAATAAACTCAACATTTTTCTATAATAACTTGGTCATCAGTAAAACAATCATAAAAAATTCTTAATGAATTGACGATAATATCCAGCTAAGCCCAGAAAAATATGTACCTCAATAACATTTTTTAGAGCTTTCTAGTTGACAATGGCAAAATTTTGCTCGGATCAACACGAATTTCATCCGCAGAAATTATGTGATCAAGAAATCCAACCTCTCTGAGTCAAAACTCAAATTTATTGAATTTTGCGTACAACTATTTCTCGCTTAAAATCTATAGACCAATTCTTAAATGTTGAACATGTTTGGATTCTATTTTTGAATAGATTAGCATATCATCAATAAACACAACCACAAATCTATCCAAATAAGGCTAAAAAACCTAATTCATCAGATCCATAAAAGCAGCAGGGGCATTGGTTAATTTGAATGACATCACTAGAAATTCATAATGACCATAATGAGTTCGGAAAGTAGTTTTTGGCACGGCGACATCTTTAACTCGCAACTGTTAATATCTCGATCTAAAATTTATCTTCGATAATATTGTTGCCCTTGCTGCTTTTCAAACAAATTTTTGATACGAGGTAAAGGATATTTATTCTTTATTGTGACCTTATTTAGTTTTTTGTAATCAATACAATCTCAGCAATCCGTCTTTCTTTTTCAAAAATACCACAAGTGCACCCAAGGGAGATACACCCGGTCGAATAAAACCTCTGTCTAACAATTCTTGCAACTATGCTTTAAGTTGTTTCAACTCAACTGGTGCCATTCGATACGGTGTGATCGATAATGGAGCAGTCCCAGGCATCAATTCAATCACAAATTCAACTTCATGTTTCGGCGGCAATCCCGATAACTCTTCAGGAAACATGTTTGTAAATTCATTCATAATTGATACCTGATCAAGTTTTGACTCTAAATCTCGAGTATCAAGTATATAGGCCAAAAATGCCTCACAACCTTTATGAATCAATTTCTATGCCGAAATAGTTGAAATAACTCTGGCAACACTGTTTGATCTGTCTGACTCAACTTTAATCATTTCACCTGTCTAACATCTCAGATCAATCTATTTCTATTTACAGTTTACTACAGCATCATGTAACGTCAACCAGTCCATTCCCAGAATAATATCAAATTCACGAAAGGGCAACAACATCAAATTAGTAGGATAGTCACAACCCTGAATTCTCAACGGACACTTCCAACATATTAAGTTAACTAACACACTCTAACCTGGTGGATTAGTGACTCAAACATCAAACTCAGTTGACTCAATAAGTAAATTCTTATATGTTACTAACGTCATGCAAATATATGAGTGAGTCAACCCAAGGTCAATCAGTGTATACACAGTAACATCAAAGAGATAGAATGTACCAGTAATAACATCGGGTGTAGTAGCTTCCTCTCTGGCTCGAATAGCATATGCTTGCATAGGTGCTCTAGCTTCATATCTAACAGTTGTATCTTTAGTGCCACTGCGATTTGCTCTAGTATTACTACTCTGACCCAGACGCCTACTTTTTTGATATGTAGACAATTGTTTTTCGTTCTTTTCTTCATTGTCTCCCACTAATCTTAGACAGTTTCACACAAAATTATATGTTGCTCCACATCTGTAACATGCACCTGTTTCGGTCCTGTATTCACCAACATGTGGTTTTCCACATTGCTCACATACTGATCTCAGAGCGTTACGAGCACTTTCGACACTATCAACAGATTTAAACTGAGATTTTGAATCATGTTATCTTGACGTGTTTTTACCTGATAACCCAAATGGTGAAGTGACACGATTAAAATATTCTTTTGATTTCTTTGATGGTGGTGCAGAAAAAGACTTAAAAAATCTTCTTTTACCAAATTCTCGAGCTTTCCTCTCACTCTCTAGCTCTTGTGATTATAAACTTCCTCCCTCTTTTGAGCATGATCAGACAAAACAACGAACTCTCATATTTTTTTCCCTCCAATCAACATTTTAATTACATCATTTAATCCATCTTCAAAGAGAAAGCACATTTCTTCCTCGTTTGGCACAATTTCACGAGCATACTTGCTAAGATGCACAAACTCTCTTTCATACTCGTCTACGGACTTGTTTCCTTGCTTCAACTCCAGAAATTCTTTCTTTTTCTAATCCAGAAATCATTTGTTGATATACTTCTTTTTAAATTTTGTTTTAAAGAAATCCCAATTAATGTTATCTTTCGATACTACCTCTTTTATCATTGACCACCAACTGTAAGATTCCTCTTTAAGTAAACATATGGCGCATCGAAGATAATCATTAAGAGAACAAGTCATTTCATCAAATACTCGCTGAATATTTTCAAGCCAATACTCGACTTAAGTCATATCATCTCCACCTCAAAATTCCTCAGCACCACACTTTCTAAATTTATCAATAGGAATCCGTCAACTTGTTTAAGTTGTTTGAGGGGGTGAGGGTACCACAGGAGGTATAATATGGGGTGGAAGTTGTTGAGCTACAAGGTTGGATCGCATAAACTCAGTGAACCAATGACCTATTAAACCAAAGAAAACATTTTAAATTTTATTTTTTGACATTTATGGAATAGATAAACTATGATCGCTTCTTTTTCATTAGTCAGAGCATTACTATTCACTTCATCAGTGTCAGCATGACCAGATTCTGCCCACATCTTTCAAATCTAAAAGAGAAATAGGAGTTAGATTGGATCAATCAATATCACACTATCACAAGTTTATATGGTATGTAATTTCTAGACTTTAACATACTATGTTTAGTTCGAGAATTGACTAAGTCGTAGCTCTGATACCACTAAATGTAACACCCTTAACCTGTCTCCATCGTCAGATTAGGGTTATAGAGTATTACAGTACAATTCAAAACATTTAACTTCAATTATAAACAATTATGCAAATTATAAAATAACATTCAATAAATAAATTTAATCAAGGTAGAAATACATTAATAGGCTTCAAATCGAGCCAACGGGACCCTAAAAATAGTTTGGAATTAATTAGGGACTACTTTGAAACAAAATAGAAAATTATGGAAAAATTGAAAATTTTAAAAAAATGTCACACGGCAGTGTGGCTCAGAAACATGGCCGTTTCGCGACTCCACACGCCTATGTAAGCAAACAGTGTAACTAACTATGCTCGTGTAACATAAGGCCACAGGTCATATGGCCAAACCGTGTAACTTATTGTGAACGTGTAGCTCAGGGTCACACGACTGTGTTGCCAGGTCGTGTAACTCTTGTAACGCATAGGTTTGTGCAAGTGTACACAGTCGTTATCAAGTAATAAGTAAGTATCGAGTTATCGTCTCCACAGGGATTGTATTTCTGTTAAGTAACTTAATTTGTAAAATTATATTAACAATTTGGTAAATAAAAACACAATATAGCTGAGAAGTGGTGATTAAAATATATTAAACTAAATGCAATGATCCCTAATGCAAATTATCCTAAGTTTGCAAACTATATGAATGAAATAGATTTTAGTAAAATTAAACACAATTTGCAACAATTATAACATAAATAAAATAGGACAATTACTTTAATTAAACTCAACTTATGATCAACATGCTTAATAACATTCGAAAAACCATTTCATGGCAACTCGATCTTTCATGAGTTTGAAAATCACATTAGGTTCTTTCGGAATCCTTTACATAGTAAATACGCATTTTACTGATCCTTATTTACTAAGGATTTCTTAGCATTCATATGAGGTAACAGGGACGTGTCAGGTTTGAAACAATAATCACATAAATCTAAAAACTATGCAGATAACAGAGCTTGGTCAGAGTTGTTATGCAACCTCAAATTTAATCGGGTAAGGATCTAAATTGAGCATGCACATTTCAATTATGTGTCCATTAGCCGTCGTCTAGCCAGGATCGCTCAGCTAATTTAGATGCATTTCAATCACATATGAATGAAATACAAACTTGATTTTAATTGAAAACATGATCGATTGAGGCACAAACATTATAAGCATGAATCAAATAAATATTATTTAATCAAAGAAATCATCCTAGATTAAATAAAATTAAGCTAACATTGTTGTAAACGAGAACAAAGAACACATAGCAAACATATTTATATTAAATTAAAGAAAAGGAAGATTAAACCCAATTCAGAGTGGCTGTCACCCAAGACTCTAACTGACGAGGCTCCTTCGTTCCTTTGCTGGTGGCTCTCCAAGGTGGCCGACCAATGGTTCTTTAAAGGCTTAATTATTAAAATCTCTATGAAAAGATGATGCTAGGTGTGGGAATGGAAAAGGGTAAGAGAATTTGGAGAAAAGAGAGAATGATGCTTGAGGGATGATGAATGAAGGAATGAGAGGGTCTTATTTATAGGTGAAGAGAGGGGGATAGTTTGCTAAAAATAGGAGTTTTCATCTTTTAAAGCATATTCTATGGGTGGTCGGCCATAAATTGAGCAAGTTGAGCTGATTTTTCCTTGATTTTTGGTCAATTTGAGTGTCACAACAACTCAAGACTAAGACTCGGTCAAGTGAAAATCTTCAGGTAAATCTCTAATTTCTTCAACTCTTCAAGGACCTTGTGCAATTAAACTAAAGAGTGGTTTATGGACAACCATGTGCAACCGAATTTTTGCGTTGACTTGGTCTCCAATTTCAAATGTTTTGTAATCCAACAAAGTTATCAGGCCTGTCCAGAATAAATCAACAAGTTAGAGGACCAAAGAATAAAATTTATCCAATTTAATTAATTAATTAAAAACTCAAATTATTAATTAAATATTTTAAAATGAATTATTAAATATAATTTTATATTTTATTAATTAATTTAATCATGTATTACCCACTTTATGTCTTAAAATATAATATATTCAAATTAATATAAAATAAGCCATTTATTGTATGAAAACTATATAATAAAGCATAAAATCAAATTTTAATAATTTCTATGTCCTAATTTCATATTTTCACATATTTCATTAATTTATTAAACAATTACTTAGTTTTAACAATGGATTTATGTAAAAAAGTGATAAATTACATAGGAAAAATCCTATATATTTTTTCGTTTACGCACCTCCAAACTTAAATCATTGCTCGTCCCGAGTAATGTTTATGCACAACAAAAGGTCTTGCTAAGGAAAAATTGCTAATTGTGTAAGCAGCATCAATCTTTGTCCTATAATCATGCATTAATAACTTCATGCTTATCGATCTTCTTTATTAACAAGTAATTCATATGCAAACATTCCTTAAAATTATACTAAGCTTCAAAATATGTCAACATGATTCATAGTTTGCATGTATGTCAGAACCATAGATTACATTCTTCATTCAACATAATTTCCTATCAATTAAGCAAACAATCACAAGGCTTTTTTATGATCTTCATATGTTGAACTTAGGACTTTCTCTCCACTAATGTAGGTGACATAATCATCAAACCAATAGGTATTTTATAAGGTTGTAATGGGGCTCAGTTAAAGGTAGGGATTTTAAGAGATGGGACATTTCGGTTTTAAAAATCTTAACCTTTAACTTTGTCTTAGTTTTCTCGTAATACAACCTTTTTCTTTATGTGAACCTTTGGAACACCCCCAAACTTATTTGGATCTCAAGCTCATACATTTTTCCATTTTGGAGATTGAGCGAACTTTTCTTCGCTTTTTTTTTTAAGCATGAGCACATACATCTTTATGAAAATTTCCTCAAATGTTGATTCCCAAGACAACTTTAGTTAAGATAGGTGCACAAAATTAGGATAATTTTAAAAAGATGGTAACTAGCTTATAATGTAGGTTCATTGCAAAAACAGGCTTTTAAGCTCAAAGTTACAGTTTCAAGGGTCTAATATCATAGGGTTGGCTTAAAAAGGCTCAAACGGTCCAAAGAAATGGTGCCTATATCATTTCAGATTTTTATGTTCCCTAGGATTTCGCCTCAAGAAAGTTACTAAGTCAATTCTAAAGATATAAACCTTCATGCATGTCTAATCTTAAAAGAAACTAAGTTTTCATGGAAAACATTACTAAGGCTAAGATCATACAAACATTCCATTCTTCATGATAACATACTTTCACTTAGATAAAATCATCATTCATACATGCATACAAACTATCTCAGTAACAAAAAAAAATCTCTAAACATTTATTTATTAAATACTTATGAAAGAAATAATTGAATCATACTTGAAAAGAAAAAAATTAAAAGTTTGAGCAATTTATTTGCCTTACCCCGTTTAAAAAGAAGCAATGTCCTCATTGCAAGAACAAAGTAATGAATGAAAACTGAACACCAAGTAGGGTTGTAAAGAAAGAGAGGTGAGTCATTAAGACTGCTTAAATACCAAGTCTTCCCTAATAACTCAATCCTAGACATGTTCATTTCCATTACCACATCACTTAGTCTTATTCTTTCTAAAGAAGTGTTAAGTTGTTCATGCTTTCTATGTTTTATTCTGCAGGAATTAAATCTTAATTACGAAAAATAAATTCCTAAAGACCTAAAAATAATTAAATAAATAACAGGACAAGAATCCCCCTTTTTATTTTTCTAACTTATTCCCCTTGTCTTCTTTAACTCCATCTCCGCTTTCATCGTCAGTATCTTCCGTCCATGTCTCAAAGATAGCATCTGGGAACTCAAGAACAAATGTCTTAGAGATATTCTTAAAAGTATTTCGAATTGAGTCATCTCTAATTTTTGCATATTTCCAATAAGTTTGTTGTTGATTGTGCATGAACTTGCACATATCCATCAAAATTGACAACTCCGATTTCCTTGAAGTACTTGCAGAAGTTAGCATGGGAGTTGTATATTCAAGTTCAACACTTAGCTTCACTGGTTCTTCTTCTGGCTCAACCCTTGGTTCAGGAATGTTCAGTTCCTTATCAGATTCTTCCTCTTCAGTGTCTGTGACTGAATTAGCTCTAGTTTTAGTTCCATCTGTTGACTCCTCTGAATCCAGCTCAGTTGGCTCTTCTTTCTCTCTTTGATTCAATTCATGCACCCTCCCTGCTAATCTTTCAATATCATAATTTGTAAAGTATCCTTAAACATAACTCCCCTTTAGATTTGCTTGTGTTCTAACACGAGCCTTTAAGCAAAGTGAATGGATTAATGATGGGAAATAAGCACTTCCTACCTTCTTTTTAGCACAATCGTGAATCTCCTTGAGGATAATTTTCCCAACATTAATGGATTTTTCTGTCAAAATTGCATATAACAAAAGCATTTGTTCTATCAAGATGGTAGAACTATGTGAGATAGGCATAAAACTGTAGCGAACGAAATAAAATCATACCTTCGCTACTAGTTTTAAGTATTCTCTTCGACAAGAATGACTGCCATACTTTCTTATAATCTATTGGGATCCTGGATTTGTCACAACATCAAGCACTTTTTGAAGAAAATCCCAATTGATATTGTTTATCATAGGGTAGTACTCATCTTCTTCAACATCAGGTAAATTAAACAAATCATTGATGGACTTAGAAGTTAGAGGTACCTTTTTCTTTCGAACGATGACTTCGATAGCATCTTGCGTAGTCAAACTAGCATAGAATTCTTGAACTAGTTCATCATGGGGAAGTGAACGAGCATCACAAAATTGTTCCCACTTGAGAGCATTGATTTTCTTTCTAATCGGTATAGGGACAACCATCAAAGCATTACTCTACAAGTCAAAACCTTTATCCGGCATCATAGGTTGATGCTTGAAGATTGAATCAAATCTCTCTTTCACTTCTTCATCGATCAAAATAAAGTTTTCAGGAGTACACTTTGAAGATCTGGTTCTTTTGCGAGACATGGTATCTTTCCCTAAAAATTTGGCAAAGTTTCTGCACAAAAGAGAAAAGAGAAATTGGCAAAGTGGGTAGAACTTTCTACGGCAAAAAATCTTGCGACAACAAGGATGGTGCGACGGCGACGACGATGTGCGACAGGAACGGTGGTGATTCGGCAATCTCTTTGCGACGGCAATAGGGAATTTTGGCAAAAGGGAAGAGAACTAGGGTTTCTTCTGGGATTTGAGGTTGACGGCACAAAATGGAGATTTAGGAATTTTCAGGGTGTAAGCAAATTACTTTGAGGGATATGAAAATTAGTAGAATAGAGAGGGGTTTATATAGCGAAAAATTAGGGCAACATGTAGAAAAAAATTAGCTACATTAGGGTTACTTGGGTAGCAAGCAATGGGTGTGACGGCAAGACATGGACTTTGCCCTCCTTTTTGTTGTCTTGGGTCTCAAACTCAGACTGTATCTTACTAAAAAAAATTGATTAGTACTTGGGCCAAATTTGACCCCCTTTATTAACATAAAAATTTAAAATTTAAACAGAACAAATGAAATTTAAAAATTTTAAGTCTTAATTAGAAAATTTCTTCTTAACAAATTAAATTAAATTAATTCCCAGGAAAGGTTGGAAGGGTCACAGCGGTCCCGCTTAAGTTCCAATCTCCTTAGACAGAATTAATTAAATGTAATAAGTTCTAATTATTTACATATTTACCAAATGAGTTCATGAAAAATTAAGGGTCTGCTAATTTGAGCGAGGATTCAATTCGTTCAACTTCACCATCCCAGTAGTGTTTGAGACGTTAAACGTACCTCCATAATTGTTGTATAATTCAATAGCTCCATAAGGATAAACTCGATATATGGTATAAGGTCCTTTCTATCAGGATTTAAGCTTCCCAAGAAATAACTTCAACCTTGAATTAAACAACAAAACCTTCTGACCTTCTTTAAACTCGCAAGGTTGTATATTATTATAACGCCATCTCTTTGATCTTTCTTTACACATTTTGGCATTTTTATAGGAAAACAACCTCAGCTCTTCCAACTCATCAAGTTGTAAGATCCTTCTCTCACTGGCTTACTTAAGATCAAAGTTCAACTGCTTCAAAGCCCAATGAGCTTTATTCTCCAACTCTAATGGCAAATGACATGCCTTTCCAAAGACTAACTGATAAGGAGTCATCGAGCCTTCGAAACCAATCTTTTCTGCTAGGGCATACTACCTCTTCAAGGATACCTTTGATTTCACGATTCACTCTTTCAACTGGCCCATTAGACTGGGGGTGATAGGCAGTAGTAATCTTGTGCTTCACATCATATTTTTCAAGCAACCACTTAATTCATTATTTTTTCACAAAGTGAGAACCTTCATCACTAATAATAGCTCTTGGTGTCCCAAATCGTGTAAACACATGCTTATGTAGGAATCGCATGACTACCTTAGCATCATTTGTAGGGTATGCTTCAGCTTCAACCCACTTGGATACATAGTCCACAACAACTAAGATGTATTTGTTCCCATAAGAAGAAGGAAACGGGCCTAAGAAGTCAATGCCCCATGCATCGAACAATTCAATCTCCAAAATGTTTGTCAAGGGCATCTCATTCCTCCTTGATATCTTTCCAGTCCTTTTGCATTTATCATAGTTTTTCACGTAAGCATAAGTATCTTTAAATAATGTAGGCCAAAAGAAACCTACTTTCAAAATCTTTGCTGTAGTACGTGAACCACTAAAGTGTCCCCCACTTGGAGATGAATGGCAATGATTCAAGATCTCAGCAATCTCGCTTTCAGCTACACACTTTCGGATTATATTATCTGCATATTGTTTAAACAAAAACGGATCCTCCCAAAGATAATACCGACTATCATGAAGGAATTTTTTCCTTTGTTGGTATGTCATTTCTCAAGGAATTATTCCACATGCAAGATAATTGGCAAAATCAGCAAACCAAGGTATTTCATGAATTCGATTTACCTCAAATAAGTGTTCATCTGAGAAATTCTCGTTGATAGGCACACAAGACTAAGTTACCTCATTTTGATCCAACCTCAACAAATGATCAGCTAGTTGATTTTCGACACCTATTCTGTCTTGGATCTCAAGGTCAAATTCTTGGAGTAAAAGTAATCCAACGAATTAGCCTTGGTTTTGCGTCTTTCTTTGTTAGCAAGTAATTAATGGCTTCATGGTCAGTAAATACTGTAACTTTGGTACCTATAAGAAATGAGCGAAATTTGTCAACAGCAAAAACTATAGCGAAGAGTTTCTTTTCGGTTACCGTATAATTGCGTTGGGCTCCCATCAAAGTTCTACTTGCATAGTAAATAGGGTGAAACACTTTATTTCTTCTTTGACCCATCACAGCTCCAACGACATAGTCACTTGCATCGCACATCAACTCAAAAGATGAGTTCCAATCAGGTGTAACGATTATTGGGGCTAATATTAATCGTTTCTTTAACTCTTCAAAAGCTTCCAAACATGCTTTGTTGAAATCAAACATTGTATCTTTCTTTATCAACAAATACAATGGTTTAGAAACTTTTGAGAAATCTTTGATAAACCTTCGATAAAAAACGGCATGGCCTAAGAAACTTCTGATTCCTTTCACATTCATTGGGGCCGGTAATCTTTCAATTACGTCCACCTTTGCTTTATCGACTTCAATTCATTTTTTTAGATCTTATGACCTACGACAATCCTTTCTTTGACCATAAAATGGTATTTTTCCCAATTAAGGACAAGATTCATCTCTTCTCATCTCTTCAATACCTTAGCTAAATTACTCAAACAAATATCAGAAGTGTTACCAAAAATAGAAAAATCATCCATGAAAACCTCAACGAAATTTTCAACCATATCAGTAAATATTGCCATCATGCATCGTTGAAAAGTTGCAAGTGCATTACATAAACCAAAAGGCATTCGCCTAAAAGCAAACGTACCGTATAGACAAGTAAATGTTGTTTTATGTTGGTCTTCTAGGGCTACAACTATTTGGGTCTATCCCAATAGCCATCGAAAAAAAATAAAATTCATTACCTACCAATCGATCTAACATCTGATCCATAAAAGGCAACGGAAAATGGTCCTTCCGAGTGGCTTTGTTCAACTTTCTATAATCAATACAGATTCTCCAACTGGTACTAGTTCTTGTTAGAATTAACTCGTTACGCTCATTTTCAACAATCGTGATTCCACCTTTCTTTGGCACACACTACACCGGACTTACCCATGAACTATTTGAAATAGGATAGATGATTCCTGCATCTAACCGTTTGATCACTTCCTTTCTCACAACTTCTTTCATAATAGGATTGAACCTCCTTTTCCCATCAATTCGAGCCTTTTCACCTTCTTCTAAAATGATTTTATGCATGCAAAAAGAAGGGCTTATACCTCGAATATCAGCTATGGTTCAACCAATTGATTTCTTAAATTTCTTTAGAACAGCAATTAGTTGCTACTCTTGATCTTTCATCAGTTTCATTGAAATAATCATAGGAAAAGTAGAAAAATCACCTAAATAAGCGTATTTCAAATGAGAAAGAAGTACCTTTAGTTCAAGTTTAGGTGTTTCTTCAATTGACAACTTGGGTTGCACAAATTCTCTGACTTTCAACTCCAACGGTTCAAACCATGTGGACTGAATAAAATTTCCCGGATTAGCTTCCATCAAAGCCATGTTTTCTTCACCTTATTCATCCTCCAAAGGGTCAAGATCTAAGGCTTGCTCCAATGGATCTTCTTCAAAATTGCATTCCATAGAAACCAAGGTTTCTATCTCTGCCATAACTGAACACTCCTCTGCCGGATAGGGAAATTTCATCGCTTTAAGAATGTTAAAGGTTACCTGATCGTTTTGAACTCGCCTGGTGAGTTCTCCTTTCTGCACATCCATTAACATTCTTCCCGTGGCTAAGAAAGGTCTCCCAAGGATGACCGGCACTTCCTTGTCTGCTTGAAAATCTAATACAATGAAACCAGTAGGAAAAATAAATTCATCGACTCTTACCAAAACATCATCGATCTTTCTTTTAGGATATGCTAAAGATTGATCCACTAGCTGAAGCATCACAGTTGTAGGTCTTACTTTTCCTATCCCTAACGTCTTGAAAATAGACTTAGGCATCAATTTGTTACTTGCTCTTAAGTTACACAAAGCTTTACCACAGTAAGATTCACTAATGTTATAGGGTATAGTAAAGCTTCCTGGGTCTTTCAATTTCAGTGGCAATTTGTTCTGCAGGAACGCACTGTACTCCTTTGTCAAGGCAACAGTCTCATACTCACTCTGTCTTTTCTTCTTGGACAGTATATCCTTCATAAACTTCACATAATTCAGAATTTGTTCTAAAGCCTCCACCAACGGATTATTGATGTGTAACTGCTTCAGAACATCCAAAAACTTCTTGAATTGCACCTCCTATTTCTGCTTATTTTGCTGCAATCTTTACAGATATGGAGGTGATGGAACTTTCAGTTGAACCGGACAACTTTTCTGAGTAGGTAAATCTGCATCCAAAGAATATGTTAAAATGTTTGAATTCACTAAGTCAGGGTTTACCTTATTAGACTTTGCAGATTCTGATTCCTTTGGTGTAGGAACTTCAACAACTAGTTGATTCTTCTCAACAGGCTTATCTTCGACATCAATCAATCAGGATTCTAGAATTTTACCACTTCGCAATGCCACTGCCTTGATATGTTCTATACCCAAATATTTTGGATTCTCAGTATCGTTCGGCAAGGTTCCTTGCGGTCTATTACGTAGCTTTGTAGCTAACAGACCCATTTGGTTTTCCAAATATTTTCATGTTGTTGTTTAGCTTTGGATCAAAGCGTCATTCTTTTCCATGTATGCTTTCAACAAGTTCTCCAAATTGTTTGATGCCTCAGCTTGAGGTGGTTTTGGAGCTTGCTGATTAAACCCTTGAGATTGGTTGGGTCTTTGCTACAAGAAGTTGTTGTTCAGTCCATTTCCTTGGTTGCTCCAAGAAAAGTTAGGATGATTACGCCATGAAGGATTGTAGAAGTTAGACTGGGTCATTGTCCACTCCTATTTTGATACTGTGTTCCCACATAGTATACAGACTCGGGATTTGACAGACAATTCTTAAAAGAATGACCTTCCCCATAGTACACAAAGGAAACTACTTCAAACAGACTTGGTGGCTGAGCTACAGAATTATTACTACTATTAGCGGTCAACTGTTTTATCGTAGAGGAAATAGACAATACCTGAGCTGATAATGAAGTGAGGGCATCAACTTCATGAACTCCAGCTACACGTCTTCTTGAAGCTGTTCAATTTGTTGGCCATTGATAGTTATTACTCGCGATCCTCTCGATGATCTCATAAGCCTTATTATAAGACTTAGACAGATTTGCACCATTCACGGAAGCATCTACCATCAATCTTGTATTTGCATTGATACCATTATAGAATGTCTCCAACTGGATATAATGAGGAATCCCATGATGAGGGCACTTACGAAGTAACTCCTTGAATCGCTTCCAAGCCTCATAAAAAGACTCATCATCCAATTGTTGGAAAGTTGTGATCTCGTTCCTTAACTTGGCGTTTTTGCTAGGTGGGAAATACTTAACCAAAAATATCTCTGCTAATTCTTGCCATGTAGATATGGAACTTGGTGATAATGAATTGAGCCATGCTTGTGTTCAATCTCGCAATAAGTACGGAAACAACTTCAACCTCACTGCGTCTTCAGTCACACCGACTATTTTCAATGAATCACTCACCTCTATAAACAATCGAAGGTGGAGATGTGGATCTTCCGTGGGCATACCACTAAATTGGCCCACCGTTTGTAGCATTTGAAACATCACTGGTTTCAATTCTAACCGGGTTGACTCAATATCTGGCCTTCTAATTCCTAGGTTGAACTCACTGAAAAGTGGCACAGCATATTGTCTGATGCATCGATCCCTATCATCGGCAATGAAGATAGGATTTCGTACATGATCGGCTTCATTACCTTGGTCTTGATTCTGATTCCCAAGGTTCATCTCGACTTGTCTTTGAGCTGTTCATTCACGTCTTCTTTTTCTGAAAGTTCACTCAATTTCAGGGTCTACAAGGAGTAAATCAATAATTCGATCTATGCCCATAAACACCTGAAAAGAAAATCACAAAAATTAAAAAGAATAAGTTAGTAATGTTAGAAATAAATCAAATTGAAAATAAATAATTTCACGAAAAACAAATGGCTATGGCAACAGTTAACAATCCCTGGCAACGGCGCCAAAAACTTGTAACGCGTAGGTTTGTGCAAGTGTACACAGTCGTTATCAAGTAATCGAGTTATCGTCCCCACAGGGATTGTATTTGTGCTAAGTTACTTAATTTGTAAAATTATATTAACAATTCGGTAAATAAAAACACAATATAGTTGAGAAGTCGTGATTAAAATATATTAAACTAAATGCAATGATCCCTAATGCAAACTATATGAATGAAATAGATTTTAGTAAAATTAAACACAATTTGCAACAATTATAACATAAATAAACTAGGACAACTACTTTAATTAAACTCAATTTATTATCAACATGCTTAATAACATTCGGAAAAACATTCCATGGCAACTCGATCTTTCATGAGTTTGGAAACCATATTAGGTCCTTTTGAAATCCTTTACTTAGTAAATATGCATTTTACTAATCCTTATTTACTAAGGGTTTCTTAGCATTTGTGTGAGGTAACAGGGACGTGTCAAGTTTGAAACAATTTAATCATACAAATCTAAAAACTATGCAGATAACAGAGCTTGGTCAGAGTTGTTATTCAACCTCTAATTTAATCGAGTCAGGATCTAAACTGAGCATGCACATTTCAATTATGTGTCTATTAGCCATCGTCTAGTCAGGATCATTTAGCTAATTCAGGTGCACTTCAATCACGTATGAACGAAATAATGAATTTATTTTAATTGAAAATATGATCGATTGAGATACAAACATTATAAGCATGAATCAAAAAAATATTATTTAATCAAAGCAATCATCCTAGCTTAAATAAAATTAACCTAACATTGTTGTAAACAAGAACAAAGAACACATAACAAACATCTTTATATTAAATTAAGTAAAAGGAAGATTAAACCCAATTCAGAGTGGCTGTCACCCAAGACTCTGATTGACGAGGCTCCTTCGTTCTTTTGCTTTGCTCATTTGCTGATGGCTCTCCAAGGTGGCCGACCAAGGGTTCTTTAAGAGGCTTAATTGCTAAAATCTCTATGAAGAGATGATGCTAGGCGTGGGAATGGAAAAGGGTAAGAGAATTTGGAGAAAAGAGAGAATGATGCTTGAGGGATGATGAATGAAGGAATGAGAAGGTCTTATTTATAGGTGAGGAGAGGGGGATAGTTTGCTAAAAATAGGAGTTGTCATCTTTTAAAGAATCTTCCATGGGTGGCCGGCCATAAATTGAGCAAGTTGAGCTAATTTTTCCTTGATTTTTGGTCAATTTGAGTGCCACAACAACTCATGAATGAGACTCGATCAAGTGCAAATATTCAGGTAAATCTCTAACTTCTTCAACTCTTCAAGGACCTTGTGCAATTAAACCAAAGAGTGGTTTATGGACAGCCATGTGCAGCCAAATTTTGGGGTTGACTTGGTCTCCAATTTGGACGGTTTTGTAATCCAACAAAGCTATCAGGCCTGTCCAGAATAAATCAACAAGTTAGAGGGCCAAAGAATAAAATTTAATTAATTTAATTAATTAATTAAAAACTCAAATTATTAATGAAATATTTTAAAATGAATTATTAAATATAATTTTATATTTTATTATTTAATTTAATCATGCATGGCCCACTTTATGTCTTAAAAATATAATATATTCAAATTAATATAAAATAAGCCATTTATTGCATGAAAACTATATAATAAAGCATAAAATCACATTTTAATAATTTCTACGTCCTAATTTCATATTTTGACATATTTCATTAATTTATTAAACAATTATTTAGTTTTAACAATGGATTTAAGTAAAAAGGTGATAAATTACATAGGAAAAATCCTATATATTTTTTCGTTAACAACTCTCTATGCCTGTGTGGATGGAACAACGGAAATGTACAAGTGTACACAATCGCAACAAGTAATAAAGTGACAAGTAAATGTCGAGTTATCATACTCACAGGGACTATATTCAACCAACTATCTTTTTGAAGCAGATAGTTCACAGTGCTTTTAAGAATTATTTATGAATGCAATTAAAAACACTTTGGTGAAGAAAATATTTTGATTTTGAGGAAGTGATTAAAACTAAAATTTAACTAAGTAAAATAAAAAAATAAAAGTTTCAATGCAAGGTTTCAAAAGATTGTTTTAATCTAGGAGACATAATTCTGTTAGATTAATTAAATTTCTTAACTTAGAATTATTACACTCATGTTCATGTTGTTACGAATAAATTCACAGCAACTCGGTAATTTGCAAACTACTGCTCATACATACTTATTAAATTAACTAATCTCTTGAAAATTTTCTAATGTCAATTCAAACAATTAATCAATCTTCATAAGAACATAAAAGATTAAGTGAAGTAACAATGTCTTCCTACCTTGAAACAGTTTAATCACAATAATCTTGCAAGTTATGCAAGGCTAATGTATTGTCTAATATCATCGCTAATTTAACCCTCAGCTACCTTAGAAGATTAAACATGCACTAATTAAGTATTGTGTCAACTAATTACAATTTCAAAACGTTTAATTAATTAATTAATTAGTCACCTTACAATTATAATGCAAGAATAACTTAGTCATGGTTTTACTTAATCAAACATTTTAACCAGGCCTATAACAACACAAACATGATTTTAATAACTCAAGTGAACGAAATGCAATCAACCTAAAACGAATTAAATTTAAGTCATATTAATTAAATTAAACATATCAAAATCACAAGTATTCATAGACATGTTCATAACAACAACAAAAAAAATTAAAAGCATAAGGAACAAGAATCAAATATGGTGTTTCTCCGAGGCTTGACTAGCTCCTCTCCTGCTTCTCCGCTTGTTCTCGTTGAACCAAGGCTGCAACGAACACTTGAATGTTGCTTCAAACGGTGGTTGAAGGACTCTTTTACAAGAGGTGAAATCAACAAGGGAATGGGAAGGAAAATAAAGAACAAATGAAGGGTTTTGAAGAGAGAATGTGAGAGAGAAGTGAAAACATGAGAGCTTTTGAGGTGTGTTTGAAATGAGCAGCCAAGTGGGTATTTATAGGTTTATATGGCTGCTAAAAATAGAAAAAATCAGCAGCTATAGACTCCCCCCATGGCCGGCCACACATGTGGCAAATTTGAAGGTTTCAAACTTGTTATTTTAAGGTAGGGGCAAATCTAGGAAGGCATGATAAGTGGAGGGGTTTGAATGCAAATTCAAGGAGTCTTCAAGGGCTGTTTTTCAAGCCAAATAATCAGTCAAAAAAGCTTATTGGGTTAGCATGTGGGACGGTTTTGGGTAACCTAGTGCTTAGTTGGATCGGTTTTCTCGATTCGGCTCAACTAGACATCTTTTCATAATTAATTAATAATAATTATTTAACCCAAAATAATTTGGATTAAAATTAAAATTAATTACATTATGCATTAATATTCATAATTTGGACCGTCTTAGGCTGAAAAATTAATTCGCCTCAATGATTCAATATTGCTTCTCAGTTTTGCGCTTCTAGTAGTGTCCACCGAGCCGTTTTTTGCCCTTTGTAAGAATCTGTCGAAAATAAATCAAAATTAATCAAAATTTAATATAAAATTAATTAAAATTCAACATGTTAAAATTTTAATTTTAATTTAATTATTTTATAATTATTATATATTTTTCGACAAGAATTTTACTGAAACTGCATGAATTTGATTTAAAAAGGGCATGAAAAAGTGTGTATATCCTAATCATAATTAAAAGAAAATTTTATTCTAAGAGGAAATAATTTCAATTTTTCGGTCCCCCTACATAAGATGAACAATGTCCTCATTGTTCAAAGTGAATAGATACTATACACCAGGTAGGATTCTAGAAAAAAGGAGGTGAGTCAGTTTGACTGCTTAAGTACCAAGCTCTCTCTAGATCCAGCCCTAGACATGTACATATCTATTGTCACACTTCTTATTTTAAATCTTGTTCATTTTTAGTTATGATTTTTACCTCTTGTTTTATTATGTGAAAATAAAAATCCTAATAGATCCTAATCCTAAAATAACCTAAGAAAGAAAATAACATAAGGTAAAGGTCCTCCCCTTTTTATTTATTTGCAGATCCTTTAGAATCTGACTCATCTTTTGCTCCATCATCTTTTTTTTTGCATGAATCGCTTCTCTCCCTCTTTGATAGTGGACTCCATGGTTCAAATATGAAATTTGGAAACTTAGGCACAAAAATAAACGGGTCATTGTATATTTTTGTAAAAGCACTTCTCATTGAGTCATCCCGTATTTTTTTTAATATCTCCAGTAAGCTTGTTGCTACCACTGCATATGTTGCATTATGTCCAGCAACTTTGACAGCTCATCTTAAAGATCTAGGCAACGCAATTGAGTTCTGAACATTGAGGTTTTCATGTCGTTGATTCATCGGTTCCATTGGTTTCGCCTTATCGTGGATTTCAAATTGATCGCATTGGTTCGATCTCTGTGGGATCTTCTTCTTCTTCTTTTTCAGAATCCTCACTCTCTTCAACTCGTTATTGGAGAACAGAGTCTCCAACTATTCGGTAGAGGTCTCAATCTGTGATTGTGCCCTGGCTATAACCTGTCTTCTTTATGTTTGAAAGAATTTTAGCTTTCAAGCATGAAATTGTTATCTTAAAGGGAAAGTAAGCTAGGCCAGAACGTCTAGCGACACAATTCTGCATTTTTCTTAGAATAATGTTTCCCACATTAATGGTCTTTCTAGTTAAAATCAAGTATAATAAGACCATTTGCTCTAATGAAATTGTAGTCCCATGTGAAATAGGCATAAAGCTGAATCAAATGAAATAGAACCATACCTTCGCTAGTGGTGTTAAGTATTCTTTGCGGCAAGTGTGAATTCCTTGCTTTGACACAGTTCACTTGGAACCTGGAACTGTAAGTTCCTCGAGAATTTCTTGCAGATTTTCAGTCTCAATATTTCTCATCAAGGAAGAATATTCATTATATTTGAAATCAGGTAATTCAAAGAATTCATTAATAGCGTTTGAGGTTATTGGTATCTTGATTCCTCAAATAGAAACTTTCGTTAATTTGTTTGAGGTCAAATTTGCATAAAATTCACAAACTAATTCCTCATCTGCACTCGGTCTTTTCTCATAAAATAACTCCCAATTGAGAGCTTCAGCAATTTGTCGAATGTGCACCATGAAATCAATATAGTTATTTTCTTTCAGTGTAAAGCCTTTTTCAGGCTGCATTTGTTGATTCGTGAAAACACTTTTGTATCTCGCTTTGGCTTCTTCACAGAGAAATTTTTTTTGTAATTCGTCAATTTGGACAGAGGCATAAGTTCTCTTACGAGGCATGATTAACCTGAGCATAAGATACAAAAAATATTTTCTCAAAAATTTAATTAGTAAAAATAATATATTAACAATTCAAAATAAATTGAAGAGTTAAATAATTAAAACAAATTAAAATTTTGAAGAAAACTTTCTTACCACCTAGTATATAAAAATTAAGAACTCAAATAAAATTAGAAGCAAAAGATTGTAATTACAGGATGGTTGGAAGGGTTACCGGCTAAGTGTGGGGTGTTGGTACGAGTAGCAAGCCTGGTATGCCGTGTGGATGCTGGGAAGCTGCTAGGCTTGCGGGCAGATGTGTGAGGGAGCAGTAGGGCTTGGTGTGAGTAGTTACGTAGGCAGTAAGTAGCAATGTTGAGCGAGTAGTAGCGTTGGCACGCGTGAGCTGGAGTTGGGAATGGCACGATGCACGCAGTGCAGGATGTGCAAGGCAGCAGCACTGCGCGATGGAGGTAGGTGTGTGCGAGGTGAGCTGCTAGCCAATTGGGCGAAGTGCATGCGGGGTGAGCTGCTGGCCAAATAGGGCTGCTGGGTGATGCTATTGCTAGTGGTTAGGAGCTGCGACACATGGTGGTTTTTGGATGCTAGGATCTATGGTGGAACAGGTGAATAGAGGTTGGTTTGATAAGTGATGACTGATGGAGAAGGTTGGTGGAATTTATAGGGAAGAGGGTAGGAGTCTAATAAGAATTCTTAGAACAATTTAATAGTTAAAATATTCTAAGTTCTAATTCTACACAAAGTTAATAACAATTAATAATTAATATAATGCATATTAAAATATTGTTTGCTATTAATTTATTGAAATAAAAACTATTAAATAAAATATGATCAAATTTAAATTAATCCTAATTCTATGCAATGTTGATAATAATTAATATATATTATAATAAATATAACTATATAATAGTTATTATCATCTTATTTATTAAAAATAAATTAAAAACGTTTATTTTAGATGCCTTTGAAAATATTTACAAAAGAGACATCTAATTTTTAATATTTACATAAAGAGCAACCAAATTTTGAAAAGAGTTTAATTAAGTACCTAGACTTGAAGAAAAATTGAAAATTGAGTTGCAATCAAAACTTGGATAAAAATTGACCATTTTATTTGAAAAACTAAAAATTTATTTTTCCATTTAGGAAATAATTTCTCGAAAGATTATGTTAAAATCAATTCCTAGGAAAGATTGGAGGAGTCACAAGCGGTCTCGCTTAAGTTTCAATCTCCTAAATAGAATTTATTTAAACATACTAATCCCGAAATTATACCCTAAATCATTTATTTAAAAATAAAAACAAGAGAAATTAAATATCTAATAAAATGAACGAGATTTGATCCCACTCAATCTTATCCCCCCAGTAATGTTTTAAGCGCTGAGCATTGACTTGAAAATTACCTCCCTTACCTTGAAGCTCGACAACTCCATATGGGAAAACTTGGTGAATCGTAAATGAATCGGACCAATGTGATTTCAACTTACCTAGAAAGAACCTTAATCTGGAATTGAATAACAAGACTTGCGCTTCAAGTTCGCGAACTCGAATGTGCCGCCATGTCATCTTTTAAGTCTTTCCTTGAATAGTTTGGCATTCTCGTATGAGAACATTTGGAATTCTTCTAACTCATTGAGTTTAAGCATCCGTTTCTCTTTAGCAAGCTTAATATCCAAGTTGAGTCATTAGAGAGCCCAGTAAGCACTGTGTTCTAACTCCAAGGGCAGATAACAGGCTTTCCCAAAGACCAACCTATGGGGTGACATCCCTAAAGGTGTCTTGTATGTTGTTCTGTAGGCCCATAAAGCATCATCCAGACTTTTGGACCAATCTCGTCGGTTCGGGCAAACTACCTTATCGAGTATTCTTTTATTTCTTTGTTTGCCAATTCAACTTGCCCATTCGTCTACAGATGGTAAGCTGTGGCAACCTTGCTTCACTCCATGTTTGTCGAGTAACCATTTCAACCATTTATTCACAAAATAGGACCCTTCATCACTGATGATAGCTCTCAGGGTTCCAAACCTTGTGAACACTTGCTTCTGCAAAAATTTCATCACAACCTTTGCATTGTTCGTCGAATATGCCTCAACCTCAACCTATGTAGCCACGTAGTCTACTACTACCAATATGCACTTGTGACCAAAAGACGGAGGGAAAGGACTGAGAAAGTCAATACCCCAAACATCGAATAATTCTACCTCAATGATGTTTTTCCAGGGAATCTCATTTCTGTTGGTGAAGTTTCCAACCCTTTGGCATCGATCACAACTCTTTACATAAGCATACGCATCTTTGAATAGCGTTGGCCAAAAGAATCTGGCTTGCAGTACTTTGGTCGCAGTACGTGTACCTCCGAAATGTCCCCCACTCGGAGCTATGCGAAAATGATATAGAATCTTATGAAGTTCATATCCTGCCACGCATCTCCTGATCATTTGATTTGTACACTTTTTAAACAAATATGGCTCTTCCCAGAAATAGTACTTCACATCGTGAAGAAACTTTTTTTTTGATGATACGTCTTATCAATCGGCATCAAACCATAAGCTAAATAGTTAGCAATATCAGCAAACCAAGGGGTATTATGGACATGATTTACCTTCAGTATGTGTTCATCTGGGAATGTCTCTTGAATGGGTATAAGTGGAAAATTCCCTTCTTGCGACTCTAATCTGGACAAGTGGTCTAGTACTTGTTTTTCTACTCTTTTTCGATCTTGAATTTCTAGATCGAACTCTTGGAGTAAAAGTACCTATCAGACCAATCTCATCTTAGCATCTTTCTTGGTAAGTAAATACCTAATTGTCGAATGGTCCGTATAGATAGTCACTTTGGTACCTACAAGATAAGATCAAAACTTGTCAAAAGCAAACACAATAGCAAGTAAATATTTCTCTGTTATTGTATAATACAATTGAGCTCCTCTTAGAGTCGGACTTGCATAGTAGATGGGCTAAAAACCTTTGTTCCTTCACTGGCCCATCAACTCATATTACGAAGTCACTTGCGTCACACATCAGTTCAAAGGGAAAATCCCAGTCCGGTGTGACGATGATGGGTGCCAAAATTAGCCGATTCTTCAAATCATTGAAAGCTCTTAAGCACTCTTCATCAAATTTGAACATTGTGTCCTTCTCCAACAATTTACATAAAGGTTTAGCAATTTTGGAGAAGTCCTTAATAAATCTTCAATAGAAACCGAAGTGGCCCACAAAGCTTCTAACACCCTTTAAAAATGTTGAAGGTGGGAGTTTCTCAATAACATTTACTTTTGCTTTATCTACCGTGATTTCATGTCTCGTTATCCAATGCCCTAGAACAATACCTTCTCATACCATGAAATGGCACTTTTCCCAATTGAATACGAGGTTTGTTTCTTCTCATCGCCTTACTACCTTGGCTAGATTGGATAAGCAATCATCATAAGTGTCTCCAAACACATAAAAATCATCCATAAAGACTTATCAATACTTCTAAACCATGTCAGTAAAACTAGACATCATATATCTTTGAAATGTAGCAGGTGCATTACATAAACCAAATGGCATGTGTCTAAATTCAAATGTACCATACGGGCAGGTGAACGTTATTTTGTGTTGATCCTCCAGTGCTGCTGTAATCTGATTATACCTTGAGTATCCATTGAGAAAACAGTAATAGTCTCGCCCTGTGAGTCTATCCAGCATCTGGTCCAAGAATGGTAAAGGAAAGTGATCTTTCCTAGTCGCCTTGCTCAGCTTCCGATAATCGATGCAAAGTATACCATAATACCTCATTTCTTTAGCACACAATGGATCAGACTTACCCACGAACTGTCTGAGATGGGGTAAATTATACCCGCATCTAACCACTTAATGATTTCTTTCTTTACCACGTCATTCATGATGGGGTTCAGTCTTCGTTGTCCATCAATCGCTCCTTTCTCGCCATCTTTTAGGATGATCTTATGGATGCATATAGATGAAATAATGCCATGAATATTGACTATGGTCCAACCGATAGCCTTCTTGAATTATTTCAACACTAAGATGAGTTTTTCTTCTTTCTTTTCGGTCATTTTCGCTGAAACAATCACATGCAAAGTAGAATTGTTGCCTAAATAAACATATTTTAAATGTGAGGAAAGTACCTTCAATTCTAATTTAGGTGGCTCCTCAATTGACGCTTTCGGCTGGATGTAATCTCTAATTTCTAACTCCAAAGATTCAAAGCAGGATTGCAGATTAAATCCCCTTTGATTAGCTTCTAGCAAAGCTAAGTATTCCTCTCTCACTTCATCACTTGGAGGGTCTGATGTCAAAATTTTCTCCAACAGGTCCTCAACGTAGTTGAGTTCCCTTTCCATGACTAATTCCTTTAAATCAGATAATGCAGAATAATCAGCAATTGTGTCAAGATATCGCATAGACTTGAAAACATTAAATGTTACCTAATCGTCCTGAACATTCATAATAAGCTCGCCCTTTTGCACATCGATAAAGATACTTCCAGTTGTTAGGAAAGGCTTTCCTAAGATGATTGGCACCTCTTTATCTGCTTCAAAGTCTAGAATAATAAAGTCAATAGGAAAAATAAATTTATCTACATGTATCAATACATCTTTTACTTTTCCTTCTAGATGTACTAAAGATCGATCTGCTAATTGAAGTGTAACTGTAGTAGGTCTAACTTCACCTATCCCTAATTTTCTAAATATTGACATGGGTATCAAGTTAATGCTTGCACCGAAATCACATAGTGCCTTACCACAATACGTTGCTCCAATGTTGCAAAGTATAGTAAAACATCCAAGATCCTTCAACTTTGGGGGTAGTTTGTCTTGAAGATATGGACTGCATCCCTTCGTTAAGGCTACCATCTCAAATTCTCCAAGTCTCTGTTTCTTGGATAGGATCTCTTCCATGAATTTGACTCAATTCGACATTTGTTTAAGTGTTTCTACCAACGAAATGTTGATATGAAGTTGCTTGAGTACGTCTAGAAACTTCTTGAACTGAACTTCATGTTTCTACTTTTGAAGTCTTTGAGGGTAAGGTGGTAGAGGATCATTTACTAGAACTAGTTGATTCATCTTCTGTGGTAATTCTGCATCTAACGAAGTTGTTAGTTTATCAGAATTCACTAGTTCAGTAGTTACCTTATCAGATTTTGTAGATTCTAGTTCTGGTGAAACTGGAATTTCAACACACGGTTGAACTTCCACTGAATCTAGAGCATCAGCTGGCTCTTCTTCAACTTCGACAGCATTGGGCTCTAATGTCTTTCTACTCTTCAATGTAAATGCTTTACAATGCTCCTTCCCCAGATTTCTCAGATTTTTCTGTATCACTAGGCAAAGCACCTTGTGGATGGTTTCTGAGTTCAGTGGCAAGCTGGCCCACTTGGTTTTCCAGGTTTTTTAATGTGGCTGCTTGGCTTTGGATTAAGGCATCATTTTTTGCGATGTATGCCTTTAACAAGTTCTCTAAGCCATTGGAAGATTCAACTTGAGGTTGCTTCTGAACTTGTTGAGAAAAAAATAGGTGGCTAGGTCAGTCTAGGTTGGGCGTATGTGTTCCTGGGTCCAGCCTCTTGGTTACTCCAGGAAAAATTCAGGTGGTTTCGCCACGATGGGTTTTAGAAATTGGATTGCAGTCCTTGCCTTCCTAGGTTTTAGTTCTGGTTACCCATGTAATACATGGATTCTGGGTTTGATGGACATTCTTCGAACAAATGTCCTTCCCCACAATAAACATAGGATATATTTTCAAATTAATTGGGTGGCTGAACTGCCAAACTATTAAACCCATTAGTGGTAAATTTTTTAAGCATTAAGAAAATTGAAGATACTTAAGATGCAAGTGAAGTGAGAGCATCCACTTCATGTACTCCAGAAACTCAACTTCTTGATGTTGCTCGATTGGTTGGCCATTAATAATTGTTGCTAGCAATCCTCTCAATGATTTCATAAGCCTCGTTATAAGATTTAGAAAGAAAAGCACTGTTAGCAGAAGCATCTACTACCATCCTTATGTGAGCATTGAAACCATTATAAAACATCTCAAGTTGGATGCAATGAGGAATTCCATGATGAGGGCACTTTCATAATAATTCTTTGTACCTTTCTCATGCCTCATACAAGGACTCATCATCCATTTGTTTGAAAGCTTTCCTCAACTTCTTGCTAGGCAGGAAATACTTAATGAGGAATCTTTCTGCTAACTCTTACCATGTGGTAATGAAATTTGGTGGCAATGAGTTCAACCAAGCTCGAGCTTTTTCCCTTAGCGGATATAGGAATAGCTTTAATCATAGTGCATCTCCGGGTACTCTGGCTAACTTGAAAGAATCGCTCACCTCCATAAATAGTCTTAAGTGAATGTGAGGATCTTCGGTAGGTATTCCACTGAATTGACCCACTATCTGAAGCATCTGAAACATGACTCGCTTCAGCTCAAATTGTTGTGCCACGATTTTGTTCTCCTCATACCCGAATTAAGATCATGAAACACTGGCACAACATACTGTATTGGAGCTCTATCCCTATCATTAGCAATAAGGATAGGATTTTGAGCATGGTTTGCTTCGTTTCCTTGATTCAGATTTTCGTAGTTCATCTCTTTGGTCCTTCTTTGAAATGCTTGTCTCCTTCGTTGTCGAAAAGTTCTTTCAATCTCAGGGTCTACAGGGAGTAAATCAATAATTCGATCAATACTCATAAACACCTGAAAAAAAAAAGAGAAAAATTAACTAAGTTAAGATTGAACAGAAAAATAAACCAGATGTAAAATTACAAATTCACAAATAATGACTTTTAGAACAGTCCCCGGCAATGGCGCCAAAAACTTGGAACGACAAAAATGTGAAAGTGTACACAATCGCAACAAGTAATAAAGTGACAAGTAAATGTCGAGTTATTGTACCCAGAAGGATTGTGAAAAGAATTATTTATAAATGCAATTAAAAACACTTTGGTAAAGAAAAATATTTTGATTTTGAAGAAGTGATTAAAAACAAAAATTTTAAAAAGTAAAATAAAAAATAAATAAAAGTTCCAATGCACAATTTCAAATGATGATTTTAATCAAGATGACATAATTGTGTTAGATTAAATACATTTCTTAACTTAGAATTATTAAACTCATGTTCATGTTGTTACGAATAAATTCATGGCAAATTCGTAATTTGCTAACTATTGCTCATGCATACTTATTAAATTAACTAATCTCTTGAACATTTGCCAATGCCAATTCAAACAATAAATCAATCTTCATAAGCACATAGAAGATTAAGTGAGGTAACAATGTATTCTTATCTTGAAATAGTTTAATCACAATAATCTTGCAAGTTATGCAAGGCTAATGTATTGTCCAATACCGTCACTAATTTAACCCTTAGCTACCTTAGAAGATTAAACATGCACTGATTACATATTGTGTCAATTAATTACAATTTCAACACGTTTAAATAATTAATTCATTAGTCGCCTTACAATTATAATGTAATAATAGCTTAGTCATGGTTTTACTTAATCAAACATTTTACCAAGACATATAACAACACAAACATAATTTTAGTAACTCAAGTGGACGAAATGTAATCAACCTAACACGAATTAAATTGAAGTCATATTAATTAAATTAAACATATCAAAATCACAAGTATTCATAGACATGTTCATAACAACAACAATAAAATTTAAAAGGATAAAGAACAAAAATCAAATCCAGTGTTTCTCCTAGGTTTGACTAGCTCTGCTTCTCCTTTTCTGCTTGTTCTTGTTGAACCGAGGCTTCCATGGAAACTTGAATGTTGCTTCAAATGGTAGTTGAAGGACTCTTTTCCAAGAGGTGAAATCGGCAAGGGAATGGGAAGGAAAATAAAGAACAAAGCAAGGGTTTTGAAGAGAGAAAGTGAGAGAGAAGTGAAAGGATGAGAGGTTTTGAGGTGTGTTTGAAATGAGAAGCCAATGGGGTATTTATAAGTTTAGATTGCTACTAAAAATAGAAAAAATCAGAAGCCATAGACACCCCGATGGCCGGCCACACATGTGACAAGTTTAAAGGTTTCAAACTTGTTATTTTAAGGTAAGGGCAAATCTAGAAAGTCATGATAAGTGGAGGGGTTTGAATGCAAATTCAATGAGTCTTCAAGGGCTGTTTTGCAAGCCAAATAATGAACCAAACAAGCTGATTGGGTTAGCATGTGGAATGGTTTTGGGTAGCCCAATGCTCGGTTGGATCGGTTTTCTCGGTTCAGCTCAACTGGGCCTCTTTTCATAATTAATTAATAATAATTATTTAACCCAAAATAATTTGGATTAAAATTAAAATTAATTACATTATGAATTAATATCCATAATTTGGATTGTCTTAGGTTGAAAAATTAATTCGCCTCAATGCTTCAAAATTACTTCTCGGTTTTGCGCTTCTAGCAGTGTCTGTCAAGCCATTTTTCGCCCTTTGTGCAAATTTGTCGAAAATAAATCAAAATTTAATATAAATTAAATTAAAATTTAACATGTTAAAAATTTAAGTGCAATTTAATTATTTTATAATTATTATATATTTTTTTTAAAAAATTCACTGAAACTGCATGAATTTGAGTTAAAAATGTATGAAAAAGTGTGTATATTTGCATGTTTCCAGTGGAGCGACCTACATTGAAAACAAATAAGTCACACGACCATGTGACAGTCCGTGTGTACCTTAAAAAGTTTGCAAAACAAAGAACATTTACATCCAAAACTTAAGTACCAATCCAAAATCAAAACCAACTAATTCCATATCTTAAAAATACATTTAACAAGCCTAAAAAATGCCAAAACAATTATCCTAAGTGCCTAACCAATGTGTTCTCATTGACACCACAATTCAATTACCAAACCAAAATCACATCTCAAACCAAAGTAAATGCATTCAAAGTTCTCAAACACCTTAAATAGCTAATACCAAAAGCACCATTTCTTTCAATCCATAATTCAAATTGCCACATTCAAACACTTTCATAAGAATTATACCAAATATAACAAACAATTCCAAAAATATATACATACCAAAACCATACACACATATATATACAACCAACTAAAACATCCTTACCCCAAGCTTAAAACATAAAATTTGTATTAAGTATCTAAACATATACAAACACACCTATTATATGCCATATAACCCAAAATAAACGTATAAAAAATTACCAAAATGTGTCTTGATAGTGTGATCTTAAAGTTGATCCAATCGTCGGACTCCACAAAATGTAATCTACAAGGAACAAGAAAGAACAAAAGTAAGCTTCACTAGAGGTTAGTAAGTACAACGGTTAAAGCAATAAACTTACTATATAAAAAAGTTCATTATAATAATGGTTAATATACGATAATCTTGTAATCCACAATTACTTAACATGTGAGTCCATAAGTTTATTCACATATTATATAACTTGATCAATCATACCAAATCATTCAATATAAACTCACTTCATACTTTCAAAATATCAAGTAAACATTTATAATACTTAATAACAAGACAATAATCTTTAGAAACCTACCCGATAAACGATATAAACGAAATTGGATACAGGTTTAACCATCTAGAACACACCAAAATGATCAAACGAACTATCCATCTGAAAACACACCTGGGTACTAAGTGTCAAGGCCGTAGGCTAACATCCCTCTGAAACACACCTCGGCACTGAGTGCCAAGCCCAAAGGCTTTACATTCGCCCCGGAAACACACCTGAATAACTTTTATAGAACACGATAGTCCGCAACAAATGTTGAACTTCGGTATATTTAGTAAACAAGAATAAATCAGAAATCATCATCCCAACACTAATAAATCCCGTATAGCGCGTGAAACAACCTATTGGCATGCTAATTGTATCCTATCATATGTTCATCGACTCAATTAATTTAGGAGTAACAACACTCAAATCAACTAATTTCTCAAATCATATTTACTTACTCCAATTCATTAACTTCAAGATATTCAACAAAGTCACTTCTCAAATAATATAACATTTAATTTTATACAAATTGAACTATACAAACTTAACAATTTTACAAATTAAACCCCAGGCTAGCTAGGTTAAGCTAAAATGATCCCAGAAACACAAAATTCATGAAAAACGGGTGGAAATGGACTTACTGCAAAGATATTAAGTGCCAAATACTCAAGCTTAAACCATAGCTTTTCTCTTCTTCAACTTTCGACATAGAAAAAAGAAAGATGATAAACTTTGTTTTGTTTTTACTTTATGTTATTTTTAATTTTTAATTACTAATTTACCCTTGTTATATTAACTTAACAACTAACCAAATTGAGACCATATTTGTCCATTAACATATTATATGGTTTAATTACCATTCAACTCCATCCACTCACATTTCCTAACTATTTACTACAATTAACTAGTAATACTAACTTTTTCAACTTTTACTATTTAGTTCTATTTACTTAATCAACAATCTAAACATCAAATTTTCTTCATCACATTTTAATACAATATTAATGACCTCGTAAATATTAATTATATTAATATTTATGGATTGAAATATTGAAATTGTGGTCCCGAAAATAATATTTTCGATACCACTGAAAAATAGGTTGTTACAAATTTTGTATGATTTGAGCATGTTTTAATGTGTTTTGAACAAGTAAAAGTGATTGGATATGGGTGGCTTGTTACCTAATAAATAAGTGAGCAAGTAAAAGTGATTTTACGTGCAGACAGCCTAGGAGACGAGCTGTCATACGGTCGTGTGCCATACACGGCCATAGCACACGGCCATGTGACCTATTAAATTTTTTGTACAGGTTGTCTCACATAGTCACAGGTTGTTACATGGCCTTGTGACCCGATTTCGAATTGCACACAGTTTGTCACACGATCTGTGACACGGCTATGTGACCCTATTTCAAATCACACACGGTTTGGCACACGATCTGTGACATTGCCGTATGACCCTTATTTTTTTATTTTCTTACATTTTTCTATTTTGTTTCAAAAAAGTCCCTGATTTTTTAACTGATTTTTAGGTTTCATAAGCTAGATATAAGGCCCGTAACTGTATACATAGGATTGGTTATGAATATTTGATATTTAAATTAATAATTGGATGATTTTGTAACACCTCTAACCCGAATCTGTCATCGGAACAGGGTTACGAAGCATTACCAGAGATTATGAATCAAATAGACAGAAATTTTAAAATATTTCATAACATATCAATTTTCATAATAAAACCAATCAAAATCATACATATTGTCCCTTATACGATCCATCGAGGCCCTAAATACGCGTTAGAAACAAGTCGAGACTAAATTAGAAACTCATAGAATGTTTCAGAAAACATTGAAAATTTTTAAAGCTGCAGAGGTCACATGGCTATGTGGCCAGGCCGTGTGACTCACACGGTCAAGAGACACGCCTGTGTCTCAGGCTGTGTAGGTGTTCAAAATAAGGACACACGACCGTGTCCCAACCCGTGTAACTCACTAACTTGGGCCATACAGCCAAGCCACATGCCCGTATGCTAGGTCGTGTACCCTTCGAAGTAACCTCACACACCGTGTTCCAGGCCATGTTCTAGGCCACGTAACAGCCTAACTTGTAACCCTTTGAAAGCTACAGGGGACACACGGCCGTGTCATATGGCCATGTGTTACACACGACTGAGACACACGCCTGTCTCTACTCGTGTGGATGAAAATAGGTCATTTTACAAGTCATATTTCCCAACCAATTTGCATAAACCTACACCCATCATTATGCATATAAACAAGCCATAATAAGGTACCAAAACCATGCATTTTCTAGCCATATACAAATGGTATGATCACATACAACCAATATGTCCTTAGGCACCTCAAATGAAAATTTATAAACATAACCAACCATATGTTCAATATAACCAATTGATCAACTAACATATATGCATATTTGTACCAAAACTTACCATGTAGATCAATTATCAAAACATACCATTTGGTACCAATTATACCACTTAATCGCTAGCATCAAATGGTCATATAATTTACATATAACTTGTACACTAAAAACACCAAATAATCCATTCAAACAAGTACCAATTCACAAAAATTCTATCAAGATTCAAAGCTTAAACAAAATGCATATTCAAACCACTATTTTACCTTCCATCATTCTACCATAACAAGCCACACATCAACATGATAAAGCTACCTATATACATACCAAAATATACCAAGATACAAGCCAAATCATGTGGCCACAATCACAACAACACATATAGGCCAACATTAGCCAAAATAACCTATACATGCCATTATAACCAAAATCAAACATCCAAAAATACCAAAAGAGCCGATGGATAGTGTGATATAGCTTCGGCAAGCTTCCAACCTGAACGAGTTTTCGATTCACTATAAAACACAGAAAATAACACAGAGTAAGCATTTAAGCTTAGTAAGTTTGTATAACATAGAATTTAACTTACCATTTAATCAAATAATAGGTAAGTAACAAAGCATAATCCAACACAACTTGGCCATAAGCCTAAGCACATATACACCAACCACATTAGTCATGTAAATTCATATATGAATCAATAATTATTGATGAGCTCAACAATTAATCAAGTTTCTATATGCATGTAACATCCATATCATGCATCTATATATCATGTAAAATCATTTTCATGTACTTCATGTAAATATTTGTAATAGTTCGTAACGAACTCATATTATCTCATAACAAAATATTGTCCATTGAACCATTTAGAATATCGTTGGATACTCAGGATAGCTCACACATAGTGTGTTAAACTGTAATCTGTCAATTCCTATACATGTATGCTCATACGAGCTATAAACCAGTAAGCTCATACGAGCTAAGAATAGGTACACTCTCACGAGCTGAAATCAATAATCCCTAATGACATGTCATTTGTATCCTACGAATTCCTAAGGTTCAAACAGGACTCGTTAATTATCGAACGTCATCGGATACGTGATCGGTATTTATACATGGAAATTATACAATTCACATACACATAATTCCATTAAAACATATAAATATAAAATTTAATTACACGAACTTACCTCAACAAGTATACGTAGATACTGAGGTGATTAATCTCAGATTTTCTCTTTGCCTCGATCTAACTTCGTACGAGGTCTGACTGAATCTACACGGATAAAATTAACCCAATTCAATATATTTCATATTCAACTTAGTCCAACACATTTTTGGAAAAATTACCATTTCCCCTATACTTTTAATTCTTTATAATTTAGTCCCTAGGCTCGAAAAATAAAATTCATGCAATTTTATCCTTACCCAAGCCTAGCCGATTATTATACATACTTATAGTAGCCCATATATTTGATAAATTCACAAATTATACCATGTAAAATTTCTATTTTTCAATTTAACCTCTAATTGATAATTTCATCAAAAATTTATTTACAAAAGTTGTTTACTAACAACAACCATTCATTTTCTAACATAAAACTTCAAAACTCAAGTATGTTCATCAATGGTAAAACCCTAACAATTTAACAATTTCACAAATTAGTCCGCGGGCTAGCTAGATTAAGCTACAACGATCCCAGAAACATAGAAATCATTAAAAACAGGACAAAAATCACTTACCAATTGAGCATTCAAAGTTGCCAACCCATAGCTTCCAAAAATGGCTTTTCTTTCTTTGATATTCGGTTGAAAAATAATGGAAGAAGATGACAATTTGTTTGGTTTTATTTATTATGACTTTAATTTCTTAATTACATAATTAACCTTTAAAATTAAACCAAATTTCAAAATTTTCAAGCCAATATCTTCCACTAACTCATTTATGGAATAATTACCATATAATAACCTCCACTTTAAAGTTCTATGGCTATTTAATACCTTTAGCTATTAGAATTCAACTTTTGCACCTTACGCGATTTAGTACTTTTTTATAAAATTGAACATGTAAACGGTAAAATTTCTTAACGAAATTTTTATACGATAATACTATCATGTGATAGACCATAAAATAATAATAAAATATTTTTTTTCAACTTTGGATTTGTGGTCCTGAAACCACTGTTTCGATTTTATTGAAAACGGGCTGTTACAGGTTTAGTGTTGTTATTTGATTCCTTATGTGTTTTAAGACTTTGTAACCTTAATCCGATAATGGAGACGGGTTAGGGGTGTTACAAATGTTGTTTTGGTTGGTTTGCAACATGAGTTACATATGTGACTTGGTTAATGTTATATATCTTATATGATGAGTTTTTGGCATTTTGAATTGATGATGATGTGGTGAATGTATAGGTATTGATGTTAGGTTAGTGAAAGTAAATATTTTGAATTAACTCTATTGACATGTGGTGTCAATTGTGGCATATTTGTTAGGTAATTAGGAAGATTTATTAAGTGATGAATTGGTATGAAATGTGTAGGTTTTGAACATGTTTAGATTGGTGGAAAATGTTTATTTTGAGTCCCCTTATAATGTTTGAAAGTTACTATACACGATTTGACATATAGTTATGTGCTCCTTATAATTTAGATAGCATGTAGACCACATGGTTACATAATGTCACACGGGCTGGCCACATGCCCATATGGAATTGTTCATATGGTCATTAAATTTTTCACACGGTCCTGGTACACGACCACGTGACTTTAAGTTGAAATTTTACATCCAAGTCCGCACAGCTTTAGTTAGTTACACGACCATGTGACCCTTTTTTGCTAAAATTTTCATACTTTTTGTTAAGTTTTCAATTAAGTCCCTATTTGTTCTCGGATTGGTTTGAGAGCTTTCGTAAGCACGATCAAGACTCAAATTTAATTTTATATTATAATTTTGAATGTTTATGATATCATTGATTATTTGAAGAATTTATTTATGATGTAATTGATCTATAATTTTGGAAATGTTGCAAATTAGTACTGGTTAAATTCTAGGTTGATACTAGAGCATACTTAAGCTCGTATAAGGTCCAACCAAAATCGTGTTTGGTGGTTATGCATTGAATTGATTCTGATTGTATGATCCATGTGTAATTTGAATGTTATTTGTGTATTTATGAAGTATTTCTATGGTTATTTGAAAAAATCGATCTGCATTGAATGTGTTTTGTTCTAGCTTTGACTGTAGCTCTCCGTAGCTCGGGTCCGACGACCGGACCGGGTAAGGGGTGTTACAATATAAATATGATTTGGCTATATGGTTGATTGAAATGAAATTTGATATTCGATAGCGTGTGAAAGATCATACGAAATGGCTAAAAACGTGTCCTGAGGACCGATTGTGTTAAAAGAGCTTATAAGCTCAGAAATGATAGAAATGTGATATGAAATGTTGATCATAGTAAATGAATAAGAAGATGTTCCTATAGACGATAATGTGAATTGATTAAGTCATATAAAGTATGAATGAAAATGAGATTAAACATCATATTGGTACATAAATGTATATGTAAGTAATTGAATTAGATTTGTTACATCTTTGTTAATAGAATGGATGATAAAAAGGTTCGTTTGATTATCAAGTGGAATGTTGTAGGAGAATAGAATTCTTGTTTTAGTTGAATTATAGTATATTTGAATTGAATTCTTATATTGGTCATGCTTTTTTTGTAACTTGAAATATGGAAATTACCACTGAGCATAATTGCTCAGCATACGATTTGCTTTCTCTATGTGCAAGTATAGTAGATTCCAGATAGTTCGAGCAATTGATCCAGTGTCCTGCAAGCGATCCCCGACTTAGCAAAGTTTGTAAAGTTCTATTTTGATTAGTATATGACATGTACCTAGGGTTTAAGTCAGTTTTGTATCGAAAATAGTTGAATTTAAAACTTGGTCGCTTGATGTTGTTCTGAAGTATCATTTTGGGATATTTTATCTTGAATGCAAACTTGTACCATGTTGATTTTTATGGAAACAGTATGTCACATCGCGATGACATATCCTCAACTTTGTGACAAGGTGTATTCAAGGTATTGACGAGACCTACACAATATATTGTGTCACGATGAGGAACCCCTGACATCGTGATGTCAAACCGATGTTTTGAAATTCTTACAATTTGGTTCTAATTCAACCTCAGGCTAGCAATAGAGCTTTCGTAAGCTCGTATAAGACCCAGAAATGAACACGAAATGTTTTATATACCTGTTTAACTTATATCAGGATGTTTTATGTTATAAATTGAATTGTGAATTGATCGTAGTTGCTTCGGCAACAAATGTGACACCTTGTAATTCGGACCCGACAATCGGGTTGGGTATGAGGTGTTACAGATAATTGTATCGGTAGAAGGTGCAAGGGAATTCAAAAATTGCTTACTGACTTTCTTGTATCGATAGAAGTCCCTCTAAGTATGCTTGAAGTGCTCTTTGACTTACTTTTATCGGTAGAACTTCCTCCAAATATCGATACAACATCCCAAACTTGTATAAAACGAGTTTAAAACACTTAAAAACATTTTAGATTGACTCAAAAATATTTAGATAAATTAAAATACATTTAAAATATGTTATATAACTTCCCATACTTGTATAAAATGAGTTTAAAACACCAAAATCATTTTGGATTGGCTCAAAAATATTTAGATAAATTAAAATACATTTAAAATATATTTTGAGTACTTTTATAAGTTTTAGAAATGCTTTGAAAATGATTAACAAAATTTTCAATAATTATTTTCACCAAATGATTTTGGAAATATTAATAAAAATTTATTTTAAATGTTGTTATATCGAAACATGGTACATCAAAGCTAACAACCATAAAATAATATATTTTATACTAATATAATTTTAGAAAAAATATGCTAAATATTTTCCTGGCATAAATTTAATACAAATTAATTTTAATAAATTTAAATATTTAAAAGACTTGCATATATATGGATTATACCATCCCTAGTTTATTATGTGATGTATTGCGTGTGTATTTACAGATTTAATTAATTATAAATTTCATATTATTTATTTAATAATATATTTTATTTCAAAATAATTAAAATATAAAAAGAATTAGTATTAAATATAAAATATTAATATGATAATATTACTATCATTGATTAACATGTTCTTCCATCTCTTCGTAAGTCATTCTCATCGATTCAATATTTCCTCACAGATTTATTACTTTAATAGTGTATTCTTTTAATCTTAATATTCTCCACTTATGTTATCTAAAAGAAATTATCCACTTAATTTGCATTAATATAAATAATTATTAGTTAATAAACCTAATATTTAAAAAATTAAATTTATTAATAATTGTGTAAAGTAATATTAAATATCAAATAATAAAAGCGTCAAAATCAAATAATAAAATCTCAACATATCAAATAAATAAATAAATTTCTTTTATAAAAAGTTGTTTGATCCTAATACATCTATTTCAATATAAATACGCAATTTATTTCAATATTCATAGATTATATTTTGTATAATTAATATCATTTTATTATTTTTAAATATTAATTTTTTTAATAATCTCATTATAAGTTCTGATCGTATCTGTTCTTTTTTATAAAATCTCTAGAACTACCTATAGTCTCTCTCCAAATCATAAATAGGAGGATAATGTGTTTCAGCATACTCGAATTTATGTCCTCCTACTTTGACAACAATTCTGATGCCAATTGAACTAAGACTCAATAGACTATTTTTAATATTAATTTAACAATATAATTGGAATAAAAACTAATATATTTCAATTTTGTTTCCATATTTGCCCAAACTTATTTGATTTTTTGTTGGTTATGAAATCCTAAGAGCCGCCCATGTGACAGATTAGCGCAATGTGTCCAAACTTTTCCAAAGAAAAACTTCATATTTACTTCTCCTTTTTGGTTTTTTCTTCTGTTTTTATACATATAGAAAAATGGGGTTGTAATAGCCTTTCTTTTTTTCATACAAAGATTATTTTGCAAAGTGTATGAGTTGTATAATTATTTAGTAACACTTTCATATGTAATAAAATAAAGTCAAGAAAATTAAAAGGTAAACAAAAATTCTAAAATTATTTTATAATCATTATTAAATGTTTTTATTAATTTAATGTAAATATTTTTCATATTAAATCAATTTAATATAAATATCTTTTATACTTATAATGAGTATACATGTTATTTCATTTATTTCTTATTACAATTTACTTTTTAATGTAGTTCTAAATTTCTATATTCTTTTAATAATGTTATGCATTAATTCAAAGATACGAAAAATCTTTCGATAGAGTTATTAATGTTTACAATAAACTTGAATTATCATTTACTTTTTATACCATTGTTAAAAACTTCTACATTTCATAAAAGTATTTTGTTTCATAGTTATTTTAAATATTATTTACATTAAATATAATAATTATTTATTTATAAAATAATATATTTATTCACCTACAATTGAAGTGTAAAAAGAATTAATAAATATAAATACAAACAAAACACATATTACAAGGGTGTGAGTACTCAAAGACCTACAGCCTAGTGTTTGCCGCTTAATAATTGGTTTTAATATGATTCTCCCGATAAGAAAGAAAATATATTTTTAAAAATCACTTTATTCTTTCTCAATTAAAGCATAATTTTAATTGGTATAATAATTAAATTAGCCCTTATACTTTACACATTCTATTGATTAAGTTCTAATTTAATAAATTTATCCCATAACATTTGAATAAATGTGTAAATGTTGAGGTTGAATTTGTTGAACTTATTAGAATTAAAGTCAAAATAACAAAATATATAAACATCAAAGGCTAAATTTGTTACTATACCAATCAAAATTATGTACATTTGACGGAAGACATTAATATTATGCTTAATTGTCCTTACTTGTTCGCTTCCAGAATTACCGAGGATTAAATTGCTCTAATTTTTTCGAAAAGGACTAATTTGCTCAATTTTAAAACTGAGAGGGATTGGAGAGGTTTTTTTTACCAAAAATATAGTTAAAATAGAGCCACTGAAAATTAAAGTAGTATATATGCTGTTAAACTATGAAGAATGAGGAAAGCAAAATAAGATGGCAGAAGAAGTGAAGCTTTTGAAGACCTGGTCAAGCGCTTTTGGATTAAGGGTTGTTTGGGCGTTGAAGCTCAAAGGTATACCATATGAAGCAATAGATGAAGATCTGTCCAACAAGAGCGCTTTGCTTCTTCAGTATAACCCTGTCCACAAGAAAATCCCAGTTCTTGTTCACAATGGGAACCCCATCTCTGAATCCCTTGTGATTCTTGAATATATTGATGAGACATGGAAGCAAAATCCCATATTGCCCCAAGATCCTCTACACAGAGCCAGGGAACGGTTCTGGGCCAAATTTAATGATGAAAAGGTAAGTATCTTCTGTTTCTGTATCCCTTTGAGAAAACATAAGCGTATCTCTGTTCTTGTTGTTGGCGCAGCTACTACCATCAGTATGGGGTGCTTTCACCAAAGAAGGGAAAGACCGAGAGGAAGCTATGGCTGCAACGATGGAGAACCTGAAATTCGTAGAAGAAGAGCTGAAAGGAAAGAAATTCTTCAGTGGAGAGAAGATAGGCCTGGTAGATCTTGTTTTCGGTTGGCTTGCTAACTTGATCTCTATTTTTGAAGCGGTAACTGGCTTCAACATAGTTGGTGAGGGATATCCATTGTTATCGGCCTGGATGCAAGAATTTTCAGAACTCCCTGTGATTAAAGATACCTGGCCTCCTCGTGACAAGATGATCATCAAGTACCAAGCACTTTATGACAAATACCATCCTGCAGAATGACCTGTTCCTGAGGTTTTTCCATTGATAGTTTACATTAAAAGTTTAGGCATCATATTGCTGCAATAAGTTCAAAACTATGTGTGTGGACAAGGCCTTGGAGCTTATTTACCATAAATGAGGGATTTTCCTTTGTAATCTGTCAAGAAACTGAAGTTGTAATTGTTGAACCAGATTGCCTCGTGAATTTTATCAGTTGTTGCTGGTTTTTTTTCACTTCTTATCCAATGGTAGCTAGCTAATGCAAAGAAACTGCTTAATCAAAAGGATTGTAAGTGGAAAATAATAGTAACATGATAAAGCTTAATTATTATGCCTTCATAAGCACACTGAAATTTTCATTAAGCGAAGCAGGTCCAAGACAGCAATAAGGTGAATATTTACATGCAGGACTGATTTATCTTTCTTATCAAAATCCTTGGCTTCAAAATGTATAGTCAGGAACACAGGGCTGAGAACTGCAAGTATTAAAAGAATCCAACTACTGAGCAGCAAAAATTAACTTCAAAGGAAAATGAGAAAAAAAAAGTGTTAAAAAAAGTCACACTTTCTAGTTTCCACATCCATTCATACTAATTCACCACAATGGAAGTAGATAATAATGAAATTAGGGATGAATACTCTAATATGTTGAGGAAAAATTCACTCAAAACTATATATTTTTTAGAAATATATAAATATATATATACACGAAGCATTTATTGAATCATATAAGGAAATAAGGTCTCTAATTTAGAATCTCTAAAAATCAGCTATAAACGCTAAAGGTTAGCCATTCAATGTTGTCAAATAATCAAAGACTCTCAACACTCCTCCTCAAGTCAGTACATAGATGTCTCATATGCCCAACTTTCAAAGAACATTATGATAAATCTTACTGCTGAGCCCCTTAGTGAAAACATCAACCAACTGCTTTTCGGATGCTAGATAAGATAGACTTAAAACACCACTGGCTACTTTTTCCTTGATAAAATAGTGATCAATTTTGATGTGCTTGGTCCTATTGCGCTGCACTGGATTTTGAGCTATGCTGATGGCCGCTTTGTTGCCACAGTACAAGGTTGATCCATTTTCTCTCAACAACATTAGCTCTTCTAGTACCTTTTGTAGCCATAAAAGCTCACAAACACCTTGAGTCATAGCCCTATATTCAACCTCTGCATTTGATCGAGCCACAACACTTTGTTTCTTGCCTCTCCAAAATGACTGAGTTTTCTCCCACAAGAGTACAATAATTCGTTGTAGACCTTCTGTCATCAAGAGAGCTAGCTCAATCTGTATCTGTAAATATTTCTATCTTGACAGGACTATTTTTGGAGAAGAGAATACCTTTAGCCAGTGTAGACTTCAAATAGAACAAGATTTGTAATACTGTCTACATATGGGCTTCGCGAGGATTGGAGAAAAGCTATCATTGATCCAAGAAATCAAAATCGTGTTCCTTTTTCACCATCTTCTGAAATTTTTCAGCATCACTGGTACAAGTTGTTTGAATATCTTGATAATAAATAAGTTTCTGCCACAAGCCACTTAACTTGGCAAAATATTAAGAAATCATTAGCTCTTCTTGTTTTATATCATGGACCTTATTACGAATCTCAAAAATTTTCGTATCATTCCCGACACGGGAGTAGGTGATAGCAGCAACATTCCAAATCTTTTCTGCAGTATCAAGTAACAAATAAGTTTTGAAAATATGGGATTGCATAGAGTTGATAAACCATGGCATAACAAGAGAGTTTGTTGAATCCCACTGACTAAATGTTGAATCAGTGAGTTTAGGTTTTGACATGGTACTGGTGATGTATCCCTGCAAGCCATGAGCCTTGATAAACAACAAGCAAGACCTTGACCAAGCAAGGTAATTATGTCTATCAAGCTTTATAGGACTAATTGCAACGATGAATTATCGATCGGAATCACGAACTTGTCATCCATTGACATAATGTTGAAAAAAACAACTAATACCCTTAAAACAATCTACTTGGAAAATTAAAATAAAAAACAACACAAAAGAGATCCCACAAAAAATTTAGCCATAGTACACCACCAATTAGAGGAGAATGACCGGAAGGGAGCAGAGAGCACTGCAACAACGTTAGAAAAACACGACGACAGTAGGTGAAGGCCACGCGCGGCATGTGAAACAAAGATGTAGGAGCTTGTGACGGCTCGTGGGGCCCACATGTGGGTCTTCTAGTCATCGAATTCTAGGGTTTCGCCGGCGAGTGGATGCTAACTTCAATAGTAGGAGCAGTGAGAGAAAAAAATAAGACTAGGGTGGAAAGTAGCAGTTTTGTATTTATAGGGTTTTTGGAACAAACTTTGAACAAAAAAATTTATCCCAAAAAATCAGATAAAAAATTTGATACCATGATGAAATTAGAGATAAATATTCTAATATATTAAAAAAAACTTGTTCAAAACTATATATTTCTTAAAAATATGTACAAATATATATACATGAAGAATTGAACCATATAATAAAAGAATATCTCTAATTTAAAATCTCTAAAAATCAACTATAATCTCTAAAGATTAGCTGTTCAATGCTGTCAAATAATCAAATAATCAGATTCTCTGATCTTGGAAATTGAGAGGAGAATAATTTAACTACCGAAGAGCAGAATTTTTTCAGAACAATGATAAGACAAAAATCAGAAAAGTATAATGATTGGTTCTTCATGGTATAAAATTATTTGGAAAATAATGAGATCATCCAGGGAGAAATAATGTACTCAAATTCTAACGTGTCAACATGTAAGCAGATATTTGCCCACCACATTAGCAGGAGTCTCTGTTCTTTTTCATTTTCTTTTTGACGAAGAGGGTTTGTTCTCTTGTTAAAAAATATGATCACGAGACCCATCATCACCAATGATCTCCACAACTACAGGTTCCATCCTTGAAAAGATGAAAGCGATTAGCATCTCTCACTAATATTTCTCTTTGCATAATCATTGATATATACTTGGTCACAGTGTGACAATCCCCACAAACCCGAAGGTTTTTCATAATCTGCAATGGAGTCCCGAGCTCTGTGTTCAATAATCCAAATGCTATGGCAAGCCTTTCACTGTGCCCACAAAGCATGTCTCTTTTTTCATCCTCTTCAACATCATGCAAAACATATCTCAGATCAGCAACATAACCTTCCTTAGCCATTAAACCAGAAATTATCCCTAGTAACTTATTAACCTCTTCAAACTGCTCAAAGAACTTATCCCCAGTTCCAAACACGTACAATCTTCTTTTAATTTCTATCCAGCTACATCCAGGATCCTTTTTGAGCCCTCTAGCTCTTATGGATTTTCGTATCATTCTCACTTGATCCCACTTCCCTAAAATGGCATATACATTTGATGCTAAAACATAATAGCCAGTATCATTCGACTTCTGTTCAAGGATTCGCTCAGCAACGCGTTCTGCAACCAATATGTTCCCACTTGATCGGCAAGCACTAAGTAGCGATCCCCAAATACTTGCATCTGGTTTCAGTGGCATTGAGTTTATAAAGTCCTCTGCTTTAGTTATCAATCCAGAACGAGAAAGAAGATCGACCACACAAGCATAATGTTCATTTCTAGGCTCCAAGTTGTAATCTTTCTGCATCTGGTCGAAACAAGCCAAACCCTCTTCAACCAAACCTGAATGGCTACAAGCATAGATGATGGCAACAAAGGTAACATGGTCAGGAACAACACCCGTTGCTTTCATATCTTCAAAAGCTCTCAATGCTTTGCCGCCTTCTCCATACATCCCATAGGCAGATATCATTGCGGTCCATGTCACCACATCTCTCACTTTCATACGGTCAAATACCTGAATAGAATTTTTCAAACTACCACATTTAGAGTACATTTCAATTACTGCATTCCCAGTTGGAACATCTGTTTCAAATCCAAATCTGAAAATACAACCATGGATCTCTTTCCCTCGCCGTTTGGAAGCAAAAAAAGAGCACATAGGCAAGATGCCTAAGACAGTGGCCGCATCAGGCATCACTCCTTCAGTCCTCATTTGATTAATCATTCTCAAACCTAAAGTGAAATCCCCAGATTGAACACATGCTGCTACAATTGTGTTCCATGTTACCCTATCATGAGTTTTCATGTTTTCAAATACTTTCAGCGAGTCTTTTATTAGTCCACATTTAGCGTACATATCAACCATAGAATTATTGACAATAACATCTGAATCAAATCCCAATTTAATTATATCACAGTGAATTTCTTTCCCCAGCTCCTTGTCTGCTAACTGAGTAGAAACAGAGAGGAGCATCACACAAGTGACAGAATCAACTTTCATATCAACCTTCATAATCATAGCAAGTTTCAACACTTCATCATAATTAAGATGCTGAATATAACAATTAATCATCGAGTTCCATGAGACAGAATCCTTGCACATCATTCTGTCAAATACTTCACGCGAAGCTAGCAAGTCATCGCATTTCGCATACATATCAATAAGAATATTATCAGCAGTAACATCACTTTGAAACCCACCTTTCTTCATGTACTCATGAACGAATTTTCCAAATTCCAAGTCACGTAAATGACCACAAGCACGAAGAACAGAAGTAATGGTCAGTAAATCAGGTTTAAACCTATTCACCATAAGCATAAACAACTCGATCGACTCCTTAAATAACTCCATCTGAGAATACCCGCATATCAGCGTGTTCCAACTAACGGTATCTCTAATTACCATCTCATCAAAAATCCTTCGTGCCTCCACGAGCCTATTAAACTTGAAGTACATAGAAAGAAGTCCATTACTTACCACAACGTCGCCGTGAAGCCCAATCTTCTCAACCAAACAATGAAGTAGCTCACCTTCTTTAACATTAACCAAACCTCCACATGCAGGCAAAACACTCGAAACGGTAAAAGAGTCCGGCATAATTCCCTCCATTCTTGACATATTATAAAATTCCAATGCTTCTACCCAATACCCATTAGCACTATACCCCGAAATCAAACTATTCCAAGACACAACATCCCTTTCAGGCATTCCATCAAACATCTTTAAAGCTTCGTCCATACAACCAAATCTCGCGTACATATCAACCAAAGCATTCCCGATATACAAATCTGAGCCTAAACCCATCTTCAAAACATTCTCATGAACAACTTGTCCCATCTCAATATCAACCAAAGCCGCACACGAGTTGATAACTGAAGGAAAAGTACATTTATCAGGTAAAACATCCAATTTTCGCATTTTGCCATAAAACCCTAGTGCTTTAGTGAATAACCCATTGTGGGTAAGAGCTCTAATGATTGAATTCCATTGGTAAACATTAGCTGTAGGTGAAACTTGGTGGAAAACTGAGAATGAAGATTTTGGGTCCTTGAACTGTGCATATTTGCTTATGAGTTTACCAGAGAAGAAGGACGATTTTTCAAGTCCTAGAGTAATAATTATCGAGTGGATTCTGTGAAGTTGTTTAGTGGTTGATGCTGATGATAAGGATTTAGAGAGTGAAGAGTAAAGAAATTGATTTGTAGCTTCATGTAAAGTGCTAAACTTTGTTGTAGTTTTCATGAAGCTCAAGCATATTCTGGTTTGGGAGTTGGATTCACGTAGAAAACAGGTTTACAAAATCTCCCTAGACACAAATTTCTGATTTTATATTTAAAAATCATTTAATAAATTAATAATATAAATATTGAATATAATTATATTGTATGTTGTTTAACAAAATAAATATTAAATTAAAAAAAAGTATTTCTAAGTCTTAATCTCATCTCACTCTCACACACATATAATATAATTAGTTTGATTTTATGTATTAATATTATAAATTTTTATATTTTTATTTAAATTAATTAATGATATTTTTAAAAAATATAAATTTACTTTAGTAAATGTTATTAAAATATGTTTTTACTTAAAAATATATTTTTTATGAATATCTTATTAGGTAGATATCAATCATGATCAAGATAAAATTTTGATACTTTAAAATTTATAGTTATTAGAATGAGATTTCTACTTCTTTTATACTTCTTTTATACTTCTTATGTCTATAAATAGATACTCTAATGAAGCATTGTAATTATCCATTTTATCAATAAAGTACATTCTCTATTGCTTTCATATTTTCTTTGTTCTTTATTCTCTCCATCTCTCTTTATTTTATAATACGTTATCAGCACGATCTTGCTCAAAGTGATAGTTCCTTTTATCGACGATCAAATTTATCCTTCCGTTATCTATATGAAATCGAGAAGTAAGATTCACTCTCCAAGTTTGCTTTTTGATATTTGCTTGGGGATGATCTCTTTTTCTTTATTACAAAGGATGTTTATAATCACTACTTCTCATCCATGGTAATGTAAGTCAATCCAATCAACTTTTTTGAAATTTGATTTGATTTCTATTAAAAGTTCAATTTATATAATTCACTATTTATATCTCTATGAATTTATAAAACCCTTTACGCATTTAGTTATTAGAAATTTTATGTGGAGATAAATATTTTTTCATTTTAATAGAACTGATTGGTTTAATTTTGATTTTGATTAAGATATATGATTATTACGGAATGTGAGTAAAAATACTTACTTGTCATGAACTTTGGGATATTCACTTTGTCTCGTGATAATTTCATGTCATTGTAAAATTTGAGATGAAATTATGTCATAAGAGGTGGAGGTTAGAAAATGTTTATGTTTAAACTTTTATAGTGTAAAGTTATTTTAATTTGACATTATAATATTTTGTATTTTGTTGTGTTATGATATATAAAATATATATTATCTAACCACAATGATTTATTAGTGAATGAATTTATTATTTGTTATGTTTAATATATGTTTTATTTATACCTATTCATTTTATTTTATATGAATAAATAAAATTTTATTTAACATAAATTAAGCATTCATTAAGGTTATACAATAAAATGATTATATGCTCTTGAAGAGCTAATATTGCATCAAAGCGTAAAAAGCTCTTTAAGAGCTTATATTTTAGCTCATTGTGATGTAAAATTTTATAAAATATATTTTTTTAGATCAAGAAGATATATGTTGAATAAAACCTTCATGTGTTTTACATTAAAACCATATATATAAATAATATGAGATACTTATGTATTTGTATTCTATATATTCCCGAAGGAATACATTACACTATATGATTGAAATATCTAATGTGCTCCTGCAGTAGCAATATTGTGAAAATGACATTAATAGTATTTTGAATGATCTCATACCTTCTAGTGGCTAAGAAAATAATAAATTACTAATGAAAGACTATGAAATTATTCCCACTAGTTTTGCTTCATTTCCTTAAGTGAATGTAGCGTACATAACAATTATGAAAATAAAAATATAGAGATCATGATTGTTATTGTAATTAAGGATGTGATTGGAGACTAATCATAACAACATGAATAGATAGATTTTGATTTGAAATCCACACATATTTTGCGATGGTGATTATGAAATAAAGAATCAATGGAGACATTTAAAAGTCTATCCTACTAGATTTATTGCATTCCTCAAGTGAATGCAAACATATACAAAATAAAATTTATAATCATTGACCACTAAAAGTGGGAACATAGTAATAAATAAGAGAATAATGAGAGTTCTCAAGATAACTCTTCAAAGGGTAAAGATATAAAAGATTATTGCCCACATATGTGACATATGCCTAAATATTTTGTTTCATTAATATTCCTTGAAGAAGGATATGAGAATGTAGTAATAAATTCTATCATTATAGATAGAAAGTATTTATCGTATTTGGTACTAAAACAAACAAATATTATTCCAATATTTGATAGTACAAAATTAGTCGAAAGCTCTAGAAGAGCTAATATATTAAGAACTTTTGATGGTTAATCCATTGATTTTAAAATATATTTATAATGGATCTTATATTGATTTCTTATGAATCACTATTTTATAAATATTTATTTTGAATGGATGAAAAGAGAGGATTGGGTAATTAATTTATATTTATTTTATAATATTTGTGATCTTCTTTTCTCATCATCCCCATTAAGTGGTTGGAAGCAAAATATTTGATTGTGAAAGATATATCTATGAGCAATAAAATATGATAATTCTATCTAAAACTCGTTATGGTTGGATGCAGCACATGGGCATGTGGTTGGTCGTGTGTCCCTTGTATCTTTAAAATTTCAAAACAGAATACTCATAATTTTTCACACGGGCGTGTGACTTGGCCGTGAGACCCCTGCACCTATTCAATGCAATTTAGTAAGCTCACACAGCTTAGCACACGAGCGTGTGGCTTGGCCGTGTGACCCAAGTCAGAGAGTTACACAGTATAGGCACGGGCTGAACACGGTTGTGTGTCCCTATTTCGAATGACTACACGGCTTGAGACACGGGCGTGTCTCTTGACCGTGTGAGCCACGCAGCCTAGCCACTCGGGCGTGTGTCCCCTGCACCTAAGAAAAATTTGAAAGTTTTGCGAAAAATTCTCTAAGTACTCGGTTTAGTCCCGACTTGTTTCCAACTAATATTTTGGGCCTCGAGGGCCCATATAAGGGACAATATGATTGAATATGACCAACTTCTGATATGAATGTTAAATGATATGAAATATTTGTATTTGATCTGTAAAATTCGTTAATGCTCTGTAACTTTGTTTCAACGACGGATATGGGTTAGGGGTGTTACAAATTGAGACATATCAGTCCAAGTATTAACAGATCCCGAAGGTAAATAAAACAACCATTCTCTAACAGAGTCAGCTAATGAAAAATGAAAAGCTAGTAGTTATGTTTGATCCTCAGTTACTTCTTCTGGTTTCACGCTCAGACAAACCATGTGGAACTTTTTCAGATGAGTATGGGGGTTCTCATTTTTCAAACCGCGGAAAGTAGGCAATACATGTATTAATACCTACTTTAACTCGAACTATGTTTTGCCCGTTGGATAAGTTATGCATAGCAGTTGTTATTCATCTGGTGCAGCTGCAAATTGGCGTATAGTTTGATCTGTCATGTCGTCTGAATCTTCAGATGAGTAAATATCTTCGATGTAAGATCCTTATTTAAAGTCGAGTTTTGGTTGTTTACTATGCTGAATAGCTTCTCTTCGAAGTGTTCGAGCCAACTTTTCTATTTCTTTTTCTAGTTCAAATGCTAGAGTCCCTAATTTTGACCCAGTCATAAAGAAAACAAAAAAAAAATTAGAAACTTTTACCAATCCCCAACAACGACGCCAAAATTTGATGGGTGTCAAAACCACCAAATATAATTTCCTACAACAAAATAACAGTAAATTGAAATATTGAGTAGTAGGGTCGAGTCCACAGGGACTGGTTGTCTAATTTCGCCTTTTCTCGTGACTAGAATCGCTGTTGCGGTAATAGTCGTGCCCACGACCAGTGCGTTGTAATGCTGGAAAATAAAAATGAGAGTTTTAAATTAATTAAGATAATAAAATAAGGAAATAAAAAAATAAAATAAAATAAAAATATATTTGAAAATGCAAAAATAAATTTAAGAAAATAAAATATTTTTTAAGCTTAACCTTAGCCTCGGTGTACTCCAATCTTGAATCGATTCTTGAAACAAATTTTCCCTTCCAAGCAATAAGCTGGTTATAGCAATCGAGTATCCCTTAAACTGCCAACTCTTCCTCTCGTAGTCGATCCCAGTATCACCTGCAAATTGACCCTTGCCGAATTTCCAACCATGTGGCACGTACCCGTAATTTTGGACTTCGACAGCCTTATGATCTGAAAAACCCAACTCGAATTAACGGCTTCAACCGTATGAGTCGTTTAAATCCGATCACTATCTCCCTTGACGGAATCCAACTAGCTCTTTCCAATTGAACACGTTAATTTTTTCACGGGATTTTGAATATAGCACCGCCGACTCAACATCCCAATTGTACGCTAAACGATTCCAACCCAACGCGCGCTTTTTGAATTGAAATTGAATCAACTTTGAGGGACGAATTTGTACTATCCCACATACCGAAGAGATAGCAAATACCGAATTGAGAGGTATTTTTGAGCGGGTTCGTATCTCACCATTGTTTTTTTGGAGTAATTTTCGGGCTAAAGCTAAAAATGGTTTAGTTAATCATGGAAAGAATCATACTTGAAAATAAATGGTTTAAATGGAATTTTGGAAAGTGGAAAGGCAAAAGGCTTAGAAGGTAATTAAACTGAAAACAAAGGAAAAAAAAAGAATGAAACAAGATTGAGTATGACGCAGGAAAGAGAAAAAAATAAAGAATTTTATTAAATGCTAAAGGTAAAAGTGTGTTCAATTGGTTGTAGCCACTAGATATTTATATATATTTTTAGTGCTAAAATTTAGCTAGATTTTTCTTAAATAATTCTAAATATTATCACTAAATAATTCAAAACTTAAAAATCAAATTTAAACTAGAGATTAAATTTAAACTAATTACAGAGTTGTAACAATATCAAAAACCCTTCAATCTTTATCCAGTCATCTTTGTATCTTCAACCTTTCAATCAAGCCCTCCTCTTTGCTTTTTGTTCCAATTTAGCCCGTTTTTGTAAGAGTTTGAATTCATCACATCAACTTCATTCTTGATAAGAAATATCCAAATTTAATAGCATTTTATCTGATAATTAGCCAAAAATAAATCCATTAAAATACGAATTTATCTTGCTATCATTTTGATATACCAACATTTAGAGAACATATTATTTAAGTCAAATATCACACGAAAATATTGATGTAAAAATAAATTACATTTATATATAGTTCATATAAAAATTATTGATTTTATTCAACAAAAATATAACATATAATAATATATTGAAAATAAAATAATTATAAATGCATCAATATTGTAAAAGTAAATATAAATGTTTTTTTAAAATTAACTAATGAATTAAATATAAGCACATGTATTTTTTAAAGTAAGTAACATGTATGGTTAATATTCTGTTATCTCATACTATTATAATTATTAAAATTATATAATTTCTATTTTAGATTTTATATTTAGCAAAAATGAATTTTAATTTTAATTTGGAAAAAAACTAATCTCATAATCAATTTTATATAAATATAGTCTAATACTTTTATTATACAATGAAGATACTAGAAATATTAACACAGCATATGAAAAATTTTATTCTGAACTTGTCCCTATATTTTTATAAGGAATTCTCTTTAATTATTATTTTTAATATAGTCAATAGTTATATGTGATAGATTATTATCATGACAAATGACAATTTATAAGTTGCGCTATGTAGGATTTTTTTTGTATTTAATTTTTATAACACAACCCAACATTTTTATGTGATATAATTAAAAATTGTATTGTTTTATTTTATTTTAAACTTTGATAATATATATAAAAGATAAATAAAATTTATTTTCAAATTTGATAATTTAGTTAACTTTAGATAATTTAAAACATATATAAACAAAGTAAAATAAGAAATCGTATATATATTTATAAATATTTTTAGATAATATGCTATGAGTATTTTTGTAATGACTCGATTTTAGGCGGCGTTAGAAAATGTGATTTCAAAATTCAATTCTGTAAATCAAGTCAGTGAGATCATGAATGGAAGGATTTATAAAGTTAGTATAAAAATATATTAATAATAGGTTGAATAATTAAATTGAGAAAATGTAACAGCTCAATTTTTAGTGGTGTCAGAAATAGTGGTTCGAGACCACTAAATTCGATGAGTGAGTTCAAAAATTTTATTATTTATTATTTACGAGTTAAGTGTGATTTTAGAAAGATTTTTGAATTAGTGATTTGAGTTTTAAAAGAATTTATTAGGTTAAGTGGTTCTGAAAACGTGGTCTCGAACGATGAGCTAATTCAAAAATCTTTCCTTTTATGTATCCTAACCCTTATATGTTTCCTTTTCCAAGTCCTATGGAAGGTTGGAGCCAATGGCCCGGTTCAGCTCCATTTTCTGTAACGCCGAGTGGACTGCTGATGTATAGGCCAGCGGGGTACGATGGATCGCAAGAGGGGCCGTCGGGGAGCTATTCTTTTTACCAATCCCTACCACCGTATGGGTTTCAAACACTGTCACTGTTGGTGATGCAAACACCTCTACATTCACTATTCTATCAAGGTAGCTCATCGTCCCAACTCCGATAACAAGATACCCTACCGGAGGAACCAGAATCCTCGCTGGAGACCACGTTTTCAGAACCACTTAACCTAATTCAAAAATCTTTCTAAAATCACTTAACAAAATACTCAAATCAAAGGACCAGAAAAAAGATGAGGTTTATGCCTCAGATGAGGGATCAACAGAGGCTTCTATATGCGTAGTGGGAAATACTACAATCCAGCGAATTCAAGAGCGGAACCCGTGAAAGGAAAAGCCCTGGAAGTTGAACAAAAGAAAGAAAATGCAGCTAGACTTGAATCACCTATCAACGAGTCGGTAACTGAGAATGAGGCTAGGGAATTCCTGAAATTCTTAAAGCACAGTGAGTACAGCGTTGTAGAATAGCTACATAAGCAACTGGCTCACATCTCAGTGTTGGCTTTACTCTTAAGTTTGGAGACACATCGTAATGCGTTGATGAAAGTACTAAACAAAACTTACGTCACTAACGATACCTTTTTAAACAAGCTGGACTACCTAGTTAACGGTATAAGTGCTGACAACTTCATCTTCTTTAATGATAATGAAATACTGCCAGGAGGCATGGGATCTACAAAAGCCCTGCACATTACCACTCACTGTAAAGGATACACATTGCCAAGGGTGTTAATTGATAATGGATCGACTCTGAATGTCTTACCCCTATCCATACTGAATAGGCTACTCGTGGATAGCTCGTACATGAAAACATGCCAAAACATAGTGAGGGCATTCGATGGTACCGAAAGGAGGGTAATGGGAAGTATTGAAATTCCCCTTTTGATTGGCCCAAACAGGTACGAGGTAGACTTTCTGGTGATGGACATTAAGCCTTCTTACAATTACTTGTTGGGGAGGCCTTGGATTCATTCAGCGGGGGCAGTACCTTCATCACTGTACCAAAAGTTGAAATTGGTAACGGAGGGTCGACTGGTAACGATAAACGTAGAAGAAGACATCATTGCATTTGTAACCAGTGACGCACCATATTTAGGGGCAGACGATGAAGCGATCGAATGTTCATTTCAATTTTTGGAATTTGTAAATGCAACCTTCATTTTCAGAGGGAATAAGATCCCGATGCCCAAAATATCTAAAACTACAAGGATGGGCCTACAGATGACAGTTGAGAAAGGAGCCTTGCCTGGAAAAGGACTCGGAAGATACCTCTAAGGGAGGGTTGAGGTACCCATGTTAATGGATAAACGAGACCACTCTGGCTTGGGATATAAGCTAGATGTGAAGCAAAGGAGGAATGAGTTAGAGAAGAAATAGAAAAGGAGGAGAGCACGTTTGAGCGGAGAGGAAACCAAATGGGAACCCATGACCTTCCCCCACATATCTAGAACATTCGTGTCAGGGAGAACTATTCACCCTAAATGGAAGATGTCAAGAAAAGAAACTGCAGAAGAGATGTTAGGTAGTCTTAGCATCAACGCCATATCTGAAGAAGGAATTAGAGAAGAAAATTTATCAGGCATTTTCCCTTAAGAGCCTGGAAGTGTTCTGAACAATTAGACTAGGGAAGAGATTCCTGTAACTTTTAGAGCCAATTCAGAGTAATGTTCAAAATACACTTGTTGCTCTAAGCCTAGGAGCAATAAGAATCTTTTGTAAAAAGGCATATATGTCCAATATTTCATTTCAATAAAAATACATCTTTCTGTCTCATTTTGAGCAAATATTCTTTTATTCTTTCTATTCCATTCATAGTCATACTATGCATATAATTATTCTTAGATTTTTTTTCTTTGGATCTTCCTTCACCAAAATAACAGGTCTCCAGATATTAATCATATGAGCGACGTTGCTACTGACTCGAAGTCTCCTTTTGAGCAAGACATGAATATGGAAGATTCTCAGGATTTTGTAGATGATCAAAACTGTAGCTTATCTCATGATTTGTTAAGGATGGTGGAACAATAGGAGAAACAGATCCTACCTTATAAAGAGTCAGTGGAAGTTGTGAGCTTAGGAGAGAGAAAAGAGGTGAAATTTAGAGCTTGCATTGCCGTAGAGACGAAGAGAGACCTCATTGAGTTTCTCCAAGAATTCAAGAATGTCTTCAGGTAGTCCTATCAAGACAATCCTGGGTTAAGTACTGATATCGTGCTACATCGACTTCCCATAAAAGAAGAATGTAAATCAGTTCAACAGAAGCTCCGAAGAATGAGGCCCAACGTTTTGTTGAAAATAAAAGAGGTGGTCAGAAAGCAGTTCGATGCCAATTTCTTACAAGTGGTCAAATACTCAGAATGGGTAGCCAGTATAGTCCCCGTCCCTAAGAAAGATGGGAAAGTACGAATGTGCATGGACTACAGGGATTTGAATAAAGCCAGCCCAAAAGATAACTTCCCGTTGCCTCATATTGATACCTTAGTAGATAACATGGCAGGTTACTCACTTTTCTCCTTCATGGATGGCTTCTCGAGATATAACCAAATTAAGATGCATCATGAAGATATAGAGAAGACCACATTCGTAACCGTTTGGGGGACATTTTTTTATAAAGTGATGCCATTTAGATTAAAAAATACGGAAGCAATGTATCAGAGAGCCATGGTAACCCTGTCCATGATATGATGCATAAAGAAATTGAAGTTTATGTCGACGACATGATTGCAAAGTCCAGAACAGAAAAAGAGCATGTGCAAGTCCTGAGAAAATTGTTCTTGAGGTTAAGAAAGTTCCAGCTAAAGCTCAATCTAGCAAAATGCACCTTCGGGGCAAGGTCAAGAAAGCTGCTAGGATTCATAGTCAGTGAAAAGGGGGATTGATATTGACCCGAACAAAGTCAATACGATACAAGAATTACCTCTGCCACGTACTCAAAAATACGTTCAAGGTTTTCTAAGGAGACTAAATTACATTGCCTGGTTCATTTCACATCTAACTGAGAAATGTGACCCTATTTTTTGTCTCCTTAAAAAACACAATCCAAGTGTATGGGATGAGGAGTGCCAGAAAACTTTTGACAAGATTAAGCATTACTTGTCCAATGCCCCAGTACTGATGCCACCTTGCCCAGACAAGCCACTAATATTGTACTTGGGAGTATTTGAAAATTCCATGGGATGTGTGCTTGGCCAACATGATGAGTCAATAAGAAAAGAAAGAGCGATATATTACCGCAGTAAGAAGTTTACTGAATGCGAGACAAGATATTCGCCGATTGAAAAGCTGTGTTGTACCTTAATATGGACTACTCGAAGATTGAGGTAATACAGTTGTACCACACAACTTGGCTCATCTCGAAATTGGACCCTCTAAAGTACATGACAGAATTGACTGTTTTGAATAGAAGAATAGCCCGATGACAAATTCTACTTTCTGAGTTTGGTATAGTCTAGTAAGCCAGAAGGCGGTAAAAGGGAGTGCAATAGTAGATTTTTTTGCCAGTAGAGCTCTAGAAGATTATGAGCCACTGAACTTTGATTTCTTAAATGAAGATCTAATGTATGTGGCAACCACTGAATGAGACTCTCGAGAAGGTCATCCTTGGAAACTAAACTTCGATGGAGCCTTAAACACTGTGGGCAATAGAACCGGGGCAGTCCTAGTATCCCCAAAAGGAGATCATTATCGATTCACTAGTAAATTAGATTTTGACTGCACAAATAACATGGTGGAGTACGAAGCATGCATCATGGGTATCCGTGCAGCCATTGAACGCAAAATCAAAGTGCTAGAGGTATATGGGGATTTTGCATTAGTAATTTATCAGCTCAAAGGAAAATGGGAGACAAGAGATCCCAAATTGATCAATTACCGAAAACTAGTTCTGGAATTAATTAAGGAGTTTGATGACATCACCTTTTGTTACCTCCCGCGAGATGAGAACCAGATGGTCGACGCCTTGGCTACATTAGCTTCTATGATCAGAGTAAATAAACAAGAGGATGTGAAGCCTATCCAAATTAGCATTTATGAGGCTCCAGCCCATTTTTACAACATCAAAAAAGATGAGGAAAAAGATTATCACCCTTGGTATCACGATATATTACGATATGTGAGAAATCGCGAATATCCAGACCAAGCAACTGAGAATGATAAGAGGACGTTGAGAAGACTGGCCAGTGACTATGTCTTGGAGGGGAAGATCCTATACAAAAGAAGGAATGATCAAGTACTATTAATATGTGTGGACGTTGTTGAGGCTAAGAAAATCTTGGAAGAAGACCATGAGGGCGTCTGCGGAACACACGCTAATGTTTCACAATGGCCAGGCAAATCATGAGATTTGGATATTATTGGTCCACCATGTGAAAGCAATGATGCATCCAATTAAATAGATCAATTCAGTCCCTATCCTATAAAAAGAATCAAATAGTCCATTTTCCAATTTGGCCATATTTTGATTCTTTTTAATAACACACGCTAATGTTTCACAATGGCCAGGCAAATCATGAGATTTGGATATTATTGGTCCACCATGTGAAAGCAATGATGCATCCAATTAAATAGATCAATTCAGTCCCTATCCTATAAAAAGAATCAAATAGTCCATTTTCCAATTTGGCCATATTTTGATTCTTTTTAATACGATAGGAACTAACTTGGTCCCTTAAATGTTATGTGATGAAAACAACACCTATTTTATATTGATTTATTGAAGGTAACCATTAATTACAACAACAGAATGCTCTGGCAAAGCGATTGAAGCAAAATCTTCAATCAATGATTTCTTTGATCCAAATCCATACATTAGAATACCAAAACCACATCTGCAAATAAATAAAAGCAAAACATACACACAATAAGTACTGGAAAATTAAGCCAATACTAACTTTCAAGGTAACTCTTTGGAATAAAAATAAATAAGTAAAGGTCTAATTATGAATTTTTCCCCTTAATTTACAAAACCTGATAAGTTAGACCAATTGGATAACATTAGTAAACCTCATCGTTAAATTACTAGCTTGAATATCAACACTTCAATATTTAATATGTAAGGAATTATCAAAATCAACATTTCAATAATTTATATGCAAGAAATTAACAAAATCAATCTTACAACAGTTTATGTGAAACAAATTAGCAAAAATCAACTATTCATAGTTCATATATTTACCGGCAATAGGGCTAAATCTTCAATTTCTATAATGATTTATATGCAACAAATTAGCAAAAATCAATGGTTCAAGTTCATGTATTTATGAAAAATCAGACTAATTTTTCAATATTTATAACAACTTATATGCAACAAATTAGCAAAAATAAATGGTTCAAGTTCATGCATTTACCAATAACCAGACTAAATTTTCAATTTTTATAACAACTTATGTGCAACAAATTAGAAAAAATCAACAGTTCAAGTTCATGCATTCACTAACAGCCAGACCAAATTTTCAAATTTTATAAAGTAGAAGGATCAAATTCTAACAAATTAAAGCAAGAGACCAACTTCCCGCACTTTTCATTTGCAACAAATTATATGCAACAAATTAGCAAAAATCAACTGTTCAGGTGCATGTATTCACCAAAAACCGGACCAATTTTTTAACTTTCGTAAAGTAAGAGTTCAAATTCTAACAAATTAAAGTTTCCAATGAAATTCAGAATTAGACCATTAAGTAAATGAGAGTTCTAAACAACCTCAGATCAAAACCCCATTTTGGGTAACATTAGTAGAACATTTCAATATTTAATATGTAAGGAGATATAAAAAATCATCATTTCAACAATTTACATGCAAAAAAATAGCAAAAATTAACAGTTCAAGTTCATGTATAATGTATTTACCAAAAACCGGACCAACATGTCAATTTTATAACATTTTAAATGCAACAAATTAGCACAAATTAACAATTCAAGTTCATATATTCACCAAAACCAAACAAATTAAAGTTTCCAATGAAATTCAAAATTACGCCATTAAGTAAATAAGAGTTTTAAATTACCGAGATCAAAACCCATTTTGGGTATAAACTTTGTAACTATTTATTAAAAGCGCAACGTCTTTGATGCTTTGGTTCAATATTAGTGAAGTTTCTCTAAGTTCTGCAATTTTAAAACAACAAAATTTAAAAGGATAAAAAACAAAAGCTTTTTTCGAGATGGGGATTCAATGAGGCAAAATACCTGTTCGTTAATGACGTTGATATCACTGAGTTTACGAGCAGATTTCTTCTCAGCACTGCCCATTTCTTTTGCTAAGAAATAGTTTCTTGAGAATCCAAATTTCTCTTCCTCCGCCGCGTTAAAATCCATTTTCTGAAGATTATTCGTTCAAACAAAAAATATTTGCAAAGATAATCGAAAATGAATTTGTACCTTTTGAGGGGATGCAGATTGTGGTGGCGTGGGATATCCGTAAGGTCTCCATGAATCTGTACCTTTTGAGGAGATGCAGAGGGCTGCCGATTTGGGGAAATTTGGGGGAAAAATAAAGGGAATCGAGGTAGGGGAGAAATGGTTTGGGATAAATAAAATGGGGAAAAAAGAAGAAGAGATTTCTGGGGATAGGGGGAATCGATTTTGGGAAAAAGAAGGGGGAAAAAAAAGAATATTTCATTTGAAATTTTGGGATAAAAAAAATATAAACACAAAACGACGTCATTTTGCAAAAATATTAGTGGCGTTTGGAACAAAAACGCCGTTATTTCTTACCTTTTGCTGCGTTTTTTCATAAACGCCGCTAACGCTGTACTTTTTTACAATTTTTATATTAAATTATTGTATCTTTCATATAAATTTTAAATAAATAATTTTTTAAATTTTAAGTAATATTTAAAAGAAATAGATAAAATTATAATTTTTAGTTTTTGTATTTCATTTTTATTTGTTATAATTTGGTCCTATCCAAAATAGATAGTTACTTATCCATATCAATCATTATTTTTTTTATTTATTTATCAATATTTTTTATAATCTAATATTTAAATATATCAAATGGTTTAGATTAAATATTTTTAAATATAAAAGCATTAATTGATTGTATAAAATTTCATCATTTAACAAATCTCAAGTAAACCTTAAATCCTAAACCATTTAATATATATAAAGTTTATCTATTATCTCTTAAATAATTTAAACTATAATCATAATGTTAATATAATAAAATTAATATTATCTCTTAAACCATAAACCATAATCCCTAAACTCATAATCCATAAACCTTAAGATAAGAACTCCTAAACCTTAAATCTTAAACTATAATGATAATTAATTCAATATTTTAAAATTAATACTATCTCTTTTACGATTATATAATAAATTATTTAATATATAAATTAAAAACAATCAAGAATGTACCCAAAAACTTTAAAATTATTTTAAATAATAGTATTTTAATTTTTCATTTTTAACAAATATTTTCTATATTTTTATTTCAAATTATTTCTACATGTCATTATTTTTTCGAAGATTTTAAATATTCAATTAAAAATAAATTGAATTTTAAATAATATAAATAAACCAATTAAATAATAAATAGACAGATAAAATATTTTTTGCGGCGCTTTTTCAAAAACGCCGCTAAAGCATTAGCGGTGGCTTTTCAAAAACGCCGCTAAATCCCCGAGTATTAGAGGCGCTTTTCTAAAAACGCTGCTAAAGCCCCAAAAGGTAACGACTAGCTTAGGTCTTTTGCGGTAATTTTTTTAGAAAAACGGCGCTAATGCTTATTTTCAGCGGCGTGTTCTAAAAATCGCCGCAAATGCTAGATCTTTAGCGGTGTTTTCCATAAAGCGCCGCTAATGCTCGATTTTTAGCTGCGTTTTTTGTCCAAACGCCGCTAAAAACCTGTTTTACTGAGATTTTGTAATGCGATAGAGAGTTTGATAAGTGTTTTTTTTTCATCAACATACTTTTTCATAATATATCTTTTTGAAGAGTCTTAATTATTCACAATTCAAAAAAATTAATCAATTGGATTTAACTTTAAATAAATTATTAAATAATTAAATAATATATACCAATATCTAATACATGAATTCTTACAGCAATATGTCTTTGGTAAGAAACATGGGTGGATTAATGCAACAGCAATGACAGATTTAGATAACACATACTAACCGTGAGTGAAACTTTACAGCAGACTACATGGTGGAGTTGACAGTACTTGATGAAGAACCCAAGTTGGTCCCCTGCTGGTATTTGGAATATTCTAATTAGTTACAGATCGTACAAATCATTAATATATATTACAACCCAACAATGAAAGAGAAAATAAAACAATTACTTTGTTTAACATTTCGTACATGCATTAATTATACAAATGAAGGTGTTGCAAATATTTGGACATATTACCTTATTCTTGTATTCCTTTCCTTCACTGGTCCCGGATGGATTCCCTCTACCTACACTATCTTGTTTCTCATATTAAAATTTGGTCACCCTCTACCTACTAGAGAATGTAGCTCCTTGCTCCAATTTTATATGGTCTCAAAATCTTATACTGCTACTGCTATCCCCAATGAACTCCCTTCCTTTCCATTTATCAACTCTGCAACTCTAGGCTAACAGCTTCTACAATTCAACTGCTGCCTTGGCTAAAAGAAAGCTTCCCTCCCTCTATTTTAGTTCATGTATTTACTCGTATAGCTTGCATATTTTGAGGGTAATAAGACTGAATATGTATTGTGTTTTAGGAAGACATAATTCAATCTGTCTCTTGCTTGCTTTTTTGGTCACAGCTACATATATACATGTTGATATTACCTGTTTATCAAATTACTCCATTATAATTTACGATGAATGTTTCTCATTTTCATAGACAACCTTTAACCAAAGTGCTGAATTGGTTTTGTTGTCATTTTGCAGAAAGGCATAGATATTTATGGATGACAAGGAGGTGGAGGAGAGGTTTGTCGCAAAAAAAGATGATGATTTGAAAACAAGAGTTTGGGTTGAATCAAAGACGATATGGAGAATCGCATTCCCATCAATATTGTCAAGGGTAACTTCATTTGGAATGGTGGTGGTCACACAGTCATTTCTTGGTCACATTGGTGAGGTTGAGCTTGCCACATATGCACTCATACAAAGCATTCTTGTCAGGTTCATGTATGGGATACTGGTAACATTTCCTTTTATTTCTTCATTTTATGTTTAGCTTGTGTTTCCTAATATTAAGTAAGAACTAGGACCATTAACTTTCATTAAATTGAACATGGATAAAGTATTTGCTTACAAAAATAAATTATAGTTTTTCTTTAAAATTTTCATAGGCATGATGTTTAAATAGGGATATGTTGTGACATATGATCCTCTAAATATATGCTTTTTTTTAAATGACTATATTTATATTAAATATGACACTCACCCGAGTTCAAATAACATAAGTATGGTCAAATTAAATAACATATTTGGACACTAAACTCTAGAATTAATTGAAATCAATTTATGTAAACAAATTATAAATATTCACCAAGATCAATATTAATCCTCTTTATTTATTCTCTTTTGTTTTGTTTGGTTATCTAGTATATAAATACAAATAAAAGTTTAATTATTACATAATTATTAAAATATTTTTCATAACATAAAAGAATAATATAAATTTATACTTGAAATTTGAAAGATGATAATTTTAGTAAAAATAATATATCTACACCTATAAGTGTTGGGTAGAATGGTAAAAAGAGTGAACGTAAGTTCGAACCTTGAGAGATCACGTTGTTAAAAGGATACGTGGAATGTAAAAAAAAAATTCTTTAAAATTCTTTCTATCTTACTAAAGATTACCAAATAAAATTAGTTTATTACTAAAATAATAATATTTCCACCAAACCTAGCATTTATGATTATAATTATTATCCATGAATGGAAGATTGGCATGTCGAGTGCAACCGAAACTCTATGTGGACAAGCGTTCGGGGCAGGGCATCACCACATGATGGGGATTTACCTGCAACGGTCATGGATCGTTGACGGCATTACAGCAACAATATTGGCACCTGTCTTCATTTTCGCAACACCAATCCTTCGGCTTCTCGGCCAGGAGGAGGAGCTCGCGGTTGCAGCGGGGCCAATCTCTCTATGGTTCATTCCAATGATCTATAGCTTCGTGGTCTCCATGACTATCTCAATGTTCTTACAAGCACAGCTCAAGAATTTGATCGTGGGATGGCTATCGATGGCAGCATTCGTGGTTCATGTGTCTTTGTCGTGGATATTCGTGAACAAGTTCAAGTGGGGCGTGAATGGCGCAATGGCAGCCATGAATATGTCAGGTTGGATAATGGTTATGGGGCAACTGGTCTATGTGTTTGGTGGATGGTGTCCTAATACATGGAGAGGATTCTCTAAAGCTGCTTTCTTTGATCTATTGCCTGTTGTGAAGCTCTCCATATCCTCTGGTGTCATGATTTGGTAATAGATTCCTAAATTGCTTGCTTTTTATCTATTTTAGACTCTACATTAATTTCCATAGCTATTATAATTAATAAATTTACATGCATCATTATTGTAATTCATTTAAATCCACTTGGAATAGCTTGGAACTATGGTATTATTCCATCCTCGTCTTAATGGCTGGATACATGAAAAATGCCACCGTCGCCATTGCTGCTTTCTCCATCTGGTAATTAAGATCAGCTCAATTTCCCTTTTTTAAAGCAATTAATTCACAATCTTTGCTCTATTTGTGTACACCAATTTACTAAAATTACTTGCTTTACATCTACCGCAGCCTGAATATCAATGCATGGGAATTTATGGTCTGCCTAGGCTTCCTAGTTGCAGCATGGTATTGTATACAAATCATAATCTCATTTTTTTTTTCTAAAGCAATCTCTTAAAAGGTGATTCTATGAACCAATTAAATTAAATTCGATTTTTTTCCGGCTAGTGTTCGAGTGTCGAATGAACTGGGGAGAGGAAATGCAAAGGCAGTGAAATTTGCAATAAAAACAATTCTTGGAACGTCAACAAGTATAGGCATTGTGCTGTGGATATTATGTATGGTATTCAGAAATCAAATATCATACTTGTTTTCCAGTGATGAAGAAGTTGCAGAAACAGTGTCAAGTCTCTCAATTTTTTTTGCTTTCGCAATTTTACTCAACAGTGTTCAGCCTGTACTCTCAGGTATATGCTTATATTCATTTTATGTAAATTAATTGTACATGAATGTTTAAATATTAAGGTATATACTGTATACAGGTATCGCCACAGGGGCTGGTTTGCAAAGCATAGTAGCATATGTGAACTTGGGATGCTATTATATAATAGGAATACCAATGGGAATTTTGGTTGGATATATAGCAGACCTTCAAGTTAAGGTAATAGAAGTAAATCCCACATAGGGTGTGATCTGTTGATATGGATTGAGTTATCCAAACTAAAACTGGTTTGGGCTTCAAATAAAAATTTTGTTTTATTTTGGTCATATTTAATTTGGTAATTTGATGTAGGGACTGTGGATTGGATTAATGAGTGGGGTGGTAATGCAATCGCTTATTCTTGGTTGGTTTGTATGGAAAACAGATTGGGATGAGCAGGTACAGTTAAATAATAATAATAATAAAGAAAAAACACCCCATTGTTTGATTTTATTTTTAAAATAAAATGTTGGGTTAATGTTAAAGGAAATAGAGTTGTTGTGGCAGGTAAGAAAAGCATCTGAACGTCTCAACCGATGGTTATTGAAACCGCCAGAGGAAGATAATGAGAGTCCATTTGATGCTTGAAACAAAATGAATATATATTACAATGGTTACATCATGTTATTATTACTACTTGTATTTTGTAAAAATTGTAGATTTAATTTTTGTTCTTTAATTTTATCAATTTTAGCTTTTGTGATTTTTTAAAAAATTGATCAATTTTAGTTTTTATATTTTTAAAATTTTGAAATTTTAGTCCTGATCCAAAACATATAGTTAAATCGATTTGGTTCGGTTTAATTACTAGTTTGTGTTAAATCGATTTGGTTAAGTTTAATTACTAGTTATGTACTATGTGTATAATTATAAATTTAGTCTAGATTTTTAATTGGATTTTATACTTTTAAATTTTAAAATTTCAATCTTAACCCAAATAATAATTGTTAATCCATTAACGGAACTTTTAGTAAGTAATATGTGGAAATAATAAGCTGACATGACGTTGCACATAATAATATATTTGTCACATCAAAATTTGGAAATAGTATAACTTAACTGAATGAATTTAATAGTTATTGTTTGATGAGGATTGAAATTTTAAAATTTGAGAAGTACAAGAACTAAAGATGACCAAATTAAAATGCAGGGACTAAATCTAAAACCTACACAATGTATAGGTACCAATAGAAGAATTTAACCATTGTAATATATGGGGAGGCTGTCCTCTACCTATGAATGTCCTCCGTCTCTACGATTGACCATTGAACACAGAATCATTTCTGGCAACAAATTTAAGTCGGAAATTTTACTTGAAATTAAGAAGATTATATGTATATAAACATATATATATATGGAAAAGGCAAAATTAGTGGAAAATGCGATTTTTTTAATAGGCCATTAAAAGTATGTCATAAACACTTTACATCAAATGTGTTTTTCTTTAACAATTCAATATTTTTAATCGCATTTTATACTAAACACGTTTTTCTTTAATAACTTTTTTTTAATTCAAACTAGGCCTTTTATCAACAAACAAAGCAAACAAAGTCGAAACAACAAACCCAAACAAAACACACGGGCCAAGCCCAAAACAAAGAAAACAAAACAGAAAAACCCAGTTTGAGCAGCTCCCAGCCAAAAAAAGAAAGGCATTCCAAATCCCGAAGGAGTTGTCAACAAAACAAGCTATGGCCCTTAGCAACCAAAGCCATGTGAAACGGCGCCAAGCTCGCCAAATAGCTAGAGTAGAGAACAAGAGGTGACCAACGTCAACAACGGCTAATCACGGACAACCCCCACGATGCCTAGATCGACAGATCCCCCGGAAGCCAACCGAAACAGTGAACCCCATTAGCATCCCCTTGCCAAAGACCCATCTAAAGAACAAGATATGTACAAACCGCCTTAGTCGTCATTCTCGTTCAAATCGATATCCGTCGATCCCATTCCACCGCGAGAGAAGCAAAACTAGGGATGACACCGCTCAGAAAAGAAGAACCACCAGCCTTGTCATAGCCAGCAAATGAACTATGGTATTACCCTCGCGAGGAATATGAGCAAACAAACAATGGTGAAAGGAAGAAACCATCGCTTTCACATCCCAAATGGAAGCCTCGATGGCTGAGACGTTGTGTAGAGGAAAGCAGGCCTTGCGAATAACACTAAGTGAATCCCCCTCAAAAGTCACCTTATGCAGGCTGAGATCTACAGCTAAACGAACGACATGAGAACATGTCAAAGCCTCCGTAGCAAAAGCCACAGGAACATACGCGGTAAGCACTAAATGGGATCCGAGAACTCTGCCCAATTTGTCCCTAATAACTATTCCTGTGCATGACAACATGGAATTCGTACTGAAGGCAGCATCAAAAATCACTTTTAGCATAGTGCCTTCCAGGGGCCGCCAACGCTCAACCCCAATAAGGCGACCAGGTAACCTCTCTTGCACCACATCCAGTTTCCTAAGATAGCATATGACCTTGCGAACAATATCCTGCACTTGAACAATAGCATTTGGATGTACATGCTGATTTCGAGCATGCCAAATATACCAAAGTGCACACACAATTTGCCTAAAAACAGTAGGCTTAGAGACAACCAAAACAATATCCTGCACTTGAACAATAGCATTGGATGTACATGCTGATTTCGAGCATGCCAAATATACCAAAGTGCACACATAATTTGCCTAAAAACAGTAGGCTTAGAAACAACCAAAAGAAAAAAAACCAGTGTTGGAATGATATTCCAACGAAATCAATTGGCCATGTGATTTGCAGGTCGTCCCAAACCCCAGCAACTGAAGGGCAATCACGGAAGATGTGCTCTGTTGTTTCAAGCAAAACGAGGCATCTGGGACATAAAACAAAAGGTTGTAAATGTTGGTTGTATAAATTGTAGTAATTAAGGATGTAATAATCGAAAATACACCAGGCTGCACTTTTTATTTTTCCTAGTAGTTGTAGTTTCCATAACTTGTTGTAAACAAGCCTATAAGAGTCGGTTGTAATAGTAGAGTCCGAAGCCTGAAGAAGACGGTATCCACTCCTTACCGAGTACACCCCCGAGCCTTCCTCCCCCCACACCAACAAATCATCATGAGCTTCCCAGGCCAGGGGAATGCAGAGAACCATATTCGCAACAATGGATCCTAGTGTCACGGGCCAAAGTGCAAAGCCCGTGACCATGGCACAAGATGCGCCCCATGGAGGTCTATCGATAAGATGGGGAACATTTAGCCCACGAGAGCTGGCCCGATTCAGAGAAATATTGGAGAAGCCTATCAAATTGAAGCCTAGTTGGCCCAATGATGAAGACATGGCAACTTAGGCTAATATGGTAACTAATCTTAGAAGATAGAGAGAATCATATCTTGTAAAGATTAGATTAGATTTGATATGGCATATCTTGTAAATCCCTAAAATTAAGGGATATGGTTAATCTCGTCCATCGATGTACATATATCTTGACCGTCGATTTTGGGGGAGCTCAACTATAAATAGAGAGCCTCCCCATCATTTGTACTCATTCCATTGTATTCTGAATTCTTAAGAGTAATAGAGTTCTGAGAGCATTTACTCAAACACCTTGTGTGCATTCTTTTCTGTGGCTTTCTGTTGTTCTTTGGCTTAGCTTCTTTTGGCATAAATCGCTTCCGCTCTTCAATTGGTGCCTTGGAGGAGTTCTTAAGGAATCCTCATTTGAGTTAAGGCTGACTTAGGCGAGTTGGGAGCAAACGGATCACCTAAGGCCGCACGGTTTGCGAGACGAAAGGTCTAGCCCCGTGACAAGTGGTATCAGAGCCAAGGTTTGAACCAAGTAATATTCGAGTTGTTGGTTCAAAGGCACCGTTGGGATGTCAAAAAAAGAGTTCGAATAAAGGTGGGCGAGGAAGTCTTTGAGGGAGACATTATCGGCAGTAGAGGAACGTGTGGGAAAACTCGAGGGATCCATAGAGGATGTAAAAGAGGCACTCGATGAGGTCGAGGATCGCATAGCAAACTGGAAGGAGCAGTCCAGAGACTATGTAAAGATGTCTCTTGGTTCCACCATGGATAAGGTAAACGAGTTGTTTAATTCACACAGGGATAAGCTGTCAGACAGGAATGATGCTCTCGAGGCCATGATGATGGCTTTGAAGGAGGAAACAATGGCCACGACGAGGGCTTTGAGCACAAGAATAGAAGAGCTCGAGGGAGAGCTGGCCTTGTGTCAAGCAGCCATGGGGAAAGGAGTGGCAAATGCAGCACTCAGTAACGAGGATGTCCCAAAGCTGAAAGAGTTTGTGGGGACAAGGTCTGCATGTGATGTGGACAATTTCTTGTGGAGGATGGAAAACTACTTCCGTGCCAAAGGCATCATGGAGGATGCGGTTAAGGTAAACACTGCTTTAATGTTTCTTACTGACATTGCGCTTTTATGATAGCGAGGTAGGACCACAGATAAAAGGCATGGTGAGATTGGGACGTGGCAAGAGTTCCAATGCGAATTGAAGGGACAGTTTTACCCAGAGTTTGTCGAGGAAGAAGCTCGGGCAAAGTTGCAAGGGATAACGCAACGGGGCACAGTGGGGGAGTATGTTCGAGAGTTTAAGGAACTCATACTCCAAATTTCAGATGTGACCGATGAAGAAGCATTGCTTGCTTTTCAAAAGGGATTGAAGTCGTGGGTCAGACAGGAGGTGGAACAAAAAGGTGTCCAAAAGCTGTCGGAAGCCATGACGGTAGTTGAGGCCGTGGTCAAGCTTGGTCTAGGGAAAGACAAGCTTGGGTCTTCCAAGTCCGAGGAAAGGGCGTAGGTGAAATGGATCACAAAGAAGATAGAGTTAATGGCAATGGCAACGGCGACAATAGTGGTAATGGGAAACCACGAGTTGGGAAGAAGAAACCCAAGAGGAAAAGGGACAAGCTGAAATGCTTTCTCTGCGACGGTCCACACATGTTGAAGAAATGTCCGAGGAAATCCGCGCTTAAAGAGAAGTCGGTGGGTAAGGCCTTGGTACTTGGTTCGAGCGCAAGGGGGTCGAAGCCAAGGAGGCCAAAAGCGAGAAGAAGCCAGTGGAGTGCTTCTTGTGTCATGGTCCGCATAGGTTGCGGAAGTGTCCGAGAAAGTCTGTCATCGAGGGGAACGATGGAGCAGACAAGGATCTCAAGAAGCTTGGTTCGAGCAAGGGAAAAGCTGAAGCCAAGAGGGCAAGGAGGAGCAAGAAGAAGCGAGTAAAGTGCTTTTTGTGCCGTGGTCCGCATGAGTTGCGGAACTGTCCAAAGCAAGCCGGAGTCAAAAGAAAGGCAACGTCTGAGCTTGGTGAGTCGGCGGGGGGCTTCCACCCAATGAAGAGGTGAGTTTGTCATCGAACTTAGTGGAAAAAGTTGCGATGAAAACAGTGAAGCTGGGACCAATGAGGCTCAAGTTGAGTGAAGCGTCAGAGTTGGCCGAGTCATCGACAAGGCTTCCACCTATGGGAGAGGTGGGTGTTGCATCAGACTTCAAAGGAAAAGAAGTGATGCATGAGGGACAGTTGACCAGAGTAAATGTGAAGGTACATTCCGAACACTATAATAGTGTTTCGCATTCTAACTTGTTGACTTGGCGAGAACGTAGGGGCCCTTTCGAAGTTCTTGAACAAAGAGGCCGAGAAACTGTGGGCAAAGCGAAGCCAAGTGTGGTGAATCAAGAGGATTCTGTTCGAGCAAAGTTAGAATGTGGGCAAGAGAGCGACATAGCTTCTTGTCATCGAGATGTACAAACGAGTAGGACGGTTCGAGTGAAGATGTACAAACGAGTAGGACGGTTCGAGTGAAGAAGCGACGTAAGCCGAGGTAAAAGTCCCGAAGGAAGGGGAAGGCTAAGGCGTTGAGACAAGATTGAGGCGAATCACGTCAGTGCCATTCGGAAGTCGCAACGAGGACGTTGCGAGAATGGGTGGGGGAGAATGTCATAAGCCGCAGTTCAAAGCCCGTGACCAGCACACCAAATGCATCCAATGGAGGTCTGTTGCTTAGATGGGGATCATTTGGCCCACAAGAACTGGCCCGATTCAAAGAGTTACTTGATAAGCCTGTCAGATTGAAGCCTGTCAGATTGAAGCCTGGTTGGCCCGATAACGAGGAGATGGCAACTTAGGCTAATATGGTAACTAATCTTAGAAGATAGAGGGAATCATATCTTGTAAAGATTAGATTAGATTTGATATGACATATCTTGTAAATCCCTAAAATAAAGGGATATGGTTAATCTCGTCCGTCGATGTATTTGTATCTTAACCGTCGGTTTTGGGGGAGCTCAACTATAAATAGAGAGACTCCCCCTCATTTGTACTCACTCCTGAATTGTTTCATTATTCTTTGTGAATAAGAATTGAGAGCATTTACTCAAACACTTTACGAGCGCTCTTTCTGTTGTTCTCTTGTAGCTTCTTTTGGCACAATCGCTTCCGCTATACAAATTGGTGCCTTAGAGGAGTTCTAAGGAACCCTCACTTTTGGGCGTAAAGGCTGACTTAGGCGAGTTTGGAGCAAATGGATCGCCTAAGGCCGCACGGTTTGCGAGACGAAAGGTCTAGCCCCGTGACAAGTGGTATCAGAGTAAGGTTTGAACCAAGTAATATCAGAGTTGTTGGTTCAAAGGCACTATTGGGATGTCGAAAGAAGTTGTTGGTCAGAATGAGCCAATGGAGACCCGAGGAAGGGCCAGAAAAGCGAGTCGATCAAGGGACTTAATTTCAGCTTAGGAGGAGCGAGTCGTCACTCTCAAAGAGTCCATGGGGGACGTCAAGGAGAGGATCGACGATGTCGATGATAGACACAATGATGGGTTGCGAACATTGCAAGGACAGCTCAGGGAATTTGTGTGGAATACTATCGGTTCCTAAAAGAATAAGCTAGCTGAAAAGAACGATGCTCTCAAGGCTATGGTGATAGCTTTGAAGGAGGAAATCAACGAGCTTAAGGGGGAGCTCAAGATTTTCAAGGCTGCCATAGGGAATGGAATGTTGGCTTCAAAGACGAAGCCACAAGCGATGGATGTGCCCAAGCCGAAGGCGTTCAAAGGGGCAAGGTCTGCAAGTGAGGTGGACAACTTTCTTTGGGCCATGGAGCAATACTTCCGTACGATGAACATCGAGGATGATGTTACAAAGGTAAACACTGCTGCTATGTATTTCACTGACGTTGCTTTGTTATGGTGGAGACGTAGGTCCACTGATGTGAGACGTGGTGGTACTGAGATTGGGACTTGGAAGGAGTTACAAGATGAATTTAAAGCACAGTTTTACCCCGAGTATGCCGAGGATGAAGCTCGAGCAAAGTTGCGACGGCTAACGCAACGAGGCATGGTTAGGGAGTATGTGTGGGAGTTCAGTGAACTCATGCTTTAGATCTCTGATTTGAGCGAGAAAGAAGCATTTTTCTCCTTTACGGATGGGCTGAAACCATGGGCGAGGCAAGAATTGCAACGTCGAGGAGTTAAAGAACTCACCAATGCCATGATGGTAGCGGAGTCTATAGTGGAACTTGCTCCGAGAAGGGACAGGTTTGAATCTTCCAAGCCCAACAGGAGGGGCAATGGTGGGTACCATGAGGAGGATGAAGAGGGACAAAGCTATGATGGTAACGGTAGCAGTAGCGATGGTGATGATAGGAAACCACGAAATGGAAAGTGGAGACCTAATAGCCCGAAAGAAAAGAGGGGAAAGTTATGATGCTACTTTTGCAAGGGACCGCACATGAAGAGGGACTGCCCAAAGGTATCTTCAGTTTCGGCTATCAAGAGAAATGATGAGCCGGAAGAGGCGAAGCTTATTGAGGGAAAGCCATCGAGGGTCAATTCGATGCTGCTCATTCCTAAGGAAAGGAATGGAAAAGAAGGGTTGATGTTTGTAGACATCAACATTGCGGGTCAGAAGCGGAGTGCTCTTATTGATACGGGAGCATCAGACTCGTTCATATCGGAGAAGGCTGCAAAGAAGCTTGGTCTATCGATTAGGAAATCGAATAGGAATATCAAGATAGTAAATTCTGAGGAGGCCCCAACTTTGGGAGTAGTTCAGAATGTGGAACTACAAATCGGTGAATGGAAGGGCAAGAAAGACTTTGAGGTAATCAAATTAGATGATTACGATTATGTACTTGGCTTAAACTTCTTTGATAGGATTAAAATAGTTCTGTATCCATGCGCCGATCAAATTCATATTTGCGCTGGTCCGTTAACAAAAATTGTTGTGCCGGTGCATCGAGATATGAAGGTGGGGGCAAAGGTGTTGTCGTCAATCCAACTAGTCGAAGATGTTTCGTATGGGGGGAACATTGACTCGATAGAATGGAAAGTTACGAAAGCTCCTTCGGAAGTGTTAGTGGCGCAAGAGTTCGATATGAAGCCTGCAGATTCGACTGTAAAGCTGACACCTTTGGGAAAGGTGGGTTGTGCATCGGGCATTCAGAAAAAGGGAGCGATGCAAAAACAGTCGGGACGAGTAAATGCTGCGAGTAAGGTACATTGCGAACACGTTGATAGTGTTTTAAATTCTGACTTATTGGCTTGGCAAGGTCGTAGGGGCCCTTTCAAAGTTCATGAGCAAGGAGGGCAAAGGACTGTGGGCAATACGAAGCCAAGGTGTGAGAATCGAGATGATTCAAAAGGAAGCAAGTCAAAATTTGGGCAAGTTAGTGCGGAGACTTCTTGCCAACGAGATGTACCAACGAGTGCAACGGTTCAAGTAAAGATGCGACGGAAGCCAAGGCAAAGGTTTCACAGGAAGGGACAACCTGATTGGAAGACAAGTCGGGAAGAAGCCAAGGCAACGAGAGGTTCAAAGTTGAATCAAGTCAGTGCCATTCGGAAGTCGCAACGAGGGCGTTGCGAGAATGGGTGGGGGAGAATATCACGGGCCAAAGTGCAAAGCCCGTGACCATGGCACAAGATGCGCCCCATGGAGGTCTATCGATAAGATGGGGAACATTTAGCCCACGAGAGCTGGCCCGATTCAGAGAAATATTGGAGAAGCCTATCAGATTGAAGCCTAGTTGGCCCAATGATGAAGACATGGCAACTTAGGCTAATATGGTAACTAATCTTAGAAGAAGGAATCATATCTTGTAAAGATTAAATTAGATTTGATATGGCATATCTTGTAAATCCCTAAAATTAAGGGATATGGTTAATCTCGTCCGTCGATGTAAATATATCTTGACCGTCGGTTTTGGGGGAGCTCAACTATAAATAGAGAGCCTCCCCCTCATTTGTACTCAGTACATTGTATTCTGAATTCTTAAGAGTAATAGAGTTCTGAGAGCATTTACTCAAACACCTTGTGTGCATTCTTTTCTGTGGCTTTCTGTTGTTCTTTGGCTTAGCTTCTTTTGGCATAAATCGCTTCCGCTCTTCAATTGGTGCCTTGGAGGAGTTCTTAAGGAATCCTCATTCGAGTTAAGGCTGACTTAGGCGAGTTGGGAGCAAACGGATCGCCTAAGGCCGCACGGTTTGCGAAACGAAAGGTCTAGCCCCGTGACACTAGTACATCGGTAAGCAGGCCTGGAATCCAAACATCGTCTCACACTCGAACAAATGCATAATAGTTTGATTAACCCCTTGGTGTTGCAAATGGCACTTTGGCAGGCCTGGAATCCAAACATCGTCCCACACTCAAACACAATAGCCCATACCCACAAGCCAACTCACCCCCGAGTGAAGCAAGCCCTTCGCAGCCCAAATGCTCTTCCATGGGTAAGAATGGTAAGTCCCTAAATTAGCATGCAGAAAATCCCACTGCGTGTAATATTTTTCTTTAACAACACGCACAAATAAAGATTTAGGATAATTAATCAAACGCTAGCCTTGTTTCGCCAGCAGAGCGACAATGAATTTTGCCAAGTTCCGAAAACCCAAACCACCAGAATCTTTCGTCTTACATAACTCAACCCAAGCACACCAATGAATAACACCCCGACCATCGTGATGCTTCCACCAAAATCAACTAATGACACCCTATTATTTGGCATAAAAAGAAACAGGTAGTAAAAAGCAAGACATAGCAAAATGCTTCATATTTTTATTTCATTTTGCAAAACTACTTCATTTGTATCCTCATTAGCTTTATACCTTTAGATACTTGGACTGCTGGTCCAAAAACTTCACAAATTTAATTGTACTTGAGTTGCGTCTTTCTATTTTGACCAATTTATTTCATATTTATATTTCTTAATAGATTTATTCAAGATTCTTCTTTTATTTCATTAATAATATTGCATGCAAAATTATTGTCGACCATTTTTATTATTCGGTTCCACATTTTCTCGAATTGACATAACTTATCGAGATTTCTTATTTTCCTTGCTTTAATATTCAGTTTTAGGTACCAGAATCTCTTCTTGAGTTTTACTTATTAGTTATGTTTTGGGTCTCTTCTGGAGCTCTCGCTTCCACTACATAACCACCTAGAAGAATTATCTTCTTTTTTGAGAATTTTCATATTTGGAACTTGTAATGAGTTATCCTTGTTGAACTTTTTATTCAAATTACCTTTCTCCCAACTCATTACAAGTTATTATTTCTCTCTTCCTAATGTCGGGAAAACTATCAAGTCAAAATAGTAATCACAAATCATATCATAATTGAATCTCCAAAACATTTAAAACATATAATAATACAAGGAGACTCGCAATTAATATATATTCCCAGCTTTCTTTGAGTATTCACTCATCTTTTGTTGCGGTGGAGCAACTGGAACATATACGTACATAAAAAAAAATTCAAAGATGAGAAATATTTAGCTTTTGACCAAAAATCAATTGTAATGTGGAGTATTTATAACTTATTAGCTTGATGCGTACAATACGTAAATTAACATAATCTCATGTTGAAATAGTAAGTTTAGTTCTCATAAGTAATGGTTTAGATATTAATTAGAGGCGTTCAATTAATAATTTCTCTAAACCACTATGCGCATAAATGACAAGCTTTTACGAAAGTTTTTCAAACTCAATCAATAAAAGACTGAGATATAAACTCATCAACTTTAACAAGATAAATTGTCTTAATTGCATAGTTTGAATTTAATTATTTAAACAAGCAATCTTGCAAACGACATGTTGCAAATTGATAACACATATGAGAGTATTTTGTAGATGCATATACCAAAATCATATAATATCAAAACCATCTATATGGTGGATGAATGGACCCATATTCATTTTAGGAATGCAAGACATTAAATATCAACTTTAGCTAGTGAGTTTCTAATAAGCAATTTTCATTGAGACCAAGTAACAAATGAGAATTTTTAAATTAAAGAATCTTCTAGTTCTTATCACATACAAAAATTAACTAATTTTTCATTGAGAACAAGCAATTAACTAATTTTTGATATACTTATGTATATATAATTTTATATGTCAAATGTTTTTTTACATATATTTGGGTATGGTGACTTCTAATATTGAAAAATCAAATAATCATTTCAAATATCATTATTTTTCACCTACATTGTGGGTATGGTAGATTCTAATATCATAAAATCAAATAATTATTTAAAAATATCATTATTTTTATATGTGAAATATTTCAAATAGTTACTTCAAATATCATTATATCTTTACCTGCATTGTGAGTATGGTAACTTATATTATTATAAAACTATTATTTCAAAATCATTATTTTTATTTCAACTAATTATTTCAAATACATACAAAAATATATAATACTAAATTTTGTCATCCATATATAACATCAATTAATTAGTTCATATATCATTATTTTTAGTAAATATATATAATTAATTGATGTTTTTAAAAGATAAAATATATTTAAGACAACTATATATATATATAAAAGTATGTTTTCATTACTTACATATGTATTATTTTGTCTATCTAAATAAAAAATTATTAATTAAAACATGAATTAAAAACTTTAAAACATGTTTGTGTTATGAATATCTTATCATTAAGTGGATGTCCATTAAGATTAAGATAAGTTTGATGTACTTAGAACTTTAGTGTTTATTAGAAGTAGAGTTTTATATCATGTATATTTCTTATGCCTATAATATAAACTTTGGAGAAGTATTATAAAAAATCTCTTGATCAACAAAATATGTTCTCTTCTCTTGTGTTATTTAATCTCTTTGTTATATATTTCATAATATGCCATCAGCACGATTCTCTTCTAAACTTATTTTTTTCTTAATTATTTTTCATAATACCCAAATAAACCTCATCCTTAATTATTTCTTCTAAAATTATGGGTCCTTGAGTTTGTGATGTACTTTAGTAGCTCGAAAAGCTTATGCAACACTCGTCCCAAATTCCTACGTCCATTGGGCCCTAAATTCAGCATCCTGCACACTCAAATTAACAAATTAGAACTATCTAAGACCCTTGTCGGCCTAATAGGTCACTAACACTCACAAAATGTGTTAAAAACACTTATTTTATTAAATTTTACTTCCTAACTACTAACTACTAAAAATGTAATAATTAATAATAAAAGTGCTCAGAAACAAGCTCCTTAAATGAGAAAATATATCAAAATGACTACTTGTAACACCCCTAACCCGTATCCTTCCCCAGAATAGGGTTATAGAGCATTACCGGAGTTTACAAATTAATTTTCAGACATTTCATTTCATCAAGCATTCATATTTATAACCAATCAAAATCAAAACATTTATGAGCTAACATTAACCAATTTAACTTATACAATAACCAGAATCAAATCATCCAAAATTTCCGATAGAACCAATGGATAATGTGATATATCTCTAACAAGCTTCCAACCCAATCGAGCTTCCGATAATCATTTCAAAACATCCAATAATAATTCAATTCCAAACACGCATATATATAATATTCATTACCAAATAGCATTCAATTCAAATAAAATTATACAAAATATAGTTCATACGAACTTACCAGGCTAAATTGCAGAAATACCAAAATTTCAAGGACATTTTGAAAATTTTCTATTTTTCTCGAATTTCCACCCAATCTTGATCTAAATTAATATTGCATTCAATTTAGTAATTTAAATAATAAAACAATTCATTTCATGCAATTTGGTCATTTTTAACATTTTTCCAAAATTGCCCCTAAAGTTTTACTTTTATTCAATTTAGTCCTCGAGCCCAAATCATGCAAATTAACCATTTGAAATGCAAATCCATGCTAGCATAATATTCATAAATTTATTTTCCTCCTCCTCCTCTCCATTCCACATCCTTAATTTACATAACATGCATATAAGTAACATTATCTATAATTTCACTATTTTCTTGTAAATTTATTCAAAGCTATCCATTTGAGTCATAGTCACTAAATCATTTATATCTTGAGCTAAAGAAATCCAAATTAAGATCCGTTAATTTTCCTGAAACTAGACTCAAATATATTCTTTCCATAAAATTTTAAGAATTTTTGGTTCAGCCAAATAGTACAGTTTATTCTTTAAATTTTCCCTATTTTTCTGTCTAACAGTTCCGACCATTCTTCACTAAAATGAATTATCTAATTGTACAGAATTTGTATGATGTTTCCGTTTATTTAATTTGAAAATAGATTCATTAAGGATTCTATTAATATAAATTATAACTCATAATTATTTTTCTTCAATTTTGATGATTTTCCAAAGTCAGAACAGGGAACCTGAAATCATTCTGCCCTTATCTCACAAAACCTATAATATCTCATAATTTTCAATTCCATTTCTTACACCGTTTCTTCTATGAGAAACTAGACTCAATAATATTTAATTTCATATTTTTCATCCTCTAATTCAATTTATACAATTTTTGGTAGATTTTCAAAGTCAGACTACTGCTGCTGTTTCAAAACTATTTTAGTGTAAAATGTTGATTATTAAGTCTATAACACTCTTATTTTCCTTCTCTACACTATTTCTCAACACTTTCTCTTATTTTCTCTTCACTAACATATCAAGAACATATAACCTTATATAATAAAACTCTACATTAACATCAATCTCATATTTTTTTAATAATATCAAACTCAAAAATATATTGAAATCATGATGTTCTTACCTTGCTCAATTGACTTTAATCTTTAACTTGATTTTCTCTCTCCTCCAGCCTCTATTTCTTGAATCTAACTTGATATTCTAGCTCCCCATAGTCTCCTTGTCAATTTTCTCTCTTGGTGGCTATGGAAATTTCTTTGATTTCTAAGTGAAAATGGTGGATTTTTGGTGAAAGGACCAAATTGTAAAGAAAACAAAGCTTTCTTTCTCCTCCTCTTCTTCTCACGTTAATGCATGCAAAAATGGTGGGGATGGATGCTTTTCATCCTTCTTTCCACATATATATACTAAATAAATTAATAATAATAAAATAATATCATTTAAAAAAAATCAAATTAAAATATTAATAAACTAATATTTATTTATTTATTAATCTAAAATATCTCCAACATCATCATTATCTTCTAGATTTATCTCTTTCTAATTGACCATTTTGCCCTTCATGATCTTTTAATATTCCATCCTTGAGTCATCACTTAATTTGGTAAAATTGTGATTTAGTCCCTCAAACTTCTTCACCTTTTTCAAATTGGTCCCAATCCATCCATTTTTCTTAGTTTCTAGATTATTCCACCCTTAAAATATTTACACATTTGGTCCTTCAACTTTTTCATATTTACACTTTAACCCCTCAAATTTTGAGTATTTACTCTTGGGCAACAATACTTTTCTAACTTTTACGATTTAATCCTTCCTTGCATTAATATGTCATAATGTACTTCTCAATGTTGACATAACTCAAAATTTCCCTTTTTGTTACTTTATTTCCTTATTTTACTATACCAAGGATAATATATTACTGTAGAAATTTTCAAAATATTACATTTGTGGTCCCGAAACCACTGTTTCGACTAGGCCCAAATTCGAGCTATTACACTACTACATTTGACGTTAGGTCACTTCCCTCCCAAAAATTGTATCCATTAAAGGAAAAATAAAGAAAAACTTAAGCTTTGTTCAATACATTAGACTATCAATTTTACTAAGGTAATTAAGTTATTTTTCTTTAATTTTTATAGATTTATGATCATGGGAACTTGATTTAGCTAGTTCATATATCAATTTTTTAATTATTAAGTTTTTAGCAAGTTACCATTATAGAAAAATTGATGATTTGGCTTGAATTTGATAGTTAATAAGCTTAGATCATGATAAGGACTAGATTGTAAAGCTAATTACGCTTGCTAGATAACTTTGTAACATTAGAGACTAAATTGAAAAAACTGAAAGTTATCATGAAAACATGTCATAAATAGGAAGTATAAGGCCCCTAATGAAAGAATGTGAAATCGAATCTTGATTCGACGTTAGATATTAAAAAATACGAGTATCCCAAATATAGGGACTAAATTGAATAAAATACAAAATATGCCTAGCTAAGTATTTGAATGTTAATTAGATGTAAACTGATGTTGTTACTATTATTGAATTATCAAACATAGCTAAAAATGACGTCGAGTCGTCGCAAGAGAAGGGAAAGACAAGAATCATAGATGAGTGATGAAAGCTTTGGTTTGTACTATTATGATTCAAGATCATTCCATTTATATACATACATACATACATACATACATACATACATACATACATACATACATACATATGTTTGTTTCATATTAGCTATTAAGGTAGAACTATTACTTGTCTTGAATTGAATTATTGGACAGTATTGAATGCCGAGATTGTAAATTGGTTTGAGCATAATAGAAATTAGTACAATATGAATTACTAAATGACATGTGATATAGATATGAATTGCTAATGAAATAACATGTGAATCGATTTATAATATGAGATTGAAACATTGGTTACCCTATTAGTTGTTCGGGAAGAGTTGGATATAATTGACATATCATAGGGTCAGGTATAATATTAGAAATCATCGTCATCGAGTAACTCAATGTGCTAAAATGCACATATTCTAGTAGTCATTGTTTCCAGGCAACCAAGGATGACAAAGTAAACAGATAGTGAAAGTCATCGTTGTCAGGCAACTCGGGGTGGTAGTATGTACATATTCCAATAGTCATCGTTGCCAGACAACCTGGAATGTCGGAGTAATAGATCTATGTATCCATCTTAAGTTTATGTCGAGTTAATAGGCTTGATAAAACATGAATTGATTATAATGTGATTGAGTTTGGTATATTTCATACATATGTGAATTTTGGAAAATCAATAGCATGTGAAAGATCATGCGAACCGGGTTATACCAGCCCGAAGGGCCGACATGGAACAAATTAAAAGATTCGAGAAAGAATTGAGATAACAAAATAAGTGATATATTACAAAATGAATGAATGGCATGTTATGAAATGCATTTGAATAAGACATGTTTATATTGAATGTCAAATGAGATAGTATATGTATGTGGTATGTATGATGCATGAGAAAGTGTAATGAAATGGTCATAACTAAATCATGAATTGAATTGTGCTAGTTTTTATTAATGGTAATGTTATTCACTTGAATCATGGAAGTACCGTCGAGCTTTATCGCTTAGCTTATAGTTTGTTTATTCTGTGCACAAGTAATTGTAGATATGAAGACTCAAGTGATCCAGCATCCAAACCGCGACACTCGACTCAGCAAAATTTGTATTGTCTTCTTATGTTTTGATAAGTGTCATGTACCTAAGGTTGAGTCTGATATATATATATATATATGGTAAATGGTAGAAACATAATAGTAAAATGATAGCAAAACAATGTTAAAAAGTGGGACAACTACAACAAAATATCAAAAACCAGCAACAAAACAAAAAGGGTTTTTATTATGATTTAATGAGCCACGCCAAAAAACCTTACCCGAGGCCCGACCCAATTTCTAAACAGGCCTTATTTTTTTCCCAAGCTCATATTTAAGCCTATATTTTTTCTCAAATCCTTCCATTTTTCGGTCGGGCTGACCTGACCCATGGACAACTCTAGTGAAACATAAAGATCTCACCAACATTCATCAATGCAATATATGTTACAGCAAATAATGCAAAACATAAATCCATTTCTATAAAAGCATATAGAAAAAGATAGAAATGTTGTGGATACATTGAAAGAATAAGGTGAACATCTTATTGAAATCTTACATATATTTCATTCATAACATATCTTGATCTTAAAATTTAAAGTTTGTGTAACTTTTTTATAAATTTTTTATGATTTTTAAATAATTTTAAATTTCAAAAGGGCTTTATTTTTTTAACTTTGTTACCTAAGTTTTTTTTTACCTTTTAGCTTTATTAGTTTTAAAATTTTCTAATTTACTTCCAAAATAAAATGTACGGGTCAAATTGAATAAATGTGTGAAAGTTGAGTGTTAAATTTATTCTTTCATATATAAACTCCAAATTTTAATAGGGGGCTATTTTGCTCAATCATCTAACATACGAGGGCTAATTTGTCCATTTTTAATAGAAGGGCTAAAATGCAATCCAATGTACAATACAAAGGGTTTTGTGGTACTTTTACCCAAGAATTTCATATACAATTGCATGTCATATAAAATAAATTAAAATTACAAAAATATAATATAATTAGGGGTATTTAAGTTTTAAATTTTTCATAATAATTATTAAGGGGGATCCACTCTTTTGGGAGAAGTCTCCGAATACGGCCCCCAACAATAGTAGGTATTGTCCTAAGACTCGAGTTTTGTTTGCCTACTTTGTAAAGAGACCCGAGGGTGTACAGAGTGGGAGCGCCTTAATTGGTGGTATGAGTACGTACCTGAAGGATGCGTAGGTAATTAATCGATGAAGTTGTGTGTGATGTGGATCAAACCACTAGCCTTTTCAAGGAGACATGGTACCACTTGGCTAGATTTTTTATTGTTGAGGGGGATCGACTCCTTCGAGAGAAGTCTCCGAAGTGTCTTCCACTGAGCAGTCAATACGATCCTCAACAATCGTAAGTATTGTCCTGGGACATAGGTTTTGTCTTTCGATTTTGCAAAGAACCCGAGGATTCTCGAAGTGGGAGTGCCTTGGTTGGTGGAGAGAGTATGTACCTGAAGGACGCGTAGATAATTAATCGAAGAAGTTGCGAGCGATGTGGATTGAACCACCAACCAAGGCATAACGAGCCTTTTCAAGGAGACATGGTGCCAATTGGCTAGATTTTTTATTATTGAGGGGAATCGACTCTTTTGAGAGAAGTCTTCGAAGTGTTGCCTATCGGATAGTCGATACGGCTCCCAACAATAGTAGGTATTGTCCCAAGGCCCAGGTTTTGTGTCCCGACTCTGCGGAAAGCCTTGAGGGTTCACAGAGTAGGAGCACCTCATTTGGTGGATAGAGTTCATACCTGAAGAACGTGCAGATAATTAACCGATGAAGTTGCGCGTGATGTAGGTTGAATCATCAACCACGACATAATTAGCCCTTTCAAAAATATATGGTACCAGTTGGTACAGTATATAGTATTTAATCTCTTAGAGATTTTTTGTTGGCTTCCTCGAGAAAATGGTGATACATTTCCTTTGCTAAATCATAGTTTCCGTTGATATTTGAGTCCAATATGATATCTCCTACTAAAATTTATCAAATATTTACTCTTATTTATAGATATTTTGGCCGTGGATAAAAAAATTGATATCTTGGCAAATAAAAAAATTAGTTTATTCATTTATTAATAATTTCTTAAAGTCACGCATTTAAGAGGTAGCATGTAAAAAAAAATAGAAGAGATCAAATTTTCTTGTCAAACTTTTTTACCAAATTACCATATTAATCAAGAAATACTTGGTGATGTGATTATTACAAATAGATTTGATTATAGGTCAGGTCGGGTCGGGTCGGATCGAAATTGGACTAAACTGGTGTAAAATTTTAAGCTTGTTTTCTAGGTTCGAGACGAAAAAATAGTCTAAAATTATGCCTAAGCTTGACTTATATAAAAAATGTTAAATCCAAACCTACCTCGGCCTGCCCATATTAAAATTTTCTTATATTATTATTTTTAAATAAAAACAAATTTAAAAAATATAATACATTAAATACACTAAAAATATTACAATAAATGTTTCTCAAAAAATTGACAATACATTAAAAATAAAGTATTTATACTTAAATAATACTAAGATAGTTGCAATTAAAATAATAACAAAATTAACAATAAAACAAGAGTTGTACAATAACATGAAAGCAATAACAATATAATAGCACAATGGCAGCAAAACAGCAATAAACATCAACAGAAAAAAAAATTCAAGCAAATTCGGACTAGGTCAAGCTCGGGCCAAAAAAATCTTACTCGAGATTTGGACCATTTAGGAAAGAGATCTTATTATTTTGCCCAAATCCATTTTTCAAACCTATATTTTTATCCAAATCCTCTCATTTTTCAAGTCAAGGTCTAATTACAAGTAGTTATTACTCAATAGCGTACAAATCATAACCAACCTATTAAACTTCCTTCTTTGCCAACTTCACCAAAAATATCAATCCAACATAAAAACAGCAGTAAAAAAATGAAAACAAGCTGAAGAATTCAAATAAAATTTCAGCCCATTATAGCATCTTACTGAAACATTGAGTTGATATACTTTGAGGATATTAATTGTTGCTGTAGTAATTAAAATTTAACATAACATACAATCCTACTGAAAAATAGCAGTAAATAAAGTGACGTAAACTAATTCTTAGAGAAGTCAGTTGGCTTAAACGAGACCGTCTTTTTCTCTATATCATAGCCTATCAAGATATTAATCTGTGCCAAGTTACCATAGACTGAATGTTGTCGAAAAGAACCAAAGGCAAAGTACGTTCAAACGCTGCAATTTGACATTAGCACCAGTGAAATGCATTGTAATGTTGGGAATAACAAACTCAGTTTTAGCATCGTAGCATAAACTCAAACCCTCTGGACCTTGAACCCTTGTTGCATTAATTTGGGTAGCCACTGCTGATTCCAGTTCCCAGTAAATACCTGATGGGAAAAGAATCAGTGTTGTCCCTAAATCAATGATGATGTTACCTTCACCTGGTTTGCCAAGAGAAACATCTGTATAATTTATTCTTTTGTTTCCAACACTGATAGCTTCCAGGTTGAGGAAGTAGAAAGTGGGTGAACTTAATTTAATCAATGGGGTCGAAACAACTCCATCTCCTGAAACTATAGCATTAGACCCAAAGTTCAGTTTGCTCGACTCGTTTTTTTCGGAGGTTGGCAACAGGCAATAAGAGAATTTGCCTGCAATGGGAGATCCTATTTGAGAAATAAGTGACAATTCACCACCCCCAAGGCCTATGACGCCTGAGTTTCTTTCCTTGGATGGTCCACCATTGTTGTGTCCGCATCCAATGACTATTTCCAGAACTGATACTGTGGGACTGGTTGTTGTAGCCAAAGTGATTGTGTCAAAAGCAAGGTCACCGTTCGAATAAGAGTCGTCTGGATAGTTGATTGAATATTGACAAGAGTTATTGCTAGAACAAGTCGTTTGAAAAAGATTCTTGCATTGACTTGCATTGCAAGAAATCAATTGGTAAGTGGATGATTGATTAGGGTCGAAAAGAGGAGCCACTTGCTGGGAACACTGTGAACATGGTTTGCATTGAGTCCAAATGAGATCGCTTGCTGTATCAACTATAGGAACAGTATCAAAAGCTGGGGTGCTGATGGATATATTCATCAGGTACTCACCCGAACCGACAGTAATATCGGATTGTGCCCACTCTGTCAAGACAAAAGATGATTTGAAGCGACCAACACTACTGAACGAACGACGCAAGGCATTGGTTACACGGTCAGAGGTGGTTTCCATAAGATTGTAGAAGGGAGACTTTGGGGAGTCGCGGGGAATCAATTCAACACTGAAGCCAGTGGTTTGAGCAAGAGTAAGGGTAAGACTGGAGAGAAGTAGGATGGTAGAAACAAGGTGCAAAAGAGAGGGAGGATTCACAATAACTGTCATTGTTGGAAAACCAAGTGATACTTCAGAGGATTTTGATGGTTTTGGTTGTCTAGATTGTGTCGATTTATAATGAGAGATGAACCAAGACACTGCCCAAGGTATAACAAACCCTTTTAAGGAATGTGTTTTATATTTATGGTGAAATTTATAAAATTACAGGTAATTTACCTTATTTGTTCAATTTATACGAGAGGGATTCTCGCAGTGTAAAACTAATTAATTTTTCTTTTCATATATTTTTGTACGATTAATATTTTAACAATTTAGCCGTATTTGTCATGCATGTAAATTTTTTAATTTATTCGATATATCTATTATATCATCTAAAAAATTGAACAGTTGAAAGGTTTTCTTTTTTATAGAGAACAAATAGCTAGAAATTTTAAATGTATGTTAAATTTAACATATATGATATATACGAACGGGATATGAAATATGAAGGTTGGATCATTAAATTATTAATCGTATTCAACACTGATGGTCACTAAACTAACTATAAATATTACTAAGCCAAGCGCACCTATCGAACAATAGTATAGCTATGGTGAGTAGAGAATATCGTATCCACAAGGACTAAAAGTACTAGAACGAAGTGTCGAGCAAGTCGAGTCACATAAAGGCCTAAACAGATAGGACACTTCCTGTTGCGTTTTGTCTGATGACAAAAGGCGAGAGCGATGAAGTAGGCTAAATCGAAAATATGCCCTGTGGCCATGCTCCATAGAAAATATGCATTGGTTGTACCGACGATTCCGGTGCTCTCTCTCCTACTGATCAATGTATGAGCCAAGAGGGCATGAATATACCGTAAGGCCGGAGGGAGAGAAGTTGCCTTCGAGCAACTCGCGTCATAAGGTCTTGTACTCGCCGTGAGGTTTACCCAACAAAAGGATGGCGAGTAGTGATTGTGCCGGTGTAAGCGGAGAAAGTTCTTGGCACCCATGAACTCGACAGTGTAGAGTCTCAATGTCGCTCCAAACTTTGGGACACTCATATGTCGCGACATGCCACCGAGTTTGAAAGTGATGGTGCCCAGCTCGTCATGGGTCATTATTACTTGCTGAAGGATAAATGTAGAGCAGAACACCAAAGTCAGCTCCATGTATGTGGGCTCGACGATAGAGAAAAAAGGTCCCACGGGGCTGTAGCAATTATGGCGCAGACATGGTCAGCTAACTGGACCTACTCCAAAGCGGCCAATCAACACATCGACCTAAACTGAGTGGCCTCAGTCGAAGAAGCTGATATAAGTTCTCCTAAGGGCCCTGAGGAAAGTGGAGGTACAGATGGTAGGCCTAGGCGGAAGGGTCCGAAGAGGAGGTTGCACACGGAGTCTTCCACTTTTTCGAAGCGGGGACGATGACCTTAGACTTGCTGCGAGTGTTTGTCATGGTGTGCCTGAAAAAGGAAATAATCCACTATCAGAAAAATAATATAAGCACTACCAAATAAACAAATAGAGAGGCCGACAAAACAATTGTGTAAAGTAAAATATGATACTAAGAATCATCTTATGATGCCATCAAAATCTAAACCGTCGAAATAGGAAATTGAGTCCTAAAACAATATGTACTAATTCCTAATCATGCAAAATCCATTAATTTAAACTACTATGATTCCAACTAGAAATAATAAAACCATAATGAAGGAATAATAAATAAATAAATAAAAACCAAAACGAGAAACTAAAAGACAAAAATTAAAATAATCATAATAACAATAATAAACAAAACATTAAAAATAAAAAGAAGAAGAAGAAACGAATGGGGCAAAATACCAAAAAAAGCTACTTTTTTTTAAATTTATCGAAATGGGCCCAGTATTTTATTATTTACCGGAATGGGTCATTGTCCCCTAAAATCGCATCCACGTCAATGAGAAGTCAGAGGACGTGTCAGCAAATCGCTTCCACGTCAGAGCGCTTTGTTGACGTGGCAACAAATCGCGTTCACGTAAGCGCGATTTGTTGCCATGTCAACAAAGCGCTCTGACATGGACGCGATTTGCTGCCACGTCAGCGCGCCCCTGGGGACGCATTTTCCCCGTTTATCCCACGTTAGGTTTTTGGTTTTTAGGGTTAGGGTTTAGGGTTTTTAGGATTTTTAGGATTTTGAAGAAAAAGTAAACAAATAAGGGATTAGGGTTTAGATTTTCCTAATTAAATTAATTATAATTTATTCAAAATTGGATTACGTTTCGTGTTTATGGGTTTTTAAGATAAAAATCAAAGCAGGATGCTTTATTAGAAGAATTTCTGAAGTTGCGCCCACGTGTACGCGCTTTTGCTACAGTAGGTCCTGGAAGAAATAATTTTGACTTGACGTTTCTGAGCAAATAGTATAAAAACGCTTCAAGCAAGATGCTTTATGAGAAGAATTTGTGAAATCGCGCCCTCGTAGACATGTTTTTGCTACAATAGTTCCTGGAAGAAATAATTTCGACTTGACGTTTCTGAGTAAATAATTTAAAAAAACGCTTCAAGCAGGATACTTTATGAGAAGAATTTGTGAAATCGCGCCCTCGTGGACGCGCTTTTGCTACAGTAGGTCCTGGAAGAAATAATTTCAACTTAACGTTTCTGAGCAAATAGTTTTAAAAAACTTTTCAAGCAGGATGCTTTATGAGAAGAATTTGTGAAATCGCGCCCTCGTGGACGCGCTTTTGCTACAGTAGGTCCTGGAAGAAATAATTTCGACTTGACGTTTCTGAGCAAATAGTTTAAAAAATGCTTCAAGCAGGATGCTTTATGAGAAGAATTTGTGAAATCGCACCCTTATGGACGCGCTTTTGCTACAGTAGGTCCTGGAAAAAATAATTTCGACTTGACGTTTCTGAGCAAATAGTATAAAAACGTTTCAAGCAGGATACTTTATGAGAAGAATTTGTGAAATCATGCCCACGTGGACGCACTTTTGCTACAGTAGCATGTTTGGACTGAGGCTATAAATGAGGCAAAAAATGTTCTCAGAATGCATAAGTTACAGCAAAAATAATTTATAGAGGCTAAAAAGGTTAGAGTTTCAAATATGAGTGAACGTATTAGTGCTGTTATTTACTATGATGGTGAGGTTTGCCACACCGAGAATGGTGTTGTTTATTTGTCGGAGAATACAGTGCGACTGGTTTTTAACCAGAACATAGATTTGACAGAACTTCGTAAAAGAATTAGGCATAAAATTTTCGAAACGACGCCAATGAAAGTTTTGTCTATTACGTATCGAATTTGTTCTTCTGTTGATCCAGTGACATATGACTCGTTCGACATAAAAGGTGCTCGTAGCTTGGAGGCAATAGTGCAGACTCATCTTGCTAGTGGAGCACCTTATATTGAGTTATATGTACAATTTACATCGCCAAATGATGTACTTGTGACCAATGTTCGAGATGTATACACGACCCCTGGTCGACACTCAGTTAGCGGGTTACAAAACACGGAACAGCCCATGTTTGGTAGTGGTGTGGAATGCACATCCCCTGGAAGACACTCTGTCGGTGGATGGGACATGTACATCGGTGGCTCGATGTTTGATGTTGGAAATACGTAGTGGGGAACTGCATCAAGTTCTAGTGGTTGGCAATCTACATCAAATTGTGGACGTTATGAAATGCCCAGAAGAAGGGATGATGTACTCCCTACGACGTCCGTCGGTGAGGGGACCTCGTACGCTGCAGATGCTTGTGGGTTAGAAGATGACTTCGATGTGGATCCACCTCGAGAGCACGAGCCCGATGGTGCAGAAGTTGGCTTAGTTTATGAACCGGAGCCTATTCCAACAGAACCTAAAGATGCTGAAAGGAGTTCAGATGAAGAAGAAAATCCACGATTCAGAGCATACTCACCTTCAGCCCATATGCATAACGTCGATCTGTCTGCAGATGATGCGTTGGAGTTTCCAGATCTATCATACCGGTTGCGTGATCATACAAGTTCGGGGCTAGATTCGGGTGAATTTGAAGTTGGTAATCAGTTTACCAACAATGATAGTTTTATTGGTGCTTTGAAACAACATAGCCTCAAAAACGGCGTTAACTACCACGTCGTTAAATCCAAATCTGATAAGTTTGAGGCAAAGTTTGTGGTGCAAGACGACACATGTTCATGGAAAATCTATGCCTTGTTAAGGAAAAGGGCAGGGTTATGGGAGATTAAAAAGTACAAAGGTCCATATACATGTGCTGCAGGTACAGTATTGACGGTTTTTGAATAATACTATTATTATGTAATGTTGCATTTTTAATGTACTCCGTTTATAGGTGTTTCACAAGATCATCCCAAGATGGATTCAGCTATGTTAGCTAGCTTGATACTACCCACGATGAAGGCAGATCTCAGGACTTCAGTGTCGGTCTTAATTGCCAATATTCGTAGCCAAATGGGGTACACGCCCTCTTACCGAAAGGCTTGGATAGCTAAGCAGAAGACGTTGGAAAATATGCATAGTGGGTGGGACGCTTCATATAATGAAATATGGTAGTGGTGTCAAGTGCTAGAGAAATACGTCCTAGGTGCCATCACAGACCTTGAAACAGAACATGCGTACTACAACGGCCAATTACTACGTGGATGCCAAGTGTTCAAACGCCTGTTTTAGACCTTTAAGCAATGCCGAGACGCATTTCCATACTGCAAACCATTAGAACAAATTAACGGTACCTTTATGTTTGGTAGGTATACTCATCGGTTATTGCTTGCAGTGGCATAGGATGGTGGTGGGAGAATCCTTCTAATTGCATTTGCAATAACACCGGGAGAGTCGTCTGATGACTGGGATTTCTTTCTCTCTAGGTTAATAAGGCATGTGTGCCCCCAACCTGATATATGTGTTATTTCAGATCAGGGTACAGGTATACTAGCTGCATTTGATAGACATGGAAGCTTATGGCAGCGCACACACCATCGATATTGCCTAAGGCACGTTGCTTCAAACTACTACAGGCAATATCCATCTAAGAGCGAACATCGACAAGTAACCAACATGGGTATTTAGTCTCTATCTGTGTTATTTCGTTTCTCAATTTGAATTATTTGTAAATGAAAAGGTGGTACGTAATATTCGCTATGAACTTATTTTGGTAGGGTATGAAATAAATAAAGATCGTTTTCACTAGATGTTGGCAATTTTATGTTCAATTAACGGAAAAAGGGGCGGACTACCTTTGTAACATACGTTTCAAACAGTGGGCACAAGCATACGACGGCAGCCTATGATATGGTCATATGACCTCAAACCTGGTTGAATTCATAAATTCTATTCTAAAAGAAACGCGCATCTACCGATAACATCGGTCGTGCGAAAAACATATTTTCATTTGGCGGCGCTATTTCCAAAGCGAGCAGTGAGTTATACAGGCCAGATGCAGGGAGGCAATGTATGGTGCAGTAAGGTAGTACAAGAAATTACCAAGGTCAAGGCGCGAGCGAACACCATGCACACAGTGTGTCACGATCGAGACAACTTATAGTTTCGTGTGACAGAGTTTGATAGACCACACCAAGATGTTGTTGGCGGGCAATATCGTGTACACTTACGAAACAGGACTTGCGACTGTGGGATGTTTGATGCACTTCGTTATCTATGCGCTCATGTTATTACAACTTCTCAGAATCTCTGTCTGGATCCGATGAGTTATGTGGCTCATGTTATTGCAACTTGTCAGAATCTCTGTCTGGATCTGATGAGCTATGTGGACGAAGTGTATAAATTAGAAAACATGTACAACATCTGGAGACACGTTTTCCGACCGGTCCCAGATGAACATAAGTGGCCGTCCGTATCTCTTGCTCCTTTTAAGCTGTTATCAGATAGAGAATTGCGTCGCAAACCAAAGGGTCACCTTACTCGACTAGAATACGTAACAATATGGATATCTGAGAAATAGCCAGCCAACAGAAGTTGTGCGGATGGTGTAGGAATCCAGGCCATACAAGTCGATCATGCCCTAATCGCAATAGTTGAATATAATTGTAAACAAATTATATTTTTTTCAATTATTAATTGATAATTGTATTAATTATGAGTAAAATTATCAAATTATATGAAATTATTAATTGTTAGTACCAGTCAAGGGTTAGGGTTAGGGTTTTTAAGTTAAGGGTTAAGGTTTAGGGTTTACAATTAAGGGTTTAAGGTTAGAGGATTTTTAAATTAAGTTAAGGGTTTAGGGTTTTTAAGTTAAGGGTTAGGGTTTAGGGTTTGTCAATTATAATTTATAAATTTATAAATTTTTAATAAATTCTTTAGAGTTTTTAAGTAATAACTCAAAAAAAATTTATATTTTATTACATCAAATAATATCAAAATATTCAAAATGTTTGTACAAATATATTAAAATACAAATCAATCTCTGTGGCCGTCGGATTCAGTGCCACATGGCGGCCGTCGATGGTTACGCGCTGGATTCCTCCTTTGTCTAGCTTCCGGCGGCGGTTGTGGTTCCTCCAGCGAGGATTCTGGTTCCTCCGGTAGGGTATCTTGTTATCGGAGTTGGGACGATGAGCTACCTTGATAGAATAGTGAATGTAGAGGTGTTTGCATCACCAACAGTGACAGTGTTTGAAACCCATACGGTGGTAGGGATTGGTAAAAAGAATAGCTCCCCGACGGCCCCTCTTGCGATCCATCGTACCCCGCTGGCCTATACATCAGCAGTCCACTCGGCGTTACAGAAAATGGAGCTGAACCGGGCCATTGGCTCCAACCTTCCATAGGACTTGGAAAAGGAAACATATAAGGGTTAGGATACATAAAAGGGCTAGGAAACGCACCTGCATCATCTGAAAAGGCTGTGTCGTAGGTATTGTCAGTTGAACTGTTGGGTCGGGTGACTGTGTCGGTGCTCTCGTTGGGCCTAGTGATTGAATGGTCGCTGATGATGGGCCGGGTGAATGTTTGGGCCCCGTTGATGGGCCAGTGTCATCGTCCTTTCGTCTTAGATTTAAAGGCCCGCGTCTTTCCCTTTGGACAAGTAATTGCCGCTATCTCTCATCTGCCGATAGTAAATACGGCTTGCCATGGATCCTAAACCATAGGATGTATTCCAGCACGCACGCTAACTCTGGAACGATGATCGGTTCCCGAGTAGGTATATAATCATACTAATCTTCCCATATTTGGATGTACTCGGACCAGTATCTCGGCCAATCTGTATTCAATTGATGTAGGTCGATTTTGTGTTCATCATCAAACACCTCAGGTTCCACGGAAATCGGTTGTCTACATCTAAATTGCCGTAACACTCTGTCTGACTGGTGCATCTCCACGGTCGCATAGCTGATCAACGCGACTTTCGCGTGCCAAGCGTTTGGATTTTGTGAGAACTCATCCAGAATTACTGCCCGAATTGCCGGATCCTCGTATGGTGTCCATTGGAACCATATGAATATGATAGAAATATTAGTTATATACATAATACTAAATACTAAATATCAATCGACTAGCGAATGATGGAAATATCAATTTTATTTAATACTTACATGTGCTTCTGACTGTTGGTCTAATAGAAGCCGTATATCTTCAAGAGAGGTAGGTAATCGAGCATGACTTGCCGGATGGTTCCACCTAATTAAATAAATTTTTAGCATACTATTATTTTTAAAAATCTACATAATAATTGTAAAATCTAATATAAAATTTACCTCGTTATAAGTGGGAATGTATATGGGTGGTTCACTCGACGACGTAGAAATGGAAAGCGAAACCGTGCCCATGACTGCAGTAGTGACAGGCAACCTCTGATTTTTGCTTTACTCAGTCACGTCGCCCGGCACATCTCCCGATATAATGTTGCTAAGACGGCAGACCCCCAACTCAATTCACCAGCTGCTCTAAAATCAACGAATTTCAACAGCCATCTTAGATGTACGCAGCTCCGTGACAAGTCCGACATTAGATAACCTCCAATTATCTAAAGAATGTATGCCCGAGCATATCGAATTCTTTCTACTTCGGTTGAATCATCATCTGGATCCGGGAATGTGTCCCGTAACCAGCCCATCTCGATCCGACCTCCGTTAATTTTCTTCGGGATAGCGCCTAAAAGCTCGTAGCACACTGCTCCCCAATCGCCAGATTGAACAGACCCGGTGACTGGGTACCCGTCCACCGGTAATCCCAATTGCAGACTCACATCTTCCAAAGTGAGAGTGCACTCTCCACATAAAAGATGGAATGTGTGCGTCTCGGGTCTCCACCTCTCGATCAACGCACTGATAAGTTTCGGGTCCAACTTGCATCTCCGGCCTACCGTCGCCACGTGCTAAAAACCCGCTTCCCGCAGGTAGTTCTCTACCAACGGTGATGGAGGAGCATGCATATTCCGGATATAGCATTCCAATATCCGATCTACAGACTTTTATAACAAATAATAAATTAATAATTATCTAAAAATGCATAAATAAGAAAAATCTTAAATAATATTTAAAAATTAAATTTAACACTTACAATTTTCATTTGTCCGACGGATATGTGCTAATTATCAAGACGAGTCAATTCTTTGACCATTGATTTAATAATAAACACAAATTTTTACGATTTAAAAAATTTTTTAAAAATAATTTTTTTTAAAATTATTTAAAAATAAGGATTTAAGAGAAATTTAAGAGGAAATTGAGAGCAAATTGAGATTAAATATGGATTTAAGAGAAATTTGGAAGGAATTTGAGAGCAAATTGAGAGGAAATTTGAGAAAGAATTAGTTTGTGAAAAAAATAAAGGGTAGGGGGTATTTATAGATTTTTTTTGACCGTCGGGGGGTAACGGTCAAAAAAATGACCGTTGCACTATTCACGCGCTGGGAAATCGCGTCCCCAGGGGCGCGCTACGTGGCAACAAATCGCGTCCATGTCAGCGCGCTTTGCTGACGTGGCAACAAATCGCGCTTACATGGACGCGATTTGTGTCCACGTCAGCAAAGCACGCTGACGGGGACGCGATTTGCTGACACGTCCCCTGACTTCGCGCTGACGTGGACGCGATTTGGGGGAAAATGGCCCATTTCGGTAAATAATAAAATATTGGTCCCATTTCGGTAAATTTTAAAAAATTAGGCATTTAATGGTAAATTGCCCAAACGAATGAGAATAAGATTAAAAATAATAAGAAAAATAAAATAACGAATAAGAATAACTATAATGATGATAAACCAAAACAGTAACATAAATAATAATAAACTGATGATAATAAAACTAATAATAGTAAGAAAATTAATAATATTAATAATAAATAAATAAAAACTAGAAAAAGAAAATAATAATAACAGAGAATAAAAAAAGAAGAATAATAAACAAATAAATAAATAAAATAATGAAAAAGAAAGGGCAAGCAGAGGTTGACCGACGGCGGCGGGTAGGGGCGAAGATGCGCGGCGATGGAACGTGACTAGGCTAGGTGAAGGTCGGCAGCGCGAGGGTGTAGGGGTTGAGGAGAGAGGAAGGGCATGCGACTTGAATGATGGAATAGGGGGTGGTTTCGCAAATGGAAGAAGGAGGGGGAATCGGACAAGAGGAGAGGAGAGCGCAGGGGCGATGGAATGGGGATGCGACGACGATGGCCGAAGGACGTGGGAGTCAGTCAACGATAACAGGTGAAGCGACGGTTAGGTTGGGGATAGTTGGGGAAGAAGACAAAACAAAAGGGAAAGGGGGGCTAGGGATTTAAGAGTGACATGGTCGTATGAGGCCCGTGTTAGGCCACACGGCCGTGTCACACACCTGTGTGGTTTTTCCCAGCCCGTGTGCTATAAAAATTTTCAACCCAGTCTTCACATGGCCTCGGCCACCCCCGTGTGTCGAGGCTGTATGTGACATATGGTCGTATATGATTCCCTTTGCTTCTCCCACGCCCGTATGAGAGCCCACATTCCCGTGTGGTTCGGCTGTGTCTCGCACACGGTTGTGTCTCTTGCCCATGTAACTCTCTGACTTGATTTAAAACTGAAAAAATTAGCTCTAGGGTTCACATGGCTTAAGACACACCCGTGTGGACTATTTTATGCCGTGTAACCTTCGAATTTTAGAAATATTAAGTCCAAAGATCCACACGGCCAAGGACACGCCCGTGTGCCCAGTCTGTGTGGGTCACATAGCCATGTCGCCAGGCCGTGTAACTTACTGTCAAACCCTTTATTGTGCGCACGGCCTAGGACACTCCCATGTGGTCAAAAACATTTTTTAAAAATTTTGAAAATTAATTAATTTTAAAAATAACATGAAATAAAATTAAAAGAATTACCAGTGTTAACACTCGGGTTGCCTCCCGAGAAGCGCTTATTTAGAGTCTAAGCTTGACTTACCTCACGCATGCATAATCATGGTGGTTCTCGGAGCCGAAGCTCCTCTCTTTCGTTATGAATTGTATTATCAAAATAAGGTTTAAGTCGAATACTATTTACCTTAAATGTGCTAAATTTAGAATGAGTTACCTCGAATGTACCATATGGGAAGACGTTCAATATCGTAAAAGGGTTTGATCCGTTTGCATCAAGCTCCAGAGTGGCAATTCGTAGATCTATTTTGTCTAGTAGTACCCTATCCCCGACCTTAAATTGGTTTGTTCCATCCACATGCTCATCATGGCATCGCTTTGGCTCTTCATCGTGCTTTTTCAGTTTCTCCTTCACATGTGTTCGCCATTCATTTAATTTATCGATTTGTAACCTTCATTCATCATAAATCATTCTGTTTCTATTTCATTGACTGGAACATGGCTCCATTACATTTTTTTGAGGGGTTTCCTACAGAGAAGGTTGAGCCACATGGTCACTAACATTAACAGAAGATTTAAAATCATCTCGATCACTAGATGTTCTAACAGAATCACGAGCTTAAAGAGTAATAGACTCATCGCCTACACGAAGTACTAACTCACCCATACCAACATCAATTATAGTTGTAAACCCCCTAACCCCAAACCATCGTCGAAACAGGGTTACGAGGCATTACAGAACATATCGGTCAATTTATGAGCAATTCACAAGTAAATAACAAACATATAAAAATTAAAACATAAAATCCCTTTTAATGGACCCTTGAAGTTAAATCACATATTAACAATGGAACGGGACTTGTTCGAGTGCTCCAAAATTTTTTTTTAAAATTCAATATAACCACTTTATAAATATCTAACCTTCCCTGTAATTTTCAAACAACAACCAATCCAAAACCAATGGCACAACCAAAAAAAATTTAAACTCAAATATACTTAAATCATGACCAATTCATTAACATAGTAATTTAATAACTAAACATTCATAATATCATTCAAAATTAACTAATAACTTCATTCATTTTCCATTCTAACTTAATGCCAAATTATATAATATAATATTTACCATTTTATTAAACGAATATCAAAATATGGTATACCATTTTTACACCCAACATTACAAGCACATCTATATAACCTATACAACTCCTAGTACATGCCACTTTCAATTAAGGGAGAAAACATCACCAAAATTTATGCTGGAGTCGGGATTGTTCTGGATGTTGAACTGAGACTCTGGACTCCTTTCAACCTGCGCATGGAAACAACCGTACGTTGAGTATTTTATACTCAGTGGTATTACCGTAATTCAAACTGTAATAACCATAATAAAATATAAATATCAAGTATATAACAATTGATTTTATCTTACATTAATTCATTCTTAAACTATATTAGTATTAACAATACACTTTTAACTATGCATCAATTTTAATCATATGTCATAACTTTAATTACATTTACTACATGAACATTTAGTTCATGTTTTCCATTTCCAATTTCAATTTCAATCCACAATTCATATTTTTCTCATTTCTTTCAATATTTTCAATAATATGATCAATCATATTCATATAATTTTCTCATTTCAGTTATTCACCCTATTAACAATCTGGACTTTGACAGATACACGGATTCCAACCCAAACACACCAAGACAAAGACATTGTGCGAAAGCAGTACATAGTACACGATCGATATCGACACATAAGTGCCTGAAATGACACACGAGGTGCCTGATACGACACACGAGGTGCCTGAAATACAACACATAAAGTGCCTGATCAGCAAGGCCGATAAATCCCGTACTCTTCCAAATCCTATGGCATTCCAATTATATCTGACTTAGCCCGACTAGTTAATAGGGTATTCCAATTCTCAATTAAAACTCAATTCAGTCACAATTTCTCACATTTTCAATTGAATCATTTTCCATTTTTCAATCAATTTTCAATTCATATATTCCTAATTCAATACACTTTCTCAATTCAATATGCATTTCAATTATTCACATATAATCACAATTCAATTTTCACTTTTATTTCAAGAATTCATTTTCAATATCAATTATATTTTTCCATTCACTAATCAAAACACAATTCAATACATTTTCTCATTCAATTTAATTTTCCAAATTCAATTCATTAAAGTCACTTACCTTATTATTTGCTTACACACACATAATTTAAATTTAACATTAAATAATAAATAATTTGAATTATAGTAATACAAACCAATTTGTTCGATTATTCCTCAATAATCTTCTCCTTTCCTTTGTGTGTCGATGCCTCAATTTCTTGTTAGCTACGAAAATAATAATAATTTACACTATTAATTACGACATTAACTTATAATAATAATAGAATTTCTATCTAATTTATACTTTAATACCAATTTAATCCTAACTAAATTTATTTACTTTTCTAATTTAATTCACACTCTATTTCTATTCAAATTTCTACCAAACTCAAATTTATCTACTAAATTTTTAGCATATTTCACTAATTTCGAATTTTCATCAATTTAGTCCCTACAACATAAAACTTATAGCTTACTTTACAATTTAATCATTTTATCAATTCAAACTAGAAATTCTATCAATCAAACCCCTAATTCAACAATTTGTTCAAAATGAATCATGTTAAAAAATCTAAGAAATTTCAAAATTTTAACTTAAATTCAACAAAACTTTGTTTTAAGACTTCTAAAACATCAAAATTAAAAGAAAGGACTTGATTGACTTACCAAATTAAAGCTTAAAGCCTCAAACCCTAGTTTTTCTTTTTATTTTTCTTTTTCTCCTTTCTCCTGCTTTGTTTCGAAATGCTCTCTGCTTCTTTCTCCTTTCTTTTTCTTTTGTTTCGTTTTTATTTCTTGATGCTCTCTGCTTCTTTCTCCTTTCTTTTTCTTTTGTTTCGTTTTTATTTCTTTACTTTCTTTTATTTACTTTATTGTTTTAATTATAATAATATATATTTACTTAATTAATAACCAATACATATTTTATTATTAAATACATGTTTATTATTACACATGTATTTACCAACACCACCCACTTGTCTATTATCATCACCATACATTTGTCTTTATTTAATTTATTTTCTTAATATAATAATATTTTTTAAATTAATTTAACATAACTTATATCTAAATAATAAATTTTATAATTAAAATATAAAATAAAATCTTAGATTTTTATTACATATATGCCGCCTCATTTCTTGTTAATGGCTTAATTATCATTTTAATCCTTTTTATTTTCTATTAATCTATAATTTAACTTTTACCCCTAATTCAATTTAGTCCTTTTTTTTCCTTATTTCTCTTAATTAAACTAAATTCATCTAATTAAAACTTAATTAGACACATTACTAGACTCATAATTATTCCTAATAATTATTTACGGACTCGATTTACTAAAACGGAGGCCCGATATTGCACTTTTTCGATGCCCGTAAATTTTGGGTCATTACAATAGTTCTAGTCGTTGCTAAAAAGGATCGCCCTAAAATTAAAGCTACCTCACTTCCCTCATCCATGTCTAACACAACAAAGTCAACGGGGAATATAATTTATCCATTTTAACAAGCACATCTTCAATAACATCCTTAGGATATTTAATGGTTCTAATCGCTAATTGAATACTCATCCTAGTTTGTTTGGGTTTCCCAAGACCTAGTTGTTTAAACATTTTATAGGGCATGAAATTAATACTAGCCCCTAAATCAGCCAAAGCATTATCAATATGCAAACTACCAATTAAACAAGGAATAGTAAAACTCCCTAGATCTTTCAGTTTGCTAGGTAGTTATTTTGTAGTATGGCCGAGAAAACTGCATTGAGCTCTAGAGTCGACGAATCATCTAACTTCCTTTTGTTTGCCAAAAGCTCCTTTAAAATTTTGACATAATTGGGCATCTGTGAAAGAGCTTCAACAAATGGTAAGTTAATATGTAATTTCTTTAAGAGTTTGAGAAATTTACCAAATTTTTCGTTTGTGTGGGCTCTCTTCGTTGCATTAGGATATGGTACTCGAGGTTTATATTCCTTAACAACCAGCTTTTGCTCTTTCTGGCTTACCTCAACCTTATCATTATTTACAGCAATTTCTTGTCTTGGTTCTGGTTTGGATTCAACTAACTCTTCTTCTTCTCGCACAATAATTGCATGAAGCTGCTCCCTTGGGTTAGTTTTGGTATTGCTAGGCAAACTACCTTGTGGTCTTTCTGAGATTAGTTTAGCAAGTTGAGCGATTTGATTCTTGAGTCCTTAAATTGACGCTTGCTGATTTTTAAGTGTTGCTTTAGTATTTTGAAAACGAGTTTCTGACACTGAGATAAACTTCGTCAACATCTCTTCAAGGTTCAACTTTTTCTCTTGCTGATAAGGTTGTTGTTGGAAGTCCGGAGGGGGTTGTGTTATCTGATTTCCTTGACCACCCCAAGAGAAATTGGGATGGTTCCTCCAACCTGCATTATAGTGGTTACTATAAAGGTTATTTTGAGGCCTAGAATTATTACCCATATAATTGATTTGTTCGTTCTATGTGCTAGAAGCGAAGGGTAAACATTCTGGATTGTTTATTCCACCTCCATTTGTATCGCATTGCCGGATGTACCTGCGTAGAAACATACAAACCATCAATTTTCTTATTTAATTGTTCTACCTAATTTGATAACATGGTGACTGCATCTAAATTGAAAACACCGGCTACTGCATCGATCAACTATCTAGTTGAGGGATTCAAACCGTTGTGGAAGGTTTGAACCTATAGCCATAGAGGTAACCCATGGTGAGGGCACCTTCTCAATAAACCATTGTATCTCTCCCATGCATCATATAGAGTCTCTAAATTGATCTGCACGAAGGAATATATATCATTCCTCAACTTGGTTGTCTTAGTCAGTGGGAAGTACTTTAGAAGAAACTTTTTGATCATTTGAGCCCATGTGGTGATGGAACCTCGTGGTAAAGAGTTCAACCACTGTTTAGCTTTGTTCCTCAACGAGAAAGGAAATAACCGTAAGCGAATGGAATCATCAATGACGCCATTAATCTTGAAAGTATCGCAGATTTCCAAGAAATTGGCCAAATGAGTATTTGGGTCTTCGTCTTGCAAACTATCAAACTGAACAAACTGTTGTATCATCTGAATTGTATTTGACTTCAGTTTGAAATTATTTGCAGTACTGGTGGGTCTCACAATACTCGATTTAGCCCCAGTCAAAGTGGGCTTAGCATAATCGTGCATAGTACGAGGAACATGATTTGGATTCACAACAACAGTAGGAGGTAGTTGATTATTTTGGTTATCACCCATCTCCTCAGAGATAACAATGTCCTCTTGTTCGTCTACTAAATTTTCTCAAATCTACCTTGCTTCTTTACGGTTTCTACGAGTTGTACTTTCAATTTCACTATCAAACAGTAATGGTCCCAACAGATTTCTTCTAGTCATAACCTAAAGGAACCTGCCAGAAGCAAATAAAAAGAAAATTAGAATGTAAAAATTAAACTAAAAAACAAAAATTATAATAAAAATAAAATGGATAAATTAATAAAAATAAAGTGTTCCTAATATTTTAGTCCCCGACAATGGCGCCAAAAACTTGATGGTCACTAAACTAACTATAAATACGACTAAGGCAATCACACCTATCGAACAATAGTATAGCTATGGTGAGTAGAGAATATTGTATCCACGAGGACTAAAAGTACTAGTAATTACCGTCTTCTTATTATTTAGCCGACAAATTGGAGTGTTTGTGTTTTAATCTAAAATTACTAAACTAATTTAACTAAGAACATAACAGAGAGTGAAATAGGAAAATAATCGAAGATAACCAATGAGATAGACAATACCCAAGAAGGAATCTGCCTAGACTTTACATTTTATTATGAATCTGAATTGAACGATTTATTCACTTGTGTCTTGATCTGTAGATATCCCTAAATCATGTTAATATCTCTTTCGAGAATAAGAACAACTGATTTTAGGTTGATTAATTGAAATCTCTTTCTAATTAAAACTCCTATCGTCGCATTAACTTGATCTATGGATTCTCTTATTAGATTTGACTCTAATCTGATAGATTTATGTCGTCTTATTTCTAGGATTAAATGCAACTCCACTCAATTATGCTAGATCTACTCTTAAACAGGGACTTTTGCTCCACTAAATTAAGCATATTAAATATGAATTAATATCCCATAAATATTAAAACAAGAAATAAGCATACATAATTGAAAATAAGAATCAAGTATTTATCGCGTAAAACAGAAATTAAATAATAGGATTCATCATAGGTTTCATCTCCACTAGGTATTTAGGGGATTAGTTCATAATCTTGAATGAAAACATCTCAAAGCCAGAAAAACCACAAGATATAAAGAGACTCAATAAAACTTCGAAAGAAATTAAAATGATATATTCAATCTTGATGGAGATCCACTTCTGAGTTGACTCCGATGGTGTTCTTCGATCTTCTCTGATTGCCCCCTTATGCCTTCTTCTAATGGGTATTTATAGACTTTAGAATGCTCAGAAACCCTAAAAATTGTGTTTTTTCGCGTATTTGGGAAATAGGGTGCGAAATCGACACGGGTTGGCACATGGGCGTGTGTCCAGCCCATGTGGCTTACACAGGCGTGTGTCCAGCCCATGTGGCTCACACAGGCATGTATCCAGCCCATGTGGAAATGCTCAGGCCTTGTGGATCCTAAAAATAACTTTTTTTTGTTCGATTTTGGCTCGTTTTTCGCTCTCAAATGCTCTTCTAAGTATAGAAACATGAATTTAAAGGATTAGTAGCATCAAATTCACTAATTTGCATAATTAATCATCCAAAAACGCGTTAAGAATGAGATTAAAATATGTTACTTTTATAGCTTATCAAACACCAACCTAAATGAATCCCTATTAATATTTTAACAATCCAACTGTTGAATTTACAAGTATTTTTATCTATCATGCATATAATTTTTTATATTTAAAATATTGTATATATTAATATATATTTAACTGTTAAAAGTTTTTTTACACAAAATAAATAGTTAATTTTTTTAATTTATGCCAAATTTGGCATATATGATCTACATGAATGAAACATGAAATAAAATGGTTGGATTTTAAAATATTAATCATATAAAAATTTACACAATAAGAGAACTCAAATTCAAACACTAACCTAAAAAGCTAAAAAACTTATAAGCTAAATTTGATCGAAAATATACCAAAATGGAAATATCCAAAATCCAATGTAATAATTTTCATATTTTCTCATTCTTTTAAAATTAACCATCAATATCACAAAGAAAATTAAAATTACAAAAAACCCAAATTATGCAATGTATAAATGGTTGAGGCTAAATTTTTCAAAATCAAGACTAAATTGATATTGCATAAATGTTGAGGGTTAGAGTTGTTATTATACCAATTTCAAAACCTACCAAGTTTTCTTCAGTTAGTAATTTATTGATTGGTAACCAAAAATAAAAAGTCGAATAGTTAGATGACTATTTTGTAACTTTTAATAATTGAATGTTCAAAAGGAAATTCGCTAATAATTGAGTGATTGCCAATGTAATTTACTCTTATTTAAAGTATGAGTATTATAATATTTATCATAAAATTTTATTTATCAAATAATTTTAAAAACAAGTAACTTAAAATTTAATTATAACTATTATGGATTTTACCACATTGCCTTTGGATTTTCAAGTCTATGTGTTCTTTGTATATTTGAAATTTAATATTTGTACTTTTATTTTTAGAAATTTAGCCTATTTATTTTCAAATTTAAAATCGAGATTCAATTGTTAACATCATTAAATTCTTTTGTTAGATTCACTAGTCTAATATTTTGAAATTAAAAAAACTCATTTAGTAGCCATGTAATAAAAAAATGGCATTGCAATGGACTTGAATTTAACAAGTAACTTTAATAGTATTAATAACTCTTAAAAGTTACATCATCACTTTAATTTAAACTTAGGGCACGTTTGGTTCGCTGTATTGGATTAGAGGTGTAATGGAATAGAGGTGTAATGGAATAGAGGTGTAATAGCAAATCAACTGTTTGGTTGAATGTAATGGAATAGAGGCGTAATAGTAATCTTGTGTTTGGTTGAATGGAATAGAGGTGTAATAGCATAATGGAAAAAACTAAAATGACTAGAATACCCTTAGCATAAATTTATTTTGGTAAATGATTATTGTTATTGTTATTTAAATTTTAATAAGATTATTATTATCAATAATAAATAATTTAATCATATTTAAACATAATTATTATTAAATATATTAAATATATTATAATTAAAATATATAATTTAATAAAATTCTTAATAATTAATATTCTTATATGAATTTACTCAAATCATAATATATGATACTATAAAAGATAATTTGAAATGATTAATATTAAATATATTTTAATTAAAATATATGATTTAATAAAATTTAAAATAATTATAACTAATAAATTATCTTATATGAATTTGTATAATTTAAAATAATTATTATTACATATAATTTAATAATAATATATAATTTCATAAAATTATTGATAATAATTTTCTTATATGAATTTATACAATTTAAAATAATTAATATTAAATATAATTTAATAATGATATATAATTTCATAAAATTCTTAATAATAAAATGTTCTTATATGAATTTACTAAAATCAAAATATAACTTGAGTATGGTGTATGAGTATTAACCCAAAAGAAAAAAGAAAATAAATATAATAAATAAAAACCTCCATCAGAATCAACTTCATTCTCAAGTGATACAATAACTAAGAAATCAATTGTTTGCCTACTTGCTTGCGCTACCTACAAAGCTCACTACCTTGTAAAATTTGCTTCACCACTGGGATGAGAAGCAACTAATTACTTTACATCAACATTTACTATTGCCTCTGTTCATACCAATACCATCATAATAAGCCAACCATTCACCCTCACATTATCCCACGGAACCTGCTGAATCCAAAAGTACTGCTTTGATTTGCTCAGGCAATACATCCTGGCCTTCCCTGCATTGCTGTCATTTGTCAAACACCAAATCAAAATTACTGAATTCTTCATCCAAATATTAATATCCACCAACCAAACACCTTACAACTTTTCTATTTTTTAGATGATATGCAGACTTCCAGATTAGCTGGTACTGTAATGCTTGTTTAACAAAGCTACAATTGTGGTACTCGCATAGCTCCAATTTCCCAATTTTCATATTGTCTTTGTTCAGCATCACCAGATCCGAAACTAAACTTTAAGGAAAACACACCTCACGATAAATTATGTTTATCACTTGCAGTAAATACCTAACAAATTCATCTCACAAGTAATTTAGTGATCTAAAGATCAACAATTATTAACCATTAGCATCATAGTTGACCTTCAGAGGTATGAGCAGAAAGAAAAAATTGCCTAGGATATATCCCACTAAACAAGGATTCTTACTTTAATCTATGTGCAAACTAGTGCAAGTAGTCAGTCTGCTATTCATATACAAAAGGACAATGGGAAGAGAGTCATCAATTTCAGGGTTTCTGACTCATGGTCTATACCATTATTTGAACTTGCCTTTTACTGAACTGCTCTTTTCAACAGCAGTTCTATGTAGCAAAGATGCACAGAAAATAACTGAATTTCTTCAATAAAGGCTCATTTCATTTGTAGTTTTAAGTGTTAAACAGAAGAAATAGCTTTCTATATGGCCTTATTTTTTGCACTTAAGTTGGCTAGACTTTGAAAGAAATCGCATTCATCAAAAATTGTTAGACAGATTTTAGTTGAAATCTGTTGGATAGATGTGCAAATTAAAATTGATTTTAAATGGAAATCAACGAAGTAGATGAAGAGAAAAAAGAAGGGCACCTCAGCTCAGAAAACATCCAGTGCAAACCCATTAAAATAGCTGATTACAGCTTGTTGTATGTCCAATCCAAGGTTGTCTAGAGCTCTCAGGGTGGAGAGCAAGAAACCTGCCCTGCGAGCACAAAACATGTGAATGTTGACAGCCCTTCATTCCCTTAATCTTACCTCCACCTGAAAATTGCAAAAATAGAAATATATGAGTTCCCTTAACCTTACATCGACTGACACAACCTGTCGAAAGTTTTTGGCAAGCATATGTCAGTCCTTATGTGTGTGTGTATCATGTCCTGACTCATGTCTGACATGAGTTCTACAACCAAATGCAAAGAAACAAAAGCCTAGATATAATCTTAAGAACAATTCTGATCAAGGAATAACAAATATCACACTTCTTCAGTTATTGGTGGAGAGGAATTCTAGGCTTCATGGCAAGAAGATTAATACTTTTTCAGTTATTCTTAATAAAATCATAGAGGCAGTTTGACTAAGACTCCACAGTTGAAAGGGATGATATCAACAAGATGCTTGCTTGCAACTGGGGTTTGAGTGTAGTGATTACTTATCCAGAATACTTCTCTATCGTGATTACTATCAGTTTCGCAGATGCTTTTATTGTAGTTGGCTAGGCTCCTCTTTTGCGTGAATAAAGAATTATTTAACCATCAACAGAGCCAAAAACAAATATCACACTTCACAATCCACAAGAAGCGCTTAGCTATTATAAGCAGAAGACAAGAAAACAATCAACAATATGATAAAAGAGAACAAAGAAAAAAAAAACAATAATAAATATAAGCTCAATTGTGTATATACTTCAGTCCCCTCTATTATATTTATCCAATATAAAGTATTTCCAGTTTTCATGATAAGGTCCATCGACAATCTCATCTTGAAACCTACCGAGTTTAGTTCACTTTATCAACTTGTTAATCCAAAACCCAGAAACACAATGATAAATCAAAGAAATTCTTGAAATTGAGAACAAAACCCTAAAATTTCAGCATAAGAAAAAGAATACACCCACCACCGTTCCTTCAGTTTCACAAAAAACCCAGTTGTAAATCATCATTAAAAAGAAAAGAAAGGGAATTGATATAGTCTCGAAATAAAATCAAGATTCTGAATTAAAGAAAAGAAAAGGCGGTTGTTCTAAAGCTTCTGAAATGGAGAAAAAAGAAGATGCCATACCTGATAACCAAGACTCGGAATAAGAAAAGAAATTGAGCAATGTTTGTTTGCCTGCGAAGAGAAGATACTCGAGGGAGGGAGAGAAAGCAAGAGAGACTTTTCAGTTTCACAGCTAATGAAGGAAACGCCCATGTTACAAATACAAAGAAAATAAACTGGGAGCAAATCGGCAGAAAAGAAAAGCAAACAAACAAGGAAATAAATCGGATGAAGCTAGAAGGAACAGAAGAGAAACAAAGGGGATCGGGGAGGGTAAAACAGGGACGGTTTGCTGAAGCGATTAGGAAAGTAATGGATTACAGGCGTATTAGCAATACATTGAACCAAACAACGGAATAGAGAGGGATTAGGTGGGGTCCACCGATTAGTGGTGTATTGGCACAATACACCCAACCAAACATACTGTTAGTATTTGAGCTAATTTATAACATTGTAAAAATTTTAGATATCAAATTATGTCAAAAAATTGAAATAAAAAGATTGAATCTTAAATTTTAATGTAACACAGGAATCAAAATTAAAATTTGACCATTATTATACAATCTAATTTCGAGTTTAGCATGATGAATAAAATTGAAATTATACCATTATTCTTTAAATGCAAAAAAAAAAAAAAACAAGGAAAGAGAATGAGTAGTGTATTCCACGTGTCAACATTTGGACCATCCTTTTATATATAGTTATTAGTGTGTTCATTCACACTTTACGCTGAGTTAATTATTAGTTTTGTATTAAATTATAGAGTAAAAATTTAAAATTAGAATATACTCTAAGCAAGGTTTTTAAAATTGGATCGATGATCGAATCAGTAAAGTCATTGATTAGTACGATTCAATTAAATAATATCATTAAAAACTCATAAATACTAAAAAATTTAAAAATTTAAAAAAATTCTTTTAACCTGGTTGGATACTATAATTTTGAAAATTTAAAAATTTATAGCTTTCACCACTAACTTTTAAGAAATTTTAATTTAATTACCAAAGACCATACAATTTTCATCATTTCTTTACATTTATCAAAACTTATTTTTATTAATATGTGGCCTCAATTATCAATAGCTCATTGTTAATATGACTTTTATATCAATTCAACAGCTTTGCTCAAATATATTTTTTATTATATCTTTGAAAATATGTAGAGATAACACTTACATAAACTTTCAAATTGTATAAAATTAATAAATAAGTATTCAGTATTTATTTTGCAAAATAAAACTATAGTTTAACTTTTACTTATTATTATACCCTTTAAATTTCAAATTTTGATGAATAAATTAAATTACCAAAACTATTAAATTTTATTATTTGATGTTGATTTCATTTAAATAAATTTAAGAAATTTTAACCAAAATATGAAAAATCATAATGTCAAAACATAATATCAATCTTTTATAATGTTAGTGATCAAATTATGAAATTGTCAAAGTTAAATAACCTAAATAGAAATTTTCAAAATATTAAATAAGGAAGAGTATAATTTATATTTTTAGAAACATCATCATTTTAAAATATTGATAATGCTATGCAAATATTGCACATGACATGTTAAATAACTTGGCGGCATCTTATAAATTTATTGCATCGTCATGTCATCCAACCATTGTGACTAATGAGTCAATGTCTTTTAATTTAATTATTTTGATAATTCGCTAGCCAAATCATATACTAAATTATTAAACTTAAGTTATGACCTATTAATCATGTGTTTACTTTCTTTAGTAATTGTTTGAGTTTAACTCGTATAAATGTTGCTTATGTTACGTGATTAAAAGGTTTATCGAAACCTTCCATCCCTAAAACATTTTACAAATTGTATTATATATATAATTCAGTACATCATTTGTCATTTTTGATTTTCTCAAGTTTGTTTAGATGGCTGATACCCTTTTAAGTGCATTACAAATAAGAGATCTTATTACATGAAAATCGAGGGGAGTGTGGAACTAGGACTTCTCATTTTCTCCCAAACATCTTAGCTCATATATACTTGTGTATGGCACTCAAACATGTGTATGACATATATATATATATATATATATATATATATATATATATATATATATAAACTTAATAAAAATGAGCAGACCCGAATCTGATACTCATCTTCAAATCCGAGCAACATAGCTATATAATCTACGAAACCTGTGTTCGACTCCTGTTCCTTTGGTAGCCATAATAAGCAAGTCGGGTCCTAAAGAACAGCAGCAAACTGGAGATTAGGCCTAAGAGGGAAATGCAGCCCCACCAGATGAATGTCTGCTGATAGCAGTCCCTGCCCATGCACACCATTGCTTCCTCCAACAAGTTCTCCTGGTTTGAACTTTTCACATTAGAATCATACACTAATGCTGCAAGGAGACCGTACAGGAACGACCCGATGGGGATGTTGGTGATGAGGATGTTGTGGTTGACACTCACACTATTAGGACCAAATAGCTCTGATGTGATGGAAACGGCCGCTGCAAATATGAACCCGGAGCTTAATCCGATCATGGCTGTGCTAGCCAGCAATGCCGCCTCACCGCCTGATGCAGCAAGTAAAAAGAAGGCTATTGGTGTTGGCACCACTGCTATTGCTAGCCACCCTGTTCGTGCAAAATACAACTTGCTGCATTGAAAAAACATTTAAGCTTTCATTATTTCCGAGTTCAATGCCTACATGGAACCATGCAAGTCAATTCACGATTCTAGTGCATCAAATTTCTCTCATGTATGAACTTTGATAAGGCCTGCAAGATTAGTGAACTCTAAAGGCTTTATATTAGAGTTCATTCTTCCATTATAAAGCAACTTTGGTACTGAATTACTCCCGAGTTCTAAGAATGTATCTACAGAGATTATCAAACTTTAGTAAGGGCAGTTTACATGCAAAGAGACGCACAATTGCTGGAGATGTTGAAGCAAGCTTGTAAACAGAATATACACAATTTGCAGTAAATACGTACTCACGCATGAATTCCGGGGCAGCTGATAGCAAACGACCGAAGAATGAGAAAGAGGAGTACAGAGTCACGATGGCACTAATCTGGGAGTAGTATCCGAGTGATTGGGCGATCTGGCCTAGATTATTGCTATAGACCAGCCCTATTGTCCCTCCACAGAAATAGGCCACATAATATAGCCAGAAATCCAATCGGCGGACTAGCAATCTAGCAGGGTGTTCCTCACCTAGCACTGTTAGCCTGCCTTTCTCCATTATCATCCCGAACAACCCTTCTTTGTTTGTTTCAGAAAACGGATTGACACTCGAGCTATTATTATTTCTGTCATTTCCAATCAATTCCTTATGGAGCTGATCAAAGTCATCAGGATCTAACGAGCTGAAGGTGGGCCCTTCAAGACAAAAGGCGGGGGTATGGACAGTACGACGAGCCCAGCTCCTACCACATACAATGCCTGGTAAACACAAAGGTAGGAGCAAAAGGATTAAGGCACCCCCTAGGAGAATGCGTGCCCTCGATGCCTTAGATGAAAGTGAATTCAAAAGGAGAAGATATAGACCGGTGAAAACAGCTAAAACATTAAGGACAAAGAAAACAAAGGAATCCCAACTAGTAGTGTCCGTGGACAGAAGTTGCAAAGGTGGTTGACGGAGGATGGGGACGAGAGCTAAGCTGGAAGCAAGAAGAGGTACAAGTGCGTTTAAGAAGAGATAGAGGGTTTCATCATCGGGGTTTATTGCATTGGCAATCAGAGTGTAAAGAGCAGCACTTACACCATTGAAACTGATGGTGAGGGACAAAGCAAGTGCCCTGTTGGTTGGGAAATTTCGGATGCATAACACAAAGCATACTGTGTTAAACCAACAGATGCTGCAACCAGCTACCAAACACAGAACAAATACCTGCAATAAATTCAGATTTTACATAACTCAGCACATCATTAAAAAATTAACACATTGTGTCCTTGCTTGCAGCAGCCAATGCAAGAATGGTAGGTTAGGCTCAAAGGTCGTTTACTTGCCTGACAGACATTGTTCAAGTTTAACTGGTGGTTTTCAATCAACATCATCTTAAAAATATATATTTTATTTATTTTAAAAATAAAAATTACAAAGATAAAGTTTCAAAATACTAACGTATAAACATGATTAGGTGTCACATTTTTATTTGTATTAAAAAAAACGTCATTAATTAAATGACTAGAGTAAAATTCAGACACTCAAAAATGAAGTCGTCCTTGGATTTAATACTAGGAACCGACTCTTGTGGTTATGCTTGGTTTGATGTGGAGGAGTGAGGTTCACTAGTTTATTTATAAGGAAAAGAAAAACAGAACAACTTCATAAGTCGACACTGTAAACAACTAAGATAAACCACCCTAGAAAGCAAGCAATTTAAACAAATATATAGATAGATTCAAGCAAGAGCATTGCCGGTTCTTACTAAAACCACGCATGAAGTCTTTAAAGATTTGAGAAAACTTTGAACTTTTAACATACCAGGAAATAAGGCAAGGTAATGACTTGTTTAATGACAAGCCATTGAACTCCATAACCAAAAACACCCAAGAAAGCAGCCATGAAGAGGACAACCCACAATGGCAAACACATTAGAGACACACCAGAACACCAACCAAAAGCTTTCCCCATATCTGAAGCAACAGACAAATAATTCAACTGAAGCTGGGATATCCCAAGAACTGATTTCAGTGTGGAAGAGTAGGAGGAGAAGTCGAAGTTGGTCCCTGTAAAAGCCTGTATCCATGTGGTTGCAATCAGTATCATCCATTTTCTTGATTGCCCAACCATTGTAACGAAGCTACAACAAGAAAGAAGAAACTTGATGTTGGGAGATAGCTAATTAATTAAGGCTTTCCTGGATAGGAGGGTTTGGTTTTTGGAATAGGGAGGGAGCTCCCTAGGCTAACTTGTGGGAAGTGTCCATTTTATAAACGAGGGAAAATTACTTGGGTGAATATCTGATGTGCTGAATTATTTAAGATTTACTGATATTTTCAAATAGTTAAATACAATTTGTATATATATAACTGTATTTTCACTCTTTTTACAAATTCATTACTTCATCAAAAAGAAAGAAAGCAACCGACTGTCTTAAAAGATAACACCTACAATAAAACCGAACAATTATACAAGCCGACACTGAAAAACAACAAAGCCAAATGAAGCCCAAAAAACAGCAAAACAGAACAAAACAACACCTGTTGTAAGAATCCGAAAGAGAACAGCACAATTGAAGCCACAGCATCACCCGACTAGAAGTAAAATAAAACAGAAGCAAATAAAATGAAACTATAGTAGCTACAAACATCCCCCAACATAGACCATTATCAGCATGATCCAAAGAAAGCTAGCCAGCATTCTCGTCCACGCTCCCCTTTGCACTTGCATCCTCTATCCCCTTTGCAAAAGGACTCACCATCCACTTGAGGGCTTCAAATCCAAGGAAAATCAAATACCCATATCTGAGTGGAAATTCTCTGCCCCTACTCCATGCCCCTATACCAGCTGCCCCCTTACAAAATTACATCACGTGTAGTTGTTTCAAATCTTACCTTTCAACTCTTATCCATTAGGTTCCGTTTGCATATAAAATATTTTTCATAAAATATTTTTATTATTGTACGGTGTTGGTTTAGTGGAAAATAAATTACCAAAGTAAATTCTTCTCTTAAAAAAAAAGATAAAATTAGGCTTTTTAAGGAAAATATCTTATCAAATTTTTTTAAGTAAAATATTTTCTAAATTGATAAGGCTTTATTTTTATTGTCGAAGAAACAAAAAGGAGAAGTTTTCAGAGCAACAAAGGGAAGCTCTCTTCACTGTCGAAGAAAATAGTATTTTATATTCTAATTTTATATATTTTTACGATTTAGCCCTGAAATCTAAATTTTTACTATTCTACAATTTAATTCCTCAAAATAGATTTTATTATTCTACAGTTCAATCTTAAACCTTATTTTGTAAATTTTTGTAAAAAGTTACTTTTCTAAAATTTCCTGATTTTATAATTTAGTCCTTACAACTAAAATTGTCAAATTTTTCAAAAATTAGTCCTTGATTTTTGAACTACTAATTTTGAACAATTAAACTTTCATATTCTATTTTTCAGAATTGTAAATTCCCAAATAATGTAAATTAGTGCTAAAACTCAAGTTTTGAAATCTTTACAATTTAACCCTATAGTTTCAAACTTTACTATTACATGCTCAACTTTCCAAATTTTCATATTTCATAATCATATAATTTAGTTACTACATCAATGTTTCAAATTTCACTACTCAAACCCTTAGAATTAAAAAATTATAAATTTTACAATTTGATCCTTACTTCAATTTTTATCAAATTAAATCATTTTTCAACTTACTCATTCAAATAATATACAAAATAAATATTTACCGCTTTAGACTTAATTAAACATAAACTTATATCTATAAATTTGTATTCCCTAATGTACGAAATTAACAATTAAGCTTAATTAAGTAAATTAAGATTAATTAAAACTAAAACATGATTAATTAAAATATAAATAAGATTTATGAAATAAATTCAATTAAACAATGAAAAGATAATAAAATCTCAAATGTATGTTTGTTTCATTAAAAACAAATTTTATGAATATTTTCAGAAATCGCAAAACAATGTAAAATATTTTACACATATTCATCTAAACTCCAAAAAATATTAGTTTTTTCAACAAAATAAGTATTTTTCCAGAAATCATTTTACGAAAACCATTTTTAGTGAAACAAACGGAGCTGAACTTTATTTTGAACAAGAGGTTTTCAAGAGAGGCTCACCCAACCTGACTTGCTTTGGGGATCTAGATTTTTCAACTTCGATATCACCTGTGGTATGGTGGAATCTTTTACTTCACAGTTATAATAATTAATCTCATCACCATCATTATTTTTAATCTTACCATAGGTAAGCACATCGCTCATCCAAAGTCACCCTTAGGTTCATCTGGTCTAGTTCATTTTATTTCAAAGAAATATAAAATATAAAAAATAATTTTATATTAACATTTATAAATTTTTATAATTAAATTTAAATAAAATGTGTTATTGGTTTTTAAACAGTGAAACAAATTATATAGGCAAATCAAGACTGATGAAGCTCAAACTCACTCTTAAAAAATCGGGTCTTAGTTTTATCCGATTCATAAACGTTTCTAGTTTAAATTGAAAAAGAAATAAAAAAATTCAAATCAATGAATCATCTTGTTTTTTTGGAACTTAGGCCTCGTTCTTCTGCACGTTTGCGAATGACTTTTTCACTAAAAAGTCCTTTTCTCTTAAAAGGAACCAAGAACAGCCTCCGTTTCTCTTAATTTTTCTCTAGACGGAGAAGCTAAAAATTTCTCATTTTTCTTTTATAATTTTTTTTGCACGTTCTTTCTCCTCTGCTGGTTCCCCAAACGTTCTTTCCCCTCTGCTGGTTCTTTGGAGTTGTATACCCAATTTTTTTCCCCATTTTCGGCTTTCAAAGCTCTTTCCTGTTCTTTGTTCCTCTTCCGCAGGTGAGAGTTTCTTTTCTTCTTCTTCTGTTTAATTAGTTCCTCTTCTGTTTAATATTTTCTTTCGCTGGAATTTGATTGCCATCTTATGCTTCATTGTTATAAAATACTGACCCTTTGCCTCCTTATCCAGCCTCAATCAAGGTTCGCTCCAAATCCCAGTTTTCTTTTTCTAAAAAATGAACCAGTTTTGAGATGTTGAGATGGGTACTTTTATCATGCTGTAATTGGCTCTCTTTTTTCCCAGTTGTATAGATCGAATAGGCCTTTGGGTATTGGTTTGTTTTTAGTTTTTAACTTTGAAGTTCAAAAGTTCGCCTTTGTCAATCTCATTCTAATATGCGATTGGGATCTTTGATTTTTTTTTTATGTAGAAGTTGATCATATTCAATTTCTTTGTTTCATATATAAATGGCTCTTCAATTTGTTTTTTCATTTTCAATTTGTTTTTTCATTTTGCTTCAGCATGAAAATTCCCTTTTCAGGGCATTAGGAATAGTGGATGAGGCTATATTTCTATTATAAACTATCTTCCCCTGTGTTCAAGATTGATACATATCTCATAGTTGGGTAGATTTGTGGTGTGTGTTATCTGAATACTGAGACTTCTCGCAAGATGGTTATGCTGTGATTGCTTCGGATGGTCCTGGTGAGTATCCTGTAATAGTTGAATCAAAAGCTGGAAATGATGGGCTTGGTGTCACAGTGACTCCTGGAACTGTTGCATATGTCACAACTGGAGGTTAGTCTATTCTTTCTGTTATCATGTGGACAGTAACAGGTCCTGTTATCTTCTGCATTTTTGCTGAATTTTGCCATCTTTGAATAACTTAGCTGTATAATTGCTTTGCTTTGGACGTTTGTTTATCCAAAGTGGTGGATTTTGTGAATGTTCTGGAAGTAACTTTCTTTGAAACTGAAACCAATTACTGGCCTGCTAAAGGGTGCCAAAGTAGTCTAATGAAAAGAAGCTTGCCCGTGGGTTGTTTTTGATAACTTATTTTTGTCCATTCATCTTTAATTATTATTCGTAAAAATAGATAATCTTTCTAAACATAACATTGCTTCTTGAGTGGCCAATTGAGTGTTGCCTTTTTCTAAATGATCAAGATCTTTAAAACATGATCTCAAGTGTGATCATACTTTTCCAAAAAATAAGATTGATAATAATTTAAGTTAAAACAGGGCTTCTTCTTCTAATTTTAGGGCATAATATGGTGACATTTGAGCTTCTAATATGTTTAAATCTTAATCTTTAAGACTTAACTAGTTTCACCATATTGTTTTGCACTTAACTTTTTCTCAAGATTTTGTCCATTTTGCACCTTTGTTTTGCCCGTCAGGACCAATACCCGATGGTGCTGATGCAGTTGTCCAAGTTGAGGACATTGAACAGGTTAAAGCTCCTTCTGAAACAAAGCATGTAAAGATATTGGTGCAAACTAGTAACGGTGTTGATATTCGTCAAGTGGTATGGCATCATTAACTCCTCTCACTTCGCCTACTTCCGTCTTCTCTTCACTGTCTCATCCTTCCTTTTCCTTTTTCTGCTACAAACCATCCTTGTCTCTATGATAATTTTTTTCTGCCTTGCTACTTCCTCAAAGCCTTTGTTAGTTGTTATAACAACTGAGTCAATGATTCAGAAGATTGAAGTAATATGTTCACGGTCAATAATTAGTTATTTACGCCCTTCTGGAAGTATTAATAGGTACATTGGAAATTTGGTTCTATTGCCAAACAGCTAAAGGTCTCAATTGGAAAAGTGTACGTTACTTGAGCACTCTGAATGTGTGCATGCAGATCTATGGCTTGTTGGAGAATAGGAATGAAGTTAAACTTCCATGGCTTCTCACCTTCTGTATAAGTTGACCTGACTTTGTTTATCTATGGTGAAAAAGAAAAATAGAGAAGAAGCAGAACACAATGAACTTACTGTGTTGTGCAATTGTGTGTAGCTTCTAATATTTTTCTTTTGGAATGAATGTACTTTATATGAAACAATTTCACATTTCCTGCTGGAAGTTTTGTCTCAGCCATTGTTATTTCTGATTTAAGTGGTACCCCATTGAGCAAGGCTGCATCGTCATATGATTCAAGTTCAAGTAGTACGCCACATAAAAGTTTGTGAAATGAAATAATGGGAGATGGATCTCAGGATGTGCAGTTCAAAGTAGCTGTTCTTACAGTGAGTGATACTATTGCATCAGGTGCTGGGCCTGATCAAAGGTATGTTGTTGCTTATTGCTTCTTCAAATATTGAATCATTTCCTAGGTTAAGGTTCTGGTTTTTCTATGAAGTGTAATGTCTCAAGAGAGTCTTATTATTTTGCAATTAAAAACCAGATTCCAAGAATGAGAAAGAGGAGTAGCATTCAAGTGGTGTTGGCCCTCGAATTGGTTGTGTTAATGACTACCTAAAAGAGCTGCAATTTCAGGCACTGGAACAAGTCAACCTATCTCCAAGGATTGAACATGGTCGCTTCAGAAACTGCGGTCCGATACCTTCACTGAGACTTAGCCCCAATTCGTGTCTCACCAAGGCTTGCATACATGGGACTCCCTAGCCCAAGGGTGTCTGTTATGGCTGCCAATTGAAAACTTACTGAGCATTCACCAATAGGCTTCAACATCTATTCCTATTAGGTTCAACATACACAATTGTAAATGCTATTGTAAAATTTTTAGTATTTATATTTGGTATATAAATATTATCCCTTTTTAAAACTTTAATTCAAATATATGTAATATTTGAATTTGTTAGGTTTATGTTTTCTATGTTATGTTAATATTTAATATGAGTTATATATTCAAATACATTTTAAAATAAAATAATACAAATGTGTTAAAAGCATTAATTAAAAATAAAAATATTTTTAAAATAATACAATTGTGTCAATATCTAATTACAAATATTTAAATATAGTTTCTATACTTTAATTAAATTTAATAAATAATTAATATTAATTACTTAGAAATATTTAAAATTAATATTATATATTAAAATATTAACAATAAGTTATAATAAAATATTTTTATATTTTGTTAAAATATCATAATATTAACTAATTTGAAATACATATTTGTTACTTTATAATATTATGTCTAAAATGGACATTGTATTCTTCAAAAGTACTTTTTGACAGCAATACCAAATACTCAAATTTTTCAAAAGCACTTCTCAAAAGCATTTTTCCACAGCACTTTTCAAAAGCAATGAAGAACTGGTCCTTAGTCATTTATTCCACTAAATTTGCCACATATTTTACTTTTAGTGGTAAAAAATTTTCAACTTTTAACATATTGTATTTTAAAATTTTAAAAACTCTCGTTAGTGACTTTAGCTTTAAAAAAATTATCATGTGCCTTTTTTCAAAATGTTTAATTTTTTTTAATATTTTACTATATTCTTATAAGATACTTGTCAACCCTTAACTCTACTTGTGGAGTCTAAAAACTCTACTGACAGTTTATCAAACAATTTCCCTTTAAAAATATTTTTAGAAAAGGTAATTTCATAGTCTACGTTGAAGCCCAAAGGAAAAATTGAGTTTAAGAATTGGTTAAACATAAGGAAGATTATAGCACTCTTATAACATCCAAAATTGGTAACTCGTTAAATACATGTTTTCAAAATTCGAAAATTATAAGTTTGAATTCGATGCTCAATCATGATTCCTTAATACAAGTAATGAATACAATTAAATAATTGAGTGAGTATGAATTTTAAAACTTCAAATATTTCTAATATCAGCTTCCCCCAAGAGCGAAGCCAAAAAATATTTCTTGGGAGCCGAAATTAAATTGCATATTTTTATGAGTGCTAAAATGTAATTTTCCAATTTAATAGCTTACATGTTTATAATTTCTTAAAGGACTAAATCAAAATTTTGTTATTTTCTGGAGGGCAAAAGTGTAATTTTAACTATACTAACTTAAAATTTTATAAATTATAAAGGGCCAAAAGTTAAAATTTTCCTATTTTAGGGGGACCAGCCCCCGTGAACCCTCACGACATTGCCCCTACTTCCCCAGATTAAACTTCTTCTAGTTGTTGCTTCTTGGGCATGTCTTGTGGCTTATGGAGCTCTCAAATTTTTGCAACGGTTTTCGCTTTTATCATCAAGGAAAGGGACTATGTTGCCCACAGTCGGATTGGCCAATGTTATCATTCTTATGCAAATCATGATCCTCTTCTTTCAATATGAGTGTTCAACTTCTGCCAAGTTTCAATAATCAGGATTCAACTGAAACTAGCTTGTATGCATATTATCTATTCTTTGTTTATTTTTTATGGTAAATGAGGGTTTGTCTGTGTCGACATAGTTTAAGTTAAAATGGCTACATTTAGGGTGTAGGCAAATGTTCTAGTTTTGGATGTTTTTAATTCTCACATATTGGTTTTTTAAATGTTATTTGTAAAAAAACATGAAGTTCTTTTTTTTCCATTGTTTGACTCAAAGATTATGAAATAAGTTTAAAGATAAAAAAAAATCAACCAAAGAAGCCTCAATTTTTCACCAACCTATTTTTTTTTTACAATTTTTTTTCATCACCAAACAATGAAATGACCTAATTAATAAGTAATATTGTAACACCCAGACTTGGCGAGTCCTGAGTTTGAGTGTGTAGGTTAAAGGAAACTTGGTTGGCACGATCCTACTCACCCAATTGACGTTCTGGTGCGCTAATGGGGCGCATAGGCAAAAATGGAAAGTTAAAGGAAAGAATGTCCTCATAAAGTATGTACATATTTAGAAAGAGGAATTGGCAAAAGATGTCAAGGTTCCTAAGTGGTAAAGGATGCCACCAAGATTAGGGCAGACCCTGTTAGTTTAGTTAACGTGTAGGTAATATGCTAACAAGATAGTTAGAAATGAAGGATTGATAAATCGAAAATATGAAAAGATTTTGGATTCTTATACACCATTCCTCGCAGTTGTAAGCCACTAATGAGAACAGATTTGAAAGTTGAGTGACATGTGTCAAGTCTCATAGTAAAAGTAAGGATTTTTACTAATCAAACTTCTGAAGGAAGGAAAGTTATCTTATTCCTTCTATTTAAAGGAGTACAATGGCTACCTTCATATAGTTGTTGATCAGGAGATTTTCCTACTATGATAAGATTAACGATCAAAGTTCAAGTATAAGGTTGTTTGTTCACTCGGGTGACCTTTAAAAGTCCGCCTATGGATGTATGAACTTGGAGCCCAAGCTACTATTAAAGTTAACAAGGTGAGTCTCTAGATTGACTCTTACATATATATTATAGTATAGATATTTCTGTGCTAATTGAATAAAGTATGAAACTGGAACTAGTAAAGTATGACTCAATGACTCTGAAAAGGAAAGGAATGGTATGTACCTATGTATGTCTGAAAGCATGAATATGTCTGTCATGAGTTAGTCATTATTTGAACAAGTTTGTTGTGAAAGTATTTGTCATGAGTAAGCCTATGCATGAAGTTTAAAGGGAAAATGTTACGTGTTTGTAAGCATGAATGCATCTGGTATGAAGAAGTTTGAAAAGGGATAAGTCTGTCAAGCATGAGTCTGCATGATGAGCATGTGTCTGTCTCCGGAGTTGTCTAAAAGGGTCCATTTGATTAAAGAATTGTTCAACTCTTACAACCGCCCAGTTTAATTCCACATCAAATAAATTGACTTAATTAAATTATTTCCAAAGTCATAGAATTTTTTTATGATTCAGCTGCAGTCTGATTGAGCTTTTGTTGAGCTAGCGAAGGGACCAACCGGACATATACAATTAGACCCTAGTAATTGCAATTATGTCCAGAAGCATCGTTTCGATAATTCACAATTACTTAATCATGAAGTCAGTTACCATGATTGAAAAAACTCATTATTGTATACTCTTTACGAAAGTAATTCATCCAACTACTTTGTTCAATGACATTGTCATGTGTGTGTTACCCTCATATGATATCCTTGATTCATTAGAGTTAAATTCGTTCACTCAATACAATCCTATTTTATCTCATTGTCACCATTGTGTCTTCTTAATGATTAATATAATCACAGTTAACAAATGACTCTGATAAATTGCTTATTCGAGAACAAGCAACCCATGGCCACATTCCATATTTATCAATCCACACAATGCAATAAGAGGATATCGTTAACTCTTTAATTGAGCTATGAATTACACTATTGCTAGTAAAGTCATGCCACACACAAGTCATGTACCTAACATACCGGCTATCAGCTCGATCATCTTTTGAGCATAAGCTTCCACTTATATCAAAGCACATGAGTTACATACGCATAGTTAGTGACTAACTCAAGATTTAGGTAAATCACACCATGAATGTCATAAGTGAATTAATTCACAAACGGATTTAAAATTAACTCATCTTGGGTCCAGTCTAATGTATCATTCTGCCAATGAATACATCTATGTCTCTACCCGTAGAGTCAACTGCTCCAACAACCAAGACTAGTCATCTCCCCAATTGGAATTATAGACAATAAAATAATCCTTCTAAGTATTTGAGTCAAATTCTCAATTTGATTCTTTTACGGGATTACGAACTCGTTTAGATTATCTATTGAAGTAAGTTATCATTCTTGCAATGTAAACATTTTTATAATACCACTTATCATCAGTTTGAACTTAGACAATCAATGAGCTAATATTTGCTTATCACAATTTTGCTATGCATGCAAAATATGAAAGACAAAAATACAAAAGATATAATAGTGAAATGTGAGATTTATTTATTCATCGTTCAAACACATAGAAAACAATTACATGTTTACTACAATATGGGCACATTTCCCAACATTCAACTCTTGCCAAGTTTTAATAATCAGGATTCAACTGAAACTTTCTTGTATGCATATTATCAATTTTTTGTTTGCTTTTATGGTAAATGAGAATTTATTTGCGTTGACACAGTTTATGTTTAAATGTCTACATTTAGGGCATAGGAAAATGTTCCAATTTTGTATGTTTTTAATTCTGAAAAATTGATTTTCTAAATGTTATTTGTAAAAAAAAAAACATAAAGTTCTTGTTTTTATTGTTTGACTCAAAGATTATGAAATGAGTTTGCACATAAAAAAATCAACCACAGATTTTTCATCAACCTATATATTTTTACAAATGTTGTTTTCATTTTCAAAAAAATGAATTGAACTTGTTAATAAGTAGGATTAAGTGACCAAATGACAACTCGTGAAAATTGTACCAAGATTGTTACCAGAATACCAAACAAATACTAGTTGAGCGTGGTAGCTGGCAACAAGAAAAATGTGTACCAATTCTATACGTGGAATTGAGAGGACAAGTTTTGGAATTCTATTGGACCTTATCTCTCCCTCTTTATATATAAAAATATTTCCCTTAAATTTTTTGTCTCTATTTAATCATCGGTTCTCAATGTCTACTGCAAATGAAAGGTTTGAATCCGGACGAATGCAAACCTTTACAGAAATTATAGCAAAAGTCCTTGATATATTCCCCAAATAACTAACCAGGTTACCCATCAAATCATTATTGAGATTTACTATTTGTGTCAAAGGAATAGAGCTCGATTATTTCAAATTCGGACTTCCTTTTACCCCACACTTACCAACATCGTCTTCAGCCTATACTGCCTTCCTCATCAGGTCTTATGAGCATCCATCTTTTGATTTTGAAGCGGTGAGTTTAAAACATTTTAATGTTGTGCCTTATCACCGTTACCTTCACTCAAGTGTTTTAGAAATTATTGGATTGTTTCTTTGCTTGACTGACAACTACAAAAAGCTTTTTTATTTGTAATCCCACCACTCAACAATTTAGAGAAATAAGTTTTAAGAAGATGATTTGCCAACGCAAATTTTTTGGCAATTTAGTTGTTGATCCCCTATAGTCTTCACATTACAAAATCATGATTTTTCAATGTGTTGAGTGATGATGTTGAAATTGAGATGAAGATCTTTTCATCTCAAACTAAATCTTGGAGACATAGAATTAGTTTGGAGCGGATAATGAATATAATCCAGTTTAATAACTTTATGTTCTGTAACAGTAAACTTCACTGGGATAGTCTTGAAAGTGAATCGCTATATTTTGTTGTCCGCACTAAAAAAGTGACAATAATAGTAATGCCAAACGAGACGATGAAGATGTCGATGATGCATTTTTTAAAAATTTAGGGGAACATAATGGAAGTTGTACTTGGCATTGAACTAGCATATTGAGGAATTAGATATTTTCCAACATCATTATTGCAAGGAAACAAATGATTATTCAAGATGGGATTTCAGATATCACAACTCTTCAAAATGCAATTCAACTTTCTACAGAAATTGATTTCAATAATCATATTTCGAGGATTGTTTTGTTCTGTCAAACGAAGGATAAGACCTAAAGCTTATGTTATGGATGGATGGAAAAATGGTGTTGTGGGATTTAAATAATTTGACATGGAAAATGTTACATGATGTTAGGTTCGGTCAAAAGGGTGGTAAAACTGGGCTGATTTCTTAAAAAATCGTAATGTTAAGGGTGTCTGTAACACCCCTAACCTGTATCCTTTGCCGGAACAAGGTTTAGGAGCATTACCAGAATTTACAAATCATATTCAGATATTTCATGTTATTTTACAATTGTATCAAAAATTAATTATAATTTAACCATATCGTCCCTTCTATGGGCCATTGAGGCCCAAATCATACATTAGAAAAGAGTTGAGACTGAATCGGGAACTCAGAGAATTTTTCACAAAATTTCAAAATTTTTCCTAGGTTCAGGGGTTACACGCCCGTGTGGTCAGGCCATGTGGCTTACACGGCTAAGTGGCATACCCATGTCTTAGGCCGTGTGGCATATGAGGTAGGGCACATGCCCGTGTCCCTAACCTGTGTAACTCTCTAACTTGCAACTTAATTAAGTGCAGGGGTTACACGACCAAGTCACACGCCTCTGACTTGCAATAGGAAAAGGAAAAATTGTAATAAAGTAGGAAAGGAAGCCATATAGCAACATCACCTCCCGAAAGCAAAACTTGTTTATACCAATATTTTAATATCATTAAGTAGAGATATAAACTTAAGGTCATACTAATGGTAAGTTGAGTCATTCATGACGAATCAAAATTTGTAATCATTGTGCATAGAATATCTCATAGAGGTTCTCATTTAATTCACTTGAATTGTCTCGATTCGTGGAACATATAGAGGAGCCTATCCACTTGAAACTTTAATGATATAGTGAAATATTTCAGTAAAACTAGCGTTATCAAGGTAATTAATGTAAATCTTAAGATATAAAAATGTATTGAGTTTAAATCCTTTAAGACTCACAACACCAAAACAGGCTTTTAGCGGCGCTTTTTTAGGGCTATAGTGGCGTTTTTTAGCGCCGCAAATACTTTTAGCGGCGCTTAGCAAAGCGCCGCAAAGAACGCTGCTAATTACTGCGCTGGTAACTTTAGCGGTGCTTTTTATAATAAACGCCGCTATAGACCATGGTATTTAGCGGCGCTTATCCATTAAACGCCGTTATAGACCATGGTCTTTAGCGGCGCTTTTGCATCAAACACCGCTAAAGACCATGGTCTTTAGAAGCGCTTTTGCATCAAACGCCGCTATAGATCATGGTCTTTAGCGGCACTTACCCATCAAACGCCGCTATAGCCCATGGTCTTTAGTGGCGCTTACCCATCAACGCCGCTATAGACCATGGTCTTTAGCGGCGCTTATCCATAAAACGCCGCTATAGACCATGGTCTTTAGCGGCACTTTTGCATCAAACGCCGCTATGGACCATGGTCTTTAGAAGCGCTTTTGCATCAAACGCCGCTATAGACCATGGTCTTTAGCGGCGCTTACCCATCAAACGCCGCTATAGACCATGGTCTTTAGCGGCGCTTACCCATAAAATGCCGCTGACTATGATCTTTCGCGGCGCTTACCCATCAAACGCCGCTATAGACCTTGGCGCTTTTAGAAAAACGCCACTAATTTTGGCAGATTTGAAAATTTTTTTATTTTGTTTTTAGCCCTCCTGTAAAAACAAATCAGAAGAAACCAAATCTAACCAACCGAAAGTAATAAATCTATATAATATTTAAAATAAATGTCAATAAATAAAATAAAATTCGTATTATTCTGACAAAAATTGTAAAAGTTAAAATGATAATACCAAAGTCAAAATTGAAGTATATTTACATGATAGTCTAAGACGACGGCGGTTGCGACTGCTGAAACATCTTCATCATATTTTGAAGCTGCTGCTGGAGTTCATCAAACTTTTTAAGCTGTTCTGCTTCCCTCGCTGCAGCCTCTACTTCCCTTGCTGCAGCCTCTGCTTCTCTCGCTGTCGCATCTGCTTTAAGTTGCTGCTAGAGTTGTTCATACTTTCGTTGAACCTCAGCTTCTCTCGCTGCTGCCTCTACTTCTCTCGCTGCCACATCTGCTTTAAGTTGTAGCTGGAGTTCTTCATATCTTTTTTGAACCTCAGCTTCTCTCGATGTTGCCTCCCCTTTAAGTTGTGTAATTTGCTCACTCGTTGTCGCTTGCATCTGAGCTATCTGGTCTCTTAACCTCTGAACTTCAGCTTGAGCCTGACTCCCCGAATGCATGTATTGTTGCGAGCTGGGTCCAAAATATTGGGATGGGTTAACAAAAGATCCTTGAAATCGAAGCCGACCATACCTTTCAGGACCCAAAACTTCAGTGATAATCCGGTTATCAATGTCGTCAATATGAACAGAACTATCACTGGAAGCAATCTCTTCGTACTCCGCCTTTTTATCCTTCAGTTTTTCCTAAAAAATAAATCACATAGTTAATAACGCAATATATATTAAAAAAACAAATGCAACATAACTTAACAATATTTGCATTACAAGAAATGAAATAAACCATTAGAAAATAAATAGTATAAATAATTAAAACAAGTCAAATTGTATTAAGCAAACGTATCATAATTTCTGCAGCTTCAGGAGTCATAGGGTTTTCATCTTTCTTCCTATGTGTAATGTCAAAAAGTTAAAGGCGTCCAACTTTTTGACCCGACAACACTTCCTACAATACAATAGTAAAATATTATTTGATAGAAAGCAATAAATATCTGTCAGTATTAAAAAATTCAAAATACCTCGGCCTGAGCTACACACGCAAAACTTCTCGACCCAGCTGTATGCGTGAATTTTTGTTTCTGCCTACTACTTGTTCCAACTCGTTCACGATCCTACGTTATGAAATTATTAGTACGTTAATTAGTAAATACTATAAACCAAAATAATTACAAGATTTTTGTAGTAACACATACCTCTCTTTTCTTCGAAGTCCAAAATCTAACGACCTCTTCCCACTAGTACCTCAGCATTCCCGGCGGGACATTTTGTAATTTCTCGTCGAGTGTTGTTTTTGTCTTAAAATAGTCTTTCTTTAAAGTGCTCTTATGGTCTCTCCATCTTTTTCTCAATGCTTTCTTTACATAAGCATCGGAGACCTCTAGAGCAAATCTCGCCTACAAAAAACACAACTTAAGAAAGTAAATGTAAACGAAACTTAAACCCAAGTATTATAAATGATATACACGTTTTGTTACCTTAATATTATCGAGAGCTTGGTTCTTGTTACTCTCGGGCACTTTATGCCATGACTCGAAGTTAATTGGCAACATATTTGCATTCCGTGCTAGAATGCCCATGTATCCTGCTAAAATGCGAGCTTCTGATCCAACAGACTGACCAAAGCTATTACTGGATACTTGGACACGCTCGACTGGATCTAGATCGTATAAATCCCTCAGTAGCGTACGTCCGCGAACTCTCCGCGTCCCACCAGTTTCAGCTGGAAAAAAAGTATTGTAATATAAGAAATTAATAAAATAAAATAAATAATAAGTCAACACACATGTAAATTAAATGTTAAATTACTTTGAGCTTCTATAGGTTCCTCAGGTGTAACCTAACATTCAAGATCCAATAGCGATCTGTTGTTCAAGGTCTTTGTTTGTTTCCACCGAGTTTGAAGTACCTTGAACAATGCGGTACGCTCGCACGGGTCTTCTAGGCATTTTATCTGCAATACAAATAAATTAGTTGAAAACTTAATATACAATTACAATAATAATATGTTTAAAATAGTTGAAATATATAATAAGACCAATATTATGATATGGTATTACATATAATTAAATAATCGTAAAAGCTTACTATATTATAATCCATAAATTTCTTCGTCTGTATCCTGGCGGACCCATTGACTGTGTGTACTAGTACTAGGGATGTTTTCGTTTAAGTTTTGTTCTGGAAATGGCAAAGTTTGTGTTCTGTCGTCAATGCCATCTCTACTTCCACTGCCCATGTCAAACAAGTCCCTAGGGATGTTACGGAGTACAACGTACCAACCCTCATCAATTGGATCTTTTGAGTAAAAAACTTGTTTGACTTGAGAAGAAAATACGTACGGCTCATCAATCAATTGTTGTCCTGTATGAATCAATCGAGTGAAGTTCACTATTGTGAAACTAAATTGATCTTGCTTAATTCCACGACCAGTATTAACATCGGCCCAATCACCTCGAAATAAGACAACTTTCAATTTTTCGTAGTAATCCAACTCAATTATATCAGTAAGAAGTCTGAAATATTCTACATTTCCCTCGACAGGATTGTTGTCCCTAGCACTAGCATAACTAGTAATTGAGGAATTAACAACTATTCCACAATTTTGCGTTCTCCTCAATCTCTCGCGATATTTTGTATGAAATTTGAATCCGTTTATGAGGAACGCACTATATCTTTTAACCACCCGATTTGGACCTTGAGAAAGCCATTTAACTTCGTCGGTCACGTTCTTCCCACTCCAAACCTCTTGTATGAAAAGTAAACTAAGTTGATAAAAATTTTATGAGAAAAGATTATAATTATATGTTGATGAAAGCTACAGTTGCATACCGTTTGGGTTAACCATTCATGGAAAGATTCTGTGAACAACTTATTGATATCTCGAAGTTATGTTCTTCGGGAGCACGAACGAGATCTCAGTAATTGTTTGTACTCACTATGTAAAAAATATGTTCCGCTTGTTAGAAGATAAACAATTTAAAGGTGATGAATATTTATCAAATTTCTAGAACTTACTTGCGTAAAGGTTCCATTGATTCATTGTGAAACAGAACATACCGATGTGCTTGTACCCACAAAAAATCATCTAATTCTGCAATTTCCACTTTGCCGATTGGTTCTCCAAAACTTTGGAACAAATAAGTATCGGCCAAGTTATGATCCGTGAGTCCAGCATTTCTATTTGGTCTGCTCAACCTTGTTTCGACATCATCCAAATATCGCAAACTGAAGGTCATACATTCATCTCGCTAAGTAGGCTTCAAAGAATCGATCCTTCGGATAACGCTTGTTGCGGCGATAAGACTTTAATTTGGATAGGAACCTAAACACGATATGCAACATTATGAAAAGTTGTACTTAAAGGCATATAGGGTTTAGGGAAGGAGAGTTTTTAAAATAAATTAACATATTTCTATGGGATACATCCATCGGTAGAAAATGGGTCTGCCAAGAATTGCTTCTCCCGGGAGATGGATTATCAAGTGAACTATAATAGTGAAGAAGAAAGGTGGGAAGATTTTCTCCATGTTGCATAAAGTCAATGCGGCTCTATCCTGTACCTTCTGAAGTTCTTGAACATCCAAAAATTTGCCACAAATGGCTTTCATTATATTAGATAGTTCAATTATACAAGACGTCACCTTCTTCGACATACAACATCGTAGAGCAACTGGCAGTAAATCTTGCATCAAGATGTGATAGTCATGTGATTTTAGCGAATACAGTATTCAATCTTTAACACTAACACATCGAGATATATTTGATGCATACGCATCTGGAACCTTTATATCCTTCAACACCGTACAAAACACTTCTTTCTCTGTTATCGACATCGAAAAAATTGAAGGCGGCAACCAATATTTCCCATTAGGAAGTGGATTCAGATGAAGATCAGGTCGAATTCCCATTTGGACTAAATCAAGTCGACTTTGAAGATTGTCTTTTGATTTTCCATCTACATTCAAAATTGTACCCACAATGTTCTCGCAGACATTTTTCTCAATGTGCATAACATCAAGATTGTGTCGTAAAAGCTGATGCTCCCAATAAGGCAACTCAAAAAATATACTTCTTTTTTTCCACAAGTCCGCCTCGTTGGGATCATTCTCTTCATCGGAGTCATCATCAGCTTCATCATTTGATTTTCTATTTATTTGTGTGTTTGCCGGGTGGTTTATCTTTCCATAACTGAAATTTATATCTTTCAACATGAACAAGATATCAGATCCACTTGTCTGTGAAGGAGCTTCTCTGAACTCTTGATGCATCAAATCTTGAACTCAAATCTAAATCTATGATTTTTCGGTAACCACCGACGATGCACCATGTAAGAGAACTTTTTCCCATTGTATAACCATTGCGAACATGTTTGTGCAGCACAACAAGGACACGCATAACCTTTGTACTCCAACCGGATAAATTGGCATAAGAGGGGAAGTCATTAATGGTCCATATCAAAGCTGCAATTAATTTAAAGTTCTCCTTTCTCAGCACATCGTATGTCTCGACACCAGCCCATAATTGTTTTAACTCTTCAATAAGTGGCTGTAAATAAACATCGATATCATTTACGGGGTTGCTTTCTCGTGGATAATCATAGATAAGATAAGGAAGATTGCTTCATGCAAATCCACGGAGGCAGATTGTAAGGAACAAGCACTCTTGGCCAAAATCTTGACGCAGTGCTCATGATCTTGTAAGGATTAAATCCATCAGATGCTAGTCCAAGCCTCACACTCCTAGGATCGCTTGCAAAGGTTGGAAATTTATTGTCGAATGATTTCCAAGCTAAAGAATCTGTCGGATGCCTTAATAATCCATCATCGGTTCGTCCATCATGGTGCCACGTCATTGACTCCGCTGTCTTCGACGACATGAAAAGCCTTTGAAGCCTTGGTATCAGCGGAAAATACCGTAAAATCTTGACCGGCTTCGTTCTTGGTTGTGCATCATTTTCATCGTCGTTCTCATCTTCTGTGTTTCTATTTATCCAACGGGATTCGCCGCATACATGACAAAGATCTTTGGTTTCTTCGATCGCCTAATACAACATGCAGTCATTCGGGCAACTATGGATTTTGTTGTACCCAAGACCTAAGTCTTTTATCATTTTCTTCATATCTTTGCATGACTGAGGGATTTTTGCAAACGGAAACATTTCTCTCAAAAACTCTAGCAGCATTGTCAAAGAGTTTCCGGTCTACCCTCCCAAACATTTTAACTGGAAAAGACGAAAGTAGAAAGCCATTTTGGAGAATTTTGACCCCTCATATAGTTCTTCGTTCATGTCATTAAGTAGCGTGTAGAACTTCGCCGCTTCTCCATTCGGCTCTTCAGGAGGTACAGTTGTTCCCGGTTCGGTAAAAGTATTTGCACCAACATTACAATCAACAGATGGCACAAAGACGGCTGGGAACGACTGCAAACCATGACTGTGCATATTAAATGCATCCCGCAACATACCTTCCATGTCATCCCCTCCAACGGACTGATGGTAAGATCTACCAGGATAAGAAACATCCATTGTTGACGAGGAAGTACTAGGCGGGCATTCTCCATGGAAAAACCATTTTTTATAACCCCGAACAAACCCATCAACAATTAAATGCTCGTATACAACTTCACGATAATGCCAGTTTATGTTGACACACTTGTTACAGGGGCAAAGAATCATGTTTTCTTGGCTTGCATATTGAAATGCAAAATTCAAAAAAGTCTGTACTCCATTTCGATATTCGTTGCTTACCCTTGATAAATTCATCCAAGACCGGTCCATTTCTTAATTCTTGGAAGTCTGATTTTCAGCAGATATTACAAGGGTAAGTTTTTCACTTATAAGTATTATTTCACTATGTAAGTTAAGATATGATATATATTTATGTATTATGTCGTATTATGTAAGTTATATAACCTGTTAATGATACCTTAAAATGGTATATGTTAATATTAGGCATGCTCTACACAACTAGACTAAACAACACTCAATAAAAATAAATACAAGATATTTATTTTCCTTGGTAGTTATTATGAGAACATGGGTTTTATTTTGTTTTTCTTAACAATATTTAAGAAAATCATTATTTTTAGATTTGTATCTAATTAGACCTCAATTTAAATAAAAAAACAAAAATATTAGATATAAACTAAATATTAGAAATTAATTTGATACGATATGCAAAGATAGAGACATATAAGTTAATACTTTTTAACCTTTATAAACATATTACCTAAGTAAATAGATAAAATAATAACATATTTTAAGCTTAAATTTAATGTTTGAAATTGTTGATGAATTAAATTAAAAATATAATTGTAATTTACTCAAATAATCTTTAAATTTATTTGGTGTTTAAAATTAAGAATTTAGTCCCTACTAACGAGACCATTTATTTATTATTTTCTTAAACTTGCTTTCCCAATTTTATTAAATTAATTTTATAATTCAATTAATTATATCTATTATAAATTGTTTCCATATTGCGTTAAAAACTAGCATAATTAATAAAATAATTAGGCAGTAACACATGACATTTAACGGTAAAAATAAATAGAAATATAATACAAAAAAATTTAGTTTACTCTTTATAGAAATTAATTTATTTATTCTTTTAATAAGTATAAAATATAATTCGACTCTTAGTATAAAATATAATTCGACCATGATTGTTATATATATAAGCATCAAATAACATAACCAAGAATATTCCAGATATTTTCCTCTTTTGTTCCAAAACTGGAAATGACAATAAGGAACAGAACAGACGACAATGATGTCATAACAATTAAAATAATGTCATAACAATTCATATTAATGTATCAATAATAATGTCCATTGCATTTATCTTTCTTCACCGGAATCTTTTTCTGAAATTTTAATTTTCAAACCCTACCTTACATTATAGCAAAAATGCTAGAAATAATGTCCATTGCATTTATCTTTCTTCACCGGAATCTTTTTCTAGCATCGGTAGAGGTTAGCGACTAAATAAGAATCTTCTTATTATTTTGATTAAAAGTAATAAACTAATTAGAACATACTAATATGACAAAATGCATAATAAATTTTTGCTAAATATTTTTATGTTTAATTTGGTTGGGATTTTATTGATTATAAAATGTTACCAAAATATTTAATCTACATGACTAAAATTGTTTCAAACTCTCAAATTTTAATATACACACACTAAAATTGAGTATTGACAACTTAATATTTCAAGAAAATTGTTTGCAGCTTTGGGTATTACTCAATTGATTTTTATCTATAATCAAAGCCTTCTATGAAAAGCATAAGAGTTCAAGGTTTTCTTAATATACCGATCATTCAAATTTTACAGATGAAATTGGGTAGAAAAGAACGTTTACTATAAATAGATTTTTTCTCGAATAAATGGATTTAATCTCAAGCATAAGATAAAGAGGGTGTGAAAAGTGAACTAATTTTTAAGGTCGAGTTTGGAGTTAATTTAAAATGTTAATATTATTTTCTTGCCCCTTAATAACAAACAATTTGATGCAAAATTACAAATGGGACAAGAAACCAACGAACTAACATAATTTTTTATATAAACAAGTTTAATCGCTATTCACTCATAAAGATAAAGGACGTGAGGAAAATTAAATTGTAGCATTATGCCATGCCATGATGCAGCATTTAATCACACAACACAATAAACATCACTTAAGTTTCTTAGCAATATGATGGTAAAAATATATTAGCACAGAACACAGGTAAATGCTTTTCAACTTAATCTTGTATTAGCACAGAACGAATCATCAAGAAATTGTACCTAATTGACATACCTGCTAAACGATGCAGAAAACAGAAAATGAAGCAATGAAATGGAATTGAATGAAACCCTAAACACAAACCCTATAAAATCAGTTCCTAACCAATGAAACCATTCAGAAAATAAATAAACATTCGAATCATTACATTACCTTCAAAACGATGAACAAAAATTGAAGAGGAAGACCGAAAACCCTATAAACAGAGTATATTTTTTTTAATGTCAGTTTATCAGCACAATAACAGGGAAGGAAAAATAAAATTAACAAATTGGGGAAAACCCAATGTATACGGAGGCAGAATGGGGAAAGCAAACCTTGAACACTTATTCCCCCGACCACCAATTCCGACGATGCTCCTCGACGTTCTCCGTCAACTGTCTGTGTCTACGGAATGTACGAACCCGATTTTTATCAGTTTTGCAAGAAATTGAAACACCCAAACAAGGAAATTTGAAAGAGATACAGAATTGATTTTCAGAAATGGGAGAAAGAAAAAACAGTAAATGGAGTTAGGGATTTCAGAACTTAGGGATTTTAGAAGAGGAAAAATGAAATTGGCGCTGGGAGAGGGGGTATACCCCGAAATCTGATCTCTCACTAAACGATGCCGTTTCAATTAAATATATTTGCGGCGTTTTTCATAGAAACGCCACTAATAATTCAGTTGTTATAATATATATTTTTTTCTTTTTATTTATAATTATTATTTTTAATAAGTTTCTTACTTAATACTTTTTTCAATTGATAAAATTTATAAAAAAAATTTTAATTTTATACAGTATGATTAATTTAAACATTAACAACATTAAAATTTATAAAATATTAATCCCAATACCCTAAAATACAAAACTTTCATTTGCGGCGTTTTTACAAAAAAACGCCCCTAATACCAATAAATAGTATAAAAACGAAGACGTTTCGGTTACACTTTTTGCGGCGTTTTTGCAATAAACGTCACAAATCTTGTTCTATAGCGGCGTTTTCTGTATAAGCGCCGCTAATTTTTCAATTTATTTTATTTGTCTTTATTTATAAGTTTAATGATTTTTAATAGATTTTTTTTTTGATAATTGTTATGACATTATTTTAAATTGATACATTAATATGCATTTATAAAATTATTTCAATTTTATGCAGTATATATAATATATAACATATATGCATAGATATATATCGTGGCATATATTATATATATAACCCTGTCACTTATAATCCTATATACTAGTGACATAATAAGAAGTAAAAAGCAGAAAGAATTTTAATTTTTTTTTTGCTTTTGTACCCTAAAACCCGAAGCTATTAACCCTTATAACCCGTAAACATTAAAATTAAAGGCTAAACCCTAGCTAACTCGTATTCTTCATGCAAATCCGAACGCAAAAACCAAGCATTGTAACATTCAAATCAATAAGGGTGAACCATAAACCATAAACATCAAGTCAGAAACAAGAATTTGATCATTACATCTTATAAGCCGTAAACCTCGCATTAAAACTAACATGTAAACTCAAACCCTAAACCCGATTCCTCAAGCCGTAAACCTAAACCTAAAACCCTAAATATAAAATTATAATCCTAAATTAATAAACATTATGTATCGAACCCTAAAACCCCAAACCGTATGCAACAAAACTTAAATATTAATCCCAAAACCCTAAAATACATAACTTTCATTTGCAGCGTTTTTACAAAAAACGCCGCTAATACCAATAAATAGTATAAAAACAAAGTCGTTTCGGTTACAAATCTTGTTCTATAGCGGCGTTTTCTGTATAAACGCCACTAATTTTTCAATTTATTTTATTTGTCTTTATTTATAAGTCTAATGATTTTTAGTAGATTTTTTATTTTGATAATTGTTATGACATTATTTTAAATTGATACATTAATATGAATTTATAAAATTATTTCAATTTTATGCAGTATGTATAATATATAACATATATGCATAGATATATATCGTGGCATATTATATATATATATAACCCTGTCTCTTATAATCCTATATACTAGTGACATAATAAGAAGTAAAAAGCAGAAAGAATTTTAATTTTTTTTTTGCTTTTGTACCCTAAAACCCGAAGCTATTAATCCCTATAACCCGTAAACATTAAAATTAAAGGCTAAACCCTAGCTAACTCATATTCTTCATGCAAATCCGAACACAAAAACCAAGCATTGTAACATTCAAATCAATAAGGGTAAACCATAAACCATAAACATCAAGCCGTAAAACAATAAATTTGATCATTAATATATCTTATAAGCCGTAACCCTCGCATTAAAACTAACATGTAAACTCAAACCCTAAACCCCATTCCTCAAGCCGTAAACCTAAACCCAAAACCCTAAACATAAAGTTGTAATCCTAAATTAATAAACATTATGTATTGAACCCTAAAACCCCAAATCGTATACAACAAAACTTAAATATTAATCCCAAAACCCTAAAATACATAACTTTCATTTGCTGTAAAAACGCCGCTAATACCAATAAACAGTATAAAAACGAAGTCGTTTCGGTTACACATTTTGCAGCGTTTTTGCAATAAACGCCACAAATCTTGTTCTATAGCGGCGTTTTCTGTATAAGCACCGCTAATTTTTTAATTTATTTTATTTGTCTTTATTTATAAGTTTAATGATTTTTAGTAGATTTTTTATTTTGATAATTGTTATGACATTATTTTAAATTGATACATTAATATGAATTTATAAAATTATTTCAATTTTATGCGGTATGTATAATTTAAATATAACCAACATTATAATTTATAACTTACTGAAATTATTCAAATTAATATAAAGTATAACAATTTTAATTTAGATCCCAATATATGCTCTATTTTTAAGCTAACAAACAAATGTACGTACGTAACTAACACAATATTAATATATATATATGTTTCATAATATATAACTTATAATATAATAATATAATTCAAACATTAATTGAGAATATATAAAAGAATGAAATAATATTTTAGATTTTCTAATTAGCGGCGTTTTTACACAAACGTCGCTATAGACCGAAGAATTACCGGCGCTTTTACACAAATGCCGCTATAGACCGGAACATTAGCGGCGATTCTCCATAAACGCCGCTTTAGAGCGGAGCATCAGCGGCGGTTTATAAAAAACGCCGCTATAGATCGGATTATTTGCGGCGCATAAAAAAACGCCGCTAAAGATAAGACCATTAGCGGCGCAGACACAAAAACGTGGCTAAAATACCGGTACTTTACCGACGCTTAACGCCAAACGCCGCTGAAGAACGGAGTATTAGCGGCGCTTGGGCAAAACCGTCGCTAATGTTCCCAAATATATGAAAACGGCGTCGTTCTGTGTTACTCTATTGCGGCGCTTTTTGTAAAACGCCGCTAATGCTTGGTTTTAGCGGCGTTTTTTTATGTAACGCCGCTAATGCTCGATATTTTGCGGCATTTTTCGTAAAATGCCGCTAATGCTCGATTGTTAGTGGCGTTTTTTGTCCAAACGCCGCTAAAAGCGCCGCTATATCCCTATTTTGGTGTAGTGACTCCCATATTGTAAATAGACACAAATCTTGATCTCAATGTAACTAAATCTATACTATTGGATTCGGGAAAACTCAATTATAAATAGATATCTTTCTCCTCATTTGTAATTGCTCAATTGTAAACCTTCATATTAATTGAATAAGATTGAGAGTATTTTCTCAAACACTTAGTGTGTATTATTTTATTATTTTTTTTGTAGTTTTCTTGTTCATTTTTTACTGTTTTTTTCAAGTTTATTTCCACTTAGATGTACTTAACGACAGAATGAAATTACCAACTAAACGAAAACATAAACAAAAAGAGTTGCTAAAACACATAAGCTTTAGACAACCAAGAAAGTAAACCTTTCTTACCATCTAATGCCTCAAATCCGCAATGGTGGTGGACTGGGCCTAGAACCCATGCTCATCTCGTTCACCATCAGTAGCATTGGTTCAGGAACAAAATAGAAATGTAAGGTTTGGAGAGAAAAAAGTTTTGAAAAACAATCCGTACTTGGGATTCAAAAATAAAAGGAAACAACTTTCAAAAAAATAAATAAAGGGAACAAAGATGAATGAAATTTCAACCATTTAACTTTGAAATCATATTATTAATAAAAACATATTTTGAGTTATGTAACATTTGGTGTTTGAGTTTGACTTCAAGACTTAATTTGGTACTTGAGTTTGATTTTAATGTTCAATTTAATTTCTTGCCAAACAATATAATGTGGGCCAATGAATAGTTAACATGTGTACTCTACTTAAAAAGTATAGATGCTTAATAGGAATAAAAAATTGAACATTAAAATGAGATTCAAGTACAATCAAGTATCAAATAGGAAAAATTTAGATACCAAAATAAATGTTAAAACCAAATTTTAGAAAAACTTAAATACTAAACAGAACATTAAAATCCACCTCCAATATCAAATAATATATTAACCTTTTTAAATATTTAAAAACTTGCTCAGCCCAAATCAAAAATCTAGATGACGCCGTAAAGCTCAAAAGTTAAGCCCAACATACCGATATTGAAAAAAGAAAAGGTCTTCTCTTTTGTTTGTTTAATTAAGCAGCAGAGATCGTTTGTTTCACAATCTCTGTGTCCGGAGGAAAAACAGACACCTTTTTAAATTGAAAACCCAGAAAGCTTCAACACGAGAGAATAGAAGAGGAAGAATAAGGTTTTGGGAGCTTAGGAAGAAATTTGAAAGAAATGGAGATAGAATTGGAGCCAAGGGTGAAGCCGTTGAGTTACAAAGTGAAAGCAACATCTCGAGAGTCACCCTCTCAGAAAGCCTCTCATGTGCTCGACACCGACCTCAGGACTCATTGGTCCACTGCTACCAATACTAAGGAATGGATCTTGCTTGAACTTGATGTAAGTAACTGTTTATATCTTTGTGTTTTTATGTCGAAAATACCTCTGGGTTTTTGTTTTGTTATCTATTTATGTTCACCTTTTTGGGGTTCTTTGTCCTATTTTGTTAAGGTTTTATTTTCTGGGGTTCTGTCTGTTTATTGTTTTGTTTTGGCATTTGAATGAATTTTTACAGAATTTCTCCTTCTTTTGAACATGAATACGAAGCCTGTTAGTTTAATTAACATGTTTGTTTTGAACGTTGGTCTTTCAACAAGAGCAATGATTGAAGTATCAAGCAAGAAGTTAATACCAAATCCTGACTAAATTTATGCTTTTGCTCAAATTGTGAAATTAGGGCACCGTGAATATAAATGCTTTTATTCTTCTAGGAGCTAAAAAGTGATAACGTGATAAGCCCATTTGCGTTCTGGTTTTTCTTTCTTTCCTTCTAATTGGTGTTCTGAACACCATTAACATTATACAAGTGAGATATTAAATACTACTGTGTATGAACTTGTTGCAACTAAGTTTCTTGTTTTCCCCTGGTTTATTCTAATTACGTTGCAGATGTCAAATCTCTTTACAGGACTTCTAATGAGCATATGCTGTTGGGATTTTTTAGCCTTGTCTGAAAATTTTTCTCCTTTGTTTCCTTTCTCACAGGAACCTTGCCTGTTGTCACATATACGGATTTATAACAAATCTGTGCTTGAATGGGAGATAGCTGTTGGCTTATGCTATAAGGTTCGGTCTTCAACTAATTGCCATTTAGGTTTGACTTCCTTTGGTCTAATTTGATTATATCTAAAGCATCACTTTATTTTGTTAACATAACTGTTGGCAACTTTTTTATACAGCATATCATCAAGGTTATTCTAGATGTATATAGATTTTGTCAAATGCTGTCTTTGCTTATCGCTGTGATGTTTTGGATATGCTAAGTTATAATTTCACCTAGAAAGTAAATGCTAGTAAATTTTTGCTTCTAATAGAGTCTCAGGAGTTATTTACTCTTTGACTTATAATTAATCAACGTCATTAGTTGCAAAATAATTAACATCATTTTTCACTCTTATGACTGCTTTACTTATGAGACACCGTTTTCTGCATTACTAGGAGTTCTAGCCTTAGATTTCCGGCATTAATTGACATGGCTAATGAGAAGTAAATAGTGAAGTTAGAGAGGAAAAAGGGGAAAAACATAATAAAGCATCTTGCATGGATTTTCTTATTTATGAATATGGCGAGGAAACAAATGATTGAAAGGATTCAGGCTACGTGAATTTGATCCTTGGTTGTTGAAATCTACTAAAGCATCAAAAAAGCCTTTAAAGGATCATAGAAGTATTCATCTTTTAAGACCTTGTAACAGGTGATTTGACTTGGCAAGAGCGCAAGTGAATGGAGCAAGCTTAGAGTAAATAATCCAAATCCTAGCCAAGAAGTCCTGAAAATAGCTTTACGTATAGGAGTCCATAGCTCAGAAAAAATGCTAGACTAGAATGCAGAATAGTTATTATTTGCCTATTTGTTGAATAAACTAATCCTAATTTTAAAGGTTCTTGATGCTAATCAATTAATAATCATCTTCTTTTACCCAAAATAATCTAATTATGCATATCTATTACTTGCATTCTTGCACCTTTATTTGTTACTTTTATTTCCATGTGCTACTTTTCTATGGACCAATAGCATTGCTACATGCGGGATTCCAAACTGCAATTTATTTCAAGATTTTTTATTGCGTGACTGGGTTTTCTTTACAGCCAGAGACATTTGTAAAAGTTCGACCCCGCTGTGAAGCACCTCGCCGTGATATGATGTATCCTATGAACTACACTCCATGCCGTTATGTACGAATATCTTGTTTACGAGGAAACCCAATCGCAATTTTTTTTATTCAGGTGAGAGTTATATAGTTCTTTCAATGACAGATTTGAGGGATCTTACTCTGTGGATTCATTCTGCATTACTATGTTGAACATGAATACTATCATTGTCTTTTTCTTTCAAAGAGGAAAGGCAAAATCTAGTGGTCTGGTTCCTAACTGTTACATGGTGAGCAGTGGCCTGATAAATTATTAGTTACACACCAAAAACAATTTTCCATTCTGACCTTTTTGTTGGATCCTATGAACATTAGTTGTAGAAATTGGTGTAGAAGGATTTGTTTGACTGACCTTCTCCCCCCCCCCCCCAAGTAAACATCTATGAGCGTTCTGTTTATGTTGTATGGACAATATTTATTCTTCTTCATGTTGTCAAAAGTAGTTAGATGGTTAATTAATTATTAGATAGATAATTCTCATGCTTACAATAGATCTTTTTACCCCCTTTCTGTTAGTAAGATTTGTTTTAATTACATTTTGTATTTTTCATGCTGTGAAGCATTTATGAGGGTGTATCAATACCTTTTGTCAACAAGAGGTTGTTTTTGTCCACTTCCATGAGGCACATTTGGCCTTGTGATTTCTATGTCACCTGGGAGCTTCATTTTCCCTGAAGTACTGTGTACGGCACCTGTGGTTTGGCACATGTTTAGACATAGTTAGGGGGCATGACCTTCCTATTATGAACATTAGAAAAAGTTGAGCATACCCCAGGTCATGGTAACATAGTGTTATTCTACTAACAGAACGTATCATTCTCACAAATGTATTCTATGACTTACAGAACCTGGATAAATGGGTTTAGAGGACCAAGGTTCCAGTAATAAATGCTTAAAACCTAGCTGCCTGGCATTGTAGCAAGAGAGAGATCATGAAAATGAACGTAATAACAAATTTGGCATTCTTATTTGAATCATAGGTTACAATATGACAGGCACTGCCATTTGATGGTTACAGAGATGCTAATTGCCGCTATTTTCCTTTCAGTCAAATTTACATTTTTTTAATTGATGATTTTGATAATTCTAAAAGTGCTTATTATTTTATTATTTCTTGCCTTGTAGTTGATTGGGATATCGGTGACTGGTCTTGAACCAGAGTTTCAGCCAGTTGTTAATCACCTATTGCCGTACATTATGTCAAACAAACAAGATGCTCATGATATGTATCTCCAGGTGAGCATCTTAAAAATGTTGCCTAAAACACTCCTCAGTTTGCTGCCTTGATTATCATGTTTCTTTCTTCACTGCTTCTGATGCTCATTAGTTTGTAGTTGCTTCAAGACATGACAGATCGATTACATGTGTTCCTTCCCCATCTTGAGGTACATTTTCTCCTTAAATGATCAGTATCTATCCTTTCCTTTGTTTCTTTTTGTGTTTGTTTTCTGGTATTCCTTTGCCATTGCTTTTGCATTTCTTACCAGATTTGTTGTTTTGCAGGCAGACTTTGCCAGTTTTTCTGATGGTTCTGATTCCAATTTAAGTTTTCTGGCGATGCTTGCTGGTCCATTTTATCCAATACTTAACATAGTGAATGAAAGGTAGATTTACCCTGCCTTTTTTTTTCATGGAAATTGGGAACCTCTTCATTAATTTATTTACCATGGTTTAGACTATTTGGTGATTTTTCAAGTATATGCCCCATGATGTAACTACAGAGATACTGCCAGATCTTCAGGCAATATTGCTGATTCTGAAGTTCCTAGAAATACTCAGTCATTGTCATCATTGACTGTTTCCTCTAACTTTGAGGTATCTTATTTTCTTTGTTGTAATTTCTTCTTTCTTTTCATTGCAGTGGTTGACCTTTGATTCACTAAGCATAATTATGACTGATCATGCTCTTGGTAGTTGCTTTAATTTTCATTTTTATTTATTTGATAGAATGATTTAGATATTCTTTATTCTTCTAACATAGTCTATATATTTCCTTAAGGGTTCTGGTTTCTATTTTTGTTAATGGAAAGAGTGCTTGGAGAGGACAATTCATGGGATTATATATGGCTTTGTGAAATGGAAAATAACGACTAGAAATACAAAGTTACCTGCTAATCTGAGTTTAAAATTTTCTATAGTTCTTCTTGAGTGCTGCTATATGGTCTTGACTGCTGAAATGTTAGAACTTAATATATGCTATAGGGTTTTGTGGGCAAATGGTTGAAGGTGGCATATAATCAACTACTATTTTGAGATTGTTAATTGGTGTTATATTTCATATTTGCTCATTTTAAGATTGATATTTCCCATCTCCCTAAATTAGATTTTTTGGAGATACCTGTGCATGATTCTGGTATTTCTATGTATTATTCTGAATTTACCAGCCTTACAACTTGTATATCTAGCATTATCCAATTTAAAGTTGTCTTCAGAGATACCTGTGCATGATTCTGATTTTTCTATGTATCACTGATATTTCTATGCTGATTAGTTATGAGTGATAGAAAACTAATGTCCCTTGTCCTTTGCATGGGAAGCCAAGGAGATCTCGGAACACCTCATCTTTTGTCTTATCAACTTCCAGTTCTGTTGTGTTTCGTCCAGAAGCAATTTTTTTGCTGCTGAGAAAAGCATATAAAGATTATAATCTAGGAACTGTTTGCAGAATGGTAATGCACCCATTTGCTTTCTACCTTGGTGATGAAGTTTCATCTTAAAGATGATGTGCTTACTTAAAGTTACTTATGTCTTCAGGCTTGTAGAATGCTTCAGAAGCTTATAGAACCTGTTATGACAGCAGATGAATCAAACTCTTCGACTGAGGTTACATCAGTTTTGGATGAGTCATCAAAATCGGAGTTACTTAATCCTCTTCCCATGTCTGATTACTCAAAATTATTTGGGGAAGAATTCCGGTTGATAGATGATCAGTGGGACACTAGAATTCTTAATGTCTTGGATGTGGGAGCTGTGGAAGAAGGGATTTTACATGTTCTCTATGCTTGTGCGTCACAGGTCAATTACAGTTTCAGGATATGATGTCTTTCAAGGATTATTGTACTTACTATGATGATTTTTGTCATCTTGATCTATTAATTATATTTTCACTCTATGTTTTACAGCCTCAGCTCTGCAGCAAATTAGCAGACAGCACTTCTGAACTTTGGTCTGCATTACCACTTGTACAAGCATTGCTTCCAGGTAGAGTGACTAAATCCATATCAGCTTTTAAAGAGGTCATAACTTTGGTTATATGATGAATTCTGTTGATGATCCAATATCGCATCTTCATAAAAATTGGTAATTTTTTCTGTTCACAGCAAATATGTGTCGTCAAACATTTTTAAGATTGTAATCCGCATCTTGGACTAAATTTCATGAATTTGTTATATTGAATGTATTTGATTCTTTTTTCTGTTTTGCATTGATTCTTTGTGGTGTTGCAGCACTTCGTCCTGTTGTAAGCAGCCCTTCTGATCATGTTGATGATACTTTTTCTCTGTGGAAACAGCCTTTTGTTCAACAAGCTCTCTCGCAGGTTGCCCTTGCTCTTCATTTAAATGTGTTTTCTGAAGAAAAAGAAAAATTAGCTTAATGATGCTGGTCTGATTGATTTCTATTTTCTGTGCTTTCTGGTTGCAGATTGTTGTGACAGCTTCTTCTTCATTGTACCATCCTCTTCTTCAAGCCTGTGCTGGCTACTTATCTTCATATTCACCATCTCATGTATGTAAATTTCAGTTCATTTAATTATCCCAGTAGCAGTTATTCTCCCATTTTCTTCTATAGCCTGTCATTTTTCTTTACCTTGACAGAAATATTCAAATTATCATGATCTCTCTTCCTCTGACACACAAAACCATGTACTTGCATAAGCTTGTGCAATATAGAAAATGCGCTGTATGCCCTACAAATATAGTGTAACTATGTATGTAACCATAAGAAAGAAATCCAGTTAAATTACCTTCCAACATGCCAAGTTCCATTTTTATAGTAAAGATGTAAAGCATTTGACTTGTCAACTAACTATGTACATGCTTCTGATCAAAAGATGATATATTTATTGCAGCTTGTAGGACTTATTCCCCTTTAACTTTTTTTCTCTCTGTACAAGCAAAAAGCTCCCTACGTCTCAAAGCTTAGATTTCATAAGATTTTTGTACTCAAAGAAACAAATCTGTTTGATCTCAACTTCTTCTACAGGCTAAGGCTGCATGTGTTCTGATTGATCTATGTTGTGGTGTGCTAGCCCCTTGGATAACTCAGGTCATTGCAAAGGTTGGTCTGAAGCATGTCTTCGTAGTATAATCTATGGTTGGTGATGCACCACGATTGCCATGTCAGTTTATAATTGTTCTTTTAATAAAAATTTTAATTTTCTTTGTTTTTGAAACTTAATGGCTTCAGGTTGATTTAACGGTGGAACTCATGGAGGACCTTTTGGGTATAATCCAGGTATTATTACAAAAATTTGAAAGAAAAAGTGATTAACTGAAAAATGGAATTCAAAGATAAGTAATAAGGCATGATTATTTTACTAAAGACATTTATGTAGGTGTTCGAATGAGAATAAAATTTAAGCCAAAGAGATTTATATGTATGATATTTACAGTTTACAAATGTATGGAATTGCTTGTTATGCTGTTAATTGCTGGTCTCCTTGCACTTTCCATGCCTTGGTTGAGAATTAAATAAAAAACAAATCCTTGAACTTCTGTGCTTTTTAGATTTTGAAGATATCCAATCCAGATTAGTTTTGAAACAACATTTCCAAGTAGAATGCATTTCATTCCCTTTTTTTAATGGCAAGGTTCCTGTTTCAAAATTTTTATCTCAAGTTCAGAATGCATTATAGCCCATCTGGCTTAAATGCTTAACAGTTATGGCATCATTGCAATATCAGGGATGCGATAGGGGAAGTTTTAACATATTAAGCTGTTTTAATGTGCATTTTGGTTGGGGGCATGTGATACTTGCAACTAGTTAGATTTCTAATAACTTTTTATGTTATATGGTTAAGCAGTTTACATGTCCCTTTGGCCAAACTGCAAATCCATCATACTGCAAAATAAGCAAACCTGTAGCTAAGGCATGCATCATTCCTGGTATTCCAAGAGAATCAACCCATGAATATAAGATCCCTAGAAATCTTACTAATTTGGAATGCGTGCGCATGAGAGACAGTCCTTTTATCAAATAGTGGCATGCCCATCTGTTTTGATCAATTGGTTTACAATCGATGATTAACGTAGTGTTATCTGGAATTATTTGTTATTTGCTCCTTGTTTGTTGTCCTGTTCTTGTAACTGAAGTGGTGGTTCATTAGTTTTAGTTATTACTGGTCCTATTGATAAAGGAGAGTGTTAAGTAGTTTGGAATCAGCTTTATGTTTCCTTTTCTGCATGCACTATGCAGTGAAATTTGTTGCTTGTGACATTCATTTTGTTTATTTCTCTTATGTAATGTAGTTGTATTATTTCTTTTAAAATCTTCTGCCAGGGAGCCCGCCACTCAACGGCTCATGCTCGTGCTCGTGCTCGTGCTGCACTTAAGTACATAGTGCTAGGTCTGTCTGGTCACATGGATGATATACTTGGGAAGTATAAGGTGCTAGATTATCCTTTTCTTTCTGTGTATTTGTATATGTGTTTATTTATTTGTGGAAACTGTCCAATTTCTGTGGGAAAGGAACAAACTCATCACCATTGGCATAATACCTCTTTAAGAGAAAATAATTGATTTCTTCTGGTTTACCATCTAATACAATATTCTCTTGTGGAAATGCTTGTCTTTTCAGGAAGTGAAGCACAATATATTTGATTTTATCTTTATAAATCATTTACCTGTGTTGTTATTCACCTTCCAGGAAGTGAAGCACGATATTCTCTTTCTTGTGGAAATGCTAGAGCCTTTTCTTGATCCTGCCATATATACATCAACAAGCAAAATAGCCTTTGGTGATGTATCATTTGCTTTTATGGAGAAGCAAGAGCAAGCTTGTCTGATTGCCCTCAACATCATCCATACGGCGACTCGAAAACCAGCTGTTCTTCCTTCTCTGGAATCTGAATGGAGGTCTCAATCAGTTGCCCCAAGGTATCTCTTACTTTGTCATTTTATTGGTATATAATGATTTGTTCTTGCAATATTTTGGGGGCGAAGGTTACCTGGACATTTGAACTTCTGTAATTGTTAGCATTGCATCAAGAAATAATTTGGATGATGACCTATAATATATACTAGGAGATTGATAATTTGCATCTTTTATAGTATTAGCAATTGCAAATGTGTGGAAATGTTCTGATCAGTTGCAGCATGGAAAACATAAATTTTCCTATGTTTCCTTGAAAATTAGAGAACTAGTCTTTCAACCAAGACTGCTAAATTCATGATGTATGTTACTTTGACCATTTACATAGTTATGGGTTCTTTCAACTGTCAATGCAGTGTCCTCCTCTCAATATTGGAACCTCGCATACAATTACCTCCTGAGATTGACATGTGCAAATCTTCCATTTCTAAAGATGTTGAGCATGAATCATCAAGTGTTTCTTCTGTCCACCATTCTGACTCTGATGGCAAGATAGATGTGTCTGATTCAGCCACTAAGATGGATGTTTTAGAAGATGTTAGTCTTCTTTTTGCCCCTTCAGAACTTCGGAGTATCAATCTGACTAATGTTTGCAGCAGTCCTAAAGAAAATGTCCTGGAATTCAACCAAGCAAAGTTAGAACAGAAAGACATTGAAAAAAACAATTCTACTCAATTTCAAAACAGTTTAGTTTTAGATTCTGGTTTCACTGCTGAATATTACAATTTGCAAGCAGACTATTTTCAACTTATGAACTTCCGGGACTGTGAGCTTAAGGCATCTGAATTTCAGCGGTTGGCTTCAGATTTACACTCACAGCCTGAGATTTCTATTGAAAGCCATGATGCTGCTATAGATGCTTTGCTCTTGGCTGCAGAATGCTATGTCAATCCATTCTTTGTGATATCTCTTAAAGCCAGTTCCAATATTATGAACCCGAGCCTTAGTGGGGTTAAAATTCCAAAGGTTTTTGAAATTTCAGAGCTTAGAAAGATTCCTACAAAGACTAACAGTAGTTTGCAAACAATAGCTCATCTTGAAAAGAATAGAGACAAGGTTGTCCTTAAAGTACTGCTTGAGGCTGCTGAATTAGACAGGAAATATCATCAAAAGTTTTCAGATGGAGATGATTGTCAAAGCTACTATGCAGAATCTGATGAACAAGTCATAGAGATGTCTCACTTTGATATACAGGCAGTGGATGCTGTCACCTTGGTTCGACAAAATCAAGCCTTATTGTGCAATTTCCTGATTAAGCGGTTGCAGGGAGAACAGCATTCTTTGCATGAAATTCTCATACATTGTCTTTTGTTTCTGTTGCACTCAGCCACTAAGCTATACTGCACCCCTACACATGTGATTGATGTCATATTGAAATCGGCTAGCCACCTTAATGGGATGTTAACATCTTTGTATTGTCAGTTAAAAGAAGGCAAGTGCCAATTGAATCCTGAAAAGGTACATGGAATACAACGCCGCTGGATACTGCTGCAAAGATTGGTAATCGCTTCAAGTGGTGGTGGTGTTGCATCGGATTTTGCCGTCAATATCAATAATGGCTTCCGCCATGGGAACTTGATTCCTCCTTCAGCCTGGATGCAGAAAATATCCACATTTTCTCATTCTACTTCTCCTCTTGTTCGCTTCCTTGGCTGGATGGCAGTATCTCGAAATGCAAAACAATTCATAGAGGAGCGTCTTTTCCTAACTTCAGAAATGTCGGAGCTGACATATTTACTCTCAATATTCGCAGATGAGCTTGCAGTAGTAGATAAATGTGTTTATCGTAATCATGAAGATCGAAAGGTTCAAAATTCTGGGGGTAAACAAGAATCTCCTACTTCTAATGGCATTGAGCTTGCTGATGGGCAGCATGGAGAGCAATCTTTCCGTGTAATCTACCCTGATCTCTATAAATTCTTTCCGAATATGAAAAAGCAGTTTGAAGCATTTGGGGAAATCATTGTGGAAGCTGTTGGGTTGCAGCTGAAATCGCTACCTACTGCTGTTGTGCCTGATATTTTGTGCTGGTTTTCTGATTTGTGTTCATGGCCATTTGTTCAAAAGGATCAAGCTACTTTTCAGAGTTCTAATCATTTGAAGGGCTATGTTGCAAAGAATGCCAAAGCAATAATCCTCTACATTCTAGAAGCCATTGTTGTGGAGCACATGGAAGCACTGGTGCCTGAGATACCAAGAGTGGTGCAAGTTTTGGTATCCCTTTGTAGAGCCTCCTATTGTGACGTGTCTTTTCTTGATTCTGTATTACATCTGTTAAAGCCAATTATCACTTATTCGTTGCATAAGGTGTCAGATGAGGAGCAATTATTGGTTGGCGATTCTTGTCACAATTTTGAGTCTTTATGCTTTGATGAGCTCTTCAGTAACATCAGACAAAAGAATGAGAATGAAGACAGTTCTATTGAGAAAGTATTCAGCAGAGCACTGACATTTTTCATATTGGCGTCTGTCTTTTCAGATTTATCCTTCCAACGAAGAAGAGAAATATTGCAATCATTAACATCATGGGCTGATTTTACTGCTTTTGAGCCAACTACTACTTTTCACGATTACCTCTGTGCTTTTAATGGTGTCATGGGAAGTTGCAAAGTTTTCCTACTTCAAAATTTAAGGGCCTATAATTTTATTCCTCTTCAGTTGCCTGGCTCCTCTGACTCCAGGACACTTGGTGAAAGTGGCTCCGAATCTTTCTCGTGGTTTCTTAATGATATATTGCCTTGCTCTAGTCTAAATGAAACTTCTGAGAAGGTGGAAAGTAACAACACTGATGCTGCTGTCTTGAATGAAAAAGATTACCATCTGTCTGAAGAGGAAATAAAGGAGTTCACAAAAGACTTGGAGGGTCTCATTCCTAAGCTTTATCCAACTATTGAGCAGTGTTGGTCTCTTCACCTTCAGCTTGCAAAGAAGTTGGCTATTACATTGGCACGGTGTTTTATATACTCCAGATGTTTGTCTTCAGTTGCTCCAGGAATTCATAATGCTGAAGGGGATATCAGTGAAAAATCTTTGGCTTCTACATCAATTGACCAGTTGCCAGCTCAGTGGAAAACTGGTCTCGAAGGTCTTGCTGGAATGATTTTGTTGCTCCAAGAAAACACTTGCTGGCAAGTTGCATCTGTGATGCTTGATTGCCTTCTTGGCGTGCCCCTTAGTTTTCCACTTAATGATGTTATTGATCCTATTTGTACTGCATTAAAAAACTTTTGTTGCAAGGCACCAAAAATCTCTTGGCGTTTGCAAACTGATAAATGGTTGTCAATATTATCCTTTAGAGGCTTCCAGAATCTTCATGAAAGTGAAATTGCTCCTCTAGTTAATCTGCTTGTTACAATGCTAGGTCACCCTGAACCTGAGCAGCGCTTCATAGTGCTTCAGCACTTGGGTAGATTGGTAGGACAAGATGTAGATGGTGGGAAAAGTATGCAGTCTTCAAATTTTTGCAGTAAGATAGTTTCACCAGGTTTAATTCATTCCATTCCTGAAAAGATTCTATCACTTTTGGTCTCAAGTACATGGGGTCAGGTAGCTGTTCTGGCATCATCAGATGTATCATTACCCTTGAGGGCTTGTGCAATGGCACTTCTTGTAGATTTTATTCCTTTTGTTGATAGGCCCCAGTTGCAATCCTTCCTTGCGGCAGCTGATACTCTTTTGTATGGTTTGGGCCGACTTGTTTATCCTATTTGTGAGGGACCATTACTTAAACTTTCATTAGCACTTATTATTAGTGCTTGTCTATACTCTCCGGCTGAAGATATTTCTTTGATTCCTCAAAAAGTTTGGGAAAATATTGAGACTTTAGGGTTCTCCAAAGCAGGTATGTACTTGTATAATTTTGTTTGTATAAATCTAGCCTAAATAATAAGTGAATGTTAAGTGCATTTTAATCAGATTTTCTCCCCATTGCTCCTTTAGAATACAGACTTCCAGATCTCGAAAAGAAGGCATGCCAAGTCTTGTGTAGATTGAGAAATGAAGGAGATGATGCTAAAGAGGTATGTGCTAATACAGTTGCAAAGAGATATAGGACATGATATGGTGTTTGGCTGTAAGAACGGAAAATGGTTTTTTATATGCTAATACTTGTACCAATACATCCGTGCAATTTTTTATGCAAGTAAAATAAAGTAAGGATTTCTTGATCCACACAATTTACTTGTAACCATTATCATAATAAACTGCCCTACACTATTTGTGAAGGTCCTGAAAGAAGTGCTCTCCTCAAGTTGCACAAAACAATTTGACCCTGAATTTGGGAGCACCCGAGAGTCAGTACTTCAGGTAAGAGATTATGTTTCTGGTATTTAGTTTTTGATGAAGATTTTCCTTCTATGCTGAAGCTTACCTTATAGTTTTCTCCTCTTTGGCCTCTTCAATTTTCTGTTTCCTCTGATATAAATCGATGCTGCCTCATCTGTCTTTTTGCCTCTTCATAACGTTATCCTATAATTGTTATCATTTATTTATGGCAGGTCCTTGCTAATCTAACTTCTGTTCAGTCATACTTCGATATATTTGCAAAGAAAATGGACGAAGAGGCTATGGTATGCTGGATAACCATTTTGCTGTTTCCCAGTTTCCACCATTCTCATTTCCAGATACCGTATTTGATTTTCATATGCTACAGGAACTAGAAGAGGCTGAAATGGAATTGGATCTTATACGAAAAGAACCTGCACTGCAAGAATCATTGAAAGATTCTGAAGGGCGCCAGCTTCCACATCTTGCCAGTAATCTTTCTGTTCTTATTATGGTTTTTGTCATTCCTTTTTTCCCCTTCACAAGTAAAATGATCTTAATATAACCCCCTGATGCTTTTATTTATCATGCAACTTTGTTTTTTCCCAGCTCCTGTGAGAGATGAAAACCGTCTTCAGCAGATCAAGGAGTGCATTCATTCTTTGTAAGTACAACTTCAACTTTGAAGCTCTATATTTACAAAAAAAAAAAAAAAACAACAATAAAATTTGGTAAATGTTGGCTTCATTTTCACCTACTAATCAAGATCCGGCTTGTTTAGTTTCTCGATTCTACAATTCAGATTTCATTTCACATGCACTGCTGACAGCCTCAGTGACTTTGCTTGCTTAGTGTACTAAAGATTTTGTATTTTGTGGTCATAATTTTGATCTGATTCTGTCAGAGAGAAAAACAAAATTCAAGAAGATATAGTAGCTCGCAGGCAACAGAAACTTCTTATGAGACATGCTCGTCGAAAGTACCTGGAAGAGGCAGCTTTGCGAGAATCTGAGCTTTTGCAAGAACTTGATAGGTTTTGTCTGTGTTTCTCTTTTTGCGGAGTTGAAATAATATGATTAAAGAGTTAATATGTCTACAACAGTTACTAACAGCTTTGCCATTTGTGTGCCAGGGAAAGGACAGCTGAAGCTGAAAAAGAGATTGAGAGACAGCGCTTGCTGGAACTTGAACGTGCTAAAACAAGGGAACTACGACACAATCTGGATATGGAAAAGGAGAGGCAAACACAGGCATGTCGCATTTTAGTATAATTAGACTTTAAATGAACTTTATTGAGAGTTTTTCTGTGCCTTACAACTTGTCAGTGATCCTCTGCTGAAATTCCTTTATTGTCTCTTAAGTACATCTTTCTATTTGTCAAAGAACCACTGTCACGAACCATGGATACCTTTGCATACCATGTGTTCCGACTATGTGTCCTTTCGTTCCTCGTATTCTGTTCTAATTAAGTGCTATTTGGATTATCATGAATGTTCAAGTTGTTGGCAACTTAGACTGCAAGTACAGGACAATCATTTTTGTCTTTTTTTCTTGTCAAATGAAGAGAGAACTTCAGCGAGAATTGGAGCAGGCCGAATCTGGACTAAGGTCTTCAAGGCGTGACTTCCCTTCATCTCATAGTAGGTATGGCTATATTCATCTTTTTGAAACTGACCACTAATTCTGGGTTTTCTCCCCTGTGCTTAAGTCTTCATTCATAGAGCATTACCTACTTTGTGACTGAAAGTAACATTATTCATCTATAGCAATAAGTTGCAAGGTAACCTGTTGTCCATTATTTACTTTTGAGAATACTTGCATTATTTGCTTTTTTTAAGCTACTGTTGTTTGGTTTGATGAATTTGGCTGAATTTGTCTCCGTGAACATCATAATTGTTTGCTTTGCTTATTAAAGTATGCAACCTGCTCATTTTTGTTTCCTTAAAAATATATGAGATTGCAGATGTGATATACTTTACTCGGATTCTTCATTTTTCTTGAAGTATCCATACCTAATGCATATCTGGACATGGATATTTGGATGTGGCACTTCAAAGATCCTCTGTATACATGGAGAAACTTAAAAAAATGAGCATACTTGTGTCATACATATATCCATATGCAGCACTCATACCCGAGTCTGAATAACGTAGGACAAGACACATTAAGCATTTTGATATCTGATTTCTTTTAACTAGCAGCTAATATATCTATGCTAATTTAAGAATAAGGGGTGTATGTTATATACTTTTTATGTGCCTGTTTAATTGAATATCTGTGATAAAGGGCTTTTTGGTACTTGGTTTGCTAAATCCTGTTCATTAGGATGCTTATTAAGCGAGCGCTACCTTCTATTTTCTCCTTTAACAATAATAACCTGTGCTTTTAATACAAAATTATTGACACTGCATGGAACTTGTCAACCCCTGACAATGCTAATGTCTTGTACATTATGTAACACTTTCATCTACAGTAGGCCACGGGAAAGGTACCGAGAAAGGGAAAATGGGAGATCAAGTAATGAAGGAGGCACACGAACTAGTAGCAGTTTGCAATCTGAAACTGCATCAATGGCTGCGATGCCAATGGTTCTGTCTGGATCACGGTCGTTTTCTGGGCAGCCCCCCACCATTTTACAGTCTCGTGACCGCACAGATGAATGTAGCAGCAGTTATGAAGAAAATCTCGATGGAAGCAAGGACTCTGGAGATACAGGTAGTGTTGGTGATCCAGAGTTAGTATCTTCATTCGATGGAGGGCAACCTGGTGGTTTCGGGCCATCCCAACGACACGGATCTAGAGGGAGCAAGTCTAGGCAGGTATTAGAGAGGCGAGACAGGGATGGTCGACGCGAAAGCAAGTGGGAAAGGAAACATTCTTGACCAAATTGCCTGGGAAATGGCGAGGTTTATATGAGCCAAAGTGACCATTACATGGAAGGGTTATTTGTTGTGCAATTGTAGCATCTCCCTGTAAATTTAAAAAGGAATTGCAGGAAATTTACAGGCCAGCCATCGTTGAATCCTGAGGTGATTCCGGTTCATGTTGTACTTCTGCTTCTCAGTGTTGATTATATATGAACTATTGTTGTAGCTTCTGCCTCAATGATCAAAAATAATTTGTCGACAAGGAAATGTAGTTCAACATTTAATTTCATAGATAGGGGCATATTTATATTATTGTGAAATTTATGCTACTATTGCTTATCTGAATTTTGTCGACATTTTCAATCTATCATGTTGTTTCACCGTGCTCAAACTATCCTCAGATAAATCAATTAAAGATTTTAAATTTTTTGAAGTCTTAAATCTCAATTTTGATTGAAAAATACATTGTAAGATGATCAACCTTCTATTTTTAAGGGATAAATATCACATACTTATATTAGGATGATTGGCATTATTTAGGAATATAATAAGACAATCCACTTAGTTAGGAATCCTAATAAACTAGAAAAGCAACTAATTAGGAATCAATTAATGATTGATCTCATATTTTTTATAGAGCTAAATAATAAATCCTAATTTATCATGTTACAACCTATGAGTAATTTCCTAATCCATACAAACTAATTCAACTCTATTTTACACCCCCTTCAAGTTTGGTGTATGTTATACAATCCCAGCTTGGAGTTTTCATTGAAGTTGATTCTTGGAAGAACTTTGGTGAGAATGTTAGCAAGTTGCAGTTGAGTAAGAATGTAGCTCAGTTGGACTATTCTATTGTTGATTTTCTTTGAAATGAAATGCTTGTTAATTTCCACATGCTTGGTCTTGTCAAGGTGTACTGAATTTTTAGCAATGCTTATGGCAGATTGATTGTCACTGTTTTTTTATCTGGTCTTTAAATCAACTTTCAATTTCCTTAATAATCTTTGAATCCACATTCCTTCACAAATGCCCAAAGCAAGAGCATGATATTCTAACTTTACACTACTACTTGACCTCACTGGCTGCTTTTTGCTTCTCCATGTAACAAGATTGCCCCAAACAAAGGAGTATTAACCACTAGTGGATCTTCTTTCAATCAATTCTCCAGCCCAACTTGCGTTGATGTAAACCTCTATCTCACGAATTTCACTCCTTTTGAAGAATAAATCGTGGCCTGGTGTCATCTTTAGGTATCTGAGAATCCGATTCACAACCTCTAAATGTTCCTCATGTGGATTAGTCATGTGCTAGCTAACAACACTTACTGAGAATGCAATGTCTAGCCTCGTGTGTGAGAGATAGATTAACTTGCCCACTGGTCTTTAATACTGCCCTTTATCCACGGGTACACTCTCATTTTTCCTTAACTTTAGGTTGGGGTCCACATGCGTCTCTGTAGGTTTACACCCAAGCATGCCAGTCTCAATTAACTAATCTAATATGTACTTTCTTTGGGATATAACAATCCCTGCCTTAGATCGAGCAACCTCTATGCCTAGGAAATACATAAGAGCACCAAGATCTTTAATTTCAAACTCAGTAGCAACTAATCTTTTGAGTTTGATAATTTCCTTTTAAGTCATCTCCAATTAGAATGATGTCGTAAACGTAGATAATGAGAATAGTAATTCTACCTTTCGACGAGGACTTCACAAATAAGGAATGATTTGCCTGACATTAATTGTATCCACTTGTGATTGCTGTTGGAAAACCTGTCAAACCAAGCACGAGGTGATTCTTTTAGCCCATACAATGACTTCTTCAACTTGCACACTTGATGGCTATTTGAGGAGTTTTATTGACCTGGAGGTATTTCCATATAAACATTTTCTTCAATATCTTTGTCCAAAAAGGCATTTTTTATGTTTAGCTGGTACAACGGCTAGTCTTTATTACTACTAGTGACAACAGTACTCGAACCGTGTTTAACTTGGCAACAGGTGCAAAGGTTCCTAATAATCGATTCCATATGACTAAGTAAATCCCTTTTTCACCAGCCTGGTTTTAAACCTCTCGATACTCCCATTTTCTCTATACTTAAATGTAAATATGTCCACTTGCAACCCACTGACTTCTTCCCTTGAGGTAACTCTGTAAGAGTTCAGGTTCCATTGCTATCTAGAGCCATGATTTCTTCCTTGATAGCCTTTTTCTATGTAGGATTTTTCAAAGCTTCTTGAATTGAATTTGGTGTTTGTATACTATCAATAGCTAAAATATATGTTTTATATGATGACAGCAGTTTCCCATATGCCACATATATCTCAATAGGATGGTTTGTACATGTTTGGACACCTTTTCTTTGAGCAATAGGCAAATCATAATCATCAATAAAAGGAACAAGAGACTCACAAGTTGAAGAATCCATACCAGTGTGAAATCACGAGTTCAAGTTCTTGACAATCTTTGATTTGAGTATCGTTCTCTAGATTTTTAGTAGGCCGTCCCCTCCTAGAATAGACACGAAGTTCCTAATGATTTGCACCAAGTTGAGGTTGAGTGGACTTACAGAACTGAGACTCGGATGGTGTGTCATTTGGACCTGATGTGGAACTGAGATTCAGATTTTGAGGACTCGAAAGAGGTAAGATATTTGAGAACTCGAAAGAGGGTAAGGATGCCAGATTGACACTTTGAGGTGAAATATACACGGATTGAGTGTCTTGAAGAATGTCCCAAAGCTGAAATTCTTTTGAGTTCTCCCCCTGAATTGTGGATTTGGAAAAATAGGATTGGTGTTCAAAAAAAGTGACGGAATTGTACATCTTTTAGTAACATGTGAATAACACTTGTACCTATTTTTATTAGAAGAATATTCTAGAAAAATGCATTTTACTGATTTGGGATCAAGTTTGATTTGATGTTGTTGGTGTATGTGAACAAATGTTGAACAACCAAAGACTCTGAGTGGAAGATTAGAAGAAAAAGATTTTAGCATGAGAGAAGGATTGTAGGAGGACTTCACGAGGTCTTTGAAATTGTAGCATTCGACTAGGCATTCTATTGATGAGATAGGTGGCAGTAAGGATGACTTCACCCCATAAGTGTTTAGGTACATGATTAGTAAACATGAGTGATCTAGCTACCTCAAGTAAGTGTCTATTTTTTCTCTCATCTATCCCATTTTGCTGAGGGGTGTCAACACAAGAACTTACATGAATTATTCCTTGTGTTATGAAATAGGAACCCAAGACTGATGTAAAATGCTTCCTGTCATTATCAGTCTTAAGAATCTGAATTTTGCTTTTGAATCGAGTGTGAATCATGGAATAAAAAGACTTGATGATTTCCTTGTAACACCCCTATACCTGGTTCAACCCAAAGAACCTGATATTTACATTTGGTGCCAAAGTGACTTTGGCTAATTACTAATAAATTTGGACATAAAAAAAATAAAGTTTTCACTAAATTAATTCAATATTATCATTCTCAATGGTCAGGGACATTATCAGATATTTTTCTATGCCTGGAAATATTTAAAAATATGACTTCTATACAAAACAGGGGCAAAATATCGATACCTTTGGCCTAAGGATTGATACTTTTCTTTCATTATCGATACCAACCTAAAAATCAATACCAAAAGTGCATTCTGTTTTGGAATTTTTCAAAACCAAGCTCTAGGTATCAATACCTTACCCTTAGGTATCGATACCTTAGGTAAATATTTGAACAAAATACTTGGAAAAATTTCCAAAGACCCCTTGTATTGTTTTTAAGCCATTTCAAAGTCTAAAACCAATTCAAAACAATCCCAAATCAACCTTATTTAACATATATCCCGTCAATTATGCATGTATGCATTTAGATTTTTAATAACCAATGCAAATATCAACAAAGTTTCTTCTTTAGACTCTAAAATAAGTAAAGTTTTCATAACTTATATTTTTGTCCTTACTACTTGGAACACACTTGATCTTTCTAAGTATATGCCATTCTATTCCAAATTATGAAACATACCCTCTTAGTACTTGGAGATGTGATGAGATGGATGTCCACGACCTCAACTACGACTCTTCAAAATCATTGTACCTACGCGTTGAAAATAAACGTGTTAAGTCGGTGAAAACTTAGTAAGTATCCATGATATTCAAATCTATTAATTTCCTTAATTCTCAATATCTCGTTTCTTTGTTTATTTATCATATTACATCTCAATTTCTTATTATCATATTCATTTGTAACTTTTTACGTATTTCCCAATTTAGTCCTTAAGTCCTCAAATCAACCTATAAAATTACTACTCTTTTAATACATGTATCATATTTCACCATTTAGTGTAAATTTTCATAATTGCATCACTATTTCTTTCACACTTTATTTTTACATATTTAACCTACTAGTCTTTCTTATACTCCCTCAAATACATTCAATAGACTTATGTCTTCACTTTATTGATTTAATATTTCGAACATTAATCGGAGATAAACCTTTACCTTGTAACGAAAATTGTTTACCTTTTTAGCAGAGGCCCAGTAGACTAAACATAACGCTTAGGATATACGAAATTGATACAGAGGTGCACTAAAGTGCATTAATATAACAGTAGGCATCAAAGTGCAAAACAGTAGGCATTGAAGTGCAAAACGATAAGCACACAAAGTGCGAAATGATAAGCGCTAAAGCGCAAGACGATAAGTGTGCTAAAATTTCCTTAATGGCATGCCATCTATATCTCAATAGTTCTAATCTCGTTTACTTGGACAAATTATATCATGCACACATATCACTTTTACACTTTTATATAACACTTTTACTTTTTTTTTACAATTTAGTCCTTGTAACAGCAATCCATATACTTATATCTTCCACTATCTTTAATACATGTAATATATCTCTAAATTCAATATTTATCTATAATTCACTAATAATCCTTATCATGTATTTCACATCACGTTTATATATTTTGTAACTTAGTCATTAGCACAATATTTCATGTAGCAATATATTTTAATTTTAATAACACATATAACGTAATTCAATACTTATTAATATTCCAAAATTCACTACAACATCAAATTTTCTCATTCTAAGTGTTATGCACTTCACTTTTCTATTTCTAATATAAATCTTTCTAAACTTACAATTTAACCCTTAATTTCCACAACTTAGGAAATAATTGTAGTTTGGATTACAAAATTCATATATTATTTTATATTTTCACTATGTGCTTTATTATCAATATTTTCTTGTAAACCTTTATAACTTTCCAATTTAATCACCTTTTATCATAAAAGTTCTCTATTCATTATTAAATAAATTTTCTTTCACATCTCACTTAATTCACATAATTAATTCCACTATCTCATTTTCCCATTAAATTTCTATGTATTTCATTTGTATTATTTCCACAACATATATTTCTCAAGTCCTTTAATTTAGTCCTTGTTTCCATAAAATTTCACATTTTCCCATAATTTCACTTATCTAATACTTTGTATATATATATTTTTCGCTATCACATAACCCAACTATTATACTTTTATTATAATTTCCTACTTCACATAATAAATTATTTCACACTATTTTTTACTTAATTACCACTTAGTTTACAAAGATCACATTTTAATCCTTTAATAACAAGGAAGTTCATGGGTACTTACCTCTTTTCTATTAAAATCTCTTGTTTTGCTCTTCTCCTACCACTTGATTCACTTACTAACTTCTCTCTTTAGCAACATGTCAAAACACAATATTTTCTCATGAGAAATATTTACTTTAACACCATTTTTTATGCTTTTCTATCACTACTAAACTTAAAAATAACATAAAACCTTAACATCTATACCTTATTCTCTTGAAACCAAACTTTAACTTGACTTTCTCTCTCCTCCAACTTCTATTTTCTTGAATCTAACTTGATATTTCAACTCCCCATAGTCTCCTTATTATTTTTATCTCTTGGTGGCTATGAAAATTTTTTTAATTTCTAAGTGAAAATGATGGATTTTTGGTGAAAGGACCAAGTTGTAAAGAAATTTTTTTTCTTTTGTAAAGAATTTTTTTTTCTTTTTTCTCACGTTGAAAGCAGGGAAAGATGAAAGAGAATTCTTCATCTTTCTTTCCATATATACTAAGTAAAAATTAATAAAATATAAATAAATTTCAAATTAAAATATTAATAAACTAATATTTATCTATTTAATTAATCTAAAATATCACCAACATCATCATTACTCTTCAAAATACCTTTCTTGCTAAATGACCATTTTGCCCCTTATAATCCTTCAAAATTCCTCCATTGAATCATCACTTATTTTAGTAAAATTGCGATTTAACCCCTCATACTTTTTCCACTTATTCAATTTGGTCCTAATACATCCATTTTCCTTAGCTTCTAGATCCTTCTACCCTTAAAATATTTGCACTATTGGTCCTCCAAATTTTTTATATTTACACTTCAACCCATCAAAATTTAAGTATTTACTCTTGGGCCACAAAACTTTTATCACTTTTGCGATTTAGTCCTTTCTTGAATTAATACATCATAATATACTTCCTAAATGGATTTTGTTGACTTAACTCCAAATTTCCCTTTTTGTCACTTTATTTCCTTATTTTACTGTATCAAGGACAATATCTCACTTTCTTATTATAGTAACTTTCAGGGTGTTACATTCTCAGTTTCAAAATTTTCTTTCATAAGGAATACCCAAGTGGTTATAGTATGATCGTCTATGAAAGATATGAACCAACGAGGCCCATTAATATTTTTTACTCGTGAGGGTCCCCAAATGTCACTATGAATTATAGAGAATGGGTGTGAAGGATTATATTGAATGCTAGGATAAACATGCCTGTGTGTTTTGCAAGTTGACATATTTCACAATGAAAAAGCTTTGAATTTTTATTGATGAACAAATGAGGAAGCAATTTTTCAAGGTACACAAAATTTGGGTGACCAAGGCGGAAGTGCCATAACATGACTTGATTCTCATTTGAAACAGAAACAAAATTAGAGAAATAGTTAGAAACAGGCTTAGAAACACAACTTGAATGAACTTGTCCCCGTAGAGGAGAGTTCCCTTTGATCAAGTAGAGACCACCATACAATTCAACATTGCCAATCACCTTCCCCGAATCTGCTGTCTGAAATTCACAAAGATTTGGATAAAATTTAGTCACACAGTTCAAGTCACGGGTGAGTTTACTAATAGAAATCATATTGCAATCTAATTCTGGAACATAAAGGACAAATGAGAGAAGAAGGTCCTTTGTCAATTTGATTGATCCTATTCCTGCCACTTTTGAGAGTGATCCATTTTCTATTCGTACTGTAGAGGGGCTTGAATATTGATTGAACTTGTGGAATACATTGATGTCTCCAGTCATGTGATCTGAAGCTCTAGAATCAACTATCCATGGTCTTAAATTTCTGGTTGTTGTAATATCAGTAAAGGAAAATGTACCTTGATGTACTAGTATGCTATAATTGTTCAATAGTGGGTGATATCTGTCCAAATTTCTGCAGCACCTTAATTTTCTCCTGAGTGAACAGACTGATTTCCTTGCTAGTGTTAGTGTTGTCGGAAGTGTTGGAAACATTTGTGCGGCTGTCCCGATCTTGGCTTACTTGGTTAGGCCTCCAATTAGTAGGCTTTCCATGTAATTTCCAACAAGTTTCTTTGAAGTGACCAGATTTCTTACAGTGGTTGCACCATGACCTTCCTTTTCTTTGCTTGTTATATTGCGATGAGTTATGTGTATACAAGGCTGAGCCTTCAACAACTGAGGAACTTATATTTTTTGTCATCATCAGTTTCTTCCTACTTTCGTCTTTTCTAACTTCAAAAAATGTCTCTCGGATAGAAGGTAGAGGCCTACTGCCTAAGACTCTACCCCTTATTTCATCCAAATCCTTATTGAGAACAAGGAGGAATTTGAATGTTCTTTTTTAATCAACAATATTTTTGTGTAAAGCTGCATCATCTAGACATTTCTCGGGGTATATTTCAAACATATCAAGGTGCTGCCAGTACCGGGTTATTATGTTGAAATATTGAGTGATAGTCATCTCCCATTGTCATAGATCATGAAGTCGAATTTCACTTTCAAAAAGTGTAAAGCTATTTTCAGAATTGGAGTAAGTTTCTTTTGCCACATCCCAAATTTCCTTGGTTGTTTTATAGAGAAGGAAATTTTCTCCAATTCCGTGGTCATGGAGTTTATTAGCCATGACATGAACATGTGATTTTCAATCTTCCATGTGCAATACTTAGGATTTGTTGTCGTTGGAATAGGAACCTCATCGGTGAGATAATCATCCTTGCCCCTACTAGAAATATACATAAGGACGAATTGTGACCACTGAAGAAAATTGTGGCCATTGAGTTTGTGACTAGTAATAGGAAGAGGAGAGTTTTTGATAATAAGGCTAAGAATTTTCATGGTTTTTGGCTGAGGGATTTTGTTCGGGTCTGGAGTTGACGTCCGATGAGGAGATGGTTTGTGTATCCATGCCATATTAAGGTTTAGAGCCTAGTCTTAATGCCATGAGAATTTTGGTGAAGGAAAATTCTTATATTCATCAAGGAAATACAACTTAATACTTATATTAGGATGAGTGACATTACAGTCCATTATTCTACGAAAGATAATAAGACAATCTAGAAAGTTAGGAATCTTAATAAATTAGGAAAACAACTAATTAGGAATCAATTAATGATTGATCATATATTTTTAAGAAGCTAAATAATAAATCCTAATCTATCACATTATAGCCTATGAGTAATTCCCTAATATATACAAACTAATTCAACTCCTTTCTACACATACATAAACTTTAATATTAATATTAATCCAATATAAAAAATAAATTTATGTATTTATTTTTTAAAATGTCTACGATTAGATTAAAATCAAAAGTTCTATATATACATATTAACCACAATTCAAGTTTCATGTATATAATTATCTCCAATCAAAATTTATGTATCAAATTGTATATTAGACTAAATGTAACACCCCTTACCCGAGATCGTTTCCGGAGTCGAGCACGAGGCATTACTTAGCTTATCTTACCAATTCGGAGCATAAAAACTAGGTTTGAAAATTTATTTTCACTATTTACAGCAAAGCTGTCCAATTGCGCAGCGGTCACTAAATTAATTATAACTTGAGCTACGGAACTCAAAATTTAACTCCATAAATTTTCCTTGAAACTAGACTCATATATCTTCCTACCATAAAATTTTTAGAATTTTTGGTTCAGCCAATTAGTACAGTTTATTAGTTAAAATCTCCCCTGTTTCACCATTCGACTATTCTGCCCTCTTGTTACTAAAAATAACTTTTCTCATTATAGGATTTTCATATGCTATTCCCACTTCTTCCTACAGAAAATAGACTCATTAAGGAATCTAAGCATATAAATTTCAACTCATAACCATTTTTGTACAATTTGTAATTATTTTCTAAACTCAGAACAGGGGACTCCAAAAACAGTTCTGCCCTATCTTACTAAAATTCACATATCTTAAAATATAAATTTCCTTTTGCTACACTGTTATTTTTCCATAAAAATAGACTCAACAAGATTTAATTCCATATATCATTCACCCTCTAATTCATTTTATACCATCCTAGGTGATTTTTCAAATTCACGTCACTGTGCTGCCTGAATTCTGTTTCTTTGCCAAATTTTATCCTTTCATGATTTCCATGCATAATTTATCACCTAATCTTTCATAACAACAAACACCTTCACCCTTAACCATTTTAATGATCATACATCATCAAATACTTACACATCACTCATTAGCAAAATCATCATTACAAACATACAAAATAACTAAATCCCTATACATGCCATAACTCAAACGTGTTTTGACATAAAATACCGAAGCAGTTGTGGTTGATAGTGTGGACGATCTCCGACTTCTTTAGGATCCTTGAAGTAGCTTTGCAATACTATAAGAGAAGAGAAATAAAAGAAGTAAGCATAAAGCTTAGTAACTTTACTAGCAAATAAATAACAACATTACACACAAATAATTAAACTCAAGTGACTATATCTCTAGTTTACTCTTTAGTTAATCTCATACTAGTTCTCTTACTTGTTTACTTAGAATACTTGTGTGCATAACTTACTCAACTCTTGCTGCATCGTTGAACATCAATTGATAGTATAATAAGTTCTTAAGTCTTACAACTTACCTGAGCTTGCCATTTATGCTTTAAACTGAACTTTCATGAACATAATTCGTTTACAAGCCCGTTGAGCTACATTGGAATAATAAGGATACTCGGGTCTCTTCTGATAATAACATGCCAAAGCCATGTCCCAGACATGGTCTTACGGGGGACCTCTCATCTCGGTGCCAACGCCATGTCCCAGACATGGTCTTACATGGGACCTCTCGTCTCGGTGCCCATGCCATGTCCCAGACATGGTCTTACAGGGGACCTCTTATGATCTTAAGGATGCCAATGCCATGTCCCAGACATGGTCTTACATGAGATCTCTTTACCCAAATGCCATGACATTCGTATCCAGTACCATCCTTATGTATCAACGGGACTTTTAAATTTTAATTCTCTATCATTTCATGCTTGGATCATCATCAAATAAATTCATAAAATAAATTCATAATTTCTGGAAATTAACAGCATTAATAATAAATATTGAAATATTGCATTTATTTACCGTAAACTTACCTCGGTACCAATTATAGCCAAATTCACCAACTTAGTCTTCAACTTTATTCTTCCTTTGTCTAACCTCGAGTTTCGTACTTCTTGATCTAAAATAGTAAATTTAACTTATTTAATAATCACATTCATCAAAACATCCTCGACTCTAACTTTTCAAAATTACAATTTTGCCCTAAACTTTTACATAATTACATTTTTGCCCCAAGGCTCGGAAATTAAACTTCATCTCTTATTCTTATGTTTTATAACATTCTGAACATTTTTCCTTCTATGGAAACATCAAATTCCACTCTAACATGTACTTATGAACATTAGGTATTTTTACCGATTATGTCGTTTTACTCGTTTGCACTTAAAATCGCTTAGCAAAAGTTGTTTAACATAATTTATAGCTTCATATTCTATCATAAAACATCAAAATAAACACTTTTCACCTATGGGTATTTTTCCAAATATAAACCCTAGGCTAAATTATTGCTAGAATAAGCTAAATTAAGCTAACGGATCTCAAAACGTAAAGAACATTAAAAACGGGGCTTGGGATCACTTACTATGGAGCTTGGAAGCTTGAAAACCCTAACTATGGCTTCCCCCCTTGCTGATTTCGTTCATATGAAGAAGATGAGCATAATTTGTCATCTTTTTCCCTTTTAATTCATTTTAATTACTAGATTACCAAATTGCCCCTAACTTAAAAATTTTCTATTTCACTTATCTCATGTCCATTTTTGTCTACCAAGTTACCAATGGTATAGTTACCATATAAGGACCTCTAATTTAAAGTTTCATAACAATTGGACACCTCTAACATGTAGAACTCAACTTTTGCACTTTTTACAATTTAGTCCTTTTGGCTAAATTGAGTGCCCAAACGTCGAAATTTTCGAACGAAATTTTCACGAAATCATTTTGTGAAATTGTAGACCATAAAATATAATAAAATAAAATTTTTCTCATCGGATTTGTGGTCCCAAACCATTGTTCGATAACCTCAAATTTGGGCCATTACAACTCTCGCCCCCTTTTTAGGATTTTCGTCCTCGAAAATCTTACCAGTAAAGAGATTCGGGTATTGCTTCCTCATTGTCTCTTCCGGTTCCCATGTTGCTTCCTCAATCCCGTGCTTTTGCCATAGCACTTTCACCAAATTTACCTTTTTGTTTCTAAGCTCCTTTGTTTCTCGTGCTAATACTTTAACCGGTTCTTCATTATAAGTCATATCCGGATGAATTTCTACTTCTGTTGGAGTAATAACACGCGAAGGATCTGATCGATACCGTTGTAGCATAGATACATGAAATACATTATGAATTTTGTCGAGTTCCGGTGGTAAAGCCAATCGGTAAGCAACTGGTCCAATTCTTTCTATAATCTCATATGGTCCGATAAATCTTGGACTCAATTTACCCTTTCGACCGAACCGGAGAACTTTCTTCCAAGGAGACACTTTTAAGAATACTTTATCACCCACCTAAAATTCAATCTCCCTTCGTTTAAGATCGGCGTATGACTTCTGACGATCGGAAGCTGCTTTTAGACTATCTCGAATCAGCCTTACTTTTTCTTTTGTTTCCCGGATCAAATCAACCCCATGTATCTTCTTTTCACTAAGCTCTATCCAATATAATGGTGTTCTACATTTTCTACCATACAAAGCTTCATACGGAGCCATTTTAATACTGGACTGATAACTGCTATTATAAGCAAATTCAATCAAAGGTAGATACATTTCCCAATTACCTTGAAACTCTAATACACAACATCGAGCATATCTTCCAATACCGAATTACGCTCAGATTGGCCATCATCGAGGATGAAATGCGATCTTGAAATACAACCGAGTACCCAAAGCTTCTTGTAATTTGTTCCGAAACGAGACGTAAATCGGGGTCTCTATCGATATAATGGAGACAGCACTCCATGTAGTCTAACAATCTCGATATGTACAATTCACCAATTTATCTAAAGAATAATCCATACATACCGGAATAAAGTGCGCGGACTTTGTCAATCGATCGACAATTACCCAAATGGCATCTTTCTTCTTTGGAGACATCGGTAACCCAGATACAAAATCCATAGTGACTCTTTCCCATTTCAATTCCGGTATAGTGATTGGTTGAAGCAACCCCGAAGGTACCTGATGTTCAGCTTTAACCTGTTGACATACCAAACATCTTGATACAAACTCAGAGATATCACGTTTCATACCCGGCCACCAATACATCTTTTTCAAATTATTATACATTTTATTACTCCCCGGATGTACAGACATAGTACCGCTATGGGCCTCGTGTAGAATCTTCTGTATAAGCTCGAAATTCTTCGGTACACATACTCGGCCTCTGAATAATAAACAACCATCAGTCCCAATTTGAAATTCTGAATCATTACCTGACTCACATTGTACCCGTTTAGCCTGTAACTTTTCATCATTTTTCTGAGCCTCACATATTTGTTGACGAAACATCGATTTAGCCTTCATTTCAGCTATGATTGAACCATCATCAGTCAGTGACAATCGTATTCATAGCTCGTAAAGCAAACAGAGATTTCCGGCTCAAAGCATCAGCTACCACATTAGCCTTACCCGGATGGTAATCAATAACCAAATCATAATCCTTTATCAGTTCAAGCCACCTGCGTTGTCTTAGATTCAAATCTTTCTGTGTCATCAAATATTTCAAGCTTTTGTGATCAGTATAAATATGACACTTTTCACCATACAAATAATGCCGCCATATTTTCAATGCAAATACAATAGCAGCTAACTCGAGATCATGTACCGGGTAGTTTCTTTCATGTGGCTTAAGTTGTCTTGAAGCATAGGCTATTACTTTATCTTCTTGCATCAAGACACAACCCAAACCATTTAATGATGCATCACTATAAATAATAAATTCCTTACCCGATTCAGGCTGTACCAACACAGGTGCTTTCGTCAACACCTCCTTCAATCGGTCGAAACTTTGCTGGCATTTTTCTGTCCATTCAAATTTAACATCTTTCTGTAATAAACGGGTCATTGGAGAAGCTATCATAGAAAACCCTTGTACAAATCTTCGATAATAACCAGCTAAACCCAAGAAACTTCTAACTTCAGATACGTTCTTTGGTGGACTCCAATTGACAATAGCTGAAATTTTACTCGGGTCTACCCTGATGCCTTCTGCGGATACAATATGTCCGAGAAAACCTACCTCTCGAAGCCAAAATTCACATTTACTGAATTTAGCATAAAGTTTCTTTTCACGCAGAATTTGCAACACTATTTTCAAATGTTCTGCATGCTCAGTTTCATCCCGAGAATAAACTAAAATGTCATCAATAAAAACTACTACAAACCTATCTAGATACGGTCTGAATATCCGGTTCATCAAATCCATGAATACTGCAGGTGCATTAGTCAACCCAAACGGCATAACTAGAAACTCATAATGCCCATACCTGGTTCTGAAAGCTGTCTTTGGCACATCTGGCTCTTTTACCCGTAACTGATAATAACCCGATCGGAGATCAATCTTTGAAAATATTGTGGCACCTTTCAGTTGATCAAATAAGTCATCAATTCGAGGCAACGGGTACTTATTCTTTATAGTTACCTTATTAAGCTGCCGATAGTCAATACACAATCTCAAAGACCCGTCTTTCTTTTTCACAAACAGAACTGGAGCACCCCAATATGAATGACTCGGACGAACAAAACCTCTATCAACAAGTTCCTGTAACTGTGCCTTTAACTCTTTTAATTCTATAGGAGCCATACGATACGCAGCTATGGAAATTGGGGCAGTTCCCGGAATCAAATCTATAGAAAATTCCACTTCTCTTTCTGGTGGCAACCCTGGTAATTCCTCTGGAAACACATCAGAAAATTCACATACAACTGGCACTGCCTGTATCTTTGACTCAGATACTTTAGTATCCAACACATACGCCAAATAAACATCATACCATTTTCTGACACACCTCTGAGCTGACATCACTAAAATTACATCGATAATTCATCATCGTCGATCGATTTAACCCGAAGTAATTCTCCATTCTGGCACTTCAGTACAACATATTTCTGTCTACAGTTTACTACTGCGTCATGCTGAGTTAACCAATCCATGCCCAATATCACATCAAACTCATCAAAAGGCAATAACATCAAGTCAACCGGGAAACAAATACCTTTTATCATCAGTGGACAATTTTACAAACTTTATCCACCATCACAAACCGCCCCGGGGTTAGAGACTTTAACCATAAATTCAGAGGTTCAGCAGACAAATTTTTAACAAATGCTAATTTCATGCATATATATGAATGTACGAGCCAGGATCAATTAATGCAATAACATTAGTATCATAAAGAGAAAATGTACCGTAATTATATCGAGAGGACGCCTCTTCACGAGCACGAATAGCATATGTTCTCGCGGGTGCTCTAACATCCGATCTCATTCTTTGAATCTCTGGATGCACTCCTATTACTCGCCCCACCCACGGGTTTCTCTGCGGTCTACCTCGGTAGGAGCATTACCGATCTCGCACTCGTTATTTCTTCTCTTTAGTTGTTTCAGACAATCCCGGATAAAGTGATCGGATGCTCCACATCTAAAACAAACATTTTCACCTGCTCTACACTCTCCGGGGTGGCGTCTCCCACATTGAGAACATTCAGGCCTAGGAGGTCGAGTACTGCCTGTACTTGCAACTGTAGTGGTTTGAGCTCTAAAACCCTCGAATCTTCTACTTCTGCTTCGGCCAGAATATATCTGTGGAAAATGTGATCCGCTAGAGAGCTCCCTAGGCCTCTTAGATGTAGACTGAAATGATTTACTCATTTGCCTCTTCTTTGTATCCTGCGCTCCAGCTTCAGCTTTGCTCTTCTCTTTTTCTTTTAACAAGTCTTCTACTTTACAAGCTCTTTCTACCAGAACAACAAACTCTCTGATTTCCAATACACCCACTGATAGTCGGATGTCATCATTAAGCCCATCTTCAAATCTCTTGCACATGTTGGCTTCGGTGGATACAAATTCCCGAGCATACTTACTAAGTCTGACAAATTCGCGTTCATATTCAGTCACAGACATTTTACCTTGTTTTAGTTCAAGAAACTCCTTCCTTTTCTGATCTATAAATCTCTGGCTGATGTACTTCTTTCGGAACTCCTCCTGAAAGAAATCCCATGTAACCCTCTCACTTGGTACTACTGACACGAGGGTCTTCCACCAATGGTAAGCTGAATCTCGAAGAAGTGAAACAACACACTTCATACATTCTTCCGTGTACAAGATAATTCTTCAAAAACCCTGATTGTATTCTCAAGCCGCACTCGCTTTTCCGCATCATCATCTTTGGTAGCCCAAATTCTTCACCCTTGCTTCCTAATCTTATCAACAGTGGTCTCTCCCGATAACTATACCTGCAGTTGGGGAAGCTACATGGGAACCCGTGATTCTTGAGGGGTGGAGGTCTTATAGCCGGATTCGCACGAACGAACTCGGCAAACCAATCATTCATGGCTTGGAAGAAGGCTTCTAGCTCCTCCTCCTGCCTAAGCGATGCAGGCCTTTCACTAACATTAACATCTAGTGGCGCCGTCCCTTCGGAAGCAAAGCATTACTTTCTACTTCATCTCATACTAGCTCGTTCAGATCCATAACTATAAAAGAAAACATTTTAAAATCGTCAGAGTCGTCACACTATCAAAATATATAAGTATGGCATGTATAGGTAGACTCTTATTCATACTGCATATTTCCGAGAATCGACTAAACCTGCTCTGATACCAACAAAATGTAACACCCCTTACCCGAGACCGTTTCCGGAGTCGAGCACGAGGCATTACTTAGCTTATCTTACCAATTCGGAGCATAAAAACTAGGTTTGAAAATTTATTTTCACTATTTACAGCAAAGCTGTCCAATTGCGCAGCGGTCACTAAATTAATTATAACTTGAGCTACGGAACTCAAAATTTAACTCCGTAAATTTTCCTTGAAACTAAACTCATATATCTTCCTACCATAAAATTTTAGAATTTTGGTTCAGCCAATTAGTACAGTTTATTAGTTAAAGTCTCCCCTGTTTCACCATTCGACTATTCTGCCCTCTAGTTACTAAAAATAACTTTTCTCATTATAGGATTTTCATATGCTATTCCCACTTGTTCCTACAGAAAATAGACTCATTAAGGAATCTAAGCATGTAAATTTCAACTCATAACCATTTTTGTACAATTTGTAATTATTTTCTAAACTCAGAACAGGGGACTCCAAAACAGTTCTGACCCTATCTTACTAAAATTCACATATCTTAAAATATAAATTTCCTTTTGCTACACTGTTATTTTTCCATAAAATAGACTCAACAAGATTTAATTCCATATATCATTCACCCTCTAATTCATTTTATACCATCCTAGGTGATTTTTCAAATTCACGTCACTGTGCTGCCTGAATTCTGTTTCTTTGCCAAATTTTATCCTTTCATGATTTCCATGCATAATTTATCACCTAATCTTTCATAACAACAAACACCTTCATCCTTAACCATTTTAATGATCATACATCATCAAATACTTACACATCACTCATTAGCAAAATCATCATTACAAACATACAAAATAACTAAATCCCTATACATGCCATAACTCAAACGTGTTTTGACATAAAATACCGAAGCAGTTGTGGTTGATAGTGTGGACGATCTCCGACTTCTTTAGGATCCTTGAAGTAGCTTTGCAATACTATAAGAGAAAGAGAAATAAAAGAAGTAAGCATAAAGCTTAGTAAGTTTACTAGCAAATAAATAACAACATTACACACAAATAATTAAACTCAAGTGACTATATCTCTAGTTTACTCTTTAGTTAATCTCATACTAGTTCTCTTACTTGTTTACTTAGAATACTTGTGTGCATAACTTACTCAACTCTTGCTGCATCGTTGAACATCAATTGATAGTATAATAAGTTCTTAAGTCTTACAACTTACCGAGCTTGCCATTTATGCTTTAAACCGAACTTTCATGAACATAATTCGTTTACAAGCCCGTTGAGCTACATTGGAATAATAAGGATACTCGGGTCTCTTCGATAATAACATGCCAAAGCCATGTCCCAGACATGGTCTTACATGGGATGTTCTCATATCGGTGCCCATGCCATGTCCTGGACATGGTCTTACTGGGACCTCTCATCTCGGTGCCAACGCCATGTCCTGACATGGTCTTACATGGGACCTCTCGTCTCGATGCCCATGCCATGTCCCGGACATGGTCTTTGAGGACCTCTTATGATCTTAAGGATGCCAATGCCATGTCCCGGACATGGTCTTACATGAGATCTCTTTACCCAAATGTCATGACATTCGTATCCAATTACCATCCTTATGTATCAACTGGACTTTTAAATTTTAATTCTCTATCATTTCATGCTTGGATCATCATCAAATAAATTCATAAAATAAATTCATAATTGCTGGAAATTAACAGCATTAATAATAAATATTGAAATATTGCATTTATTTACCGTAAACTTACCTCGGTACCAATTATAGCCAAATTCACCAACTTAGTCTTCAACTTTATTCTTCCCTTTGTCTAACCTCGAGTTTCGTACTTCTTGATCTAAAATAGTAAATTTAACTTATTTAATAATCACATTCATCAAAACATCCCTCGACTCTAACTTTTTCAAAATTACAATTTTGCTCCTAAACTTTTACATAATTACATTTTTGCCCCAAGGCTCGGAAATTAAACTTCATCTCTTATTCTTATGTTTTATAACATTCTGAACATTTTTCCCTTCTATGGAAACATCAAATTCCCACTCTAACATGTACTTATGAACATTAGGTATTTTTACCGATTATGTCGTTTTACTCGTTTGCACTTAAAATCGCTTAGCAAAAGTTGTTTAACATAATTTATAGCTTCATATTCTATCATAAAACATCAAAATAAACACTTTTCACCTATGGGTATTTTTCCAAATATAAACCCTAGGCTAAATTATTGCTAGAATAAGCTAAATTAAGCTACCGGGATCTCAAAAACGTAAAGAACATTAAAAACGGGGCTTGGGATCACTTACTATGGAGCTTGGAAGCTTGAAAACCCTAACTATGGCTTCCCCATTGCTGATTTCGTTCATATGAAGAAGATGAGCATAATTTGTCATCTTTTTCCCTTTTAATTCATTTTAATTACTAGATTACCAAATTGCCCCTAACTTAAAAATTTTCTATTTCACTTACCTCATGTCCATTTTTGTCTACCAAGTTACCAATGGTATAGTTACCATATAAGGACCTCTAATTTAAAGTTTCATAACAATTGGACACCTCTAACATGTAGAACTCAACTTTTGCACTTTTTACAATTTAGTCCTTTTGGCTAAATTGAGTGCCCAAACGTCGAAATTTTCGAACGAAATTTTCACGAAATCATTTTGTGAAATTGTAGACCATAAAAATATAATAAAAATAAAATTTTTCTCATCGGATTTGTGGTCCCGAAACCACTGTTCCGATAACCTCAAATTTGGGCCATTACACTAAAGTTCATATATTAATTTGATATTTACCCTTGTTTTTAATCAGCTTGGAGTATTTGAATTTCTTTTAGAAGACCATTTGCAAAAGGCAAACATGTTTTCTGAAACTAGATTTTTTTTTTGTTCTTTAGAATCTTCATGCAATTAAAGGAAAGGGAAGGCATAAGCATCCATGCAAGTCAATTGGAGTCCTTGATGAGCTATACTGGTAGTAACAATGGTTGTTGTTGTGGAAGTGTTAGTGAGGAGGAGAAGTATAGAGCCTAGCCTACACATTTGCAAGCCTTGACAATCAGTCATGAATTCTCCTGCTAAATCCAAACAATGACTAGACTTTCTATTTTCATTCTTACAAATATGTAATGAAGATTTCAATGGACCTCTACCACATGTTGTTATAATATTTCACTCCTTACCATTTAACAACATACTATTACTTATATTTATTCTTTTGTTTTAATAAATTATTTCACTACTTGGAAGAATTGTAATATTTTTTAATAGAATAAAATTATATTTACACATGTTACTGCATTTTTCACTTAAGTAACTAAAATATTTTTAATTAAAAGTAACACCTAAAGCATAATTATGTTACACTAATTACCCAACTATTTCCTCCTTAAAATAAAACCCAACTATATCCTGACCATTTCTATTTCAAACCAAAAAAATAAAAAAATTAACTCTGTATTTTCTTTTTAACATTATATGTTTTTTCCTTTTTTTGGTTAAACTACACCACTGGTCACTCAATTATAGCCCATTTTCTCTTTTGGTCATTAAACTATCAATTTTTTTAATTTGGTCACTCAACTAATCGAGATTATTTTTCTTTTTGTCCATTTCCATTAAGTGCCATTAAATCTCTAATAGGAGGTGATGTGGTCGGTAAAAATCCGTATAATAATAAATTTAGCCCTCAACTTTATATATTATATCGATTTAAAAAATTAAACCTCAAAATTCACAAATAATCTCAATTTAATCCTAATTCTGTCCTTAATCATCTTTTGAGGGTTACTCAATTTGATCCCGTCAAATTCATTAGATCTGAAAAAGCCTAAAAACTGAAGCTTAGCAGCTTAGTAAAAGCACTCATTCAACAATGTGTTTATAAAATCTGAGACGTAGCCCCTTTCTCAGGATTGTTAAACAACTTTCTCAATGCTTTCTCAAACATCTTCTTCAATGCTTTCAATGTTTTCTCAAACGACTCCTTCTTTCAATGTTTTTGATTTGAGATGAAATTGAGATTATTTGTAAATATTAAGCGTTAATTTTTTAAAATTATGTTTAAATCGATATAATATGTAAAAGTTGAGAATTAAATTTTTTATTATACTATTTTTTAACGACCACATCACTCTTCTTTCAAAGATTTAACATCACTTAACGTAGTTTTGGAAAGTCACCTGGTAATTAGATTTGAGTGTAATTGCCTGTAATCGCGTAAGGATGGCAGGTTTGTTTAATTATTATACTTGGTGAGTCCCATCGAATCTAGTGTAATTAGAGTACCCCAATTACACTTTGCAATTCCTAGGGGAGGGTGAGAATTGAAGTAATTAGCAAGTGCGTAATTACACCCAAACCAAATTTTAAAAAATCATTTTTATACAAGTTATAAGGATTATATTATAAGTTTGAATGCATATGAGTGTTTGGGATGGTTATGAAAAAATTATATTTTTAAATCCTAAAAATTCTAAAGTTATGACAAAAAGTTTATTATAACAAAAATTTATATGTTATATAAGTGTTATAATATATTTATTTATAAAAATTATGGCAAGAAGTATGAAAATAACTTATCTATGTGTCAATGCTATATATTATAAAATAATATACTTATTCATAAAAATGTTAAAGGTTTTTTATCATAACTTATTTATAAAAAATAACTTTCAAAAATTTTGACAAAAATTATTTTATTTATAAGAAGTGTTAAGAAAATTATTGAACAATTTATAAAATCTTATTTAAAAAAGTTATATATTATAAATTTTATATTATTTTTGTCTTAATTTCTTAATTATAAAATGGATATAACATAACATAAGTCTTTCTACAAACTAGGTTTATATAAGTTTTATAATTAAAACTATAAACTATTTGATATGTGAACGCAAATATTATAAGGTCATTGCTAATTATGAAAATACATAAGGTTTTCTTGTACCATATCGTTTGGATTGATACCATTTAAGAGAATGGTGCCAAACACAAACACTATAGGCAACTCATGAACTCTTTAATTTGAACGTTCAAGGCTTCAAAATGTGGTTGAGAAGATATTTGTTATTCTAAAAAAATATTTCTCATATTTATAACATCACCTTAGTATAGCATAAAAAAGAATAAGATTGAATCGTGCTAGCATGTTGCATATTTCGATTGAATTGTGCTAGCATATTGCATATTTCATAACTTCAATCATAAGTGGAATTAAGATGATCCATACTTCGAAGAGTACATGAAAGAAGGTGATTTTGATAATCTTAATTATGCAGATTCAAATTCAGATACCGATGAACTCGATTAAGGACCGACAAATGATGATAAGGACCATATGTTAAATATTAAAGAGGGAATAATCCAACAAATGTGCATTAGAACAACTAGATAAAATTGCATTTGATGTTTATTTTTCTTGTTATTTTTATTAATAATGTATTACCAACTAATTTTTTAGACTAACATAATACATATAATGATTTGATTTTAATTTTGGTTATAGGAATTTTTTATCATACTAATAATATTTTAAAGTAATTAAAATTTTTAAAAAATATAAATCATGTAACTTTGTAATTACAATTTGTATTACCAAACATAACATAGGGAATTATGATGTAATTACACTCTATCAGTCAAACACGTTTACGGAATTATAATTCTTTGTAATTGTGTTGTCCAAACAGACCCTTAACGAAAATGGACCAAAAAAGAAAAAGGACAATAGTTGGGTAACCCGTGGTGCAATTTACCCTTTCTTCTTTATCACATCTTTCTCTTACATTCAAAGAAAAAACCCAAAGTCTAATACTGGCCACCACACAAGTCATTGTCCACCGTTGTCACCAACTGTATGTCAGTGACAAATTTTCCACTTTTCATTGATACGACCTAGAAAACTAAAGGAAAATAGCAGAAAAGAGCAGAAGGAAAGAAAAAGAAGAGAACAGAAGAGAAGAGAAGAAAACTTTTACTGGAATTTTCTTTTTTACTGGAATTTTCTTTGTTCAAATCTGATAACCACCCACCCCTTACAACTGAAGCTTAAAAAAGAAAGAGAAAATAGCCATGGGAAAAAGTTAGTTACAATTTCTAGCTAAGTTTGTTATCACCACGCACTGCTTGATTAAAGTCTTAACCTATGCACGCAACACACTGTTTTCACTAAAACAAAACACACCGTTTCAAAGCAGCAACTCTTCTTCTAATGCATCGTTCCACCCAAAATATTTCATATTTTTCTAATTTGAATTCTACCCCGTAACAAATGCCACTATCCAGAAAAAGATCCTTGTCCTTAAGGATCAAAATTAGGAAAATTACTCTGAAACTGTTACAAAGGTTCCTAAGTAGCATTTTCAGGAAATGTGTCTATCCATTCCAACTGGACTTTAGTTGTTGCTTGGTTCCCTTTCTTATAAAAAAAATTTCACTGGTTCTTTCTTCATGTCTCCATGGTCATCCATTAGGGGCAACTGAATCTAAGCTGGAGCTATTCTTATATGCTTCTTCAACTGAGACACATGAAAAGTTAGATTAATGTGCGATCATGGAGGCAGTTACAGTGTATAAGCCACCTATCCAACCTTCTTCGCCATAGGAAAAAGGAAAAAATACTTAGAAGATAACTTCTGATTAAGGACCCTTCTGACTGTTTGTTGCATATATGGTTGCAATTGTAGGCAGCTTCACGAGCCTGTAAACTTTTGTCCACCACTGCTATAGGTGACACTTCTGCCAAATAAGGCATATGTTGTGGTGGAGGTTGCCCCTAGAGAGCCTCATATGGGGTGAGCTGAATTGATGAATGAAAGAAGGAATTATACCACCACTGAGCAAGTGGTAACCAACTCGACCAATCAACAGGCTTTTCTCTTATTATACATCTCAAGTAATTCTCTAAGCATCGATTTAGTACCTCAATCTGTCCATCTATTTGATGATGATAAGTTGTGGACAAAAGAAGCTTAGTACCAGCTCTCTTGAACAATTCCTGCCAAAAGCCACTCACAAAGATCCTGTTTTTATCTGAGATGATAGATTCAGGCATTCCATGTAGTTTATACACATGATTCAAGTATTCTTGAAGCTACTTCCCTAGCAGTAAAAGGGTAAGACAGAGCTACAAATTGGCCATACTTAGTCAAATGATCTACTACAACTAAGATTCAGTCCTTCCCTTTTGGGATTGGCAGACCCTTAATAAAGTCTAGGTTGATAACAGACTAGGCCCTTTCTGGAACAGGTAGTGGTTGTAAGAGTCCCAGTGAAGCTACTGTCTCATTCTTACATTTCTGACAAACCAGTCATTCCTTGGTCCAGTACTTGACATCTGGTGTTAACCCCTTCCAGTATACTAGACTAGCCAGAGGTTTCCTAGAAGTATGGACCCCTAAATGTCCCTCTACAGCACTAACATGAAAATGCTAAAACATTTATTTCCTCAAACTCTTATAATTCTCTACTGTAATTTTCCCTTTTCTCCTTAAGAAACATCCATCCCAAGAGTATTTTTAATGTTGGGGACTTTGTTGTTGCACACCCTGAATTATTCGAGCAATTTTAGCATTTTCTTTTGGTAAGATTGTTGCACCCTCATCAACAGATTGGAGATAACATAGCTGTTGGATAACTGAAACAATTTTCCTTGCTTAAGTTGTGGTTGCCTGGAAAAAGCATCAACCACTCTGTTGTTGATTCCCTTCCTATAAATGACCTCAAAATCATATCCCATCATCCTAGCTACCCATCTTTACTGGAAATGAGTTATGGCCACTTGATTAGACAAGAACCTTAAACTTTGGTGATCAATTTTGATCTTGAAGTGCCTCTGAACTAAGTAAGCTTGCCACTTCCTGACAGCTAAAAGGACAACCAACATATCCTTTTTATAAATGGAGAGTGCTCGGTGCCTTACTCCCAAAGCCTTACTAAAAAAGGCCACTAGTCTACCCGGATGCTGTAGAATTGCCCCAACCCCAAAACCACTAGCATCTCCACAGTGAACTCAAGCTGAAAATTTGGCAACATTAACACTGGTTCTGAACATGAGGCCTCTTTTAAAGCATGAAATGCTGCAGTAGTTTGATTAGTCCAACTCTAACCATTCTTTTTCAACAAATCTAACAAAGGCTTAGCCAAAGAGCCATATTGCTTAATAAACCTCTTATAATATCTTGAAAGTCCCAGAAAACTCCTCAATTCCTTGACAGATTGTGGAATAGGCCCTTAGAAGACACATTTAAATTTGGACTTATCCATGGATACTATCCCATTATGTATTGCATGCCCAAGTACTCAATTTGTGAAGAGCAAAAACAACACTTACTTCTCTTGGCAAACAATTGTTGGTTATTCAAAATGAGAAGAACTTCAAGTGCTGTAAGTGTTCTGCCCAAGAGTTCGAGTACACTATAATATCATCAAAAAATACCAACATTGATCTCCTCAGCAAGGGCTTGAAGACTGAGGTTATAAGAGCTTGGAAACTAGGAGCATTGGTGAGGCCAAAGGGCATCACCAAAAACTCATAATGCCCCCCATGGGTCCTGAAAACTATTTTGTGTACATTTGACTCCCACATTCTGATATAATGGTAACCAAATCTTAAATCCAGCTTAGAGAAAACCTTAGCTTGTCCCAACTCATCCAGCAATTCCTTAATTATAGGGATGGAAAACTTATCTTTGATGGTATGTTGATTAGTTGCCTATAATCAACACATAACCTCCAACTTTCATATTTATTTTTGACCATCACAATCGAGAAAGTAAATGAGCTATATTGTCCCTAATTATTCCACCTTGAAGCATCTCATGTATCATATTCTCCATCTCCTCTTTTTGGAGAACATGATATTTGTATGGTCGAATGTTAACCACAGCTCCTCCATCTTTCAAAGGAATTTTATGGTCTTACATTTGAGGTGGTAACAATCCCCTTGGTGTTTGGAAGACATCAGCAAATTCATCCAACAAGCATTGAAGTTGTTGATCATTGGAAGTAGACTCTTTTGCTGAGAGAACAATTTGAGTAGGGGAGCTTATCACCGAGGCACAGGGTCGTAATTCTTGACCAATAGTAGCAAAACACTTGTGAGCAGAACCAATACTCTCCTAAGCTATTGAACCAGAGACAATTCCATGAATAAAGTATGGTTCTCCCTTAACAAAAAAATTGTATGGTTAAAGAGCCAAAATTCCAAATGATATCTCCTAAACTAACGACCACTGAACTCCCAACACCATATCACACCCTCTAAATGGGATTACCATGAAATCCGTATTGAACTGAGGGCCTTGGACTTTCTATCTGACACCCTTACACACTTCCCTGGTAAATAAACATTTGCCATTTGCTACAGTAACCTTCAACTGATCCTGTTGCAACACAGAAAGTGACAACCTGTGCACCAACTTGGCATCTATGAAGTTATGCCTGAGTCTATCAAGATAATATCCCAGACAGACCCCACTCGAGTGGCTACCCTCATAGTGTTATGGCCTTGTAAACTAGTAATAGCATGTAAGAAGATAATGGGAGACTTAGGTGGGCTCTTATTACAGGCAGCCTCTTCCAATTGGTTAGAGCACTCCTGAAGGTCCTTCACCTCACTATCAGACATAGGCTCAAGCAAAAACTGATACAGTTGAGACTTAACACACTTGTTTCCCACATGGTACTTAGCTTCATACCAAAATTAAAGACCCTTTTATTTACGTTCAGCCATCACAGTAGGTGAGATGGTCTTGGAGGTAGACTTACTAGCAGGAACACTAGACATAGATGGCATCTGAGAAGTAGGAACAGATCTCATAGGTGCTGAGGAATGGCCCGATACAACAGAGGGATTGAAAAAGGATCTAGGTAAGCTGTTAGAGGAACAAAGGTCCTCTTGGGAGAATGTGAAAGAATTCCCTCAACTTTCCTAGCCAATTAGAACCCTACTATCAAAGATGATGGTTGAAAAAACTTGAGGTATTGGCCAATCTCAAGCTTCAAGTTACTCATAAAAATGCTAAGAGCATACAGTTCAGGAAGATGCAATTTGTTAATTAAGCTAACAAAAACATCGTGATACTGTTCAACCATACCTTACTACTTCAAACTAACCAATTCATTTATAAGATCACAAAAGAAACTGGATCCAAACTACTCATGTAAGCTTCGAGCATAGATTGGCCAAGTTAACATATGTAGGCCACCATTCCTTTGGGAGTAGAAATAGTGCTAGTCCAAAGCTCAAACCTTTAAATTCAACATCATCGTACGAACCTTGGTTGTCTTAGGGATTCCCTTAGCTTCAAAGAATTGTTCTAACTTAGCCCACCATCCTCTGAAATCAGTGCCATTGAATTTTGGGCACTCGAGCCTAGTAGGTCTGCTAGATCTATCAACCACAGGGGAATGATTTTGCAAATGAATACTACTCATATCAACAAATGGACGAGTACTTACCCCAGCTAGAACTTGACCAGGGATTGGAGCAACAAAATCTTTAGGAGTAAAGCATGGAGGTGCTCCCCTCATAACTCCTTTCCTCTTGCCAGTAACTCTAAATTAAGTGGCCCAAAATATTGTCCAAGAAAAGTTTGAAGATCCCCTTTAAACTCATATTTGAACTCTTGAAACGTGGTGTCTATCTTAGCGTCAAATTGAACCAACTCCTCTTGGATCTTAGAGATCTCCTGCTACATCACACTGACTTTTTTTTACAAATAGGTGGAGACGCCATTACCAGCCATGGATGGGATCGTAAAAGCTCTGATACATTTGATACGACCTAGAAAACTGAAGGAAAATAATAGAAAAGAGCAGAAGGAAAGAAGAAGAAAAGAAGAGAAGAAAACTTTTACTGAAATTTTCTTTGTTCACATATCTGATAACCACCCACCCCTTACAGCTAAAGCTTAAAAAGAAAGAGAAAAAAGTCGTGGAAAAAGTTAGTTACAATTGCTAGCTAAGTTCGTTATCGCCACACACTGTTCCATTAAAGTCCTAACCTATGCACGCAACGTACTATTTTCACTAAAATAAAAGACACCGTTTCAAAGCAACCACTCTTCTTCTAAATGCATCGTTCCACCCAAAATATTTCATATTTTTCTAATTTGAATTCTACCCCGTAGCAGTCACCATCGTATTTGTTCGTGTTTCCTCTTTTTTAATATAGTATTAGATTTTTAAAAAATGGTTATACAATACAAAACGGGTTAGAGCTTTTAAAATAATATACACAATAAGTTTGAATAAAAAAAGTTAATTTTATTGTGCCTGAGGAATTTGGAACATTTCATCAGTAATAGAAAAAAAACCTTTTTTTTGTTACAGGTTTAAGCATGACTGGAGTTAGGAATGCGAAAATCAAGACATCAACTTGGAGACGAATTGTTAAAGAGTTGCACTCTTATTAGAAAGAGGTTGAGAGAGAAGTTTCCAAAACTGCTGACAACATGTTTTACTGTTTTCAATGCCTACTTTTTATGGCTTGTTTTGGGATGCTACAACTTCTTCCGCTGGCTGATTGCCCCAAGCGGCTGGAGGCTTCTCGGTTGACCTTAAAGGGGATTTGGTATTGTACATCCATTATTATGATTAATTAGAGCTGAAGCTGTTCGTATTGATTGATGACTGCCTTCCAAATACTTTGGAAAAGCAATGGAAGAGTTTCTTTATTATGGGATTTTTGGATTATAATCTTTGTTGTTACATTTGGATTTCCTAATTTCCCATCTATATAACTATATTTATCAAATATACAAGAATTTGATGAATGACGCATTTAATTCTAGGCAGAGTTGGAGGAAGCAACTGAGAAGGAAGAAACACCTAAAAAGTCGATTATTGATTAATGCAGTCTGCAGAGAGCAGAGGGAGGCAACTTTTACCTCTCAGCTCAGCTTTTCCCTTTAGTTTGTTAGACTTAGCCTCTTTCAAATTGCAACTACTGAGTGCTAGATTGTGTTACAATGTGTACTCATGTTATATTTTTTTTTCAAATTAAAATAAAATCCTTGTTAGTGCTTCAATGGACCAAATTAATTGAATGTAGCATCTCTAGGTTTGTCTCGAAGTCCATTGCTCAAGTTTTGTCAGTGATGAGTGTTGAGATCACGTGTTTACGATTGCTGCCATTTAGTTTTCTGTTGCTAAGTTTGAATAATTCTCCTTTACTTTAGGAGCTTAGTTTTACGATTTGTTGGTATATTGTTACCAGATTCTTAGCAGATTTTTAGAACCTTTTTTTTTTCTATTTTTAGTTTTGAACTTTTGTATTTAAATCGTTGATGTGAAAATAAATTATTATTCCAGTCTTCAATTACTTTCTATCTTAAAACTTTCTTTCTCTTCTTTCTGCTTCAAATCTCTCGATCAATCATCAAAGTTCGAGTTCTAAGCACCAACAAATTGGTATCAGAGCTATTTTCTTAAGGGATCTGTGAGGTTATTTGCGTGTTAAGATGGAAGGAGAGTCCAGTTTTTCAGTTGCTGCACCACCAGTCTTCGATGGAGACAATTACCAGATGTGGGCAGTTCGCATGGAGACTTACCTGGAGGCTTTGAATCTTTGGGAAGCTGTAGAAGAGGATTACGAGGTCCTACCACTTCTAGCAAATCCTACTGTGGCACAGATTAAGGCACAAAAGGAAAAGAAGACAAGGGAATCAAAGGCAAAAGTTTACTTATTTGCAGCTGTGTCTCAAATGATTTTCACACGAATAATGTCTCTGAAATTAGCAAAGGAAATCTGGGATTACCTCAAGGTTGAGTATGCAGGAGATGAGAGGATTCATGGAATGAAAGTCCTGAATCTAGTTAGGGATTTCGAGTTGCAGAAGATGAAGAAGTCTGAGTCAGTGAAAGAATATTATGACTGACTTCTTAGCATTGCCAACAAGGTGAGATTGCTTGGTTCTGAGTTGAACGACTCTAGAATCGTAGAAAAGCTACTGGTCACTGTTCCAGAGAAGTTTGAAGCCACCATTACTACTCTGGAGAACACCAATGACCTGTCAAAGATCTTTCTTGCAGAGCTCTTGAATGCTTTACAAGCACAAGAGCAGAGAAGATCCATGAGGCAAGAGGGAGTGATAGAAGGTGCCTTACCTGTCAAGCATTAAGACAGCAACAGGTATAAAAAGAAGAAAAATTTTAAGAACCAGTCGACGAGTGGAGAAAATTCATCAGGCACTTATCAGAAGAGCAAAAGAGGAGGTGTCAAGAAATTCTAGCCACCTTGTCACCATTGTGAGAAGAAAGGTGATTCACCATTCAAATGTTGGAAAAGACCTGACTCTAAATGCTCCAAATGCAATCAACTTGGACATGAAGCAGTGTTTTGCAAGGTTAAAGGCCAGGTGTAAGAAGTAGATACACAGGCAGCTGATCAAGAAGAAGAAGATCGATTGTTCATGGTTACTTGTTTCTCAGACAGAGAATCAAGTGAGAGCTGGTTGATTGATAGTGGGTGCACAAATCATATGACGTATGATAATGAGCTCTTCAAGGAATTGAGAAACACTGAAGTCAAAAGAGTGAGGATTGGAAATGGTGAGTACTTGAAAGTCAAGGGAAAAGGCACAGTAGCTATTACAAGCTATGAAGATACAAAATTTATTTCAGATGTTTTGTTTGTACCTAAAATTGATCAAAATCTCTTAAGTGTTGGTCAGTTACTAGATAAAGGCTATAAAAGTGCTATTTGAGAATAAGTAGTGCTTGATCAGAGATGCTAATGGAAGAGACTTGTTTAATGTCGAAATGAAGGGAAAAATTTTTGCTCTTAATCCAATGGAAAATGAGCAAATGGCTTTTAAATCCAGAGTTAGTGACACTGAGACTTGGCACAAGAGACTTGGGCATTTTCACCATCGAGGATTGCTTCAAATGCAGTCGAAGAAGCTGGTGGAAGGACTTATAGACATTGATGATGATCTACCTCATTGTCGAGCTTGTAATTTTGGGAAACAACATAGATAACCCTTCCCTAAACAAGCCTGGAAAGCCTCGAAGAAGTTACAGCTTGTTCATACTGATCTTTGTGGTCATCAGAGAACACCATCGTTAAATGGTAACCTCTATTACATAGCCTTTATCGATGATCTAACAAGAATGTGTTGGATTTTCTTGTTGAAACAAAAATCAGAAGTTGCTGGTGTGTTCTGGAAATTCAAAGCCAAAGTTGAGAATGAAAGTGGATGCATGATTCAGATTTTAAGATCTGATAATGGCAAGGAGTACACTTCAGAAACCTTTAATAGGTTTTGTTAAGAGGCTGGAATTGAGCATCAGTTGACGGTGTCGTACACTCCACAACAAAATGGAGTCAGTGAAAGGAGGAACAGATTCATAATGGAGATGACTCGATGTATGCTTCATGAGAAGAATCTTCTAAAAAGCTTTTGGGGAGAAGCTGCAAACACTGCTGTGTTCTTGCAAAATCAGATTTCAACAAAAGCTGTGAAGGATCATATGCCATTTGAAGCTTGGTATGGTTACAAACCTTCTTTAAAGTTCCTTAGAGTGTTTGGCTGACTGTGTTTCACTTACATTCCACAGGCCAAGCGTGATAAGCTTGACAAAAAGGCAGAAGCTGGCATTTTTGTTGGGTATAGCACTGTATCTAAAGCTTACAGAGTCTTTCAACCATACACTAGACGTGTTATTGTAAGCAGAGATGTTTATTTTGTTGAAAATGAGCAATGGAATTGGGAAGACTCGACCAAGACGAACCAAACTTCTAGTGCACCAAATCATTTTACCATAAGCAGCACGTTAGAGGAGCTTGAAGATGAAGGGCAAGATGTTTTGGCTGATGATACACCTGTCAGAGGTACAAGACTGCTCTCTGACATTTACCAAAGATGTAATGTAGCTATTTGTGAGCCTGCATGGTATCATGATGCAAAAAAAAAAGTCAACATTGGATGGCTGCAATGACGGAGGAGCTTTTGATGATCGAGAAAAACAAAACTTGGGAGCTGGTTAATCGACCTCTGGACAGAAAGATAATTGGAGTAAGATGGGTGTTCAGAACGAAACTAAATCCCGATGGTTCAGTTAACAAATTCAAAGCAAGACTTGTTGTGAAGGGATATGCACAAGTCTTTGGAGTCGATTATTCAAAAACATTTGCACCTGTTGCTAGGCTTGACACTGTAAGGTTACTGCTTGCTCTTGCTGCACAAAAGAACTGGAAAGTTTTTCAGTTAGATGTTAAATCTGTATTCCTAAATAGAGTCTTGCAAGAAGAAATCTTTGTCGAGCAACCTGAAGGTTTTGTAAGCAGAGGCAATGAAGACAAAGTTTACTTGCTGAAGAAGGCTCTGTATGGCCTGAAACAGGCTCCACGTGCATGGTATAGCAGAATTGATGATCATTTAGTGGGTCTTGACTTCTAGAAAAGTTAATCTGAGCTCACACTATATGTCAAGCATGAAGGTACAAACACTTTAGTCATTTCTCTTTATGTAGATGACTTATTGATTACAGGGAGCAATCTTGATCAAGTTAATCAGTTCAAATTGGAAATGAAAAAGGTCTTCGAAATGACAGACCTTGGTCTGATGTCTTATTTCCTTGGCATTGAGATCAAACAAAGCCAAGATGAAGTGTTCATCTGTTAAAAAAAGTATGCAAATGAGATACTTAAAAAAATTTCATATGGAAGATTGCAAAGCAATGAGTACTCCTATGAATCAAAAAGAGAAGCTAATCAAAGATGATGGTTCTGCCAAAGTCATTGAAGCTGAGTTCAGGAGTTTGGTAGGTTGTCTAATGTGCTTAACAACAACCAGAGCCAACATCTTGAATGCTGTAAGTATTCTCTCCAGATTCATGCATTGTCCCAATGAGACTCACATGAGAGCTGCAAAAAGAGTTATCAGATACATCAAGGGAACCTGGAGTTATGGAGTGAAGTTTTTAAAGCACAGGGAATTGAAGTTAATTGGTTTCTCTGACAGTGATTAGGGTGGCTCAACTGATGATATGAAGAGTACCTCTGGTTATTGTTTTTGCCTTGGATCAGGCATGTTCTCTTGGAGCTCAAAGAAGCAAGAAACTGTAGCTCAATCCACTGCTGAGGCAGAATTTGTGGCTGCAACAACAACAGTTAACCAAGCTCTCTGGTTAAGGAAGATTCTTGTTGATCTAAACATGGAGCAGAAGCAAAGCACAGAGATTCTAGTTGATAACCAAGCTGCCATTGCAATCTCTAACAATCCAGTCTTTCATGGGAAGACTAAGGGCCAGTTCTTCATTGCTTAAAAAAAGCACTTCTGACTCCAAAAGCACTTTTGAAAGAAAAACTGTGAAGAACAAGCTGCTTTTGGCTGAAATTTTTAGCTTTTCAGAAGTGTTTTTGAAAAGCACTTCTGAAAAGGAACTGAAAAGGAGAAGCTAAAAATTTTAGCTTTTCCTCTCCCAAAAGCACTTTTGGTGCTTAATTACTTTTTCACCCCTCCAATAACATAATATTTTTCTTTTTGTTTCTTGGTGTTTAAAATTACAATTGTGTTAAAATCATTAATTAAAAATAAAAAAATATTTTTTAAAATACTAATTACAAATATTTAAATATTTAAAATATAGTTTATATATTCTAATCAAATTTTATAAATAATTAATATTTATTGCTTAAAATATTTACAATTTATATTTTATATATTAAAATATTAACAAGAAGTTATAATAATTTTTTTATATTATTACTATAATATAATAATATTAACTAATTTAAATATTATTTAAATGAATATTTGTTACTTGATAATAACATGTCTAAAATGGACATTTTATTTCTCAAAAGCACTTTTTGAGAGCAATGCTAAACACTCAAATTTTAAACCAAACTTTTCAAAAGCACTTTTCCACAGCACTTTTCAAAAGCAATGAAGAACTGGCCCTAAGCATTTCAACATCAAGTTATTTTTTGTTCGAGAAGTTCAAAAGAGTGGTGATGTGTCTCTTTGTTACTGCAAATCTGAAGATCAAATTGCAGAGATCTTCACCAAACCATTGCCACTTAGCAAGTTTGAAAGCTTCAGGAAGAAACTTGGAGTTTGCAACATCTAAACAAGGAGGAGTGTTGAAATCACGTGTTTAAGATTGCTGCCATTTAGTTTTCTGTTGCTAAGTTTTAATAATTCTACTTTACTTTAAGAGCTTAGTTTTACGATTTGTTTGGTATATTGTTACCAGATTCTTAGCAAATTTTTAGAACCTTTTTTTCTATTTTTAGTCTTAAACTTTTGTATTTAAATCGTTGAAATGCAAATCAATTATTATTCCAGTCTTCAATTACTTTCTATCTTAAAACTTCCTTTCTCTTCTTTCTGCTTCAAATCTCTTGATCAATAATCAAAGTTCGAGTTCTAATCACCAACAATGAAATTGACACATGCATTTGGTTGTTGAATTGCCTCAGCCACCTGATCCGTAGCACAGGTGCCAGCTGCAACCAGTGGATGATGCCATGAGGTCTTATTGCCATTAGCAGTTTTAGAAACTTGACACCAATGACAGCCAACAGTGCAGACTAGAGTTTGGTTATGTCTGAAAGCTAGGAATTTATCAACCACAAGATCTATACACAGTGCCAAATGTTACACAAATCAACACAAATATAGAGCCATTCTTTGTTCATGGAAATACATCACCTTAATTCTTTTTTTTTTTTTTCATAAAGAATGGCGGGACCCTATCCTTATCTTTCTTCGGAAAGGCTTGCATGCCTCAATGCTGAGGTCAACAGCTGCTGCAAGTGCCATGAAAATGGCAGCATCCTCCACACAAGTCACATGCCGCATAGCTAGCTGCACTAATGGCTTGCTACTCTTACCTTCCCCTTGGACTCTGCAGCTCATTACGAAACCACCGGCAATCGGACTTAATGCTGAAAAGTCTCCACTGCTTTGCGGACTGGGTATTGGAGTTGGTCCCTGCCGCATTTGTCGGTCAGTATCAATGAAAAATTCCCCACCCTTTTCGGCACTAATGAGCATCTCGGACATGAGAACCTCAGCTCCATCTTGGGCTTCGGACAGCAAGTGAAACCGACAGCAAATAGAGTCTCTAATGCCACGCTCACGCCACGCCTCAAGCTTTCCCCAAGGCAGCCAACTCTCTGGCCTGCAAATATCAGGACGAACAATCAACCAAGCTCCTGGGTTGGACTTGGCAACCCAATCACAACCTGTTGATGGAACAAAAGGAGTGGTTATGAAGGCTGCCGCAACAGCCGAGCCAGAGAGATCGTGTATCTTCACCTTCCATCCTTTCCTTTCTCTTCTCTCCGTCTCTATGTCTGAACTGTCAGCCGAACCTGTCCAATAAGTGCCTAATGGGTCCACCTTTGCTACCCTGCCATCTCAAAGCAACCATTTAAAATTTTATTAACAGTCAACTAATGAGTAGAGAATAATAAAGAATTGTTCATTGATTTTTCTTGAGCAGCCTGAATATGGTTGTAAGAGTTGTTTAAAGGTGTCCAAATATAGTTTTTTAAAAACTGAGTAATTGCAGCTCTTTTAAAATTGAACTCAACAAATGGAAGATGGACGATGAAATTATATAGTTTTACATAACCTGTCTCGACTAAATTCGCAACTAAAAATTGGTTGCTTGATGGAACCTCGAAGCTGTACTATCTGAGGACTCAGCATGGTCACATCTTCAAACTGAAACACGTATCTTGGATCAGGATCGAGTTGTACTCTCAAATGAAGTTCAGCTCCTGGTTTTCCGCCCTCATGCTTGTTTTTGCCGATGCCAATCCATCCATTGAAAAGAATCACCGGCTTCCCTTGACCCCATTCAGGACCCACCTCCAACTTGAATGTCCCAATCTGCTGTCTCTTGACTCCAACACCACAATGTGAACCCTTCCACCCTGTGAAGACAGTGATCTCCAGATAAGCATGGGGGTTATAGAAACAGCCAGGGGTCAGCAAAGCCTTCACATCAGAGTCTTCTAGATAAAAGCTGGAGGCAATGCTGTGAATATCAGGTGTGGCTTCGGGCGAGGACACTAAGGGAATAGATGTTGTTTGCACAGGGAAACCTCGGAGTCGTATCTCACATGAACATGGTGAAGAGAATGCACGGATTCCAGTTTTTGAAGATTTCAGGGCTGATCCAGGAATCCTCAGACCCAAAGAGCCTATTGACAACCTGATGAAAGCCTGAGGATCCATTTTTGTCATAAATATTTCCCCATTGTATAAACAGCTTTTGATTATGGCAACTCAACCCTGTCATTTCAGCAGTCAATAATATAATTAGATCACAAAAAACAAATTAAGATCTTCACATGTTGATAGCTTGAAATAAGATAATTTTCATTTACATGTAACATTCAATTAAGGTTATTTTCACACTAGAAAGGTAAATAATATTTACTACGTTTTTTCAGCAGCGATAAATGAATAGATCAGTTTATTGCCAGATGTATTCGAGGCCACGATCAGTAGTAGTACGATATGAAGATCTTATCATAAACCTCAGTTGATCAGTTCTCCTGTTTGTCTCAACAATTTGAAAATCTATGCAAAAAATAACCTCCAGGGTCTACAAATTAATGTAAATGTCTATAAGGGATTAAGCTAAACCATATCAGCTGTTGCTTCCAAGCTAAGCAAGTCGCCTAAAGAGTTTATGCTTCTGTTAATTTTCAGATTGTTCTCCTCTAAGTTAAAAACTTTACAGTCTTCAAAGATGATTGAAATAGAACAAACAAGCTCATAGAAGACTAAGAAACAGGAAACAAGGTGATCCGTCAACTTAAAATTGATCTAAAATCTTTGCATTGTAAACGGTGCTTCTTTCATCCAAGCCACATAGAACGTAGATGCAAAGGTTGAACGCGTAATCACCAAAAGAACTGAATTCCAGAGGTTTCTGTAACTAAGACCAGTCAAGAAAAATTATATATATGCCTAGAAACAGTCAAGAAAAGCTGTCAGCCATCTATGATAGATTTTCCTAACTAACAGAAAAGATGCCAACCATCTATCATCAGTTTTCCTAACAAACTTTTCATTCATCATGAAAATGATTACATAAATTAAAAGAAGCCATCAACATCTTCCCTAAATATTCATCAAGTACTTAGCTATACAATCTGGTTCCTTCAAGTTTCTCTTAAAACACCCAACTGACCTTAGCTAAACCAAAAAAGTTACCATAATTAAGCTTCCATGTGAAAGACTACAGAGTTCAATAAGATCCCAACAGAAAACAACAAACTTGTTGCTTAGAATTCAAATTTCTGATCTTTTAACATACTTTTCCATCAACCAACCAAAACAAAAGCCTTGTAATTTGAACTCCAATGGAAAAACCACCAATAAATGGAATACCTATATTGAATTTTAACAAACATATGTTGGTTACTTGCAATCATAACCCCCCGAAAAAAAAAAACTAAACTACAAAACCAGCTAAAAGTCTGCAGCCAATCAACTTACAAAAGTCAAATTCACTTGAACAACCCCACACACATAATCACCCTCAAAAACCAGAATTCATATTGAAGTTAAGTAGAAGAACAAAAGAAAATAAAAATAAAAAGAACCCACCTTTGAATGAAGCTTTTTCTTCATAAAAAAGCTGAAGGAAACAAATTTCCCAGAAAAGAAAACATATCAAAACATTATTTCCCCCCAAAATCCTCTCTCTTTATGTTCTTTCTACTCCAAAATTTATTTTTAAGGAATGTAAACTTTTAATCAGTGTTGTTCAACGACGAAAAAGAAGAAGATGGAAGAAAAAGGCTTTTAAAGGGCTTTAAGGCAATCTGGGTTTTCACGTAAGGGTCTGTTTTTCACAGATCACGAGGAAACACTCTTTCTCCTTTTAATTTTTCTTTAGTTTTATTCCTTTATAAGCCCCTCTTTCTTGGGTTCATTTTTTTTTCTCGAATGTGAGTATGTAAATATTATAGTAATTAAAATATTATTTTTGCATAATTGTCACGAAATGGAGGCAGAAAGTAAAGAATTTGTCTTTTTCCTACAAGTACTAAATCAATGGCGGAATAGAAGAGAAAATTGTTTTAATAAAATACAATACTAAATACAAAAATATTGAGATTGTACTGAAAAAATAAAATAAAATAAAATAAAATAATTGGAGAGAGAGGACGTGAATACAGCTGTAACCAACGCAAGGGTTTGGTCGATTTGCTAAGCAAAGAAGGTATCGTTTTCGGACACATATGCTTCTCAATTTTTCTTTATATACTTTTATATTTTAATTTTTTAATTTATTTTCCAAGAACTATCCCTATATTATATTTACAAAAAGAAGACGTATTCCAAATTTTCTTATCTCAATTTCAAAATATTTTAAGATAAAAAAGAATTTCTTATTTAATTAAATTACACCATTAGTTACTAAATTATGAATAGATTTTTGTTTTGGTCATTAAATTATTTAAAAGCTTTCATTTAAGTCATTCGACTATTAAAATTATTGTTATATGACTTTCTTTGTTCGCACTATGTGCATCAATTCAATTTTTTTTTCATTAAACTACTTTAGACATTACGAATCTGTGAATTAAAGTTCAAACAGTTTTTTTTTTCGATCTCCGACACTAATAGTCAGGTTGACTTGGATCTAATGTATTTTCTTCTACTCGTCGATGGATACTGATCTACCGTATTGATTGTCAAATGGTCTCTTAGAGCTTATTAGCCAAACTTTAAAAAAAATAACTATCAAATCATTTAAATAAGAATTTGTAAATAGTTTAATGACTTAAATAAAAATTTTCAAATAATTCAATAATTAAATTGTAATTTTTAATTAAATAAGGAGAATAAGAGTTATGATTAATAATATATTTTGACTTTTTTAAAATTTTTTGTAGTGGACTAAATCATTACTTATCGATTCACCGATGGCGTAGTGACTAAAAATTTTCTTAATGTGCTACCCAGCTTAACAATACGAATTGATTATTGTTCATTTATATATTCTTTTATTTCTATTGTTCACTTAATATTGAAAGTATACTTTATATTACTATTTGTATAGTATTAAATTCCTTTAAAAACAATTAAATTAAAAATTCTGCTTACAAAATAATAATTCAAATCAACCGACATAAATTAATATAAAATAAAATTTATTCAAGACTCCTTGTGTTTCTTTACTAAATAAACCTATTTCATACGTAATAAAAATTCTTAAACTGTTTTGTGTAATTTAATTTATTTATATTTAATTTTAAAATTGTTAGACCATAATATGAATAAAGATAAATATGCTAGTTCTCAAGCACTATCAACTCTATTTAGTACAGTGTAGGTAGGGCAGAGCAAGAAAAGACCTTGATCTAAGTTAATATATAGTAAAATGGTACTTGAGCCCTCTAAATAATCAAACTTTGATTTAGTCCTTGTAAAAATAGTAAAATTATAAGTTATACAATGATAAATTTACATTTTAGCACTCATATTTATAATTCAACTTTGCCTCCCCAAAAAAATTATAGCTTCGCCCCTAAATGTTGGACCACTTCTTACACCAAAAACCAATAAGAAGCAAGATTGAGAAACAAGCATAAGACCACAAGGTATTATCCCTCTCAAATCTTTATCTTCTTCACTTAGCTAAGATAGTTTACTCTCTTTACAGCCATGCGTCCTTGTGTAACACTCTATACCTGACCCGGTCGCCGAGCCCGAAAATCAGGATGTCACACCATCATCACACATCATATGCATTACAAATGGTCTCATTATTTAGCAAACATCTTCTATTTTAGGTTTTGAATAATTATAAGTCATACATACTCCAATCATCATTAAAACATGCTAAACATTCATCAAGCGAGCTTGGATCAATATCCATTAATCCTAAGAACAAATAAGTTGTGAAAATATCCAAACATCATGGCAACATTTATGCAACAATTCTACCACGTTGCCTTTATTTCCCCAAAACATAAATGAATAAATAGCACGTACGAAATAATGCTAAGTTTTGCTTGGATCACTTATTTGGAACCACACCGCTCACACAAGAACACAACTAATCTGCAATGGTTTAAAAATGAGTGGGTGAGCTTTACAAGTTTAGTGAATGATCAGAATAGCTAGCAAGCAAACATGTCATCTTGCATTAACGAAACAACTTATATATCACAATTACAATATTTCCAACTCTAGTGTCATACTACTTATTCATGCATTATTCATTAATTTGTTTACATAGTAATCACATACACATTTAGGCATATATCACATTACACATATCCACATTTAATGATAATTTGGCACTTAGGCTATGAAACACAGAATTGGGCTCTATCACCACACATCGGATACACGGGTCTCCAACACATCAAATGACTCATAGAGTCGAACATATCCCAAAAAGTGTAGCATATAGTTAGCACTCTCCAACACACCAAACATATCCCGGTGAATGGAGCTTAGCTCACATTACCTTATCTCTCTAAATCTGTTCAGGGCCTTAACTCCCCAAAAGCACAACACATGTAGGTGAGTACTTACAATCTTATGGCATGCCAACAATATCCAATGGTCTCAAAGTTCACAAGGCCAAAATATCTGTAATTAACACACATAATTACTTACCGTTTTCTACATTTTATCACTACATAATCACATTATAAGCACAACATAATCACTATCATATGACACGTATAACATGCCCACAATCAACTCTTTCACAATAGCTATCATAATTTTATTTTACATGTCACAATATCTCATTTTAATCCAAAATTTCATAACACATAATCACATATTATATCAAGAGTATGAGAAAGCTTAGACTTGAAATTTAGAGTAGGGGTTTAGGCTACTTCTAAATTCCCAATTAATGCAATGAATCGTGTCTACAAGCAGCGATTCTAAACATTCACTAATAACGCTTTCATCGAGATGGTAAAAGCTCAAACTAGCATTTTCTTAACTTGTAGAAGGTCCTAACGAATTTGAAGCTTCAACCAAATAAATCACACAACAACAAAATCAACATTTAGCCAAAAACTCTCCTAAATCTACTAAAAACACAAGCCTAAGCTAAATTCTCTTGAATCTGAAACCTTCGACATAGAAAACTTGAATTTCAATTATCTCAGTCTACACTTAATATTTTTTTCCTAAAACCGATTCCATTCATCTAATTATTTACCTACGACTGATTCTCAACCTTTAAACTATGCAAAACTACCCAATTCATGGTATTGACATTTTTTGACATGTTATGGCAATTTTCACGAAAGTTCATTAAATCCTTAGAAATTTTTAACGGAACTTCAAAGTAAGTTTAGAAACCTTCTAATCTCATCAAAACTAATTGAAAAATAATTTGAAACCATATTTTTATCCAAAATCCCGAAATCCACCATTAACGACTCAATTTTTTACTTTTATTTAAAACATGTGATTTAATGATTAGAAACTCAGTTTAGAGGATCAAATAACATAAAAAACTAATAAGAAATTGAATCATTACCTTCGATGGAAGAAAAAAGAAGGTTTAGTAAAAAATCTAAAAAATCCACAACTTTAGAGATGACAAAAATCAATGGTGCTTTTGGTATTTTTCTTAAAATTCTATGGAGTTTTATGGCTTGGGGAATGATAGAAATCAAAAGAATGAAGTTTAGAAATCAAAATTGAGTGGGAAGTGCTTAGAGAAGCAAGGGACAATAACACAAAACAAAATGGGAATAAACTAACGCGAAACCTATTAATTGGGGATGATATTAGGTTGAATTTTAAAATTTGGTTTAACTGCCTCTTAGACACTTAGACCCTATTTCAAAATGAAAGGTCTTTTCAGCATTCTTTTCAAAAATTAATTTGATTTTCTAAAATCCATATTCGAAAACATTTTTGGTTTACCATGCTACGAAATTTTTGAGCACACTAGAGCTAAAATTCCCATTTTACCCTAAAAAATTCTAAGCCCTATTTTAAGGTGTGACAAATCTCTCCCTCTAAAAAGAATTTTGTCCTCGAAATTTACTTGAGCTAAATAAATAAGGATATTACTGTCTCATCACATCTTTTACTTCTCAAGTAGCCTTTTTTGTTTTGTGGTTGTGCCATAAAAATTTAACCAATAGAACTCTCTTGTTTCGCAAAACATTCTCTTCACGAGCTAGAATCTCAACCAGTTCTTCCTCATAAGTGAGATCAGTTCAAACTTCAATCTCCTCCACTCGCACAAAATGCGACGGATCCAAACGGTACTTCCGCAACATAGACACATGGAAAACAACGTGAATTCGCTTAAGTTTTGGCAACAACTTGAGTCGATAAGCTACGAAACCAATCCTCTCAACAACTTTATAAGGTCCAACATACCTTGGACTCAATTTACCTTTACTTCCAAACCTAAAACCTTTTTTCAAGGTGAAACTTTCAAGAACACCTTATCGCCAACTTGAAACTCGATATCTCAACATTTCAAATTCGCATAAGATTTCTGCCTATCAAATGCTACTTTTAATCAATCATAAATCAACTTCACCTTCTCTTTAGTCTCACAAACTAAATCCAGTCCAACAACTCGCTTCTTATCCAATTTTGTCCAACACAAAGGAGTTCTACATTTCCTACCATACAACGTTTCAAATGGTGCCATACAAATACTCGCTCGAAAACTGTTGTTGTAAGCAAAATCTACTAACGGAAAATATCGCTCCCAACTAACAATGAACTCGATCACACAACTTCGCAATATGTCCTCTAGAACTTGAATTATCCTCTCAGACTGTCCATTAGTTTGGGGGTGATAAGCCATACTGAAACTAGATTTTGACCCCAAAGCCTCTTGCAAACTCGTTCAAAACCTCAAAATAAAATGTGGGTCTCTATTTGAAATAATAGAAACTAGACTTCCATGGAGATGTACAATTTTAGTGATGTACAACTCAACTAACTTCTGCAAAGAATAATTAGTACGCACTGCCAAGAAGTGTGCACTCTTCAAGAATCGATCAACTATTATCCATACTGAATCCTTCTTCGTTGGAGTTAATGGCAAACCTGAAATAAAGTTTATAATGATCCTTTCCCACTTTCATTCAGGAATCATAATCGATTGCAACAAACTTGAAGGAAACTGATGCTCTAACTTTACCTTCTGACAAACCAAACATCGAGTTACAAAATCTATAACATCATGCTTCAAACCAGGCCACCAATAAATCTCTTAAAGATCATGATACATTTTACCACTATCAGGATTGTAACAGTCCGTTTTCAGTGAAATCAAAATAGTGATTTTGGGACCACAAATCCAAAGTCAAAAAATTTATTTTAATATTATTTTAATATCTACAGCATGATAATATGATAGTATAAAAATTTCATTAAGAAATTTTACCATTTGTATGCTCAATTTAATGAAAGGACTAAATCACATAAAGTGCGAAAGTTGTGTTCTGTTAGTTAAAGGTGTTAAATAGCTATAGAGCCTTAAAGTGGAGGTTCTTATATGGTAATTAGACCATTAATTGAGTTAGTGGATGTGCATGGCTTGGTAATTATGAAATATTTAAAGTTAGGTAAGGGTAATTTGGTAATTAGGTAAATAAAAGCTAAATTAAATAAAAGAAAAACCTAAAAGCTATCATCTTCTTCCATTTTACATGCCTTAGCCAAATTTCACCATTGGAGAAGAGGAAATTTTTTTTCAAGCCATTTCCTTTGCATGTAAGTGAAAACCTATCCCGTTTTTAATGATTTTTATGTTTTCGGGATCGTTGTAGCTTAACCTAGCTAACTAGAGGACTAATTTGCAAAATGGTTGAGAGTATAGGGTTTTTCCATGAGATCATTTTATTTGTTTGTTAAGTTTAATGAAATAAAATGAATCCTTGTTGTGAGTTAAACACTTTTTGTTAAGTGATTTTTAATGAAATTGTTAATTAGGGGTTAAATTGTGAAATATAAAAATTGTACGGTAAATGTGTGAAATTGTGAAATGTATGGACTACTATGAGTATATATAATATCTGGCTAGGCCTAGGTGTGTATGAAATTGCATGAATTTCATTTTTATGAGCCTAGGGACTAAATTGTAAAGAAGTTAAAAGTATAGGGGCAAAATAGTAATTTTTCCATAACATGATTTTTGGATTGAATTGTATAGAATGAAGATTAAGTTAGTTAAATTTGATTATATAGATCAAGAAAAGCAACCTTCAGAATTAAATTAGGGAAAAGACAGAGTAGTGGACTAATCGATCGATTTTCTCCGTACTAATTCGAGATAAGTTCGTATATTTAATAAGCATTAAATTATATGTGTTTTAAATGCTTAATTAATATAATTGTGATGATAAACACCGCGAAAATTCTCGGTGAGATATCGGCAACATATGAATCCCAGTTGAACTTTAGGAATAGATAGGATACAAATGACATGTCATTAGGGGTTATCATGTTTTGGGTACTGGTTTCATACGTCCTATCAGTGGTTGAGTTTCCGACATGTGTTGTGGTTACTTTGCAGCTTGTGTGAGCAATACCGTGTAGCTACGTCTTGACTGATAGCTCTTGTGAGCAGACCCAGTGATGGCTTGAGAGTGAGCATTAATATGAGATATGAGATAGTGGTGGTTTTGACCACGTATTGGCACTTAGTGTGCGAGATATCTGAGTATCCTATAGTATTCCAAATGATTCAACGGGCACAGTGATGATATGAAGTTATACGAGGTTGATACAAACTAGTAGAGGTATTCATGTGAAATACGAGAAGTAATTCATTTTGATATATTCATACATAGCTAACATGATTGTGGATTATGTGTTAGGCTTTGGGCCAAATGGAGTTATCTATGTCCTAATTTTGCTTATATAAATTGTGGATGAATGGTAAGTTGTATTTCTAGTTATACGAACTTACTAAGCTTAATTGCTTACTTTATTTATTTTTTCATATTTTATAGCATTTCGGAAGCTCTCTCATTTTGGAAGTTGTCGGAGATTGCGTCACACTATCAAATACACATTTTGGTACTTTGAACTTTATATTTTGGGTAAATGGCATGTATAGTTGTTTTGGCTAATGTAGCCTATATGTCTTGTTGTGTTTTGGCCATTTAATTTGGCTTGAAAATGGTATATGTTTGGTTATGTGAATATGTATAAATGACCTTATGGTATGTGGTGTATAGTTGCTATGTGAATGCCTTCTTTGTGAATTAGTATTGTGGGTACCAAATGGTTGAAATTGAGATGTCGTATGCATGTTGAATTTAGGCACAATGTCTCATATATGAGTTTGACCATTTAGGTATATTTTGGAAGTGTGATTGGTATGTTTTAAAGTGGTCAATGAATGTGATTATGGGTATGATGTTGTATGTGTGGATATTACCTATTATAAACTTGATATAGGTTGGTTTTGAATGCTTATTTATGCCATGGTTGTATGCGCATTCTTGAGCTTAGGTTGGTACCACATTGGGCGAGAAATATGACTTGGAAAATAACCTATTTTTGTCTACACGGGCAGAAACACGGGCATGTGTCTCAGTCGTGTGTGACACACAGCCAGGTGACACAGCCGTGTGTCCCCTGATACTTCTTTAGAAATCAAGTCAATAGCTTCACACGGCCTAGCACATGGGCGTGTGGCTTGGCCGTGTGGCACAAGTTAGTATACCCTCCAATTTTCACATGGCCTAGCATACGGCCTGGCACACGGACGTGTGAGGCCATTTCAAAGGGTACACGGCCTGGCACACGGGCGTGTGGGTTGGCTGTGTGACCCAAGTCAATGAGTTACACGAGGTCGGGCACGGGCTGGGACACGGTCGTGTGTCCCCATTTCGAATGCCCACACGGCCTAGCCACATGGGCATGTGTCCCCTGCACCTTGGAAAATTTCAGTGTCTTTTTAAAAATTGCTTGAGTACTCTGTTTAGTCTCGAACCACTTTTAATGTCTATTTAGGGCCTCGAGGGCTCGTATTAGGGACTATATGAATGAATTTGAATGGTTGTTAAATTGAATGAGAAATGAATTCGAGATGTATGATTGTTTGACCTATAAGTCTGGTAATGCTCTGTAACCCTGCTCCGGCATCGGATACGAGTTAGAGGTGTTACAGGGATGCATAGTGTAAAGGCTACTATGAGCCTCGGTAAGAATCGCTTGCCTCAAATCTACATCATGTGACACACATAATCTACCTCGAAAGTTCAATATACCATTATTGTCAACATCAAAATCTCTCTTGACACCTGCTCAACCTATCGAATTCTCTTTAACAACTTTCTATATAACAACTGTTTCTCCTTAACTTGTTGCGACAATGTCGGCCTCACTTGAAGTTCAGCAAACAAACCACCATCACTAGATAAACTCAAACGCGCAAACATTGCTCTCAACTCTGCCATCGACTTTCTACTCAAAGCGTCAGCAACAACATTCGCCTTGCCAGGATGATACTCTATCAGATAATCATAATCTTTCAAAAGCTTAATCCAACGCCTTTGCCTTAAATTCAACTTATTTTGGGTGAGTTGGTACTTGAGGCTCTTATGATCTGTGTAGATGATACACTTCTCTCCATACAAGTAATGATGCCAAATCTTAAGCGCAAATACCACAACAACCAATTCCAAATCATGAGTAGGATAATTGCGCTCATGCGTCTTCAACTGTCTTGAAGCATAAGCCACAGTTTTACCCTCTTGCATTAACACACAAACGAGACCCGAATACGAAGCGTCACTGTAAGCCACAAAATCTTTTCCAGGCTCTGGTTCAATCAACACAGGTGTCTCATTCATTCAAAACTGCCTTAAGTTGTTCAAAACATTTATGCCTTTTGACAGTCTATTCAAACACCATGCTTTTCTGAAGTAGTTCCGCTAAGGGTGCAACAATTGGGGAAAGCCTTTCAATGAACCTATGATAATAACCAGTCAAACCCAAGAAACTCTGAACTTTAGTAGCACTCCTAAGCAACTTGCACTCTAAGATTGCCTCAATCTTCTTTGTACCCACTTGAATCCTTTCTGCTGACACAACATGACCTAGAAACACCAATTCCTTAAGCCAATATTCACACTTACTCAACTTCGCAAACAACTTCTTATCTCACAGAATCTGTAAAATAACCCTTAAGTGCGTGTCGTGATCTTCCTTAGATTGAGAATACACCAAAATATTGTCTATGAAGACAACCACAAATTGATCCAAGTACGAATGGAATACTTGATTCATCAAATCCATGAATGCAATAGAGACATTAGTTAAACCAAATGGCATGACGAAAAACTCATAATGCCCATACCGAGTCCTAAAAATAGTTTTCAAGATATCAAACTCCTTTACCTTCAATTGATAATACCCAGATCTTAAATCAATCTTTGAAAACAGTGCTGCACCTCAGGTTATGATCAAAAAAATCAACAATTCGAGGCAAAGGATACTTGATTGCAGCCATAAACCAACTAAAAATTTGACAAAGGCAAGTGCACCTATCAATAAATAGTATAGCTACGGTGAGTAAAGATATCGTTCCCATAAGGATTAAAAGTACTATTAATTACTATCTTTCTATTATTTAACAGACAAATTGGAGAGATTGATTAAAACTAAAATTAACTAAATTAATTAACTAAAGAACATGAAAACGAACGAATCAGGAAAACAAACGATTAACAACCAATAAACGAAACAATACCCAGGAAAGAATCCACCTAGATTTCATCTGTCACTATCAATCTGAATTAAACAATTTCTTCACTTAGTATCTTAATTCGTGGAAATACCTAAATTATTCTAATATCTCTTTCGAGAGTAAGAGAAACTGACTCTAGGTTGATTAATTAAAATTTCTTTCTAATTAAAACCCTATTATCGCATTAACTCGATTTATGGATCCCCCTATTAGATTTGACTCCAATCCGGTTGATTTATGTTGTCCAATTTCTAGGATCGCATGCAACTCCACTCAATTATGCTAGATCTACTTTAAACAGGGACTTTTCCTCCTCTGATCTAAGCACAAAAAACATGGATTAATAATAAGGAAATATTAAACTAAGAATTAAGCACACATAATTGAGAACAAGATTCAAGTATTTATTACGTAAAATAGAAATCAAAAGAGAGAATTTATCATAGGGTTCATCTTCCTAGGTATTTAGAAAATTATTTCATAATCGCAAATAAAAACACCCCAAAGAAAATATAACCACAAGAAATAAAGAAATTCATAATAAACTTCAAAGAAATCTACAATCTTGATGGAAATCTACTTCATAGTCGACTTCAATGTTGTTTTTCAAGTTTTTTTCTTCAATATTCTCTGACGGTTTACTCCGCTCTTCTTATATTTGGTATATATAGGTCTTAGAATACCCGCAAAACCTAAAAATTATGTTTTTTCGTGTGTTTAGAGTGCAGATCGTGATTTCCACATGGTCTGGCAAATGGCCATGTGGTAGCCCTTGTGGATCACACAGCCATGTGCCTAGCCTGTGTGGAATCACCCAACCTGTGTGGCTCTTGAAACCTGCTCCGATTTTTTGATTTTTGCTCGTTTTTCAATTATTTTGCTCCCAAATGCTCTCCTATGTATAGAAACATGAATTTAAGGGATTAGGAGCATAAAATTCACCATTTTAAATCGAATAATTATCCAAAAATGCATTAGTAATGAGGATAAAACATGCTACTTTTAGCACCTATCAATACTTGTTCTTAATATTCAACTTATTCGACTACCTATAGTTAATACACAACCGCATCGTACCATCCTTCTTCTTCAAAAAAAAATCGGTGCGCCCCACGGAGATACACTCGGTCAAATAAAACCTCTGTTAAGCAACTCTTGCAACTGAATCTTTAATTCCTTAAGCTCTTTTGGTGCCCTGCGATAGGGCGCAATAGACACTGGTGCAGTATCAGGATAGAGTTCAATACCAAACTCAACATTACATTCCGGCGGTAAACCAGACAACTCTTCAGGAAATATGTCAGAAAGTCCTTAATAGTGTGAATATCCTGAACTCTCAACTCCTTATTAATCAAATTCATCACATAAGCTAAGTAAGCTTCACAACCTTTTCCCATCATCTTTTCAGCCTTCATAGCCAAAACCACATTAGACATAAATCCCGGTCTTTCACCTACAAAAAACAATTTCCACCCCATCGCTATTCCTCAAAGTAATTTGTTTCGTCTCAAAATCTACCTTAACCTTATGCTCGGTCAACTAGTCCTTACCAAGAATCACTTCAAAACCATAGAAAGGCAATTCCATAAGATCAATAGAGAAAATGTGCCCTTGAATCATAAGTGGACATCTACAGTAAACTTTATTCACTCCCACACTATAACCAAAGGAATTGATAATAGTCATACTCAAATCAATAGTCTCTACAGGAATCCCTAACTTACAAGCCAATTCACTTAAGATATATGAATGCGTAGAACTAGAATCCACGAAAGAAAATATGGGAGTAGACTGCTAAGTGAAAGTACCTGCAATTACATTAGTCTGATTTTGATCCTCTGGCTCCTTAACAGCATAAACCCAAACTAGAACTCCAGACTCAACCTATGTAGCAACAGTATGAGCAACAATTCGCTGCCTAACCGGTTTCCCATTACCTCTACTGTGACCACGACCTCTAGCAGGCGCAGAAGCATTTGCCGAACTATGAATCTGTGGAACCTCAACTCTATTTAGGCAATCTCTCAGAAAATGTTCCTTTGAACCACACTTAAAATAACCACCTGTCATCTTGCGACACTCACCAGGATGCCTATGCTCATAGTGTGCACAAAGTGGCCATCTAGAACCACTAGTCGAACTGCAAGTACTAACCATAAGACTAATCTGCTGCCTAAACTAACTCGGTTGAGACCCACATCTCGTACCCATACTAGAACTATGACTGTCATGCCCTCTCCTAGGCAATCGACTAGATGCACCATTAGAAGTCCCCTTACCAGATTTAGTAACCACAAAACAAGGTAGCTCAGCCAAAGTCTCCCAGCTGCTTTAGATTTTTCAACTAATTTATAAAACATCTCTGCATTCTGAGCAACCAAGTAAACCTGAATCTCATGATTAAGCCCAAAACGAAACCTCTTACAATGATCCATGTCAATTAAAACCATCTTATGTGCGTATTGACTAAGTCCCATAAACTCTGCCTCATAGTCACCCACTGATATATCACTTTGAACCAAATCCAAAAACTCACATTTACCAGCCTCCATGTACTGCTTGCCCATAAATTTCCTCTTAAAAACCTCAAGAAAACAACCTCAAGTCAAACGATCATCAGTAGTACCTCTCTTAACCATATTCCACTAACGATGAGCCTTACCTTCAATTAGGGACACAGTACAACCCAACTTCTCATTGCCAGAATAAGACATCTACTAGAGGGTCCTTTCAACACCTTCCAACTAGTACTCAGCTACGGTCGGATCGATCCCTTTTACTCCAAAAAACTCTTTACCACCCAACGTTCGTAGACATTCAAGCAACAACCCTCTATTAACAGGCGCATGATTGGCAGGTGCAAGAGCATGGTTAGCACCAAAAATACACTAAAATACTCCAATCATAGCTTCTATTAAAGGGCAACACCCTTATCATGTATGTTTACTCTACGTGGTGGCACAGGAGGTGTAGAGGATGTACCATCCTCTTGAGCAATAGCTCCCACTTTAACACGTCTAAAAGGCATATCAAATAATCTAACGTGCAAACAAGCAAGCAAATGTGTGAGTGGCGAGAAATAATCTAAGTTACATCCCTGCAAGAAAACTTTAGGATTAAAGCAATGTGTTCTCGTTCTTACCCCAAATGCAATTCAATTAGGGATAATTTCAACAACCTAAGCAATCAGAGTAACTTAAACACTTAGGTTTCACAACCCCAATCCATACAACAGTCACCTAAGTTTGAGTATTAGTGAACCTATGCTCTGATACAACCAAATGTAACACCCTATACCTGACTCGGTCGTCGAGCCGAATATCAGGATGTCACACCACCATCACACATAATATGCATTTCAAATGGTCTCGTTATTTAGCAAACATATTTTATTTTAGCTTTTGAATAATTATAATCCATACAGATTACATTCATCATTAAAACATGCCAAACATTAATCAAGTGAGCATAAAACGAGAATTAAACATGTATTAGAACAACACAAAAAAATATTGAAAAAAATCACGTAGGTATTGATACTGAATCAAATGTATTAATATTACTCTCAAATGTTATCAATTTTGATTGGAAAATCGATACCAAAGTAGTATTGTGTTTCTTGTTTAAAATCAAAACCTTAGAAATATCGGTACCTTGCATAAAGTATCAATTATTTTACCCTCAGTATCGATACTCGTAATGTGGTATCGATACAATATTTTTGAAAGGCATATATCACATTACACATATCCAAATTTAATGATAATTTGACACTTGAGCTATGGAATATAGAAGTGGGCTCTATCACCACACATCGGATACACAGGTCTCCAACACACCAAATGACTCATAGAGTCGAACATATCCCAAAAAGTATAGCATATAATTAGCACTCTCCAATACACCAAACATGTCCTAGTGAATGGAGCTTAGCTCACATTACCTTATCTCTCCAAATTTGTCCCAGGCCTTAACGCCCTAAAAACACAACACGTATAGGTGAGTACTCACAATCATATGGCATGCTAACTATATCCAATGGCCTCAAAGTTCACAAGGCCAAAATATCTGTAATTAACATACATAATTACTTATCGTTTTCTACACTTTATCACTGTATAATCACATTATAAGCACAACATAATCACTATCATATGGAATGTATAACATGCCCACAATAAACTCTTTCACAATAACCATCATAAGCTTATTTCACATGTCACAATATCTCATTTTAATGCACAATTTTACAACACACAATCACATATTAAATCAAAAGTATAAGAAAGCTTAAACTCAGAATTTAGGGTAAGATTTTAGGCTATTTCTAAATTCCCAATTAACGCAATTAATTGTGTCTACAAGCAACGATTCTAAATACTCACCAGTCACGCTTTCGACAAGATGCCAAAAGCTCAAACTAGCCTCTCCTTAACTCATAAAAGGTCCTAATCAATCCGAAGCTTCAACCTAATAAATCACACAACACAATCGACATTTAGCCAAAGACTCTCCTAAATCAACCAAAAATACGAGCCTAAGCTAAATTCTCTTGAAATCTAAACATTCGACATAGCAAACTTGAATTTCAATTATCTCGGTCTACACTTAATCTTTTAGCTGATTCTATTCATCTAATTTTTCACCTACGACTGATTCTCAACCTTTAAACTATGCAAAACTACTCAATTCATGGTATTGATATTTTTTGGTATGTTATGGCAATTTTCACGAAAATTCATTAAATCCTTGTAAATCTTTACCCAAACTTCAAAGTAAGTTTAGAAACCTTATAATCTCATCAAAACTAATTGAAAAACACTTTGAAACCACATTTTTACCCAAAGTCCTGAAATCTACCATTAACGACCCAATTTTTAGCTTTTATTTAAAACATATAATTTAATGGTTAGAAACTCAGTTTAGAGGGTCAAATAACATCAAAAACTAATAAGGAATCGAATCATTACCTTTGATAGAATAAAATCGAAGGTTTAGTAAAAAATTTGAAAAACCCACTACTTGAGAGATGACAAAAATGAATGGTGCTTTAGGTGTTTTTCTTACAATTCTATGGAGTTTTATGACCTGATGAATGATAAAGATAAAAAGAGTGAAGGTTGGAAATCAAAATTGAGTGGAAAGTGATTTGAGAAGCAAGGGACAGCAACATAAAACAAAAAGGGAAGAAACTAACGTGAAACCTGTACGTGGGGGATGATATTAGGTTGAATTTTAAAATCTAGTTTAACTGCCTCTTAGACACTCAAAATTTAGACCCTTTTACAAATCAATCCCTATTTCAAAATTAGAGGTCTTTTCAACATTCTTTTCAAAAATTTATTTGATTTTCTAAAAGTTATAGTTGAAAACATTTTCGATTTATCATGCTATGAAATTTTTGAGCACACTAGAGCTAAAATTCTCATTTTACCCTCGAAACTTCTAGGCCTTATTTTGGGGTGTGACACATTGACTGTCTTAAGAATCATAGAACGATTAGAGTGTTAAATCTAACACCCCTTAGTGTCAACTCTAACTTTTAGCACCATCAAGTTTCAGTTTTTTTTTCCGTGTATTTCCATCAAGCTCTAGCTTGAGATAGATTCTTGGCTTTTTCATGTTATATTTGGGATTCTATCTTTACAGGTTCCTCCAAATTTTTGGTTTTCTTAAACCTTTTTCTATTTCTAATTTCTTTAACTCTCTTACATTTTTTGGTGTTATTGGTCTCTTGTTCATCTTGGGTTTCTTAAAGCTTATCCCCAGTTTTTGGTTTTTTATAGCTCCTAGAATTTTTGAGTTTGATAAAGCTTCTATTTTTAATCTACATGTTTGGATTTCTTAGAAGTTTCTCTATTTTTGGGTTTCTTAAAGCTTTCATCTTTTGGTTTTATATAACTTCCCAAGTATATTTAATCTCTATTTTTGGGTTTATTAGAGCTTCCTCCATTTTTTTGTTTTGTAAATTTTTCATATTCAATCTCCATTTATGATTTTCTTAAAGCATAATCCATTTTTGGGTTTCTTAAAGCTCTCTTCATATTTTTGTTTCATGATGTTTTCCCAACATAATCTATAATCACATTTGTAGCCTAAATTCTACAATCATAATTCTACGATCACAATTTTATTTCATGTATCTATAATCACATCTATTGTCTAGTTTTTGCAATCACGTACATAGTCTGCAATAACATCTATAGTCTAAATTCTTCAACCATGATTTTGTAGTCCATATTCTAAGGCCACTCTAAAGTTATGATTTTAAGGGCACTTCGAGGTTACAATTCTAAGGTTACTATGAAACAATGATTTTGATGTAATGACTTTGAAGTCATGAAAAATTTTGAGATCGTTGCAACTAGAATAAATTCAAGTTTAAACTGCCATTCTTGTTTTCTATTAAATTCTTATTTTCTTTCAGTGAAGCCCCAACTCTCTTTATGTGGTTTTTTAGGTACAACTATTGTGATATTTGTTGGTTTATTTTTGTGAAGTTTCAACTTCTTTCATTTTATTTTTTGGTACAACTATTATGTTGTTTGTTAGTTTTGTTTTTGCAAAACTTCAACTCTTTTCATGTTATTGTGGGTGCAATTCCCATGTTTTGCTTATTCCACATTGTTTGTAGGCTTTCTTTCCATGGGTTTTGTTTTCTTTTCCAAGTTGTTCGTGGGTGTAACTCTTTGTTTTAGAATTATTTTTTGTGGTGTTTCGACTGTCTTCCATGTTTTCTTGTAGATTTTGTTCCTTTGGAGCTTCGACTTCCTTAATGTCATTTTTGGATACAACTCTCGTGATTATTTGTAGGTTTTATCTTTATGGAACTTCAAACTCTTAGATAATCAATTTGCCTTATCTGTCGTAATTTGATAGATCAAATTAGGCTCCCCATTCACTTAATGAGCTTATTCTCGAGCAATTTAAATGTCTTTTCTCTATTTTTACTTAGTTTTAGTTCTTTATGTTAATAAGTGAATTAATGCATTTTATGTTACTTTGGAGACCTGAATAGGTCAAATGCACCATAGGGACCCTAACGGTTGATTGAGTATTGTAGGGAGTCAATGGTGACCCGAACATGAATGAAAACATCACCTAGAAGGTGGTATCGTGATATTGAAATATGGAAGTCGTGATACCTCTAACAGTGTTGAAACAAGAAGAATTGAGGCCATATACCATGGTATTGCGATACCAGACTTGGTTATCATGATACCCAACCTCTTAAAGACCCCCTATTATTTCAAGACTGTCGTGGATATCGCAATATCGAACCATGGGTATCGTGATACCCTTGACGAGAGGAGACAAAAATTGACTGTAATGGTAGTCCTTGTCTAATTTCAACACTAATAAAAAATACACGCTGAGGGGCATTTTGGGCATAATTTTTGGATTATAATAAGATAAAAGAAGTCTTCTTTTGGCTGAAAAAAGGGGAGACCTTTAGACTATTTGTCTTTCTCATCTTTTTTAGCTTAGGGTTTAATTGCTTTTTTCATCTATTTAGTATTCAAGCTCTTTCTTTTCTGGTTCTATGTTAAGTTAGTTAGTTAGTTAAGTTTACTATAGCTAGGTGTTAATTAGTTTTAAATACTTCAATTTTCCTTAAAGTTACACTTTAATCCTTTGGTTTAATATTATTCAACTTTGTTTTATTTTACATGTTAAAAATCATTTGTTTAGTGTTTATTCATCTATGCTACCATTGTTATGTTCTCCAAGCTTTTGCAATAAATCTTGGGTTTTTATTACTTTGCTTTACATTTAAGTTGATGCAATTTTTAACAGATTATTTGTTGTTTGGGTGTTTAGATATAATCATGAGTAGCTAAATTCTAAGTGGTTGGTTGATGGAAATGTTGGGAAAGTGATTTTTAGGTCCAAGGACAAAATCATAAAATATGGACTAAATCGAATAGAATTCCAAACTTAGGATTGATGCCCATAAGGGAAAATTTAGATAAGTGAGACAAAAAGAAGATCTTATCAGGCACCAATTCGATTGTCCTGAGTTAGTGTGGTGAGGTCAAGAGATATACCAGACTAATTTGTCTAATTTGGTAAAACTGAGACCGAGAGGTAAAATTGAACCAATTTAGTAGTATTAGCGATTTAGATCCCTAATTCAAAGGTTAACCAACAACATGGAAATTAACCAATCGCTGTCTATTATCGAATTTTTTAGTTTCATAGGTTGCGTGATTTACAATTTAGTCTTTTCCATTTTTTAGATAATTAGTTAGTTTAATTCGCCTTCAATTATGATTTGTCGTAAAGTTTTATGTATGCATTTGAACCATAATCTATGTTTTATATGGATAATTGCATCAAATCAAAGTTCATATATTAAATTACACATTAGGCCAAAGTTTATGTATAGTTTTGATATTTATCCCACTTCATAATGTGGAAAGAAAATTGAAAAGGTTAGAAATTTAAGGGTAGAAAATAGAAAGATAGAAAATATAAATTTTCTTTCTATAAGCTTGCTTAGTATGAAATATGAAAAACTAAAAGAAAATTTATTTTTTATCCATTGTTTGGTAGGGTTTAAAATGAAAAGGAAAGAAAATAAAAATTTTGAAAATTACATAATTTTGAACTAACACACACTCTTCTCTCATTTTCTTTGCTCTTATCATTTCAATTTGAAATGATTGGTTTTTATGCATTAAAATGAAAATTTATTATCTCTCGTGTTTTCATTCCTCTCACTTTTCTTCCATACCAAGCATACTCTTTATTTTCTTTCCACTCTCTCCTTCCATTCTTCTATTTTTTCACTCAACCAAGAACACCATTTATGTGTCTTGAATATTCTCTCTCTCTCTCTATATATATATATGAGTGTTAGTAATCCATTGTATACCATCACACAAGGCCTTAGCTTAATGGCAATTGTAAGACCTAGATTTGACATGTCTTATTTTTAAAAAAAAGGTATATATATATATATATATCGAGAATTTGATAAGTTGTATCTAGTTAGTATCTAAATTTGAAAACCTTAAACATTTTCATAACATTTTTATGGTGAATGTACTTGAGAGATCATTCTATTATAGGGACTTGATCAAATTAGTTCATTTATCATTAAATGTGTAAGAACTCGATTTTTAATGATGCCAAAAAATATAGTTTTGGGACCCTATTTTCATAAACCGAGTCTGTAAATATTAAATACGAATATTTACAAAGTTAGGGTATTAATGAATTGCAATTTGGTTATGCAATTTACCCGAAATATTGAGTAATTATGGCTCAAGGACTAAATCATAAAAGTTTAATCGCTATAGATTTTTAATTAGATTAAGGCTTAGGGACTTAAATAGAAATTAACCGAAGGACTAAAATGGCTAATAGACCAATTTTAAGTGGATGATAATGGGATGTAATGATAATTAGCATTAGATTAAAGTAATTAATGATTAGTGATCAATTAAAACTAAGCTCACTATATACCTAAGATAGTGCAAAAAGATTATAAAACATCATCTTCTTCATCTTTTCACCATCATCCACCCTGAAAGCCATGGGAGAAAGCTTTTGAAAAGCTTTACACATTTGGCCACCTTTTTTAGGTAAGTCCCAAGCTATTTTTCATTAATTTTTATATATTTGAGACCGTGGATGTAACGTCCTAAAAATATGAATTTCTATTTTGTTAATTTTTGTCATTAATTAAGTATCTACTTTAGTGCCTAGGAGCCTTGATTGTGTGTTTGGGGTCTTGGGTTTAAATCTTATGTTTTGGGAAATTCAATTATTTTTACTCCTAGCCTTATTTCTGTTCGTTGGGCTTAAATATTATTTTCGTTCAACTTGTATTAGAATGAGCTTGTTGGTTCAGTGGTAAGGTGTTAGCTCATGTTTTGGATCGCTACGTGAGCGAATTGCAAATATTTTTTACTATTCTCGGTTGAACTGACCATGTACTGGTTGTGGTTTAATTGAACTCTATAATAGGAAAATATGATAAGTTATCAGAATATCAAGTTGGTTGGGATTGTGTTAGTTAATTAAAGATATTTTTATTTTGATATTATTTTTATTATTTTAATTTTAATTTCTTTTTCTTTTTCTTTTTTATTTGCCAAAATTCCCAATTCCCAGCATTTTCCCATTATTTCCATTTAGTTTTTCTTTACGTTTTTGTTTGTTTCCAGCAAAAGAATTGCAATCTGTTTCTTTGGTTCATTCATTTCTTTCACTTTCTACTCAAAATTTCCTTTTTTTTCTTGTTTTGTGGTCTCGTGTAATCTTTGATTTTGGTGGTGGTTGTGAGTAATTCATTTGCTACACTATTTTGAGTAAGTAACATGTTTTTATTATTATTTGGTAATTCTTTCTTCTTGTTTTGGGGGTGTGTTTTGTTTTTCTTTTGTTCATGATAGAGTACATGTGTGATGCCTTATTTCGTATTAATCGCTTGAGGTCTTCTAGGTGATATTCATGAGATGATGGATCCTTCGGCAAATTCAGTTCTGTGGTGTTTGGCTATTCCGTTGGGGGTAATTCGCTTAATGTTATTTTGGGAACTTCAATTGGCATATGTTGGCCTTTATGGTTGTCGATTTCGTGGTTAGATTGGGTTAAGGAAGATGTTAATTAGATTGGATTACTAAATTCTTGGATTACGTCAAAATCAATCAAGGTGTTAACAAATAAAAACGAACAGCGAAAACTGAAAAATTACACAATCGATGCCACACGGCTGTGTACTGGACCGTATGAGACACACGATCTGGGCTATTTGGGTCGTGTGGGCCACACGGGCGTGTGTGAGACTGTGTAGGCCACACGTCATAGCTATTTAGGCCTATGGGCCACATGAGTGTGTTGGCCCAAAATTTTTGAAATTTTCCTTTGGGCTGTAAACATCATTTAGATCGATTGTAGGTTTTCCGTAGGGTCATTATGCTAATAAATAAGCTTTAAAACATGAATTCTGATCATCTGTTAGTGTAAATAGGATATAAATACTTATGTTTGAAGTAATATGAGATGTGTAAAACCTATAATATGCCATGTTTAATCTGAAAAACGTTATATATGTTCAGTATCTGTCATTGTAAGCATGTACATCGTAAATATATCTAATATCTGTTAGTACTACATTTGCATCTGGGATGGGATTTGATATATGAAGGAAGTGTAGGTAGTGTAATAACCTGTTGTATTTGGTGGCTCAGCCACATATATATGTTTTTGTAAACGGCAATGAATAGCCTAATATATTGGCAGCTCAGCTGCAAGTAATCTAAAAAGTGTCATACTGACACTAAGTGGTGTGTAGGGTTGGATGGGTATATAATACCCTATGTGGTGTGTTGTGATAGTCGGAGATGGTGTGTGGCGGATAGGGGTAAGATTATTTGTATCTGCATCTATTATGCTCTGATAAATTCTGTTTTTGAACTATACACCTATAAATACATTTGTTTGATTTCTATATAATATGTTGCACACTGAGTTTCAAAAACTCATATTCTATTTGTCTATCACTTTCAAGTAACTCTCAGACTTAGGCGGGTTGGTGCGACAGGAGCTCGGTCATAAAAATATTTTTGTAAATTTAATTTATCTAAATTTGGGTTTGAGAGTTTTATAAATTTTGGATTGTTTTGAACATTTTAGACTGTTTTGGTTTTGGACTTTATTTTTGATTTTTGCATGATCAATTTAAAACGTTTTAATGACAATGTTCATTTTCCTGCAAAACAACCGATTTCAAAACAACAAACTGTGTTTTACCAAAATTTGACTTTCTAAGAATTTCCACTATAAAGCTATACACTTTAGAAAATGAAAACCAACAATGTTTACTATAAAACATCTAAGATATGTTTCTGAATAACCAGATTTTTGGGTAATAAGAGCATACGACGTATTTTCAAAATAAGCGAATCTTGAATTTTCAATTGAATTTATGTAACATCTCCAGATCTAGTCATAATGTCTAGGCCAGGTTTTGGGTGTTATAGTGGGAGCTTGATTTAGCTAGCCCATGTACTAATTTGTAAAAATGTTAAATTTTTTAAAAGTTTTCATTATTGAGAATTGAATCCAATTGGTGTGAAATTGTTACAAATTAAGCTTAGTTTATAAAAAGGACTTAGTTGTAAAGCTTTATGTTAGTTTCATACATTAGAGACCAAATTGAATAAAATAAAAAATTGTCATGAATTGTTGGTAGGGATAGAAAATAGAAGGTCCCTAATGAGTCATGGTGAAATCGATTTCTAATCTAAAGTGCTAAATTGAAAGTTATGCTTATCTCGATTTTAGGGACTAAATTGAATAAATTAAAAAATCTGTGTAATTTGGTATTTAATTATGATTTTGCTAAAAATTGATTGCATGATATGTTTTATGATTATTCGTAGCTAACGACAACACCGAATAATCGAGAGGGAAAGGAAAAATGAAACTTGTTGACGAGTGACGCTCAAAACCTCAATTTGTACTTTTATGATTCAGGATAAAAATTGTAACGCCCCGATTAATTTATTGTTTATTTTGTGAAATTTGACACAAATGTGTATCTGCTTTAATGGTTAAGTGTTCTGGGTGTGTGTATGAAGTCTTGGGTTCAAGTCTCATATTTGAAAATTTTTCTTATTTTTTATCCAAGCCTTATCTTTTTTGGGCGGGCTTATATAGTATTGTTTGTAAACTCATATTAGAATGAGTTTACTAGTTTGAGTGGTAAGGAGTTAGCTTGCTGAAGGTCTTGTGTTTGAATCCCTACCTGAGCGTGGGTGATAAATTTTTGCTCCGGTTGTCTGAGAGAGTTTGGGTGGAGTTAGAATTTAGAGGTGGTTGAGAGTTAGTGGATTAGTTAGTAGGATAATGGGGGGTTGAGATTTAGTAGGATAGGAATTTATTTTTAGTTTTAATTCTTTTTGTAATTTTTTTGTTTCCTTTTTCTCTCTCTTCTCAAGAAATCCGACGTTAGTTTTCTTCCTCTGCATATTCCCTGTCAATTGACAAATTCTTATTTCTTCGCTCTCTGTTTTCTGTCACAATTTTGTTATTCAATTTAGGTATTCTGGTTTTTCGATGTTGGCATGTGGCTTGGTAAATGTAAGGGGTATAGTTTAAGATTTTGCAAGTGTTTCTTAACTTGTTGTTCTTTTCGTTGATGTTGTTTTTGGGGTTTGGCAGTAGCTAATTGGGAAGAACGTAACTCGCCTCTTGATGAATCGTAGTCAAAATCACTTGAGAAATTGGGTTTTGCAAGTTTGGAACACTTGAACTTTACTATTTTCGATTTTGTTTGTTCAGTTTAATTGAGGAGTAAGACTAATTGTGGGAACTTGTAATGTTAATTTTTAGGTTTTGGTGGTCTCGGGAGTGGTTTTACATCAAAACCGAACAAGGTGTGTACCTCTAACGTGAGAAACGAGATTCGATGAAAGTCGAAAATAAGGTCTATCGACGCCACATGGGCATGTACCCAACTATGTGCGAGACACGGTTGTGTGACGGTCCACACGAGCTAGGCCAGGTTGGGCGGGTGGGTCCACACGGGCGTGTGGGTTTTGGGCCAGGCTGTGTGGGCCACATGGGCAAGGCCAATCTGGGCATGTGGGCCCACACGAGTATTAGATCCAAAATTTTAAAATTTTCCCTAGGTTCACACGGGTCGTTACAATCGACTGTGGGCCTACCGTAGGGTCAGTAAGGGCTAACCAAACCCTAATTCATGTGATCTTATATTTTGATGGTCTGATCTGAGTAGAAAATTGATATGTATGTTTGATCGTACTATTTAAGTATGTATGCTATCTGTATACAAGCATGTTAAGCATATTAAATCTGTTAATTCTGTATCTGTATTTTGTATTTGTGTTTGGAGGGATTTGTATATGAGGAGGAAGTGATCTGTACGGCAATCTTTCGCCTATATTCTGGCAACTTGACTGCATATTATTCTGTCATGTGTCGCATCGACACTATATGGTGTGTTGGGATCGGTGGGCTTTTTTAACCCCACATGGTGTGATGGGATGGTCGGAGATGGTGTATAGAGGATGGAGGAAGGGTTCTGTATATTTGCTCTGCTTATCTGATTCTACTATCTGTATCTGTCATGGACTTAGGTCCTAATCTGTATCTGTCTGTAGGTAAAATTCTATGTATGTTGCATGACTATTTCTGTTGGGTTATACACTGAGTTTACAAAAACTCACATCTGTTTGTCTGTTCTACTCAGGTAATCCACAAACATAGGTGGGTCGGTGCGATGAAGGCTCAACGGTGACCACTTGACGAGAAACTATTTCTATTTTTATTATTTAATGGTTTTTACTGAAATTTCCAGCTTTCGTGAGGGTTTTATAATTTTTGGACTCTCCGGACTTTTTTTAGACTATTTGGTTTAAATTTTTGGTCTAGTTGCGTTATGATTTATAAACTGCAATGATTCGACAAAATATCAATTTTACAGGAACAAAGGTTGTTTTTGAAAACACGAGCGTGGTTTTGTTTTAAATGGTTTTCAACTTCCACTACGAAATGATTTGATTAACCTTAAAGGATAACATGCAATAGTCAGTAATAAATATATAAATTAATACGTTTTATTAAACTTGGACGTTTTAGCAAAGTAGTGTCAGTTTCAAAACCCTTCTTCGTGACACTCCCGGATTCTAAATTGTGGTTTGAGGTGTTACATTTAGTGGTATCAGAGCTATGTTACAAAACTCGGGCTGTGAATTTGGGGTTTCCAAATTGTGTTTTGAAAAAGAACTGGTTTTCAAATAATTTAGATTATTTTGAATAAGTATGTGGTACACTGAATCTCCATTGTCGATCCAGTAAGTATCTCTGAATTTAGAAAACATTGTAGTTAGTACTTTTTGAAACTATACTGAGTTAGTTAGAGACTAAAACCTCTGAAATACTTCTAAACTTCTGATAGTTTAAGCATAAAATATATGTTAATAAACACTGGAACTGATGCATAAAATTTTTAATGTAGATAAAACTAAAAATACGATGAGCGCTCATGGAATTTACGGTCGTGGTATTCGTGGGCGCGTCGGGTACCGTAAAGGGCTCGAGCTGAGTCTTTCTCTCTAGGCAGTATACTAAATTTAGACACAAGTGAGACACCAGTTTCACCTGCTACTGAGACTAGGTCTCAAAGCCGCTCAGCTGGGGACGACACACTGTCCCAAGCCATGTTGAGAGTGTTGTAGAGGGTCGTTGGACCCCATTTTAGATCTGGGGGCCGTGGGTCGGTAACTGAACGACTTCAACCCAACAGAGCTGAGTTGTTTAGGGGAATCACTAGAGTCGCCCCTACTATGGCCGAGTATTGGTAGGAGGCCACCGAGAGGATTATGAATGACATTAACTACACTTCTGAGTAGAAACTGATGGGTGCAGTCTCTTTGCTTCATGACGAAGCTTATCAATGGTGGTTGTCGGTTTAGGAGGGTACTTCAAGACTGCCTTCTAAGGAAAGTACATGGGTGCGAGCTATGTGGATGCTCGTAGGCCTGAGTTTATGAATCTCACCCAGGGTGATAAGACTATGGTCCAGTATGAGGCCGAGTTTCTAAGATTGAGCTGCTATGTTTGAGGTATGGTGGCATCCGAGTATGGGAAATGTGTCCGTTTTGAGGACGGTTTGAAGGATAGTTTAAGGGTTCTAATTGCTCCGCAAAGGGAGCGTGATTTCGCTGTTCTTGTAGATAAGGCGAAGATCACCGAGGAGATTAAGCGCATGGAGCGCTAGAACAAAGATTGAAAGAGAGGCAAGAATAAGAGAGATTAAAAGCCCTCTAGTTTTACTTAGAGGCCTAAAAAATGAGCCAAATGTGATGGGTCTACTAGAGTGGGAGTTCCTGCTGCTTCTACCGAGATTCAACCTTGTGGTGATTGTGGTAGGCGGCATTTGGGTGAGTGTTGGAGGAGATTAAGGGCTTGTCTATGGTGTGGGTCTTTAGAGCACCGGATTAGAGAGTGTCTGTATTGGTCTAATCAGATGCAAGCTTCGAGACTGGGTTTTGCTCAACCTCAAAGAGCAGTACAGCAGCTACTTAGTGGTCGTGGATCAGCTAGAGGTGGTAATGGTATGGGCCGAGGATAGAGAGCACCAGGCAGAGGTGCTAACCAGACTGAAGCGAGGCAACCTACATTGGTTTATGTTGCTCGACGCCGAGAGGACAGGACACCTTTAATGTGATCACGGGTACATTTTTAATTTTTGATGCTCCATATACTGCTTTGATAGACATAGGTTCTACACACTCCTATGCAGCTAGTACTGTTTTTGAGAACTTGGGGATTTCAGTTGAGTGTACTTCTGGTGAGATTATTGTACAGAGTCCGTTAGGGCAATCTGTTTGGGTTAGTAGACTATATAGGAATGTTCCATTGAAAGTACAAGGGGTTGTGTTTCTGACAAATCTGATGGAGCTACCGTTTGGGGAGTTTGACTTAATTTTGGGTATGGACTGGTTAGTTGAGCACTGGATTAGTCTGGACTATACAAGTAAGAAGGTCGTTCTGAGGACCGTGGATGATATTGAGGTGGTTGTGATTAGCGAGCGTTGAGATTACATGTCTAATGTAATATCTGCTCTAGTGATTGAGAAATTGATTTGAAAAGGGTGTGAGGCGTATTTGGCTTACGTTAGTGTTTCAACTTTGGAGACTCTTCTATCGAGGATATCAGAACAGTGAGAATTTTTAGATATTTTCCCTGAGGAGTTACCGAGTTTACCCCTGAATCGAGAAGTTGATTTCGGCATAGAGCTTCTACTGGATACAGCTTCGATGTCCATCGCTCCGTACTGTATAGCACCGAAAGAGTTTACAGAGCTTAAGGCTTAACTTCAAGACCTTCTGGATCGTGTTTTCATTCGTCCTAGTGTGTCTCCGTGGGGGGCACCGATTCTATTTGTGAAGAAAAAGGGTGGTTCCATGAGGATATTCATCGATTATCGGTAGTTGAATAAACTGACTATGAATAATAGGTACCTACTTCTAAGGATCGATGACCTATTTGATCAGTTTTGTGGGGCTGCGTTATTCTCGAAAATAAATATTCGTTCTGGGTATCATCAGCTTAGGGTAAAGGAAGCTGATATTCATAAGACAACATTTAGGACTCATTATGGGCACTATGAGTTCCTAGTTATGCCCTTTGGTTTGACGAATGCTCCGATTGCATTCATGGATCTGATGAACCGAGTTTTTTAGTCGTTTATGGATCAGTTCATCGTAGTCCTCATCGATGATATTCTAGTGTACTCTAAGACTAAGGATGAGCATGATGAGCATCTTACAGTAGTGTTTTAGATACTTCGAGAGAAAACACTCTACGCTAAGTTGAGCAAATGTGAGTTCTAGTTCCGAGAGGTAAATTTTCTGGGGCACGTGGTTTCTGTTGAGGGGATCTGAGTTGATCCTAGAAAAATTGAGGTTGTGCTTGATTAGAAACAGCTTAAGAACGTTTCTAATATCTGCAATTTTCTAGGTCTTACAGGTTATTATGGGCGGTTTGTTGAGGGGTTTTCACTGGTTGTAACTCTTCTGACTAAGCTTCTATGCATGAATGTTCCCTTCATCTGGTCTGATGTGCAACAATCGAGGTTTGAGAAGCTCAAGTCTGTTCTGACTTAGGCTCCTATTCTAATACAATCTGAATCTAGTAAAGAGTTTGCGGTTTACAGCGATGTGTCACACATCAGTTTGGGATGTATACTGATGCAAGATGGTAAGGTTGTAGCTTATACGTCAGCTTAAGTCCCACGAAGGAGATTATCTGACACGGGATCTCAAGTTAGCTACCGTGGTGTTTGCTTTGAAAATTTAGAGGCATTATCTATATGGTGAGAGGTGTATCATCTACACCGATCACAAGAGCCTCAAGTACCTCCCCAGTCAAAAAAAGTTGAATCTTAGGCAACGTCTATAGATTGAACTACTCAACGATTATGATTGTACGATAGAGTATCATCCCAGTAAGGGCAATGTGGTGGCTGATGCTCTCAATTGTAGAGCGATGACTGATTTGAGAGTGATGTTCGCTCGTCTTAGTCTGTTTGATAATCGGGGTCTATTAGCCGAGTTGCAAGTTAAGTCGACTTGGATTGGGCAGATTCGAGAAAAGCAATTAGGGGATGATTCTCTGGTTCTGCAATTCCGTCAGGTTGAGAGTGACAATGCATCTGATTTTGGATTGACTAAGGATAGAGTTCTTTGTTTTCGAGGACGAGTTTGTGTACCGAATGATTCTGATCTGAGGCAGTTCATTCTTTGTTAGTGGGTTTCCTTTAGCACTTGCTAAGAAGGATTCTATTTGGGTCATTGTGGATTGAATAACCAAGTCTACCCATTTTATTTCGGTCGGAATAAACTATTCTCTATAGAAGTTAGTGAAGCTCTACATCTCCGAGATTGTAAGACTGCATGGGGTTCCGGTTTCAATAATTTTTGATAGAGGTTCTCACTTTACTTCTCGGTTCTGGAAGAAACTTCACGAAGCTCTAGGTTTGAGATTGGACTTCAGTACTGCGTTCTATCCTCAAACCGATGGTCAGTCTGAAAGGGTGATTCAGATATTGGAGGATATGCTGAGTTCGCCTACAATAACAGTTTCCAATCTAGCATCCATGTAACGACCCAAAAGTCAGGGGTGTTAGAAAGTGCATCCCCGAAACTTCGTTCCCGTAAATCAGACTCGTAGTTGTGTAGTTAATTAGATTTTGATTAAGTGAATTTACTTGAATTAGAGGTAATTAGGTATAAGGACTAAATTGCATATAGGGTGAAAGTTGAACTATAGATTAAAGAATATTTAAAGGGACTAAAAAAGTAATTTTACCATTCTTTCTTAGTTGGGACGACATTAGGTAAATTATGTGTAAATTTATTATATATATTATAATAATTAAAGTTAAAATATATTAAAATATGATATTTTAATAAGTAAGTAAATATATATTATATAATAATAAAACAAATAAGTAAAAGAAATAAAGAAATATAAAGCTAAACAAAATTAAAAAGAAAAAGAGAAAGAAGAAGTCACGCAAGGCCAAGGGCTCCAAAATTTCAAAGTTTAATTGGTTAGTCAATTTATTCCTTTTTTCTTGTAATTTGTATATTTTTGGAATCCCAGTGTTAAGTATTACCCGATCCATGCTGAAATTTTAGCATTGATTGAGTTTTTAAATGTTGCTAATGTTGAATAATTTTAGTATTAGGGATTAAATTGATAGATTTTTAAGCGACAAATGAAAAAATTTAAATTGTAGAATAAATTGTAAATTTTGAGTAATAGGGCTAAATTGTAAAAATTTTGAAATTTAGGGTTTAACTAAAAATAGGAGTTAAATTTAGTTTCAAGTGGAATTTGTATGAAATTATAGAATTAAGTGTGAAGAATAAAAATTAGTCTCGGTTTAGTGACTAAATTGGAATTTAGGCAAATATTGAGTAAAAATTGAAATATTCAATATTCAATATGAAATTGAAATTGAAATTTTATTGTCTTCATGAATTTTAATTGTTTTAATTCCGTAGCTAACGTCGTACCGGAATCCTTGACTAAAAAGGGGAAAGATAAAATCGACATGAAATTACTCAAAATTCATGGTTTGTATTTTTATAATCCGAACCTTGTTACTAATTGTTGTATTTTGATTTAATGCATATAGCAAGTGGTTGAGGTGAGTATTTGGCACTTTGATATTGAATTGAATTAAAGTTGATTTAAATGGATTGAATTGGTATATATATTATGAATGTATTGATTATTTGAATTGAAATGAATATATGTACAAATATGATAATTGGATATTGATTGTTTTTGAAAAGTGAATTGGAACCCTATTAAATGTATCGGGCTGAGTCGGATATAGATGGCATGCCATAGGATAGGAAGAGTTCAGAGATTTCTTCGACTTCGAGTCGATGAGGCACTAGGTGCTAATTTATTTTGGTTTAACCGATGAGACACTAGGTATCAAATTTATAAAACGATGGGCGCAGTTATTACTATGGATTTATCTGATGAGACATTGGGTGCCAAAACTAGTGTGTTGGTTGGATCTGTGTATCTGTCCGAGTTCGAGTTATGTTAATAGGGGTAATTAAATAAAATGGTACTATGATTGATATTGGATGATATTGTATGAGAATTGAAAATGAGATACATGAGTTATGTACTCATGAAGTGGATATGGAATAGATAATGCCATTGCTTAAATGAAATGTGAATCAAATTGTGAAAAGTTATTTATATAGCAAGTATGAGAATTGGGATATTTGTTAAACAAATGAAATATGATAGCTTTGTGTAAGTTGAATATAATATGAAATGATATGCTATTATGTATGAATTTAAAAGGGTTGGCTTACGGTAGTTGTGATTTTTAAATATTAATATGTGTTTATATTTCAATTATACATTTCTAATCCCTTGTATTTAAATATTCGGATTATAGAAATTCCAATGAGTTTTACTCAGCGTACGATTTTGTTTTTCGTGCATAGATTAGGTACTTCTCTTTTGATTGTCGATTCAGCATCCAACAACGATCCCAAACTCAAATGTGGTGATGTTTACCTTTTGTGTTGACATGTACCTAGGATGTCTAAATGATAATTATTTTGTGGATGGATTGTAAATAAGGTTTTAAGTGTAATGTTAGTTTGGTATATACATATAAACATGTGTTTGTGTTTGAAGCCAAATTATGGCATGGTAAATTGAACCAAAATCTAGATAGGTGATTGTGAATTTAAGTTGATGTTTAAGTGCTCATGAGCTAGGCAAACTGGATTGAATTCGGTATGTTTATAACTTGGATTTGAATGATGCTTTGATAATATGAATTGAGGATATAAATGTGGTACTGATGAGGATACATTGGTTAGGCACCTAGGATGATTGTTTTGGCATGTTTTGACTGCATTTGATCATGTTTTGAATCGGTTAAACGAATTGGTTTTGAGTTGTTTAATGTCCAAGCTTCCAGGAAATGGTAAATTATTGTTTAAGGCACATTTTAGGTCCACACGGCCAAAAAAACGGTCATGTTACACGGCCCGACCACACGGCCATGTAAACACTGTAGTTAAAATTTTTCTAACTTTTCCTAAAATTTTCAAATGTTCTCGATTTAGTCTTAAATCATTTCTAAAGTGTTTTGAAACTCTCAAAGGCTTAATAAGGGACTCTATGCATGTTAATGGTGAATCATTTTATTATTTTTGTAATGTTTGAAATGAATTATTAGATTACAGTTACTCGGTAATGCTTTGAAGCCCTATTCCGATAATGGAAACGAGTTAAGAGTGTTACATTTAATGGTATCAGAGCTTTATAGGTTTAACCAATTCTCAGACTAAATCGAGCTCGAAATTGAGTCTAGAGGTACATGCCATAATTAAGTCGATTTGAGTCAGGATTTGGATGCTGAGATATTTGTTTTTGTTTTATAGTTAAAAATGTTAGATGATTATAATGACGATGTTGATCAAAAGATGTATACCGGAGATGATGTCTCCAATGAGTTAGATGGAACCGAATCGGTAACACCAAGCGTTAATCTAGTTAGTACTCAACAACCTAATGTTGAGCGAGGTAATATTGAGGAAAAAGATGATTCACAGTTACTCAGAGCTATAGCTGACGCTCTTCAGCGTGTGGCAGGAATCACATCTGCTATGGCATCTGCACCTACTGTTCATCGAGTTTCGATTAAAGAGTTGCGTAGATACGGTGCAACTGAATTCTTAGGATTAAAAGGAGTTAATCTTTCCGCAGCTAAAGTTTGGATTCAGTCCACTAAATGCATCTTGCAACAACTTGAAGCAACCGCGTGAAAGTGTATATGTGTTGTTTCTCTACTGCAAGGAGAAGCATATACCTGGTAGCAGTCAGTGATATGCCACGTATCCACAGATCAGGCAAATTGGGAGTTCTTCCAAAAGGAATTCCAAAAGAAATATGTTGGCGAATTGTATATCGAAGATAGAAGACAAGAGTTTTTAATGCTAAAACAAGGTGGGATGTCTATGGTTGATTATGAATAAGAGTTTTCGTAACTTAGTAAGTATGCTGTTAAGTTTGTATCAACTAAAATTGATAGTTGCAAGCGATTTCTGTGTGGTTTATGCGATGAGTTGTGAGTACAATTAGCATCGCACAAAATTTTTGAGTTTGTGGACCTAGTTGAACGAGCAAGAATGGTAGAACAAGTCCTGGGTTTTGATAAAAAGACTGAAAATACACGTACTATTGGAAAGCGTCCTAGAGCTGCGAGTTCAAATCCACAACCGAAGAGATCAAGAGAATTTCATGGTAGCTGGAGATCAAATTTTAAATCAAATAGAGTTTATAGAAATCACGATAACAACCGACTGTGTCTACGGGTAGTGTGCAAGGTCCATCCAAGGATACTAATATTCTGAATTGTAAGTACTGCGGGAAAAAACACCGTGGTGAATGCTGGAAATTAACTCGAGGTTGTCTTCATTGTGTATCTACAAAACATTTTGCTAGAGAGCCCAAAGAATGAGAAAGCAACGTCTGTTACTTCTCAAAGATCTATGCCTACTCCTAGAGGTCGTGGGTTGAGTCGAAGTGGTTCATTTTCAAGAGAGGGTGCCAAAAAGGGAAATGATGCTACTACTCATCAGTCGAAGGCCAAAATGCCAGTTCGAGCTTATGTTGTACTGACTCATGAGGATGGTGATGCTAATGACGTTGTGACATGTATCTTTTTATTACATCCAGAACCTATTTATGCTTTAATGGATCCGAGATCTTCGCATTCATATATTAATACTAAATTGGTTAAGTCAGGAAGTTTAAAATCTAAAACGTCTAGAGTATCAATAGTGGTGTCTAGTCCATTGGGACAATCTGTATTAGTGGATCAAGTGTGTAGGAGATGTTCGATAGTGATATAGAATATAACCTTCCCTGTTGATTTGTTGATAATGTCGTTTGGCGATTTTAATATGATTTTGGGTACGGATTGACGTACAGAGCATGGGGTGATTCTAGATTGTTGTAAAAAGAAGTTTGTAGTTCAGAGTGAAAGCGGTGATATGATTGAGGTGAATGGTGTTCGAAGGAGTGGTTCAACTCGTATCATTTCAGTAATTCGAGTTGATAAACTTCATAATTAAGGTTGTGAAGCTTTTCTAGCCTATGTTATCAATTCGAATTCTGGTGATAGTCAGTGTAGTAAAATTCGAATTGTTTGCAAATTCCCTAATGTGTTTCCCGAGGAATTACCAAGATTACCACCAGATCGGGAGGATAAGTTTGCAATTGAAGTGTTTCCTGATACGGCTCCGGTGTTAATGTCCTCCTATCGTATGTCACCCATAGAGTTGAAGGAATTAAAAGTACAATTGTAAGAATTATTGGATCGTGGCTTTATACGCCCTAGTATATTGCCTTGAGGAGCTCAATCCTTTTTTTCAAAAAGAAAAATGGTTCGATATGGCTTTGTATTGACAATCGGTAATTGAATAAGTTGACGATTAAGAATCAATACCCTCTACCTCGTATTAATGACTTATTCGATCAACTAAAATGAGCTTGTATCTTTTCAGAGAATGGGTTATTATCAGTTGAAAGTGAAAGTGAAAGATATTAATGTACCGAAGACGTCATTTAGTACACGTTATGGCCATTATGAATTCTTAGTGATGCCTTTTGGGTTGACAAACGCTCCGACAGCATTTATGGATCTCATGAATTGTATTTTCCAACCGTATTTGGATCGATTTGTGGTAGTTTTTATTGATGATATTTTGATCTATTCGAAATCTGAATTCGAGCATGAGCAACACCTCAGAATTGTTTTGCAAGTGTTAAGAGAAAAATAGTTATGCAAAAAGCTTAGTAAGTGTGAAATCTAGTTATCAGAGGTTGTATTTTTGGGTCATGTTATCTCGGCAGACAGAATTAAAGTTGATTCTAAAAAGATCAAGGCAATTGTTCAGTGGAAAGCATCGAGGAATGTGTCAGAGGTTCGAAGTTTTCTTGGACTAATTAGTTATTATCAAAGATTTGTAAATGGATTTTCGAAGATAGCTTTGTTGATGACAAATTTGTTGCATAAGAAAGTTCAATTCGGCTGGGACAATTAGTGTCAAGAAAGTTTTGAGAAATTGAAGCAGATGTTGACTAAAGCGCAGGTTTTGACTTTACCAGAATCGGGAAAGGATTTTTTCATTTATAGTGATGCTTCATTGAGCGGTCTCGGTTTTGTTTTGATGGAAGACGGGAAAGTAATTGCTTATACATCTCATCAGCTAAAATTGCATGAAAGTAATTATTCGACGCATGATTTAGAACTAGTTGCTGTGATTTTTGCTCTAAAGATCTGGAGACATTACCTGTACGGTGAAAAGTGTCATTTTCATACCTATCATAAGAGTCTCAAATATCTCTTATCTCAAAAGGAGTTGAATTTGAGACAGCGTCGTTGGGTAGAGCTTCTGAAAGATTTTGATTGCGTTATTGATTACCACCCTGGTAAAGCTAACGTTGTAGCTGATGTGTTAAGCAGAAAAGAAGTAATTTAATTACGAGTAATGTTTGCTTAGCTTAGTATCAATGACGATAGAAGCCTTTTGGCTAAATTAAAGATCAAACTGGTGATGTTTGATCGGATCAAGTCAGCGCAGTTAGATGATGACAAGTTGACGAAGAAAAGATAAATGGTTCAGAATGGTATATTAGAAAATTTCAAATTGATGATTGTGGTTGCTTGAGGTTTTATAACCGAATCTGCGTTCCGGATGTATCAAAATTGAAAGAGTTGATACTTCACGAAGCTCATGATAGTCCTTTTGCTTTACATCCTAGAGGACCGAAAATGTATCACGATCTACGAAAATCTTATTGGTGGCCAATAATGAAAAGAGACGTGATCGAGTATGTGGCTAAATGTTTAACTTGTCAGCGAGTTAAGGCAGAACATCAGGTTCCCACCGGATTAATTTAGCCTATTTCTATTCCTGAGTGGAAATGGGATCGTATCACGATGGATTTTATAACGGGGTTACCTTTACTGGTAAGTAAGAAAAATGTTGTATGGGTGATTGTTGATCAACTTACGAAATCGGCTCACTTCATTACGGTCAGGACTAATTGGTCACTTCAAAAGCTTGGTGAAGTTTATATTCAAGAAATCGTGAGGTTGCACGGTGTCCCTATGTCGATAATCTCTTATCTAGATCCACGGTACACTTCGAGATTCTGGAAACAGTTGCACGAATCTCTTGGTATGCAACTTAATTTTAGCACAACTTTTCACCCGCAGACTGATGGACAATCTGAGCGTGTTATTCAGATTTTGGAATACATGCTTCGTACTTGTGTTATTGATTTTGAATCCGGATGGGAGTGTTACTTACCTTTGGCCAAATTTGTATACAATAATAGTTTTCAATCGAGTATTCAAATGGCTCCGCATGAAGCCTTATACAGTCGTAGGTGTCGAACACCTATTTGTTGGATGAAATTGAGTGAAAGAAGAATGATCGGGCCAGAATTAATTTAATAAACGAAAGACATTATTAAGATAATTCGAGATAGATTGAAGACAGCTTTCAATAGACAAAAATCGTATGCAGATTTGAAACGTCGAGATATCGAATATTCTGCTGGCGATAAAGTATTTCTTAAAGTTTAGCCTTGGAAGAAAATTTTGAGATTTGGTCAAAAAGGGAAAAAATTTTAAGATTTGGTCAAAAAAGGGAAGTTGAGTCCTCGTTTTATTGGACCGCATGAGATCACGAAAAGAGTGGGACCAGTTGCGTATCGTTTAGCTTTGTCCGCAGAACTGCAAAAAATGCATGACGTTTTTCACGTTTCAATGCTTAAAAGATATCGATTGGATCTAACTCATGTTATTTCGACAGAAGATATTGAGATTCAACCTGATTTATCGTACCAAGAAGAACCGATTGAGATTTTGCTCGTGAGGTGAAAGAGTTGCATAATAAGTGAGTTTCATTCGCGAAAGTACCATGGCGTAGTCATAGTGTCGAGGAAGCGACTTGGGAACCGGAAGAGACGATGAGATTTCAGTACCCCCACCTCTTTTCAGGTAAATTTTGGGGACGAAACTTAATTAGGGGGAGAATTGTTACGACCCTATAGTCATGGGTCTCGAAAAGTTCATTCCCAGAACTCCGGTCCCGTAAATTAGACTCAAGCTAGTTTTGTAGTTAATTAGGTTTTGGTTAAGTTAATTTACTTGAATTAGAAGTAATTAGGTATAAGGACTAAATTGCATATAGGGTGAAAGTAAAATTATAGATTAAAAAGTAATTAAAGGGACTAACGAAGTAATTTTACCATTGTTTCTTTAGTGGGTCAGCAATAGGTAAATTATGTGTGAATTTATTATATATATATTATAATAATTAAAGTTAAAATATATTATAATATGTTATCTTAATTATTAAGTAAATATATATTATAAAATAATAAAAAATAAAGAAAGATAAAGCTAAACAAAATTAGAAAGAAAAAAAAGAGAAAGAAGAAGTTACACAAGGCCAAGGGCTCCAAAATTTCAAAGTTTAATTGGTTAGTCAATTTAGTCCCTTTTTCTTGTAATTTGTATATTTTTGGAATCCCGGTGTTAAGTATTAGCCGACCCATATTGAAATTTTAGCATTGATTGAGTTTTAAATGTTGTTAATATTGAATAATTTTAGTATTAGGGATTAAATTGATAGATTTTAAGCTAGAAATGAAAAAGGATTAAATTGTAGAATAAATTGTAAATTTTGAGTAATAAGAACTAAATTGTGAAAATTTTAAAATTTAGGGTTTAAGTGAAAATAGGAGTTAAATTTAGTTTAAAGTGGAATTTGTATGAAATTATAGAATTAAGTGCGAAGAATAAAAATTAGTCTTGGTTTAGGGAGTAAATTGGAATTTAGAAAAATATTGAGTAAAAATTGAAATATTCAATATTCAATATGAAATTGAAATTGAAATTTTATTGTCTTGATGAATTTTAATTGTTTTAATTCCATAGCTAATGTCGTACCGTAATCCTCGACTAAAAGGGGAAAGATAAAATCGACGTGGAATAGCTCGGTAATTCACGGTCTGTATTTCTATAATCCGAACCTAGTTACTAATTGTTGTATTTTATTTAATGCATATTGTAAGTGGTTGAGATGAGTATTTTGCACTTTGATATTGAATTGAATTAAAGTTGAATTAAATAGATTGAATTGGTATATATATTATGAATGTATTGATTATTTGAATTGAAATAAATACATATGTGCAAATATGATAATTAGATATTGGTTGTATTTGGAAAGTGAATTGGAACCCTATTAACTGTATCGGGCTAAGTCGGATATAGATGGCATGCCATAGGATAGGAAGAGTTCAAGGATTTCTTCGACTTTGAGTCAATGAGGCACTGGGTGCCAATTTATTTCGGTTTAACCGATGAGACACTAGGTGTCAAATTTATATAGCGCTAGGCGTAGTTATTACTTCAGATTTATCTGATGAGGCATTTGGTCCAAAAACTAGTGTGTTGGTTGGATCTGTGTATCCGTCCGAGTTCGAGTCGTGTTAATAGGGGTAATTAAATAAAACAGTACTATGATTGATATTGGGTGATATTGTATGAGAATTGAAAATGAGATACATGAGTTATGTACTCATGAAGTGGATATGGAATGGATAATGCCATTGCTTAAACGAAATGTGAATCAAGTTGTGAAAAGCTATTTATATAGCAAGTATGAGAATTGGGATATTTGTTAAACAAATGAAATATGATAGCATGTGTAAGTTGAATATAGCATGAAATGATATGCTATTATGTATGAATTCAAAAGGGTTGGCATATGGTAGTTGTGGTTTTTAAATATTAATATATGTTTATATTTAATTTATACATTTGTAAAACCTTGTTTTTAAATATTCGATTATAGAAATACCACTAAGTTTTACTCCGCGTACGGTTTTATTTTTTAGTGTACAGATTAGGTACTTCTCTTTTGATTGTCGATTCAACATCCAACAACGATCCCGAACTCAAATATGGTGATGTTTACCTTTTGTGGCGGCATGTACCTAGGATGTCTAAATGATAACTATTTTATGGATGGATTGTAAATAAGGTTATAAGTGTAATGTTAGTTTGGTATATACGTATAAACATGTGTTTGTGTTTGAAGCCATATTATGGCATGGTAAATTGAACCAAAATCTAGATAGGTGCATGTGAATTTAAGTTGATGTTTAAGTGCTCATGAACTAGGCAAAATGGATTGAATTTGGTATGTTTATAACTTGGATTTGAATGATGCTTTGATGATATGAATTGAGGATATAAATGTGGTACCAATGAGGATACTTTGGTTAGGCACCTAAGATGATTTTTTTGGCATGTTTTGATTGCATTTGACTGTGTTTTGAATCGGTTAAACGAATGATTTTTGAGTCGTTTGATGTCCAAGCTTGTAGGTCCACATGGCCATACACACGGGTGTGTGACTTGGCAGTGTGACACACACAGCTAGCAGACGGGCGTGCGAGGCCATTTCAAAGGGTACACGGCCTGGCACACGGGTATGTGGCTTGGTCGAGTGGTCCAAGTCAGAGAGTTACACGGGCAAAGACACGGGCTGGGACATGGCTGTGTTTCCCTACTTTGATTTCCCACACGGCCAAGTCACACGCCCGTGTGACTTGGCCTTGTGAGTCACACAACCTGACCACATGGCCATGTGAACACTGCAGTTAAAAGTTTTTTAACTTCTTCCTAAAATTTTCAAATATTCCCGATTTAGTCTTAAATCGTTTCTAAAGTATTTTCAAACTCTCAAAGGTTTAATAAGGGACTCTATGCATATTAATGATAAATCATTTTATTATTTTTGTAATGTATTAGATTACGATTACTCGGTAATGCTTCAAAACCCTATTCTGACAACGGATGCGGATTAGGGGTGTTACAATCCATATAGCACCTTACAAGGCTTTGTATGGTCGTAAGTGTCGAACTCTGCTATGTTGAGCTGAGTTGGGTTAGTGACATATTTTGGGTCCTGAGTTGGTTTCCGAGACTAATATAAGGTTAGACTGATTCGGGATCGTCTGAAAGTGGCTTCTGATAGACAGAAGTCGTATGTAGATTTGGCAAGGCGGGATATTAAGTACTTTATGGGTGATTTCGTGTTTCTTAAGGTATCCCTATCGAAGAAGGTTTTACGGTTTGGACGTAAGAGTAAGTTGAGCCTTAGGTTCATTGGGTCGTATCGGATTCTAAAGTGTGTTGAACCGGTTGCGTATTAGTTAGAGTTACCCCCAGAGTTGGGCCTTATCCATAATGTGTTTCAAGTCTCGCTGTTAAAGCGGTATTGGTCTGATCCATCTCACGCTGTCTCTATTGAGGAGATCAAGGTTAGACCGGACTTGACGTTTGAGGAGGAGCTAGTTCAAATTTTGGATCGAGATATTAAGGTTTTGAGGAGGAAGTCCATACCGTTGGTTAAAGTTCTGTGGCGTAATCATGACACTGAGGAAGCCACGTGGGAACCTGAGGACTCGATGCGCCAACAATACCCTCATTTGTTTGGATCAGGTAAATTTCAAGGCCAAAATTTCTTTTAGGGGGTAGAGTTGTAACGCCCCGATTATTTTATTGTTGTTTTTGTGAAATCTAACATAAATGTGTACCTGCTTCATTGGTTAAGTGTACTGGGTGTGTGTATGAGGTCTTAGCTTCAAGTCCCAAATTTGGAAAATTTTGTTATTGTTTATCCAAGCCTTATCCCTATTGGGTGAGCTTATATAGTCTCGTTTGTAAACTCATATCAGAATGAGCTGGCTAGTTCGAGTGGTAAGGAGTTAGCTTGCTCGAGATCTTGTCTTCGAATCCTTGCGTGAGCATGGGCGATAAATTAACAAATTCTTATTTCTTCTCAAGAAATCTGACATTTGTTTCCTCCCTCTATATATTTCCTATCAATTAACAAATTCTTATTTCTTCGCTCTTTGTTTTTTGTCAAAATTTTGTTATTCAATTTCGGTATTTTGCTTCTTCAGTGTTGGCGTGCGGCTTGGTAAGTGTAGGGGGTATAGTTTAGGATTTTGCAACTGTTTCTTAACTTGTTGTTCTTTTCGTTGATTTTGTTTCTGGGTTTTGGAAGCAGTTAATCGGGAGGAACGTAACTCACCTCTTGCAGAATTGTAGTCGGAATCGCTTAAGGAATTAGGTAAGTGTGGAACATTTGAACTTCACTTTTTTCGGTTTTATTGGTTTGATTTAATTGAAGAGTAAGATTGATTGTGGGAGCTTGTTATGTCGATTTTTAGGTCCTGGTGGTCTCGAGAGTGGTTTCACGTTAAAATCGAACTAGATGTGTACCTCTAACGCGAGAAAATAAGATTCGTCGAAAGCCAAAAATGGGGTCTATCGACACCACAGGGCGTGTGGTTGGCAGTGTGCGAGCGACCATGTGACTGGCAAAGGTGTGACCGTGCGTATAACACGGCCGTGTGGTGGTGTGAGTGTGGCTGTATAGGCCACACGGCCTAAGCCAGGTTGGGCATGTAGGCTACATTGGGGTGTGGGTTTTGGGTCAGGCCGTGTGGGGCACACGGGCAAGGCCAATCTGGGCGTGTGGGCCACATAAGCATGTGGGCCCAAAATTCTAAAATTTTCCCTAAGGTCACACGGGTCGTTCCGATCGACTGTGGGCCTACCATAGGGTCAGTAAGGGGTAACCAAACCCTAATTCATGTGATCTTATATTCTGATGGTCTGATATGAGTAGAAATTTGATATGTATGTCTGATTGTACTGTTTAAGTATGTATGTTATATATATACGAGCATGTTAAGCATGTTAAATCTGTTAATTTTGTATCGGTATTTTGTATTTCTGTTTAGGGGGATTTATATTTGCGGAGGAAGTGATCTGTACAGTGATCTTTTTCCTATATTCTGGCAACTTGACTGCATATTATTCTGTCATGTGTCGCATCAACACTATATGGTGTGTTGGGATGGGTGAGATTTATTAACCCCACATGATGTGATGGGATGGTCGGAGATAGTGTGTAGAAGATGGGGGTAGGATTATAGTGTGTAGAAGATGGGGGTAGGATTCTTTACATCTACTCTCCCTATCTGATTCTGCTATCTGTATCTGTCATAGACTTAGGTTCTAATCCTTATTTGATTGTATATGAAATTCTGTGTATGTTGCATGACTATTTCTGTTAGGTTACACATTGAGTTTAAGAAAACTCACATCTATTTTTCTATTATGTTTAGGTAATCTACAAACATAGGCGGGTCGATGCGACGGAGGCTTAGCAGTGACCACTTGACGAGAAACTGTTTCCATTTTTATTATTTAATGGTTTTTACTAAAATTTTTTACTTTCGTGAGAGTTTTGTAATTTTTGGATTCTTCGGACTTTTTTTTGGACTGTTTAGTTTAAATATTTGGTCTGGTTGCGTTATGATTTCTAAACTACAATGATTCGACAAAATATCAATTTTATGCGAACAAATGTTGTTTTTGAAAACAAGAGCATGGTTTTGTTTTAAATGGTTTTTCAACTTCCGCTATGAAATGATTTGGTTAACCTTAAAGGATAACATGTAACGGTCAGTAATAAATATATAAATGAATACATTTTATTGAACTTGGACATTTTAGCGAAGTATAGTCGGTTTCAAAACCCTTCTTTGTGACACTCTCAGATTCGGCTATAACGTCTAGGTCGGGTTTGGGGTGTTACAAAAATATTTGATTTTATATGCATTTTTATTGATTGTTGAATCATTGAGGTGAGTCTATTATGATAATATGAAATGTTTTGATTGAATTTGATATGAAACATCAAGATAGAGGACTAAAATGAATAAAATGAGAAATGATATGAAATACTTAAATTATGATATATGATATGAAAATTAAATCGAAATATATCTTATAATATGAAATATGTGTGTTTGATGATGAAATGTTGTTGCGATTGTGAATTTGAACGAGAAATGATATATGTACTAAATTGAAAAATAATTGTTATGCTATAGAATAGTGTACAAGGTGCAAAAATGCATATGTGACCAAATACAGGGTATGTATATACGAGTAAGATGATATCAAGTAAGGAAATTCTTATATATATAATTGATGTCTGTGTAAACATAGTAAAAGGTTAAGATACAACCGGCATGCCAATGGGGCTTTATGTGCACTTGTACTGGAGATGTGATTATACGAAGATTGTTACAGATTATATCGAGATCTAAATTTTTTTGTGAATCATCGAGTATTATATGTCTCTACAAAGACCTTGGTGTAGTGGAGGGATGTATATGCATATGAGAATGCATTTGATGCCTACGGGCTTTGCACTTTAGTGCTCTAGTGTGGTGTAGTTAAAGCTCTTACAAGTTATCTAGTGCCATGTAGTTTACCCATGTATCCAAGTCCATTTTACTAGGGTTTTATCGAGCATAACATTATATTTGAAATTGGAAAACTTAAAAAAGATAATGAAATAGATTAATAATATAATATAGTTGATATTGAATGTTATGTTAAATGGATTTTGATATGAAATGAACTTGATATTGAATGTCATAATGAATGGATTATAAATATTTTAAATTGTGAATTGGTATTGATAGCTAAAGGCCTTAAGATAGGTTTTGGTATATGTAATACAATGTATGAATATGTGAGTAAGATGATATCAAGTGTGGAAATGCTTATATATATAGTAGATGCCTGTGTAAACATAGTAAAATGTTAGAATACGACCGTCTTGCCAATAGGGTTTTATGTGCACTTGTACAAGATATGTGATTATACAGAGATCATTACAGGCTATATCAGGATCTAGCATTTGTTGCGAATCATCGAGTATTATATGTCTCTACAGAGACCTTGGTGTAGTGGAGGGATGTATATGCATATGAGAATGCATTTGAGGCCTACGAGTTTTGCACTTCGGTGCTCTAGTGTGGTGTAGTTAAAGCTCTTAAATGATATCTAGTGTGGTGTAGTTTATCCATGTATCCGAGTCTATTTTACTAGGGTTTCATCAAGCATAACAATATATTCGAAATTGTAAAAATTAAAAAAATGAAATAGATTAATAATAGATATAGTACTAAAATGAATACGAATGAGTCGCTAAACTCTAGAAATAGGTTCGGATGATATGTTAAAAAAATTTTGATATGAAATGAACTTGATATTGAATGTCATAATGAATTGATTATGAATGTTTAAAATTGTGAATTGGTATTGATAGCTAAAGGCTTTAAGATAGGTTTTGGTATATGTAATTGGATTTGATCATTCTTTTACCATAATAGTTGAATTTGTTTACCTTGATAATTGTATACCTTCATATGTAATTGATTATATACTTATGTTAAAATATATAATATGTATTAGTAGGCATTGAGATTATAAGTATCATAACATGTTATAAATGTTACTTTATTTTGTATTATCTTGAATCATGAAAGTACCACTGAGTTTTATCGGTCAAAGCACGATTTTTTGTTCCATGTGCAGGTGCATGTATTTCTCGAAACCCTGGAAATTGAAGTTAGCATCCAGACCACCGTTTTCAACTCAACCAAGTTTGTATAGTTGGTTCGTTTTTGCTTTGTGGCATGTACCTAAGGACTTTTAGTTAAATGTTTCACATGGTTAAGTTGGACATGACATGATCTTATGCAAACGTTTAGAAATTATGTTTAGATATGTTCATATAGTTGGTTTGGAGTCTTAAGGTTAAAGATTATGCATTTTAATGAGTTTTTGGTTGGTTTTTGGAGTATAAATGATTGGGATTAGTTTTGATAGGTAATGTTTGGAGTCTACCATTTTGGCACATTTTCACTTGGTATCATTTTGTAAGTTGATGTTTTGGTTGCATAAGACTAAATATATATGTGTTTTCAGGTCACCTATCTTGTAAAAAGCTGATTTTGAAGGAATTATAACACCCTACACCCCACCCGATCGTCGAATCCGAGTATAAAACATCATAATTTAAAACAAATCAGACTGACAAAAAATTTAAAAATTCCAACACCTTAAGTTCGATGGACTTCTCAACAAACTGTGGGGTTAACTTGTAATATTAAACGACACATAAGCTTTAAAAGCACACTCTATGCGGAAATAAGTTTCATACAAGTAAACAATTTCAAAACAAACATTGGCGGAAGCCCTTTAATCCCTGATTATAAATAGAAAATAAAATATGCTAACCCTCATTCAAAAATCCAAAATTCATCCTTTATAACTATCATCGTATTAAATAGCTTGGCGAAGTGCCTAGTAATACTGCTCAAAAGAGACCAAAGATACAAAATCAATAGTTCAAATACTAACTACGAAAAATCTATAGTCAGTAAGAAAAATCAAATACTAACTAAGAAAAATCAAATTGGTGTGAAATTATTAGAAATTAAGCTTAGTATATAAAAAAGACTAAATCGTAAAGCTTATTGTTAGTTTCGTACATTAAGGACCAAGTTGAATAAAATGAAAAATTGTCATAAATTGTTGGTAGGGATAGAAAATAGGTCCCTAATTATTCATGGTGAAACCAGATTCTAATTTGAGGCCCTAAATTGAAAGTTATGCTTGTCTCGGTTTTAGGGACTAAATTGAATAATTTGCAAAATCTATATAATTTGGTATTTGACTCTGATTTGGCTGCAAATTGATTGTATGGTATGTTTCAAGAATTATTCGTAGCTAATGACAACACGAAACATCCGAGACGGAAAGGAATAGCAAAAATCGTCAACGAGTAATGGACAAAACCTTAGTTTTTACTTTTATGATTCAGGATAGAAATATTTTATTTTATATGCATGTTTATTGATTGTTGAGTCATTGAGGTGAGTCTATTATGATAATATGAAATGTTTTGATTGAATATGATATGAAACATCAAGATAGATGAGTAAAATGAATAAAATGGGAAATTATATGAAATACTTAAATATGATATGTGATATGAAAATTATATCGAAATATATCTTATAATATGAAATATATGTATTTGATGATGAAATGGGGTTGTGATTGTGAATTTGACCGAGAAATGATATATACTAAATTAAAAAATAATTGTTATGCTATAGAATAGTGTAAAAGGTGCGAAAATGCATATGTGACCAAATACAAGGTATGAATATGCGAGTAAGATTATTATAGGTCTAGAAATGCTTATATATATATAATTGATGACTGTGTAAACATAGTAAAAGGTTAGGATACGATTGGCATGCCAACAGGGTTTTATGTACACTTGTATGAGATATATGATTATATAGAGATCATTATAGATTATATCAGGGTCCAACATTTGTTGCGAATCATCAAGTATTATATGTCTCTAAGGAGTCTTGATTTGGTAGAGGGATGTATATGCATATGAGAATACATTTGATGCTTACGGGCTTTGCACTTTGGTGCTCTAGTGTGGTGTAGTTAAAGCTCTTACAAGCTATCTGGTGTCGTGTAGTTTACCCATGTATCCAAGTCCATTTTACTAGGGTTTTATCAGGTGTAACATTATATTTGAAATTGTAAAACTTTAAAAAATAATGAAATAGATTAATAATAGAATATAGTAATGAAATGAATACGAATGAGTCGATAGACTCTAGAAAGAGGTTCGGATGATATGTTAAGCAGATTTTGATATGAAATGAACTTGATATTGAATGCCATAATGAATGGATTATGAATATTTTAAATTTGTAATTGTATTGATATCTAAAGGCCTTAAGATAAGTTTTGGTATATGTAATTGAATTTGATAATTCATTTTCCATAATAGTTGAATTAATTTGCCTTGATAAGTGTATACCTTCATATGTAATTGATTATATACTTATGTTACAATATAGAATATGTATTAGTAGGCCTTGATATTATAAGTATCATAGCATGTTATAAGTGTTACTTTATGTTGTATTATCTTGAATCATGAAAGGACCACTGAGTTTTATTGCTCAGCGTACAATTGTTTGTTCCATGCGCAGGTGCAAGTATTTGTCGAAGCCCCGGGAATTGAAGTCAACATCCAGATCGCCATTTTTTACTCTACAAAGTTTGTATAGTTGCTCCAACAACGAATGTAGTACCTTGTAACTCAGACCCGACGATCTGATGGGGTATCGGGGTGTTACAAAATGGATTGATTTAGTCATTGTACCATTAAAAAGAATTGGAGAAGGTCAAATTGGAATATAGTTAACATTTATTGTTTAAGAAAAATCAATTAGTGTTTGACAGAGTTAATATCTTTAAAGTTTTTACGATTTTATAAATAAAATCTTTTTTGTTTGAAATTGAACTGCAATTAAAATAATAATAATTTTTAAAATATTTTTATATAATAAATATTAATTCTCTATATAATTTGAACTTATTTAATGCTTTTAAATAATATAAAGACTAAATAATTCAGATTAATTTAATCTAGACCCTACAATATTTTTTTTGTTTTTGGCTACAATGTAGCAATGTAATGATTTGACTTTTCAACAACCAATGAGTTTATGAAACTTGGCATAACCCCAATATATAGGTCAGGTCAATAAGCATATTAAAATAAATAATTTTTAATATTTTAAAACTTTTAAATATTTAAAAAATTTAGAAAATCTAAAAAAAAGTTAGAAAGTTATAATAAAATTTTATATAAAAACTTAAGAGGAATGGCACAAACTAATTTCTTCTTTTAAGTTGTAATTCAATTCTTCTTTTCTTTGGAGCCAAATCAAGTGCCAGGTTTTGTTTCTTTGGGAAGAAAATATAATCCAGAAAAGGCAATCTATAATACAAGGAATTATAGAAATTTCTAAAATACAAAAAACATTGGAGAGACTAAATAATGATAGTTTGAATTATATTGGATCGGTTGAATCGAAAATTGGTCGAAGTATTTATTTAGAGAAAAGTTTTAGATTGGTTGATCCGAGAATTGGTACAGACCGATTAAACCAAAATTATATTTTTATTTATTTTTAATAATTTATTTAATCAAATTAGATGAACTGGTCGAATCGATCAAACTGGTTGAATCAACAAACCAATAACTTAACCGGTTCAACCACTACTTGGATTCTAAAAGCCTTGGGGCCCCTTTGGATGGGTGTTTACCTCTATTGTGGTGCGCTTAGCTTTATTTTTATCTCATGCTACAATATCACTACAGTATCTAATTTCACCACTACCGTTTTTTCACACTAACTCTAGGTAAACGCACCGCTCATCCAAATAGGCCCTTAGACTAAATTAGTAATCTAATCCCTAGGCCACACATAGCTCATATTACCACTTTTAGCAAATCAAAGCTCACTTTACAATCTTACACAACTCTCTCTCTCTAATCCACCTAGGGGTAGAATTGAGACAATGGTGTTTGCAAGCTATTCAAGTTTGACGAAAAGAATTCAAATTTGATTCAGTAATTACTGAGTCGAGCTCAAGCTATCGGTTGAGCTAAATTTGAGCTTAGCATTACTTTACTTGAACGGCTCGCAAGCCTTATCAAGCTTTACATATTTTTATATTATTAAATTATTTTATTGCCTTTAATATATGCTATTAACCCTAAGCTTTATTATAGGGTCAAGCTTGAGTTTAAAATTAGTAAAAAAGCTTAATAGAGCTCGAGCAGCTCGATTATATCTCGAACCAAGTACCGAGTTCTGAATTTTGAGTTTTATAAAAAAAAATATATTTTTTATATTTACAGCTTTTAATATTTTTTTATTTTTTTAAATATTTATGTATTTATATATTTTTTGAAGTTTTAAATATGTAAATTTTGAGAGTTAATTTTTAAAATTGTGACTATATTGAGACAATATGTAAAAGTTTATGGTTAAATTTATTATTATACCAATTTTTTAAGCATCGACATCATCCTCCGTAAAAATTTAACAGCACTTGACGGAAAAGGATAAAAAATAAACTTGATTAGTTGAGTGACCATTTTAATTTTTTCTTTATAATTAAATGATAAAAAATACAAATATAATTGAGTGACTACAAATATAATTTATAAAATGTAAAAAAAAAAGTGAAATAACAAGACGTAAATAACAAAATGTAAAAGCTTAGATGTGCATAACCTCATGTGTGACGCAATTGCAAGAGGAGGATATAGTAAATTCCACAAATTTAACCCATTATTAAAGAATCTTTCATGTGAAAACAAAAAAAAATTGTTTAAAGTTTGCTTTTTACATCCCCTAATTTAAGGTAGTTTGGGGGGTGAATCTCAAACATAGCTTTGCATAAGTCTCCAATCGCGTTGTCAACCAACATGCATGCATGTTACAACAAATATTTTTGTTAACTTTGATGTTGATATATTTGTATACTTTTACGTGTATTTTATATATATATATATATTTTTAAAGATTTTAATTTTTATAAATTTTAAATCATATTTATATTATTTTTATATTTATCTCATGGAGTTTTAATTTTATTTGGTTGATGTATTATTTGAGATTTGAATTTGGTAATTGTTATGATATTAGGGTTTAATTTTTTTTTCGCCATAATTAGTCTTTAAACTTAGTAAATGTTTTGGTATTCGAGCTTAAAACTTTTTTTTCCACGAAGTTAGTTTTAAATTTAGCAATTGTTCTCATATTAGAGCTTAAATTATTGTTTTTATCTAAGGTAATTCCTCAATTTGACGATTGTTCTCACATTGAGACCTAAATTGTTTTTTGTCCATATCAGTTCCTGATATTTGCTTAAAAAAGTTAGATCAATATAAAATTCAGGTCCAATATAAGAATAATTTTCAAGTTTAAGGATTAACTTGTATAATAAAAAGTTTAGATCTTAATGTGAAAACAATTGTTAAGTTCAGATATTAACTTAAATAAAAGAAAATATATCTCAATATGAGAATAAGTACCAAATTCAAACCCCAAATAGTAGATTAAGCCATTATATTTATAAGTGTGTTGTAGAATTATGTCCAAAAATTATGGAATAAAACTCAAGTAAAATGGAGAGCTCCATTGCATGTGCAAACAGGAGGGAATTGGGGCCCAAACCACTCTCACATGTAGTAGGTGGTTTGTTGTTGTTGTTGATAACTCTTAAGATAAAACCCTAGAAAATTTAATCAAAAGGGAAAAGGGCCAATTGGAAAACCCTAAGAAATCGTAATATATCGATTTTGTGGACTTTGACTCTAGTTGTTTTTCATTTCTTAATTTTTATGATTCCCATTTTAAAATTTTAAAATCTTTTCCGATCCCTATATTTTCTATCTACCAAGATTGTGGCAGTTCTACTTCTTTATCTCATAACAAAAATATTTGATTGAGTTAGAGTTATAAGTTAATTCGATATTAATTTAATCAAATAAATTGTTTAAAATTTCTTTTAATAAAAATTGAGTATCAATATAATGATATTTTGCCTTTTTCTATTTACATGGAAAATTTAAATAAAACAACTCAAAATTAAATACTTAAGAATTTTAATTTGATTCAAATTTCACAAACTACTAACATATTATATATACAAACAATCATTCTTTCCAATATAAAAATATATTGTTGCATTTATTTTTAAATATATACAATTAAATTAAAATTAAAGTTTCATGTACACATTTAACATTTATATTATTTATATATTGTACTTATTTTACTACACATTAGAAAAATCTGTGTCACCTATTTGACATTACATGTGAGGTGTGACTGTAACAATAATCAAATATGAGTTTGAGGCAATCTATATTGTCCATTCAAAGGGAAACCAAGTAAAAGTCAAAATCATGCGAGGGAAATTTAAAATAAGAACAAATATTTTGTGTCTTTAAGTCACCCACGCCCCTTGTTCGCTTGTCCAACAAGAAATTCAATAAAATAATATGCCATATTATTCAAAGTGGATAAGGTGAGAAAAAGTACAACGAATTACATAATATAGTGGATAAAAAAGAAATCAATTTTCTAATATCAAATTGAAAATCACAAATCCATTTTCTACTTCTAATATCACTTTCACCAAAATAATAATAAGTTTTGGTTGTATTTTTTTTCATGTCTATAAATCAGAAAACAACTATCACTATATATATATATATATATGGCTAGGCACTGTTGACATGCTTTTTCAAATGCCACACTTGTGTATATTTAAAAAAAGGAAAAAGAAAAGAAAGAAGGAAAGAAGAAAGGAAATTCAAGAGGAAAAAAGAGAATATTTTAATTTTAATACATAATGTTATAATTTATTTTATATGTATAGCATGTCCATTTTGTGTTTATATCATTTTAATTTTGCATTGCTTTTATTTTATTTTATTTTATAACATTTCGTTTACCTAAAACTTAAAATTACATACACAAAAAGAACTTAGATGGTAAAAGAAGTCCTCATAAAATGAAAAATTAATTGAGCACCTAATTGAGTTTGTAATCAAAAACTAGTTTTTAAAATTACATTTTATATTGAATCTCCTAACGTCTGATAAATGAGGGCGTAACGATTGATATAGAAAAATGATGATGTGGTAATTGACATCGACTCTTGATGACGTGACATATTTTGTCATATACATCATGCTTGTATTGTTATAAAATTTTCATTTCAATGACTAGTAATTATTTTGATGAATGATAGTCTGGAATTAGTTTGATATTTGGAAAGGAAATCAATTTGCGATTATGTATATGAATATGAATATGTGATTTTGATTATATATGAGATATGCTAGGAGATTTTGATGTGCATAAAGGATTTGCTCTAATAAACATAGTACACTAGTTAGGATACGTTAATATGCCAATAAGGATTAGTCGTGCACTTGTATATGGGTCCATGTTGTGTGTTGGAAATATGATATGATAGTTTTAAGGCATAGCATGTATGTGGTGGAACTTGATTGTTTTTGGAGGGAACATGCTTTGAGTGCAATCCGTATACGAATATGTTTGGATGAAAATCTTTAAGTGTCTGGATCTTATTTTATTAAAGTTTACTAAGGACTATAAACATGAATATTAATAAAAGGTATATAATAAAAAAGTATTGTATCAATGACAGTTAATGTTAAAGTGACTTGGATAAAATATGTTAAGTGGAACTTATGTGAATTAATATGATAATAACAAGGTTATCAAATAAGAGTTTTATGTTAAGATTTCATTGGTATAAAAATAAAAGAGTTAAGAATTGGAGTTATAATCTTTATGAAATAACTGCAATTCTTGTGTGGTGTGTGTTTCGCATTTTTCAATCAAATCAGAGTTAAAGTAGAGAAGACGTTGCGACAAGGAATCACACGATATCACAATGTGCAACAACCCATTTTCTAGTGGTGTCGAAAACTTTGGTTTCGGGACCACAACTTTGGCGTGTCAACCCGTAAATATTGATTATTTAATATTTACGAAGTCATTAATGTCATATTAAATTTTAGTTAAGAAATTTTATCGTTTAGTTAGTTAATTATTTAAAAAGGACTAAACCGTAAAATATGCAAAAGTCAAAAGATATTAGTGATTTGGTTTAAATTGTCTTTATGGAATGATTGAATGGTTCTAAATGGCAATTAAGTCATTTTAGTTTTAGTGGACGGTAATAGTTTAATAAACTAAGATTTTCTTAAGAAATCATTATTAAAAAAATAATGTTAAAGTAATGACATATATTAGATAAAACAAAAGAAAAGTGAAATTGGTCATTGTCTTCTTCTTTCTTTATTTTGCCGAAACACCATTGTTGGAAGACTTGGGAGCTTCGGTTTGTGCTATTCTTGGATGCATGTAAGTGTGTTTTAGTTTATTTTTTCATGATTTGTATATTTTTGAGTTAGTTGAAATGGTATTTATCTGGTATAGGGATTTATTTATGAAATTGATGAAGTTTAGAAAAATGTCCATTGATGTTTTTGATGTTTATTGATGTCTATGTTTTGGGTTGAAGTTAAATGATGAATTTTAGCTATTTTGTAAAGTAAGTTTTAGTGGTTTTTAAGATTAGGGTTTAAATAAATAAAATGTTAAAATTATTAGGCTTTCTTGAGAGTAGGAGCTGGTTTGGAGTGGTTAAAATTTGGTTTTATGGGAAAAAGGTTAATTTTATAAATAATCATGTTTTGGTCTTTGGAACCAAATTGAGTAAAATGTAAAGTTTGGGGATAATATGTAAATAATGTAAATAAGAAATTAGATGTATTAAGTTGAATAGGATGTGAAATTTAAGCTAATAATTGAAATAAATTATATTACAGATCAAGATCAAGTTGATAATCGAGGAAAAGGGAAGGTTATTGATTAATCCTTAGACTTTTGTTGTTTTTGCAGTTTGACCCTGGTAAGTTCGTACAGTTTTATTTTAGTATAATTTAAACATTTAATTATTTACTAATTGGAATTGCTAAATGATTTAAAATTGATGAATCGTAGTAAGTGGGTTGATTTAAGATAGAAATCATATTGAATGTTGTTACGAATTAAATAAGTGAACCGATGAACATAGGATAGGATACGATTGGCATGCCAATAGGTTATATCGTGCTCTGTACGGGATTGATTGATGTTGAAATAATGATTTTGTTTAATTATTGTTTATTGAATAAACCAAAGTTCAACATTTGTTGCGAACTATCGCGTTATATTATAGTGATTTAGGTGTGTCTTGGGGGCGGATGTAAAGCATTCGGGCTTGGCACTCAGTGCTGAGGTGTGTTTTAGAGGGATGTTAGCCTACGGGCTCGACACTTAGTGCCCAAGTGTGTTTTCGGATGGTTAGCTCATTGAGCATTTTAGTGTGTTTGGATGGTTAACTGTGTATACGAGTCTGTCATAACGTTCACCAAGTTTATTTTTAATGGATAATGTAATTGATTGGATTTTTCCATTTGTAATTAAGTTTAAAACTCACCCATAATTTGGTTATGGATGACAGGATTATGATTTATGACTTTTATGTATTATGTTATAGATAAGTTTATTCGGTAAGTTAATTGTTTTTAATCTGTAAAACTTACTAAGCTTAAGTAAACTTACTTGTGACTTCTCTATTGTTTTCCTCTAAATATGTCTTTTGAAGAAAGGGGCGATTGGATCAACTAAAAGAATCACATTATCCGAAAAATCTTTGGTAGTTTTGAATATTCATTTTGGTAATATAGCATGTAATAGGTGAAATGTTGTTATGTTGGATAATAATTACTTGTGGTAGTTGCCATATTTGAATGTTGTTGGTATTGCATAGATTTTGACATTTATGTATATATGGCTTTGATGTTTGGCTTATAATGATTAGTAGGTAAATATATATATTTAGTTATTTGGTTGTGTGCTACTTTTGTATGGTTGATTTATGGTTCAAGTAAGCTTGAATGGTATATTTGAATGAGGAAATTGTATGTGATCTTAGTAAGAATTTTAGGCTTCTATGATATTAATTTGATTATTGAATCGTGGTGTCAATGAGGGTACATTTTTTAGAATTTTTTTTATGACTGAATAGGCATAAAAATGCCTTTTGGTTGATAGGAAAATTTGGTATAAAATGAACTTTTAAAGACAAGTTTTTATCATTTTGAACCTAGGTATCGATACTTTGGCAATTAGTATCGATACTTGACCATATGAACAATTTTAAAACAAGTAGAATACCAAATGGTATCGATTTTTGAGTATCGATACTTTTTCATAAAATATCGATACCCTAAAATAAGTATTGATACCATTTTTTTACAAAGAAAACAATATACAATTTTGGTATCGATTTTCAGAAATGTATCATTTCAATATCGATACCAACTACGGATTTTCAATATTTTCATTAAAAATTTTGTAAATCTATCTTATTCTATGCTTGGATTTTACAATTAGATACTTTTAGAGTTTAAAATTTTAATATATTTGATTATATAGAATATCAATTATCAATAAGTAAGTATTGTTTAGTAAGTAGTTATCAATTGTTGAATATTATTGTAGCATCTCTTTACTCGGGTCCAGTGACCGAGCCAGGTAAGAGGTGTTACACAACAACTCGACAACGTTTGAAACAGAGGCAAAACAGAGGCGATGGCGTGACGAGGAGCCTAGGACATCACGACGACGTGACGAATTTCAAACTTAAAGTAGTTACGTAATGGACTCTCAGCATGTAACACACCAAAATATATAGGGTTAGAAGTAATAATTAACCAAAAAATGAGTTTTAGTCTTAATGGTTAAGAACTTAGTGTATTCCTTAAAGATTTAAGGTTCAATTCACTCCTCTCTCATTTCTTTGTTTTAATTTTTCAGCAAACTAGAATGAAAACCCCCCTAAAATATATATTAAATGGAGTAAAAACATATTAAGAGTGGGTAGCAAGCTAAATGGCTAAGCCCTTTCATTAATTCCCTTATTTCTTGGGTTCAAATCACACCAAACTCATCCCTCATTTTTATTTTTTTATTTTTGACAAAAGGGTATTTTACCATTCAGTCTCTCAAATTTTGAAATCCCTAGGTATTTAATCTCTTATCCAAATCAAAATAGAACTCTAGTTTTGTTTTTCCAATTGAACTAAAATTTTACTTTCTTTTTCCCAAATTCTTTCCCTTTTTTTTTCATCTTCTCCTTTGTAAATAATTTTCTTTCATTGCTAAAAATTTTATTTTAGCCTTGAACTCGAAATCGATCTCCATTCAATTGTTCTTCTTATCGGTTTAGCGTAACGCCGTAAAATCTCGTCTCTAACGTTGCTAAGAATCGACAAGAACATTTCAATTCTGACATTTTGATCTCAAAATATCTGTAGAATTTCTGTTCACGTTAATTTCAAAACGATTAAACAATCTGTTACGAATCTTATTGATATCTCCTGAAATCTCGACTTTTCTTGAAAACCATTATTAATTCTTGCGTATTTGTCTGTTGAAAGACTCTTTGCAAGTATCCTGGATCAGATTTGGACGTGAGGATCATCGTTCGAGACCCCGATGATAGGTGTATGTTCTTTTACGAGTAAATCAGGGTAAAACTGAGTCTAGAATAAGGCTACATGGCCAACCACACGAGCGTGTGGGCCACACAACCCTCTCACATGACCATGTCCACTCTGAAACCCTAGGAGTTCGAATTGCGCATGGCCTAAACCTCTCTACACGGCCTAGCCACACTGTCGTGTCTCCCATGTAGGTTGATTTTACGAATGCCATACGGCCACAATCTGTCATACGGTCATGTACACCATCCACACGGTCCAGGGCTTCCTACACGGTCCGGTCACACAGCCGTGTGTCCCCTATAACTCAAAATTTATAGTTTTGACCCATAATCTTTAAGATTTGTGTATTTTAGTCCCTGGTTGAAATCAGAACTGTTTTAATGTTTAATTTTGTGCAATTAAGTCCTTGATAATATAAAACTTGATAAAAAAACATGCCTTACTTGATAAAATTGATATCATATTTAAATGTCATTGCATGAATTATGAATAATATATATGACTATTGTATCTATACACATGCAATCGTATGAACGACATGCCTTATGTTATTGTTAATCTGAATACACGGAAAACATGATTTTTGCTACTGATTTTCCTTATGTTAGTACATTAAATGCTATCATATGTGATATGTATAAATATGTTGCATTGCATTGCATGGGATGGGACAATGTCATCGGATGAAGTCTAGTAGTTTATTTGCATTTATCTATTTCGTTGTGTATCCACAGCCAAAGGCAGATTCCATTTGTGGGTACTGTTGTGTATCCAAAGCCAAAGGCAGATTCCAACTGCGAGTTATACTGTAAAATCTACAGCCAAAAGCAAGTGATTTTGGTAGATACCGTTATACGGATTTGTTGTGTACAAATTGTGATGTACGAAGCTCTGGCCTTGCGGAGGGGGCACTGTAGTGTTCGACCATTAAGGTTAGAAATGGAAAAATGGAGGAATGGGCGGAGAAATAGGAAAATTAGAATTTCATTAAGATACCGCCATATGGTGTTGCTGAGTGCAAACACAATGTGAAATGAGAATTAGGTCATTCGAGATGACACCGTGACAACGGTTATTAGGTTCCATAGAGCAACACCGTGATAGTGATCAACAGGCTCTATGGGGTGACACTGCAATAATGATAAGGTTCTATGGGGCGACACCTCTAAAGAGGTCTAACGTGTAAGACCATAGCTCGGCTATGGAAACCAGTATAGTCCGTTGGAATAGTAAACACGGGGAAGTCCATCGGGACAATAAACACAGGGATGTCCGCTAGGACACCAAATATGGGATTTCAAGTGTAAGATCGTAGCTCAACCATGGCATCATGTACGAGCCGCCTAAAAAGGATGAATTCAAAATCTAACAGGACAAGTTAATAGAGATTGAGGTACAACTTGGCCGAAAGAGAGCATGTAAAATGGGGCAAAACAAAGATTCCCCAACACGTAAGAATAAGGTGAAACACGTAGAAAAGACTGAGGTGGCAGATAAACCTCTTAAAGAGGATTTGTGGGTCAAGTTATAGGGAACACGCAAGTGTAAGTTTCTAGATATTTGGAAAATAACCTAGAAGCGGAGGATGAATAAATGATTGAGTAGAACCTAAGGGTCTGTAGATAAAGGTCAGCCAGAGGGGTTAAGTCCACCGAAGCCCACACGGAGGTTAAGTCACTCAGGTTAATAGAAGAAGGAAGTCGTCAATGACTAACCTAGGATGGGTAGTTTGTCCATAAACATTGGAGGTTAAGAACCTGAAACTTTAGGAAGTAAATCGAAGACACCGAAGACACTAATGACAGGCATTGGAATTCACATCCAAGGTCGTGAGGAAAACGAGAAAGTTGGGTTGATTAGGAATCCAACATGTACCACTAGAAGACTATTACAATAAAGGAATACGTGTATTTCTCAAACAGAGAATGATTCTGCAGCAGTAACCCGCGGTGAAAAGGGGGAGGCATTGATTTCATAGGTGAAATCTACGGAAGACTAATAGTATACGGGGAGTTTAAATTCTCTGCTTTAAATCTTTGTCCTTTAGAAATTTGAAATATAATTGCTACCCTATTTTATCGAATAAGTTCATTGGAACTTACGATTATATTGCTTTGGCTGTAAGGTTAATGATTAAATTAGAGGCTATGGAAGAGGATCGAGCCAGACTCCACCAATTGAGGAAAAATAGAGTGGTAGCCGTAACTTGCATATAGAGGGGCACTCCTAGAGGCTACGCCTCGGAGGTTTAGTTGGGTCATGAAATTTTAAAGTTTTAAATTCAAAATTTTAAATAAGGTTGTAAAGAAATAAATTTGAAAGACGTATATGGTGGTATGGTTTAATGTGTATATTAAACAATCGAGAATAAAATAAGATTTGATTTAAACATGTTAGCCGTTATTCAGGTCTTTGTATCATTTAGTACCCCGACCCGATGATTGGGTCGAGCTTAAGGTGTTACAATTAACCTTTACTCAATGTTGCTCACACGAGCTGTGGAGAATTCACAACACATTCAGGATCTCAATCATCGGTAAGGTATCCAACACTGGTACATAGCACCTGATACAATATAAACACTGGTACAAAGTACTTGCTGCATTTTAAACCCTAATGACATGTCATTTATATCCTAATCATTCACCAAGTTCACACGGGCCTCAATTTCATATTCGTTGTATTTAAATCCTTTATCATCTTCAAATACGTATAACATCACCATTTGCGTTCACATATTCACTTATATTTATCAACTAAACTTTATTTCACAATTTAATCCTTCAATGTCAAACTCCTCATTTATTACAACTCAATCACACAAGAACATATATATAATACAAACATAAACAAATATTAATCGAAATAAACCTCATACAAACTTACCTAACCAAAAACGATAACAAACATGACATCAAGGATTATTCTACGCTTTTTCCTTTTTCGCATTTATCAATCAGTTGATTAGTTTCTTGATCTATATAATAATTTAATTAAATCATCAACTCCAAATACCTTATAATTTCTAAATATATACATATGACCCTTAATTAATATTTTAAAAAATTCTAAACTTTTACATTTTATTCAATTTAATCCCTAAAATCAAAACTATCATATCTTTTATATTAAAGCCTCATTTTTCAATACAATTTCAATTCTATCCTCTTATAACCCTCTATAACTGAAATTTACTGAAACTTGATGTCAAATTTAATATAATTACAATTTCGTCCCTAAACTCAAAACTAACAAAATCCACCTTACAAATTAGTCCTACTTAACATCTAATCTTTACACGCAACCATTTAGCATTAAAAACCTCAAAAATCATCAATGGAAACATTTCAAAACTTTAACAATTTCACAAAATAGTCCCTAGGCTAGCTAAATCAAACTATTGGGATTCCAAAAACTTAAAAATTATAATAAACTAATTAAAAACGGCTTACCAATTTTGAAGAAAATCATGGCCAAAAGCTCTGACTTTCTCTTAAATGGAGAAACAATGGTGAAGGGATGAAAATGATGAATGAAAGTGGCCATTAACCTTATTTTAATGTTTTAATACATTTTAACTTAATTTTAATATTAAAATAACCTATACTTTATTAATAAATCATTCATAAATCATCCACTATACTTAAATAGTGATTAATTTCCACTTAAACGTACTTTCACTTTTAAAGCCTTTTAACTAAAAAAAATCTATAACAATTAAGTTTTACGATTTTTACAATTTAGTCCTTGTACCAAATTTAATTATCGGTTTAATAAAATTATTGTACCAAAATTCAATATAACACTAATTTAGACTCTTAAATGTTAAATAATAATATTTACTGAATCGATCATCGAAAAATAAGGTTTCGAAACCACCATTTCTGGTACTATTAAAAACGAGCTATTATAGAATAAGGTAAGATAGGAAATCTTAGTATACTTACTAAGCTCTTTGAGTTTTACTCATTTGTTGTTTAACACATGTAGGTCAAAGACTTTTTTGAGAAGCTTAAGGCCGTATCTTGTGAGAATTGCATCATTGTACAAGATCTAAAGAGTGTAAAGCCTTTGATATTATATTAGCTTATGATAGTGTATTGGCATGTACATAAAGGCTTAGGCTAGTATATGTGTTTGTAAATACATTGGCTTGTGTTGTCATATGTTAATTGAAATAATATTGATATTTTAAAATTGATTTTCCATGCTTTAAGTGATTTGAACATGAGTATGAATTGAAATTGTGTGTTTGAATGAGCTTTGAAATGGTTTTAAAATGATTTGAAACTTATTGGTCTAATGTGATTATGTTTGGGGATGATTTGAAGGGTTTTTGAATCAATTTTGAGGTTCATTGCATTAAGTCTTAAGACTAAACCATTCTTATATCAAGATTTGCAAGTCAATAGCCAAAAAGGTACAGTATGAAGGCCAAGTCTTAGGACTTGCTCTATTACACCTGTGCAAATTGTATTTTTTGGTCATTTTAAGTCCCTGAAACCTCATTTTATGTATTGGACATGTCCAAACATCTAGAAAATGATTAAAAATTATTTTAAATGTATTCAAATCTTTATAAAAGTTTTAAAGGATTTTATTAAGTTGCAAAATTGATTTTCTTTAAAAAAAAAAAACAAAGGAAAATTTGTATAAACAAAAAAACCGTCAACATAACATGCTTATTTATGTCTATCGTTGAACTAGGTAAGGGTGCTACAATGTCAACAAATATTTAAAAAATAAAAATAACTAAAATGTTATGGAAATTTATAAAAAAATAGTAAAAAGTAAGACTTTTAAATATAAAAAATCTACAAATCTAGTAAAAAGAGTAATAAATTACTCATTTAACTATTGCATAAAAAACATAACTTTTGACAATGAATTATGTAACTAAGATCATAAAATAAAATATGTTTTCAGAGCACAAATATAAAAATTATGATTGTTGACAGAATTTGAATGAAATTATTATGATGAAACATCTCCCTAGAAAATTGCAACAACTTAAAACGCGGTTTGAGGAACGAAAATTGGAAAGTAATTTAATAGGGATAGTAATCTTCGGATCTTTAATAGGAATATGATACGATTTATTAGAATATAATATATATATATTTTTAAAAATTTATTGTATATCTATTTAATTAATATTATACAATTTATCTAATTTATAAACAAAATAATTAAATTGTATAAATGCATTGATAAAAGAATTAATTTTTATAAATGTAATGATAAAATTATAATATTTTAAATAAAATATTCAAAAAATACAAATAAAATAATTGTGCTCTAAAAATTTAAATTTGTTTTATTAAAGATAAATTATAGAAATTTATAAATGAAATAATTAAGTTTTAAAAATATAATGATAAAATAATTATCTCTTTACATGAAATATTCAAAAATAGAAATAAAATAATTATGCCCAAAAAATATTTTTATTTTAAATTTCAAATCTTAAATTAATTTAAATATTATTATTTATACCCAAATTTTTAAAATTAAAATTTTATCATCTAAAACTTTAGAATTTAAATATTAAATTAATTTATAATTTATTATCTAAAATATTAAAATTGAAATTTATTATCTAAATTATACAATTTAAACATTATTATCTAAAGATTAATTAAGTCTTATATTTGCTTAGTTCTTTCACTGTCAAAACAATCAATCATCTTTTGCTTAATTCTTCTGCAAAAAAAAAAAAAAAAAAAGATCAAATATCAAAACACTTCCATAGCTTTTGGCAAAAAAGAGATTCAAGAAACTGAAGATGTTATTGTATACCAGTACATGAAGAGTACTTTGAGGGTGATGAGCATGATGTTAAAAATCTTGATGCAGGCGATTCAAAGATCGGTGATGCAAAGTAGATGAATTTGAGTTGCAGATGAAAGATGTTCCGAGTGTAAGAAATTGAGGAGGAAAAGTTTGGAGTGTAAGCATTGCAACAAAGATAATAGTTATTTCCAAATTTTTTGTACTTGCGACTCCTTTCACCATAACTTCATCTAACAAAAGTATGCAAGTCGAATTCATTCGCTTTGCTGCATTAAATTGACCAACTGTAGTAGCACCCATCTCTGTATCATCCATATCACTATCACAGTACTCTTCATATGCACCTAGTACGACAACATGCTCAAATTTTTTATTCTTTTTTATATGAGGAGCTTCAATCGATGCCACTTTGGAAGAGGAGTTAGCCTTTTCTTTAGAATTCTGTTGTGAATAGTTTTAAGTATGAGTTAGGATAGAGTTCAAATAAACTAAGATCTCTCTTCTTCCTCTCTACTTGTTTTTCATCATTTGTAAATACATGAAAATTTTTAAAATCTCCAACTTCAACTTAATGAATATATATATATAATTATAAAAAGAAATAGAAGAGTTATTTACTTAATTAGATTAAGTATTTATAAATATTGAGCAAATAATATTGTACAAACTCATTAAAAAACCTTTTTATTAATTTGCCAGTAAAATTAATTAATTTATTTATTTGAGCAAGTAAAAAGAAAAGTTGTTAGCCTTATTCCCGACATAATTACTAGTTAATGAAAGCCCATATGTTCATGCATGAAGGGTCTTATGATTAACCCTTCCTCACAAAGCTCCGCGAGAGAGGTGGTTAACTCTGTTGGTTTAGACCCAACAATTTTTATATCTTTTTATTAAATTTTATATATAATACAATCATCTCCATACATAAAACTACTCCAAATAAATATTATGTGTTAAAAGAAATTTCAAATCAGTGAAGGTGAAGATAAAGTTACCATCCACCGCAAACTAACTCTTCAAATTTACAAGAAAAAAGAAAAGAAAATCTGATTTCAGAGTAAAGAATTTCAAGTGCAGCAATTGACAAAGAATAACAGTCGAGTTAGCACCTAAAATAGAAAGAAAAGAAAAAAGACACATTGGTTTTCATATTAGCTACTAATGTCCAGCTGCACCCATCAAATGGCCTGGTTATTTTCAATTTCTCATCAATCAGACAATCAACTGGACTGGTTAATACATTGGGTTAATGTGATCACCGGTTACTCTTCACACATGAGTATCAAAAAATGAACATAATCATATATACAATATATGACACACCCATAGCAACTCCATTTCCAATATATATAAAACCAACAGCACATATATAAGCACTGTGATAATATTAGCATGCCAGGCACAAATAACAAGCGAAACAAATCCATGTTTATTAGAGGGCAACCAAGTCAGTAACTGTTAAAAGAGCATACTAGTATGATAAGATTCGTATGGGACATGGGAGACGGGACTATTTACTTCCACTTCCTGCCAAAGAACTTGCCCTTATGTTTACCAAACATGCCATGCTTCCACCGCTTCCCAAATTTCCCGTGCTTAAATTTCCCATGTTTGAATTTTCCGTGACCATGGCCATAGTATCCCCCATGTGCAACATGATGAGCTCCATGTGACAAATGGTGAGCCCCGTAAACAGCAGCAGCCGCAGCCCCAGCCCCGGCTAATAATCCTCCCATCCCAGGTCCATGCGAACCGTGTCCTGTAAAATTTTACCATTCATGTCAACTCATTGATATACGAGGCAAATGAAACAGCAGGCATAGGACCCATAATGAAGGGTGATGGAGCATACCAGGATAACCAGCTGGTGGATATCCACCATGAGGTGGATGAGGGTATCCTCCATGAGGAGGATATCCTGCAGGTGGGTATCCGCCATGAGGAGGATATCCCGCTGGTGGAGGATATCCAGCCGGTGGGTATCCTTGTGGGGGATATCCTTGAGGAGGATATCCTTGTGGAGGGTAGGATCCAGGCGGAGGATAATGTCCGGCGGCATAGCCAGCAAGATGAGAAAACAGCCCTTTGTCACTTGATTCACCTTCCCTACCACCGCCCATTTTTCTTCAACTTAAAATTAACGAATTCGAGTAACTAGTCTGTTATGAGTTAAAGAAACAAAGAATTGTCAGCTAAAACACAATTCAAACAAAAGAAAAAGAATAACATTAATAGACATTATAAAATTAGCAGACTAATTAAAGCTTGCCTAATGTTTTATTATTATTGTGAATATCAATAAGGTTCAACAGCATTCAAGCTTCATAATCTACAATGTATTGTAAACTTAAGCACCGTTTATGAGAAAGAGACGAGTTTTCCAGTTCCATTAACAATGAATTAATGATCTAATTGTGCTACTCAGTCTGATATTAACTAACGTTATTAACTTGATCAGATTCTATACAGTAAAAAAAAAGAAGTTAGAAAGTATAATAGTATCAGATCAAGAACCATGTTGCAAACTACCAAATGAAATTTGACACGACATTAGGATACCACATGAATATACTTACAATACAAACAAACAAGAAGAAAGTGATTAAACACCGCATGCACATTTTTTTAAAACCAATTCAAGTTAATTTATGTAAAAAATAATTAAAACAAAAAGAAATCCATAGAAAATACAAGATTAAAAAAAGTTAGATTAGTAAAATCGGGAAAAAAATATGGAAATTAAAGATCAAAGAAACACCAAAAATAAGAGAGGAAAGCTTACATGAATTGATTGATGGACAGAAGAGGAAACCCAGAATTTGGGATCAAAAGCAAAAGATGCAATTGTTGAAAAGGAAAGAAAAGATGTAAGGAAGAGAAATGGGATTTGTGATTTACCTTTGGTGTAACAGATTCTTCGAATTTAAATTATATGAGTGAGAGTTTTTTAGGGGCGGGGGATGTTTGAGGATGAGTTACCTATCATAATTTTTCTACCCAATATTTATAGGAAAAAGATGAAGATATTATCATTTAAATTTTAAAATACCATTTATTGTTGAATGGTGACGTGATTGGCTTTGCGTTTCTTCAACGCGGTTGCTTTTATGCAAAAAAGTGAATATATATATATATATATATATATATATATAAGACGCGGTTGCTTTTCTTTTCATATTTTTCACTTTCTTCTTGGCAAATGCACCCTACACGTCCCTCTATTATACAAATTAAATAGGACTAAATTAGAATAGAGTTAATCTTTATTATTTTTAAAAAAAATATTATTTTCTGAGTTAATATTTATTAAATGAAATGTTCTGTTTAATATAAAATTTATAATTTTCTCAAAGCACATTGACGGATAGTGGTTGATAGTGGGCACATGCCTTTTCTCTCTCTTCTTTGGTTGGATTCGTTTATCATATAATTGAAGATTGGATGTTGTGAAATAAAGATAGTTGCAGGTGGTTTGTTGAGAATCTGTTTCAATACTGAATTAGAAATGGGGAATATATATATATATATATATATATATATAAGATTTTCTCTCCATTTTACGTCCAAGTAGAAAAGGATTGTTAACTTAGAGAAGGGGTTTGAAAGTGTCAATTCAAGCCATCATCTCCTGATTTTCATACTATTATTTACTTCATCACATTTCAATTCATATTTTATTTTATGTAGTAAACATTTAAAATTTAAAATATATTTTAAGTTTTATATATTCCATTATCTATTCATTCTTAATTTTAAGAATTTAATTTTTTTAAATTTAAAAAATTAGGTCAATTCGTTACCATCGTTAACTTCTTTAGTATGAATCTTCAAAATTTTTTCAAAAAAATCATATAACATTAAAAATATAAATTGAAAATTATTTTCTTAAAAATACTAGTTCGAACTCGTCATAATAAAAATTTCTTTTCTATTGTTATAATACTCTTAAGAGGAATTGACGTCAAAATTTATATTGAAATGATAAATAATATGAATTATTTAAACTAACTAATAACATTATAAAAGGTAGAGAGATTAAATAATATAAAAAATTTAAAAAATATATAGATTAAATATCAAGTTTCAACATAATCTAAAAACCAAATTTAAAATTCCGCTTGTCTTGTAATGTCAAGGAATAAAAAAAATGGAAAAACTGCATGCCACTTCAACGTGTCAATAAAAGACCTTCCTTTTTTATAGATTTTACGGATTTAAGTATGAAAACATAACCTTCCAAAATGTATTCTCTCAAGGCAGTACCAAAATTCCTACAATGCACACTCCATTCTTCTTTCAGCCTTTTAAGTTGCCTCTATATTCACATGTACACTATGAGATTCATACGGCCTCAATCTAGGACCCTTTTCTTTTCTGGTACAATCTCCGGTAAATTTTCGCACCTTCGAGTTCAGCATGGATTTCTCTTTCCGTCCTGATACCCATTGGGTTGTTCAGTAACCATCCCTCATTGTCACATAACACGCTAGGGTCAACCGTGTCAATGTGTTGAAGTACACCCGACTCTTCATCAAACTGCTTTCTCATGTCTTCGGCAACTTCTACAACATCAGATTGTATAAAAACCTGTCCAAATACAGTGATAAATCTTATATTAGAACATTTTCGAGCTTGAATATACATAGATGATTTAAGCTCTATTTGATAGACGTAGCCAGAACCCCTCCCACCAAGCTACCAAATGGACTTTTTAGGAGATTATAGTGGATTTGTGTAGTTTTAAAATGTAATTGTGTAATAAGAATTAGCAGACTTGGAAGCAAATGCAGAGAAATAGAAACTTTTTGTGCTTGTGCAGCTCACAACCCACTTGCTGATATATTTCTTTGGGCTGTGCCTTCTAACAATTCATGCATATAGCCATATACATCTCTATGAACTGATATAGCAAAGACTATTCTTAAATGCCCCAATAAAATACATCAATCCGTTTTTGTTCTATTTCCGATGCCATAGTCCAAGCAAATGGTGATCCATCAAGGCATACTGCACATGATATTTACTTTATAATTTAGAATAAGCAGTAACCATAACAAAAATTGGCAGCCTCACAATGCTAACTGAAAAAAGCCTGAGATCAGATTCATAGGATCCAACATAAAACAGGAAAGTTTGAGAAATAGATTTACAGTGTCTAAAACAGGCTATGCTATTTACATGCCACAAAGAAAAAGTCGATTATCATTCTAAGTGAATGGAACAGCATACCTTTCCTTCAGGCATCAATCTGGTTAAGATGGAATTGACTAAAGGCGTCTGTACAACCCTTCTTTTATGATGTCGTTTCTTGAAATGAGGATCCGGGCACTGCATATGGCACATAAGTACTGTCATTTAACCTACCAAATTAAAAGGAATGATCCAGGGGGAGAAGCACACTCACCAATATTGAAACAAGCGCCAAAGGTCCAGGGTAAGTGGATACTAACTGTTTGAACGAAACTGCAGCATTTGCGAACATGAAATGTCTGCAATAAAAGCTTACATGATCAAATCTCCAATAATTCTGGTTTTTTAATAAAAACAAGTTTCAAAAGCCTTACACGTTACTAAGAGCCAGCTCCTTTACCCAAAACTCGGCACGTTTAACCAGCTGCAGGACCAACAAAATTTTTTTATTAACATTAAATGAACCACCAATATGGCAATATATCATAACTCCAAGACTGAAAGAAGAGCAGGTAAATGTAAATTTACTCAATCAAAACAATTATAGAGTAAATTAGTACTAGTCCGAGGAGTTCTATCTCATACTTTTGCTCGTATTTCCAGTCCCAAATAATTTTGTGAATCAGGGTTTTGTTTCGCAAGCCATAAGAGAAATCTGCCACTTCCTGAGAAATGTTTTTTACTGCTGTTAGATTTATCAGTACTTGTCCATGCTTTACCGTGAACAAAAAGTAAGATACCTATGACAACAATGCTAATAACTAAGTTGTGAAGCCAATTTCAACAGACATAAGGAACGATATGAAAAAAGTTACCATTGACATTCTTATCAAAGACGATCAAAGAAAGATACTTATCAAAGACAACTGGATGAAAAATAATGTGAATGAAAGTCAACTGTTTGAACCATTGACACCATATTGAAGCTCAAAAAACTCCAGTCAGAAAACAATAAATAGCTAAAGGAACATGGCACCAGGCCTCTACGGTACTGGGTACTCTGCCCCAACTTTAACCTACCTGCTCAATATCATAATGGTATACATTATTGGATAATGTAAACAATTTACAGGTTATAAATTCCTGTAGCTTTTCAATGTTGTCAATCAACATTTGAGGATTAAAATGCAAAAGCTCATCTATTATACAAGGATCCCAGTATCTTGGTGATGGTTCAGGTTGTCAAGGATTTAAAATCAGGAGCTAAAAGAAACAGCCACTTCCTATCCCAAACTCTGCATAGATAAAATTTATGTTGTTTTGACAAATCATTTTTCTTTAAGTACCTATGTCGGATGCATATCCGAACATGGATATGGAGATATAACCCTCAAAGGACCCTTAAATCACATTGAAAGAACATGGGTAACATAGGATAAAAGGGTTCTCATCATTAATTGGATAATAAATGGAATATTTCTTCATAGTTCTCTATGATCTAAAAGAATTATTAAAAGGATAGCATAGCATCAGTAAGCAGATATTTTGAATGGATAGAGAGGTTACCACTTACCACTTCCAATATCCACCATAAGTGGCAATGTTGGATCCTTGAAGACTTCATCCCAATTAGGTACAGGTGCTGGCACCTACCCAGAAGCATGAAAAAAAGAAGCCAGTAAGACAAAAGCATTACTTCTTTTATCTAACACAAGAGAGAATGAAAATAACCTGTTCGCTACTGCATTGCAAGAAAGCAATAAGAAGAAACCAAAAAGTTCATTAATAACTCACGGAGAAAGATGAACTGAGAGGGTTGACATGTTGCCTAATTCTTACATGACCCAACTCCTGCAACCGAATAAGGGGGACCCACCATTATCATAAAAAGAAGAAAAAATTATGATTAATAGAAACTTGATGACCCATTATGACGAAAAGATAAAAGTTGAGGATGGAGGGGACCTGAGAAATCTTGTCAGTGAGGTTAAGGTCGGCATACTCGAGAGCCACCAGGTCAGTACTCCTAATCTCCTTTTTATCTGTAATGGGAACTGAAAGGGAAGCAGAAGTTTTGGAAATGCAATATTTGTGGCCAAGAGAAGAAGGGAATTTGTGTAGTAGTATTAGTGAGGAAAGAATTTGTTTTGCAGCCCCTGGGACAGCAGCACAACTGTTTAAGCAAAGGGAAGAAGCCATTTTTCCTCTATTATTTTACAGGCTAAATCACACTCCTTCCTCCATTGGCATTTCCTCCTAATTTTCAGCTTCTCAAACAGTGCTAAAGGGTCGGGCCTCCTTCCAAAGTTTGTTGGATTGGGTGTAGGCTTATGTTTTAAGGGCTCAACCCCTTAGACAGGCCTGTATCCTCTTTGATGTTGTATAGAAAAAAGAACATTTAAATTAATTGACAAAGACATATCATTATCAAACCCCATAATCCTCCCAGAAAAACAAATGGAAAATGCTCTACGTATTTTAACCATCCAGAACCTTTGGTGGATATCCTGCCAAGTATCAGTTAAAAGAAGACCTTCATAGTATTTGTTACAACGGCAAATGTCACAAACACAGTTAACAGTACAAGCCAGTGGAGAACAAGTCCATAACTTGTGGATAGCATGGCTTTGGGTTTGCCACCACTCAATTTCAAACCCCATTGTTCCTCCACTTCCACCTTCTCATCTTCTTCAACCAACTACCGCCCTGCCGTCATCCTTCCTGTTAATTCTCCATGCGTTTATTACCTTCTTCTTATGCTTAAACATGTTTATGTTTTGTTGCATTTGACCCCTTTCTTTTTGGGTTTTCTCATTTCAGGGGTTAGGGAATAATACAGGTGACTATAAGAAGTTGGAGTTCACCTTGCAAGAGTATGGAGTGCCCACCGTTGTTGCTAAGGTTTCAAGAATTGATTGGCTGAGGAATGCAGCTGGCTTGGTGGACCCTAACTACTGGAAAGGCACTTTGCAGCCTAGGCCTGTTCTCGACTGGTATTTATCTCAAGATCCCTTTCAATTTAAACAATGCAGAACGTATGCAAGTTGTAACATAGAAATTTGGTTAATGATTAGATATTGTGTGAAAGCAGGTATTTGAAGAGGGTTGATGATGCAGTTCAAGAAGCAGAGGAATTGGCACAAGGTATCAATCTTTGCCATTACCTTTCAGTTATGTTACTCTGACTCGAATGCAAATATTATATACAAATATGCGTCTAAACCTATAAAAGCATGTGATTGTAGGTGGGAAATTGTCAGTGATTGGCCACTCAGCTGGAGGGTGGCTAGCTCGTGTTTACATGGAAGAATTTGGACTCTCCCACATCTCCTTGCTTCTCACTCTTGGTACTCCCCACTTGTAGGTCTTTTATTTCAATACTAAACTATTTTTTCTCTCGGAAACTTTTGTTTGTTCAAATGATTTTAGTATTTTTTTTTTAGTTTCTTTTCGATATTTGGCGGACCATAACCCTTTAAATATGTATCGTATTGGAAAAATGAGAAGTAGAGGGTGATTGGATGGTCAACTGCTGTAATCCCATTTGCGAGCACTGGCTTTTCCTTTCTTTTGTAATCATTCAACCTCCAAATGAGTGAAGGGGAGAAGAGTGCTTAAAAGTCTTATCTATGTATTTTGGTCTATTTTGCAGGCCTCCTCCGAAAGGTTTGCCAGGGGTCATTGATCAAACAAGGGGCCTACTATATTATGTTCAACAACACTGCAAAAAAGCCGTTTATACTCCTGAGTTGAAATATGTATGCATTGCAGGGAGGTAAAATCAAACTCAGATCCTGTTCCTGTTTCTGCATTAGTTCTACTTCACTCTATTCAAGTTGCCAAATACCTTTTTCATTCTACTCGTTCACATGTTGCTCCAACTCCTAATTTTTCTTGAATTTCTTGTCTGACACATACGCGGACAATAACGTATAGGAAGATGATACTCAAAAAACCTTCCAAATACATGAACAGTCAACTCTTCCAACATATTTTAAGGGACAACCTATCATTCTTCTGCAAAACTTGTGCAGAATCTAAATTGAAACATATGACATTATTTTATGGATTTGGATCCCTTAAAGTTGATGATTCACATAAAACCTTGCACATTACTCAGTTGCTTAATATGAGAACTTTGGATAAGACAGGGATTAGTGAAGCAGAAAATTGCTGTCTGGGGTATTGTTCTTATTTAATTGTCACATTCAAGTGCAGGTATCTTCAGGGGGCTCGTTTTGTTAACGACTCAAAAGTGGCAGTTGAGTCTATGGCCACCATTGATGATGACCAACAAGTATCAGATGTTGCTGTTGTGAAAAATAAGACAGATTCAACCCCTGTTTCCACAACCTTCCAAGCTCGGTTTGTTGGCCAAGGGTACAAACAGGTTAACACCAAAACCAACCATCTAGACTCATTTTCTCCAATCAAGTTTCTATATATTTGTCAGCTAGATCTGATGGTAAGCTTGTAGCCATGAAATCAGGTTTGTGGGGAGGCAGATGTTTGGGGTGATGGAGTTGTGCCAGAAGTATCGGCTCACTTAGAGGGAGCCCTTAATATAAGCTTGGATGGAGTGTACCACTCACCTGTTGGTTCAGATGATGTATCAAGACCATGGTATGGTTCTCCCGCAGTTGTAGAGCAATGGATTCATCATCTCCTCAACTGATCAAGTCTGAGAGAATATACACATAAATATATATTATCTCTTCATGTAATCTTTGATTTGTTGATGAACTTCTCGTACCTAATAACCTGCATTAGTTTGAACTTCAATATATGCAAGAGCAAGGTTCACTGCACTGGAAGGCAGTTGAAATTCAAAACGAACAATGGTTTTCTCATGATTGAATGATTAAACTACTAGTTGATCAAAGATCCGGTTACCATAAACAGTACAAATGAAAATCAGGAAACCAAATGAAAATGTTACTTTTTCACTCCCTAGTCCCTACAGAATTTTTACACAAGTCCAGCTGGGAACATTTCCTCAGTTGCAAGGCTACCAGAGAGTTTAGCTCGCAAAATGAAAGGCAAAACATGAACATACATAAAAAAAGTTCAGTTCAGAATAACAAGAGCTAGCTTGATGTTGGTAGGGCAACCAGTGGTTAAACATGAAAATAGAGGTCAGCTGGACTTCACAAAATGGCGGGATAGCATTTTCCCGATCTCTAGGAAACCAACTTTTTCTTTTCCATCAAAAATGGTCTTAAGCTTCTCATCACAAAAGATCTCCTTCTTGTTAGCAGGATTCTGCAGGCAAAAGTATCCGTATATATTTTAGTGCATTTTATTAGAAAAAGTTTCCTCACACAACAATGTCAGCATCACTCAAAATATGATATCTACACAGATTCTATTAAAAATAAAATAGAAAAGTCAGCAACTTTAACATCACAACCAGCAGCATACAAGGCAGTAATGACAACAACAGCTTACATGATCTTGCATAAAAAGAATCATGGTTCACAGGAAAATTATTGTTCGGGGTAAAAACATGATTATCATTTCCTGCCTATGGTAAAGACAAACATATACCACATAAATTTCTCAGTTAAAGGACTTGGGAGGTTCCTGTAATATAAGAACTGGATCAAATTAGTCCCTCTATTATTAAATGGGTCATTTTAGTCCCTATACTATTAAAAAGAATCAAATATGTCCAAATTGTAACAGAGTTAAACATTTACTGTATAAAAAATGTCTTGAAAATTATTTTTTTCAATTGCAATTCAATTCTAAACAAAATATTTCATTAACAGAACCATAAAAACTTTAAAAATATTAAATCTGTTAAACAGTAAATGATATTTTCTTAAATAGTAAATGTTAACTCTATTTCAATTTTGCCTTATTTGATTCTTTGATCAGGTCCCTATAATAGAGGGGCCTCTCAGGTACATTTACCTAAATTTCCCTTCCTCAACTTCGTAGACATAATATGAAACACGTGCATGAGGTTAGAGGATCCATAGACAGCAGAGAGTCTTATCACAACCATTATCTCATACTTTTTTCATTCACTCATGATCTCTTTTCTACTGACAATAGCTAGTCTGTTATATGGCACCAATCATTAAACCCTAAAAGAAATCCAAGTGTCTAATTTCTAAATAATGTGTACAGAATACATGTTGCAAGGAGATATGCAGAAAATGTGGATTCTCCAATGAGAACTCTTAAGCAAGCATTAAAGGATAAAAAGGAAGCAGAGGGTGAAAATGTTGCTTAGGAGGTAGAAATCTAGAAAGAAGAGAACTCAAACACCAAAAATAACCTACCAGTAGGAAAATGAAATGGCGAGCCAGAATGTTAGCTTCTTAAAACTGTGGAAAGGTAAACGAATACACCATTTGCCAACAGAAACAGGAACTAATAAGATCCGTTACAGAGTTCCAATCTCAAACCCAAAATCCAAACATGACCTTAGAATGTGGAAAATCAGGAAATGCAATAAGAAGGGATATGGTGGGATAACCTATGGCTTAATTAAAGCAGAGAATCCAAAGTTCTAAAAATCACGTTTGGAACACTCCCTCATTTCCTTTCACCTTTACTTCACTTTCTTACATGAAGAAACTAATATGCCTTCTACTCACATCCCTTCCTCTCAGTTATAACTAGTTTTCTCCTATACATGTCACTTCAAAAAATACAAAAGGAAACATCTGAAAAAAAAACTCCTTTTAAACTCGCAATCCAGGAATCGATTTCAAATACTCTTACAAAGGGCTAAACTTAGATTTATGAACCATAAAAATCCAATCTCCATCAATGAAACTAACTGTAGCAAATGAATATTCATAAAATTAATCCTACTACAGCTGCCAGCTTAACTACTCTTGAACAATAAACACCAAACAGGTCCAAACCCCAGCATTAACAAGCACATAAAAAATAGAATAAATATATTATAGAGGGGGAAAATGCCCGTAGAAAGGGTAAAGAAACCTCATAAAGCCATCAAGCAAACAACTCGCAACAAGAACCATTAATAAATGGTACACATTAACTACCAAAATTGAACAACATTTTCCCAGATATTTACTCAAGCCCATATTTATTTACACCAAATAATATAACTTTATATAGGACGCAATAGAGATGGAGAGAACCTGAAGGTTCTGGGATTTGATATAGCTCCAGATCTGCTTAACAGCATCGGAACGGGAAGCCTCTGGGGCTCCAAGGAATCGAGCCAAAGCAGGAGAAACAGGGGTAAGTTTAAAAATCCCAGAGGGTCGAGTGGTAGTTCGAGGAGTAGCTGGTTTTTCAGTCTTGGGTTTTGAAGCGATCGGCTTTTTCGGAGTTTTCTGAACCGCTTTTGACGTAGCTGATTTGCCAGCAGTAGCGGTAAAAGCTGAAGAAGAAGAAAACTTGGCTGCTGCTGCTGCAGAAGAAGAAGACGACGCTGGGGAGGCTAACAACGCCCTCAAACCTTTGAAAACCCTAGACATTACTATGGAAAAAGAATGTGGCGTTCGAGCTTGTCGTGGGGTGAATGGAATAATACCTTTTGAAAAGAGCGAGGGCTGAGGAGGACTGACTGAGACCTGGGATTCTGAGGAAGTCTGAGGGTTTTTACATTTTAACTATGCATTTTCCGTTTGAAAATGATGGAAGAGGAGAAATTATTAAATTAAAATATCAATACACTCCCGCATTAATAGAATTGAAGTTTGGCAGACAGTTTGCTCAGAATAATTGCAAATTTCTTTTAGTTGAATTTGGAAATTTAAAAATTTGAAGATAAATTTAGAAATTAAAAATATTTGCCAAAAACATTTCACATTTTAAGGATAGGTAAAATTGTGAGAATGGTCCTTGTACTGTATGGATTTAATCTTTTATTTTATTTAATTAAAACTAATTCTTCTACTTTTCCGAAAATTTTAATCTCACTTTTTTTGTTAACATCATTTTAAAATGATGACGCTTCAAATGTAATTATTTGAATTACACAGTGAATTACAATTCAAAGACTTCATAATTTATATTAAGAAGTTAAATAAATAATGTTAAAAGTAAAAATCCAAATTATTTGAAAATTTAATTTTTTTTTTGTTTTTTCTAACCGCCATAGTTGTATTCAAGCCTTGTGGATACAGATTATACTTGGGCGAGGAGTTATGTAGAGCCGACATTGAAATTGGTTCAACCTAATCCCATGCGCACGTTGTTGCATTGGTCTCGTTCGGAGAGAGGTTGGATAAAGCTTAACACAGATGGTGCAGTTTCATCTAGTAGTCTTACTATATCTATTGGAGGTGTACTTAAAAGACTCCGATGCAAATTGGCTATATAGCTACTCGTTGGCATTTGGTAAGGATTCTATTTTTAATGTTGAGGCAAGAGCAATTTTGGAAGGCCTTTTCATAGCTTGGGAAAAGGGATTCAAAAAGGTAGAAGTAGACTATGATGGTGCACTTATGGTGGAATTGCTTTTGGTTGGTAAAGGCGCTAATAGCAATTTGGTGGAGCTACGTTTGTTATACTAGCTTTTGAGAATGAGGTGAAAAGTAAGAATTTGTTGTATACCGAATAATCATAATGGTGTTGCCGATCATATGGTTAAGTGTGTTGTAACTATAAATTCAAGTTTATAGTTGTTTGAAGAACTCCTGACTTCGGTGCAAGGTTTGTTGCTTGTTGATCGTAATGTGTCAATGCCGGGTTAATTTTAGCCGGTTGATGTATTTGCTTTGTGTTGTTCTTTTTCTACTGAAAAAAAATAATGTTAAAAGTAAAAACCTAGATTATTTGAAATCTCACTATAAATCTTCTCTAGTATTTGATACTGTGAAAAATAGAACGTCGATAATGACAATGTATCGCAAAGAAAAGAGAAAGAAAAATAAAGAACACGCAGATTTTTACGTGGAAACCCTTTCGGGAAAAAACCACTGGTAGAAGAGAAGATAATTCACTATGTCAAATTCAAATGATTACAAGAGGAGTAGACTATTTTTATTTATAGGCTTGTAAAACCATATTCTAATAGAATGAGTGTAGTAAGGTTGAAACACCTTATTCTAATCAATATCAAATTGATGAAGTGTAATAAGGTTGTATCACCTTATTTTAAAATAAAATAAAAGAAGTGTAGTTTTATATGGATTTTACTTTTATTTTATTTTATTTTACCATTGTGTTTTATTTTAACAAGGATTCGGGCCACTCAATTCTAACAATCTCCGCATTGACATGAATTCTCAACGAACAAGTTTTTCATCGCGAACTTTCAACGAACAAGTTCTCTACCTCTTCCATAAAACCCCTTAAGGGTTTAACTTCAACAATGAACACCAACCAAGTCTAAGCAATGCTCAAACTTGGTTATGGGAAGTGACTTAGTCATCATGTCTGTAGGATTTTTATGAGTACTAATTTTGCTCACAACAAAATTACCTCGAGCAATAATATTACGAACAAAATGATATCGAACATCAATATGCTTTGTTCTATCATGAAACATTTGATATTTTGTAAAGAAGATGGAACTTTGACTGTCACAAAATATTGTACTAATTTGAAGGTCTTCATTGATTTCACTAAAGAGTCCCTTCAACCAAATGGCTTCTTTACAAGCCTCAGTAATCGCCATGTACTCAGCTTCAGTAGTAGACAAAGCCACTGTAGTTTGCAAAATGGCTTTCCAACTTATTGCACAACCTCTGATTGTAAAGACATAACCTGTGAGAAATCTTCTTCTATCAAGGTCTCTAGCAAAATCAGCATCAACATACCCAATGACTCCATCTCTAATTCTTCCAAACTATAAGCAAACATTAGTAGTACATCGTAAGTATCTTAAAATCCACTGAACTGCTTTCTAGTGTTCTTTACCGGGATTCGTCATGTATCTGCTAACTACACTGACTATATATGATAAATCTGGACGTGAATAAACCATAGCATACATGAGAGATCCCACTGCACTAAAATATAGAACATGTGACACGTACTCAATCTCATTATCTGATTATGGAGACAAAGCTGACGAAAGTCTGAAATGGGCTACTAAAGGAGTACTAACAGGTTTAGCACTCTGCATATTGAACTTGCAAAGAACTTTCTCACTGTACCCCTTCTGACTTAGGTACATTTTACTTGCTTTTCTATCTCTAAGAATCTCTATACCAAGTATCTTCTTTGCTGGTCCCAAAACTTTCATCTCAAATTCTTCACTTAGTTGGGCTTTGACCTTTCTTATCTCTCATTTATCTTTCGCTTCTATCAACATGTCATCAACATAAAGGAGTAGATACACAAAAGAACCATCACTGTTTTTCTTAAAGTAAACACAACTGTCAAAGATACTTCTTTTGAAATAATGAGAAGTTATAAAGGAATCAAACCTCTTGTACCACTGTCTTGGTGACTGTTTCAAACCGTAAAAGAACTTTTTCAGCAAGCAAACATAGTCCTCTTTTACTGAGACTATAAAACTCTCTGGTTGTTGCATGTAAATATCCTTCTCAAGTTTTCCATGCAAAAATACAGTTTTTACATCTAACTGCTCAAGCTCCAAATCATGCATGACCACAATACCAAGCAAAGCTCAAATCGAACTATGCTTCCCAATTAGGGAGAACACATTTGTGAAGTCCACTCTTAGAATTTGACTGTAACCATTTGCAACAAGCCTTGCTTTATATCTGGGTTCTTCAACTCCTAAAGTCCCTTCTTTCTTTTTAAACACACATTTACAACGAACAACCTTTTTGCCTTTAGGAAGTTTCACAAGATCTCATGTTCTGTTTTTGTGCAGTGATTTCATCTCCTCTTGCATAGTAAACATCCACTTTTTTGAGTCTTCGCAGCTAACTGCCTCAGAATAATTAGACGACTTTTGGTTTGCATCTCCACATTTAAAGCATAAGCAACTAGATCAGCTTCGACATACTTCTTTGGAGGTTTAATCTCTCTTATAGTTCTATTTTTGGTGATAGAGTATTATGGTGAAGAAGAAACTCTATTCTGAATTTCTGTACTGGCTTGAGGAGTCGACTCTATTGTAGATTCTAGATTAATCTGATGCTCCACCTACTTTTGATGTTCTTTATTGGAAGAGTCTTTAAGAGATAAGTTAGGAAGTATAGCAATTTCATCAAAAACAACATCTCTGCTAATCACAACTTTTCTATTTTCAAGACACCATAACTTATACCCTTTTACACCAGCTTTATAACCAAGAAAAACACATTTAATGGATCTCGGTTCTAATTTTTTATTATCAACATGAGCATACGCATGACACCCAAATATCTTTAAATAAAAATAATCAGTAGGATTACCAAACCATACCTCTTATGGAGTCTTTTACTCAATGGCAATAGATGGAGATTAGTTGATCAAAAAACATGTAGTAGAGGCTAATTCGGCCCAAAATGATTTTGGTAAGTTAGCATTCGACAACATACATCGAACCTTCTCCATGATCGTTTTGTTCATTCGTTCTGCAACGCCGTTTTGCTGTGGAGTATGACGAACTGTCAAGTGTTTGATTAAACTCATCAGAACAGATCTCTAAGCCATTGTCTGTGTGGAGGTGTTTTATTCGTTTTCTCGTCTGTTTTTCAATCATATTTTTCCAATACTTGAATGCAAAAAAACATCACTTTTCTACTTCAGGAGAATTCCCAAACTTTTTTGGAAAAATCATCAATAAGTGTTAGCATATAATTAGCTCCACCTCTCGAAGGCACTCTAGATGGCCCCCACAGATTAGAATGAATATACTCCAACATTCCCTTCATGTTATGGATTACTTTAGTGAATCAAACTCTCTTTTGCTTCCAAAAAACGTAGTGCTCACAAAACTTCAGTTTGTAAATTCCTTACCCATCAAGAAGTCCTTTTTTGTTCAATTCTGCCATATCATTCTCACTCATATGCCCTAGGCACATATGCCAAAGTCTAGTAACATCATCATCTAACAAGGAAGAGGAAGCGACAGCTACATCACCAGTAATAGTAAAGCCCTGCAAAACATATAACTTGGCGGTCTTTTTTTTCCCTTTCATCACAACAAGGGAACCTTTGAAAATCTTCAAAACTCCACTTTCAACTGTGTATTTGTACCCTTTTGAATCAAGAGTACTCAACAAAATTAAATTTCTCTTCAACTCTGGAACATGTCGCACGTCACTAAGTGTTCTAACAACTCCGTCAAACATCTTAACTTTAATTATTCCAACACCTACGATTTTACACGAAGCATTATTTCCCATCAAAATAACACCTTCAAACACTGTGTCGTAAGCTGTAAACCAATCCCAATTGGGACTCATGTGGATGGTGTAGCCCGAATCAAGGATCCACTCCTTCCTCACTTTAGAATTGTTGACAAAAGCGACTAGAAGTTCACTATCACTGTAGTCTTTTACAACATTAGATTCACCGAATTTTTCTGGTTGTTTTCCCTTTTGATTCTTAGCCTCCCTTTTGATCTTGTTCTGTAGCTTATAACACTCAGATTTAATGTGCCCTTTCTTTTTGCAAAAGTGACAAGTTTTACCTTTACTTGAAGACTTCGATCTACCCTTAGATTTACCGTCAGGATTCCATTCCTGTGTCCTTCCATGATCATCATTAGTATTTCGATCTTGTCTCTTACAAAAATGAGACCCTCTCCCTAAAAGTCAGGTTTAACCACAAGATGCTCCATCTTATCATACGAGGTTAAAGAATCATAAACCTTATCAACTGTGAGAGACTCGCGACTATATAAAATCGTGTCTCTAAAGGTTGAATAAGACGGGGGCAACGAATAAAGTAGAACCAAACCTAGATCTTCCTTATCATGCTGAACCTCCATGGCCTTCAAGTTTGAGAGAATTTCTTTAAACAATGTTAAGTGTTCATGCACAGAAGCACCTTCCTCCAAAAGATAAGCATAAAGACGTTGATTCATTTGTAGCTTGCTGGTTAGAGTTTTCGACATACATATTTGTTCTAGCCCCTTCCATAATGCAACGGCGTTCTTCTCCTTCATCACATCTAGTAAAATTTTGTTAGACAAATGTAGATGTAACTGTGTTAATGCCTTTCGATCTTTACACCTCTTTTCTTCCTCCATCAATGTCGAAGGCATCTTATCTATCCCTAGCAAAGCATCCTCTAAGTCCATCTGCGCAAGAACTGCCTGCATCTTTATCTACCACAATGCGAATCTGGTGTTGTAATCCAACAACAAAATTTCATACTTCAAAGAAACATTATTGTGATTGAAATGAACAACCCGAAAGCTCGTATACCAATTTGTGAAAAATAGAATGCCAATAATGACAATGTATTGCAAAGAAAAGAGAAAGAAAAATAAATAACACACAAATTTTCACGTGGAAACCCTTCTGGGAAAAAACCACAGGCAGAGGAGGAGATAATTCATTGTGTCAAATTCAGATAATTACAAGAGGAGTAGACTATGTCTATAAAACCATATTCTAATAGAATGAGTGTAGTAAGGTTGAAACACCTTATTCTAATCAATATCAAACAGATGAAGTGTAGTAAGGTTGAAACACCTTATTTTATTCTAAAATAAAATAAAAGAAGTGTAATTCTATATGAATTTTACTTTTATTTTATTTTACCATTGCGTTTTTTTAAACAAAGATTCGGTTCACTCAATTCTAACAGATACTCATCCTACTCTAATCCAAAGCTATCAATTGAAATCCTACATCTGATTGATGGTAAAAAGGAGAATAAAGAAAAGAGATTTTGATGGAGTAGAAGGGCATCATTTTTGGCAAACCCACAATGGATTAGCGAAAAAAACCTTGCATTTTATTACATCCATCAAAACCACTGTGGAAAAACCTACAACTTTATTCCATCCATCATTTTTTCCAAACCCATGGTGGCAAGTTGATTTAGTGAACCTTTAGTGTATTATTGAAGGCAAAGCAAGAATTAGGATAAAAAGTAATAAGGTTGAGTTTTATGTATAATAAATTACACCATAGTCACTGTTGATTTACTAACTGATTCTATTATGTATTGTCATGGAAAAAGCAAAAATTAGTCATATTTATCTACCATGAAATTAGAATTTATTGTTTTAAAATTTGCTCAAAATGAGGTTGAGTGATTAAAAAACTATTCGACAAGTAGTCTGTTGGGTAAGAAATCAACACCTTATATGTACATGCATTGTGATTACCAATAAGTAATAACTACTGTAAAGTAAGAAAACTTTTAATAATAAAAATAGGCATACTCATATAAGACACAAAATTATATTGTTTGTATTCTATAATTTACTATTTGTCTCAAAATTAACTATTCTTATCTTGAAATAGTATCGTTATCGACATCAAAATTTTGAGGACGTTATAGCATATGTCAGAAGACTTCAAAGTTTCTTTTCTAGTCGCAACTATGTAATTCTGACAACTTTAGTGCCATTACTATTTCCATAAACCTATCGTTACATTTCAAGACTACAATCAAGAATCACTTCATAATGGAGTTTGTAGAATCTTGAAGTATTGAATTGAAATGTGTTCCAAGGTAAACTTGCACATAAAAAAAACCTTGATTCGTCCAAGATCAAGAAATTGAGGAATGATGTTAGAGTGTGTTTAACTAGATCTTGGGCTTGCAACACCAAAACACAAAAACCTTGTGTCATTTTTTTTATTTTGGGTAATTTCATTTTTCTCAATATTCTGGTGGGATTATTATTTCCTTTTCCGTTTATTATATTTTTAAGGGAATTTTGAAATAATTTAGTTATACTTCTACTTAACTACAAAAGTGCTAAAAAGCACTTTCCTTTTTAAGAGGTTTTTTTTTTATTTTTGATTTTTTCCTAAGCTATCTTAAGAAATTCTTTCAAGAATTATTCAAGTTTCTTCGAATAATACAACAATGGAAAGAGTAAAACAAAGTAATAAAATTCCTTCTTTGAGTGAAACTTCTTGAGCTAGATTTCTCCCACCTCAGCTTTTAGTTTGAAAATTATAAGAAAAATGTGTGATTATAGCATGAGTTGCTATGGCAATAGGTGTGATATTTAGCATTCAAACCTGATGACACAAAAAGAGTAAGAAAAGGCAAATGATAGTAAAAGTGGACTTGAAAAAAAGCATATGATAGAATTCTATGGGACTTTTTGGAGAACTTCTTATGAGGCGAGAATTTTGAAAATTGTTAATAATCATAAATGAAAGCCAATTAAATTTCCGAAATAGGGACCTTGGTTGTTGCATCTATTTTTTGCAGATGATTTAGTACTATTTTGTGAAGTTGACACTTCTTAGGTGAAAATTTTAAAGGAGATTCTTGATTTAGTATTTTTTCTGGCCATAAGGTTAATGTTTAGAAAACTCAATTATGTTTTTGGTCGAAGTCTTGCTAAGAGAGTAAGGTGGAGGTGGAATCTTTGTTGCGTTTCACGCAGGAGGAGGATTTAGAGAAATACCTCGGCATTCCACTTTTCCATGGAATAGTAACTTCTAACACCTACCTCTTCTTAATCGACAAAGTCCAGAGCCACTTGGGTGGTTAGGATGTTAGATCTCTCTCAAGGTTTGGGCGGGTAACTCTGGCTAAGTCAGTGTTGCTTTCTATTCTGAACTACTTTATGCAGACTTTCATGATTCCTTCCAATGTGTGCAAACAAATTGAAAGCATGGGTACAAAGTTTATTTAGGGTGCTAATTACAATCAAAGAAAGATGGATCTTGCCAGTTGGGATGATATGTGTCAATCAAATTCTAATGAAGGCCTTGGTATCTATCGGTTAAAGGAGAAAAACAAGTCATTCTTGATTAAGATGGGTCTGAAACTTCTAATGAATACTCATGATCAAAAGGTTCGTTTCTCAAAAGTAAATATAAAATTGGAGTTGGATGTCTAGAGAAAATCACTTTCTCTAACAACTCTTTCGTTTGGAGATCGATTGTTAAAGTATAAGATGATGTACAAAGAAATGCCATTTGGGTAATTAGAGATGGAAAAAATTAGTCAAATTCTAGACGAAGTATTAGGTTCATGACTTAGTCCCGCTATGGGAGCTATGTAGTAATTTGGATGGGATTGATAAGTCAATCTTGGTGAGTGATTTAGTTGACTCGGATGGTAAATGGATATGGCATAAACTTTCGACATGGCTGGGGTACTCAATTTTGTTGCTTATTGCCAATATTCCTCGACCTAGAGCTTCGGCTGGGAAGGATTATATTAGTTGGAAATAGAATGAGATAGGAAGTTCTCTGTTTCTAATGCTTCTCACATGATATCTAAACATAGGTGGGCAACTGAAAATGCATTTTGGTCGTACCTTTGGCATCTAAACTGCCCACAAAAGATGATTTGGCTCTTTGCAAAGGAGAGAAATCTCACTAATGCTGAAATATGTAAGAGAGGGATTGTGATGGATGCTTCATGCCATTTATGCATTAGTTTGATTAATAGTGCTTTGCACTCGGTTTGTGACTGCTCTTTTGCTTCTCGAGTTTGAAAACGATTTGTCCCTTCCTTCTTGCTCGATTTATTTAACTTGTTGGTTATTAATCTGAAGGACACTAATGTAATTGCCAATGTTAATATTCTTTTTGCAATAATCTATTGGAAACTTTAGAAACAGAGGAATTTAGCAATCTTCCAAGACTCGAGGTATTAAGACAAAACATCAGTTGGGCTCAAAATTGTAATGACAACAAAGAATTAAATACCAGCACCCCTCGAAAGCAAGCCCTGCCTCCAAGAGCAATGGCGGAGCCAAGGGCTTGGCAGGGCCTTGACTCCCCTAAAATAGAAAATTTTTCATTTAGGCCCTTTATAATTTATAAAATTTTAAATTAGTAATGGTAAAATTACACTTTGACCCCCAGAAATGATAAAAATTTAATCTAATACTTTAAAAATTATTAAGATATAAACTATTAAAATAGTTGTATATTTACTATCGTAAAAAATAGACAATTTAATTTCGGTCCCCTCCAAAATAATTTTCTAGCTCCTCCACTATCCAGGATGGTTGAAAATCAATGCAGAAGGTGTTATCGATTTGATATATCAGATAAATATAATTGCTAGCATTTTGAGAGATGAAAATGGAAACTAGGTTGTTGGGTATTGTAGAAAATTCAAGTGCAGTTCTCCGACGTGTGCGGAACTTTGGGTGATTCATGATGGACTTAGCATGACATGGAATAAGGGTTATTGAGAGTGATAGTCGACTGGTTGTTGATCAAATTAATAATTACTCAACAGAGTCATGAAACGATCAAATAGCTCGACGCATAATGGAGTTGGGCACAAGGGAATGGGACATTTGAATATCCCATATCTACCGTGAAACCAATTATGCTGCTGACCTTATGACCAAAGTGACTAATGGAGGTGAGCTTTTTCTTTCTTTTCTTTCTTTCTAATTAATTTTATAGTTATATTTTTTTTAAAAAAAATTAAATAAAATTTTAAATTAATTATGTTATAACATTATTTTATTTGCTTCTTAAATATATTTGTTTGTGTTTTATTTTTTTATTGTTACATTTAATATGATTTCTTTTATATGTATTTATATTTTTTACTTCCATATTAAAATAAATTATATTATTTATTATTCTAAATTTATGAGAAAATTATTTCTTTAAATATGTTTTTTAGATGCGAAACTCATTGGCCACTTAATTAAATATTTAACTTAACTCTAATAAACTAGATGTGTGAATCTCTAAACGTATAGTTGTCAAGTTTGCAAGTTATTAATTTTCACCATCCAATATAAATCTAACCTTAATAAATGTACCAAGTTAAAATTTGATACCCATGAGTATCGAGTTCTTGTATTTCATAAATTTTCATAGTTTATTGTAAACTTAACACGGTTTAACTCAACTAACTAAAATTAATTAGGCATAATTATAAAAAATACCCTAAACGTTTAGGGGTTTTTGGGTTTAAGCCCTTAATTTTTTTTATTGACACCCTCAACGTTACGATTTTTTTAGAAATCAACCCAATTTTAACGTTAAACGTTAGTTGACTGTCAATCAAATTGTAAGTAAACAAAATAGACTATGTGGCATGCCACATAAGCACAATGTCATATATGACATCATTTATTTAACAAAATTATTTTTTTTCATTTTATTTCCATCTTCTTTCTTCTTCTCTCTTTCTCTATTCCCCTCTATTCTTTTTTTCATTTTGTTATCACCACCATTGCAGTTAGCATTACCATTCCTTGAGATGTTATTGTTGTTTTGTAAAACAATATTATTAGTGTGAAACCTACCATTGAGTCCATTGTTAACAAGGGAGTGAGGTACAAACTCTTCAACCATGGGGTTATGTAACAGCCTAGACCCGGCCTGGACGCTATGGCCAAATCTGGCGATGTCACATGGAAGTGCGTTTAAAAATCGCATCATTTCTAAAACTGTTTTCCATTTAGAATTCATCATTATCTTTTATGAATTCTCAAATCGTGATTTATTTCCAAAACGCTATACTTTGCAGAAGCCTTTAGAATAATTTGCGTATGCAAGGTATTTTGATAAATCATTCATTTCCTTTGAAAACCCGAGTTTTATCTACTTCTAGCAGATATAAATAGAGATCAGTATAAAATCCAAATTTTAGGTAAAAATCCATAGAGACCATTATTACAGAAAAATACCCCAGAATAAAATTAAAAAATAAAAAATCATTATTAAATACTAAATCAAACAATTTAAGTCGTGTGGCCACCTTTGAGTCCTCTGTCGCACCGATCCGCCTATGTCTGAGGATTACCTGTACAATCAAATTAGAAGGGTGAGTTTTCGAAAACTCAGTGTGTAATCCCAAAAAAAAAAACAAATAGATAGAAAACAATCATAGTCTGGGCCTAAGCCCTTTTCCGTATCAATGACAATACCAGTTTGGGCTTTAGCTCATCTCAGTACAGAAACAGTCATGTGTTACAGTAATAATAATCAGTACAGTAATAGATTATACAGTATACAGGTCCTACCTAACCAGCCTCTACACTCCATCTCCGTCCAACCCTACACTCCATGTGGGGATATAATCAACCCACCCATCCCTACACTCCAGTTAGTAACGAATGCGGCACTAGACAGTAGTTGCAACTGAACTGCCAGTAAGTTAGGCTCGAGGCCTTTTAGTACACTTCCTCCAATCAATATCAATCCCTAACCCAATGCAATGCATCATACAGACATGACATGGTATCATGTATTATCAGTACCGTGTAAATAACGTGCTCAACATACAGACATACATATCTATCTCATATAGGCATATAACAGTCCTTCAGCCATTTCAGTTAATAAGGGGTCCAGGTAAGCTTACCGACCCTACAGTAGGTCCATAGTCGACTCGGGCGACCCATGCAACATTAGCAGTCAAACAGTGAAAATAGGCCCATGTTGTATGCCCATGCGGGCCCACACAGCCCAAAATGGCCTTGGCCGTGTGGATCACACGACCTGGCCCAATCATCCTAATAAAGCCCGATCCACGATTCGCACATGGCCAACCTCGTCGATCACACGCCCGTGTTCGGTCACATGGCCTACCACATGGGTGGTTGCACGCCTGCGTGGCGTCGACAGTCGTATTTTTTGGCTTTTCACCATTTTCTATTTTCTGAGTCGTGTTCACACACACGCGCGCGTGCGCACACCTGGTTCCACTTCTTTGCAAAAGTGCTCACAAGCACTCCGAAACCTTTGTTTGAACAACCGAAGCCCTACACTTAAGCCTTTGAAAAATGATCACCGGCCCCTCAATTAGTACCGAATGTACGGAAACAAAGAATGGGAATGGGACTATTGGAACAACAACAGAAAGAACCCAAGAGAAACGAAATTTGACTGAGTGTAATTTCAACAGGATAGCAACAAAGAGAAAAGAATAAGACGACAGAGTGAGGGAAGAAGAAGAAGTCGGCAAGAAAAGAGGCAACTCTTGGCAACCGAAACGAGAAATGGAATAAACCAATGGCCAAAAATTGGCAAGAATGGAAAAGAAAAAGAAAATTTCGGCAGAGATTCGGCAGAGCTAGGGAAGGAGAATGGCAGAAGAAAAGAGAAATTTGGGAATTTGAAAGAAAAAAGAAAAGAAAATTAACCAAAATAACAAAAATTAAGATTTCTGCATCACATTTTCCAAAAATCCCTCAAATCTCTTCTAAAATCATCCAACCACTCCCATCCAAATCCCTTAATTTTCTCTCTACACTTTCCACTACACCTCTACCACTTCGGCATTTCAGTTTAGCTCAAACACTACATGGTACCACTAGCAAAAATAATCTCAAGCACAACTCAAACCCAAGACCTCTAGCATTTTAACACACCACTTATCCACTAGACCAGCAAGCCCATTCTGACATGCTTTTACAAACTTTTAACTATAAGCCTACTGAACAAAAGCAAGGCTTTATTCAATTAAAACAAAAAGATTTTGTCAAAGTCAAGGCTTGAATTTAGGACCTCCCAAACACTCCTAGAACACATAACCACTAAAGTTGACAGATATTTGTGTCATAAATACATAGAAACAAAAGTATAAATATTGAGGCGTTACAAGTTAAGCTTAGAGAACAGTTCTTGTGACTCTCTCATATCTCTTTTGAAACTATCCTTAAGCTCAACTTTACCATCACCACCGTTGGTTCCACCGATCTTGTTGTACAACCCTTGATCATTCTCATGTAATCTTAGATTGGTTCTTGACCGAAGCTTTGATTGGTCTTAGTCGTTTGACATCACTGTTGCAGCTGTCATGTTTTGATTCGAAGCATTCTCAAAAATAGCCATGGCCTGATGATTAGCTTAGATTATCCCTATTATTTAAATAAAAAAACTCTCTTTTTTAGCAACTGATCAACAGCAAAAATAAAAACCCAGAATTTATAAATCCAAATAGAGAATTTTTAAAAGAAAAAAATATAGTTTTGAAATGTTGGGTATAATCTTCATTGATGAAAAAAAAACTAGAAACCCACCTTGAGATCACCACGAAGAACACGAAATTGAAATGAATTAACAACAAAATAAAACAGAGTATGATAGTCAAGAAAAGGAATTTTTTTCCTGTTTTTGACAATTTCTGTAATTTTTTTTCCTTTTTCTGTTTTTGTTTCTACCACTATTTCACAGTAATTATCTGAGAAAAGAAAACAAACACATCAAATGATAATGACTTCCATAAACGAGAGTTGATGATGTCATCCATAGAATAGAGGGAAAGAGAGAAAAAGAAACAAGATGGAAACAAAATGACAAAAAAAAGAATTTTGTTAAATAGATGATGTCATTTATGACATCATGCTTATGTGGCATGCCACATAGGCTAATTTATTGATCGGTGCTTGACTAATAGTCAACTGACGTTTCCCATTAAAATTAGGCTAACTTGTGAAAAAATATCATAACATTGAGAGTGCCAAATAAAAAAAGGTCAATGACACAAAACCAAAACCCCTAAACACTGAAGGTATTTTTTGCAATTATGACAATTAATTATAGTCGACATCCATAACAATTGTTTTTACTATGCCTATACCCTTCCCCTATTTTTATTTTTCACCCGTTAAGGTAATTTTTTTACTTTTCAAATTAAGTAATTAGTTATTTATTCATAGTTTATATTTAATTTTAGTTTTAATATATATATATATATATATATACACAATGAATATTGATAAATATTTTCATTCGCATACTAGGTTGAGAAAAGGAAACTTCAAACTTGGAGTAACATAAGTTATCTGTGTAAGCATAAATTATGGCTTAAATGTTAAAGTGCAGCGGAAAAGATTGAATATAAATACCTCCGGCCATTACCTGAACCAAATGTCAAAAATCCAAACATTGTAACACCACTATCGAGTGCATCAAACAACCAACGAGAACGTCGAATTCAGCTATATGAAACACGAAAATGGCTAAAGTCTTCTAAGCACTCAAAAGCCTCACTAGATGGAATTGTTTTTTTTTTTGGTGCTTAGGAACCTTATGCAAGTGGGTATTTATAGCGATGGTTCCCCATCAAAAACCACCAATCACATGCCCCACAATCACACAAACAATATGGGATTGGAGGGCAACAAAAATAGGAAACATGGGAATAACCCCACGAACCAATAACTGTAGTTTAGCAGTTCCAACATTCTCCTACTTGGTTCGTATTGCCCATGAACACTTAAATTCGAAACATAATTGATAGGGGGTTGCGCGCAGACCAAGATCGAGTTGCCAAGTCACGAGAAAACTCCTACGAGGCTCTATCGAACAGATCTGAAATCAAAACGACAAATAAGATTAAAAGTAATTTAGAACGAAATTAAATCCCCAAAAACAACTAAGAACAGCCAAGAATCAAAGAACTTATGAATATATGTTATTTCGGAATGCAAGAACACGAAATCAATCTCCAAGATTCATTTCCCAACCAGCCGAATGATTCGGCCCAATTGAACACCCAAATTGATTTCCCCAAATTCCAACAACCGAATGGCCCCCAATCAGAATATGTAAGGAACGACAAGAACCCTAGAAATTGGGGATTTAAGGCTGATTCCTTGCTGCCAACAAGAGAAAGATTTATCGATTCTTTAAGATGGAAAGGGCTAAAAACAAAACAAGAAGAGCAAATAGATCAATAAAGAATCGGCACAAAACAGAAATAAAGAAAAGAACTTGAACAGCAAGAATTAAATTAAAGTCCTAAGGATCCTTGAAATCCCAAAAGATTTCACAAATCCTTTCAAACGACTCTAATCTCCCCTCCAAAGAATATCAATGGCAAGAAGAAGGTTGAAGATGACTCCCACAATCACAAGATTGCTAAAACAACTTCTAAAGAAAGCTCAAGAGAGAATCCTTGGAGCAAACCCCAAAGAAAATTCTGCACTTTATCAAAACTAAAATTTTAATGTATTGAGTAATGAGTACAAGGGGTGGCCGTTCATCACTTATATAGGCCACAAACTAATCCTAATCTTATTAGAAAACTTAAAAATTAACCCTAATTAATAAAATAATAAGAGAATTTCGGCCAAACACTTTAAATGGGCTGTTTTGGGCCGAATTTAACATATCCTATTCCTAGAGCCTAAAAATTAAATTAACAATTAAAAAGTTCTACAAATTGGGCCCTTTGACATTTTTGGCTTGATTTTCAACTAAGTATGTATGGATTTCTTGATTGGGCTGGAATTTGCTTATTGGGCCTCGCCTTCAAGAATTTGGGCTCGTGGTCCATCTTCTACCAAAATTGGGTCGTTGACGCTCGTAACGGAGATCCAATGCGCTTTGGCTACAAGATTCGGTTTCTTGGACCAAGATTTCCAAGATTTGAAATCTTGATTTTCTCGATTCTTGAAATTGCTCCAAACAGCAAATTTGGGCCAAGATTCGGTTTCTTGATTTTCTTGTTCTTTCGCGTACGCATTTAAGGCATTGCTAACAAACTCTTGAATGGTCTCATTTAGTTTGGAACACATTTGTCGGGCCTTTGCTCTCGTTATTGGGCCTTGTGGTAATTTGAGCCCATCGCGTTCTTGGGTTGGGCCTTGGAGACTTGTATCTTCCAGCATTGCTAATGCAACCTTTTCATCATCCGGACATTTATAGTACCTAAACATAAGTTCAATCTTAGATTCCCATTCACAATAAGCTTCTGGATCATTCTTACCACGAAATTAGGGAATTGTGAACTTCGGTTTTGCCAAGGTTGTCCACGATCATGAACATCAAAATCAGTCCTAGTGACACGTCGAGGACCGTGCCTATGAGCAGGAGGCTGATTATCCATATCTTCTTTAATTGGGTCTCGATATTGAGACTCTTGATTCAATCGCACCTCATTCATAGTAGCAGTCAACGCTCGAAGTGCAGCAGCCTGTTCTTCCAACTGTTGTTGGAATTTTTTAAATGTGTCATCATTATTATCACCTTTAGACATTTTCAAAAAAATAAACCTGCAAAAATAAACACTCAACACTCAAAAATAAAAGTTAGCAAACATCACCGTTAATCACTCAAAAAGAAAAATTAAATTCTCAATGAGGTAGAATTCAGTCTTCTGAGTTCTTTAGTAGAGTTTATATCAACCTATTAGACAGTGTATGAACTGAACTACCAAAGAATCCTAATTTGCACTAGGATGCCAAAAACTGACGAGACACCAATTGATTCGTGTTGCACCGAGGAAGGATTGTGCACACGTTTAAATCCTACTAACACAAGAAACAAGAAGGTGTTAGATATTTTAAAGGGAGAATAAAAAGCAAACAAATGAAAACCTACAGCTAAGAATCAATAAAAATTGCTGAAAACAGAAAACCCGAAAAACTGCGGAGTAACTTGACAATTTCGTTCGAGGTGTTCCCAATCTCCAAAAATCACAAAATTAAATCTGGAATGTCCTTAAATATTTAATTTCTGATCTGGAAAATTTGGGCACCAAACTCAACCTGCTGAATATTTTTTAAAATTTTTATTGGATTTCGTATTTTTTTGATTTTTTTGACTTTTTTGACTGATTTTTTTGCGGGAATAATTTTTTTATATTCAATCACAGTGCCACAAATATGTATATAAAATTTCAGATCAATCAGACAACGTTTACCCACTCAAATGAATTTTTTTTGAAAGATTTTTCTGGGTAAAACTGTTGTTTTTGTTTTAAAAAGTTGAGATCAGTTTAGAAATCAACCAAGAACACCCAAAACGCCCAAAATCGGATACCAAATGAATGGGGGTTTACGCGCGGACCAAGATCAAGTTGCCAAGTTACGAGAAAACTCCTACGAGGCTCTATCGAATAGATCTGAAATCAAAACGACAAATAAGATTAAAAGTAATTTAGAACGAAATTAAATCCCCAAAAACAACTAAGAACAGCCAAGAATCAAAGAACTTATGAATAGATGTTATTTCGGAATGCAAGAACACGAAATCAATCTCCAAGATTGATTTCCCAACCAGCCGAATGATTCGGCCCAATTGAACACCCAAATTGATTTCCCCAAATTCCAACAACCAAATGGCCCCCAATCAGAATATGTAAGGAACGACAAGAACCCTAGAAATTGGGGATTTAAGGCCGATTCCTTGCTACCAACAAGAGAAATATTTATCGATTCTTTAATATGGAAAGGGCTGAAAACAAAACAAGAAGAGCAAATAGATCAATAAAGAATCGGCACAAAACAGAAATAAAGAAAAGAACTTGAACAACAAGAATTAAATTAAAGTCCTAAGGATCCTTGAAATCCCGAAAGATTTCACAAATCCTTTCAAACGGCTCTAATCTCCCCTCCAAAGAATATCAATGGCAAGAAGAAGGTTGAAGATGGCTCCCACAATCACAAGATTGCTAAAACAACTTCTAAAGAAAGCTCAAGAGAGAATTCTTGGAGCAAACCCCAAAGAAAATTCTGCACTTTATCAAAACTGAAATTTTAATGTATTGAGTAATGAGTACAAGGGGTGGCTAGCCATCACTTATATAGGCCACAAACTAATCCTAATCTTATTAGAAAACTTAAAAATTAACCCTAATTAATAAAATAATAAGAGAATTTCGGCCAAACACTTTAAATGGGCTGTTTTGGGCCGAATTTAACATATCCTATTCCTAGAGCCTAAAAATTAAATTAACAATTAAAAAGTTCTACAAATTGGGCCCTTTGACATTTTTGGCCTGATTTTCAACTAAGTATGTATGGATTTCTTGATTGGGCTGGAATTTGCTTATTGGGCCTCACCTTCAAGAATTTGGGCTCGTGGTCCATCTTCTACCAAAATTGGGTCGTTGACGCTCGTAACGGAGATCCAATGCGCTTTGGCTGCAGGATTCGGTTTCTTGGACCAAGATTTCCAAGATTTGAAATCTTGATTTTCTCGATTCTTGAAATTGCTCCAAACAGCAAAATTGGGCCAAGATTCGGTTTCTTGATTTTCTTGAAAACAAGAAAGTGAATCTTGATTTTCTTGTTCTTTCGCGTACGCATCTAAGGCCTTGCTAACAAACTCTTGAATGGTCCCATTTAGTTTGGAACGCATTTTTCGGGCCTTTGCTCTCGTTATTGGGCCTTGTGGTAATTTGAGCCCATCGCGTTCTTGGGTTGGGCCTTGGAGACTTGTATCAATAATGCATGAATCATGGCGATATTTTCTCTTAGAAATTGAGTAGTATCTTCCATGAATCCCAATATTTTATGTCTCAACACTTTAGCCTAAATTTCTTGATGAATAAACTCAATGTTTATTCCAGATCCAAACTTTAGTGATATTTCTTAAAATAATCAAATTAATTTTCACACAAAATATGAGAAACATCAAACTTAACAGGGTTTCTCTATAATCATTATTATAATGAAAATTTACAAGGTGGGAACAAGTCCCATAGTGACAACATGATCCTTAAATTTATGTGGTGGCATGCCTTTAGTCAAAGGATCAACTAACATTTGCTCAGTTTTATTGTGCTCAATGACCACTTTCTTTTCTTTAACACATTCTCTTATGGCTAAATACCTAATATCGATATGTTTACTTCGACTTCGACTTTTGTTGTTATTAGTAATAAACACAACAACGAAATTGTCACAATATATCATCAACGACCTAGATCTAAGCCCAGAAATGAAACTCTTTAACCATACTCCATGTAAGGTAGCCTCAAAACATGAAACAAACTCAGCCTCCATAGTGGAAGTAGCAGTTAAGTTCTGCTTGACGCTCCTCCAAGATATAGCTCCACCAGCAAACATAAATATGTAATATGATGTTGATTTACGTGAATCAACACAACCGAAAAAGTCTGAATCGAAGTAGCCAATCACCTCCAAATTGTTTGATCCTCTGTACGTAAGCATGTAGTCCTTTGTACCTTTTAGATATATCAAAACTTTCTTTGAAGCTTTTCAATGGTCAATACATGGATTACTCTGATATCTTTTTAACATTCCAACTACAAATGCAATGTCAGGTCTTGTGCAGACTTGAGCATACATCAGACTTCCAACAACAGAAGCATATGAAATGTTTTTCATTTGCTCCCTCTCAAATTTGTTCTTCGGGGATTGATTCAAATTGAACTTATCACCCTTCACTATAAGATCAACACTTGGTGAACAATCATTCATCTGAAATTTTTCTAAAACTTTGTTGATATAGGTTTCTTGATATAGACCTAAGATACCACGATGTCTATCACGATAAATCTTAATGCCAATGACATAAGACTCATCACCCATATCTTTCACATCAAAGTTTTTAGAAAGAAATTGTTTCACCTCATGTAGCATACCCCTGTCATTTGTTGCAAGTAAAATATCATCCATATATTTAATAAGGAAACAAATTTTACTCCCACTAACCTTCTGGTATATGCATTGATCCATGTTATTCTTAACAAAACCAAATGAAGAGATAACGTCATGGAATTTTAAATACCATTGTTGGGATGCTTGTTTCAATCCATACATGGACTTCTTCAACTTGCATACTAAGTGTTCACCATTACTAGAGGAGAATCCTTTAGGTTGTTTCATGTATACCTTTTCCTTTAGGTCACCATTGAGAAAGGTGGTTTTCACATCCATTTGTTCCAACTCAACGTCAAAATGAGCTACTAATGCTAATACAATGTGTAAGGAATCTCTCTTAGATACAAGACTAAAAGTCTCAATATAATCTATTCCTTCTCACTGAGTGAATCCTTTCGCAACAAGTCTAGCTTTATATCTTTCTATTTTGCCCATTAAGTCTCTTTCTAAAACTTAAAATTCTCACTAGTTAATTTAAGGATATCTACTTTATTATCGACATATTCACAAGTTGTAAAACGCAAAATAAATGAACATAAATGCTTAAAAAATTTAAGGCAAATATAAATCATAATTTACTAATGCAAATTATGTAAATAATGAATCTAGTGACATAAAAATTGCCTGTGGGCTAAATTTTTAATTCAATTAGATCCATTGTATGATAGAATTATTTACTATATTTTTATAAAATTATTAAATTCATTTTATAATTCACGTGAGTAATTATGAAAATCATTTAATAAATTTATCTTAATAAATTATGCAACGAGATTTAATTCTTATGCTTTCAATATGTTATTTTAACTTTAATAATTTTATTTAACTAAAGATGATGTGGCTAGTCTTTAACTAAATAAAATTATGAAAATCACTTAGCTAGATATTAATCCTTAAACTTTATTCAGATTGTTGCTAAGCCATTATGCAACATCTAATGTTTATAAACCTTATGAGATCTTTACTACAACAAATAATTTCATTTAATTAAAGTTGTTGTGGCTAATTCTCTAATTAAATAAAATTATTTGGACCCCTAGACATATATTCTAAAGCTTTAATACTAAATACCTTATGCAATACGTCTAAAATTTTTATGCACCTAAGAAATGTATGTAACTAATAACCGGATAATTCACATACAAACATTTACTTGAGCACGTACCAAAATATATATTCAAACAACAAATTTATAAAATTCTTCATTAAATTATTTATTACATAATTAATTTTAGAAATTTCACTTTAATAAAATCCAATGATTTTGCAAAAAGTTTGTAATAAAATTTTAAAAAATATTTAAAAATAATTCAAAGAAATATGGAATCATTATTTTGAGAAAATTTATAAACTTTTAAAACTGGACAAGGCAGAAATTAACCTGGCTCGGATACCAAATGTAAGCATAAATTATGGCTTAAATGTTGCAGTGGAAAATATCGAACATAAATTCCTCCAACCATTACCTGAACCAGATGTTAAAATCCAGACGTTGTAACACCACTGTCGAGCGCGTCAAACAATCAAAGAGGACGTGAATTTAGCTATACAAAACATGAAAATGGCTAAAGTCTAAGCACTCGAAAACCTCATTAGAGAGAATTGTTTTTATTTTTTATTTTTTGTGATTAGGGACCTTATGCAAGTGGGTATTTATAGTGGTGGCTCCCCATCAAAAACCACCAATCACATACCCCACTATCGCACAAACAACATGGAAGTGGAGGGCAACAAAAATGGGAAGCGTGGGAATAACCCCATGAACCAATAATTATAGTTTAGTAGTTCCAACAATCTGATGTTGGATGAAGAGGGCTATTAGCTTAGGGCTTGTCTATAATTAGCGAGGTTTTTGAAAGTGGCCAAAATACATCCTATTTCGTTGCGACCATTATTGTTGACGGCCTCGATGGAAAGGTGGAGATAAAAAATGTTGGCTTTCAACTTCCCCTGCAGCAAAGCGGCAGTCACATTGGAAAACTTAACCCTGATCATAGGCATTCTAGTTGAATGATCCATTTTCACTGGGGTGGCTGAATTCAAAGTAGATCCAAAAATGAGGAAATTACTCTATTGTTATTTGGATGAGAGAAAGATATTAAGGTGAATGAGTGAAGTTCAAATGGCTACATACATTGGTCAAACATCCATTAGTGGACAAGGTGAACAACTAAGAGTTTGACAAGTATCTTGGAACATACATACTGTTGATCATTAGAGAGTTTCTAATGGCATATAAGTCTGGTAGCTTTACTAGTTAATGTATATCTAACTTTGCTAGATGACTTGGCTCATGTTTGCAATTATAGTTGGGGGCTTGTGGTTTTCGCATTCATGTACTGGGCGCTTAATAGTGTGATTGATTAGGATACAAACCAATTAAGCAGTTGTTGTACCCTTCTTCAAGTATGAGCTTAGATGTGAATGTCGCTTATAGCACCGATCCTCTCTCACCCATTCTCTTTTTCGTTGGCGAGAGGGTAAAAAATATACTTATATGCAATGTTTAGAACGTATTTCAAGATTTATTTTTATTATAATATATCTGATAGATTTTAAATATATTTGTAAATTTATGATTAATTTGGATCAAACACATATTATCGGGAGCTTACATAAATTCAAATTGATATTGATAGAAATGAGGTGAGTTATTCAACCATTTTAAAAGGTTAAGATTGTTATGGTTATCATCATTTTTTGTTTTGTTAAATTGCAATTAATGAATATAGTTTCAGCGAAGGATATTTAGGTGATGCTACCGAAGGCCGTAGATGAAGCTCGCACATTGGCTAGGGCCTACTTAACTGGTATATGTTTTAACATCATTGATTGGAGTTAGGAGAGGCCATGTGAGAAGTGGCTTAAATTGAATGGGAACTAGGATCGCATAAAGGAGTTGGTTGGAGCTGGTGGGGTGATAAAAAAATTACTATGGGGAATGGCATGGTGGTTTTTCAGTTTGTTGTAGTAATTGTAATATTGTGCTAGCTAAACAATGGGGATTAGAAATTCCATAGAATCAAGGAATTAGGAAAGTTATGATTGAATCGATGAAGATGGTTTTGAAGGGAGTTAATAAATATCATAATCATTTTTGTCTCATTAGAGGTGGGGCTTAAAGTTGATACCTATAGAGATGAAGTTTATTTCTAATTGTTTAGCGAAAAACTCATTATTCTTAAAAGAAAAATTATGTATATAGGGAGCCACCACAAGAAATTGTTGGCAAATGTGTTTGGCTTGGCGTTGCTAGAACCATAAAGTTCTTGATACAAAACTTAAAATCATAAACCAGGATCTGTCATGTCAAATCATCAAGAATAAATCAAGAACAAGGCTAAATGTAGAAGCGTACCTAAATCCATTGATATCTTGAAATCTCTAAGTATTGCAGTTTTGGTCTTCCAAATTAACACACTAGTAATTTAGAGAATGTGACTCTCTCTTTTCTAAAGATGAGATGTCAGAAAATTTACCTTTATATAATTTGGGGACCATAATCCTAATATATAACTTTTGCACATTAACCTTAATTTCTAATCAACCCATCATCAATTAGAAATTAGTTACGAGAGTATCTACACATATTTGACTCATACTTTATTTATTAACTGAAGCCCAATAAAATTTAACCAAATTAGATCACTTTTAATTTGGAGTGATATTTTATGATAGTAAATAGTAATATGTAATTATGCTTATTGTATATATGATGTCCATATTTTTCCAACAATCTCCCACTTGGACCACATATATATATTGATTACCTTATAATTACATGTCATTATATAACCTTATGAGCTCAAAACCTTACTATCATATCCAAAAAGTATTCGAACAATCTCATCCACTAATTATATTAACATAGAACCAATGCGACTTTCGTTACATATCTGTAACTAAATTCATCCCCGATCATGTATATTAACACAACCAAATGACATAGATTAAGTATGGATGTGTATCATGAAAGTTACATTCAATGTGAGCTAAACATGTATATTTTCAATTGGTCCTCCTTAGCCTTAGTGAGATCAAATTTTATTAAAATTAGAGTGTGAATAAACTAAATAAACTTTATTTCTACAGAAAATATCCTTAATATCTATAAACTGAAATAACTGAAAAATGTGTCTATAACAAAAAAGCATTTAAAATTACAAACTCCCACTAAAATTGAATATCCTGAAAAGACATTACACTTATAAGAGCAGTGTGCTCATAAAAACATTGGGCGGTAGTCCCTTAGTAAGTGATCCACAATCATGGAGTTTGTACCAGTATACTCGATAGACATTTGACCATTTTGAACTCTTACTTTAACAACCAAGAATTTAAAGTCTATATGCTTTGACTTTGATGTGCTCTTGTTGTTATTGGAACAAATGATTGCAATTTGTTGTCACAATTTGCTCATTAGTAACAAATTTTTTCCTCAATATTTCATTAAATCAGATTTTGTATACCTGACGATCTCAAACTTATCAAACCTCTGTTATGTGAGCATGTGATGTTTTTTTTTAAGATAATGTATGAATCATTTGGTTGCTTTCTAACTATCCATGCCCGAATTGATCAAAGATCTGCACAACATCCAAACAATGTACGAAATATCTAAACACGTACAAACTTGAATAAATATTAGACTTCTCACTGCTGAAATATGGGGAATCTTATGCATTTCTGTAATCTCAAAATCATTTTGAGGGCATTGATTAAGACTATTCTTACTCCCACTAAACTTATGATATATACAATCATTAACCAAAGCCATCTCGTAACCGAATGTGATAATCACTTGGTGAATATTGTAATACCACTGACAAAGGCCTATTCAAGCACATAGATAAATTTCTTTAATTTGGAAACAATTAACTTTGGACCGCTAAGCACAAAGTTTTCTAGTTACACCATATAAATCATCTCATCAATGTCACCATTGCGAAACACAGCCTTTATATCCATATAATGTAGCTCAAGGTCAAAATATATCGATAAAGTCATTATAATTATTTCTCTAGTGGACCTTCTTAATGTCATTAGTTTTTGAGGTTGTAAAGTTTGTTACTTAACTTGGAGGTTCAACGACATTGTCTTGATCCGAAGTTGCTACTTGAACAATTTCAAGTATAATAGACTTTTCCTAATCATTTTCAATAACAATTAAAGGAATGTGTTGAGAAATATCAACATATTCTTCTCCAAAGACAATGTCCTTAATTTTCTCCCCCCCCATAAACTCAACATCCTCAAAAAACTAAGCATCATACATCTTAAAAATAACCTTAGTAGTGGGATCATAAAATTTGTCCTTAGATCTTTCAAAGTATCCAGAAAATCAAAGGGATTAAGAATACTATTGGATGCAAGTTCTTAATTCTATTTTTTTAGAGACATAACCTAATCTCTTGTGCCATAACGAAACAGCATTCTTAATAGCTAATTTGTATTTCTTACCTATTACGGTAGTATGCAAGGATTCAATCAATAGTATCAAAAAATATAGATTATCATAATCTGATAAAGAACAAGAACCAACCAAATTTAAATTATGAAACAAACTAAAATTTATATTTCCAACTGAACAAAAATAATCAAATTTGTCTAATGCCTGGTACTCGAACATTGGCTTGGGGCATTTTTTCTACCCCTTCTTACCCTGAAAAAGCAGGGGCAGCTTGCATCCTTAAACCGATAACCATCTTTCGGCTAACCTAGCCTCCTCCGTCCCTCGGAACCAACAAGGGGTAGTACAAGAATATTCACCTATTGTCCATCGACTACGCCTTTCGGCCTGATCTTAGGCCCTGACTCACCCTCCGTGGATGAACCTTGCGGAGGAAACCTTGGGTTTTCGGGGCATTGGATTCTTACCAATGTTTGCGTTACTTAAGCCGACATTCTCGCTTCGCTTTGTCTACTCCGCCACACGGTGCTTCCCCTAGGCGAACGCCCCTACCGATGCATTTTACATCCCACGACTTGGCAGATCGCTTAGCCCTGTTCATCTTTGGCGCAAGAGCGCTCGATCAATGAGCTATTACGCACTCTTTCAAGGGTGGTCGCTTCTAGGCAAACCTCCGATTGTCTTTGCACCCCTATCTCCTTTATCACCGGCGGTCATTTAGGGGCCTTATCGGTGATCCGGTTGTTTCCTCTCGACGATGAAGCTTATCCCCATCGTCTCACCGGCCGATCTCGACCCTATTATTTTGAGGTCATATCTAGTATTCGAGTTTGCCTCGATTTGGTACGCTCTCGCACCCACACCAAAACAAAGTGCTTTACCCCTAGATGTTCAAATCAATCGCTCCGCCTCAATGAATGAATGGAAAAGCGGTTAAGAAGTCGTTATCAATACGATTTAGTTCGAATAGATGGCTAAAATTAGTACCAAGACAATGGCAAAATAGAGTCAATCAACACTATCCGGCTTAAAATAAAGATTTAACAAAATGGGATTCAGATGAAAAGAAAGATTAATTGAAGCGAAAAAATGATTTTCAAGCGAACTCATTCTTGACTCAAGAATATAAACTGAATCAAGAACAAAAATATAAAAAATCTAATTTTAAAAAACACTATGGATATGATTTTTTATCATATAAATCTATTAATTATCAAGATAAGAGGGACCCGTATGCTTATGGATCACCATTCCAAGTAAATAAAAGGGAAGAGAGTTCTTGTCATTACAACATGGATAAACAAAAATTTTTTGATACATGGAGGGATATCCCTATCCATAATTATCTAGGAGAAGGCGATATCCTAGATGCTATGGGGAATTTTTCGCACAGAAGGCTTTTTAATTGGAGAATTCTTCATTTTTGTCTTAGAAATAAGGTCGATATTGAGTCCTGGGTCGATACTAGACCTGTCCATGGCCCGGCCCGGCCCGGCCCGACGGCCCGCCCGAAATATGGGAGGGTTCGGGTAAAAATATAGGCCCGAAATATGTGCTTGGGCAAAAAAACGAGGCCTGTTTAAAAAACGGGCTGGGCCTCGGGCACCATTTTTTTGGCCCGAGCCGGGCCGAATAAATATATATTTTTTATTTTTATTTTTTAATTTTAAAATACTTTTAATGGTCCATTTTAATGGTACATTTTCCCCTATATTATGTATGTATCGTGCCGGGTATATGAAAACAAATAGATGGTCACAAGGATTGTCTTACATTTTATTCTGATACACGATACTAATTTAATGACATACATATCAATTAGATCGACAAATGAATCAACAAAATCGTCTTATTTGAACTCTCAAATTTTCTCTTTTGTAGAAATATTTCACTCTTTTGTATCCCTATACGAATCAAATCGAAACCCGGATTGACTAATTTTATTTGAAAAAAATGATAAAATTCATAACGAGCTTAAAATCATCGTGTATATCAAAATGACTGGTATTATTATTATTGATCTGTAAAATTCACATTCAAAAAAAGGGGAAATTTTTGGTTTTATGGAAAAAAATTCATTCATCTCAGTTATTTTTCAAGAAAAAAAAGAAGAAAACAGGGGGTTTGTTGAATTTCAAATAGTTAGTTTCACTAATAAGATACGAAGACTTAGTTCACATTTGGAATTGTACAAAAAAGACTATTTATCTCAGAGAGGTTTACGTAAAATTCTAGGAAAACATCAACGACTGCTATCTTATTTATCAAAGACAAATAAAATACGTTATAAAGAATTAATTGGTGAGTTGGATATTCAGGAATAGTGATTCGGTTGATGATAAAGAAAGAGAATTCTTGGTTCAGTTCTCCACCTTAACGATAGAAAAAAGGATTGATCAAATTCTATTGAGTCTGACTCATAGTGATCATTTATCAAAGAATGACTCTGGTTATCAAATGATTGAACAACCGGGACCAATTTACTTACGATACTTAGTTGACATTCATAAAAAGTATCTAATAAATTATGAGTTCAATACATCATGTTTAGCAGAAAGGCGGATATTCCTTGCTCATTATCAGAAAATCACTTATTCACAAACTTCGTGTGGGGCTAATTGTTTTCATTTCCCGTCTCGTGGAAAACCCTTTTCGCTCCACTTAGCCCTATCTCCCTCTAGGGGTATTTTAGTGATAGGTTCTATAGGAACCGAACGATCCTATTTGTTCAAATACCTAGCGACAAACTCCTATGTTCCTTTCATTACAGTATTTCTGAACAAGTTCCTGGATAACAAGCTTAAAGGTTTTCTTATTGATGATATCGATATTGATGATAGTGATGATAGTGATGATATTGATGCTAGTGACGCTATTGATCGTGACTTTGATATGGAGCTGGAGCTTCTAACTATGATGAATGCGTTAACTATGGATATGATGTCGGAAATAGACCGATTTTATATCACCCTTCGATTTGAACTAGCAAAAGAAATGTCTCCTTACATAATATGGATTCCAAACATTCATGATTTGGATGTGAATGAGGAGAATTACTTATCCCTCGGTCTATTAATGAACTATCTCTCCAAGGATTGTGAAAGATGTTCCACTAGAAATATTCTTGTTATTGCTTCGAATCATATTCCCCAAAAAGTGGATCCCACTCTAATAGTCCCGAATAAATTAAATACATGTATTAAGATACGAAGACTTCTTATTCCACAACAACGAAGTCACTTTTTCACTCTTTCATATACTAAGGGATTTCACTTGGAAAAGAAAATGTTCCATACTAATGGATTCGGGTCCATAACCGTCGGTTCCAATGCACGAGATCTTGTAGCACTTACCAATGAGGCCCTATCGATTAGTATTACACAGAAGAAATCAATTATAGACACTAATACAATTAGATATGCTCTTCATAGACAAACTTTGGATTTGCGATCCCAGGTACGATCAGTTCAGGATCATGGGATCCTTTTCTATCAGATAGGAAGAGATGTTGTACAAAATGTACTTCTAAGTAATTGCCCCTTAGATCCTATATCTATCTATATGAAGAAAAGCAATAGTTCATCACCAGAGATGACTTAGAACCAATAGTTCATTATCTAATGGATTTTTCCGTTCTAATACTCCATCCGAGAGTTATCAGTATTTATCAAATTTGTTCCTATCTAATGGAAGGCTATTGGATCAAATGACAAAGACATTGTTGAGAAAAAGATGGCTTTTCCCGGATGAAATGAAAATTGGATTCATGTAAGAGGAGAAAGGTTTCCCATTACTTAGCCGGAAAGATATGTGGTCATGAAATAGGGATTAAGTGGAAGGGATTGGGTGGTAGAGTTGTGGAAACACCTGTTTCTTCCATATTTTGGACCTTAGCTCCATGAAACAATATGCTACTACTGAAACATGGAAGAATTGAAATCTTAGATCAAAACACTATGTATGGATGGTATGAACTGCCTAAACAAGAATTATTGAATAGCGAACAACCAGAGCTATTACTCATTATTTTTCTTTATTACCCCATTGAAGCTAGCTTTGTTATGAACGTACCAAATTTAACCTTTTCGTTCTTGACAAACCTCTTTTCAATGTCAGCCATGAATTCTTTGCTATGATAACCTTATTAGATATAATGCCCCTGAATGTTTTAAAGCATGCAATGATGTTAATTAACAAGTATAATAGTAGTTGAATAGAACAAAACAAGCTCACATAATATTTTAAATTTAAACCAAAATAATTTAAATAAAAGTAAACCCATCTCAAAATATCGGACACTCTATTACTAATTCATCTTTGGACAAAATAATAACTTATAAGTGATATCTTGGTGTAGTAATCAAACACTGACAATAAGAACATGTCAAACGATAAATCTTCCTTTGGGCCTATTTATTACTCTCCTGCAAAACCAAATAATCGTCACATGTTCATTACAACAATTGTACATGTAATTTTGTTAAATATTAACCTTCCTTTAGACCAATCAATATTAACTTAAGTTACATTCACACAACCTTTTATATTTTAAAATAAAATAATTTTTCTAACAGAGGTCACTTTGTGACGTATTTCTTCGATTAAGTTATTTTAAAATACATATTAATATATCAATATTCAAATTTAAAATTTACCCAATATTCAAAGGTCAAAACTAAAATTTCTAATTGCACTATAATTTCCAAAATAACCTAAAATAAGGTTGTCTAAATAGCATAATAAAAAAACAAAAATCTTAATTTTGACTGATTTTTTTAATAATTAAACAAGCAACCATCAAAATTTTTAAGATTAAAATTCAAAACCAAATTTTATAAAACCAAAATTTTTAAACACGTATTGTCAAAACACCTAAAAATTGAATATATATTCACATAAAAAAAATAACAATTTCAATTGAATAAGGGTTCAACGTGCATTCAACCTAAACATATAATAAAATTACCAAAACATAAATTGACAATTCTCTATAGAGCAAAATTATATATATATATATATATATATATATATATATATATATATATTCAAAATATATATGCTTGAGATTTCTTTAAAAAAATTAATAGCCAACTAAAACTAAACAGGAAGCATACAATCAAATTAAAAATCATCACTTTACAAAACTAACAAAATATGAATCGGTAAATTTTCACTGAGTTATGCAAAAATTCAAGAATCATTTATTTGCATCAATTCAATATCAATTCATGAAAATTGTCTAATGGACTAATAGTTTGTGCAAATATTATCCCCAAATTCACGCATGATAAAGAAACAAATCATGAATAGATTTTATCTTTTAACAAAGAATACATAATATATACAAGACCTTATATATATATAAAGTCCGCCATGATTCAAGCCAAAGTCGAATCCATGAAAATCAAGAGAATGATAAACATATTGATATTATGATAAGGGTAATTATTATTCATTAAAGATGTAAAATTAATATAATAACTTCATGATTACCTTGAAAAACTATAATAATTTCATAACTATAATAGCAGAAAAATTAATATATATCACTATCATGAATAAAATACCGCAATTATTAAAACTAAACCAACAAAAATTGAATTTGAATTACTTTCTTTAAAAATAACGTATTCTATGATTTCGCAAACCCAAGTCTCTTCTTTTAATTTAATCTGTTATTAATTAATAATGTTTTAAAATCATGGGAAACCTATATGATTTAGGGTTTCTAACTGAAAACAAAAAACGAGAAATCACTATTAATAAAAATGTTCAACCATGAATCCATTTAATGGAAATCAAACTAAAATCTTTAACTAATTTAAACTTAACCAATTTGTTAAATTCTATTTAAAAATATAATAATATATTTCATAAAACAATATACACCTGAAAACATTAAATATGAATCATATAAATCAATTAAAATTTGACTACATTCTTTGAAGTTGATTAGGTGTAGTAGTCACCTTATGTGTACCAAATTTCTAGATTTATCGAGCATTAGAATGTCTTCGGTTAACCTCAAGATGAATGCTCGGGCAAATTGTTCTTTCATGACGTCAGTCGCATTCGAAGGAAGGTATTTGAAGTTATCTTGCAACCATCTCATCTCTATCCAGCCACCTTGAAACTTGTCTGACATCTTCCTTAAAAATGTCTCGCAAAGGTCCTCTTTACCAGGAACGACCACTAACCCCGTAGCGATTGGCTCATCCATAGGTAAACTGAGTTGTAAAGTTACGTCCTCGAGTGTGATTGTCCACTCACCACATGGAAGATAGAATGTGTGTATCTTGAGTCTCCATCTTTTCACCAATACACTGATAAGTGTAGGATCCAATTTACAACCCCCGAGCGTATGAGACACATGTAAGAATCTCGCATCTTGCAAATAACCATGAATTTCACTGGGTGCGGTCTTTGATAAAATTGTGTATGAACCCTTCCAAAACACGATCATCCGCCTATTTATATCAATAAGATAATTTTAAAAAATTAAAAACTTTAAAATTAACTGAATTGAAAATAACGAAATTTAAAATTTTTCCTTACCATTACTGATTGAGTGGTGGAAATGTGCTTGTCGTCGAAACATATAAAAGAACTTGTCATTCGTGAAAAATTAATCAAAATGAATAATCTACGAAATAATAAAATAAAACTATAATATTTTTATACAAATTTATTGAAAAATTTCGAGCAAATCTTGAGAAAATTGAGAGAATTGAAAGTTTAGAGAGAATGGAAAGAGTTAGATTTGAGTGAAAAATATAGAAAATGGCCTAAGTAGTTATAGGAAATTAAAGTTACTATTGAGCTGTTTCAAAATTTTACCGTTGGAGCATTTGATTTTTTACTGTTGGGGAAATGACCGTTTGAAGAAAGCACATTCAATTTAGGGGTGTGCAAATTTCGGGTAAAGCCGAATTAATTCGGTTAACCAACCGAATTTGGTTAATCGGTCGGTTAACCGAATTAATTTGGTCGGGAGTCGGTTAATACTTTTTTGGAAGTTAACGGTTAATTCGGTTCGAAATCGGTCAGTTAATCGAATTAACCAAATTTAATAAATAATATTATAATATATAAGTATCTAGTCGATTCGGTTAATTTTTTGGAAATATAAATTAATCGGTCGGTTAAGTCGGTTAATTTTTATTTGTTTTATACTTGTTTTAACCAATATATATATATATATAAATTTCGGTTAATTTGGTTAACCGGCCGATTTAACCGAAAAAGTTCAGTTCAGTTAATTTTTTTGAAAAAAATTCGATTCAGTTAACAGTTAAGGGTTTAAATGGGTCGGTTGATTCGGTTAATGGTAGTTCGGGTCGGTTAACCGATTGAACACCCCTAATTCAAATGAGCACAATTTCCTGCCACCTGTGTAAAAAGCACACCAAACTAGACGCACTTTCTCATACTCTCTCCAAAATTGATTTATTTTCTTAATTCTAAAAAAAAAAAACCTGTTTGGCCAATAAACAAAAGTTTCCAACATATACAGACAATTTAACCATTAATTTTAGGGTAAATTACCCAATTTTTTAAGTGATAAAGTTTGAAAAATTTGAAAAATAATTTAACCTTAATTTATTTAAAAAGAATATTCTTTTTCTACAGCAACTTTCAATATTTTTGGGGTTTCCCGGTTATTTGGTATTGACTTTTCCGAGGAAAACCCAACTATTTCATATTTATATCACCATATTAAGATTACTCCTCAAATTCATTTTCATAATATGTATTTATAATTATATTTATAATAGCAAATTGACCCTACACATACCTCAATACCACCAAAAACAACACGGCAGGTTTTGATTAAAATTTACAATTTTAAGCACCATTTCTTACCAAAACAAGAATTGGGAAATAGTTCAGAGGCCAACTTACTAATAAAGCACCAAAATAAAAGAACCATTGTTTAAAATGATAAATAAATAATGGGCACCCGCTAACCGGAGCAACAAAAAGGCCAAGTCTCAATTCTCATGTTCTGAAGTTAGAGCCATCATTCTACATTAAGCTGCTTATAATGAGGAATCAATCACTCAGCTCAAAGCTCTAACTATTATTTCCTCTTCCAATAACAAATAACATTGATCAATACAAAATTTGAATAACAAAATATTAAAGCATTACAAAGGCTTTTTTTTTGTGTGTTGTGCTCCATGTTCAACGCATTCACCAAAAATGCTACAACTGATTCCCTCCCTTAAATATCTGTGGGATCATTGATCTCCTGAACACACCAAAACGCAAAACAGACCAACAGATTTGAGTGCCTAACACAGGAGGGGAAAAAAGAGATCAAGGAGTACAATATATTCTTAAGAATTACCTCATCTTCGAGCACAACTCCGTCAGGAATCCGCAATGTCAGTCCAGGGCTTGCATCGATTACAACTTTCCCCTTAAGTACACAAGCAGAAACAAGTTAAAACAGCAAAATTAAGGACTCACAGGAGCGCTAAAACAGCAATGACTTAAAACCACAAAGAAAGCAAACCCGTCAATCTTTAACTCGATATAAACCTTCAGGCAATTGCCTCACATCGCATGAAGCAGCAAGTATATTTCTTGCTACTACTTAATATTCTTAAGTACTATGTCTTGACACATTCTGGACATAGGTATGAGGGGGATATGAACCTCTAAGGACTCCCAAATACATATAAACCATGAGAAAAAATTAGCATACCCACGTCAAACACACATATTCCTGACACTCACGACCAAATCTCAGTAACATGGTATTTCAATACACATAACAGGATATCAGTATTGGCTGTACTCTTGATTTGTTTCAAAAATATAGTCAACAATCCATATCAAACAGTGCAGATAAATAAATTTTATTCCAAAAAGAAAAGAGCAAGGAATCAAATCACATAATTGAAATTCCTAAAGGATGTATAGTATTTCACTGACAGCACTTTTTGCCTTTTACGGCAAAAGGAAATTTTTATGTAATGGATAACACAGAACTAAAATACTTAACAAAACTTCCGTTGGATACAAGTTCCGTCTTTGCACAATTTAGCCATCAATCAATAACTAACACAACATCTGCAACTTTCAGCACTGAAAAGATCATAGCATCAAGTTTAAATGTAATACATGAAGGAAAAGATATACCAACAAAGAAGCAAGATATTGATGCAGGGGCAATAATATGGATACCTTGAGAACTATATCAGCTCCAAACCAAACATCACCATTCACCTCCAAGCTATCCAGCTTGACAATGCTAGGAATTGTTTCAAAGCGGCGCTTGAAATCGCTAATCTGATGAGGAAAACAGAATGTAATAATAGATTCAAGAAAATAAATGCAAACACAATAAATAAAATGCCTTCATGAGTCCATAAACCCTCACCTTTTCAAATTCAGGTCCTAAAGCAATGGAAGGGTCACTAGGACTGACCCTCGCATCATTTCGAACAAACATGCCTTCAGTAAATGAGTAAAGGTCCGACTGTAGAACATAGAATTTTGATGCTTAGAGCCTTAAGTCAGATGAAATAGTACTTTCTTTGGGTTGTAGCATGAAATTATAGTTTATAAAAGAGAATGACCTGGAGAAGGAATAAGTCTGATGTGGAATTCAAAGGAAGAAAACGAGATTGGGGAATGGAAATGCCAATTGAATTTTCAAATAACTGCCTCAATGACAAAGCAACAACAAGAACTTTTATCAGTTTCTTGCTTCATATAGAATGTAAAGCTGTCTTGGAAAATTTTAAGCAAAAGGTACCTTTAAAGTAGAAAGGTTATCCAAATTCAGTGCACTGGTATCTACAAGCCTTTTAATGGCTTTCAAATTTAGCCACCTGAGAGAAATGAAACCACAATTTAGCCTATTTGCATTTTTATTAGAACAAATTAAAGGGGCATAGCAGTTAACTTACAAGCTTCTTGTATCAATGAATTTGAATCCTTTCACCGACTTATTATGAACATGACAAAACAGAAAGGAATATGATGAGCCAGTTAGAGTAACCAAACAATGTCTGTAAGAAACCACGCAATTCTACTATTGTTCTGTGCAACTTGACATAAAATTTTGGACAAAAAGAGCATATATACACATATTCATGCCTTTTTCTTCAGTGAATAAGTATAATAAGCAACTTACCTTTTCAGAGTGATCTGAAGTGAAGTCTTCAAGCTATATCATAATGAAAGCAACAAAGTTAATTAAGGCTGTTTTGATATATACATAGATATCAAACAAATTTATCAGACATCAAGACGATTCATGATATCACTTGCCTTAAACATCCCTTGGAGCGAACTAGCCATAAAGTTGATTAAACCAGTGGAGGTGGTTGGCGTCACCTGAAAACAGTAAAGACTTACAAACAAATTTTAGCCAAAGAGTTATAATAAATGGAAATCATCCTTGCATACCTCCGAACAATATTCAATACTGTTTTGGGCCAAATGATTCAAGATTTCTAAATTATCAAATCAAGGGGCACAACTAAAGAATTGAAGGTCATTAATAAACACCGCAAAATTAAATGATAGGAACAATACAAAGGATACTTGGGTCCACAACACCGGCCACATTATCTGGGTTAACCACAAGGGCATACTCCTTACCCTGGAAGCAATGAGATTAAGAGTTTGCATCAGCTTTCCTCCTGGCATACTTTTGCATTTTCATCCTCATGGATATTTCTTTCTATTTTAGACTTGAGAAACAAAATGAAATATTTTCGAAATCACAAATACCTGAGCAAGTAATACATCAAGAGTTCCACTATTCATTAGGGAAAGGAAATGAGTGCCATGTTTAGAAGATTGCCTTTGCACAAAAAAATAAAGCAATGATGAGACCTTTCATCAATTGGTGACTGTAACCACAATGTAATCCTGCAGAGTAAATAAGTAAAAAGAAAAGGAATCTATTGGGTATTTTGGAAAATTATCAGATCACTCCATAAAATTTTGGACGCATTGATATATCACATGGGGAAAAAATAGCCTAAGATACTACAAGCTCTATGGTGGTGTTCAATTGAACATCAAACTATGATTTTCCAGTTCATCGACATAGGAGGAAAATGGACACTGACAGTAGACCATGCATATTTCCCTGTTCATCAAAATGAAAGATACTGAAAAATGCTAAACTCAGGAAAACATACACCTAGAATAGATCAAAAGGACCAGTATTTCATAACAATGAGAAAAGGAAAGTGAATATGAAGAATAAATTCAGGGAGTAATAGGTGTGGAACTATCCTAATTTGCATTCAAAGTTATGGTTGATTTCTAGAGCCAACTATGAACTTTACCAAGACTTCCAGAAGTTGCTAAATAACATTATCATAGTTCATTCATCACAGAAACATCTTATATTAACAAAAAAGCAAAGAAAATAATGAAGCTGCACCAAAGGAAGGATGCAAAATTGGGCATACCATTTATCCTCACCTCCCTCGCTGACAAAAGATTCATGTTGAGTACGTTCACCCTACATAAATCCAATTATTTTATCAAGAAGAAGTACAAATCTAAGGACCATAGAAAAGAATTCCAGAACCAGTTATGCAACAAGAAAATAATGGCTAGGTTCTCAAACCTGTTCAAAAGGATGTATATCTAGCTAGGTTCTCAAATTTATCAAGAGGAGGTTGCAAGTTTAAGGAGTATGAACAAATTCCAGAACCAGTTACAACAGGAAATGTTAGGTTCCCAAACCTGTTCAAAAGGATGTATATCGACGTCTAAGGTGGAATACTTCTCCAAAGCCTACACAAGACAACTTGGCTGAGTACCTTTGCTGAGATACAAGGTTAAGAACAAAACAGTGTAGGAAAAACAGATCACCTTTACGATATCATTGTGTGTGTTCTTTGGGTTCATCAAAAGCAGAGGAATATTGCATCCGTACTTCGAATTTAGTGACTACAAAGAATTGAAAATGTTGAACTAGTGAGCTCTAATGCTATAAAAGAACAGTATATACAACAAATAACTGGTAACCAACCTGAATTTGGTTAACAATTAAGTCAAGAGGTGTTGACCCATTTTTAACTTCAATCAAAGACCTGTGCAAAGGAGAAGGGAATTGCACAAATTCAACTAAATGTCCAAATATTTCTATGACAAGAATGACTCAAATATCAAAGACCAAAGTAAAGAAAGCACGTCATTTCTCAAATAAAAACCGGACAGTTCTTAAATTCTCTTGAATATTAAGTTCACCAAGGAACTAAGCAGTAAAGTATTTAAGCATATTTCATGTGAAAATGCCTAATATAATATAACAACAAAGATTCATCCAAAAGGGTGGTAGTACAATATTTTGAAGTAAGGGATGTCATCACAAAATTAGAAGATTTAACCATTTATATCAAACAAGATTCTATTCAAACCATCTTCATGAAACCAAAAAACATATGTATTTCACAGAAACTATATTCATTTATGTAGAGGCAAGTCTTTAATATATAACTATGGAATCATCAAGAAATGCTTCTCTTTTCTTGGAAAAAAAATAAGTATCAAACTTCCAGAAGTTAGATAATTGCTTACTTGGGACCACCGAAACCCATATTCTTTCCCAAAGCTCCATTATACTTCACCACAACAAGCTTATCCAAAAGCTGCTTAGAGTCAGCAATATCTGCTTCAAGACAGAAAGAATCCAAACAAATTATACAAGCTGAACTCTAATGTGCTGTTATATTTTTCTTGATGCTATATTTGGAATACAATAAATTCACAAGTAAAAGAATAATGAGAAAATATTACCACAAGACATAGGTGCTAAGTTATCATAAGGAACAACAAGCACTTCATCACTTGCACTGCCTTTGCTCTCACTTGTGCTCTCTACTTGGTCCCTTTAATCAAATATTGGATTTCAAGTAAACCAGACAACTGGAAATAGTTCCAATACAAAAACAAAGAACAGAAGAAACAATGCAACAGCAAACCATGAAAACTCAACTCGTATAAAATAGACAAACTTCAGAGCAAGAATTCCAGACAGAGACTACAAAATAAGAAATAAACCTATCATTCTGCACAATTATCAGAAGTAAACCGATAAGAACTGGGAAAAGGATATTCTCTCTATACTAAGATCCTCAATCAAGCTACTTTAGCAAGGAACCACTTAGTAATAACTCAAGATTCTGTCATCTAGATATCGAGAAACTCATGTCCACAACTCAAAATCACTCTTAAATCATCCATCAAGCACATCCAATCTTACAACAATTACTGCCAACAAACTTAGCCGGTCTCTTATTTCCTCTCTAGTTAAATCAATAAAATCAGCATCCAATGCACACCTTATAACCTACGATTTTTATACACAATTTCGGTCACAGCAACCACAGTTTAGAGATAAAAACCCACCCTAACCCCCAAAATTAGAAAAAAAAAAAGAAGAAGAAAGAATCCATCCTATAAAAACATTCAAATCTCAAACCCAGAAAAAGAAACTTTAAAAATATAATAAAAACATACTTGATTGTAGCCTTCTTCCCAGTCCCCTTTGCTCCGTCTTTTTTCTTCTCCAACATAAGACATTTAGTTATCATGTTACATATCAAGTAAACGAACTGAACAGAATCATTGGCCGGTATTGGATAAGTAACCTTCTTATAATACTCCCACGGGATACTGGAATCAACCAAGGCAACAATCGGGATCCCCAACCTTTCCGCTTCCAAAAAGACGGAACTTTTCCTCTCAGTGTCGAAAATCACAACACAATCCGGCATTTTAGTTGGCGCGAAAACCAATTTCTTGTGCCTAGACCGAAACTTCTTAGGACTACAACTGTTGGTCAAAAAGCCACGCATCTTCCAAAGGCTACTAGCCCTTTCAGGGCTTAAGCTGGTGACTCTGGAGGTCATCTCGTCGATTATGGGTTGGAACAGAGGGTTAGTGTTGATGAAGAGGAAAGAGGAAGAAGGATCACGAGAGAGGCAGGAAAGGAAGTTGAGAGCATTGCGGAGACAGATTAGGGTCTTGTCGGAATCGATAATGGATTGTCTATTTCGGAAGCCGTAGGTGAACTGTTTGAAGTGGTGGGTTGAAACTTGTCGGCCGATGTGAGCATTTGTTGTTAAGAGTTTTTGGATTACAACCGAATGGATTGTCATTTTTTTCTTATTTCTCTAAGGAAAATAAAATTGACAGGGGAAGCTAAGGTTTGATGGGTGAATTGAATCTACCCCAAAAGCTTTAACTTTGGTGAAGCATTTTGAGTTCAGAGATTTTGGGATTTAGGGTTTAAGAGGGGATTTCCAGATTTGAGGAAAGCTTATATACGAACAATTTGCTATTTGAGTTTAGGTAGCGGGATATTTGGATCGGTTCGGGTCCAGTTGAATCAACCCTTTAAAACTAAAAAGAAAGGTTAATATTTCCGCTATTCAATTTTATTTTTTTATCATTATTACAACTTTTAAAATTAACATAATAATAATTTTAATTTTTAATATTTATAAATTATATCAATTTAATTTTAGATTCTAAAAAATTCAACCATTAACATTTACACATTATGTAATTTAATTTTTTAACAATTTTGTTTTTCTTTATAACATTAAGGGTTAATTTATAAAAAAATGAGAAAAGAAAAAAATCATTATATCAGATTTTTTAGTGTTTCAATTTTTCTTTTATATTTTCAATCAAATTTAGGGTGGGTTTGGATGGGCGGTGAGTTTACCTGCGGTTAGTGTAAAAACAGCGGTGGCGGTGTGATTAGATACTGTAGTGATACTGTAGCGTGAGACAAAAAATAAACTAAACGCCGCACCGCACCCAATCGCCCATCCAAACCCACCCTTAGTTGATAAGTTTGTCTTTTTAGCTTTTTAGGTGAAAATGATTACAAAGAAAAGCAAAATTGCAAAAAAAAAAAACTAAATTACACAATGTGTAAATGTTGAGGGCTAGATTTTTTTAAAATCGAGACTAATTTGGCACAATGTATAAATATTGAGGGTTTAAGTTGTTATTATGTCAATTTTAAAAGTTGTCACCGTTAACGAACTGGTGACAAAAAAAAATACTAATAATTAGGTAACTATTAATATAGGTTCCCCAAAAGAAATTTGTTATTTTTACATACAAGCAATAAAATAAATTACAGAGCCAATCATCCATCTTTGATAGGTTTTCATTTTGATAATAAAAATAAATTAAATTCAAATATAGCACTATCGTTAGATAGGTTTTTTTTAAGTTTTGGTCACTCGTTAGATTTTTTTCATTTTAGTCTCTCATCATTAATGTGGCTAATGACACGCTTATTGTACACTTATTTTAGTCTCTCACTTTAATAATTTTTCATTTTGCTCCTCATTTTACCTTTTAATTTCCTTTAAGATTTTTTTTCAATTTTAAGATTAAATTTTAGTTTTTCGGTAAAAGGAAAACCTAGGTTGTTACAAGAATTATCGAATATCTATAAGGAAAACTTGGATTTTAAGGAAAACCATTTTATCTTTTTTTATTTTATTATCTATTCCTTATTTATAATTAATTTTAGTGTTTTTTTCAAGCAAAATGGAAAACCTAAATTTTTACAAAGAAAATTTAAGGGTAAGTTTAGGCATCACAAAGTGATTGGATAGTAGTATAATTACTAAGGTAGTAATTACATTCTCTTGTAATTATAAGAAATTCTAATTCTCTAGACATGTGTGACTAATAGAGTGTAATTACATCGTAATTTCATATGTCATATTTGATAATTTAAAAGATAATTACACAACTACGTAATTTTAAATTCTAAAAATATTAATTATTACGAAGTTATCAATAATATTTAAGAAAAATATTTAAACAAATAAAAATCCTAAAACCAAACAATCATATATGATACGATAGTCCAAAAGTATTTGACAATACGATCGCTAATAAATTAACAAGAAAAATAAACATGCCAAGCAAATTTACCAAATTACTCTAACATTCAATATTTGTTGAGGTATTTTCTCTCTAACATTAAATATATACTCACTGTTATCATCGATTGATCATTGACCAAGTATAAATAATTAATGATAAATAATATGTAAATTAGTTAAATTTAGTATAAATAATTAATAACAAATACTATGTAAATTAATTAACTAAAGAAATTATCTATTATTAACAAAAATTTTAAATTATTTAAACGAAATTAGTAAAATAACAAATATTTTTAAATATGAATATATCCTTAAATTAAAATACTATTATTGTATAAAAAAAACTTTTCAAACTTAAATCATGTATGGACATGTTTGAAAAGTCATAAGCTAATTGGATTTTAGTGTACTTGTTTGTAATTGCCCACTTAATTACTCCAATTCCTACCCTACCCCTAAGAATTGAAGAGTGTCAATGGGGTGCTCTAATTACACCAAATTCAGTGGACTAATTATAAATTTTTAAATATCATCTTCGTCATTTCTCTTCAGGACTGAACCTAAAGAAGAAAAAAAGAGTTGAGTTCTTTCCTCCATAATTGGCCATTAATCCAAGCTTTTTTTTCAAAACAATTCATAGCTTTTTAAAGTAGGAAGCTTAGTACAACCAATTTAATGGTTAGATTTTGTGATTTTTGAAGTTAGCTTAAGTTGCCATTAAAGAGAACCTAGAGAAATTGAGTTAGAAACCATGAAAAGGTTAGAGGTTAAGCTTGGTTCATGTGAGATTCATGTGGAAATGTAATGGGAAATGTTGAGAATGTTGGATCTGGTGCTCTAAGTGTAGTATTTTAGTTTAAGTACATTTGTAATTTTTTCGAACAGATTGGTTAATAAAATTATTTATAAATTACATTAATACTTTGTATATTATCCTTACATGGTTTTTGCATGCAAAGCAAAATGGAAGCAAATGTTGCTCATTGGTTGTCTAATCTTTAACTGATACTAAACGTTATTACATGGTCAGATTGTAATACAAAAAGACAACTTGTATTAGTAGACGAACCTAAACATGTCCTTAGTCTAATCAGAAATGAGCAAATTGGTTGAAAGACTAATATGTAAGACTATCAAGTCTGAATTGGGAGATGCCTTGTCTTGGGTATCGGAGTGGATGACTCCTAAAAGATAGAGACATGGATGTGACTGACTGGACTGATAGTACATCAGACTAGACCCAAGTAGAATAGATCCTGAATCCGTTTATGGATCTATTCACTTGTGACTTTCATAGTGTGGCATACATATATCTTGAGTGGATGACGGACTATGTATGCGTGACTCGTACACTTTGATGTAAGTAAAAGCTTAAGTTTGAATAGATAAAGAACCGAAAGTTGGTGTGTTAGGTGTACGACTTTTGCAGTATGTAACATCTTTCACAATAGTGGAATTCATAGCCCGAGACATTGGTAAATGATATCCTCTCATAGCATTACATGGTTAATGAAAAGTAAACATGGTCACGGGTCGTTCGTATTTGTGATGGATGACTTGATCACTATTTGATAATGATTGACTTTTCATGAAGGAAGATGCAATGATTACCATGAGATAAAATAAGATCATATTGAAAAAACAGATATTATCCCAAAGAGATCAAGGATATAATATAAGGGTAACACACTTATGACAAGGTCATTGGACGAGTATTGAATAGTTGCTTTCGCAATGGTATGTCATTATGGAGAGCTCATTCACGATACTATAGTTGAATGACTTCATGTAAATGAGTTTATAATTAATAGGCGAAAAGTCTAAACTTAATTATAAATCATTTGAGCCCTAATTACATTGTTCAATTGGTTTCTCCGCTAGCTCGTTGAAACCAGAAATGGATTGCATATTGAATCAAAATGAATAGAATGAATAGAAATAGAGAAATGGGAAACATTCAGAAAAATGATTATGGTTTTCTTCGAAATAAAGAAATGGAATCATTTTGGAAATGGATGTTGGTTTCCCAAAAAATGGAAATGGAAATGGAAATGGAAATGAAAATATGAAATGATTCATTTGCAAATATATATATGGATTACTCAGAAATGATCGGAAGAATGAATTTATGTTTTTGAGCAGTTTTAAAGCCCGGAAATGAAAATAAACAATTCGGTCATAGTGAACAAATTGATTTGTGAAATATTGAATATATTTTCTTGGAAATTTTACAAAAGGTAAAATCATCATAATTTTATTGAGGGTAAAATTGGGATGAGAAAATTATTTAATTGGAAAATTAATGTTTATTTTGGAAAATAAAAAAATATGTATTGAGTTGGATTAAATTAAAAAATGTTAGGTTAAAACTCCAAAAAGCACATATAATTGGACCCAATACAAGGAGAGGCCCGAATCCCCATCATAATTCATATGAGGGGAAACATACCTTATTAGCCCCTCTCCCTCTCCTAGTTGGACTAAGAAGTTATTTTCTATTTAAAATAAATCTCTACAATTCAACAAGGGTTCTACATTCTCTCCCTATAAATAGATAACACCGGTAGAGCTATTTACACAACTTGAAGATATTGTTACTCTATCGAAAAATAGAGAGAATTTATTCTCAACTATTATATATATTTTTCGAAATAACAATCTTGTTGGTTTCTATTTTAAAAAGATAATTTTTGTTTTCACCCGAAAAGTAAAGAAAACTTTTTCTAGTTATGTGTTTTGATTCGATTGGTGTGAGCCCACACTTAAAGCAGTTCATGGTACAAGAATAGCAGAGAAGATCATTTGGTTGAAAGTCAGAGAACATCAACGATCTGCTTATCAAAAAACACAAGTATGATTTCAGTTCAAGGTTTATTGCTATAAATATCACAAACTGGGTCGGTTTCAAAATTTTAATTTTCTGTTGTGTAAGAAAACCATTTTCAAACCGAATTTTTTTTCCAATAGAGATAAACATTAATTATGTGTTGTTAAAGAAGTTATGAATGGGTTCTTAAGACCTAAGAGTAAGAATAAGAGCTGTTGGAAATTAATGTTACGTAATGATAGTTTGAGGTTCTTAAAGAGTAATTACGAAGTCAGATTGGGAGAGTCGAAAGATAAAGGAATTTCATACATTAGGGTCATTAGGGACCTAAGTGAATTATGCATAAAATGTTTTAATTACAAGGTTATATGCTTGATGATGAAAAACTAAAATTGTTCTTATAATGAAATTACCATACGCAGCTAAAGACGAAATCAGAATGTCGAATGCAAAAGGGAAAGAGAAGGCGACCAACAAGTAGCTATATCATTTTGTGCTAACTTAACTTGATTTCATTACATGATTAATTTAGTAATCAAGCCTATAGAATGAAAGGTATTACATCTCGAAAATCGGGTTAGTAGAATCGGGTTATTCAACCAAGGAACTAAGTTATATATCAGTAAATAGGGTCGTAAGTGAGTAATTAAAGACTTAAAGTTACATAATCAGGTTTTTATTTTATTAATTAGCTCAAAACAAAATTTAATTTTGAGGTCTATTGAAAAAAATAGGTTTTAATTGATTTAGGATCTAATTGAAAAGGGAAGAATTATGAGTGACCAAAATAGCAAATTGCCCAATTTTTGTAAATTGGTTTCCTACTTGCAGCCACTCACGTCTTTCCCCTTCTTTTTAAAACCCCACATCATTCAAAAAATTTTCCAAACCTAAAATCAGAGAGTTTTTTCAAAATCAATCCGTTCCTTCAGATTTATTAACTTCCCAAACACCAAAATAACCCCCAATTTCAAACTAAAATCGCGTATTCTTCCCCAAATTCATCATTATTCTTCTTGAGTTTAAATCTCGAATTAGAGTTGTAGATCTTCAATTTCATCAAATTAAGGTAATATTCTAACTTTTTAGGATTAAATGAAAAGTGTTGTTAATTCAAATCGAGTTTTAAACGATTATATTTGGATTTGATATTTTTAAAGTAAGCTTGGATTAAAAAATGAAAAATCTTGAAATCTTGAGAAAACTTGTGTTTTTAAAGTGATTTTTGTTTCTTTTTAACCCAATTATAAGGTATTTTACTTCAATTTGATAGTTCATAACTAAATTTCTATGAATCAAGCATTTTTCCCCTTTTTCATGTTCTTAAAGGCTTTAGTTTTCTTGAAATTTTAGGGCCACGAATTTAGGTGAAATTAATGGCTTAGATGTGAAATTAACTGTTATTTGGGATGTTTGAAATTGAAATGAAGGATTAGAACTGAGATTAGGATGTCAAAAGTTCAATTTTGGTAAAACTAGCTAGTTTCGATAATGATGAAAAGATAGGCTTGGATTGTGTTTTCTTGTTGTTTTGGTTGTGCTCAAGGCTGTTTTTAATGAACTTGAAATGTTTTTATTGTGTTTACAAAGTGCCGAACTAAGTGAGAGCCTCTTTGATAAAGTCAAAATGTAAGGAAAAACTAGTTTGAGCTTTCGGCTAATAAGCGAAAGCGTGAAGGGTGAGTTTCTAGAGTTGCTACTAGTATGCGCGATTCGTAGTGTTAATCGAGAGCATAGGATTAGCCTAAACCCTATCCTAAGTTCTGAATATAAGCCTTCTTTATACTTTTTGCCTTGTTGTGAAATTTTGCCTGATGTATGTCGAGTTTTGGAATGTGAGGCTATTATGACAGGTAATGTGTGTGAATATTTGGATGTGATAAATTAATTTTAATGCACACATATGTGGTCTGATATGTGATGGCTCAGTGAACACTAGTGTGGCACTTTAAGTCCAATTAAATGTGAATTCGATAAGCATGCATTGTGTACAAGTTTGTGATGTAAATTGATGAATATGAACAAAGATGATGTGCATTAAAACAATAATAAAAAATGTGTAATTGTGGATATTTTGCCCTTTTGATCTCTTGAAACCGTTGGATATAGTTGGCATGCTAATTGTGAGTAGTCACCTTTGTGTTATGTGATTTAGGCATTAAGGCCCCGGGATAGGTTGAAGAGATAAGGGAATGTCGAGCTAAGCTCCATTCATCAGGACATGTTGGTGTGTTGGAGAGTGTTTAGCTTTATGCTACACTTATGGGACATGTTAGACTTTTTGAGTCATTGGTGTGTTTGAGATCCGTTTATCCAATGTATGGTGATAGAGTCCACTTTTATGTTTCACAATGTCAAGTTTCCAAGTTATCATTAAATGATTTATATACGAAATATGTTGTATGTATATGCATGTGAGTACATTAGCTAGATGTATGAGATAATGAAGCATGCAATGTTATTTTGGTTTTATGTGAATATGGTTGTGAATGTGCTCTAGTTGCTATTGTTTATGTATGATGTTGTGTATGCTTTGTGGTAATTCCAAATATTCACTGAGCTTATTTAAGCTCACACACTCCTCATTACAACCTTGAAGATAAGTAGCACTTTCGGTGTGAGTGGATAGACAAAGGAAGTGATCTAAGCAAGGCATAACTCTCGAGTAGGTGGGTTTGCGTTTCTTTTGAACTTACTGAATAAAGGTAATGTGAGTTATAGTTTATATTTATTATTATTATCATTATTTTTGGATTAGACTTATGAACTGTTGATTTTGTATTTGGACTTTGGATGTGGACAAATTTTGATGCTTGGGATTGATATTAGTAATGTAGCATGAAAAATGGTTGAAAGATGATAGTAGGCTTGGTTGAAGTAGACATTATTTGTATGTTGAGTGGGAATACATTTTGAGCATGAAAAACATTTCAACTTCTGAATTTTTAGCATTTTGGGTAAAAGTATCGATACTCACGCTAGATTTTAAAAATTTTCAAACTGGTACTTACTTCTCGAATAGTTCTATTTCTAATATTTATTTAAATGTTTAATTAGTCATGATTACATCTCTAAAGGTTGATAGTGGTAGTCATTGCTTTTATTTGAAACTGTGTATACATGTGTATAAGTTTCGGTAATTGTTGTTGTTGGAAAAAACGAGTTTAGAAAACGTAGTGGAAAATAAATTTAGGGAAAAACCAGAGTTTTAAAAATTTTCCCAAAACAAGATTTTAGTTGTGATATCTAAAGTAATAAACACTTAATCAAAATTGTACCTTTTTTATTCATCTAGGATGAGCGTTTCGACCGAGTAGTCTTCTCCGCTTACCTCAAGCTCACGTTTGTCGAGTGTAGGCTTGCTTCGAATTAGAAAAAATTTCACAAAAATTACTAGTGGGGTAATTTTACAATTTCTCTAAACTTTTAGGTCAAGTTGTAAATCAGAAAAATATCTCTATAAATTTTCTAGAATAATCTTTTTAAAGGATTTTCTCTTTATAACTTTCTCTTGAATTCAAGTGTGTGTAAATAATGACCCAATGCTCTCTTTATATAGGAAGAGTTTCGAGAGTTCAACTATGTTTAAACTTAGTCACTTTAATATTAAATTAATATAATATTTAATCTTATTAAAATAATAAAATGTTTATCTTACATTAAAATTAATTTAATATTAAGATAATCACTTTAATATTAAATTAATACAATATTATTAAGATAAGTATTAAATTAAATTTAATATTAAACTATTAAAATAATATTATTTTTGAAATAATTAATCTGAAATCAAATTCTCTCGTAGAATTCTAGTAGGAATATAACTCTTCCACTGCCCAACCATCGATGACCAACCGTCCCCGGCCACTGAGACGTCGTCGTCGCAGCCACCGGCACCGCCATGTCCGGTGATGCAGGTGCGACACCTTTACAGTATCCTGAGCTGGTTTGACTGCTATCGGTTTGGTCTGAGTCAATGACGACCTGACCGGTTTGATCTAGCCACCAGTAAGACCATCGGCCCGGTTTCACATACTAGACCTGGTTCGACCAGTGTTTGGGTCTTAGTATCGGTTTTGGGCTCCCATGCCCAATTTACTATCTCAAGTCCAATTTCAAGTTCAATTACCCATTGGGCCAATTGTCTGACTTGAAAATTAATTTTCAAAAATATCATATTAAATTTAATTAATTTGATTAATTTAATTTTACTTGATCAAAATTAATTTTCCAATAAATCACTTAGATTTTCCAAATTAATTTTTCAAGAAAATTATTTAATCAAATTCTTTAGTTGAACAATTCTCACGACCACCTAATTTAATTCCACATCGAATAAATTGACTCAATTAAATTATTCCCGAAGTCATAAAATTTTCTTCTTATTCAAATGCAGTCCGGTCGAGCTTTTGTTGAGCTAGTGGAGGGACTAATTGGACGTATACAATTAGACTGTAGTAATTGCAATTATATCTAGATGTATCGTTCCGATAATCCACAATTACTTAATCATGAAGTCAGTTTATAAGAAGAATCATGATTGAAAACCCCTTATTGGATACTCTTTACGAGAACAATTCATCCAACTGCTTTGTCCAATGACCTCTTCATGTGTGTGTTACCCTCATATGATATCCTTAATTCCTTTGAGTTAAATCCGTTCACTCAATACAATCCTATTTTATCTCATTGTCACCATTGTGTCTTCTTAATGATTAATATGACCACTATCAACAAATGACTGTAACAAATTGCTCGTTCGAGAACGAGCAACCTATGGCCACGTTCCATATTTATCAATCCACACAATGCCAATGAGAGGAGATCATTAACTCTTTAATTGAGTTATGAATTCCATTGTTACTAGTAAAGCCATGCCATAAACAAGTCATGTACCCAGCATACCGACTATGGGCTCGATCATCTTTAGAGCATAAGCCTCCACTTATATTAAAGCACATGAGCTAAATACGAATGGTCAGTGACTAACTCAGGATTTAGGTAAATCACACCATGAACGTCACAAGTGAATTAATTCACAAACGGATTCAAAATTAATTCATCTTGGGTCCAGTCCAATTTATCATTCTACCAATGAATACATCTATGTTTCTACTCGTGGAGTCAACTTCTCCGATTGCAAAGACTATCCATCTCACCAATGGAATTGTAGACAACATAATAATCCTTCTCGGTATTTGAATCAAATGCTCACTTTAATTCTTTTACTGGATTATGGACTCATTTAGATTATCTACTGAAGTAAGTTGTCTTTTGTAACAACTCGATTTAGGGCCTAATTAGAATAGTGGTTACAAAATCGCAAATCTGAGGTCAAAATATTTATTCCGATTAAGTTTTAAAATTTATTGTGTGTTTGAAATGTTGTGTGAAATATTCGTAACTAAATTTTATTGTTTGGGTGTCTAATTTGATAATTTTGACTAAATAGCAAAAGTAGAAAAATGTGCATTCTAGAAGGTAAAATTGAAATGAGTTTTTAAATTGGAGGTCCTTATGTAGTAATTAGACCATTTCATTTTAGTTTGGACAAAAATGCCCAAGGAGGGATAAAACACCATGGTTTTTAATGAAGGGCTTTTTAGTAATTTGGTAATTAAAATGAATTAAAAAGACAAAACAGGCCGAATTCTTGTTCATCTTCTTGGTAGGGGCCGAATATGGTATGGAAGCCATGGCTAGGGTTTTGTTCAAGCTTCCAAGCTTCATAGTAAGTCCGCCTTTGCCTCGTTTTTAATGTTCTTTACGTTTTTGAAATCCCCGTAACACGATTTCTCTATTTCTACCATTTAGTTGGGCTAGGGTTGAGATTTGAAAATTTACCCATATGTGTAATGCTTATGTTTTGATGCCTAATGGTAGAATATGAATGTTCGGTGTGTAGTAAATGACTTTTACTAAGTGATTTTTGATGAAGTTGTCAAAAAAAGACTAATTTGTAAAAGTTGTAAAAATGTGTGTAAATGTGTGATTAAGTGGTAAATGTGGACTGCTATAGTTATGAAAGTGGTTCGGCTAAGTCTAAATTGCAAAGAAATTGAATAAAAATCATTTTACGAGCCTAGGGGTAAAAGTGTAATTATGATAAAGTTTAGAGGCAAAAATGTAAATTTTGTCGAAATGTGAATTTGGGTTAATTGGAGTTGTATATTGACTAAATGAGTTAAATGTGTTGTTATAAATTGAGAAAAACAAGATTCGAACTTAGAACGGGAGAAAATCAAAGAAAATGTCGAATACGTCCGTTTGTCGTTTTCGGGTCGAGGTAAGTTAGTATGTAAATAATATATCGTTTTTACTGATGTTATAATATTTTGTTATTAATTGAAATGTGTTTGAATATTGAATGATTAATTGATGTAAATTATGAATTGAGATTGGCTATTGATGAAATTAACAAAGTGAGAAATTTCCCGGTTGAACTTTCGGAATAGAAAAAGATACAAAGAACGTCATGAGAACTCATGTGTGGTACTGTGTGTAGGATACTATGAGTATAAGATGGTTATGGACACATGTGTAGTACTAAGTGCAGGTTACTATGTGTACCGGATAGCTTTGGTCACGTGTGTAGTACTATGTGCAGGCTACTACGTGTACCGGATGGTATTGGTCACATGTGTGGTACTAAGTGTAGGCTACTATGTGTACCGGATAGCATTGATCATAAGGGTGGTGCTATGTGTGGAACCACCGTGTATCAGTTATTATTCCGAAATGTTCATCGGGAAAATCGACTAAGTGAAATTATGTATGTGTATACTCATGAGCAATGTGTTCAGTATATGATTGAAATGTGGAAAAGTTGCAAAGGAGTAAATGAAGTGATAAAGTCTTGTATCATGCATGCAAGTTGAATTATGTTATGGAATGTTGACCATATTGTTATGATGTTTCATGAAAGAGTGAAATTTGAAATAAAATAGTTTCGGACAAAAGCAATTGTGTGATTTTGAAAAATCACTAAAAATGGTGGAAATTGAATTAGAGGTTGAATGAGAGATGAAATTAAAGCTTATTGAGTCTAATTTCACATAAAAGAAACAGAGTAAGAAAAAGAAATTTATATTATGAGATATTTGAATTTTAGTGAGACGAGTCGAATGATTTTAGAATCCCTTAATCTAACTTGGGAAAATCATTAAAAATTTTACAAAAATAATCATGGGATATAATATATATGCTTAGATTATTAGTGAGTCTATTTTAAAGAGAAATAAACGGGAACATCATTTGACTTCTATACAATGAGATAATTAATTTTTAGTGAAGAGGGTTCGGAACTATCAAATAGTGAAACAAGGGAGACTTTAAAGAATAAACTGTACTAATTAGCTAAACCAAAAATTCTGAAAATTTTATGGTAAGAATATATGTGAGTCTAGTTTTAGGGAAAATTAGCGGATCTAAATATAGAGTTCCGTAGCTCTAGATATAATAAATTAAGTGATTGTGACCTGAGTAAACAACTTGAGATGAACATGAATAAATAGTGGAACTATGTGCAATTATGATTGAATTATCTTGAGAACCTATTGTGGAGATTTATAAAAGCCTATTAATAAATCACTTATTATTTACATACTTAGTTACTAAGCTATAATGATTAATCCCTTCCTTTCTTTTTTCCTATAGTGTCACCGATGCTAGCTCGAGTTGGAGGTCGTCGGAGATTCTATCACACTAAAAAGTTATCGATTGGTATTGTATCAATGATCTTCAAGTATTTTTAAGCCTATGGCATGTATAGGGGTTTGATTATGTGTGTACATGTTATTGTGAGTTGGCCTAAAATGTTGGCCTATTTTTCAAGAAATTGTCTAATGTTTTCCAAAGTTCTCAGTCTAGTCTCGGACCACTTCCAAAGTACGTATTGGGCCTCGTAGGCCCTATTTAGAGACTCAAAGATCATAATTTGAAAAGTTTTAATATGGATGAAATTTTATGACTTGGGTTAATACGTTTACAAGTGTATGTGTTCTGGTAATGCTCATACCCTATTCTGGCGTCGAATACGGGTAAGGGGTGTTACACCTTTCTTGTAATGTAACTGTTCTTTACAATGCCACTTATTTTCAGTTTGAACTTTAGACAATCAATGGGCTAATATTTGCTTATCACAATTTCACTATGCATGCAAGATATAAAATAAATAAATACAAAAGACATAATAGTGAAATGTGAAATTAACTTTATTTATTTATTCATCGTTTAAATAAATAAAAAATAGTTATGGGCACATTTCCCAACAGTCTTCCACTTGCCCTAGTGAAGTAAATGTGTCATATTTTGTATTCCAATATCCTTAACGTGTTTGTTAAAACTCCTAGTTACAAGAGTCTTAGTAAACGGATCTGCAAGGTTATTTTCAGAAGCTACTTTCATCACATCTAAAATCCTTCAGCTACTGCCTCTCGCATTAAGTGATAGTTTCGATCAAGGTTTTTGTCTTATTGTGACTTCTCATTTCCTTAGTATTAGCTATTGCAACACTGTTTTCACAATACATAGTTATAGCCTTTTCCATACCATGAATAACTTCAAGTTCAGTTAAGAACTTTTGAAGTCATATTGCTTCTTTCGTTGCCTTAAAAGCAGTCACGTACTTGGCATCCATAGTATAGTCAGAAGTGCAAGTTTGTTTTACAGTTCTCTATACTATGGCTCCACGACCTAGAACAAATATATTTCCCAACATCAATTTCCTCAAATCTTTACAGGTTTGGAATTCTGTGTCTGTTTATCCAAAAGGAGTAAGGTCCTCCCTAGAATACACAAGCATATAATTCTTGGTTCTTTTAAGATACCTTAATATATGCTTTATAGCTTACCAATCCCTGAGACCTGGATTCAGCTGATATCAACTAACCATTCCTATTATGAAATAGATATCTAAATGTGTGTAAAGCATTGCATACATAAGGCTTCCAACTGTCGAAACATATGAAAACTTACTTATATGCTCTCTTTCTTCCACTATCCTAGGACAGTCATCTAAAGAAAGATGAAAACCTTATGCAGTCGGCTAAACGCCTGGCTTTGCATCGGGCATTACAAAACGTTCCAATACTTTATCAATGTATGAAGCTTGAGATAAAGCTATCGTTTTATTCTTTCAATCCTTAAGGATTCAAATTCCAAGAATATAACTAGCTTCACCCAAGTCCTTCATGATAAACTGTTAAGCTAACCATAGTTTAACCAATGACAATTCTCCTACATCGTTTCCAATAAGTAGAATATAATCGACATAAAAAACAATGAATACCAACTTTTTGTCCTTTATATGCCTATAAACACAAGGTTCATCAACATTTTGCTCAAATCCAAAAGTCTTGATCGTTGGATCAAATCTTTTATTCCATGAGTGGGACGCTTGCTTAAGTCTATAAATGGAACTTAGCAGTTTGCAAACTTTTTACTCATTTCATTTGACAACATAGCCAGTGGGTTGATCCATGTAAATGGTCTCATCAAGATAGCCATTCAAGAATGTTATCTTGACATTCATTTTTCAGATCTCGTAATCGAGAGTAGCGGCAATGGATAAGAGTATGCTGCTAGACTTGCACATGGCTACCGGAGAAAAGGTCTCATCGTAATCGATGCCTTCTTTCTGTGTGTAGCCTTTGGCTACAAGTCTAGCTTATGTGTTTCCACTTTCCCTTTCGCATTTCTTTTCTTCTTGTAAATCCACTTACACCCTATGGGTTTAATCCTAACCGGTAAGTCTATAAGTTCCTATAGGTATTGGATTTCATAGAATCCATCTCGGCATCCATGGCTTGTTTCCAGAGCTTGGAATCAATGTCCTACATAGCCTCTTCGTAAGTGAGTGGATCATCATCCTCATTAATTGCTTCTGTATTATAAATACTACCATCATAGATAAAGAAGTCTGGTTTCTTAAAAACTCTCCCACTACGATGGATTCCCCTATATTGTTGATCGTTTGCAGATTTTTCTACAACTTTCTTGAGAATTGAACTTGATGATTGTTCTACCACTCCCGAAATTCCTTGAGTACCACTTTAGTTTAAGGCTTAAAGTTATCTATGTAGCTTTCCTCGAGGAAAGTAGCATAATTAGAAACTTTAATCGTATTATCTTTTAGATTGTAGAATAATCATTCATTTGTTCCTTTTGGATATCCTATAAACATGCACAATTCTGTCCGTGCATCCAACTTCTTTGCATCATTATCCAGAATGTGTGCTAGACAACCCCATATTCTAAATTAATTTAGAGCGGGTTTCTTTCCATGCCATAGTTCATGAGGTGTCTTACAAGAAGACTTGGTTTGCACACCATTTAGAATATAGCAAGCCGTTTGTATCGCATATCCCCAAAAGGAATAGGAAGTTGTGAATAGCTTAATATTGAATGAACCATGTCAAGCAATGTTTTGTTCCTTCTCTCAGCTACGCCATTCTGCTGTAGAGTGCCCGGCATAATCAATTGGGATAAAATCCCATTCTCTATGAGGCATCCTATGAACTCATCAGACAAATATTCCCCACCTCGGTTAGATCGAAGATTCTTTATGGATAAATCTAATTGTTTTTCCATTTCCGCACGAAACTCTCGAAATTTATCAAACGTTTCGCTTTTGCGGTGAATTAGATACACATATCCATATCGAGAATAGTCATCGATAAAAGTCACATAATAATCGTAACTTCCTCGGGCACTGATGCTCATGGGACAACATACATCAGTGTGCACAAGTTTTAAAGATTGGTTGACCCTTGTACCTTTTGTATTAAAATACCTCTTAGTCATTTTACCTTCCAAGCAAGACTCACATTGTGGAAGACTAAATTCCTGAAGCATACTTAATGGACTATCTTTCACGAGTCAAGTAATTCTTTCTTCGTTAATATGACCAAGTCTTAAATTCCACAGGTACCTCTCATTAGAGTGAGAAGTTTTAAGCTTTTTATTCACTATTTCAGTTTGAAGCATCGAGTAGTTATTTGGTTTGATAAAGTAAAGATTGTTTTTCATCCATCCACTATAGATTAAAATTTTTTTTTCTGTGAATAACAATCCTTTTATTGAATGTCACGGTAGAACCGTCATAAAACAAACATGCTATAGAAATTCTTTCTGATGAATCATATAGCCCTATGACTTCATCTACTAATAAGAATAAGGTTAAAAAATGAATTTTAATTACAATTGAAATGACTGAAAAAGATATACGAGTTAATATATGCTCTAAAGTTGAAAAAATCATAAAAATTATGAAAAAAGCCTGGGTTTCTCGATTTTATGGAATGGAAATCATGAATGAAATTCATTTTCATTGCAAGACTTATTCTATCTCTTTTAGAAGATACTATGCCGCCACTCAAACTCGAACCAAGATGCTCTAGCACTACTTTCTAAGAGCAGCGTGTCTACCGATTTCACCATAGCGGCTTGCTCAAAATCATAATAACCCTTTTTTAGTCAATCGTCGAGATTGCAGGTAAAGGGATCAATTCAATGTAAAATCTCAAATTTGTTAGGAAGCATTTAATTTTTATTGATAAATAACAACTCGTTGAAATAGCAATTTAAAGGTTCAAAAGGAATCTTTAGTATTTATTGTATCATTTTATTTATTTAATTATCCTTTCTATTTAACTAGTTCAATTCCTCTTAAAATGAGGTACATCAAACACGTTATTTAAAAAAAATCTTCCTAAAATTATCAAAGTGTAAAATAACTTCTCCTACTGCTTCGATTGAAACTTAGCTATCATCTCTGGTCTGCAACGAGAGGCTCTTGTCACACAGACTTCTCATTTCACTGAACCCCTGTAAAGAAACACACACCTGGTTAGTGGCTCCAGAATCAATAACTCAGTTGTCAATTGATTCTTCTACTAAGCAAGCTTCAACCACAAAGAGTTTCATACCTTTGCCCTTTTTGGCTAGGTAATCTAAATACTCCTTCCAGTTTGATTTGAAATGCCCTTTTCTGTTGTAGAAGAAAAAAATTATCTTTTTAGGATTTTTTGACTTCTTAGCCTTCTTCCTACCACTCGAGGTGGAACCGAAGACTTGGTCAATTTTTTCTTTTCCTTAGCTTTCTGTTTCCCCTTAGAGGACGAGGGGCCACAGTTAAGTTTGCCTCAAGTTTCTCCTAAACTGGCTTACCACTATTCAACATCAACTCATAAGATTATAATTCCTTCATGATCTGAGTTAAGGTAAGCGCCTTGTTCCCCAAGTTGTAAGTGACCCTAAAACCAGCAACCTTCTTAGTTAAGGATTTGAACACTATTTCAATTTGAGTGTTCACGTCTAGTTCAACCCCATTGTCCTCCACTTCCACAAAGAATCCCATAAGCTTAAGCATATGTTCTTTGCCAGAGTGGCGGTTTTCTATTGAGAATTCATCAAATTTGTAATAGCAGATTGTCAAGCCAATGCGACTTGGCCTCCGAGCAAATCCTCCAAATTTGTCATGATCTCTTTGGCAGTACAAAAATTCTTGTGTTGCTTTTGCAACACACTTCTTATGCTCACTAACATATAACATCGAGCAATCAAGTTAAAATCTCTCCAGCGATTTCTCGCTTTGGGTTGAGCTTCAGGAGGGTACGTTTCTTCAAGAACGAATTTATGTTTCTCACAACTAAGAACTATTAGCAAGTTTCGTTTCTATTCTCGAAAGTTATTCCCATTTAATTTATTCTCAAATAGAATGCTAATAAGAGGAGTAGGAGACATATTTGAATTGAAAAAAATAAAGATTTCACTAATTACTATTGTTGTATTAAGCAAATATTTTTCATTTTAGCAACATATAAAGAATGCAGTATGATGCATACGTCTTATATTAAAACCTTGAAAAAAAATTCATTGCTATGATCATTCTCACAGCCATCAACCATGTGGCCTTGGGGTCCCCTGATTAACTAGCAAGAACATAGATTACATCCAATCAGTTTGTGAATCTTAATTCTCAAGACTCCACACGAACTAACGACCATTTAACATTTGGCCATCATCTCTGTCTTAAATATTGTTTCTTGGGAAACTATTTAATAAGAGACGATCTTGAGTGTGTAACCATTGAATCAACACTCATCTTGAACATGCTTTCATTTGTGAGTCATCTTGGGACAATCTCTCTAAAAGTCATACATGACTAGTTGTCCTTCAAAGGAAATCCCATCTAGTGAACCCATATAACAAAGTTTACCTTGGGGTGCGGCCAGGGTAGGAACCGGCTTGAATCTTTATCATGCTATCACTTAGAAACCATCAATGGAGGCCGTAAGTCTTGTTAAAGGACCTTCTCCCACTAAATATTTTAAAAACATGCAAGGGTTTTAATCTCAAATTTCAAGAATGATCATACAATAGTCCTAGTGACATTATTACCTAATCTAAATGACATACTTCCAATATATGCATGGCATGCTATAGCAATTTTATAATATTCACATTCATTCACAAAAATCAATCAATCATAAAAACAAATAATTTTGATTCTTCACAGTTTTTCTTTTGAGGGAAAAACTGAAGAAGTGAATGCAAATCGTGCACTAGGTAGGGTTCCAGGAAAGGGAGGTGAGTCAAATTTGACTGCTTAAAAACCAAGCCTTTCCTAACTAGAGCCAATCCTAGACATGCACCTTCTCATTACCACACTTCTCTTACAGTTATCGAATAACCTAAAGAAATGAATAGAACAATACAACACATGTATCTTCTCATTACCACACTTCTTATTTTTAATCGATCAATTGTGGATCATCTTATATATATATCGCAATTATAACATTACGTAATATAAATATTATAAAAAATTATAAAACATATATATAATGAGATAGGTAATTAAAATAAAATTGCAAGCCAAGGTTTCCATGGTTCTATTTCTAGAAAATAAATGGAAAAATAAAATTACATAAATTTTCACCATAAGGCATTCATTGGGTCTTCAACCACCATCGCATCTTTTTCTCGTCATGGACTCCTTTTGGAAAAATTACATTTAAGTCCTATGCTCGTTTTTGGCTCACAGGAATTCTATGAATTTTAAAAAATATAGCCCTACGCGGAGATGATAGTCCACGGTCTATTTCCTAATAACCACAACCTCGACAAAAAACAATTATATAACAAATATATAGTATCGCATCCATTCCCATAAATAACTCAAAACATAAGATCTAAAAAATGCCACTTTTCTATGTAATCAAATCATTCAAGAAGAAGGTAAATTTATTTTAATTATTTCTTTATACTTATAGATAGAACACAACCTACTCATGATACTAATTGTTGGAAAAAAGCGGGTTTGAAAAATGCAGCAGAAAATAAATTTAGGGAAAAACAAGAGTTTTAAATTTTTTTTCCTAAATTAGCTCTTGGTTGTGATATCTAAAATAATAAACACCTAATTAAAATTGTACCTTTTCGATTCATCTAGGATGAGCGCTTTGACCGTTGCTATCCTTAAGCTCACGTCTGCCGAGTGAGGGCTCGCTTCGAATCAGAAAAATTTTTACAAAAATTACTAGTGGAGTAATTTTGTAATTTTTCTACACTTTTAGGTCAAGTTGTAAATTAGAAAATATTTTAAAAATTTTCTAAAACAATCTCTTTAGAGAATTTTCGCTCTACAACTTTCTTTTAAATTCAAGTGTGTATGAACAATAACCCAAGTCTCTCTTTATATAGGAGAGTTTAGAGCGTTCAATTATGATTAAACTTAATCACTTTAATATTAAATTAATATAATATTTATCAAGATAAATATTAGATTAAATTTAATATTAAATCTTATTAAAATAATAGAATGTTTATCTACAAGATAAACATTAAGTTAAATTTAATATTAAGATAATCACTTTAATATTAAATTAATAAATTACTATTAAGATAAATATTAAATAAAATTTAATATTAAACTATTAAAATAATATTATTTTTGGAATAATTAATCTAAAATTAAATTCTCTGGTAGAATTACAGTAGGAATGTAACTCTTCCATTGCTCAACCACTGATGACCAACTGCCGCCGGCTACCGAGACGCCAACGTCGTGTCCAGTGATGCAGTGTGACACCCTTTTGACACCCTGAGCCAATTTGACTGCTGTTGGTTCGGTTCGAGCCAATGACGACTCGACCGGTCTTGTCTAGCCATTAGTTGGATTGTCGACCCAATTTCACATACCGGGCCCGGTTCGACCAGTTTTTGGATCTTGGTCTTGGTTTTGGGCTCTAGGGCCCAATTTACGATCTTAAGTCCAATTTTCAAGTTCAATTACACATTGGGCCAATTGTCTGACTTGAAAATTAATTTCTAAAAATATCATATTAAATTTAATTAATTTGATTAATTTAATTTTACTTGATCAAAATTAATTTTCCCAAAAATCACTTAGATTTTCCAAATTAAATTTTCAAGAAAATTATTTAATCAAATTCTCTAGTTGAACAATTCTCACGACCATCTAATTTAATTCCACATCGAATAAATCGACTCAATTAAATTATTCCCAAAGTCGTAAAATTTTCTTCTGATTCAAATGCAATCCGATCGAGTTTTTGTTGAGCTAACGGAGGGACCAATCAGACGTATACGATTAGGCTCTAGTGATTGCAATTATATTTGTGAGTAAATTGCACCACAAGTCACCCAATTATGAGTCCTTGTTTTGTCACCTAATTATAATTTTTTTAAAATTGTCACCTAACTAATGAATTTTTTTTGTCCATTTTCATTAATTGCACTAACAGGAGGGTGACATGATAGTTGAAAATCAATATAATAACAAATTTAGCCATCAAGTTTTACATATTATATCGATTTAGTCATAAATTTAAAATTTAACCTTCAAATTTTACAAATGATCTCAATTTGATCCTAATTCTAAAAATTTAAAGAAATATAAAAAAATACATAAACATTTTCAAAAATATAATAATAAATCTAAATATATATTTTGACAAGAAATAATAATATATAAAATTTTAAAATATATAAAAATACATAACTATTTTAAAAAAGATAATAATAAAATTAAATTTTATATTAATAATAAATAAAAATAGTTATATTAAATATTAAATAAAACAAACTCTCCCCCATCCACCACAATCCCCCCTCCGTCTCCCCACATTTGCAGAAGAGCATAAGAGAGTGGATGATGGGGGATAAGGAGAGATTTTTATTTTTATTTAATATTAATATTAATATAAAATTCAAATTTATTATTATATTTTAAAAAATATTTGAGTATTTTATATATTTTAACATTTTATATATTATTTCTTGTCAACAATCAATTTTATTTTTATATATTTTTAAATTTATTATTATATTTTGTATAATATTTATGTATTTTCATATATTTATTTAATTTTTTTAGAATTGGGATTAAGTTGAGACCATTTAAAAAATTTGAGGGTCAATTTTTTAAAATTATGACTAAATCCATATAACATATAAAAGTTGAATACTAAAATTATTATTATACCTGTTTTTAACTGCCACGTCACGCTTCCGTCAATGCAATTAACGATAATTAATAGAAATGGAAAAAAAATATCAATCTCGATTAGTTGGCTGACCAATTTAAAAAAATTCATAGTTGGGTGACAAAAAACGAAAATGGCCCATAGTTGGGTAACATGTGTAGTTTACCCTTTATGTATTTACGGGAAATTATTTGAATATACTCTCTTAGATGTTAATATTATATGCTTTGGATTGGTTGCCTGCAATGGTAAGGCATATTGCACTCCTAAAAAGAGAACGCGAGAACCTTGAAGATGAAATTATTGAGAAGGGTAGCCACGAACCCTAAACATGGATCGTAAAACGAACATGAAGAATATTAAAAAAATGTTATATGCGTTGGACCTAACTTTAACTTTTTAATTAGTTTATTAAATAAATATTCATTATTTAGATTATTAAAACTAATTAAAATGCATGAATTATTTTAATAATTTAAATATTATAATAGTAAAAGAATTTTAAATTATAATTACAACGTTTCTACCCTACTAAGAAATACATGTATTGTAGATCAAATACTTTTCGCTAATTCAGTTTTTTTTTTCTTAATTGTAAGTCAAAATTTTGCTTTAGTCTTTTATTTATCAAGATCTATTTAAAAAATTGAATAGCTATTTAAAAAAAATTCTAGATTTTAGCAATGTAAAATTATTTTTTATTCATATTGAGTGATTTTGTGTGTCTTTCCCTCAATGAGGCTAATTTCTCTATTTATATGATACGGTTCCTAGATGTGATGTTCTAGGTAGGTCATCATGCATGGCAACACGTACTCTTTCCTACGATTAACACGTGTTGATTAGGTGGGGATTTGCTAGCATGGTGATGCGAGCCCACCATGTGTGAGCTCATGTAAGGATGTGAACACACCATGTGCGAACCCACCATGTGCCAGCCCCTGTAAAGATGCGGACTATGTAGGCTACAGGTCGGTCCCAGTTAGGTAATTGGGTAGCGGGTCGATAATGGCGAATACCATAACAATTTGTCCCCCACCTAGTTCGAAGAAGAGTTATAAAATGGCACTTCTAAGAACTTGGCTAAGTGAAGTGAGAGATTTTTTAGAATGAAACTTATTGTATACGTTTTTCGCTCAAAATTGTGGTGTACGATTTGTCATGTGTTAAAGGGATGTACAGTTGTACGATGCTGATTGGGCCTTCGCTCCTGGATATGCAAATCGTCAATCTTTGAGTGCTTTGAATTTCTTTAAAAGGACTTGGTTTTAACCTTAAATTTTTAACCGTTTGGATTTGAAATTTTTGAGGAAGAGACACTGTTGAGAAGAACTGTCATGATTCAGAGGTAAACTTCTTAAAATTTTCACATACTTCTTATGGTCATTTTAGGTGTAGTTAGGGATGAAGGTTAGGACAAGAGGAGGTAGTCAGAGTAACCGTGGTGGTTTAGGGAGTGAGCATTCACAATGTTGTGTAGTTGGTGTTCCTGTGGATGCGAAAGCTTATACCTGTATGATAAAGTACAAAGAAATGAGTTGTCATTTGGCTATTCGAGGCATTCAATTACTAAATTTTGCCTATAACTTCTCAATTGTTGAAGGGTTAAGGCGATTGAGTGATACCGAAGAGGGTTTCTTGCTTCCGTTGGACATGTTAGAAGCAGGTTTTCACCTTCATCTATACGCTTTTTGTAACACCCCAAACAAACCGCCCAACAGAACGCCCAACGGACCGGAGCGTTACTGATGGACTCAAATCCTTTGGCTTGATTTAAATATTTGAGAAATCAGTTGTAAGGGTTCTCCTTTGAGTTAGAAACCATTATTCTTAGCTTATTTAATAATGTATCCTTAGAGAAAGTAATAGGAATTAAGAAAGACAATCTTTAAATCATACATTGCCATGTATGGTGAATACACTTAAGAGGAAAGACAAGTTTGTAAACTGCAAAACAAGGGAGTTTGGCATACACATGTATAATAAGGGGCAGTTCCACTTTAAGACAAAATAATACGACTGTAGGGTAAAAACATAAGTTAAGTAAAAATTGTATATATACGCCATTCGTCAGCTAGCCATGCATGATATGAAATAAACAAGTGGCTCACTCGCAGGTGTAGCGCTGGCATAGTCTCCTTCTACTGATCTTCTACAACTCAAAAGCCTAAGAAAGGAAAGTAATGAAGTAAGTTCAATTAAACTGAGTGAGTTCCAAATAGGCGCAGAATGATTATTAGGTTATCGATAGTAACCCAAAAGTAAAGACAATTTCGAGACTCAGTCATACAAACACATTATACCAAGTTGCCAGTATAGTTCTCTAACGACAACACTTCGCCAATATAATGCATACAGTACCCTTAGCGGATACATACCGCCAACTTATACATATTTCTTATTGGATCTAGTGCCCTAAGTGTAGTAGTTTTGTCTAAGCACCCTTGTAATTTTTTCGAACAGATTGGTTAATAAAATTATTCATGAATTTCATTAATATTTTGTATATTATCCTCACATGGTTTTTGCACGCAAAAAAATGGAAGCAATTGTTGCTCACTAGTTGTCTAATGTTTAACTAATACTAAGCATTATTACGTGGTCGGATCATAATAAATAAGGACAACTTGTATTTGTAGAAAAACCAAAACATGTCTTTAGTCTAATCGAAAATGAGAAAACCGATTGAAAGACTAATATGTCCTCTATCAAGTCCAGTTGGGGAGATGTCTTGTCTTGGGCATTGGAATGGATGACTCCCAAAAGATAGAGACATAGATGTGACTAACTAGACTGACAGTATATTGGACAGGACCAAAGCAAAATAGATCTTAAATCCATTTGTGGATTTATTCACTTGCGGCATTCATTTGTAGCGTACATAAATCCTGAGTGGATGACAAACTATGTATGCCTGACTCGTACACTTTGATGTAAGTAAAAGCCTGAGTTCAAATAGATAAGGAACCGAAAGCTGGTGCATTGGGTGTACGACTTCTGTAGTATGTAGCATCATTCACAACAGTGGAATTCATAGCCCAAAACATGATTAAATGATATCATCTCATTGGCATTACATGATTGATGAAAAGTAAACGTGGTCACTGGTCGCCCGTTTTTGTGATGGATGACCTGAACACTATTTGATAGTGATTGAATTTTCTTGAAGAAAGATGTAATGGTTACCATGAAAGAAAATAGGATCATATTGGGAGAATGGATATTATCCTAAAGAGATCAAGGATATCCTATAAGGGTAAGACACTTATGATAAGGTTATTGGACGAGCAATGAGTAGTTGCTTTCGTAATGGTATGTCGTTGAAGAGAGCTCAATCACGATACTATAGTGGAATGACTTCGTGACTAAATGAGTTTATAATTAATAAGTGAAAAGCTAAAACTTAATTATAAATAATTTGAGCCTCAACTACATATGTCCAATCAGTCACTTCGCTAGCTCGTTGAAACCAGAAATGAATTGCGTGTTTGAGTAGAAATGAACGGGCTGAATAAAAAAAGAGAAACGAGAAACATTCATGAATGATTATGGTTTTCTCCAAAATGGATAAATGGAATCATTAGGAAATGAATGTAGGTTTCCAAAAATGGAAATGAAAATATAAATGAAAATGAAAATGAAAATTGAAACTTACAATCCTATATAGGATTACTTAAAAAATGATGGAAGAATAAGTTAAGATTTTTGGAATGTTTTGAAGCCCGAAAATGAAAATAAATCATTCGGTCATAGTAAACATGTTGGGTTGTGACATATTGCGTGAAATTTCTCAAAATTTTACCGGGAGTAAAATTGTCAAAATTTTATCAGGGGGTAAAATCATCAAAATTTTATTGAAGCAAAATTGGGATGAGAAAATTATTTAATATGTAAATATTGAATTTTATTTTGGGAAATTGAAAAACTAGATCGCGTTGGATCACATTGCAGAGTACTGGGTCAAAAAGGCCCAAGAAGTACTCGTAATTAGACTCGATGTGAGAGAGGTCCAAAACCCCTCATATAACATGAAAGGCGACAACCCTAGTAGAAATAAAATGGTGAATCGTGCACTCCTCTCCTACTCTAAGTAGGTTGTTTTTTTATTTAAAATAAACCTCTACAACTCTATAAGGGTTCTACCTTCTCTTCTTATAAATAGATAGCACCAGTAGAGCTATGAAGACAACTTTGAGAGATTGTTATTCTGCAGAAAAATAGAGAGAATTTATTCTTAACTATTACATATACTTTTCCGGAATGACAATTCTATCAGTTTTTATTAAGAAGAGAGAATTTTCGTTTTCACCTCAAAAGGAGAGAAAAGTTTTTCTAGTCTGGTTCGAGCCCACACTCGAAGCAGTTCGTGGTACAAGAATAGAGGAGAAGATTCTTTGGTTGAAATCCGGGAACAACGAATGTTCGCTAAGCCAGAAACATAAGTATGAATTCGGTTAAGGTTTATTGCTATAAATATCACAAATCGGGTCAGTTTTCAAATTTTTTTATTTTTCACTATATAAGAAAATCATTTTCAAATCGGGATTTTTCCAACACTTCCCTCAATCATGTATGTTTACCTATGACCCAACCTTGTGCAAGCCTCAGACCTATATTTTAGATATCATAATCGCATATGAGCCATAATCATTTTATTATTCATATTCCTTGTTAAAGTGAAGACGTGTTCTGTCACAAGATCGGGTCATGATCTGTTAGTCTAGTTTGCAATAAAGCTGCCCTACTGGAGGCATCATAAATAATGCTTCTTTCCACATTTTCACATGTCAAAGATAGTGTTAGTAGACATAAAGTGGGTATTTTTATGTCGACCATGACCATGTTCACCCACACAACACTAACTTAATACACATATGTCAATACACACCACGTCGATCCATATCCAGTAAAGACAACTTACCTTACACAATCACATATCATAGAGCTTCATAACTCAAAGGAAGCAAGAAAGAACTCACCATATACTTCAAGATAGAGTCTACTCTACTGGTCATTTTCCTTGATTACTCAGACCGTCACTAGCTTCTTAAGCTAAATAAGAAACAATCATAATTATCAAACCATTTATCTACTAAAATTAGATCTCGTATGCACAAATGCAAAGACGTAAATTCCCTCATCATCAACCTAAGGGTTTCCCAGAAATTACCAGTCAGTTGGTACTTATTAATAGATTTTTCACAAGCTTCTGGAAACCTTCCTTGTCTTCTTTAGAAAAAAAAATTAGAGACGTATGGAAGAACACAGAGAAAACAAAAGTAAAACATACTAGCTATAAAAATCCTTTTATAGCACAACAAACGAAAAATAAGCTTAGTGGGAAGGTTAGAAATTCCACTATCACCCTTAAAATCTGAGATTAAACTTGCCTAACAAAATAGGAGGTCTAATATTTTACCAAACGCAGCTACTACCACTAATCAGAGTGGTAAAACATTACTTGTACACTTAAGCAACCAACTAAATAGGTCATTCAACATCGTTCTGATAATTCACAATTACGTAATCATGGAGTCAGTCCACAAGAGGTACCATGATTTAAAACTCCTTATTGTATACTCTTTAAAAATACAATTCATCCAACTACTTTTCCACTGACCTCGTCATGTGTGTGTTACCCTCATATGATATCCTTTATTCCTTTAAGTTAAATTTGTTCACTCAGTACAATCCTATTTTATCTCATTGTCACCACTATGTCTTCTTAATGATTAATATGATCACTGTTAACAAATGAATTTGATAAATTACTCGTTCGAGAATGAGCAACCCGTGGCCACGTTCATATTTATCAATCCATACACAAGTCATTAACTCTTTCATTGAGCTATGAATTCCACTATTGCTTGTAAAGTCACGCCATACACAAGTCATGTACACAACATACCGGCTATAAGCTAGATCATCTTTAAAGCATAAGCCTCCACTTATATCAAATCACATGAGTTGTATACGCATGGTTAATGACTAACTCAGGATTTAGGTAAATCACACAATGAACATCACAAGTGAATTAATTCACAAACGAATTCAGAATTAATTCATAAACGAATTCAAAATTAATTCACAAACGAATTCAGAATTAATTCATCTTGGGTCCAGTCCAATGTATCATTCTACCAATGAATAAATCTATGTCTTTACTCATGGAGTCAACTGCTCTGATAGCTAAGACTAGCCATCTCTCCAATTGGAATTGTAGACGACATAATAATCTTTCTCAATATTTGAATAAAATGCTCACTTTGATTCTTTTACGGAATTATGGACTCATTTAGATTATCCACTGAAGTAAGTTATCTTTCTTGCAATGTAAACGAGCTCGTTGCTTATCTTCAGTTTGAACTTTAGACAATCAATGAGCTAATATTTTTAACATCCGCGTTTTAACTAGAGTTAGGTACAGTGATGGATCGGGTGAAGAATTAGTTAAAATTTTTTGAAATATATTAAATAAGAATTTTGAGTATTAAATTAAGAAGTATTTAACCCAATAAGAAATTAGAAAATACTTATTAGATAAGGAAATATTAAATAGATGCATTGAACTAATTGAAAGAATAGAAAAATTGTTGTGGCCAAGGTAGAAAAAAAAAAGGAGATACTTAGTAGTGGTAGAAAGGAAGGAATGATTAAGAAGAAATTTTACCAAAGTGTTGTATGAGTCATCCTAGGAAATATGAAAGATAAGGAATGACAAAGCGATAATTAACACTGTAGATATTTATTAGGAGTAATGATGATGGGTAAAAGTGTAAAGATGGATGGCTTGAGGACTTATTAGCAATTTGTTCATTTTAATTAAAAAGGTGAAATATTTTAGTGGAATGGTGTAGAAAGTGGGAGAAAAGATGAAAAGATATCATCTTTTCACCAAGCCAAACCGTCACTTCCCTCCAAGTTTTATCCAACTTTTCTTTTATTTCCCTTCATGTCCTTCATTTATTGTTGAACCATTCAAGATTCAAACCTTCGTTTTTCTTTGAAATTTCTTTAGTAAAAACTAAAGAAAAGGCCAGTGAACATCTTAATCTCATGAAAAAATTCCATGTATGGGTTAAAAGAGAGAAAAACATGAGTTAGGGTTTTAGGTTTTCAAAGAGCTAAGGTAAGAGAAAATGAAATTATCTTGCCATACATGTTTATTTTCATTAACTAACATAGAAAAGTTATATAATTTTAGTTTTAACTTATAAATGATATATGTTTATATGAAATTGAAGAGAAAGAAAAGAAGGGATAGGATAAAATTGAAGGAAAAGGAAAGGAGAAGGCCAATGAGTGAAGGAAGAAGAAAATACATCATTTCAACCTTTTGTTGTAAGTACTACAAGATTTTAAATTATTTTTATTTAAATGCTTATCTTGTAATATGGAATTACTTAGAATAGAAATGTAAAATATATAATTATATTTGTAAATAGTTAATAAAATGGGCATTAGATTATGAAATTATGAAATTTGTAAAGAAAATTATAGGTGGAGAATATGAAATGGTATATTTGTTTGAATGCTAAGTAGTGATGTTGTGGTAAAAGTATATGTGTGAAAAAGGTGTGATGTTTGTGATTTGTGAAATTAGGACTAAATTGTAGATGATGTAGAAATGTGAAATCTTTTCTGAAATACTTATGTACAGTATTTAAATGTATGAAATTCAGCGTTAATTCCCAAGTAGACGAAATTTAGAACTACTAGGATATTAGTGGCATGCCATTAAGGGACCTTAGCACGCTATCTGATTATTAGCACATTAGTGCTATCCGTTTAGCACATTTGTGCTTTAGGTATAGCACCTTAGTGCTCTCTGTTCATTAGTGCATAATAATGCACCTCTCTATTTGTTCCGTATATATGTTATGTTCTATAAAAGTCTACTATGGGCTAAAGATATGAAACGTGAACAAAAGTGAATCATCAAAATGTTGAGGTAAGTTTAGTAACTCTCAAAGGTAAGTTAAATTTTGTTAAAGTAATATATAGTGTATGAATTTAGTATGTGTGTAAGCATGTATTGATTGAATAATTTTAAAAATTATGTTACGATTCATGTAACACCCTAACCTGTATCAGTCGTTGGAATAGAGTTACGAAGCATTACCGTAAAAATGTAACATAAAAACAAACATGTTAAAAAATTAATATAAACATAGCATTAACCATTCATATACATGCATATCGTCCCTTAATCGAGCCTTCGAGGCCTTAGAAACACTTTGAAAACCGTTCGAAACTAAATTGGAAACATTTGAAACATGTAAGAAAAATTTAGAAATTTTAAACTGCAGGGATTACATGGCTGAGACACATCCTTGTGTCTTAGGTCTTGTAACAATCGAAATAGGGACACACGGCCGTGTCCCAGCCAATGTCTGTGCCACTGTAACTCTCTGAGTTGGGTCACATGGCCTGTAACACCTCAAACCCGACCTAGAAGTTAGGCCCGAATCTAACGTGTCACATTGAAGTATTATTTTGAAAACCATGTTTTCATTAGAAACCCTTCTTAAAGAAATTTCAAACTTTTTACCATTTAAAATTGTTCAAAACCTCAGTTCACGTTTGTTTATTTTCAATTGAGGTTTATTAAAGAAAAGTTGCTACCTTCAAAACCTTATTGTTGCGGAAGCTTAATTTAAAACAAATTATTTACGAAAACGTGATATTTAAAAATTGAGTTGCAGAAACGTAGTGTTAGAAAATAGTTATTGTTTTGGAAAATCAGGTTCTAGTTCTAGCAGATATAAATCACAATCACATCAAATCCCAAATTTAAAATCTAGAAATTATAGAGGCCTTATTACAACCCGAATTAAAATCAAATGCTTAAGTAAATGAGTAAAACAGAATAAAACAGAATAAAACCGTCTAACGCTGGGGATTACCTGAAATGTTAAAAATAGGGTGAGTTTATGAAAACTCAGTGTGTAATCCCCTTATTAAAGAAACAAAACCAGTCTAGGCCTGAGCCCTTAATAGTAACAGTATTAATGTGGGCCTTAGCCCAATACGGTAACGGTGGCAAATGGCCTTAGCCCCCATCAGCCTCGGTTGGGCTTGAGCCCATATCAAATGGCACATATCACATATATCTGGGCCTAATCCCATCTCAATATCAGAATCAGTATATGCAATGCATAAATACCCATACCAACCCTGCACTCCATCTCTTGTCCAACCCTATACTCTTGTGGGGATTAAATCGACCCACCCATCCCTACACTCTTTATGTAGCACTGGTTGCGGCACTAACCAATATTGTAGCAGAGCTGCCAATAACATAATCGGTTAAAAGCCATCGGTGGGTCCACGGTCATCTCATGCGACCCATGTGACCCTCACATATCAATCACTTCCTCCAATACAAGATCCCTACCTCATGCAATATGTCGTGAATGTAATATGTCATACTCAGTAACAGTCATATAAATATCATAAGGCAAAACGATCATACATAGCATAAGGTCATAACAGTCAGCTTACCCTATGGGGGTATTTTAGTAATTTTACCCATCGGGGAGTATTTCGGTAATTTTACCCTTTGTGGGTATCTTGGTAATTTTACCCATCAAGGGTATTTCAGTAAATTTACCCATCAGGGGTATTTCGATAATTTTACCCGTCAAGGGTATTTCGGTAATTTAACCCATCGAGGGTATTTCGGTAGTTTTATCCATCGAAGGTATTTCGGTAATTATACCCATTGAGGATATTTCGATAATTTTACCCATCGAGGGTATTTTGGTAATTTTACCCGTCGAGGTATTTTGATAATTTTACCCATCTAGGGTATTTTGGTAATTTTACCCATCGAGAGTATTTCGGTAGTTTTACCCATCGAGGGTATTTCGATAATTTTACTTATCGAGGGTATTTCGGTAATTTTACCCATCGAGGGTATTTTGATAATTTAGGCCCATTACGGCCTAAGCCCATGAAAACGCACATGGGGGCCTCTACAGCCCAACGCCCAGTCTCGTGGGCTCGATTTTCCCACACGAGCGATCACAAGCTCATGTGGCTTCGACTACCGTGTTTTCGACTTTTCGGCTTTTGCCAATTCGTAGAAGTGAGGGTGTGATTATACACATGCTAAAAGGTACTGTTTCTACGAACGCCCACCTAAAATAACAAGTCCCACAGTTAGATCATAACTGATAGGATATAACGCCTTTTTAAGAGTACTCAAACCCAATCACCATCTTTACCTCGATTGAATTGAAGCCAAGATCGATTACTTCAACCACTTGCAAACCACCACTCCTTGAAGGAACTCTAAAAACGCAATGATCCACACCATAAAAGAAAGGAGCAACCAAAGGTCAAGGAAGAATGATATTCGGTTTTGAACAAGAAAGGAGAAGAACAAAATTCCCAAGTGATAAGTAAAGCCACTTACCAAAAGTCAGAGACTTACTGAGCAGATAAGACAATAAGCAGCAGCGAGGATCAGCGTAGAGGATGATATAATGGTTGGATACTATTTGATTAGAAGACAAGAGAGGAGAAAGAAATGGTTGGGGTTTGGAAAAAGAAGATTAAGGAAGAAAAACAACAAAGGGCAGAGGGGAAATAGGAAAGGAAGATTTTGACAAAAGAGGAGAGGGGAGGAGAGGAGAAGAAAGAAGTATTCGGCCAACAAGAGGGGAAAAGAGATTTGGCCAACAACTAAAAAGGAAAAGAAAGAGAGCAAAAAATGTATTCGAAAACTTGCAAAAACGTACCAAACACGAATACGTATATCGAAACTGACCGAAATTTCCAACTGAAATCGAGGAAAAACACTCTTCAAAACCGAAAGCCCCATTTGCCTAATAACCTATTCAGCACTAGCAGCCCCCTAGTTGAATTTCTTATACCTCAATTCCCCCCAAACGGCACATACTCCCCCTCCAATTCAAATTCCCAAATTCTCTCCTAAAATCACTTCTTAAATCCTCTCCTTAAATCACTCTTTTGACCAATTCAAGCTCTCCAACACAGAGTTCAAATCCAACACCAACTCTTGCCTCCACATGAGCAAAATAAATAATCCCATTTGCATGTAGTGAGATTTGAACCTCTGACCTCCTTACCACACCTGTGACGCCACCTCATTGCCACACCTGTGTCGCCACCTTGCCAATACACCACAGGCTCTTTTTGAGTTATGAATTCACAAAAATATTTATAAAGCCTTCAAGCTAAGGCCAAGATTCACTTAAGAGCAAAAATAAAAACTTTTGCTAAAGCCCAAGTTTGAACCAAGGACTCCAACACTCTCAACTCTTCTTAAATCACTTAACCACTGAAGAAGACATTCATTTATGTCATTTTTTTGCACACATAAATTTTTATGTGATCCCACGCTTAAGACCTTTTTCCATCTAGGCCCAAATTTGTGACGTTACAACTCTACCCCCTTAAAAAAAATTCATCCTTGAAATTTTCAACTATTTAGTAGCCGCACAATACAGACTACACCACTACGCTTTTGCTGTACGCTCTAATCCTAATTGCAAATTAGGTACATAGTACACTATGGATAAAGTGCGTACCAGTATTCACATCTGGAGCGTCTCAATCTTCTTGACGACGTGCTGCATAAACCAAAGCTGGCTGGCTCGCCTCTACATGACCGACACCTCTACCTAGAGCTCCACGACCTATACCGTTTCCAACCTTGACCTGTCCACGGCTTCTAGGCAGCTACTGACCACCCCTAGGTGGCTGTACATTACCCTTACCAAAAACTTGCAACTGATCCGGTCTTCTGGGACACTCTCTGAGACGATGCTCCATGGAACCACAACTCAAACAAGCTCCCGTCCTCCTCCAGCACTTGCCCACATGACCTTTCCCACAAATAGCACAAGGTGGTAACCCAATAGTAGCAACAAGGGGCCCAACTCTAATTGTCCCATCCACTCTAGCCTTTTTCTTAGGTCTCTGATCAGAATTGGAGGGCTCAAAATCCCTCTTATTACTGCCTCATTCTCTTTCTCGATTTAGGTGCTCTGTGCGCTTCACATCCTCAGCGATCTTTACTTTCTCTACCAATGCTACGAAATCTCGCTCCCTTTGGGGAGCAATCAGTACTTGAAGACTGTCTCTGAGGCCATATTCGAACCGTACACAACGTTCATAATCTGTTGCCACTATTCCTTTAGCATACCGACTGAGTCGTAGGAACTCCGCCTCGTATTCTGCCACAGATTTGTCACCTTGAACCAAATTAAAAATTATTTCCTACGAGCGTCGACATAGCTGGTGCCCACATACTTTCCCTGAAACGTGGACTTAAAGAATTTCAAGGTCAATCGGTCAGACGGAGTACCTTCTTTTACCGTAAGCCACCACTGATAAGCTTCTTCTCTCAGCAGGGACACAACGCCGTTTAAATTTTGTTCCGATGTACAGTCGAGGTCATCCATAATTCTTTTGGTGGCCTCCAAACAGTATTCTACCACACTCGGAGCCACCCCAGAAACTCCCTTAAAGATCTCTGCTCTATTTGACCGGAGTCGTTCTGTAATTGACCAGCGGCCCACAGTAACGATATTTGACCCAGTAGTACCCGTAACCCTTTCTAGATACCTCAACATTGCTTGGGACAGTGCGTCATCCCTAACCGCTCGATCAAACGACCCTGTCTCAACTATCGATAAAGCCAGAGCCTCTCTCGCTTCAACGTTGGGCATATGGTCTGATGCCGAAGATCTAGCCTTAGCACTTCTATGGCCTCTACCGCTGTCTCTTGTACCCCTTCTAGCGCTCATTTTCTCTTTGCGTATTATCTAAAATAGAATTTTGTGAATTTAGCTCATAGTTTCAATAATTAAGCAGATGTTTTGTGAAAGTAGTAGTTAAGAGTTGTTTTCGCAATCGCAAGCTCACTACAGTTTTAGTTTCTTATAGTTGCTCAGTTTACTCTAGCTAAAGAGTCTCAGTATAGTCTATCATTTACAGTAAGTCCAGTAACTATTTACAGTATAACAGTTTAAAACAAATTTCAGTATCAGGAGAACTTACTTGGTCTGACGTCGGGGACTCGGTGTGCCACAAAAAGAAATCCTTTAAAACTACCTCAAAATCATTTGTAATATCTTTAAAATAAAAACTAATGCCCATTTCACAGCCCGAGTTTTACAACTTGGCTCTGATCCCACTAAATGTCACACCTCAAACCCGACCTAAAAGTTTGGCCCGAATCTAGCGTGTCACATTGAAGTGTTTTTCGAAAACCATGTTTTCATTGGAAACCCTTCTTAAAGAAATTTCAAACTTTTTGCCATTTAAAACTTGTACAAAACCTCAATTCGTATTTGTTTATTTTCAATCGAGGTTTATTAAAGAAAACTTGCTACCTTAAAAACCTTATTGTTGCGAAAGCTTAATTTAAAACAAATGATTTACGAAAACGTGATATTTAAAAATTGAGTTGCAGAAACATAATGTTAAAAAATAGTTATTGTTTTGGAAAATCGTGCTCTACTTCTAGTAGATATAAATCACAATCACATCAAATCCCAAATTTAAAATCTAGAAATTATAGAGGCCTTATTACAACCCAAATCAAAATCAAATGCTTAAGTAAATGAGTAAAACAGAATAAAACTTGTGCAGTTGTGTGGCCCTCTCTGAGTCCCTCGCAGCTCTGAACCGTCTAACACTTGGGATTACCTGAAATGTTAAAAACGGGGTGAGTTTTTGAAAACTCAGTGTGTAATCCCCTTATGAAAGAAACAGAATCAGTCTAGGCCTGAGAAAGTAACAGTATCAGTGTGGGCCTTAGCCCCTAATAGCCTCGGTTGGGCCTGAGCCCATATCAAATGGCACATATCACATATATCTGGGCCTAAGCCCATCTCAATATCAGAATCAGTATATGCAATGCATAAATACCCATACCAACCCTGCACTCCATCTCCTGTCCAACCTTACACTCCTGTAGGGATTAAATCGACCCACCCATCCCTACACTCCTTATGTAGCACCGGTTGCGGCAGTAATCAATATTGCAGCAGAGCTGCCAATCATATAATCGGCTAAAAGCCATCGGTGGGTCCACATTCGTCTCATGCGACCCGTGCGACCCTCACATATCAATCACTTCCTCCAATACAAGATCCCAACCCCATGCAGTATGTCGTGAATGCAATTTGTCATACTCAATAACAGTCATATAAATATCATAAACAAAACATTCATACATAGCATAAGGCCATAACAGTTAATTTACCGTATGAGGGTATTTCGGTAATTTTAACCATCAAGGGTATTTTAAAAATTTTACCCTTTGAGGGTATTTCGATAATTTTACCCATCAAGGGTATTTTGGAAAATTTACCCTTCGGGGGTATTTCGGTAGTTTTACCCATTGAGAGTATTTCGATAATTTTACCCTTTAAGGGTATTTTGGTAATTTTACCCATCGGGGGTATTTCGGTAATTTTACCCATCATGGGTATTTTGGAAATTTTACCTTTCGGGGGGTATTTCAATAATTTTACCCATCGGGGGTATGTCAATAATTTTACCCATCGGAGGTATTTCAATAATTTTACCCATCGGGGGTATTTCGTTAATTTTACCCATCGAGGGTATTTCAATAATTTTACCCATCGAGGTTATTTTGGTAATTTTACCCATCGAGGGTATTTTGGTAATTTTACCCATCGAGGGTATTTTGGTAGTTTTACCCATCGAGGGTATTTCGATAGTTTTACCCATCGAGGGTATTTCGATAGTTTTACCATCGAGGGTATTTCGATAATTTTACCCATTGAGGGTATTTCGATAATTTTACCCATCGAGGGTATTTCGATAATTTTACACATCGAAGGTATTTCGGTAATTTTATCCATTGAGTGTATTTCGATAATTTTACCCATCGAGGGTATTTCGATAATTTTACCCATCGAGGGTATTTCGATAATTTTACACATCGAAGGTATTTCGGTAATTTTATCCATTGAGTGTATTTCGATAATTTAGGCCCATTATAGCCTATGCCCATGAAAACGCACATGGAGGCCTCTACAGTCCAGCGCCCAATCTCGTGGGCTCGATTTTCCCACACGAGCGATCGCACGCTCATGTGGCCTCGACTGCTGTGTTTTTGACATTTCAGCTTTTGCTGATTAGTAGAAGAGAGGGTGTGATTACACACCTGCTAAAAGGTACTGTTTCCACGAACGCCCACCTAAAACAACAAGTCCCACAGTTAGATCACAACCGATAGGGTATAACGCCCTTTTAAGAGTACTCAAACCCAAGCACCCTCCTTACCTCGATTGAATTGAAGCCGAGATCAATTACTTCAACCACTTGCAAACCACCATTCCTTGAAAGAACTCTAAAAACGCAATGATCCACACCATAAAAGAAAGGAACAACCAAAGGTCAAGGAAGAATGATATTCGGTTTTGAACAAGAAAGGAGAAGAACAAAATACCCAAGTGATAAGTAAAGCCACTTACCAAAAGTCAGAGACTTGCAGCGCAAATATGACAAGAAGCAGTAGTGAGGATTAGCATAGAGGACGATATAATGGTTGGATACTGTTAGGTTAGAAGACAAGAGAGGAGAAAGAAACGGTTGGGGTTTGGAAAAAGAAGATCGAGGAAGAAAAACAACGAAGGGCAGAGGGGAAAAAGGAAAGGAAGATTTCGATAGAAGAGGATAGGAGAGGATAGGAGAGGAAAGAAGTATTCGGCCAACAAGAGGGGAAAAGAGATTCGACCAACAACCAAAAAGGAAAAGAAAAGAGAGCAGAAAACGTACTCGAAAACTTGGCAAAAACGTACCAAACACGAATAGGTATATCAAAACTGACCGAAATTCCCAACTGAAACCGAGGAAAAACACTCTTCAAAACCAAAAGCCCCATTTACCTAATGACCTATTCGGCACTAGCAGCCTCCTAGCCGAATTTCCTATACCTCAATTCGCCCCAAAAGGCACACACTCCCCCTCCAATTCAGATTCCAAAATTCTCTCCTAAAATCACTCCTCAAATCCTCCATGATCCACTCCTTAAATCACTCATTTGACCAATCCAAACTCTCCAACACAGAGTTCAAATCCAACACCAACTCTTGCCTCCACATGAGCAAAATAAATAATCCTATTTGCACGTAGTGAGACTTGAAGCTCTAACCTCCTTACCACACCTGTGACGCCACCTCCTTGCCACACCTGTGTCGCCACCTTGCCACTACACCACAGGCTCTTTTTGAGTCATGAATTCACAAAAAATGTTTATAAAGCCTTTAAGCTAAGGCCAAGATTCACTTAACAGAAAAAAAATCAAAAATTTTGCTAAAGCCCAGGTTTGAACCCAAGACTTCTTCAACACTCCCAACTCTTCCTAAATCACTTAACCACTGAAGAAGACATTCATTTATGCCACTTTCTTGCACGCATAAATTTTTATGCGATCCCATGCTCAAGACCTATTGTTATCTAGGCCTAAATTCGGGGCGTTACATGGCCAAGCCACACGCCCGTTTGCCAGGCCGTGTAACACTCGAAATGGCCTCACACGCCTTTGTGCCAGGCCGTGTGCTAGGCCGTATAACTATTTGACTTGAAACCTTTAAAACCTACAGGGGACACACGGCTGTGTCACGTGGCTGTGTGTCACACACGGCTGAGACACACGCCCGTGTCTTAGGCCGTATGGATAAGAAATTGGCCAAAATCGAACCATTCCTTCACCCACTTCAAGCATGTACCTACAAGCCATTTGCACCCTTAAGGAAGGCATACCAAAACATGCATAAAATGACCAGTTCAAATGACCAAATCCTATTCAACCAATATACCATATAAGCACCAGAATCACAATTAAACAACCTTACCTAATCATATGCATTCCTACACTTAAAACGTTCACAACTAATTCAATTTCATCTTAAGGCATACCATAATTTAGGTCAGAAGTAACTCAACATAACATACCATTTTAATGTCTTAAAAACAACCAATCAATGTGCCATTCATAGACACCACAAATATATCCAACATCAACAATTAAACATGTAATATTGATTAACTTCTAGCATAGCACCTAATTCATTCTCAAGCCAAAACAATTCACAAGTGTTCATTTACATACCATTCTAATTGTACCAAAAAGATTCCTACTTACAACCTTAATGAAGTACCTAACAACTTAGTTTAGTATATTGACATGTTATACCAAAACAACCTATATAGTCACATATACATGCCACTACCCTAAGAGACACAAAAGCTACCAACATCAATGGATAGTGTGAGCCAAAGGTTTGATCTGTCCAAAAGTCAGCAACAGCGATCTACAAAACAATCCACAAAAACGAATAAGCTTATACAACTTAGTAAGAACATAATGTCTCATTAAATTTAACAACAATTGACTACAATTCATATTTTACTCTAGTCAAAGTTATCGGAGTGTAAACAGGGGCATTTATGTGCAATTCAAGGGTACCGAAGTACAAACAGGGGCACGTATGCGCAATTCAAGGAATAATTAACTATAAACATTTAGTTACATAACTATAATATGAAAATACAGGTAGAAATTCAATTACACATTTAAATACTATGAACTTACATTGACAACTAGAGCGCAGAAATACAATCAGGATAATATGTGATTTTTGCCTTTCCTCGGTTTAGATCCGGTTGAGATTTATCTTGATCTAAATAAATAATTATATTCAATTAAGTTTTCAATCAATCTCACACATTCAATTCAATCCATAATCCATATTTATGTATAATTAAAATTTTTCCCTAACATTTTAACTTTTTACAATTTAGTTCTTAAGCTCGTAAAATAAGATTTAAGCAATTTCATCCACATTTCATACTAGCCAAATTCACTAAGGACTTATAGAAATTCATAAAATAATTATTTTACAAATTTACCATGGTATTTTATTACCTTTACAAATAAGTTCCTAAATGAAAATTTCATAAAAATCATTTTACAAAACTTGTTTATTTAACATCAAGGACTCATAATATTTCATTAAACTTCAGAAACCATACAAACATGTTCATGGAAAAACCCTAAACCTTTAAATTTTTTGCAAATTAGTCCCTAGGCTAGCTAGATTTGGCTACAACTTTCCCAAAAACATAAAAATCATTAAAAACAGAATCAAAACACATACCATGCAAGCAAAAAATGAAGTAACTAAACCCTAGCAATTCTTTCCCTTGAAGAATTGGTTGAAGATAAAGATAGGAAGATGATATCCCATTTCTTTCTTTTGTTTTTATTATTTTAGCCTTTATTTACTTAATTACATTTTTAACCTTTAAAAATGTTATTAATTTTGACAAAACCAATCCATGAATGTCCACTAACTATATAAATTGTCTATTTACCATCCAAGTCCTCTTATATCAAAATTTAAAAGCTATTTAATACCTTTAGCTACTAGAACTCTACTTTTACACCTTTTACGATTTAGTCCTTTTCACGAAATTAAGCATGCAAACGTCAAAATTTCTTAACAAAATTTTTATATGACTCTACTAACAAACTATAGACATTAAAATAGTAATAAAATATTAATGTACTTATCAGATTTGTGGTCCTAAAACCACTGTTCTGATTTCACTAAAAATAGGCTGTTACAACTCTCCCCCTTAAAGAAATTTTCGTCCCCAAAAATCTTACCAGAAAAGAGGTTCAGGTATTGTAATTTTATAGCTTATTCCGGTTCCCAGGTAGCCTCTTCTGTACCATGTCGTTGCCAGAGAACTTTCACTAAAGCTATACTTTTATTTCTTAATTCTTTAACCTCTCGAGCTAGAAGTCGGATCGGTTCTTCATCGTATGACATATCTGGCCAAATCTCAACATCAACAGGTGAAATCACGTGTAAAGGATACAATCGGTACTGTCATAAACTAGATACATGGAATACATTGTGAATCTTCTCCAACTCTGACGACAATGCTAATCTGTAAGCTACTAGCCCAATTCTTTCAATAATCTCATACGGCCCAATAAATCGCGGACTAAGCTTTCCTTTACGACTGAATCGAAGTACTTTCTTCCAAGGTGACAATTTTAAAAAGCTTTGTCTTCGACTTGAAATTTTATGTCTTTTCTTTTAAAATCCACATAGGATTTCTATCGATTTGAAGCTGCTTTCAAACTGTCATGTATAACTTTAACCTTTTCTTCGATTTCTCATATCAAATCAAACCTGAGAAGCTTTTTATCACTAAGCTCAGTCCAGTATAATAGAGTTCGACACTTTCGACCATATAAAGCCTCATACGGTGCCATTTTGATGCTCGATTAATAACTGTTGTTATACGTAGATTCAACCAACGGTAGGAATCTCTCCCAGTTACCTTCGAACTCCAAAACACAACATCGAAGCATATCCTCAAGTATCTAAATCACAAATGCGGTACTAACATGCAAACAAGTTCCTAGAGCCTTATGTAACCTGCTCTAGAATCGAGACGTAAATCGCGGATCTCTATTAGAAATAATAGAAACTGGCACACCGTGAAATCTAAAAATCTCAGTCACATATAACTCTGCTAATCTCTCGAGTGAAAAATCTATACGTACTAGAATAAAATACGTGGATTTCGTCAAATGATCAATAATGACCCAAAGAACATCTTTATTTCTCAGAGACAAAGGCAATCCTGATACAAAATCCATCGTGACACACTCCAATTTCCACTCTGGAATCATCACTCGTTGTAATAAACCAGAAGGTACCTGATGTTCAACTTTGAGATCTCTTGTGTCATACCTGGCCACTAGTACATTTGTTTCAAATTACTGTACATTTTATTGCTACCAAGATGAATAGACCAGCTACTACTTTGGGCTTCCTGTAAAATTTTCTGAACAAGTTCAGAATTTCTCAAAACAAAAATTCCTCCTTTAAAGTACAAACTACCATCAGAACCAACATGAAAATCTGAATCAAGTGTTGTCTCAATTTGTTTCCGTTTAGCTATCAACACATCGTCACATTTCTGACCTTTGTAAATTTGTTGTAAAAACATCGGTCTAGCTTTTAACTGAGCTAAAATCAAAACATCATCAATCAATATCAATATCGTATTCAAAGCAGAGGCTTTCTACTTAAAGTATTAGCAACAACATTAGCCTTTCTTGCATGATAATCAATGATCAAATCGTAGTGTTTCAATAACTCAAACCATCTGCGCTGTCTCAAATTCAAATATTTTTGTGACATCAAGTACTTTAGATTTTTATGATCCGTGAAAATATGATAGTTTTCTCCGTACAAATGATGTCGCCAAATCTTCAAGGTAAATACAACCGTTGCAAGCTATAAATCATGCATTGGATAATTCTTTTCGTGCAATTAAATTGTCTAGAAGCATATGCCATCAACTTGCCCTCTTGCATCAAAACATAGCCCAAATCATTTAACGAAGCATCAGTATAAACCACAAGTTCTTTACCCGAATCTGGCTGAACTAACATTGGTGCCTTGGTTAACAATGCTTTCAATTGATTAAAGCTTTGCTGACATTTCTTTTACCATTCGAACTTAACATCTTTTTGCAACAGTCTCATCAACGGTGTAGCAATCATTGAGAATCCCGTGACGAATCTTTTGTAATATCCATCTAAACCTAGAAAACTTCTAACCTTAGATACATTTCTCGGAGTCTTCCAATCTACGATAGTTAAAATTTTGCTCAGATCCATTCTAATGCCATTGGCTGATACAACATGTCCTAGAAATCCTACTGCCCTAAGCTAAAATTCATATTTTCTAAATTTAGCGAACAAATATTTTTCATGCAAAGTTTGCAAAACAATTCTCAAATGCTCGGCATGCTCTGTCTCATCTTGTGAATAAATCGAGATGTCATCAACGAATACCACAACGTATCTATCTAAGTATGGTCTGAAGATTCTATTCATTAAATCCATAAATACTGCAGGTGCATTAGTCAAACTAAATAGAATAACAAGGAATTCATAATGTCTGTATCTAGTCCTAAACGTAGTTTTCGGTACATCTGAGTCTTTAACTCACAACTGATAATAACCAGAACGAAGATTGATCTTTGAGAACATTGTCCCACCTTTCAACTAATCAAACAGATCGTCAATACGTGGCAATGGATACTTTTTCTTGATCGTCACCTTATTAAGTTGTTGGTAATCAATATATAATCGCATAGATCCGTCCTTTTTCTTAATAAATAACATAGGAGCACCCCAAGGAGAAAAATTAGTCCGAGCAAAGCCCCTATCTGTCAACTCTTACAATTGTGCTTTCAACTCTTTCAATTCTATAGGTGTCATTTTGTATGGAGCTATCGATATCGAGGACGTTCCTAGCACCAATTCAATAGCAAACTTAACCTCTGGGGCTGACTATAATGGAAACACGAAAATATACACACTTTTTCATGCCCTTTTTAACTCAAATTCATGTAGTTCCGGTAAAATTATTTTTTTTAAAATATATAATTATTATAAAATAATTTTAGCAGCCATAACAACCTATAAATACCCGCCTTTGCTACTCACTTCAAACACATCTCAAACCTATTCATTTCTTCACTTCTCTCTCACTTTTCTCTCTTCATTCTCTTCCATTGTTCTTCATTTTCTTCCCCTATTCCTTTGCCGATTTCACCTATTGAAAAAGATTCATTCAACCACCATTTGGAGCAGCATTCAAGTGTTCGTGGAAGCCTCAGTTCAACAAGAACAAGCAGAGAAGGAGGAGTGGAGCACACTAGTCAAGCCTCGGAGAAACATCAAATTTGATTCTTGCTTTCTATCCTTTAAATTTTGTTGTTGTTATGATGAACATGTTTATGAATATTTGTGATGTTGATATATTTAATTTAATTAATATGGCTTAAATTTAATTTGTGTTAGGTTGATTTCATTTTGTCTACTTGAGTTAATAAAAGTGTGTTTGTGTCATTATAGACATCGATAAGATGTTTAATTAAGTAAAACCATGACCAAGTTATTCTTGCATTACAATTGTAAGGCAACTAATGAATTAATTATTTAAATGGATTGAAATTGTTATTAATTGACACGATACCTAATCAAGTACATGTTTAATCATCTAAGGTAGCTGAAGGTTAAATTAGCAACAGTATCTAACGATACATTAGCCTTGCATAACTTGAAAGATTATTGTGATTAAATTGTTTCAAGGTAGAAATACAATGTTACCTCACGTAATCTTTTATGTGCTTATGAGATTGAATTAATTGTTTGAATTGGAATAGAGATATGTACAAGAGATTATTTTAATTTCCTAAGTATGTATGTGCATTAACACATTTGCTTATTAAAATTTGTTTAATCGGTTGAATTGATATAGAGATATAGTCAAGAGATAAAAGGATTTTGGTAAGTAAGTATGTTCATAAGTTAGCAAATTCTTGAGTTGTCGTGAATTTATTCGTCACAACATAAACATGAGTTTAATAATTCTAAGTTAAGAAATGTAATTAATCTAACACAATTTTGTTATCTTGATTAAAAGCATATTTTGAAATTGTGCATTGGAACTTTTATTTTATTTTATTTATTTTACTTTGTTAAATTCCTAGTTTTTAATCGCCTCTTCAAATCAAAATATTTTTCTTCACCAAAGTGTTTTTAAAATTTAGTAATAAATAATTCTTTTCACAGTTTCTGTGGGTATGATAACTCGATATTTACTTGTCATTTTATTATTTATTGCGATTGCGTAGACTTGCACATTTTCATCGTTCTAGGTAACCCTGGTAACCCATCCGAGAACTCACATACAATCGGGACCGATTCTAATTTCAATCCTGAAACCCTGGAATCAACTATGTAAGCGAGATATGCTTCACATCCATTTTTAACATATTTCTATGCTGTCATAGCTGAGATTATATTAGATGTGCCATCCAATCTGTCTGACTCAATTCGGACCCGTTTACCATTTTGACATTTTAGCACAATATGTTTTATTCTACAATTTAGAATAGCATTATGCAGAGTCAACCAGTCCATACCCAAAATCACATCAGACTCATCAAAGGGTAACAACATCAAACTAGCGGGGAAATCGTAACCCCTAATTTTCATTGGACATGATCTACATAACTGATTAAATAGAACACAGTGACCTAGGGGATTTGTAACTCTGACAGTATATTCAGTGAATTCAACAGGTATTTTCTTTTTGTCTACAAATGTAGTGTATATATACGAATTAGTTGATCCAGGATCAATCAATGCATATAATTAATATCAAAGAGAAAAGAAGTACTCGCAATAACATTTGGAGCAATAGCTTCCTCTCGAGCTTAGATTGCATAGGCCTTAGCTGGTGTTCTTGATTCAGACCTTTCGTTCATTTTGTTATTCTTTCCTCTACTGGAAGTAGCATTTCTAGTGTTTCCAAATTGTCAACCTCTTTAAGAAGTTACTTCAAGCTTGTTTGTTTGATTTCTAAAGTCATTTTGCTTCTTTGCACAGTTACGGAGAAAATGGTCAGTAGACCCACAACAGAAACAAGCTCCCGATTTTGATCGACAATCACCAAAATGTCTTTTATTGCATTCATCACACATAGGAATGGTTCTCTAAACTTTTCTTACACTTCCAACACTAGCCACTGGAGAATTAACTGATTGGAAATTACTTTGCCTCAGTTTCTCTCTACCAATGAACTTTGTAGGAGCTGCTGATCGACTGGTGTCACTTCTAAATTTCTACGAAGGAGAAGTTTTAGCTAGCTTGAATGATCCCTTTTTGTTATAGTCTCTGAATTTCGAATCTGACTGTCATTTGCTTTTACAAATTTCTTCAAATTTCTGAGCTCGCTCTGAAAGTTCCACAATTTCTTGTAACTTTAATACTGCTATAGCCATACAGATCTCATCATTTAACCCATCTTCAAATCTAATACACATTTCTTCCTCATTGGATACGATGTTACGAGCATACTTGCTTAACTGCACAAATTCACGTTCATACTCAACTATAGTCAGGTTTTCTTGTTTTAACTCGAGAAAACTCTTTCTTTTTTCGATCTATGAACAGTTGGCTAACATACTTTTTCTTCAATTCATTTTGAAAGAAGTCCCAATTAACTCGATCATCTGATACCATCGTACTCAAAGTATCTTACCATAGATATGCCTCATCTTTCAGCAAAGAAACCACACACCTCAAGCAATCTTCAGGGGTGCACAATAACTTTGTGAAAACTCTCTTTGTGTTCAATACCCAATACCCAGATTTTGAAGGATCATCATCTACCGTACCTTTGAACTCTTTCGCTCTACATTTTTGAATTTTGTCTATAAATACCCAGGTAACTATCGTAGGTAAAGGGTTTGGAATATTCAGGGGTGTCGAGGGAGGCACGACAAGGGGTGAAGGTGGCGGAGTTGTAAGATTTGTTTGCTTGAACTCGTTGAGCCATTGGTTCATCATTCCAAGAAATACATTTTTCATGTCATCACCAACGTGTAGTGGAATAGACGCACTATTATTTGCCTCAGGATTCAGCTAACATCTTGAATCTATAAGAAATAAAACGTTAGAACAGATTAAAAGCATTACACTATCACAAGGTATATGTGGCATGTATATACTAAACCTTACTTCGCTACGTTAGTCCTAGAACCAACTAAATTTTAGCTTTGATACCACTAAATGTAACACTCCAAACCTGTATCAGTCACCGAAAGAAGGTTACGGAGCATTACTGTAAAAACATAGCATAAAAACATACATTTTAAAACATTAATATAAAAATAGTATAATTCATTCATATACATGTATATTGTCCCTTAATCGAGCCTTTGAGGCCTTATAAAAACTTTGGAAATGATTCAGAACTAAATCAGAAACATTTGAAACATGTAAGAAAAAGTTAGAAATTTTAAACTATAAGGGTCACACGGCCGTGTGGCTAGGATGTGTGACTCACACGGCAGAGACACATGGTCGTGTCCCAGCTTTTGCTTGTGCCTGTCTAACTCTCTTAGTTCGGTCACACGGTCAAGCCACATGCCCGCGTGCTAGGCCACTCAAAATGGCCTCATATGCTCGTGCGCTAGGTCGTGTGCTAGGCTGTGTGCTAGGCTATGTAACTGCCTAACTTCAAACATTTAATTCTTACGGGGGACAAACGACCGTGTCATGTGGCCGTCTATCACACACGGCTAAGACACACGTCCGTGTGTTAGGCCGTGTGGACAAGAAATTGGCCAAAATCAACTCATTTCTTTCACCCACTTTAAGCATGTACCTACAAGCCATTTGCACCCTTAACCAAGGCTTCAAAACATACGAAAACATGCATAAAATGACCAATTCAAATGACCAAATCCTATTCAACTTCTAGCATAGCACCTAATTCATTCTCAAGCCAACACAATTCACAAGTGTTCATTTACATACCATTCTAGTTGTACCAATAAGATTCCTACTTACAACCTTAATAAAATACCTAACAACTTAGTTTAGTATATTGAAAAATTGTACCAAAAAAACTATTTAGCCACATATACATGCCACTACCCTAAGAGACACAAAAACTACCAACATCGATGGATAGTGTGAGCCGAAGGTTTGATCTGTCCAAAAGTCAGCAACAACGATCTACAAAATAATCCACAAAAATGAATAAGCTTATATAGCTTAGTAAGAACATAGTGTCTCATTAAATTTAACAACAACTGACTACGATTCATATTTTACTCTAATCAAAGTTATCGGAGTGTAAACAGGGGCACTTATGTGCAATTCAAGGGTACCGAAGTACAAACAGGGGCACGTATGTGCAATTCAGGGAATAATTAACTATAAACATTTAGTTACATAACTATAATATGAAAATAAAGGTAGAAATTCAATTTCACATTTAAATACTATGAACTTACATTGACAACTAGAGCGCAAAAATACGATCGAGCTAATCTGTAATTTTCGCCTTTCCTCAGTTTAGATTTGATTGAGATTTATCTTGATCTAAATAAATAATTATATTTAATTAAGTGTTTCAATCAATCTCACACATTCAATTCAAACCATAATCCACATTTATGCATAATTATAATTTTCCTAATATTTTAACTTTTTACAATTTAGTCCTTAAGCTCGTAAAATAGGATTTAAGCAATTTCATCCAAATTTCATACTAGCTGAATTCACTAAGGACTTCTAGAAATCCATAAAATCATTATTTCACAAATTTAACATGGTATTTCATTACCTTTACAAATAAGTCCCTAAATGAAAATTTCATCAAAAATCCCTTTACAAAAGTTGTTTATTTAACATCATGGACTCATAATCTTTCATTAAACTTCAAAACCCATACAAAAATATTCATGGGAAAACCCTAAACTTTTAACAGTTTTGCAAATTAGTCCTTAGGCTAGCTAGATTTAGCTACAATGATATTGAAAACATAAAAATCATTAAAAACGAAATCAGAACACATACCATGCAAGCAAAAAATGAAGTGACTGAACCCTAGCTATTCTTTCCCTTGAAGAATCGGTTGAAGGTGAAGATAGGAAGATGATGTGTCATTTCTTTCTTTTGTTTTTATTATTTTAGCCTTTATTTACTTGATTACATTTTTAACTTTTAAAAATATTCTTAATTTCAATAAAGCCAATCCATGAATATCCAATAACTATATAAATGGTATATTTACCATGTAATTCCTCTTATATCAAATTTTGAAAGCTATTTAATACCTTTATCTACTAGAACTTTACTTTTACACCTTTTATGATTTAGTCCTTTTCACGAAATTAAGCATGCAAACGTCAAAATTTCTTAACAAATTTTTTATACAACTCCACTAACATACCATAGACATTAAAATAATAATAAAATATTAATTTACCCATCAAATTTGTGGTCTTAACATCACTATTCTGATTTATCTGAAAACGGGCTGTTACAATTCATTTACCTATTGATTCTTGTAGTGCTTACTAAGCCTTCACTGGCTTAATGCATTTATTTTAAAGCATAGGTATAGTTAGACTTGAAGAGTTAGAGTCGGGCCAGGAGATCTCTCATCTTATCACATCCTCGAGAGCTATAAGAGTAGGTACTATATTTTGAGTTAAAATGGCATGTACATAGGTAAACCAAATGTGTTCCAAAATGTTAGGGACTAAAATGCAAAATCTTGAAATTCTATCTATTTTGGTTTTTATTTGAAGTATTTTGGTTCTATATGAAATGAATTATTGAGGTTATAAGTATGTTTGCAAATGTGGTTTGTTAATGTGATAATTGTGATCAATTTGGAGTTGTTTTAAGTAGTTTAAATGCATCTTGAATTGGTCTTAAGTGTTGAGTTGAACCCAATATTTTGTAGGGGGTTTTAGTGAACTTTTAATTGATTTTTACCAAAATTTACCCAAGGTATCTATACCAATGGTATAGGTATCGATACCTAGGCTTTAAAACACAAAATTTCCAAAACAGAATGTGATTTTGGTATCATTTTTAACAGCGGTATCGATATTGAATGCTAGGTGTCGATACCTAGGCCTAAGGTGTTGATACCATTATCAAAATTTGAATTTCCAAAGTTACAGAAAGTTATTTTAGTATTGATTTGATGTAGTGGTATAAGTACCTTTTAAAATTTGTCGATACCTTTCGTTTATGTATCAATAGTTTTTTCCCTATTTTGAGTAAAAACGATATTAAAATCATTTTCAAACACATTTGAACTTCCAATAATGACCCCAGATGTTTATATTAATAATATTCAGGTTAAATAAGTTAAAACACTATGTATAAATGTTTAAATTAAACAGTGTCTAGCCGAACCCGTTTTGGCACCAAATGTAATAGTCTTATATCGGGTCCATACGATCGGACCGGGTAAAGGGGTGTTACATTTATTAGTACCAGAGCTTAGGTTTTTAGATTTTTGGGTTGAGAATGGGTCTATGTGAACATGCCATTTTTCTATCGATGTGATGAGATGAGATTTAGTTATTCAATTGTGTAATTTATGAATATTTTAGAACTTAAAGATGTCAAATAGACCTCGTGAATAGTCAAAAGATGAAGTAGATAGTAGGCCCAAACCTTGATACGGAAAGAGATCAAAATAGATCCTAAGCCCGAAGTGAATCAGTAAACTTAGGGGATGATAGGGAGCCTGAGTTAGAAGAAAGAACTCAACTTGGAACTAAACCGATACCACCTAGAGAAGAAATCCCTATTGCAGCCTTGTTACAGACGATGAATTAGTTATTACAACAAGTTATGAGAACTAATAATGCTCCACCTGTTCCACCACTTCCTCCTCCTACTGCTCCATAACCACAACCATCTACAACTAGTCATCGATCTCCTTTGGAGAAAATAAGAAAATATGGAGCTGAAGAGTTTAAGTGAAGAAAGATAATAACCCAGCTGAAGTTGAAGAATGGTTAGAGAATAGTCAAAGGATGTTTGAAGAATTGCAGTGTATAGGGGATGAAAAGTTGAAAAGTGCAGTATCTTTATTAAAGGGTAAGGCTTACCAATGGTGGACCACTATCATAAATATTCATCCTGTAGAAAGGATTAATTGGAATTTCTTTGTGTCTGAATTTAGAAAGAAATATGTGAGTCAAACTTATATTGAGAAGAAGAAAAGAGAATTCTTAGATTTGATACAGAACAACATGTCTATTGTTAAATATGAACAAGAATTTATCAGAGTGAGTAAATATGCCAAAGAGTTAATTGCGAATGAAACGGATATGTGTAGAATATTTGAGTGGGGATTGAATAAAGAAATTTATATTCCTCTTATACCATTACATCTACAAGATTTTCATATTTTGGTTGATAGAGTACAACGATTGAAAGAAGGGTTAACTCATTCGAAAGATAAGAGTTTTGAGAAGAGACTAGCAACTAGTTCAACACCACCACCTTTTTCAAAGAGAGTGAGGGATTCTAGAGATTCCAGATATACTTCTCTTGCTATTGGGCAAAGATCTAGAAGTTAGCAAGACAAACTCAACAGGCGACCTCTATGGTTAGTACTAGGGGTTCTAGAAGAAAACCACCACAACAATCATGTGAGAATTATGGAAGTTTTCATTGGGGAGAATGTCGACTGAATTCTTGAGCCTGTTTCGAATGTAGATCAAAAGATCATTTGATCAAAGATTGTCCAAATACGTTAGAAAATGTTATAGAGTGGTCTGTGAGAGGTAGCTTGGCTCCACAAAGAGGTAGATGACCTGGAACTTCTAGTGGTACTAGTAGTGGTATGAGATCGGTGAGAGAAACAACTGATAAATATGAATCCCGGAGACATGAAAAGAGGAAGATGCTTATGATATAATTACTGGTAAATTTACTTTATTTGATTCTTCTATAATTGCATTAATTGATCCTGACTCTACTCGTTCATACATATGCATTAATTAGTGAAAGAAAGAGACTTATCAATAGAAACTATAGAATATGAAGTATTAGTTACTAACCTTTTGGGCAAAACGAGAAAGTTAATAAAGTATGTAGAAGGTGTCCCTTAAAAATTTAGGATTATGAGTTTCCAGTAGACCTTATGGCACTTACATTTCATGAGTTTACTGTGATATTAGGTACGGACTGGTTGTTAGAACACGAGATTATGGTTGATTACATAAAAAAAAGAATTTCTTTGAGAACTTTAGATGGAAAGAAACTGGTTGTAATCAGTGAAAAATATAGTGCATTGATGAATGTGGTGTCTGCAATGAAGGCATCTAAGATGATGAGAAAATGATATATTGTATTTCTTGTTTACATTTTGGATACCCATGCAACAAAATTTGAGATTGAAAAGATATCGGTAGTTTGAGATTTTATCGATGTGTTTCCAGAGGAATTATCGGGTTTGCCTCCATAAAGAGAAGTAGAGTTTGGGATTGAGTTAATTCTGGGCACTGCACCAATATCTATAGCACCTTACCGGATGGCACCCACTGAGTTGAAAGAATTGAAAACACAGCTACAAGAGTTATTGGACAAGGGATTCGTGCGTCTTAGTGTATCATTATAGGGAGCACCAGTATTGTTCGTGAAGAAGAAAGATAGGTCTTTGAAGCTTTGTATAGATTACTGTTAGCTGAATAAAATGACTGTAAAGAACAAATATCCGTTGCCCAAATTGATGATTTGTTAGACCAGTTAAAAAGAGTCAATGTATTTTTTAAGATTGATCTTAAGACAGGGTATTATCAGTTACGGGTGAAGGAATCTGATGTGTTGAAAACTACCTTTAGGACTCGGTATGGTCATTATGAGTCCTTTATTATGCCATTTGGATTGGCTAATGCTCTGGTCGCCTTTATGAATCTTATGAGTAGAATTTTTTAGCCTTATTTAGATCAGTTTGTGATGATATTTATAGATGATATTCTAGTGTATTCAAAAGGAGAAGAAGAACATGATAAACATCTCCAGATTGTGTTATATATTTTGAGAGAAAAATAGTTGTATGGTAAATAGAGTAAGTGTGAATTTTGGTTCAAAGACGTCACTTTTCTAGGACACATTGTATCAGCAAATGGAATTCGGGTAGATCCAAAAAAGGTAGAAGTTATACTTGAATGGAAACCACCAAATAATGTGAAAAAAGTAAGGAGTTATCTCGGGTTGGCTAGTTACTATAGAAGATTTTTTGAGGGACTCTCTATGATTGCGTCACCCTTGACAAAATTGTTGTAGAAAAATGTGAAATTTGAATGGACAGAAAGGTGTCAGCAAAGTTTTGAAAGATTAAAAGTAGCATTGGAAGAAGCTCCTGTGTTGATTCAACCAAGATCTGGTAAAGAGTATGTGATTTTTGGTGATGCTTTGTACAGTGGTTTGGGTTACGTGCTAATGCAAGGAGGAAAGGTAGTAGCATTTACATCTAGGCAATTGAAGCCACATGAAAAGAACTACTCGACGCATGATCTTGAATTTGCTGCAGTGGTGTTTGCATTAAAAATATAGAGACATTATTTGTACGGGAAAAAATGCTATATCTACACTGACCATAAGAGTTTGAAGTATTTGCTAACCTAGAAAAAGTTGAACTTGAAACAGAGAAGATAAGTTGAATTGTTAAAGGAATATGATTGTATCATTGATTATCACCCTGGAAAGTCGAATGTAGTAGTAGACGCTTTAAGCAAAAAATCGTTGGCAACTTTGAAAGTAATGAATGCACATTTAGAGATGAAATAAAACGGTGAGTTATTTATTGAGATAAAGGTGAAACCAAATCTGTTGTAGGAGGTGAAAGATGCTAAAAAAGAAGATGAAAAATTATCGGTGATGAATAAAAAACTTGAGGAAGGGAAAAACAATGAATTTGAGATTGATAGTGAGGGGAGCTTGAGATTTCACGGTCAGCTATGTGTACCTAATCAAGAAGTTTTGAGGCAAAGTATTTTGAATGAAACACATCACAGTTTTTTTTTGGTTTACATCCGGGGAGTAATAACATGTATCATGACTTTAAACCATTTTATTGGTGGAAAAGGATAAAGAAAGACATAGTTAAATTTGACATGTGAACAAGTGAAGGCAGAGCATCAAGCTCCATTTGGATTTCTACAATCAATAAACATACCAGAGTGGAAGTGGGAAACAATTACTATGGATTTTGTAACGTGATTGCCACTCTCACCGAAGAAGAAGGATGTTATTTGGGTAATACTGGATCAATTGACAAAATTTGCCCATTTTCTTCCAGTACGGACTGATTTCTCCATGGATAAGTACGCACAGTTGTATATAGATGAAATAGTAACACGGAGTGCCAGTATTCATCATTTTTATCGGGATTTGAGATTTACATCGAAGTTTTAGGAAAAGCTACATGAAGTTTTAGGTACACGATTAAATTTTAGTACGACATATCACCCTTAGACTGATGGGCAATTAGAACGAGTAATTCTGACACTGGAAGACATGTTGAGAAATTACATTATTAAATTTAAAGGTAGCTGGGAAAGGTATCTATCATTGGTTGAATTTACCTATAATAACACTTATCAGTCTAGTATTCAAATGGCGCCATATGAAGCACTGTATGGAAGAAAATGTAGAACTCCTGTGTGCTGGATAGAATTGGGTGAAAACAAATTAGTGGGTCCTGACTTGATTAAAGAAATATAAGAGAAAGTGAAGTTGATTAGAGACCGTTTAAAAGCAGCCTCAGATATACAAAAGTCTAATGTCGATCTCAAAAGGAAAGATATTGAATACTATGTGGGAGGGAAAGTATTTTTAAAAGTGTCACCATGGAAAAATGTTCTCCAATTTGGGAAGAAAGGGAAGTTGAGTCCAAGGTTCATTGGGCCATATGGGATTTTAGAATGAGTTGGTCTAGTTGCTTATCGGTTAGCTCTACCACTAGCATTGGACAAAATTCATAACGTTTTTCATGTGTCAATGCTACGAAGATAATGATTTGACCCATCTCATGTGATTACTCCTGAAGTAATAGAATTCCAACCAGATTTAACTTATAAAGAGAAAACAATTAAGATCCTTGCTTAATAAGTAAATGAATTGAGAAACAAACAAGTTTTTTTGGTAAAAGTCTTGTGGAGATATCATAATTCGGAAGAAGCAACATGGGAAATAGAGGAAATGATAAGATAACAATTTTCGCAGTTGTTTATTTCATGTAAATTTTGATGACCAAATTTATTTAAGGGGAAGAGAATTGTAACATTCGAGTTTTAAGTCAGAGTTAGGTACAATGATAGACCGGGTCAAGAATTACTGTAAATTTTTTGAAATATAATAAAAAATGAATTTCAAGTATTAAATTATGAAGTATTTAGGCCTAATATGAAATTAGAAAATACTCATTAGATAAGGCAATATTAAATAGATGTATTGACCTAATTGAAAGAATAGAGAAATTGTTGTGGCCAAAGTAGGAAAAATAAAAAAATAGGAGATACATAGTAGTGGTAGAAAGGAAAGAAGGGTTAAGAAGAAATTTAACCAAAGTGTTGTATGAGTTATCCTAGGAAATATGAAAGACGAGGACAGACAAAGTGGTAATTAGCTAAGTAGATATTTATTAGGTGTAATGATGATGGGTAAAAGTGTAAAGATGAATGACTTAAGGAATTATTAGCAATTAAAAAGGTGAGATGTCTTAGTGGAATGGTGTGGAAAGTGGGAGAAAAGATGAAAAGATATTATCTTTTCACCAAGCCAAACCGTCACTTCTTTCCCCCAAGTTCCATCTAACTTTTCTTTTATTTCCTTTCATCTCCTTCCTCTATTGTTGAACTATTCAAGATTTAAAACTTCCGTTTTTTCTTTTTTGAAATTTCTTTAGTAAAAACTAAAGAGAAGGCTAGTGAACATCTTAATCTCATGAAAAAACTTCCATGTATGGGTTAAAAGAGAGAAAAACATGAGTTAGGGTTTTGGGTTTTCAAAGAGCTAAGGTAAGAGATGATGAAATTATCTCGCCATAAATGTTTATTTTCATTAACTAGCATAGAAAAGTTATATGATTTTAGTTTTAACTTATAAATGATATATGTTTTATATGAAATTGAAGAGAAAGAAAAGAAGGGAGAGGATAAAATTGAAGGAAAATGATAGGAGAAGGCCAATGAGTGAAGGAAGAAGAAAATACATCATCTCAACCTTTTTGTTGTAAGTACTACAAGGTTTTAAATTATTTTTATTTAAATGCTTATATTTTAATATGGAATTAATTATAATATAAATGTAAAATATATATTTATATTTGTAAATAGATAATAAAAGGGATTAGATTATGAAATTATGAAATTTGTAAAGAAAATTATAGGTGGAGAATATTAAATGGTATATTTGTTTTAACACTAAGTAATGATGTTGTGATAAAAGTATATGTGTGAAAAAGGTGTGATATTTGTGATTTATGAAATATAGACTAAATTGTAGATGATGGAGAAATGTGAAATCTTTTCCGAAATACCTATGTAAAGTACTTAAATGTATGAAATTTAGTTTTAATGCCCAAGTAGACGGAATTTAGAAGTACTAGGATATTAGTGGCATGCTATTAAGGGACCTTAGCATACTCTCCGATTATTAGCACATTAGTGCTCCCCGTTTAACACATTTGTGCTCTCTGTATAGGACCTTAGTGCTCTTTGTTCATTAGTGCATAATAATGCACCTCTGTATTTGTTTCGTATATCTGTTATGTTCTATAAAAGTCTACTATGGTCTAAAGATATAAAATGTGAACAAAAGTGAATCATCAAAGTGTTGAGGTAAATTTAGTAACTTTTAAAGGTAAGTTAAATTTTGTTAAAGTAATGTATAGTTGTATGAATTTAGCATTTGTGTAAGCATGTATTAAATGAATAATTTGAAAACATTATGTTACTATTCATTTACCTATTTATTCTTGTAGTGCTTTCTAAGCCTTCACCGGCTTAAAGCATCTATTTTAACGTGTAGGTACACTTAGACTTGAAGAGCTAGAGTCGGGCTAGGAGATCTCTCATCTCATCACATCCTCAAGAGCTACAAGATTAGGTACTATATTTTGAGTTAAAATGGATGTTCATAGGTAGACCAAATGTGTTCCCAAGTGTTAGGGACTAAAATACAAACTCTTGAAATTCTATCTATTTTGGTTGTTATTCGAAGTATTTTGGTTCTATATAAAATGAATTATTGAGGTTATGTTTGCAAATGTGGTTTGTTGATGTGATAATTGTGATCGATTTGGAGTTGTTTTAAGTAGTTTAAATGCATCTTGAATTGGTCTTAAGTGTTGAGTTGAATCATTGAGTTGAATCCATTATATTGCAAGGGGCTTTAGTGAACTTTTAACTAATTTTTACCAAAATTTACCCAATGTATGATACCAAGGGTATAGATATCGATACGTAGGCTTTAAAACTCAAATTTTCCAAAATAGAATGTGATTTTGGTATCATTTTTAACATCAGTATCGATATTGAAGGCTAGGTATTGATAGCTAGGCCTAAGGTATCGATACCTTCATCAAAATTTGAATTTCTGGAGTTCTAGAATGCTATTTTGGTATTGATTTTGTACAGTGGTATAGATACCTTTGAAAAGGTATCAATACTTTTTGTTTAGGTATCGATATTTTTCCCTGTTTTGAGTAAAAACGATATTAAAATAATTTTTGAACACATTTGAACATCCAATAATAACCCCAGATGTTAATATTAATAATTTTTGGGTTAAATAAGTTAAAATACTATGTATAAATGTTTAAATGAAACAGTGTCCAGCCAGAACTATTTTGGCACCAAATGTAATAGTCTTATACCAGGTTCATACGATCGGATCGGGTATAGGGGTGTTACAATATTTGCTTGTCACAATTTTGCTATGCATGCAATATATAAAAGACATAAATACAAAATACATATTAGTGAAATGTGAAATTAACTTTATTTATTTATTCATCGTTCAAATAAATAAAGAACATTTACATGTTTATTATAGTATGGGCACATTTCCCACAGTTGTAGCATCCTATAACTCGCGTCCAACGACTAGACTGGGTTAAGGGTGTTACAAAAGGTAAGTTCCAATCTTAGAGTATGAGAATGACCAAAGGTGAGTAATGTGTTTTATACCATGTTGATTTGAAAAATGATTGATAAGTTGTTATGTATGTTTATATGAAATTATACAATGTCATGATATAGGTTGTAATGATGTAATGTAGATATTTAGTTGAATAATTATATATGTGTTATACCACAATGAATTAAGTAATATTGGACAAAATGATTGTTATATACATATGAAATGATAGAATGCTATGATTTAAATTATAATGCTATTATGAAATCATTCATATTGAAATGTAAATTGATGATAATGGATAGTGGAAATTGCCCTATTAATGATATTGGATAAAGTTCTGGTATGGTTGGCATGCCATAGGATTTATGTGCTTATAGGTGGGAGCATTTTGACATTTTGGTCAACTCATTCTAGCACTACAATGCATCCTGGTGTGATTGGAGATATCAGTGTATCTATTCCCGATTAGCACTTATGTGCATATACGGGTGTGATGGTGGATTTATTCATGTTTATGTCCTTTATTCTGTATTAAGTTAATAGGGCTAATAATGAATATGATGTGTCATTGAAATATAATTATGAAATGTGATTGGTATTAGACAAAGAACTATGTTTCTAATGTGAAATTGATTTGACATTGAGAAATGATATGGTAATATTATGATTCATGACTATGAAATGTATACGTAAACACATATGAGAAACTATCAAAGAGTTTATCTATGATTAATGAATTATAATAAATAAAATGATATTGACATGGCTAAGATGCCATAAGACAAAATGGTATGATGAATTCAAATTACATATATATATGATGTTGAGTTGAAATTGATTCTTAGTATATGATGTTGTTAGCATATTTCATTCCTTAATGTTTTATTATTTTGATTACAAATTATGCTAGCACCACTGAGCTCCCAATGCTTAGCCTGCAAATTTGTTTGTTCTATGCACAAGTGACAATGGGATTTGTTAGTTCATGATCTTCATAGCATCCAAGATTCTCATCTCAACTCATCAAAATTTCAGATTCAGTTTTTTAATAGATTAATATACCATCAACAAACACCATTACAAATCTATCCAAGTGAAGTTGAAAAACCCGATTCATCAAATCCATAAACGCAGTAGGGGCATTAGTTAATCCAAAAGGCATTACCATAAATTCATAGTGGCCATAACGGGTTCAAAAAAGTAATTTTCGGCATGTCTATGTCTTTAACTCGAACCTGATAGTAGCCGAATCTAGGATCTATTTTCGAAAATATAGTAGTGCCTTTCAACTGGGTAAAGGATATTATAACAGCCCGTTTTTCAGTGGTGTTGGAAACAGTGGTTTCGGGGGCCACAAATCTGATGAGTAAGTTCGTAAATATTATTATTTAATATTTACGAGTCAAATACGATTTTAAAAAGGTTTTTGATTTGGTAATTTATGTTATATAAATGATTTATTAAGTTCAAATGGTAAGACCCTAAAGTCAAGTGGTTTTAGAAAATGAGGTATCGGGACCTCATTTCTATAAACCGAGCCATAAATCTTTTATAAATATTTACGAGTGTTATTAAGGTTGTATTAAAGTTTCATTAAGAAATTTTAATGTTTCGATAATTAATTAATTAAAAGGACTAATTTGTAAAAGATGTAAAATTTGATCACTATTTGATTTGAGTGATTAAATGACTTATTGAATAAATAAAAGGGACTTAAATGGAAATTAAACCATTTAAGGATTTAGTGGATGGTTTTGGGAAACTAAAAGCATGAAATTTGGATGATATTTAAATGGACAAAATGGTAATTTTATAATTAAATTAAATTAAATAAAACAAAGTTTGTATCATCTTTTCTAATTCATTTCTTTCACTGAATTGGGGAGAAGAAAACCATTGTTAAAGGCTTTGAAGCTTCGGCCAAACTTCATTATGTGCATCTAATCCGTTTTATCCCCATTTCTAATATTTTTTATGTTTTTGAGATCGTTGCAACTATATCCAGTTAGCCCGTACCTTCGATTTTGAAACTATTAAAGATATTGAATGTTGCCATTGATGAATCTATGTGATTTTAGATATTAAATGGTGGACTTAAGGTACTTGTTATTATTTATAAGTAATTTTGATGAATTTACCAATTAGGGACTAAATTGTTTAAATAGTAAAAATACAAGAATTTGTTGTGGAATTATTACAAATGTGGGTTGTATTGGATGCCGTGAATATTTAGTATTCATGGTTTTGCATTAAAAATGGCTACTTTACATGTTTTAAGCTCAGAGACTAAATTGAATAAAAGTAAAATGCTAGGGGTAATTTTGTAAAAATTTCAAAATGAATAAATTGCATAAAATTGAGTGATTTCGCTATCTTAATTAATAAATTGAATGAAATTATTAATTTAGATCAAGATCGAGTGGAAAATCTAGGAGAATGGAAAATTACTAAAAAGCCATTGTATTTTGACATTTCTGCATTTTAGCCTTGTAAGTTTGTACGAACTTTAATCACTTAAATGTTGATTAAGTTGATTTTTAATGTGTTGTTCTAATGTAAATGATTAAATGTATATATGTTATTATACAATTTATCATATCATGAAACGATGGAAATCCAACGACGTACAACGATTATCGAGCCCCGTTTGAACTTAGGAATTCGTAGGATACAAATGGCATGTCATTAGGGTTTCCATGTTTTTCGGTGATGGTCTTGAATGTCCTACCAATGGCTGAGGTCCGACATGTGTTGTGAATACTCCACAGCTCATGTGAGCAATATCATGTAGCTTGCATTCCGACCCACAGCTCGTTTGATCATTTCACAGCTCGTGTAAGCTGACCTATTTCAAAACTCATGTGAGCAATGATGTAAAGGAAAGGAAATGATACATTTATATGATAGCACATTTAGTGTGAGGTATCTCGCGTATCTAATGATATTCTAATCGGTTCAACGGGCATGAAAAAGGAAAGGAAAGGTATGTGTTCAATAAGAACGAAGACATGTATTTATGAAGTACATTGAAATGGTGAGATACATGAAAAGCATGTTATGTTATGATGGATGATAAATCCAATCGAATCATGCTTAAGTATAATGGTTATCCATGTTAAATTCATCTGAATTATGTTTAAATGAACTAACATGTGTTGTTGATGTGCTTAGGCTTGTGCCAAGCTTGTGGTTATGATTGATGTTTATGCTTATGCCTGTACTGTGTATATGAAACAGGTAAGAAAAGGGAATGAAACGGTAGGTTCATAATTTGGATGCATTATGATGTTATAAAAGGTTTGATGTGATAAATGATGTACTTATATTTGAGAAGTCTGTTTATGCTATGAAAGAATTTACCTATAACATGGATAGATACACTAATTCATGAAATGATAATGTTGCTTAGGCTTATGCTAAGCATTCGGAATGGAAGGGAAAGTAAGCAAATAAAATGATTCATGATCTTATGCAAAGGTTGATGATTATGTATTATGACTTATAAATCCCAATATGTTATATATGAAAAGTATATGTGATGTTGATGAATATACTCAAATATGAGTTGAATGGTGTTCAGTAGGATTTTACTACATTTAAAGTATTGGTTTTAATCTATGTATTATAGTACTGAAGTGATAAGTTATGTTTTATGTTTTACGAGCTTACTAAGCATTCATTGCTTAAGTAGTTATCTTTCTCTTACTTTGTAGATTATCGGAAGCTCCATCGGTTTAGAAGCTCGTCGAAGACCTATCACACTATCCAAAGATTAAATTGGTAGATTCTGATGTTTTGATCAAGTTTATAATGGCACGTATAGGTGGACTTGGCTTATAATAGTTGATGACTTTGGCATGTATATGTCATTTTGGTCGATGTAACCTTGGTACTTTTGATGCCTTATTGATGTGTGTCATTTTGACAAGATGTTAATGCATGTTTGAGTGGCCAAAATAGTAGGTAATGAATTGAACTCAACATGGTCAAGTTATAGTATGATTTGGCAAGGTTTTGAATAGATGTGCATGATTGAAATATGGTTTACACATAAGTTGGTTGTTGGAACCATTTGGTAATGGCTAGATTGGTGTCATTTAGAAGACTTTGATGCATGTAAGAAGTGGTCCAAATGGTAAGGTTATTTTGATTTGGCATGGTTCTAATATGGTATGCTTAAATGTGCACATGTTTAGGTATGTTTGGTATGACCATATTTGGTATGTTTATATGAGACTAAGTGGATTTATACTTTGAGGTAAATATGAACTATTTGTAATGGTATAAATGTGGTCAATTTATGATGAGTTTTGTAAAGGAAAATGAAATAAGTATTGATGAATGAAATGTGTTAAGTACATGTATATGTTTAGATAAATTGTATGTTTACATTTGAGGTGCCTATATGGCATATTGGTTGAATGGAATTTGGTATTCCATTTGGTCTTATTATGCATGTTTTTGGTATGTTTTAAGGCTTGATTATATATGCAAATGGATTATAGGTGTGTGCTTGAATTGGGTGAAAGAAATGGCTAGCATTTGGCCTATTTCTTGTCCACACGGCCGTGTGTCCCCTGTAGGTTTTAAAGGTTGCATTTCGAGTGTTACACTGCTTGGCACACGAACGTGTGGCTTGGTCGTATGACCCAATTCAATGAGTTACACAGGCACAGACACGATCTGGGACACGGCCGTGTGTCCTTAATTTGAATGCCCAAACGGCCTGAGACACGGGCATTTGTCTCAGCCATGTGAGTCACACGGCCTGAGACACGAGCATTTGTCTCAGCCATGTGAGTCACACGGCCTGGCCACAGGGCTGTGTGACCCCTACAGTATGAAACTTTCTATCTTTTTCATTAATGTTTCAAATGTTTTCGATTTAGTCCCGAATCATTTCTAAAGTGTTTCTAAGGCCTCTAGGGCTCGAATTAGGGACGATATGCATGTGATTGAATGAATTATGCTATGATTTGTAAAATGTTTGGAATGTAAATGTTTTTAAGTTATACTTTTATGGTAATGGTTTATAACCCTATCCTGACGACGAATACAGGTTAGGGGTGTTACAGATATTTGTTCTTTATAGTAACTTAATTCAATTTCCTGTAATCGATACACAGTCTCATCGACCCGTCTTTCTTTTTCAAAAATAACCCGAGGGAAATACACCCAGGCGAATAAAACCTTTCTCAGATAACTCTTGCAACTGTGCTTTAAGTTATTTTAATTCAGTTGGTGTCATTAGATACGGTACGATAGACGGAGCAGTCATTGACAGTAAATCAATCACAAACTCAACTTCACATTCAGGCAATAATCCCAACAACTCTTCAAGAAACACATCAGTAAACTCATTAACAATCGATACCTAATCGATCTTCGATCCCAGTTCTCGAGTATCAAGTATGTATGCTAGAAACGCGTCATAGCCTTTTCTAATCAATTTCTGAGCGGAGATTGCTGAGATGAATTTAGTTTTACAATCTGATCTATTAGAATCAACTGTAATTATTTCATCAGTCTAACATCTTAGATCAATCAATTTCAGTCTATAGTTTACCACGACATCATGTAACATCAACTAATCTATTCCCGGAATAATATCAAATTCGTGAAATTGTAATAACATCAAACCGGTAGGAAAGTCACAGCCCTGAGTTCTTAGTGGACAATTTTGACATATTAGGTTAACTATCACATTCTGACCTAGTGGATTCGTAACTCTGACATCAAACTCAGTTGACTCAATAGGTAAGTTCTTATATGTAATTAACGCAATGCAAATATATGAATGAGTTGACCCAGGCTCAATCAATGCATATACAGTAATATCAAAAAGATAAGAAGTACCAAAAATTACATCGAGTCCGTTAGCTTCCTCTCTAGCTCAGATGGCATACGCTCGAGCTGGCGCTCTAGCTTCAGACCTGACAGTTGTGTCTTTTGTTCCACTACGATTAATTCCAGTATTACAGCTTTGATCAAGACGTCTACCTTTCTGAAGCATAGGAAAATATTTCAAACTTTGATCATTAGTATCTTCCGCTTTTCTCGGCCAGTTTTTCATGAAATTTTAGGTCAAACAGCATCTGAAATAGCACCCAGTTAGGTCTTGTACTCACCGATGTGCAAATTTCCACATTGTTCATGGTGAAGGTTGCTGAGCCACAGGATTGGCTCACATAAACTCTAAGAACCATTAACCCATCATGCCGAAAAAGGCATTTTTTAATTCATTTTTAGACATTTGTAGAACCGAAAAACTATGACTCACTTCTTGCTCAGAAGCCAAAACATTTGTAACACCCCAAACCCGGCCTAGACGTTATGGTCGAATTTGGCGTGTCACATTGAAGTGTCTTTCGAAAATTGGACTTGTTGGTAAAAACTTCATTTCTAAGTTTAAAAACCCCTTTGTTATTATTTAACGAATCAACTAATCAAAAATTTTCCCTTGTTATCTGCTATTGTTATAATATGTTGATCTAAAATCGCGGAAGCTTTTGGAAACTCTAATGTTTAAATTTTATGTCTTTGAAAAAATAATTATTTTGAAAATTCGTCTTCTCCTAAACTAGCAGTTTAAAATAAGTAAGAAAAAGCCCAATTAAAAATTTAAACAAACATAAATGGCCTTATTACATTAACAAAACCCAACACAAACTTTAAATTTAAATAAAAGCAAGTGTAGAACAGCTGCAGTTGTGTGGCCACCTCCGAGTCCCTCGCAGCGCCAAATCGCCTATGGCTGAGGATTACCTGTACAGTTAAAAGGAAAGAGTGAGTTTATGAAAACTCAATGTGTAAAACCCTATTAGTCAGTCAGTATACAACATGCAGAAATAGTCCGGCTCGAGCCCTAATCGAGATGAAGACAGTATGGGCCTTAGCCAAATACTGATGTCGACAAAGGCAATAATGCAACCCACCCCAACCCAGCCAACACACCACTCCGTACCACCATCACACCATGTGGGGATAAAATCGGCCCACCCAGCCAACACACCAATATCGTAGAAAAGCTGCCAATATTAGTATTGCAGCAAAGCTGCTAGTAACAGTATCGTAACAAAGCTGTCAGTACAATATACTTCCTCCATAACAATATCCCAACCCCATGCAGTATGTCGTGTCATGAATCATACATGTATGCAGAATGTCATACTCAGTAACAGTCATATACAAATCATGAACACATCAGTCAACCAACCTCTAGGGGTATAATGGTCGTTTCCATCAATTAGGGGTAAAATAGTCATTTTACCCTTTAGGGGTATTTTGGTCATGGTCATTTTACCCTTTAGGGGTATTTTGGTCATGGTCATTTTACCTATTTTGGGATTTTGATGCAGATATCGACCCTTCGAAAGGTCCGCAGTCGCCTCGAGCGACCCAGGTAACCTAAATGGTCATAACTGTGTAAATGGGCCCAAGGCCCATTACTCGGCCCAAATGGGCCCACACGTTCGTGCGGCCCGTTCAGCCCAGATTCGCCATGGCTATGAGATCTACATAGCCCAGTCTAGTATTTGCCACAAATCATGGATTTCACCTGTGTGAGGCCCACGAGCCCATTGAGCCCACACGGCCCAACGTGGCCCATTACGGCCTAAGCCCATGAAAATGCTCATGGAGGCCTCTACAGTCTATCGCCCATGGTTCGTAGGTTTGGCTTACCATACGAACGATCGCACGCTCGTGTGGTCTCAAACGTCGTATTTTTAGCTTTTCAGCTTTTGTCGTTCTGCAGTTACAGTAGTGTGTTTACACACCTGTTGATGAGAATAGCGCAAATCTCCACTCACACCAACCTAGATTCAAACATGACCCAATGTCAGTCCTTTAATTGTTAGGGTAAAACACCCTCTTATTGACATTTAATCCAAAAACACCATCCTTACCTTGGTTGAATGGGGGCGACTCTAGTCCTCCAAGACCGCTTACCAAAAGTGATCACACGTTTTTATCGATTATCTGTACCAAAAAAACCGATCTCATTAACCAAGGTAGGCTATATAAGTGGCCTCTATCCAAAAATGATATCCTATAAGAACATAATCAGTATACAGCCTAAACCCCAAAAGTGAGGTAACGTGTTACCTCAATTGAATGCTAAGAACAAAGGTTGCGACTACTTCAAAACCACTAACACTCTACCACTCCTCGAGGAAAACCCTAGAACCGCAACAAGTAACACATCATGAGGAAAGAATCAACAGTCGGTAATCAAAGGATAAAAAGGAGGGTATTTGGTTGTAAGAAAAAGAATAGAAGAGAACAGATTTAATCAAAAAGTGAGGAGTATAAACACTTTACCGATAATCAGAAACACTTGCTGCACTGGAAAAGCAAAAATAGCGAAGAGAAGATCAGCGCAGAGAGTGATAAAACAAAAGGGTGATATTTGGCCAAAAGAGAGCACAGATTGAGGAACAGAAGAAGAGAGAAAAAGAAATGGAAGAGCTGCTCACAAAACCGACTAACAACTATTGACCGAAAAGAAAGGGACTTTTGTTGAATAATGCGCAGCAACCAATACAAACCCGAATGAACCAAAATACGATAAATGAAAGAAAACAAAAGGAGAATTTGGCAGATGCTAACATCAAAATGTTTCCTCAGTCGAATTCTCAAATCTAGAATTCCCCCAAACGACACAACACTTCCTCTCAATCGAACTCCTTGATTTTCACCTAGTATCTCTTCCCCTTATCCCTCATTGAATTACTCCATCGATTTCTCCTCAACTCCCCCAACAACCCCATTCGAATTCTATTCAAACTCTCCTTAGCTGTGTTTTAGTCCAACTCCATTACCTACATAGCTCAAGCAGAAAAATAAATACTCTATTGCACAACCCAGGACTTGAACCTCGGACCTCACAGTTACACAACACGCCGCCTTGCCACTAGACCAGAAGCTCTTTTTGTGTCATAAAACAAGCACCATTATTTAAAAGGCCTATATGCCAGTGTCCAGATTCATTTAAGATCAAAACTAAAAATTCTGCAGAAGCCAAGACTTGATCCCAGGCTTCTCAAACACTCCCATACACACTCAAATCACTTAGCCATTAAAGCAAACAAGCAATTTTTGTCATATCATACAAAAAAATTAAAGACTTAAATTTTTGGCGCGTTACAACATTACTGTCTACTTTATCAGTGACAACACAATTCAAGTCTTTCGACATATTTGAATATATAAGAAAAACAAGGTTAGATTAGACCAAATAAATCACACTGTCGCAGGTTTTTTTGGCATGTAATTTTATACTCAAAACATGCTACGTTCAGTCTGAGAATCAACTAAATCGTAGCTTTGATACCACTAAATGTAACACCACTCACCCGTCTCCCTCATTGAATTAGGGTTACGAGATGTTACAATAAATAACAGAATCGGATCGTGCTATTTGAATTCAATTTTTCTTTAAATAATCATTAATTAAATATCACTCAGTTAAAACATGTTATTCATACAAGATCATACTTAAATTGAGCTTACGGAAGCTCTAAAATGAACTGAAACCAAATAGGGACACCAATAAAAACTTATAAAAAAGTTGAAAAATTTGTAAAATAGGGGTCACACAATCGTGTGGCTAGGTTGTGTATAGCTAGACAATACAGCCATGTATCCAAACCATGTAACAAATTGATGTTGTCAATAATAGGGTCACACGACCTTGTTACCAGGCTGGGTAACAGACTGACACTATATGGACCCAAATGCAAAACTAACAATAAAAAATTTACACAGTCGTGTCCTAGACCATGTAACAGACTGAGACCGTGTAAACTAGAGTCATACGACGTGTATCCAGACCATGTAACTCACTAAGGTCGTGTACACCAATCATCTCCCAAAACTTAAAGACCACACCGTTGTGCCACATGCCCATATGTAGCACACGGTCGTGTGTCAAGTCGTGTATACCATTAGTACCTTTCATAGCAAGCTATAAAAACTCTATGTTCAATTATGCTAGAAGCATGCAATATGATATTCTTTAAACCTAGTCAATTGCACCAAAATCATACAAAATATACAACTTTAAACATCATCTTATGTGCCTAATCAATATGCCACAATTGACCCCATCACAAATAGTATTCAATGCTAAGATTCAACTTCATTTCCTACAAATACATACATAACTAAGCAATTGTCATATGAATAAAAAATGTCATAATTTCAATCATGAACCATGAGCTATATGCCAAATTATATCCATTCATGCATTTGATACTAAAAGAATCAATGCACTTATCATTTTTATGACTTCATAACCAAACATCCAACTAAAACCTTACCTAACTAAACATCTCAAAACATAGTTTAACACAACAAATACTTACACCATTCCATCACATACCAATTCAATGGACACCTTCATGACTACAATTTCAACCATGATCAAACATATCAATATATATGAACAAGATCACATAATTTGTAAAATCCCAAAGCACACATTACATATACAAAACACTTACATGTATGTATACACATTAATCCTATTACATGCCACATAATTGAAATAAAACATTTTCAAGGTCTACCAAAAGGTGGCTGGATAGTGTGATCTTCAAGTTGATTCGATCATCGGGTTCCGCAAAATGATATCTACAAGGATAGGAAAACGAAACAGTGTATGCTTTAAATGAGCTTGGTAAGTTCATAAGTTGAAAATGAAATAATATACCTTATTATCAAAGTTTAATCAACAAAACAATTAATTAACATTTAACCCTATACCATAACCATATCAAAAGGTGAGTTCATCACATCCAAGACTTATAATTTGCATACTTTACAAGTTAGTCCATTATCGTATCAAATCATCTTATCAACAAGCATAAACAGGTTTTTGGATCATTAATCTATGATATATTACATATAAAATAGTTGCCAGAACATCAAATCCATTAACCACAAGAATTCAACCCGATGAACTATTATGAAAATATACAAAAACTCAGTTATTCACCCAAAACATGCTAGAAAACTCAAACAAGCTAATCCAACCAAGAACATGCTTTGGCACTGAGTGCCTAGCCTGAAGGCTAACATCCCTCCAAAAACACACTTGGGCATTAAGTGCTAAGCCCATAGGCTTCACATCCTCTCCCAAAAACACGCCTGAATCACTGTAACATAACTCGGAAATCCGCAACAAATGCTGGATTTTGGTACATTTAGTGTATAATAATATATCATCTGTCATCATCTTATCTCATATCAATCTCATACATCGCGAAAAATAACCTATTGGTATGCCAATTGTATCCTATCTTATGTTCATCCGGGCTCAGTACATATAACAGGATAACACATTTCAATTAAGTTCTTTTTCTCACATTGTGCCAATTTGCAACATTTATATGTACATTCAAACATACCCAAAATCTACAAATCAACATAAACATTAAAAAAGACACAAGACTTTACCGTATGAGCTTTACCAAGGCTAAACAACAAAGATAGAAATGTTAATGACTAATATAAAATTTTCTCTTTTCCTCGATTATCTACCGATTCTTAATCTATAGAGTAATTTATTTTAATTTATCAATCCCAATTACCGTATAAAATTTAATTTAATGCATATGACCTCCTATTAACATTTTCACAATTTCCCTAAAGTTTTACATTTTATTCAATTTAGCCCCTAAAACTGAAACAAGCATAGTTTTCGTACTTAAACCCAAGGCCTTAAAGACAAATTCGATATCATCTCTTAATAGCTCACAAGTAAAGAAATAAGCATGAAATTCATGCCAAATTTAACATATAATAATTTTAGTCCCTAAACTTAAAACTATCAAAATTCACTTTGTAAAAGAGTCCTATTTCAACATCAAGCTTCAAGCTCAACCATTGACATGAAAAAATATTTAGCTACAATGATATCAAAAACATAGAATTTAAAAATAGTCTCTCGGCTAGCTAGATTAAGCTACAACAATATCTAAAACATAAAATTTACTAGAAATTGGTTTCAAATTCACTTACATGCAGGGATATATGCTTGTCTGAATGTTCTAGGTTCAAGAATGGTGTTTTTCAGTTAAAAAGAGCAAGAATGAAGAAGATGACCTTTGTTTCTTATTTTTAATATTATTAACACTTTTTGTATTATTTTAATAACATCTTAAATTATAAAACTCAATTAAATAAGCACATAACCGACCACTACCTTTAAAAATAGCTTAATTGCAATTTAAATCATCCAACTATACTTTTAGAACCATTTAACCAATAAAACTAATAAAATTAACTTTCCCAATTTTTACAATTTAGTCAATTTTTCTTAATTAACTATTTAAACATAAAAATTACCAAACTAAACTTTAATATGACACTCTAATGACCTCCTAAATATTAAATAAATAATATTTACAGACTCACACGTTCAAATTGTGATCCGAAACCTATAAAAATAGTTTGTTAACATGAATATATAATGAAAGATGATATGTTTTGAGTAATAGTTGAATGCATTTAATTGTATATGAATTGGTAATTGAGAAGTGAATTGGTATGAAACCATTTAGTAATAGTTAAAGTATTACATGCATTCTTGACAAAGAATTGTTGGATTGAATGTTAAAGTTGATAGGTAGAATACATATGGCATATGGTTTATGTTTCAAACATGTTTTAAATGAAAGGTTGAAATGAATTATTTAAGTAGATTAAATAATTATGCATAATTAAGGTAAGCATTTTGTATGAATTGATAATAGGTGAATCTTTGGGGTTAATGACTTAAGGTTTATAAGCGCTAGTTAAGTATATGTGTATATGCAATCTAAATTGCCATAGCTTGATCATGATATGATATGTACAATGGTAATGTGTTCATGCTAAGCCTTTTCATCTTTTGCTTATATGCTTTCTATGTTATGAAAGTTTGAATGTTAAGATTTAGAAAACTAGGTAAAATGACTAAACTTAAATTATTTGCACTAATAAATAGTAATGATGATGATATAGGGTTAGTATATGTGTTGGATATTCCTTAGATCGTATATGTTAGTATGGATATGGTATTGGAATTGGTTGGGAGGAAAGAAATGGAAACTGTGCATAATTGAGCATATGTTGGTATATGTTTGGGTTGGCTTGAAATGAAATAGGTATCAAATGCAATTAGAAATGGAAAAACTTATAAATGTGGGTTTATTGATAATTATTTGAATGATTATTTAGATAGGTGATTAAGAGCAAAGGCTTTGTTTTGATATGTAATTGCTAGTAAGCATTTAATGTTGATTAATGTTTTGTCAATGTAAAAAAAAAAATGTTAAAGATGATAGAATTGATAAGATTGGATATGAAATGCAATATGTTGCTTAGTTATGGTGTGATCATGATTTTAAGCATGATAAATACAAATTGGTCATAATTTAGATGGAATTTGATATAGCTTGTTCATGGTTGGATGATTTGGAATCATGAGTGTGTGTTATGTGTTAAATTACAGGTTTGTTTGGTGCCTTAAAACACCATTTGAGTAATTTAAGATGTGGGCATGTAATGGGTATTTTGCCATTTTTGCACTATGATCATGATTTTAAGCATGATAAATACAAATTGGTCATAATTTAGATGGAATTTGATATAGCTTGTTCATGGTTGGATGATTTGGAATCATGAGTGTGTGTTATGTGTTAAATTACAGGTTTGTTTGGTGCCTTAAAACACCATTTGAGTAATTTAAGATGTGGGCATGTAATGGGTATTTTGCCATTTTTGCACTAAGGTATCGATACCCTAGAATAGGTATCGATACTTGACACTTCCAATTAGATTTTCAAACAAACAGAATGTGAAAATGGTATCGGTACCTACCCAAGGGTATCGATACCTTGTATGAAATTTCGAAAACTTTGCAAATAGGTTCTACTTCATGCCCGAGTGAACTTAAGTGCCTTAATAAGCTCGATTAGAGCTGAAATGTCATGAATTTATTGCTAAGCAGAATTGCCTAGCGTAAAGTCTTGTAGATTGTTCGAGTAAGCATCATTAGATTTTCGCATTCAGAAGCTGACCCCGACTCAGTAACAGTTATATTTCCATTTCGATTTATATATATATTGGCATTGAATATGGCTAATGGGACATGAACTATAACTGGTTTCAAACTTGATACATTTGTAATGTTACTACTATTATAAGTATATAGTAGATATATCCATATAGATATACATGTTTACTTAGGGTAGAATAGTTCATGCTAATATTACATATTTAAATTATGATACCGCCAAGTGTTTTACTTAGCATATGGTTTGTTCTCTCCATGCACAGGTTATTTTTAGTTCGAGACTTTAGAGTACCGATCTTAGCATCCAATCCGCAATCCTAGTCTCAGCAATGTTTGATTGTTTGTTTGTTTCCAACCTTATTTATATTTGGCATACTGAGTTCTCGACTCATTTTGTTGTTGAATGAATTACAGGAAACTCACAATCTTGATTAGGTCGGTGTAATGGAAGCTCAGTCACTCTACTTTATCATTTTTTTATATTATCAGTAATTTCAGTATTTTGTTCGTATTATGACTTTCTAAGATTGTTGAATTATCAACTGGGTTTTTATGATTGATATAATCTGTCAAATGGTTTTTAACTGTTTTTATAAAAGTTGGTTTCCTTAATAATGTTAATGTAACTCTTTAGACTTGGTCTTAACATCTAGGTCAGGTTTGAGGTGTTCCAGTACTGATACCTTAATGCTAAAATGTCAAAAACTTTCATTTTGGTACCTATTTAATATCTAACAAAAAGGTATTTAAAGGTGTTATAACACACATCAAAACCTACATAACCCATAACAAATTTTATACCAATTGATCATTTAACCTTTACCAAAATCAAATCAATTCATTAAACCTTAACTTAACAGCAACCACCTCACCACAACAACTAATCTTCCATGCTTTTAACCCATTCAAAACAACATATAACTATTCTAATTTTTATACCATTTCATATTAAAAGAAGTCATTCCATATCGACATCTTAGTTATGCCAAAAAACTTCCTAGTTTGTCATTCAAGTAATATATGTACCATTACCAACCAAAATTTAACATTCATCAAGGTTCAATCCAAACTCAACCAACCAAGTAAACACTTATATCAACCCTATATACATGCCACATAATTGAACATAGAATGATCAAAGTCGAACCAATATCGGGATAGTGTGAGCTTCTCGACGATCCGCTTTACACGTTCGCAAGTTGGCCATCTACATGGAAAGGGAAACAATAGGGTAAGCATTACAAATATTTAGTAAGTTCATAGGTATTTACATAACACCTTACCTCAACTTACAACTTAATTCGATAAGAAACTATCTTTACGAGTATGCCTAGACATGGCAACCACATATCAACAAATCAACACTTATAATGAACATTTATTCAATTCCATATCATTTTCATATCATTTTCCATCTATAATCAATAATACATCCAAATTCAATATATTGTCATTCACTATTTCATTTAATTATTCGAATTTCGAATCAAAATTATTAATTCGTCACATTATCATCCTGGCCCTCTGGGCTCATATATTAAGTTTGCATGATATTTCATAAATCACAATATGTATTTGTATCATCAAATCATATTATCAACTCAATCCATATATCATTTATCCCATTGACATTTTTATACCCCTATTAACCTAACTCGAACTCGAACGGATACACAGATCCAACCAACACACCAAATTGGCACTCAATGCCTCATTGGATAATGCCAAATTAAAAGTTGTGCCCGGTACTCATCGACACGTAGTCAAAGTAACATGTACTCTATCTATCCTATGGCATGCCAACTATATGTGACTTTGTCTGAATAGTTAATAGGGTAACCAATAATCAAATTTCTTTATAGTTTGATCCTCATTTTATCGATCTCAATATCATCAATTCATCAATCAAGACAACATTTAATACATAGCATAGCATTATTCATTACAATACTAAACCAATTTCACAATTTCTTCAATTTATACTATTTTTACTTTTATTCAATTTAGTCTTCTATCTCGAAAATTTAATATAAGCATATCAATTTGATTCAATTCAACTAATCGGTCTCAAATTACAATTCATTATATTCAATTTATCAATCAATTTTCATTTCTTATGATTTAGTTCATATCTCACCTTTTGTACCAAATCGTAAATAATCCAAATTTCAATTAAACATATTTAAAATTATAACTTTAAACACATAAAATTTAACAAAAACATATTGTATGAACTTACCTATTCAAAATAGTAAACAACCAAATCTTCAAGGACTAATAACCAATTTCGCTTTTTTCTTGATAATCATGGTTTGGTTTAATTTTCATTTATACAATAATTTAGTTCAATTTATCAATTCCAACCAGATTATTTCATCTTATTATAAGCATACATCAGCTCAATTTCATTATTCAAATTCCCTAAACTTTTGCATTATATTCAATTTAGTCTCTAAAACCGAAATTACCATAACTTTCATATTTGAGCTTCGATTTCAAAATCGATCTCAATTTCATCCTTCTACACCCTCTATTATCTATAGTTATATAAATTTCATGTTAATTTTGAAATATTTACACTTTAATCCCTATGTTCAAGATTAACAGTTTTCACTTTACAAACTAGTTCTTTTCATATCCGAGCTTAAAATGTAATAATTTAGTACTAAAAGCTTTAAGAATAAAAATGAAAAGTTTTAAAAATTTTAACTGCTTAAAAATTTGTATCTGAGTTAGCTAAATCAAGCTCCTAAGACCTCAAAAACATAAAAGTTATAAGAAGCAGACTTGAATTTAACTAATAACCAAAGGGTTGAATATGAAAGAGCTTGAAACCCTTTTCTTTATTTTCCAAATGGTGGAATATTATGAATAGTAGAAAATGGCTTGTTTTTCAATTAATAGTTCCTTTATATACTTTAATTAATTTGTTAATCACCTAAAATTAGCTTAATTAATCTTAATAAATTTAAATCAACTTTAGTGCTTGCACAATGTCTTCCACTATCGATTGGTAATATATAAATTTGTCCAATTTTTTAATTGGGCCTCCAATTACTTAAAATCTATATTGATTAACTTTTACCTCTTTTATAATTTAGTCATTATACCTTAATTAACTATCCAATTGACAAAATTAAAGGACCAAACTTTAATTAGACTTGATACTAACCTCATAAATATTAAATAATAATATTTACGAGCTTGATGATCAAAAATGGGGTTTCAAAACTGCCATTTCTAACACCACTAACTTTCGAGTCATTAGAGTTTCTTTCATCTTGTAGTTTAAGTTTAGGGTAGTTTTCTTCTTCATAGCTTAGGGTTCACTTTTCCTGCATATTTTCTTGTTTTTCTTAGTGTTAATGGTAATTAATTAAGTTATCATTGTATCTAGGTTTATTTATTGGTTTAGTACATTGAACTTCTTGTATTTTCAGTTTAATCATTAGTATTAATATAACTCAATTTCCTTTTAATTTCATCTTTAAAAGTCTGACCTTTAAGTGTTCTTGTTCATTTCCTTTGCTTCCATCTTCTTTGCTTTCAAGCTTATTCAAGAAAAACCCTAGCTTTTCTCATTTTTCTTGCATTTACCATTTATGCACATTTTAAGTTATTATTGCGTTCTTGTTTGCTTAAGTAAGAGTATAGGCAGCTAAACCTAAAGTGGTTGGTTGATGAAAATGTTGACTAGTTAATCTTTAGTATAGGGACTAAATAGTAAAAACTAGACAAAATCGAATAGACTTAGGATTGACGACCCTAAGGAAAAATTTAGGTAACAGATACCGAGAGGAGGGCTTCTCAGGCACTAATTTGATAGTCTCGAATTAGTTGGTGAGGTCGAGAGATAAACTAGACTAATTTGTCTAAGTTGGTAAAATTGAGGCTGAGAGGTAAAATTGCGCCAATTTAGAAGTAATAGTGATTTAGATCCCTAATTCAAAACTTAAAAAAACAACAACAAGCAAACCAACCAACCGTTGTCTGTTATCATATTAGTTAGTTTTACACTTTGCATTATTTACAATTTAGTCCTTTTTTGTTTTAGGTAATTAATTAGTTTTAATCAACTTTATTTATGGCTTACCGTAATATAATGCTTAGTAAGTAGCTAGCTAGACTCTTTCATTGCATGCTTGTTGCGTAGGAATCATTGAATCGCTGACTCCTTTGGGTTCGAACCTTGGAATACTCCGATGTTCCATTGTAACACCATAAATATTACAACTAACCTGTCATACTTGCAGGAACCGCACATAGTTGTTATAATTTGATTGTTGTATTAGTGTTTATTTATCTATTCCTTTACTCTCCCATGAGGATGAGCGAGGGAGAGGCAGTTACTACCTAGTAATTTTGAAAATGTTGAATTTTAGTCTTTAAACGACCTCAAATTAGTGAAAGAGCTTTTGTAAGCTCGTATAAATCTCAGATGAGATTATATAATAAGTTATAATAATGAATTAATCTTAATAGCATGATTGAACTGTTAAAATAGAATTGTACTTAATTATAGTTGAGCAACGAATGTGGCATGCCATAACTCGGGCCCGACGATCCGGTTGGGTATGGGGTATTACATTTACCCTAAATAATAATACTTTTTAAATGCCCTAAATAATATTTTTGAAAAAAAATAGACATAAGGGCACTTATTTGATGGGTAAACTACACCCAAGGTCACTAAACTATTTACCAAGTTTACATTTTGGTCCCTCAACTTCAAAAAGTTACAAAATGGTCACTAAACTATTCAAAATTTTTCATTTAAGTCATTGGGTTGTTAAAATCGTTATTGTATGGCCTTCTTTGTTCGCACAACCTATACCAATTGAAAGCTCTCATTCACCTTCTCTTCTACACTTTAGATTTTTTTTTCATGAAATAATTTTGAACGTCACGAATCTACAAACCAAAATCCAAACAACTTTCTTTCTCAATCTCTGACACTAGCCATCAGATTGACTTGGATCTAAGTTATGTTCTAACCCAAATAGTAGTAGTTAAATTCAATTATTAGTCATGTACTATGTGTATAGTTGTACATTTACTCCATATTCTCTAATTGGGTCATTCTAAGTCATTATACTGTTTGAATTTTGTAATTTCCATCTTGACGCAAATGAAAATCCTTAATCCATTAAACGGAGTAATATGAGGAACGGCTAAGTAGACATGGGATTAAAAATATTATAATATGTTTGGTGCATTATATTTTGGAAATATCAGAACTTAACTTAATAAATTTAACAATTATCATCTGGCGAGGACTTACATTTTAAATTTTGAAAAGTACATGGACTAAAAGTGACCAAATTAAAATCTTGAGATTAAATTCATCACTTTCGCAAAATATAGAGACTAATAGCAAAATTTAACCTTGAATACATTTTTAGGTAATCTAATCAAATGATCACTCAAGTTTAAGAGCACGATTGTTTCAAAGATTTTTGTAATTGGATTTTAAATTTAAATAATAAAATTGATATTTTCATTTGAATTTAATTATAATTTTATAAAATTTATTTTTAATAGAAAATGGATCATTAAAGGAGATCAAGTTTAAATGAACTCCACGAATAAATGATTTTGAGATAAATAAATTTAATAAAATTAAAATATAAATACTTTAAACTATTATGATACAAACTAGAGTAAGAACTAGAATAACCCATATTGAAATTCACAAACTAAACTAAAATCTACATATAAACAAAAGCAAATTTTTATTGGAGTCTAATTTAAAATATTATTTGGGCATAAATGCGAGTATTTATATTTAACAACAGTGGTATGTCATAGGCCACAGATCAAAGCCCATGACTATAGAGTATAGAACGCTCCACAGAGGTCAACTTATTAAATGGGGCTCATTTGACCAACATGAACTGGCCCGATTTTTGGAATCCATGGAGAAGCCCACCTACTTGAAGCATTGGTGGACTGGTGAAACACTCCAGTCAAACTAGAGTTACTAGGATAAATAGGGTAAATCCTAAAGGGACAAGATTGTATAGAGTTTAAATCTTTTAGGACTCTCAATGTAGATAGGCTCTAATCTTGACCATCGATGTAACTCAATCTATACCATTGATTTTGAAGGAGCTCAACTATAAATAAAGGCCTCCCTTTCATTTTTATCATGCCATTATATTCAGTTATTCTTGAGTTAAGAATATATTGGGAGCATTTACTCAAACACTTGGTGTACATTGCTTCTTGTGGCATTGTAGTTCTCTATTTGCTCTTTCGTTTCAAGTTGCTTCTGCTATATTGTGCCTTAGAGAATTTTCAGGAGAATTCTCATATTTCGAGAGTTAGGCTGACTTAAGCGCATTTGGAATGAAGAAATAACCTAAGGCCACACGGATTGTGAGACTAAAGTTCTAGCCCCGTGATAGTTTGTATCCAAGCTAGAGTTTAAAAGTATTGGTTGAGATGTCAAAAAAAGTAGACGAGCAAGAGCCAATAGAGACTCGTGGGAGGGCTAAGAAAGCAAGTCGATCAAGAGATATGCTATCAGTAGATGGCAAGGTAGCCAAACTTGATAACTCTATGTGTGATGTTAAGGAGACCCTCACGGAAGTTAATAGGTATACTACAGAGCTAGAATTGAGGCATGAGTAGCTCAAGGACCAAGTGGTAGAGGCCTCAGTAACAATATGGATATCATGCAAGGGGTCCAAAATATCATTGTTGGTGAGGTAATTGAGAGGAATGATGGTCTCAAGACTATGGTGCCAGCCTTGAAGGAACAATTCACGACCTCAAGGGGCAGCTTAATATCTACAAAGCTATTTTGGGTAATGGGGCGTTGGCTGCGACACCTATGCCTAAGGTAGATGTCCCAAAGCTAAAAGATTTCAATGGGATGAGGTCTATAAAGGATGTAGACAACTTCTTGTGGGGGATAGAGCAATATTTTTGTGCCAAAGGCATCATCTAGGTAAATACTACTGTCATGTATTTTACTAATATTGCTTTGTTAAGGTGGCGTCGTAGGTCAACAAATGAGAGGCTAGATGGTACCTCTTTTAAGACTTGGGAGGAGTTCCATAAGGAATTCAAGGCACGATTTTACCTAGGGTATGCTAAGGATGAGGCTTTAGCTAAGTTGCACCGGCTTATGATACAACGCACAACTAAGGAGTATGTGTGGGAGTTTAGTAAACTCATGCTCTAGATTTCTGATTTGGTTGAGAAAGAGGAATTTTTCTCATTCATTGATAAGCTAAAGCCATAGGCAAAGCAAGAGTTGCAATGTCGAAGGGTCCAAGAACTTTCCAAAGCTATGATCGTAACGGAGTCTTTATTTGAGCTTGTTTCAAAGAGAAACAAGTTTTGAGTCTTCTGAGCCCAAAGAGAAGAGCAATGGTGAGGGAGATGAGGAAGTTTTGATTGAGAATAACAACAAAAATGGTCGCAATGGGAAACCATCGAATGAGAAGTGGAAGCCTAACAATAAACCAAAAGGGCCAGTGAGGTGTTTCTTTTGTGAAGGTTCGGATAAAGTGAGGGATTGTTCAAAACTATTCGTGCTATTTGCTATCAAAGAGGATAATGAGCCGAATACAGGATCAATGAAACTTGGTTCGATAATGTGTTCTGTCAAAGCCAAGAGAGTTAGAGAGAATGAGAAGCAACTAACAGAGTGCTTTTTATGTTATGGTCCAGCTAGGATGCGAGATTGGCCAGAGCGATCCAAGATATCCGCAACCAATAAAGAAGAAGCGGAGCCTGTTAAGAGTAAGGTACTGAAGTTTGGGTCAATGATACTCAATTCTGCGAATGCGAAAAAGGATCGCAAGTAGAAAGGGTTGATATATGTGGACATCAACATCACAAGTCAAAGGAAGAGTGTTCTTATTGATACGGGGGAATCAAACATATTCATATCAGAAAAAGTCATGGGTAAACTTGGTCTCTCAGTTAATGAATGAACTAAGAAAATCAATACTATTAATCCCAAAGAGGTCTCAAATGTAGGAGTAGCACAAGGAGTTGAGCTACAATTAGTCAATGGAAAAGCAAGGAAGACTTTGAGGTAAATCACTTAGATTATTACGATTTTGCTCTTGACTTCAATTTCCTGAACAAGATTAATTCTCTTTTGGTTCCTTTTTTTTACTGTATGTACATATTGGATACTCGACAACAAAAATGCGTTGTGTTGGTGAATGTATTATCGACAATCCAACTAGCTGAGGATGTTCATTGTAAGAAAAACATTGACTTGGTAGATTGGAGTGCTAAAGAGACCATCTTGGATATGTAATAGGGGCAACAAACTGATATGAAGCATGTTGAGTTACCAATGAGGCTACCACCTAAGAGAGATGTGCATCGGAGTTTCAGGGGAAAGTGGTGATGTAAATTGGGCGGCCCAAACGAGTAAATGCAGCAAATGAGGTACATCTCAAACTCTTTGGTAGTGTTTTCAATTTTGACTTGTTGGCTTGGCAAGGACATAGGGGCCCTTTCAGAGTTCTAAAGCAAGTAGGCCAAAGGGCTTACAAACCAGAGTTAGTAGCAAGACTTAAAGTTAACCTGATGTTCAGAGTGGGTGTGCCAAATCCTATTTGTGTGGATCAAGAGGATCCCAATCGAGGCACGTCACAATGTGGGCAAGCAAGAGCGTTGGACTCTTGAAAACAATATGTACCAAAAAGAAGAGAAAAGATTCAAGTTAGGAGATGGTAGAAGTCGAGGCAAGTGTTCCGAGGGACGAAACTACCTAACAGAGAGGCTAGTCAAGAATCAGTTGAGGCATCGAGAAAATTTCAAGGCGAGTAAGACCAGTGTCATTCCAAAGACATAACGAGGGCATTACAAGAATGGGTGGGGGAGAATGTCACAGGCCGTAGATCAATTCCCATGACCATAGTACACAAAATACCCCATAGAGGTCAACTTATTAAATAGGGCTCATTTGACCCACAAGAACTGGCCTGAATCGTGGAATCCATGAAGAAGCCCATCTACTTGAAGCATTGGTGACCAGGTGATACACTCCAGTAAAACTAGAGTTACCAGGGTAAATAGGTTAAATCTTAAAGGGATGAGATTGTATAGAGTTTAAATCCTTTAGGGCTCTGAATTATAGATAGGCTCTAATCTTGACCGTCAATGTAACTCAATTTGTACTGTTGATTTCGGAGAGTTCAACTATAAATACAGGCCCCCCTTCATTTTTATCATCCCATTGTATTTATTTATTCTTGAGTTAAGAATTTATTGAAAGCATTTACTTAAACACTTTATGTGTATTCTTGTCTTGGCTTTTTAGTTCGCTAGTTGCTCTTTTCGTTTCAAGTTGCTTCTGCTATATTTTTTCAATGTATTGGAGAATTTTGGGGAGAGCTCTCATATTTCGAGAGCTAGGTTGACTTAAGCGCATTTGGAGCAAAGAAATTGCCTAAGGTTGCACAAATTGCAAGACTAAAATTTTAGCCCCGTGATAGGGAGAGTAAGGATTTGAAGATTGAAAACATGGTTGCCTCTTATGATTTTATACCCTTTAAACCGAGAGATCAACATCCAATTATTAAAATAAATTATATTTAATTCAAAGGCGAAATTGGATGTCTATAAGATACACAAAACAATAACAACAAACAGTAACAGAGTAGTTGAAATGGATGTTAATTAACTCCTGTTTGTTAAGCATTTTGCCAGACACTTAGACATTGGATACTGATATGAATATACCCGCCTAATAAAATATAGTAATAAAGTATAACTTTATCACCCTATCCCCTATGCTCATTTCTGTTTTCGATCATCCTCCTTTGGACTAGAATCATCACTCTCCACCTGAATCGACACCTCCGAAGGGGTTGATTCTATTGCAAGCTCTGTCGCCTGTTTTAAGGCTTTCTTTTTCTTCACCTTTTTTGCCCAACCAAGAAGACTCGCTTGCACATGGTCTTCAAATATTGCCTTTTTGAACATGCTTCCCATCTTCATTTTAATTAAAAAATTAATAAAACCAAGAGTTAGAGAAACATATGTTATGTGAAACTCAACAAACCTGTGCAACAATGGCATAAAGTGGCAGGGTACTATAACTACACAATACTTGAATGAAAACCCTGTATGAACCAACAAAAGATCAAATGTTATTGGTAACTATGAAAAAACCATACACAAATTAAAAGGAATGGTAATTGATTTTTACCCTATAAGAAGCCTTGGAAAAATGTAAGATACTTGACCCATTAGGCAAGAATTGAACCCAAATTGAACCTACAATAAAGAAGCAACTTTCCTTATGGTTCATCCCTTACAATGTGTAGTGGCCCTAAAATTTAAGCTTACCAAAATCCAAAAGAAAAATGCAATCTCGAATGAATTTTGGAAAAGGATAAAATGGATCAAGTAGAGAACGATTCGAGGATTGTCAAACCAAAAGTGTTCATCTGATGGTTTTACCACTAATTCCCCTTCAACGGCTACATGTTTCTCAGCAACCTCATGAGCCAACTTGGTAATCACATGCTCTAGCTTGGTGCCCACGGCAAGTAGGAGCTGAAAAAATTAGATAAGTCAGAAGAACAAATCATATCCTCATACCCATGTCCACTAATATTTTCTGTAGCTAGATATGTGTTTACTTTGGTGCATGTGTATATGTATGTCTATTGAAACCACTCACAATGAAAGGAATGAAAGCTATCCAAAAATATGTATGCCAGCCTGCACAAGAAAATGGAGAAAATTCCATCATTATTCATGGAACATTAATGTTTAGTAGTTCCATGTAAGCAAAATGTAACGATCCTTATATGCCAGACATGGTACTTTAGAAAAATGAAGAATCGAAGTAATATAAGTTATAAATACTGTGCATTGGCATAGTATATGCATCATGTTTTCTTTGAAGTATTCACGTCTAACACTCATATTAGATATGACTACAGAAATATAGTTCTCCAAGGATCCTCCAAATAGATGGGAAGACTTGGAATAAAATTAAATATACAAGTGTCATACAAATCCACAACCAAATGTATTCCATACCATGAACATTTAGCAACAAGAAGACGATGACGAATCCCCAAAGATACCAACTGTAAACATGGAAAAGAAAGAATGAATAAGCATCACTTAAACTTGAGAATACAAGTGTAGGAAACATAAATCATTAGAAATATCACTGGCCTTATACCAACAACTTCCTTAAAATCATCTTCCAAGGCTCGTATCATGTATTTGTGAAAATTAAATTTGGGATTCCCTCTGCAATGCGTCTGAATATAGAAATGATGAGTATTGATGCTTCACTACGACCAACATAGTTGTATCCAAGTTGCTCCACAAATAGCTTACCATGATGAAACCTAGCCTTAGTGTCTCGTAATCGGATTTGGTAACAGATGCATAGAATTGCTTGATAAACGAATTCTGGGAAGATAATTAGTATTCTTGTTAGCAAAACCATACAAAACTTGTGTTTCAATTTTATTAAAAAAAAGTAAACGGGAAATGGGGAAAAAACAATGTGAATACCAAACCTAAAAAGCCAATTAATAAGGCACAACATCACTTCAAGATCACTCAGATTTAGATGTGAATGTCAAATATGAGTATGTTCAAATTTTCATACATTGGATATTGAATATGTTCTTCAAAGGTCTCCAAAGTTGTAAAAAAACTTGAACACACCCTCTAACATTAACGCTCTAGTCCTAGTCCTAGTTCGAGTACCATAACGAAGTTTAAGGTCTACCTTTCTCATAAGTGAATATAATCATGCCCATTGATCCCTTTTCATTAAGTTCAATAATTATAAATGTGAATGGCAAATAAGATAGTATCATAAATAAAATAGCAACTTACCAACCATGCTAGAGGAACTGAATCTTTACCAAAACCTAGGAAGCGATCTTTGATAAAATCATGTTGATGGACATGAGTGACTTTTTTCTCCAACACTGCAATTACCTTACACCACTTTAGAGTCGAGATATATTTTTTAGTGTATCATAAGCTATATTACTCAAACATCGATGCGAGTATCGTACACAGATACATATACAATTCTAGAAATGTGTTGGACATAGATACTTCAAGAGAAAATAAAAGGTCGAAGCAACATGAAAGGACAACATGGAAAGACAGGGAGCATTGAGATTAGCATTAATCCATACCTCCCTCATCCTCTTTTCTAATTTCATCTTCCCATTGTTTCCATTTCCGTATCTATATCAATAAATAACATCTTTTATGAGATGCTAAGAATATACAAATACTTGAAAGGGAAAATGAATCATCACAAAGCACAAAAACTGAAAATAAGCGCAATGAGATATGTTACCTTTAGCCCTCCAAAAGAAACTGTGAGAACACAAAATGTGACATGGGCAATGGCCAGGACAAAGATAAAAATATGCATATGATGAAGAGCTTCGACCGACAACAATGGTACCTTGTCCTAAAGAACACAAGCATATGGAAAAAATAATAAAGATCATACATATGGGATCATTAAACCATAATATTACTTACTCTCACCATGAAAAATAACATTTTATTTGGTAATCATGTACGATTATATTACCTTGGCACCACAATATCCTATAACCGAAGAATTGGATGATGCCTTAGCCAGGAGGTGTCGGGTTCCACCAGACATTGTAGAATCAAAATAGGTTTGAAAATGAGATGTTGTAGCATTACTATCATCATCATCTCCTTCTTCTTCTTCTTCTTCTTCAATTTTACAAGGAAGCATGTCTTTAACTAGTTTCTTTGACATGCATATTTTAGAAATTGCACTCTGAAATACTGTCAACAACAATGATATAAACCCCAACAGCATCAACTCTGCAAAAAAACCCCACATTTCAAGGTTACAATTTTTGGAAAGTATAAAAGAAAAAAATTTCTTTCTACATAAATTTCAAAGAAAGGTAGCATTTTAAACAAGCTTTTCCTTAACATGTTCAAGTGATTGTCTTTTCTTTAGTCTCGAACATCCTCTATGGATTTAAAAAAATACAAGCTACCCTTTTTAACTTTCACTTTACCTTCTTTAACTTTTAGAAGAGCTTCATAGAGTGGTTTTTGTTGTTTATGTTGTAAAACATGCCCTAAATAATGAAGTAAACGTTCAATAGCTAAAGAAATGGCAATAATTACTGTACAAATAACTGCTAGAACCCATGTTGGTGTGTACTCCAATGATGCCCCTTCTCCTCCTCCTTCTGCCATTTTTGTTTTCTCTCAAAAACCTTCTTCCTTTTACCTAAAAAATGTCACTCTTGTGGCTTTGGTCCTTAGTTCCCAACAAAGGATACCCAAAGGCCAATACAATTATTCTGCTTCACTTTCAATTATCTACCCCCTTCTTAAACATGCATTACAACAACAAAAATATTATTGGTCCTTTTTTTTAATATTAATTTTAATGAGAACACAACCAAGTTTCTGAAATAGAGGATGATTTCTTTCTTGGATGATGTTTGTTTGTCAGAATGAACTTGAACTTAGGAAGGGGGTAAGAAACTCTAAAAACGTGATTTTTTTTTTCCTTTTTTTAACTATACTCTGACTAAGTTTGTTATGATTGAGCTAGTGTTACGGATCGTTTAACACCAATTTTATTAAGGAATGTTAAAATATATATTATTGTGATAATATTTTTTTTAAAAGTTAAAACCTTTCATTAGTCCCTATATTTTGGTGCAATATTTTATTTAGTCCCTATATCTAAAATTTTGAAAATTAAGATATCCTATTCCTTTCAATTTAAAAATTCTAGTCCAAGAATGAACATTGTTAGCATTTTTATCAAAATACTTGTCAACTTGCCATGTTAATTTGGCACCTTCATAAGACATGGCTTATGATTAATAAAAAATATGCCAAATTGATAAATTTTAATGAAAGATAACAATATTGTTAATAATTAGATTAAGAAGTTTAAAATTCAAAAATTAAAAAATAATTTCTAACTCTTCAATTACATAAATTAAATCTCAAAGCTTATCAAAGTATAAGGACTAACAATATATTTTTACATTAAAGAAAAGGGTAGTGGCTAAGTACACGACTATAAAATCTTCCTATTTAAAACAAAATAGTAAGTCTCAATCATATATTTGGGGCTAAAATTAGAAAAAGAAAATGTTTGAAAAAAATAAAATCGTGATAAACTTTTGATACATTCATTGGATGGTTAGACAACAAGGAAAACAAATTGGTGGCCAATCCATGTGGGTTAGGTTAGACTCAAATTTGAATTGGAAATGGATTATTATATTTTAATTATCAAAATTATATATATATATATATATATATATATATATATATGAAATTGATACAATTTATAATATTATACATCAATTTTAATTTGGTAGGTTTATATACATTAAATTTTAATTTTGATTTAATTTTCGCATTTTATCCACCCGTTATCTATGTGTCACTATTTTCCAATTGAGTCATGTGTAAATTGTGGCATTTTCTTAAGTTAAAAATAAATAAATAAAAGGTAAACTACTCTCAAGGTCACTAAACTATTAGTAAGTTTACGTTTTGGTCACTTAGCTTCAAAAAGTTGCAAATGGCCATAGAATTATTCGAAAGCTTTTATTTGTTCAAATTTATTCCCGATTTATTTTTAGTAAGTTTATATGTTTTAATTTTTTCTATAAAGTATCATGTTATTATTATTTAGAAATTAATATATATATATATATATATAATTTTAAAATATAAAAGACTACATCAAGAATGAACCTAGATGGAAGGTTGTGAAAATTAAAATAGCTTCGGACAACCTTTTGTCCAAATTCATTGCGATGAGCTTTTAAGTTCTTTTATGTATATTTTTTTATAAATTTATAATGTTTAAAATGTTTTATTTATATATATTATTGTAAATTTTATATATTTCAAAATATTATAGGCCTTTTATATATTTTTAATTGTATATATTTTTATAAATTTATAAATTTTATTTTATATATTTTAAAATATTAATAACTTATAAATTGATATTTATAAAAATAAATTTATTTTGGGAACAAAAACTCCACAAGGAGGGTTGAAATATGTCATATCTCTTTAGGTAATATTAAAAAATAAAATGAATTAAAACATACACATGAGGAGTTAAAAAGAAATTGCTGACATTCTATACAATAATAACCTAAAAAGAAAAGGGAAATTATTTGGTACACTACTAGTGGATTTTTTAGACTCCACAAGTAGGGTCAAAGTTGACAAGTGTCCTATAGGGGTATAGTAAAATATTAGAAATATATATATTTTTAAAAAAGAGACACATGACAATTTTTTAAAGATGCTTGTCGAATAAAAAAAACTGCACTGCCAGTGTATCAAGTACTCAACCCAAAAGAAAATTAAAAATATATAAACTTACTAAAATATATATGGAATAAATCTAGACAAATGGTTGTCCAGAAATGGGCGTTTGTCCAAGTTCATTCTTGATGCCAATATTTTATTTTTTATTAATTTATATATGTTTTAAAGATTTTTTAATTTTATTAATTTATGTCCACCATGTGTCATACTGAGAGGCTACCATGTGTCACTACTAGATTGGCCATCAATGTCATGTTGCCACAAATTATCAGTGTTAGGGCAGAAGTACTAACCAGGGTGACAAAATACAAGTTTAAGTACCAACTAGGTCCAGAAAAAGTTCACGTACCAACTAGGTACTTTTGACAAGTTTAGGGGGGGAACTACATATTCACTCATTATTTAATTATAATCAATTAAATAATAATTCGAAGAAATTAATTTAATCTTTAAGTCATCTCTTGCATAAGGTGAGAGAATACATCACTACGGATAATGATACATTCGATCTATTTCTCTAATTCTTTACTTATTTTCATTCATCATATTTGTTGAGGATCGGCCCCTATAAACAACGAGATAGTAAAAGTGGAGAACAACAAACACAAATATTTTACGTGGAAAACCCTCAAAGAGGGAAAAACTACGGGTAAAAGAGGCTTTAGTTTTTCACTAAATAACTAAACAAATGATAGTACAATACGGAGAAAATAAAACTAAATCTAATAAATGTATAATCCCAAACCCCAAAAACAAAGCTCAAAATCCCAAAGAGCAAATCAATAAACAAAACCCTAAATCTCATAAGGCACTCACAAAAAAAGGTATAAAACACTCTCCACAATTACCACAAAATTCTCACAAAAACTCATATGTGACTACATCTTGTCGCCCTCAAAGGAAAAAGCCCTTACTGATTTGTGTCTAATTTTGGCCTTTAGAATCAGGGATACAATGGCCCCTTTAAATAGGCTAAAACTAGAGTCCTAATATGACTATAATATTCCTAGAATAATCATATTTTCATTAGGGAATAAATAACAAAGTTTAACTCGAACAAAAAGACCCGATTGAATTTGGGAACACGTTGCGACGTCATTTTTTTCTCGTCAGGACGTTGTCCATCGTTGAGACGTCATCTCGTAAATACAAGGCACACACCACAAATTGGTATCATAGCTACGGTTCAGGTTTTGCAGATTGGCTTGTTCGGTGGGATTTGTGGAGTTATGCCTCTTATTTTTCGGCTTTTCTTCTCTCAGTTAAGCTATTTTTTATTTTCTTACTTAAACTCTAATTAGTGTAGGTTATTTTAATATTATTTTACCTAGAAATTTAGCCTATAAATAGGCCCTTTTTTCACCCTAAAAAAATAACTCATTACACATTTAGGTATTAGTTTTTACAAGCTTTTAGAGAATTTTGTGTTTACGTTTTGAGGGTTCTTATTTTGGATTTCGAGGTTTATTTTTATCTCCATCTTTTGTACTCTTCATTTTTATCGTTTTAGTGAAATTATCTTTGTCTGTGATTTTTTATCCTTTTCGGAAGGGTTTTTCCATGTAAAATATTTGTGTTCGGTCTTTTCAATTTTGTCATTATTTTACTTGTTTATTGCTTAACCTGGGTTTATCCCCCAACAAATTGGTATCAAGAGCTAGTTCAATTTTTGCAATCAACCCGTTCAGAGACGGAAGCAACAACATTTGATATTAATAAGTTTGGTGGCATTACAAATTTCAATCTATGACAAGTTCGGATGATGGCAATTCTAATTCAGAGTGATCTTGAGACAGTCCTTATAGAGAAGAAGCCTATAGACATGGATAAATCAGAATGTGATAGGTTAGATAAAAAAGCTCTATCCATGATTCAATTATGTCTAACATATAATGTGTTGCAGAAGGTTTTGAAAGAGCAAATGTTATTCACCTTATGGAAAAGGTTAAAAACCCTCTACATGAGAAAGTCTCTAGCTAACTAATTGGTGTTGAAACAGTGTTTGTACACGTTCTGCATGGACAAAAATGAATACCTCAGAGGTCACATTAGTCAATTTATTACTCTTTTGAATTATTTAATTTTGAATGATTTAAAAAATATTGAGGTTCAGATTAACGATAAAGATCAGGCTATGCTATTATTGTGCTCTTTATCCCCCATCATACAAGTCTTTCAGGGAGACCTTGATTTATGGTAGAGATAATCTCTCATTTAAGGATGTGAAGGTTCATCTATTAAGTAAAGACAAACTCGACAATGAGTTTGGTTTAGATAACAAGTCAGATAGGCAAGCCTCAGTTTGGTAGCATCAAAGAAGTGAGACAAGAGATGTTGCCATTGTAAGAAGTTAGGTCACGTCAAAGTAGATTGTTGCAAATTGTAAAACAAAAAGGGTTGTTGAGAGCAATGAGGAAGATTTAGCTAGTGCTAATTTGGCAAATGAAAAGGATGATGATTTCTTGTTGGTGTCAACAACTGAAAGCTCCGAGCTTATGTCCGAGTGGATCTAGGATTCGGGGTGTTCTTTCCATATGTTTCCCAATAGGGGTTGGTTCTCCACACACAGTTTAGTTGAAGGTAGAGTTGTGCGTATGGGGAATGGTTCACCTAGTAAGGTAATCGATATCGATACTATTTAGATAAGGATGCACGACAAGGCAATTAGGAAATTGTCAAACGTCAGGCATGTGCCTGACTCAAATAAAAATATCATATCTTTTGGAATTTTGGACTCGAAGGGTTGTAGTATTAACATCGAGTGATGTGGCATTAAGGTATCCTGTGGGGCTCTCGTTTTGATGAAAGGTAAAAATATTGGCAGTCTTTATGTTCTGGAAGGATCAATGGTGATTGGTGAAATAGGACGTCCCTTGTTTGTTAAGGAGTCAAAGTCGACTCGTTTGAAAGAAAAACAACTTGGTCATAGGAGGGAAAAGGTATGACTATTTCGTATAATAGGGGTTCTCTTTTGGGTGCAAGTTTTGAAAAGATAGGGCACTATGTTTGTGGAAATTAGACTCGGGTCATTTTTTATTTGGCAGTGCATAAGTTGAAGACTAGAAGTCTTCCAGCTTCTAAGCACAACTTCAACTTAGTTAATATCCTGCATAGTTCAAGATAAGCTCGTGGCAGGCTTTGGCAAAGAAGGCGTTGTGGAAATATGAGTCAATGTAGAGATTTGTGGAGTTATGTCTCGTATTTCTTGACTTTTTTTCTCCCAGTTAAACTATGTTTTTAATTTCCCACTTAAACTCTAATTAGTGTAGGTTATTTTAATATTAGTTTCCCACTTAAAACTCTAATTAGTGTAAGTTATTTTAATATTATTTGACCTGCAAATTTAGCTTATAAATAGGCCATTTTTCCACCTTCGAAAAATAACTCATTAAACATTTAGGTATTAGCTTTTACAAGCTTTCAAAGAATTTTTTGTTTACGTTTTGAGGGTTCTTATTTTGGATTTTAGGGTTTAATTTTATCTCCATCTTTTGTACTATTCGTTTTTTGTTGTTTTAGTGAAATTATATTCACCCATGGTTTTTTATCATCTTTAGAGGGATTTTTCCACGTAAAATATTTGTGTTCGATCTTTTTAATTTCTTCATTATTTTACTTGTTCGTTGCTTAAACGAGTTTATCCCCAACAATTTTGATTCAATTGCAAATCGTTAAGAATTGTACCAAGCTAGTGGATAGATGGATTGAACATATATAAATAGGGATCAAATAAATTTTAATTAAGTTTCGATTCTTTGTTTATTAATTACAACATTATTTTGTTAAGGAGACATTCCATTAAAGTACCATGATTAAGCTCTACATTATTATATACAATTACAAAAATACTTAATCAAATGCTCGCCTAATGACATTGTCATATATGTATTACCCTCATAGGATATCCTAAATCTTTTTGGTTAAATTTGTTCACACAATGTGATAATATTTCATCTCATGGTAACCATTATATCTTTCTTTATGAAAAATTCAATTACTAAAAAATAATAATTAAATCATTCATCCTAGACAAATGACCCGTGGTCACGTTACTTTTCCATCTATAATGTAATGTCGATGAAAGGATACCATTTACCCTTTATTGGGCCATGAATTTCACTTTTGTAAGTAAATTTGTGTCCTGCAGAAGTCGCATACTCAAGGTACTAGCTTTCGACTCTATTACCAATTAAAAGAAGGCTTTTAATACATCAAAGTTTATGAGTCACACACACATAGTCCATCACCTATTCAGGATTGAGGTAAGCCATACTATGAATGACACAAGTGAATAAATCCATAAACATATCTAGAATTTATTCTAGTTGGATCTTATTTGATGTATTGTTAGTCTAAACAATCACATTTATGTCTCTATCTTTAGGGAGTCATCCATTTCGATACTCAAGACAAGGAATCTCCCTAATTGGACTTGATAGACAAACATAATAGTCATTTAATTGATTTGCTCAATTTTTTTAAACTATGGACCTTTTAGATTATCTACTAATATAAGATGTTTTTTCGCCTCATGATTCTACCACATTATGCAACCTAGTATTATTTAAATATTAGATAATCACTGAGCTAATATTTGATTGCATTTTGCAATGCATGCAAAAAATCGTTGAAGAGATAATACAAAAGATATTAATAAAAATAATGGAATTTTATTAAACCAATTTGTTCGAAAAATAACAAATACATTTGACGATATCACTACACTTAAGGCACTAGATCCTAAAAGTCTCCCACTTGCCCTAGTAAGTAGATGAGTCACTAATGGTGGTAATTAGATATATGCATTCATGGTCTTTCCATGCTAATTTTAGCTTAATCTTGAGTGAAATCGAGTTGTTTTAGGAGTAAATCATGCTTTCAGTAGTTTGTATGCAAGTTTGTGTTTTGTGTTAATTTTGAGTATTTTTATATCATTTTGAAGTTTTAATGATAATTGATGCTTTAAGGATGTACTTGTGTCACGGGGGCTAGAACTTTAGCCTGGTGAGAATTTTCCTAAGTCAGCCTAGCTCTTAAAAGATGAGAATTCTCCTATGTCAGCTTAAGTCAGCCTAAGTTAGCCTAGCTCTTAAAAGATGAGAATTCTCCTATTTCTTTACTTCAAATTTTCCTAAGTCAACCTAGCTCTCAAAAGATGAGAATTCTCCTGAAAATTCTTTAAAGTACCGAAAAATATAGTGGAAGCAACTCGAAACAAAAAAGCAATGAGAGAACTAAAAAGCCATAGGAAAGTGATACATACAAGATGTTTGAGTAAATGCTCTCAATATGCTCTTTAACTCAAGAATGGAATGACTAAAAATGAAGGGGGGCCTCTATTTATAGTTGAGCTCCCTTATATCCAACGGTACAAATTGGATTATATCAATGGTTGAGATTAGTTCCCATCTAAAATAAGAAAGTCCTAAGGGATTTAAATTCTATGCATGTTTATTCTTTAGGATTTACAATAATTATCCTAGTAAAATGTAATTTACTGGAGTGTTTCAATTTAACTAGGATTCAAGTAGATTGGCCTTGAGTCTCTTCCAAGCGATAGGTCAGTCTTGACGGGCCAAATGACCTTAAGGGAACATCAAGGGTCTAAAGTATGTGCATCAATTGTGGGTTCCTTTGCGCGGCCTGTGACACTTGATCATGTATAGGGGTGAAGAGAAGGCTAAATGCACCAAGGCTTGAGGGTTGTCCAAACAAAAACTCATGCCACATCATGACATTGCTAGGTGTCGCAACGTGAGGGACTAAGATTGCAAGTAGTGGCTATGCAATGTCGTAACATGATAGAATCGATGGTGTAATGTGGAATGATTGAGCATTAGAAGGCCTCATAGTAGATTGTCCTTCTCCCAACATTGTGGTGTTTTGCTCAAATGTCATCAACCACACTTCCAAGGTAGAGACTTCTTAGTGATGATTTTTTGTGGTTGTTTTAGTTAAGCTCTTCAAGGATCTTGTCTCTTAATGATTAAATTGTCTTTAGAGATCTAGCTCTAATACCAATTATTAAGCTCAATTTCTACCAAGAGATGGGTGAATTAGTGATTAAAAATTTTGCAATAAAAATGAAAAATAAAAATTGACAATAATTTATAGTGGTTCAACCCCAATTGCCTACATCCACTACCTTAACTCTTCTCAACTAAGGATTTCCTCAATTCACTAATATGTAACCATCTAAGAATAATGTTTAATCTTTACAACACTATCTTTTGACTAGACAAGATAGAATCACTTCCCTTAAGGTTTTTTACCTAAAATTTTAAGTAAACCTCACAAATAGAGATAATACAAGATTGATTGAGTGATTAACTCTAAAAGGTAGATATAAAATAAGTTTTTCTACCATATACAAACAACACTTGAAAGAATAAATAATATTGAACTCAAAAGTGTGTAAAAGTAAAAAAAAAAAAGAGGATAAAGGATTAGATTTTTTTTACTTTTATATTTGATTGCTTGTTTCTTGTCTTCATTTAGGAGTCATTGAACCATATTTACAATCTCCAATAAGTTTGGAGATGTTAGAATCAAAGTGGAGCTATTACAACATGAAATTCATGCATTAATTATAGATTGTAGAGGACTTGTGTTGACACAAGTGTTTTGGTACCGGTACTAGTGATAACTTTAAAATATAGAGTTATCCTCAGCACTTTTAAACTAGTAATTCATGCAAATTTCGGGTGTTTGATAACAAATTTTGGAGTTTTTGTTATAATTTTATCTTATTAGCTAATATACTAAGATGAATTTGCTAATTTGATCATTTTTACACTAAAACACATTATTTTTGTAGTTTTTGAGACAACTGATGTATTGGAGGAAAAAGGTAGTCTTGAAGCTCACCTTTTAATGTTCAATGTTGTAGCATTTCCACAGCATAAGTCATGTAGAAGAGGGCTTATATATGGTCATCTTTGGATGCCCAATTAAAGGTTCATTTGACTCTAGAAATTCTCTTGACCTAGCTTAAGAATTGGGTCAGCAAAAATAGACAGCCTGCTAAGGAAATAGGAGCCCAAATCTTCCACTAAGGAGAAGAAGGCCCAAGTGTCCATAGAGGTGCCCAAATTAGCCACCCAAGACTTGGTAAAACATTGAAAATAAGCCACAAAATTCTCACATGTGACCATCCAACTCTTATCCTCATTTCAAGGTTTCTCTATCATGAATCAAGCACTAATCAAACAAAAATAGCAAAGTCATTCACCCACTTTCCTTAAAGGAAGGGTCGGCCATGTGAAGAGAGATTTTCAAGGCTCTTATTTTCTAAAAATAGTCAGCCTCTATAAGTATAAACATCCCCTATCTATTCACTCATTTCACTCATCTCTCAATCATCATGTCTTTTCCCATTCTTCATTCTTTCACTTCCCATTTGAGAAAGCAACACAAGAGTTTGAGAGAAACATTTCAGAAGTTTTTTGAGTAACAAAATTTGGTATCTTGAAGGCAATTGTGTGAAGGAGGAAAAGAACACAAGCTCAACTACGGAGAAACATCAGATTTGTCTTCTAGTTTCTTTCCCTTTTAACTTTTTATTTTGTTCTGAATTGATGAACATGATTGTTAAATATTTTCCACTTATAATTTAATTAAAATGACTTAATTTTGTTGTTGTTAGATTGATTGTATTCTCTTAGCTTAGATTATTAAAATTCTGTTAATGATGGCATGTGTTTTGGTTGCGTATTCATTCGATAAAATCATGAACATGTTATTCATGCATTATAAATGTATAGATACAATTGAATTAATTATTTAATCATAAAAATATTGCAATTAATTGACACAATATATGAATGGTGCATGTTTGATCTTTTTATGATAAATTAGGTCAAATTAGTAATAATATCGAAAAAAACTTTATTAGCTTGCATAACCTTAGGGTTAATGTGATTAAACTGTTTCAATATAGAAATATCACTATTACCTCACATAATATGATGTTTTGCTTATGAAAATTAATAAGTTATGATGTTTTGCTTATGAAAATTAATAAGTTGATTGAATATAGAAATATGCTAGAAGAACTTAATAACTAAATCGAGGTTGTCATGTCTTGCCATCTAATTGATCAATTGATTTTAATAGTCAACGTGATCAAAGACAAAATATGATAATGAAGGGCTTAATTGATTTTTTGATTTTTTCTCAAAAGACCTTTTATACCTATAAACCTTTTAAAATTATATGATAACAAGTAAATTATATTGATAAATTAAAGGTTGAATTTTTAAAGGGTAATTACACTTATGGTCACTCTAAAATGAGATTTGTCCCATTTTAGTCACTTTAATATTTTTTTCTTAATTTAGTCAACGTAATTAAGATAATTATTCAAATTAGTTAATGCTGTTACAAATTTTGTTAATCTACTCATGGATTGCTAAGGAGATACATTAGCATTTGACTTTTGACTAAAACTAGGAACCTCCTTATAATTAACTCTAATTATTATTTTTATAGTAAATCATTTTAAAACCCATGGAAAAATAGCTAATTACCATCATCCGCCTTAAGCCATTGGCCTTTAAGTGAAGAAGATGAACTTCTTCTTGTGATATATATAGCTTATCACTTTGATTAAAACCCATTATTCTAGCTACATGTGTGTACATATATGATGGATTGTTTAATTTCTTACAGAAATATCATGGCCTCTGTTTTTGATAATTGAATGAAAAGGCTTGTATATCTTCTATAGCTGTCCCAGTTTTCTTTATTACTTCCACTCTACGATTTGACAAATCGATTTGGGACTGTAAGTCTCCATTTTTGCAAGCAGCCCATTCTTTCTTAAGATCTCCCCATTGTTTTGGCCCTTTCTCACTCTTCTCCATGTAATCAATTTCTCTCTCATCTTCCGCAATTCATTTCATTCATATATATATATAATATTAGCAATCCAAAAAAAAAAAGATAAATGTACTCTGTTTTTGACATTACCAACTTCTTGAGCTGAAACTGAAGCATAGTAGCATAGAAACAGAGCTGAAACGATGAGAAAAACTGGGACGAATATGGGTTCAGCGTAAACCCAAACAGAGCGATTCATGGATAAAGTTAAAGCATCAGAAGATAGTGGTTCATGTGCACCATTTGTAGTGCCAATAAAACCTTGAAAAGGGTTGTAACTAGAAGGAAAGACCAATTTCACTAGAAGCATCTCTCTATCAGTGATAAGATTATAGGAACAAGAGATGCTACGGAGGTTCCAGATATGGCAACTCAAGCCTAGAGGAGAAAAATCATGTGGACCTGGCTCTACAATTCTTTCTGCTTATGTTAAGACTATCTCTACATGGATCATTAATTTTAGCTAATGTTAATACAGAATGAACCTCAGGAAACTTATCCTTTAGCTATAAATGTGAACTAAAACATTTTCCAGGACTTGTGTTTCATCTTCACTAATGGATGAGAAAACACTTATTTGCCATCTCAGAAAATAAAAAATAAACAACAAATAATAATAACAATTAATTATAAAAATGGATTTACTTTTTTTCCAAGCTCGGCCCTATTTAAGGTAAATCTGGGCTCGACCCAACTAATCTATATTTGATTTTTTAGATTAATTTTATTTAAAAATAAATTTTAAAAATATAATATACTAAATGCACTTAAAAATATTAAAATAAATTTTTTAACACATTCAAAATACATTAAAAAGTTTTAATATTAAAATACTACCATAAATATAATAAATATTTTATTGTATTAAATATAATTTTTAAAATTATATTTTAGGTTGAGTTATTTAGGTGGATAAATTATTATATTAAATATATAAAATTATTATTTAATTTAATATATTCAGGTCGGAATAGATTAAGTTCGGGCCAAAAAATATTATATAAGGCTAACTCATATAGAAAATAAGTTTTAAATTTTAACTAAACTCATTTTTCTGAGTTGTATATTTGGTCGAAAACTCTCTTATTTTATTTTTCAGACAAATGTTTCGAATAGAGGAATAATCAGACTCACGAGCAGGTGTAATATATTTTAAATTATAATTTATTATTAACAGAAATTATAATTAAAAGGACGAAAATTAAGATTCCTGCAGCTTAAGGTTGAATCATCGGAAATTGGAAAGATTGATTAAGCGAGGTTGTGATGTAGAGGGTGGATCTCTCGCTAAAACGCCTTGTGATCTCCCCAAACAATTTGGCGAGAAAAACCCAAATAAAAAAAAAAAAGGCATCTATGTCCTTTTAGGACAGCTGTCAAACAAATACAGGATTCTTTTTATATATATTGGTATAGATTAATAGAAACATTCTTCTCTTTCTTTTTCAATCATTCTCTCGTTTTTGTGCCACCCATGTCTCCTTCGGCTTTCAATGCAATACAGAAACTATTTCAACTTCATAGCTCTTTTGCTAATCCCAAAATGTAGGCAAAAAGAACACAGGATTTCATTTGCTTCCTCTTTAATTAATGATCTTTTTATATTTAACCCATTTTAAAATATCCCATTCTGCTTCAATTTTCAACCTTCAGAAGCCTTGGGGTTTCTGAATTTTCCCAGGTATTATTGGCTCTTTGATCCTTTCTTCCAAATTTATAATTTGAGGATTTTGAGCTTTGCTTAGAATTCCTTCTTTTATTTTATTTTAATTAGCAATTCACCACTCAAAAACTCCCCATTGTTGCCTTTCAGGTATTGGGTTGATCTTCTATTGCTTGGTCTCTCTTTCATTTAATTGTACCCCTAAGGTGAGTTTACAGTTAAATTTTCTGATGAATTTATTTGCTTTGCATACATTGTGTTGTTTTGTTTCTAATTTTATCTTATTTTTAAACAGATTGGAAATTGAGAATAAATAGGTTTTTACATAGAGAGAGAGAGAGAGAGATGGGGCGTGGAAAATTGGAATTTGGAGTTAGAGTTTGGAAATTTATGGTGGTATCAGTTAAAACAAGTTATAGATTGGTTTGGAATCATCCAATATTTGTTGGTTTGGTTGGTTTTATTATATATTTGTATAGATCTTTTCCTTTCATGTTTTCAATTTTGGTGACTGCATCTCCTGTTTTGGTTTGTACTGCTGTTTTGCTTGGTCTTCTTTTGAGTTTTGGGTCACCAAACATACCCGAAATAGATGAAAAGGAAAAAGAAAAAGAAGAGAAAATTAGTCATAAAGTTTCACCATTGAAAACTGGAGCTACAGAAGGAAATTATGTAGTTGAGAGAGATGTTGATCATGGTGATTTTGTTGTAGAAAGACATGTAGGTGAGAGGAGGGGTATAGTAGAGAATGCTTATGGGAAAGTTAGTTTGGCTGATAATGAGGTTACTGAAGTTGAGGAAGACGATAGTTCCATTTCTTATAAGATGTTAGTTGATGAGCGTATGGGTATTGATTGCGACAATGGAGTCATTCAGGGAATGTCGAATGATTTGTTGTCCCAGAAGAGGGAAATTCTGCCGGAGATGCTGGGGACTGAAGATGTATTTAGTAAGAGGGAGCCTGTGGCAGATGGGGTACGTGATAGGAATCTTGAAGTGGACCATAGTAAATTTGCAGGAGCTTTCAGTGATGTACTAAAGGGTGATGAATTGGAATCTTCTCTCATGTCATCTTGGAAACACGATGTGGCCAACGAGGATGATGATGATGATAAATATTTGGATTCTGGTTCTGATGGCACTGAGAATTCCTCTCCTGATGTTTCGGTGACAGATATAATCCCGGCGCTTGATGAGTTGCATCCGCTTTTAGGCTCAGAAGCACCACAGCCTGCTCTATTATCAGTTGATTGTTCGGATGCTGTGTCAGAGAGGTCCCATGGTAGTAGTAATGGAAGTGTTGATTCATATGAGTTAGAGAACCAGAGGGAGGAAGAGGGAAAAGGATCAAAGACAGATAATGAGGATGAAAGTAAATCTGCAATTAAATGGACAGAGGATGATCAGAAGAATCTCATTGACTTGGGGACTTCAGAGCTTGAAAGAAACCAACGATTGGAGACTCTTATTGCAAGGAGAAGAGCACATAAAAACATGAGGTCAATGAATGAGAAAAATCTGATAGACTTAGATGGTGCTAATATTCCCTCACACATCACAGCGATTTCTACAAGACAAAACCCGTTTGAACTTCCTTATGATCCCTGTGAAGACCTAGGATTACCTCCCATTCCAGGGTCTGCCCCATCCATTTCACGGCCCAGAAACCCTTTTGATCTTCCTTGTGACTCAAGCCAGGAAAAACCTGATCCTGAAGGAGTCAATTTCCAAGAAGATTTTTCAGGTTTTAATCAAAGGGAAACTGTTCCCCAAAGAGAATCCATGTTTCGGAGACATGAAAGCTTCCATGTGGGACCATCATCTTTTGTCGTTCCAAGACAGGAGCTTAACTGGAAACCTTATTTTGTTCCAGAGCGGTTAGTAACAGAAGGAGCCTCATTCCAGAGGCAGTCAAGTGAAGCTAGTGAGTCGAAGATGAGTTCTGTTCCTGATACGGAATCAGTCAGTTCAATTCTGGATGAGGACAAGCAGCCAAATGTTTCTCAAGAAACTGAACCAATCTTGAATGAAGATCATTCTTCTGTCCATGATGAACAAGAAAGCCAATCATCTGGGGAAGTTGAGTCTGTTAATATTCTCCTAGCTGAGAATAGAGATGTTCATCATGATGTGGTTGAGATCATTTTGGGAGATGGAGAAAATCAGCTGGGAACGGAATCAAATTTGTCTGGAGCTACACCAATTTCTCTTATGGAATTCAATTCCAGTGAAATTCATTCTAGAACAGAGATGGTAACAGAGGATTCTAGCAGTAGCTCAAGTTCGTCGTCGTCGTCGTCATCATCATCTTCATCAGAGACAGATGAAGAGATATCTGATGTCAAGGAAGAAGGTTTTGCAAGTTTTGAACCCAGAGATCATGAAACTGAAGAATTTGGCTTTTCTATGCAACCTTCATTTGAGGAATCAGAGTCCCATTCTACGAGTAGGGCTGTGGATGATAATCAACGTAGGGAGCCTGTTTATGATTCTAGTCCTCCATCGCTCGAGAAATTCCTCTCATTTTCGTCTGTCCCTTCCAACACACTAGCTGAGATATCTAAAATGGTTTCGCCCTTGATGCTGGTTGAGTCTACTGATGAGGGACTGAAAAGGCATGGCGAAACAACTGAGCCAAGTACTACTACTTTCCAAGAAATGCATGCAGCATCTTCGGATTTATGTAGTGAAAATGAACGAAGAGCAACAGATATGCTGGAGAACAGTATAAATGTTGTTAAATCTGTGGATTCACCACGGGTTTCTTCAAGTTCTTCTGATCATAATGTGGTTGAATATTTTTCGACAGATGCTGGGTCATCATCTTCAGATGAGGAATTGGGGAAGGATGTAGGTAGGCTTGCAATTGATAAGGAAAACACTCAGCTTGAGCAAGTTCATATCTCTAGTTCATCAGAGGGCAGTTTTATGCCTAAGGAAGACCAAATGCATTCATCAAACTCTTTTGCAAGTCTTGATGTTGATCACCACCATTATAAGAGTGGGGAGTTGTCTTCCACAGGTTTGACTCATGAGCATACGCCTTCCGGTGATGCAAGTTCGTCCACAGCAGCGGGATCAGGTCATGTATCGGTCGCTCAAGTTTCACAAGTTCATTCTTCAAAGGCTAACATCAGGGAGGAGCATAAAAAGGAATCTAAAATGGATCAAGCCCAATCACCAAGTTCTGACTCAGGAATTGATGCTGGTCTCAACCGTGGTATAACCGCGGAGGAAATTTCTTCAGAATCTAGTTATCAAGATGTGCCTTATAGAGAAGGTTCTTCACCAGAATCAGACAAACAGCTGTTGTGGCATGATACAGATATGGATGAACATGATAAGGTCAAGGTAAGTTATGCAAGATGAACGACTTCTATCAACTGTCTTTCAAATTCCTTCTTCAATAATTTATTTCATTTAATTAATACCAGATGCTTTTCTTGGCCTCGTAAGATCAAGTTCTCCCTGCCTTTTTCTTTCTTCTTTGCGAGCTCAGAGTTTGGTAGGAGCAAAATGATAATCTATCCTCCCCCTCCCCCTTATTTTTCTGTTTCTTTCTTTATCTACAAAAGAAGTGATGGCTGTACACAAATAACCTTTAATCCTAGATATTCCAGCTCAAGGAAAGAGTTGACTTGAAAGCAATGATATTTTTGTGTCAAATAGTGATGTTGAAATAGTTAATTAAATATGCATGATTTGATACTTATATATTTACGGCTAATTAGGATTTCTTTGCGAGGTGGTTGATTTTCCCAGTATAAGATGTTTATATTGCATGTATGCTTAAATACTGTGGCTTTCACATGCGCACTTTTCATTCTCCACGAGTGAGCTTGGACAACATGGTAATACGGTTCCCTGCATTGCAGTCAATGTATCTTAGACTTTACAGTATTTGGGTGTCCTTGTGTGACTACGTGGTGTAATTATATTAAATTGCTGATATTGAAACTAAATGGAACGACTCTGATTGAGGAAATTAGTTCACCTGAGGGATCTCATATTGCCTATTCTGAATGTGTGTTGTTACAGGAAGATATGAAGGCGAAGACTAATGCAGTGCTGCCAGTTCTTGAAGCAAGATCAGCAGAAGATATTTATTTGTCTTTTAAGCAACTTCATGAAGGAGTCGACATTGAGGAAGCAACTGTTCTGAGTATGATCGAGAAACCGCCAGATCATGGAGGTAACAAATCAAAATTACCTGTTTTCGAGGCAAGGTCTCTGGAGGATATACATAAAGCTGTTCGACAACTTCCGGAATCTAATCCAGCTGAGCCGCCACATTCTTCAGGCTCAAAGAATGAATCATCAAAAGATACGAAAACTGAGACTAATCTGGTGCTGCCTATTCTTGAAGCAAGATCAGCCGAAGATATTGATTTGGCTTTTAAGCAACTTCATGAAGGAGTCGACATTGAGGAAGTAATTGTTCCAAGTATGATCGAGAAACTGACAGATCATGGAGATAACAAATCAAAATTACCTATTGTTGAGGCAAGGTCTCTGGAGGATATACATAAAGCTGTTCGACAACTTCCGGAATCTAATCCAGCTGAGCCGCCACATTCTTCAGGCTTAAGGAATGAATCATCAACAGATATGAATACTGAGACTAATGTGGTGCTTCCAGTTCTTGAAACAAGGTCAGCAGAAGATATTGATTTGGCTTTTAAGCAACTTCATGAAGGAGTCAATGTTGAGGAAGTAATTGTTCCGAGTATGATTGAGAAACTGCCAGATCTTGGAGATAACAAATCAAAATTACCTGTTGTTGAGGCAAGATCTCTGGAGGATTTAGACAAATCTATTCAACAACTTGCGAAACCTAATCCAGCATATTCTTCAGGCTCAGGCTCAAAGAATGAATCATCAAAAGATGCGAAGACCGAGACTAATGTGGTGCTGCCAGTTCTTGAAGCAAGATCAGCCGAAGATATTGATTTGGCTTTTAAGCAACTTCATGACGGAGTGGACATTGAGGAAGTAATTGTTCCGAGTATGATTGAGAAACTGCCAGACCATGGAGATAACAAATCAAAATTACGTGTTGTCGAGGCAAGATCTCTGGAGGACATAGACAAAGCTATTCAACAACTTCCGAAATCTAATCCAGCTGAGCTGCCACATTCTTCAGTTTCAAGGAATGAACCATCAAAAGATATGAAGACTGAGACTAATGTGGTGCTGCCAGTTCTTGAAGCAAGATCAGCAGAAGATATTGATTTGGCTTTTAAGCAACTGCATGAAGGAGCTGATGTTGAGGAAGTAATTGTTCCAAGTATGATTGTGGAACCACAGGATGACACAGATAACAAATCAAAATTACCTGTTGTGGAGGCAAGATCTCTGAAGGAATTACATAATGCTGTCCAACAAGGCCTGGAATCTGATCCAGCTAAGCTGCCACATTCTTCAGGTGTAAACAATGCTGGTGGATCAAGACCTTGAAGGTAAGAAGGCAAAAACTCATGACTCAAGTTCCAGCTCTAGCTCTAGTTCCAGTGATAATGAATGAAAGCAACAAAACATAGTTCAGAAAGTTAGAAGAGAGTTTTGTGGTTTCAGTTTTCTTCTAACCCTCCTTTTTGGAGATGAGATTTTGGGTTTTCTAGCTTGGTTACCATAATGTTTTTGATTAATGGTAGTCAAAGTTTTGTTGAATTTAAGTAAGGGAGTTAATTGATTTTGATCCTTTATTTATGTGAAATTATATGAATATTTGTTATGCAAGTGGTGCAGGTTTCAATTCTATCATATTGTCATACTGTTGCTTTCTCATTTTTTTTTTTTTGTCTCTCCTTCCAAAATGTACATGTATACTGTTATATCACATACCACTATTTTATCATAATATTTGCAACTTCTTTCTAAATTCCGACTTGTTTCTTGTAAGCAAACTTGATACCGAACCCAAAGAGAGAGAACTATTGATTTTACCTTCTCTCAAGTTAGTTACCTTAGTTTTTAAGGACGACAATAGATCACATATCTTTAATTTTTGTAAAAATAGAAATTAAATTTGCAAATCCATTTATTATCCGCATTAAATTTAAGTAATAGTATCCAAATTATTTGCTGAATATTCGAATCAATTAAATACTTGCATTTAGTAATTATAAAAAAACTTTTAAATAAAAGTTTTTAAAAGTAAAGCAAATAATAGATTCATATATCCAAATCTGCTGTTTGCAAAAGTATAGTAAATTTGAATATCCATAATCCGATTATGCAAAAGTAAATGATTTTGAATAATAGATTAATATTTGCATCTTAATTAAAACATTCAAATTCAAAAATCATCCGACACTATCCCTGAGTTTTTCCATGGTACAGACTACTTGGTTCAAATTGTGGTAGAAAGTTTTAGTAATTTGAGGTATGTTCCAACTCAATTCAATTTGAGTTATTGTTCACAATAATAAAAAAAATTATTTAGAAATATATAAACATAAAAGAAAACTTTTGTAACATTTGAATGTGTAAAATGAATTTCCATGTCCAATTCATGAACACTCAGCAACTTTAATCCTGTCTTTTCCGTTAGGAAAGGGTAAAAAATTGCTAGCTTCATATTAGAAGGCTTTTACAGCTCCAATTCTGTTGGCCATTTTATGAGAGATACTCCAAGTCCACAGGCAAAACTTTACCAGATTTCATTACATGTTATGGTTTGAAAACTGTGCCTGAAACTTATTTGGACAAGAGTATGGCTGTATAGGGATATGATCCTTTAATGATGTGAAAAGAATTTTAAAGTATAAATTATATCTATGATGGATACATACCAACCTTCAACACTCTCAAGTCCGGTGACATTGGTCATATGTAAAGCATCAGGACATATAACTTATACTCCAAATCAGCCAATTTGAATGACGCATATCAGCTCATCCAACAAGATTAATCAGTTCACTACCACTTAAATCTCTGATACTTTGACCATTTTGAACAGATTCAGGCTTGAACTTTCTGGGAGAGATCAAGTTTATATCAGTGGAGGCTAGGTTTTATGACATTTGGAAAGAGATCTCACTATGTGGTCGGATCAACAGAGCATGAAATTTTAACAAGTATTTACATTGAGACAGTCAACAATCAAACAAAAGCATGCTAAGAGGAATTCTACCCCATTCTGTTGAACATGCACTTAGAAATCAGTTCGATATCTACGCTATGCAAACCTTAGTGGATAACTCCAAAATGAATCTATATATAATGTCAGTACAGAAAACAAAGAGACAAGAAATGAACTATGGCCGTATGGTCCTACTGCTTTTGCTTTTTCTGTGCCGGCTCTGAGGAAGTCCCAGTCTGCCAAATAAAAAGACAAAAACAAACTAGGTATAATGTTCCTCAAGAATATCCCAATAAGAGACAGAAATGAACAAGAATTTAAGATTCCAAATACAATCGTTACATGCAAGGTGGTAAACTAAAGGAGTAGAGCATAGATAATGGACTTTAAAACCAAAAGCATAACAGAAGAATGCAACAGCACTCAAGGCACACCTTGAACACCCAAATACCAATTTCCTACTCCTCCAAACTCTTACTAATAATAATGACCATAATGTTTAGGTCCATAATAAGATACAAAAGGGCATTCTTACCATGGTTGAAAGTTGTTCGCTGATGTAAGTCAATGATCTCAACAGAGCTTCAAGTGTGTCTTTAGTCAGCTGAAATTTCACTTCCCTCTCTCCTGAAGGAGACTTGATATAATCTTGAAGCTGCCCGCAGGGATGAGAAAAGAAATAAGTCATTAACCACTTGTAAGAAATAAGAATTTACCAACTTAAATGGATGAGAAACTTGATTGTGGCAAAGAAGTTCTCATTAGAAGAAAGGCCTCATTCATCAAAGAACCAAAATAATTATTTCAATGACACAGGTGATGCAGGAGCTTAATTTTAAAATATTTTATTTTATTTTATTTTATTATTTCAGTTTATTTTATAATATTTAGTTTAAAGTATTAGGAATCTTTTTTGGATAGCTAGATTATTATTTCTTGAGGTTAAGTCTAGGATTAATAATAAAACTTTATTTGAAAGAAAGTCTAGTTACTTTGCTTGCAATGAAGTCTATTCAATATATGCTGTAACAGATTTACAGAAACAGTTTTTTTTTTTTTTTTCTGATTTTTTTCCTTTCAATTAATAAGAAACTTAGAGGCTTTCTATAACACTAAGTTCTCTAGTGTTCAATATTCTCTCTTAACCACATCACCAGGATTTGTAGCTGGCCTTTGTTTTAAGAGCATGGATACCCTTCCTACAAAGTAACACACAATTAGGAGATTTTATGCACAATAAACAGGATTTACTCCTTGCTTTCTTGGCAAAATAAAATTGACAATGTTCTACATTTACCATCTCCAATTATCATAGCAAAAAAGTTGGAAAAATGGAATACAACATGCAAAAGTCTCAACCTATCAGGCTTAGCAAAAAAATAAGCCCAAACCAAAATGTAAGACCAGAGTCTTCATTAAGAGAGCCCAACCAATTTGATGTAGTAAATGAGCAATTGGCCAAGTACTATGGATCAAACAATTTAAAGGGAGCAAGTAATGGTAACCAGCAGTAAATAAGCATTTATTAAACAATCCTATATCCTCCTTTGTGTATTCTTATATCTAAAGTTGGAATGAAAATTCACACAAGAATCAAAATGGTCCCAATCAATAAAATCAAAGCGTACCAGCCTAATGAAGACCTTAATCGGACACTATTTATGTGCATTTAGAGCAGCAGCTGACACCTTATATTGTCCTAAAGCTGATTAGTAAGAACAAGGAAAGGTAGGAAGAAGGACATTAGAATTTTTTTCCCTTTTCTATTTTCCCCTTCTTGGATGTGGAGTAGCTGGAAGGAGAGCCATAGAAAAGCATTTCCATAAACAGAGGACAGACTCCAGAGCATGTTTTTATCTGGTCATAACAACATGAAACTTATTTTGTCGATTTTCCCAGTGCTCTTAAAGTCTAAGCATCATTAATTCTCTAATAATTCTTGTTACTCTTCCACTAGAAGTTAATAATAGCACATAGAATTTTGGAAGAACATTATGTCTCTGTGTTGGCGACATGTAAAATGTTCCTCAAATAAGTTCTTTCTGAATATCAGAAAAAGGGAACCATTCTGGTGTTCACAATGGAGTCTAGATGGTTGTTGCCATACACGATTCACATACCTTAAGATGGATAATAGCAGCTTTATTGGCTGGCGCTGAGTTGAGATTCTCCATGGTCCATGTCATTGACTTAAGCCAGGGTAAAACTTCCTATAACCAAATTAAATAAGACACATCAAGAAATATATAAAATGAGCCAGAAAGAAATAAAGTGTGATAGCTAATTCATTTACATATTTTTGGCTTAAGAAATCTGATGTGGTTTAAGGAGAAAACAACAATAATCAATAGAATTAGGGTGAACAAACGATATTAGTTAAATGGCAGAAAGAGGGTAATAAGCATTCCAATAAAGCTAATTAAGTCTCAATCAAGAATTGAACCCAAGTAGGAAACTCAGACCAGCTGCCATATCAAAAGAAATAGCATTCTTACATTTATGTGTGTACAGGCAAGTCAGAACTTTCAACTATTTGAGAAAGGAGACGAATATACCTTTAACCAAAATAAATTATACCGAACTCCTTTCCTTAACACAAAGATAACTTTTAATAAGAAGCATGTGTTTGATTTAGACTAATTGAGGATTAATGGTAATGTGGGGGAAAAGTTGCTGCACAAATTTCATCATTGCAAGGAAAGAGACAGTAATCCAAGAGGTAGCTGGAAAAGGGAGATGATTAGTTGACGAGTACAAATACATGAAATGATATGAACATTAACTAATTATATTTAGATTTATTGAAGAAGAAACTAAAGAACAAATAAGAAGTTTTATATACCAGATTGTCTGGAGGACCAGCATCCTGTTGCATTAGCAAGGGAGCCAGGCGAAAACCAGCTGCATCAGCAATGATTGGTGAAGCCCCAAAATCACCAAGATTAGTGCTGGTACTAGGATCATCTTGACGAGGCCACAAGGAATTTGGAATATCAGAAGATGGCAATGGTGTGAAAGATGGTGGTGTGTTTGCCTTTATCTGACAGGAAACACTGGTCCTTGGCAATGAATGTGGATGCTGGATAAGATGAATATCAACAAGGCATTACAACCAAAAAATTAAATAAGATGAGAATTAGGAGGGGGGAGAAGAAGAACCATTACATTACCTTGCAAAACCAGCTTTCAATAGATATTGTAAACAGTCTAAAACTATTAATTAGAGTATATTACATTTACATCAGAAAGCTTAGCTATAAAAATCACTCTCATCTTTTAAGAAAAATATTTCCTAAACCTTTTTGGGACAAATTGCAACATCCTAGATCTTTTGGATTTGTGTGAAAGTAACAAGCCATTAATAAATCAATAATATAGCCTCTACATACATTGAATAAAAGGTTTTGAATTCAATTTGAATAACTATCACAAAGATCCTCAAGGTGAAACACTTATTGCAGCTTGTAACGACCCCTGAATAGAACAGCTGTGTAAAAGTAACAAGTCGCTAACGAATCAGCTTGTATGTCCCCAATTCACATTGACTGTAAGGCACTGAATTCTGTTTAAACCACAATCATAAGTTGCCTAAATATTGCAAACAATATTAATAATAAATAACAACACCCAAATCACCAACTCGCATTAGCATAGCAGTAAACAGGCATGTAGAATTTTTTTTTTTTTTGAACAATTATGAAATAAGTTACTACTTACCTGTTCTTTTGCTAGTTCTTCCTTCCATTGACTCTGATATTTCTGCAACAATAGAACCAGAAGACTTTGCAAATCAAGTGACAAATCAGGCGGAAACAGCTTCAAAAGATCATCGCCATTGAAATTTTCATGTACAGATTTCCTGATAAGCAATCGAAGGCATGCCAATACCTATTCACCACATTTTTCGACATATTATTATTCAAGTATCAATTATCACTACAACATCAAGAAAAGAAAATCATTTATCAATTGCAATAAGCCTATAATCTAATTTAGTCTCCGGTAGATTATCACTTCACATTTTCAAAAAGAAAAAAAAAATCAAAAGCAAGAAGTTAAAAGTAAAGTGTATATTTAGTTATAAAAATAAATAATAATAGCAAAAATAACAAACAATTTTAAAACGCGGAATCCTTTTAATGTTTAACTTCCAAGTTTCAAGGTTTAACACTTCAAACAAAAACTACACTAAAACAAAGCAAAGAAAGAAGCGTGTTTGGTTGCAGAGAAAGTGCGAAGGAAAAAAAGAAGGAAAATTACAGGGTCGAGGTCGGGAAGGGAAGGGAGCGAAAGGAGAGATTGAAACCGAGACTTGTCGGGCGGGCGAAGACCGGACCTTCGTGTTTTCCATAGTGTTGTTAAAATTTGGTCAAGAATTTGCTCTACAGATGAAAGCTTGTGCAGTTGAAGATACAACGTGTCTTCCGCCATTTTTCTTTTCTTTTCCTTTTTTCCCCGTCGTCTTGGCTTCAGGTTATGAGGTTCAAACGACATGTTTAGGACTTGACCCGTTTTTATTAGGGTGGGTAACATTGTATCCAAATACCAAGTTCTTGGGCTTAATCCAATCAAACAGACTCTATTTGATTCTTTTTCTTTTTCAAAAAAAATCCCGGAAAAACTATAGATATGATTTAATTATTAAAATTCAAATTTTTAAATTTTTAATAAAAGTAAGGGTAAATTACATCATTAGTCACAAACTATGAGTAAATTATCGTTTTAGTCACTAAACAAAAAAAGTTACAATTTGATCACTAAACTATTCAAAAGTTTTATTTAAGTCATTTGGGCTATTAAAATTGATGTTATATAGTTTTCTCTATTCGCACTATATGCACCAATCGAAAGCTCTCTTTCTCTTTCTCCTTTTCTTCTACAATTTAGTTTTCTTTCATTAAACAATTTTGGATATCACAAATCTGCAAACCAAAATTCAAACAACTTTTTTCTCCAATCTTTAACTAACTGTCAGATTGACTTAGATTTAAGGTATGTTTTCCTACTCATCGATGGATACTGATTCATTATACCAATCATCGAATCGTCGTTTAGAGCGTTGGCGAAACATTTTAGAAAATCTTAACAAACTAGTGACTTAAATAAAAAATTTTGAATAGCTCAATGACTTAAATGAAAACTTTCGAATAGTTCAGTGACCAAAACAAAAACTTAACTATAGGTTAGTGACTAATGGTGTAGTTTACCCTAAAAAGTAAAAGCAGATTAACCTACGTGAGAGTCATTCTTCTCAAACCCATGCCATTTTCATCATCTTGTAACAGTTGGATGATTGTCAAAGGGGCCTTCTGTATGATACACACCCCATATGGTCTACCCAAAACAAGACTTACCATCCCATCCGCGGCGCAATTCCCTTTACGATAAATATGGACTACTTACACCTCCTATTTCCGTCTAAACATGGCCACGATTACACGCATTAAGGCATTTGGTTATGGCATTACTGATTCTTTTATCCAATAAATGTACATCCAAATTGTTTGTCTCTAGGATAACTTTCCTCAAACCCATATCCCATGCACAACTCAAGGCATCGTAAATTCCCCATAATTTTGCATCACCAATTATACATGCTCCACACCGTCGTATGAACTCCATAACCCATTGGCTATTACTATCCCATGTAATCCTCTCAACGGAAGCCAACTCCCCAATGGTCGTTGTTGCAGCATCAATGTTCACCTTATACCAACCACATGAAAGTCATTCCCCTCTAATTAGTCGACTAACTCACTACCCTCTATTCACGTGTAACAATGTTGTTGTGCCAGCGCAGTTCTTGTCTCATCTCTCATCTAAAGCTTCTCGTAAGCACTCGTTCAACTTCCACATAGTTTGGTTCAAAGATCATCTTGTTCTTTCTAAGCCAAAGGTTCCAACAAACAAATCCAAAGAGTAGATCCCCATCCTTAGCCTCCTTTGCAAAATATGCAGTTAACTTGAATATTTACAGGAATTCAATCATTGAGCTCCAATGACATAAACTCAGTCGACTTACTTTCTTCAACCACGCACCCCATATCGATTGAGCCACAAAACATTGACATAGCTTATGGTTAATGTCTTCAACAACATTCTCACAAAAAACAAAATATGGGTGACTCGCAATATGCCTCCTCATGTGTTCGCCCATTAGTTAGCAAGTGTCAATGACAAACTAGCCAGAAAAAATCTTGGACCTTTTGTGGTCCTTGAAACTGCTAGACTCGTTTCCAGTGCACACCACTGCTATATCCAACCTCTTCCATTACCATATCATATGTTGATTTAGTCGAGAAACAATTATCATGTTAGGACGAAACTGAACTTAACGAAACAACACAAAAGCACAATTGGTATTATTACACACAAAAAATTAATTCGAAAATTATAGAAAACCCAATAACACAATAAATCAACAATCAATGCACATAAACATCAACTTGTGACGAATTTTTGGATGGTATCCAGATAATTATGGGCTTAGATGTTCGCATATATTTGGAAGAGCTATCTCTTAGCTTTGAAATGCTCTTTGAATCAATCGATTTCGAGTTCGGAAGCTTAAGTCATGACTATTTTAGTGAAGACTACATGAGTAGAATTTCTAGATGGGATTATTATAGAAATTGTGAGTTTTCAAGTTTTTTATTCGAGTTTATATCATATTGGGTTCAAGTTTTAGGCTTAAATTGTATTATATATGAGCCCAATATTGTATTTATTAAGTTTTATTATTTTATTATTTATTTATTCCAAATTTTGGATAATTTTTAAGTAATTTAAGTTATTTAGGAGTTTTATGTTAATAAGAAAGTTTAGTTTAAAACTACTTGTTATTTAGATTAACTAGAGTTTCGATATACTCGAGAGTTTTATTTATATGTACTTAGCTAACCTATATAAAGGTCTATTCATTGTACAAAATGAATTCATTCATTATTCACTTTGAGTTAATAAAATTCTCTTTAAGTTTTCTTTTAAAAATTCTCTTAAGTTTTCTTTTAGAAGAGTTTTAACAATCTTTTTAGATTGTGGGAATCATCTTCAAGCTTTTTCTTACCAAATTTCTTTCTTGGAGGGGAAATTAGAGTTTTTTTGAAAGAGATTGTGGATTCCTCAGGTTTCCAAGGCTCCTTAAGACTTCTACACGCCATTTTTATCTTCTTCCATCTATTTGTTGGATCTGGTGCCCTAAGTGTAGTATATTCACCTGTAAACTTGTAATTTTTTTGAATAGATTAGTTAATAAAACAAATTCATTGATCACATTAATATTTTGTACAATTTTTCTCATATGGTTTTTGCACACAATGGAAAATGAAATCAAATGTTGCTCATTGGTTGTCTAATGTTTAAACTAATACTAAGCGTGTTACGTGGTTGGAATGTAATATGGAAAAAACAACTTATATTAGTAACGAACCTAAACATTTCCTTAGTCTAATCGAAAATGAGCAATCCAATTGAAAGACTAATATGTCGTCTATCAAATCCAATTGGAGAGATGCTTTCTTTTGAGCATTGGAGTAGATGACTTCTAGAAGATAGTGACATAGTTGTGACTATATGGACTAACAGTAAATCAAGCTAGACCCAAGAAGAATAGATCCTAAATCTATTTGTGGATTTATTCACTTTTTACATTCATAGTGTGACATACCTAAATCCTGAATGGATGACAAACTATGTATGTGTGGCTTGTACACTTTGATGTAAGTAAAATCCTGAGTTTGAATAGATAAGTAATCGAAAGCTGGTGCATTAAGTGTACGACTTCTGAAGTATGTAGCGTCACTTACAACAGTGGAATTCCTAGCTCGAGACATGGGTAAATGATATCCTCTCATTGGCATTACATGGTTGATGAAAAGTAAACATGGCCACGAGTCATTCGTCTTTGTGATGGATGACTGGAATACTATTTGATAGTAGTTGACTTTTCATTAAGGAAGATGTAATGGTTACCATGAGATAAAATAGGATCATATCGGGAGAACGAATATTATTCTAAAGATATTAAGGATCTCCTATAAAAGTAACACACTTATGACAAGATCATTGGACAAGCACTGATCGAGTTGCTTTTGTAATGCTATGTCGTTGGGGAGAGCTCAGTCACGATACTATAGTGGAATGACTTCGTTGCTAAACGAGTTTGTAATTAATAAGAGAAAAGCTGAAACTTAATTATAAACCATTTTATCCTCAATTGTATATGTTTAATCGGTCCCTCCGCTAGCTCGTTGAAACTAGAAATGAGTTTGCATGTTGAATCAAATGAACAAAAATGAATAGAAATGGTAAAATCGAGAAATAGGAAACATTTGAGAATGATTACGGTTTTCTCCAAAATGAAAAATGAAGAAATGAAATCATTTGAAAATGAATGTGATTTTCTCCAAAATAAAAATGAAAAATAAAATTTGAAAATGAGTTTATATTTTTGAACTAAATGAAGTTTGAAAATGGAAATAAATCATTTGGTCATAGTAAATTGTTAAAGCAGAAATATTAAATATATTTATCATAGATTCTTGTATGGTAAAGTCGTCATGATTTTAACGGAATTAGAACTAGGTTGAGAAAATTATTTAATTGGAAATATATTGAAGTTTATTTTTGGGAAATTGAAAAATAAACATTGGGTTGGATCAAATTATAAAGTATTTGGTTAAAAGCTCGAGAAGTACTTGTAATTGGACCCTATATGAAGAGACCCAAAAGCCCCTTATGTTATAAGGTGGGATGGCAAACCCTAGTATTATTAACTAAGGTTCTGCCCCCTACATCCTAATTAAACTAGGAGTTAGTTTTTCAAGTTGAAATAAACTTCTACAATTCAATAAGGGTTCTAGCTTCTCCCCTTATAAATATATGGCACCAGTAGGACTATTGGCAAAACTTTCAGATATCAGTATTTTACCGAAAAATAAAGAGACTTTTATTCTCTAATAATTAAATATAATTTTTAGAATAAAAATTCTACCGGTTTCTATTTGAGAAGAAATTTTCGTTTTAACCTAAAAGAAAAGAAAACTATTTTCTAGTTCTGTATTTGATTCGAATCGTTTGAACCCATACTCGAAATAGTTTGTGGTATGAGAATAATGGAGAATATTGTTTGGTTGAAATCCGGGAACGACAAGGATCTATCTATTTGAAAATACAAGTGCGAATTTGGTCTACGATTTATTGCTACAATATCACAAACTAGGTCGGTGTTCAAAATTTAATTTTTTTGATGTGCAAGAAAATTGTTTTTGAACCGGATTTTTTCTAACACTATCTTCTTTATTTTATTTTGTTCCTTTTTAATTATTTAAATATTTGATTTATTTAATTATTTTTTCTATCTTAATTATTTATTTTAGTTGCTTCATTTAATTTTTTTAGGTCTGATTTGGATTTGTTTGCGTTTCAGGTTGTTTTAAAATTCAAGTTTCTTTGCTATCATTTAGAGCCCAAAATCAAATTCGCTACTTGGATAAACTTGTGATCCTCTTCCGAACTCATCTATATCAATATCTTACATCTATATGTTTAGATTGAGCATAAAAAGTTGAATTCTTAGCAAAATGAATAACACTTTAGATATCACAATGTTGATAAATGTACCTATATTGTAGTAAACATGTAATTATTTTCTATGCATTTGAACGATGAATAAATAAATTTAATTTCACATTTCACTATTATGTCTTTTGTATTTTTGAATTTCATGTTTTGCATGCATAGCAAAATTGTGACAAACAAATATTAGCTCATTGATTGTCTATGATAAGTGGCACTGTAAAAACGTCTAAGTTGTGAGAAAGATAACTTACTTCAGTAGACAATCTAAACGAGTCCATAATCCTGTAAAAGAATCAAAGTGAGCATTTGATTCAAATATTTAGAATGATTATTATTTCTTCTACAATTCCAATTGGGGAGATTACTAGTTTTGGCTATTAGAGCAGTTGACTCCAAGGGTAGAAACATAGATGTAATCATTGGAAGAATTATACATTGGACTGGACCCAAGATGAATTAATTTTGAATCGTTTTTTGAATTAATTCACTTGTGATGTTCATGGCGTGATTTACCTAAATCCTGAGTTAGTCACTAACCATGTGTATATAAACTCATGTGCTTTGATATAAGTGGAGGCTTATGTTCTAAAGATGATCGAGTCCATAGCCGATATGTTGGGTACATGACTTGTGTATGACATGGCTTTTCTAGCAAAAATGGAATTCATAGCTCGATTAAAAAAGTCAACAATATCCTCTCATTGGCATTGTGTGGATTGATGATTATGGAACGTGATCACGAGTTGTTTGTTCTCGAATGAGCAATTTGTCACAGTCATGTATTGATAGTGTTTATATTAAACATTAAGAACACACACATGATAAGGTCATCAGACAAAGCATTTGGATGAATTGCTTTTGTAAAGAGTATACAATAAGAGTTTTCAATCATGATACTTATTATGGACTGACTCCATTATTAAGTAAATTGTGAATTATCAGAACCATTCTTCTGAACATAATTACAATTACTCGAGCCTACCTACTTATATTTTTAACACATATTTTATAATTTATGTATATATGCCCTTCGGATTAAAGAATGCAGGAGCAACATATCAAAGAGCTATGATAGCCTTATTACATGACATGATGCACAAGGAGATTGAGGTTTATGTAGATGATATGATTGCCAAATCCAGAACAGAGGAGAAACATGTGCAGGTCCTGAGAAAATTGTTCTTAAGACTAAGAAAGTTTTAGCTCAAACTTAATCCAACAAAATGCACTTTTAGAGCTAGGTGGTCAGGAAATTTGTTGGGCTTCATAGTCAATGAAAAAGGAATCGAGATTGACCCAGATAAAGTCAAGGCAATACGAGATTTACCGCCACCACGTGCTCAGAAAGAATTTTGAGGTTTCTTAGGAAGACTGAATTATATTGCTCGGTTTATTTCACAACTAACCGAGAAATGTGATCCCATATTTCGTCTTCTGAAGAAAAATAATCTAGGTGTTTGGAATGAAGAATGCGAGGAAGCTTTTGAAAAGATAAAGCAGTACATATCCAATACTCCAGTGCTGTCACCACCTAGCCTAGATAGACCCTTGATTTTGTATTTAACGGTGTTCGACAATTCCATGGGATGTAAGTTGGGTCAACATGATACGACTAGGAAAAAGGAAAAGGCGATATACTATCTCAGTAAGAAATCACTGATTGTGAAATGAGATATTCGTCCATCGAAAAATTATGTTGTGCCTTGATTTGGACGACAAGGAGGTTGAGACAATACTTACTCTACCATACGACTTGGCTAATTTCAAAATTAAACCCTTTAAAGTATATGATGGAGTCAACAGCGTTGAATGAGAGAATAACTAGATGGCAAATCTTGCTCTCTGAGTTCGATATAGTATATGTAAGTCATAAGGCCATTAAAGGGAGTGCGATAACAGATTTCTTGGCTAGCAAAGGTTTAGAAGATTATGAACCTCTGGACTTTGATTTCCCGAATGAAGACTTGATGTGTGTGGCAAATGCTGAAGAGGATCCCCAAGAAAATCATTCTTAGAGATTAAATTTTGACGGAGCTTCGAATGCGGTAGGTAATGGGATCGGGGCAATCCTGATATCTCCAAATGGAGATTATCATCCTTTCACCAGTAAATTGGACTTTGATTGCACCAATAACATGGCTGAATATAAAGCTTGCATCATGGGTATCCGGGCAGCCATAGAGCGGAAAATTAGGACACTAGAAGTATACGGAGACTCAGCATTGGTAATATACCAACTAAGAGGGGAATGAGCGACAAGAGACCCCAAGTTGATCTGTTATCGGAGATTGGTTCTGGAATTGATTGAAGAATTTGACAACATTACCTTTTGTTATCTCCTACGGGAAGAAAATCAGATGGCTGATGCTCTGGCCACTTTAGCATTCATGATTAAAGTGAACAGATTAGAGGACATGAAGCCCATTCAACTTAGTATTTAGGAGATCCCGGCCCATTGCTATAGTATTGAAGAAATAGAGAATGATGATCGTTTCTGGTACCAAGATATATTACTATATGTAAAGAATTGCAAATATCCTGATCAGGCAACGGAGAATGATAAGAGGACATTGAGGAGATTAACTATTGACTATGTCTTAGATGGAGAGATTCTATACAAAAAGGGAAAGGATCGAATATTGTTGAGATGCGTGGCTGCTGTAGAGGCTAAGGAGTCCATGAAGGTATTTGTGGAACACACGCCAATGGATTCACCATGGCTAGATAAATCATGAGGTTGAGATATTACTGGTCCACCATGTAAGGAGATTGGATCAATTATGCCAAGAAGTGCCATAAATGCCAAATTTATGGGGATAAAATGCACGCGCCTCCTTCACATCTTCATGTTATGACTTCTCCAAGGCCTTTCTCCATGTGGAGGATGGATGTTATTGGGCCAATATCGCCGAAGGCTTCTAATGGACATCGTTTCATTTTTCGTGGTTATTGACTACTTCACTAAGTGGGTAGAAGCAGCCTCATATGCTAATGTCACGAAGTCAGCAGTCAGTATATTTTTGAAGAAAGAGATCATATGTCGATATGGAATGCCTGAAAGGATTGTATTTGACAATGCACTGAATTTGAATAACAGCACAATAGTGGAAGTCTGCAACCAATTCATTATTAGACACCATAATTCATCCCCGTATCGTCCAAAAATGAATAGTGCAGTGTAGGTGGCCAACAAAAATATCAAGAAAATTGTGGCGGAAATGGCTGAAACTTACAAGGATTGGCATGAGAAGTTGCCATTCACTCTTCTTGCTTACCGAACATCTATCAGGACTTCTACTCGGGCAACACCTTTTTCTTTGGTTTATGGGATGGAAGTAGTCCTACCCATTGAAGTTGAAATTCCTTCTCTCCACGGTATTGGCTGAATTAAAATTGGATGAGGCCGAATGGATCCAATCTCGGTATGATCAGTTGAACCTGATAGAAGAGAAAAGACTAAAAGCTATTCATCACGGTCAAATGTACCAGAAGCGAATGATGCGAGCTTATAATAAGAAGGTTCGTCCTAGAGAATTTTAGGAGGGGGATTTGGTGTTGAAGAAGATTCTCACTTTACAAAAGGATTTTAGAGGAAAATGGATGCCAAATTGGGAGGGACCTTATGTTGTAAAAAAGGCTTTCTCTAGAGGTGCTTTGATTTTGAGTGAAATGGATGGAAAAAATTTACCGAATCCTATAAATTCAGATTCAGTCAAGAAATATTTCACTTGAAAAGGAGGAACCAAAGTGAAAACCCACAAAGGGCACTCTAAAAAAAAAAGAGTAGAGGCCAAGGTGAAATCCCGCAAAGGGCGCCTTGAGACCAAAGGGGATTTGAGTTGAAAACCCGAAAAGGGCAGCTCAAACATTGGTCAGATTGGGGCATGTGGTGATTTTGCTCAACAGGAAAAGGATATGCGACGTCTTGGGGCATCGACAAAAGTACTGTAGATCCGCTAAACACATGTTAAATTCAAAATGGTTCTTAGTTTGCACGGAGAAGTTCAAGCTGCGATATCCAATGCACCTAGTCTTCATATTACTTGTATTGAATTTTTTTTGTTCTTGTAATACTTCATTCTTTGCTGTTCTTGAATACTTTTTTCTTTTCAAGACACTTGCTATCAATAAATTCATTTTCTATTATTCGAGTTATGCCCTGAATTAATTAATCTCTTAGTCAGTATTTTTGAAAGCATGTCACATTAGAATAATGATTGATGGACTAATAAACTTTCACAAAAGAAGTTTTGCATATTACTCTAGGAATTCTTAAACAATTTAGTAACCTAAAACAGGACTATTGTTTAGAACGCACCAAGCTTAAAGTTGAAATATCTAAGAAGGAAAAGTCTAAATTAGGACTGTTCTTTCGGATTTTGTTGTCTAAATATTGATTGAGATGACAAGAAGTCTTGATTGGTGACAAAGCTTCAGTCACCAAGGAGTAAGAAAAATTTCCCTTTGGAAAGAAAACCCTTCATTTGTGCATGAGCATTTAGTATGGCACCCTGGGAACGGTGTAAAAAAGTTTCATGATCTGGATCCTTGAATTACGATAAGAGAGGATTTAGAAAAGCCAATTTTTTTCTACCTTTGGGTCATAGTGGGAGAACGATGGTACAAATTTTTGAGCCTAAATGGATTGAACTTTGAGGTTTACAGTGGGGGGCAACCTGACTAAATGTTTCTTCAGAAAAGCCAGTCAAGCAAGAAGGCGTTGTAGCACGTCAGTGTTAAAGCCTTATACAAAAAAATATTATTATGCATTCATGCAAACACCATTCACACATGTCTAGTTAGGAGCATTTGATTCATTTTATGCCATCCTAATCACTAGGCATAATTAGGTTGACACAGGTTATGTTCCCTAGAGAACAAACCGGTGAAACTCTAGCCTTGGCTCTCTGAGCAGCAGTGGAGTAGGTTGAAAATAGCAGATCTTGCCTTCTTGTACTGGCAGTGAAGTAGATCGAAGACATCAGTCTTATCGCCATGATGTTGCAAAGATTGAAGTCACAACGGGGAATCTTATTACCTTGGCGTTGTAGCAGAGCAGATTGAAGTCACGACAGCGAATCTAATCTCCCTGGCGTTAAGGCTTGGATTAGCTAAAGTGGAGCGGATTAAAGCTGTGGGCAGTGAATCCTATCTCTTTGACATTACACTGGAGAATATTAAAGCCACAACGGCAAATCTTACTCCCCTGGCGGTGTAGTGGAACAAATTGAAGCTACGACGGTGAATCTCGTTTCCCTAACATGGCAATTTAAAAGATTGAAGCCACAACGGCGAATCTTATTTCCCTGGCATTGTAGCGGAGCAGATTGAAGCCACGACGGCGAATCTTATCTCCCTGGCGTTAAGGCTTGGATTAGATGAAATAGAGCGGATTGAAGCTGTGGGTAGCGAACCCTATCTCATTGGCATTACAGTGGAGCAGATTAAAGCTGCAACGACGAATCTTACTTCCCTGGTGGTGTAGTGGAACTGATTGAAGCTACGACGGCGAATCTTATTTCCCTAACATTGCGATTAAAAACTGAAGATGGCGAACCTTATCTCCTTGAAGTTGCAGTGGAGCAGATTAAAGCCAATAATCCTATGTCCCTGATGTTGCAGTAGAGCGGATTAAAATCACAGATCCTATCTCTCTGAAGTTGCAAAGAGCAGATCACATCTATTCTTATCTCCCTGAAGTTACAGAGGAGTAGATTGAGTAAGTAGGTCTTATCTCCCTGAAGTTGCAGTGGAGCAGGCCCAAGAAAGCGAGTCTTATTTCCCTGAAGTTGCAGTGGAGGAGACTCAAGAAAGCAAGTCTTATCCCCCTGAAATTGCAGTGGGGCAGACTAAATAAACAAATCCTATCTTCCTAAAGTTGTAGTGGAGTGGATTAGAGTGATGGATCTTATCTCTATGAAATTACAGTAGAGCAGATCGCATCAAATTTATCTTTAAGTTGCGGTAGATCAAGTTGAAGCTATAAGTCTTATCTCCCTGAAGTTGCAGTGGAGCAGATTAAAGATAGCAAATTTTGAGGAACTACAATGTACAAACCCTATCTCCTTAATATTGCAGTGGAGTAGATTGAAGCACTAGTTCCTATACCTCTGAAGATGCAGTAGGAAGGAATGAGGCTACTTGAAGAAGAAGAGTACCAAGTTCCAGCACGACCGGGTAAATTGGGCATTTTTAAAGTCTTTGCTCCGTTCCCGTTACATGATAACGAGCAAAGAGGAGCAGCTGTAATACCTAAATTTTACCCGACCCTTAATAAACAGTCCAGTTTTTTACAAAGCTAAATCCAAAAACAAAACAATTGGCCCAGAATACATGGCCCAAACTGAAATAAACATAGGCCCAAAATTAATCCCAGGCCCAAAGCAGTTTCAGAAACCCTAGGGTTTCTGGGGTAAGCCTCGCACCGCAGTCGCCTCTCCCGTTCACCTGCACAGCAAGAAATAACAAAAAAGGAAATAAGAATCGGCAGAATAACAAGAAAATCAGAAGAAATCTGCGAGATGCACTAAGAGATTTCATACCTTTTTTCTTTTGTTCATTGTTTGTTATAAAAGCACACTCAATATACTGTAAAAAGGATCGAAAAAAATCAATAAAAAAAGCATGTATTTTTCACAACGAAGAGAGAGTTCAATACGGAGAAGGCATAAATCGATTCAAAAGCTATTATATACTTTTATTATTTATGTACATACGAATAAAATAAATACAACCTTTATTTTTCAAGCCCAGATCACCGTGAACGGCCGAGGAAGTCGTCTCTTAGGAAAGACGGTCGGAAACCGAGAGGTTTCTTGTGCTTTTGAGGCTTTTCCGTTAATTTTTTGAGGGTTTTGAACCCGGATTTGGGCTTCGAAGGGTTGAGAAAGGTCAAATAGGAATTTTTCCCTTTTCCGGCCACCACAGACGGCGGTACCGTCACCGGAGATCGGTGACTAGCGCGGTGGCCGATGACCGGCTGATGGCCGGATTGGACGCCGGAGAACTGAGGGTTGAGAGCATTTTTTGGATTTTTTTTAAGAAATGAAAGACATGATTTTTTTGAAAGGTTTTTTGCTTAAATAGCCAACTAAAACGACATCGTTTTGGGCATGGGTCGACCCGACTCCGACCCGACCCGGCCTAGGATCCGCGTGTTTTTGAGCGGAGGGGTAAATTACGCTTTTAACCCCTCCGCCTTTTTAATATTTTACAATTAGGTTTTTTAAATTTGCCCTTTAATTTACTTTCAATTTCGATTTAGCCGTACTTGAACGACGCCGTTTTAGAGGAGAAGGGAAAATTTCTCTTCCAGTCCCTCTCTATTGTTTTCGCGTTTAATTTAGTGCTTTTATCTTCTTATTTACGGATTTACCCCATATTTTTTATATACAGTTCAATTTAGTTTTTTTATATTTTTCTTAAAATTAATTAATTCTAATAATGTAATTATTTTTATTTTTATTTTGTAACTTTTATATGTAATTATTTTTTAAAATCTATATACATGTATATTTATTTTTTATGTACATTTTATTTTTTTAAAACTAATATTTTTCTCATATTTATATATATACTCATATTTTTTAAATTAATTTTGATAATGTAGTTATTATTTAATTATTTTAATATATTTTATGTGTATATGCATATATATATATTTTGAATATTCCATTATATTTATATATATACATACGTATACATCTATGGTTTTTATTTTATTTTGAAAATGATTAACTACCTACTTATATTTTTAACACATATTTTATAATTTATGTATATATGCATATATTTATTTTTTTTTGTTTTCATAAATGCATAGATAAGTTTTATAACCCAAAATTTTATTTGTAAATCATATGTATATTTTAATTTTAATAATTTCTATGTGAATATTATATACCTTCTTTTCTTTATTTATTTTGCTTGCTTTCCTCATTCGCTATTTAATTGTGTTTACATTTATATTTTTTATTCATTTGATATTTTGCATGTCATGGATTACGGTTTTTTATATATTCATTTCGTTTATTTATTTGTTTATATTATTTCTATGCCATTGTTGTATTTGTTATTGTGACATTTATACATACATTCAATATAACATTACGTAATCTTTTTACTCGAATTTAAAAATAGAACTTTTCAAAATAGAGATAATACTCGTATTTAGAATTTTCAAGAAAATTGAGCCCTAACGTATTGGGTTTCAATTTTCTTCGTTAAATCTAACAATCGAGAATTGCTCTTTGATCAATAATAAAATGAAAAAGCTTGTTGTTGGGAATTTAATATGTTGTGTCCTAACGCATTGGATGTGGCGTATTGATTTCTCGAGACAAAGATTTTAAAATATATATATATATATTAATAAATGAAATATTCAATGTTTGGGATGTTGAGAAATTGTGCCCTAACGTATTGGGCTGCGGTTTCGTCATAAATCTTAAACAATTGAATATTCTTTTAAATTTTATCATACAAATCTTTTGGACAAACTCATCTTGAAGAAATAAAATATTGTGCCCTAACGCATTGGGTGTGATGTTTTCTGTTTCAAAATGAGGGAATCTTAATAAATAATTTAATTTAATTAAGGATCGTATTTTTTAACTCTCGACGTTAAGACATTAATTAATCAATTTGGTACCAGTTTTTGGGCGTTACGAGGGTGCTAATCCTTCCTCGAACGTAACTGACTCCCGAACCCGTTTCTCTAAAAACTTGTAGGCCAAAGTCATTTTAGGTGATCCAATCACACCTTAATAAAAGATTGGCGGTGACTCCAATTTTCATCGACAACTAATTTTTGTTTTTTCCAAAAATAAAAATGGTTTCTACATTATGTATGATTGATTTTCTCTATGATATGTATGACTATGATTGAGCATGACATTTTGCATACACATATGATATTATGTCACGAGATATTGCATGGGGATGGGTTGTTGTAACACCTCTTACCCGTATTCATCATCGAAACAAAGTAAGAAGTGTTATCAAACGATCTGAAATATTTTTTTTTGATTTTTTACAAAAATTTTGACATAATTCCTTTTCATAAACATTCAATTCCTCCTGAAAATTCTCGAAACACAATTTCAAACAACTTCAATATTTCAACAAAATACAATTATATGTTCAGACACAATTTATCCATCCACAACATTCTAATTACTTTGTTAATAGTTTAAGGAAACAATTTATCAATTAATATACACCAACATTTTAAACCAAACAATATTTTATACATATATATATATATATAAATTTATACCACATTACATTAAGTCATCTATACATGCCATTTTTCAAAGTATTGGTTGCAAAATACCCAAAAGATGATGATGGTAGAGTGGATGATGTTCTGATCCCGTCCAATTCCTGAGCTGATTAATATCACTATAAAACAAGGGAAAAATAAAGAAGAGTAAGCTTATAGCTTAGTAAGTATGTATGTAATTGATAAATAAATTTCTAGCATGATACCATATATAATATACGTTTTATCACACATAAATCTATTATCTATTTAATTTCCAGCAAACTGTTTCTCTGCGTCACAGTCACTAAATTATTTTTATCTGGAGCTATGCAACTCCAAATTAAGATCCGTAAATTATTTTTATCTGCGTCACCGAATTTTTGGTTTAGCCAATTAGTACAGTTTATTATCTAAAGATTCCCCTGTTTCATTGCTTGACACTTCTGACCTCTCTTCACTAAAAGTTAGTTATCTCTTAGTACATAGTTCAAATGATGTTCCCACTTATTTCTTTTGAAAATAGATTCAATAAGAAATTTAAGAATGTAAATTGAAAAACATAATTATTTTTGTAAAATTTTTAGTGATTTTCCAAAGTCAGAATAGAGGATTTCGAAATCATTCAGATCTTATCTCACTAAAATTCCAATATCTCAAAATATATAACTCATTTGGCCATTCTTTCTATTTTATGTGAAAGTAGGCTCATTAAGATTTAATTTCATGTCTTATTCAACCACTAACTCAATTTCTATAATTTTTGGTAATTTTTCAAACTAACATCACTGTCGCTGTCCAAATCTATTCTATTCCAACATCCCTCATTCACATAGCACTATAACCATTTATTTTATAACACATTACAAGACTTCATCACTTCAGTCACTCTTTCGCAACTTATCACGTTCCAATCACATACTCATATCTCATTGAACATGTCAGTATAACAACAAATATTTGGGGTTTTTCTCACAGTACTACCCATGTTGCTTTTATCATTCGATACACGTAGTAGCCTTCACATAGTACTACACACGTGATCAAGTAGCCTTCACATAGTACTACACACGTGATCAAGTTTTACGGTTCACAAAGTAGCCTTCACATAGTACTACACACATGACCAAAGCTTTTCGGTACACATAGTAGCCTTCACTTAGTACTACACATGTGACCATCATTTATCGATTCACGTAGTAGCCTTTACACAGTACTACACACGTGACCAAAGCTTCTCGGTACACATTGTAGCCTTCACTTAGTACTACACATGTGACCATTATTTATCGATACACGTGGTAGCCTTCACACAGTACTACACACGTGTTCATCGATACCTTATTCAAATCTTTACCATTCCGACAGTTCTACAAAGATTCTTACTTTCCACTAATTTACAATTTCTCCATAGCACATTATAATATCAATCTTTCCACTCAACTCCATAACCAATTTAATAATTCGATTTAAATCACTTCAACCATTACTTGCAGTTGGTATATCCATAAACCAAGCTGATTTTAAACAAATTAACTATCAATTTCAAATTTCTAACTTTAATATAACTATTTCATATCCAACCCTTTTGCATATATTGTCACGAAATATAACAAAAATAATTATAACAATTTATTAATTACATACAACTTACCCCGATACAAAATGTAAAGATTTTGGAATTTAATCCCCAATCTTCTCTTTTCCTCGATTAAGGTTGACTTCTCGTCTTTCTTGATCTATAACAACAAATTGAGCTTGTTTAACATTCAAATTTATTAAATCAAGCTTCGAATCAAATTTTTTCAAAATTACGATTTTGTCCCTAAACTTTTGCATAATTACATTTTTGTCCCCAAGCTCGAAAATTAAATTTCACTCCTTATTCTTATGTTTTACAACATGATGAACACTTTTTCCTTCTATGGAAATATCAAATTCTCACTCTAACATGTACTTATGAACATTAAATATTTTTACCGATTATGTCGATTTACCCATTTTGACTTAAAATCACCTAGCAAAAGTTGTTTAACATAATTCCTAGCTTCATATTCTACTATAAAACAGCAAAATAAACACATTTCACCTATGGGTATTTTTCCAAATATGAACCCTAACATGAATTAATGGTAGAAATAGCTAAACCGAGCTACGAGGATCTCAAAAATGCGAAGAACATTAAAAACGGGGCTAGGATGCAGTTACTATGAGCTTGAAAGAGCAAAGAAACCCTAGCTATGGTTTCCCTTAAAATTCGGCAGCAACTATGGAGAAGATGACACCATTTTTCCATCTTTTTCCCATTTTATTTCTTTTTATAACCAAATGACTAAAATGCCTTTACTTAAAAAAAATCTATTTCACTAATTCTATGCCCATTTTTGTCCATTAATTAACCAATGGTCTAATTACCACATAAGGACCTCCAATTTAAAGTTTCATAGCAATTGGACACCTCTAACATATAGAACCCAACTTTTTCACTTTTTACAATTTAGTCCTTTTGACTAAATTGAGTGCCCAAACGTTGAAATTTTCGAACGAAATTTTCACGAAATTTTTCTGTGAAATTTTAGACCATAAAAATATAATAATAATTATATTTTCCCTCATCAGATTTGTGGTCTCGAAACCACTGTTCCGACTAGGCCCAGAATCGGGCTGTTACAGTTGTTATATTTGGAGGAAGTGTACCGTACTGATAAGGTTGCATGGGTCGCCCAAGACGAATGTGGACCTACTGATGGCTATATGCCGTTTATTTTACTAGTAGCTTTGCTGCAATACTGTTTAGTGCTGCAACCGGTGCTAATCTTGGTGTGTCTGGCAGGGCGGGTTGATTTTATCCCCACATGTTGTGTTTGGCGGGACAGAGTGGTTTGTAGAGGCTGGATTGTGTAGGAATTCTAACTGTATATTTGCACTGATTAATGATATTGTGTTGTTACTGTATCGATTAATGATATTACTTATTGTTCACTGCATGATTGATATCTGTTAGACAACTTTCTGTTCCAATGGAAAGGTCGTCAGCTGGAGCAGCGCACATACCTGGATAGTTTTTAAGAGTTACAATTTTTAGAGGTTATAAAAGGAAAAAAACGACCTAAACAAAAAGGAGGAGAGAATCAGCCAAAACCTTCAAACATTAAGAATTGATGGATTTCATCGAGAAGACTGAGTTTCTCCATTTATTTTCTTCTCGTTTCCTTTTTCTATGACTAGTTCTTGTTTTTATTTGAAGAAGTTTTTCAATTTTTCCATGAACTAAGTTCTTTCTAGGATTGTAATGGATTCCTTGTTTAGTTAATTGAATAATTTTCTATTTCCATCTTTTTTTTAAAAATAAAGATTTGATTATTTATTCATTCTTATTCTTTATTGATAATAGTTTGGCCAACTATTAGTCGGTCAAAACCTAAAGAAATCAGAAGAAGACTTTTCGTTTTAGGTTTAGAATGAATAACTCTTGGTCTAAATTAGATGGGTCAATCTGTGGTTCGTAATTCAGATAAGAATATATTTAACTACCTTGGTAGCCATAATTGGGGTTTGTTCTTAATCAATTTGGTCTGAATTATTGGGATAGGAATACAGCTCAATAGTTAGATTAAATTAATTACTTAGAAAAGAATCAAGGGAATCTTAGTACCTTAGGTTAGTAATAAACTCTATTAGGATAAATTGGGTAAAAATAGAATAATTAGCTAATACATTGGATGAAATTGTAATCCTAGGTTTTATTATTGATTGATTATTTCGTTTTAATTTCTTCACCTCTATTTATTTATTTGATTTAGTTTAGAAAATTATATTATCGATTTATTTCAATAGGTATTAGAGCAATATTTGGTGATTACCATTATAATTAGTAATAACTTTCCATGAGATTGATATTTTTATACTAATTGTCATGATATTTATACTTGCGTGTGTAATTTTTGATCAACAATTATTAATCTAGCTTTGTATCATGAATTGAATTATCTTATTGCTTCAGCATGTAAACCCACCAATTTTTCAAAGCTCTTTTACCCTTTAGCAATTTCACCAACTCAAAGCTATGGTTGTCATACAAGGGTTGAAATTCATCATTCATATCTTCAATCCACTTATCTTTGCATTCACTCTCCATACCTCCTTAAAACACTCTATTTCTCCCCCGTCAGTCAAAAGAGCATACTCATCAATAGAATAGCTCACGGAAGATCATTGATCTTTAGTTGATCTCTAAGGTCGAAGTATTGGTGGAGCTATAGGTGTTTGGTGTTAATCATTCTTAAACTCATCTATAGGAGCATTAAAATTAACTATGCCCTGTTGGTCATCAATGTTATCTTCTTGCATATAATCTTGAATAGGATTTGAAGAAAAACCTAAAGGAACCAGATCCATGTCAATCAAATCGCCACTACTTTGTGGATCCGTCTTCTCCATCTTGTCAATATTTTTAATGGTCTAATCCTCAAAGATAACCATATCTCTGCTTTTTAGAAGTTTGTTTTCAATTAGATTATACAATCTGTACCCAAACTCGTCCTGACCGTAACCAATAAAGATACACTGTCAAGTCTTAGCATCCAACTTAGATATCTCATCTTTTAGAATATAAACAAATGCCTTGTAGTCAAACACACATAGGTGATCATATGACACATCTTTGCCAAATCTAACCCTATCCGATGCATCACCCTACAAAGGAAGACTATGAGACAATTTAATCACAAGTGCACTATATACAAAGCTTCAGCCCAAAAAGATCTAGGTAACTTTGCATCTGAAAGCAAACATTTAACTCTCTCAATCAATGTTTGGTTCATTCTTTTAGCCAACCCATTTTGTTGTGGAGTTTTTGACGGTGTCTTTTGATGTCTAATTCACTGTAATCAACAGTAAACATTAAATGGTCCTCTATACTCGCCACCATTATCAGTACGGATGCACTTCAACTTCTTTCCAGTCTCTCTCTCAACTAAAGCTTGAAATTGCTTAAACACATCAAGTACATAATTATTTACTTTCAAAGCATACATATAAAGTTTTCTTGAACAGTCATTAATGAAAGTCACAAAGTAAAATGCAACACCATGTGACCTAGCCTTCAACGGACCACAAACATTAGAATGAACCAACTCTAGCAAATCTAACTTTTTCGAAGGAGGATGACACTTAAACGAAACTCTTCTCTACTTCTCAGCTAGACCATGAACACAGTTCTTCAGTGTAGTATTTTTCAAACTCGAAAGATGATTCTTCTTAACAAAAAAAATTAAGCCCCTTTTCTTGCTTATGTGACTAAGTCGCCATACTACAACTCTATTGAGCCATCATCTTTTGTGACATTCACCACACCTCGAGAAGTCAAAACCTACATCAAATATAAGTTCAAACTCCTCTTCTCTCGAGCCACAACCAATGCGCCTTTAGTCAATTTCCACTGGGCCTCACTGAAAGTGTTATAAAAATCATCATCATCAAGTTTTCCTATAGAAATCAAATTCAAAAAAATATTTGATGTATGCCTAACATATTTAAGTGTCAACTTGGTTCCATTATTAGTAACCAAGGTAACATCTCTCACGTGAACAACTTGTACCAAGCCATCATTACCCATCTTCAAAACCCTAAGATCTCCAAGAGTATATGATGTGAAGAACTCTTTCTGTGACATTACCTGAAGTGAAGACTGGTATCTATCACCCAACTAGTCTTGTCGCATGTTAGGTTGATCAAATTTTCATCACAAAGGACTAATAGATCATCAATAGCAGTAGTAACATGTTCAGATTTCTCATTATTCCTTCTCTCTTGTTTATCACCACTATCTTTATTATCTCATTTCCACTTGTAGCAAAACTTCTTGATATGACATTTCTTACCACAATGATGATGCTCAAGATTCTTGTATCTTAATCTTGACTTGCTTCTGCTTTTATATCTACCCTTTTCACCTTTTTCTTTGCTTCTCCCCTTACTTTTGGTAACTAGAACCTCGAACAGTGATAGAGAACCTTGAGACCTTCTTCTCACCTCTTCATTCAACACACCACTCTTAGCAATTTCCAAGGTCATAATACCCTTTTGGAGCAACATTAATGAATGAAACTCAAAACTTTTCCCAAGAGTCCGATAGAGTAGCAAGCAACTAAAGCCCCGTTTGGTTATATAAGTCCCATACCAAGTAGTTGAGTCAGCAAACCTTAAAATTCATTCAAGTGGTTGGTTATAGAAGTCCCTTTCTTGTAACTTAACGTCATCTTTCTCTTAAGCATGAACAACTTGTTATTGTCGGACTTCGAAGCCTACAAGTTTTCAAGCTTCCATAATGTGTCTGCACGTGTCTCTTGATCAATGTGATTGTAAACATTTTATTCAACAAACTGAAAAAACCGCACACCTATTAATGGTCAAATTCTCACTCATTAATTTTTTACTCGGGTTTTTGAGTAGCAAAAACATAAAGATGCAAAACTTTCCCAAATAGAAGATTTTTATTTTGTTTCGCCAAAGTTGATAATTTGTGACATTCAACATAATCATTTGATTAGTGCTAATTTTCATGATTATTGAGCACGAGAATGAAGCTCTGATACTAATTTGTTAGGATGAAACTGAACTCGCTGAAATAACGTGGAAGCATAATCGATATTCTTACACTTTCAAAATATTAATTCAGCAATTATGGCAAACTCAATAATACAATATATTAATAACGAATGCAAATAAGCCACAACATCACGAGCAAAAATAATAAATCGAGACACGATTTTTATGTGGAAAATCTCTTTAAAGCAAAGGGTAAAAATCACGAGACTTGAAAGTCTACTAAAAAATTCCACTATAATTAAAAACTTGCTACAATATCACAACCAAACCACTGTAAAAAGTATACAACTTAAGCAAGGCTATTGACAAATAATATTTTGGATTGTGGGTGGTAGTAGCATGGGGGAGCTCACTTTGCTTTAGTGCCCTACATAAGCTGAAGTTTTGGGTCTTTAAATATTTAAATATGAATTCATCGTTACAAATCTTCTTTAGTTTCGCTCAACGTAATTTGAATATTTAATATATATAATTTAAGATATTTATATTCTATTGATTTTATATTTTAAAATTAGTATTTTTATATCGTGTTATATTTTATCTACTTTGTAATATTAAGTCGTGGCGTATGGTGGAAGAAAACAACTTAACTATTCGGCAGTGTCTTTGAAATCTAGGTATGCATTTCAGCTTTCTAAGTGCTAGGCACTTGTGGTGTTGGATACAATTGTAAGCAACTAATCCATGAAATAGACATGGAAGCCAAGGAAAAAAGGCGAGTCAAAAGAGGACGAGTTACCCAATCTGTTGAGTTCGACAGGAGAAGCCATAGCCAACAAACCTAACTTCAAATCCGTTTCAAAGCAATGGCCTTCTCAATTTTGCCTGTCCCATGCTCAACTTCACATAGATTTCATTGGGAAAGTGATGTGGAGAATAGGTATGCCAATGCCAACTCGGATGCACAGAGTCCTGGAGACATTTGCATCTTGCCATCACTTTGTTTACAATTTAATATTTTTGAAATGGCTGAAGATTTTCTTAAAATATCATGTGAATTTGGAGACTCTGATAAGTGACCTGTAAGATTAAAATATTTGTAATGATGAATTATTCTAATTTGCTACTTTTCAAATTTACTTGAGAGAGGAGTGAGAAAATTAATTTATTATTAAATAATAATTCTATCAAAACCGACTAATTCCCAAAATTACAAGGTTTGTGTTAAAACTGCGATGGAATTGTTCCAAATAATTTAAGTGAGTTCAAAATTCCCAATTCCCCAAATGTCGAAGAATTAGGGATTGCGATTGCGAGCATGAAGAAAAGCAGACCCTCCTCGCCTTCGGCAGAAACCATAGCCTACAATCACGACCTTCTCACCCAAATCCTCATAAGAATCCCTCCAAAACATCTCCTCAAACTCAAATTAATCTCTAAACAATGGCGTTCCCTTATTTCCAGCCTCCAATTCTCTCATTCCCACTCTCTTCACCACCAGAACCGAGGCTTTCTAACCCCATCAGCCCTCTTTCTAGGCATCGGCAACTACTACAGACCTCCCTTTGAATTACCCGCTCTTCCCTTAACTCCTGATACCAGACTTCCCGTCTTGGATTTCATTGTTGACCCACACTTCAAAATCCTCCAATCTTGCAACGGCTTGCTTTTGGGTCACTTTTATTACAATATTAATGAAAGGTTGAGGTACTTCATCTGCAATCCAACAACCCGTAAGTTCAAAATGATTTCTTTACCTGTTTCTCAATTGGGTTCTTTGCGTGCTGTGAATTTAGCCTTTGATCCTATGAAATCACCTCATTATAACATCATTTGTGTAAGGAAATTGCCTTCTCCAAATAGAAGGTTCGGTCTGTATATCTATTCATCAAAGTCTGATGAATGGGATTCTTCTTGGATTAGTTTTCGGGCCAACGAGTATATAAGGTTTGACCATGGTGTTTTCTGTAATGGGGTCTTTCATTGGAACAGTAACGGTAGGAAATCTTTGCGGTTTGATTTGGAGAATAAAGTGTTAAAGAAAATGCCAATGTTGGCTCCTATGTTTCAAGCTCCGCAAGGCTCGGAGGATGAGGATAGTCGATATTTTGGGGAGTCTAGGGGCCATTTGCATCTTGGAGTTACATACATGCCACTTTGTTTTAAATTTAATATTTTCGAGATGGCGGCTGATTATTCTCATTGGTTTCTTAAATACTGTCTGAACCTGGATGATACTATGAAAGCTTTCCCTGACTTGAGGTTACCTGTTGTTGATATCTATTATGGATTCCATGTTTTATCTGTTATCCGATCTGAAGGTGAGGAGTCAAAAGTTGTGATTCTCGTGGATTATAAAGCAATTTGCTATGAGCTTAAGAATGGGGTTTTGCTAAATGTTTACGAGCTAAAGCAGTGTCCGGAGACTCTCAATCGGTGTCCATTGAATTATATTGGAATTCAAGTCTATCAATATTTTGAGACACTCTCGTGTGTTTGAGGGTCTAGCAAACTTATACTATGATTGGATGCGGATCAATCTTCTCAGGTCTTATTTTAGTAAATAATCTAGTTTTTATGTTGTATGCTTAACATTGTGGTTACATAAAGTTGCAGTTATAGGAGTTGGGGTGATAGTGTTCTCATCACTAAGGAATTTTTACCTGTATCAAGTGAAATTAGCAATCTAGTTTGCCTGTTCATATTTACTGATTTCTATGATCTATGCTTCTTTTAAACAATATGTGCTGTATTCCTTCTGCACCTCCTGTTTGCGTGGCTAACCGCTTTTTATGTATGGTTCAAAATTTCTTGTTTGACTTCTAAGCTCTTTCAGCATAATCAATTAACCATTGGGACATGATTCCCTATGCTGTCTTAGATTGACCATTTTTAACTTGTAAAAAAAAAAAATTAAAGTTTGATAGGATGAGAGAGAACCAACAGGTAAGTGCGAGCAAAATCCAATTCGATTCGAAAAGCTCTATAAAAAATTCAAATTTTGAATTAAATAGTTTGAGTTATTCAAGTTAATCGAGTTATTCAGATTAACTCGAATAAAAAATTAAAATTTTCGGTTTAACTTGAATATGAATTACACAATTCGAGTTATTCGAAAATCAGAATAAGAAAAGGCAAAACTACGTTGTTTTGATAAATTTTTGTTTTTTTCTAAAGTTAAAATTAAAATCATTAAGTTAAAAGGAAAAATTACGTTATTTTGATAAATATTTACCCATTAAGTTAAAAGTTAAAACTATTATATTGTTTGTATAGTTAAATAATAAATTGAGTTCGGTTGTTAAAATAGGATTCGTCAACTCGACTAACTTAAAATTTTTTAACTTGATTCGATTCGATCGAATGCTCACCCCTACCAAAAGGAATTTATCTCATCATATTTATTTGAAATCATTTGTTAACTGAAACTTCCATGCTCCTTGAATTATCACTTTTATGATTAAGATGAGTACGAGGGCCTTTTCTAGCGTTCATTTACTCGAAACTTTTTGGAACTAATGCTGGGCAAAAGCGTGCATCAGTGTGGCTTTTTCCTGAGTTTAAATATGTATGCATTTAACCTTGGGGAAAGACGCTAACTGCTAGCAATCTAGAAAGAAGGCTTGCCCTTTATAATATATTTCTTCAAGAATATAGATCTAACTCTTTGAGTCTCACTATGCCTATTGTATAGGAAATTGACCAATTTTAGTACATTTCGCTCGAGCAGAATAATAAGTTGATTAGGAATGGCACATGGCGTCAGTAACGGTGGTGGAGGCTGACAATAGGATATATATAATTCAATGATGGAGCTACTGTTGAGCTGGGCAGTTGGTTTTGATATGCAAAGTTCCATTAGTAGAAATTTGATAGGTGCTTGGAGAAATTCAGATATTGTGAATGCAGACTACCAAGTTCTCAGCCCTTTTTCACTGGATCGGAATTCACAATGACATCATAAGGCCAGCTTTCAGTCTTCATTGGTTCTTGTCTTTGGTTTATTGTATTAATCTTTGTGTTTTCATGCAAACACTATCGTACTAGGCAATTGAAGTTTAACCAATGTGAACTGTAACGAATTGCCTGTTTTTGATTTAAAAGGTTGAAAGCATGAGTAAACAGTTAATTTTAGGGCTGTGCTTGTTATGCATGTATTATTGTAAATTTTTATTGCATTGTATATAGCTATATGTTAATTCCAGTTCTCTGAAGTCGTTTTTGCCGGTCATTTGGGGTTTAGCATTAAGAGATTGCTTGGTAGGGTGGAAAAAAAATTAGAAAGATAAAAAATTGAAGGAGTAGAAAAGTAGAAAGAAAATATTCTATTGTGTACTTGGTAGGAAAGAAAGATTAAAGGAAAAAATAATTTTCTTCTCATTCACTACTTGGTGGAGTGTTGAAAAATCAAAAGAATGAAAATGGAACTTTTAAAAAATTGCATAATTTTGAATTAATTTAAATCTCACTTTTTTTTCTTTTTTTATCATTTCAATTTGAGATGATTTGTATTTATGTATTAGGATGAAAAATGATCGTTTCTTATACATATTATCAAAATTAATATAAGGCCTAATTATACTTCTATCCGTTTACTCTTTAAACTTTTGAAATTTAGTTCGTGTACCGACACTCCATCTCTTAAGGCTCTTTCTCCCTGTCCAGCTCTCTACAGTCCTCGTTTTCCTCCATCTCAACACCACTTGTAGTTCTCAACCCTCGTGAACTGCCACATCAATCTCCTCCTACTCTTACTCCTCGACAATACTAAAAGTACAAGTTGTAATAGAAAACAAGAAGGTGACCAAAACATGTGCATCCCACTCTTGTTTCTCATTCAGAGTCAGTCATGTAAAGCAATCGACATGAGTAACCTTAACTACATTTCTTTTTTCTCTCAGCACATCTTGCCCTTGAGTCTAAATTACCTTGAATTCTAACTTTTCAAAGTTTATAAACACGTTGAAACAAAAGAAAAGAAAAACCAAATAATTCTAACAAAGCAAAAACTATGTTGGTAGGTGAATTTGATTGCAAAATTTTTGGAGAAATGGCATGTTTGATTAGAGGTTGGATAGCAAACCATGGGCAATCAAGAAGGAAAGAGAGAGATAAAGTGAATTCCACTTAAGGTAAGTGCTGAGTTGTCTATTATGGAAACGGATTGGACTTTGATTGTGGTTATCCAATTTTGGTAATTATTTATATTTTATTTGGCTTTTGCTTTTGCAATGTTGGGGGAATTCTGAATAGGAGCTTTGGATTTTTGATTATGTTGGGTAGTTTCTAGTGTAGGATTGGCATTAATGGTTAGGTTGATGGTCAATAAGGATGCTGGAATTTTTATATTGTTTTGTGATATGCTTTTGGGGTGTGATTATTGTTGAGGTGGTTCATTTATGGAAGATTGTTTAATGCTTTGCCTGCTGATATTTGTAGTATTGTGGATTCAATCTTTTTCTGGTGTTCTGGGTATCGTTTCCGAGTATTTAAACTGCTGTTTTCTTGTTATGGGGTTGCTGCTTTCCGTTTTGTTTCAGCGTTTTCGTAGGGTAGGCCTCAATTTTTATAATTTTTGTCGGTTTGATACTTATTTTTTTTTGTCGGTTTGATACTTATTTTTTTTTAGCTAATTCGGCCATTAGCTTTGAAAAAGAGTTAAACTATTCTTTTATTGGCGTAACAACCTGTATGGCAGTTTGTATATAGTTCATGATGACATAACTCTATTTATTTTATATCTCACATCAATAAATAATTTTAAAATTATAAAAATTCAAAAAGAAAACTTTGACAAAAATTCAAAATAAGTTAGCATTAAGTAATGTGAATTGCTATACAGTTTGTTTTGTTTAATCTTTTAACATTTTAGTTAATAATTTTGTTAAAATTAACAATTTAATTATTTTTGAGCGGTTGATTATTAAATTTGATTCTTTGTTAAAAATTTAAAAGCAAATTTAGTTAAAAAATAAATGTTAAAGTGATAAAAATATAAACATTAAGTGTTAAATTTATCTCTATATTTTTTTGCAAAATTTGAAATTAGATATTTCTTCGCAAGGCTATCACAAAATTTATATATTCAAGCAAATTTCTAAAGCAAAATCTCTCTTTGGGTTGTCTACATTTGGTTGTTCAAATAAGAAAAATGAAGAAAATTTTTGTTAAAAAAAATCAAAACAATGAAATAGATAGATTCTTGATATAACTATTATATTCAAAATTATAATATAATTTATAAAATTGTCTTTGGCAATAGCGTCTTTGAATACAAGGCTTAATTTTCCTTAAAATAATACGCATAGTTTTTAACTTTAATCGTGTATTCTTCAGCATCCAAGATTTAATTTTAACACTATAAATACTTACTTCCGCCATGGTTTTTGACAAAAAACATCACAAACTTTAGAGCAACAAATTAAATTTAATGTTACCTTCTCTAAGCTTAAATCAAATGGCTGTTGATCGTTGATTAATTATTTGGTTTTATTTACAATTAAGTCTTTAAATTATATTTTTTATATTGGTACATAAATTTGTTTGATTCCAATTTAATATTTAAAATTTTGTTCCATTAAATTTTTTGGCGCTTGAAATTAACAGTGTTTAAAAAAACAACCAATCGAACATGTCACATGTATATAGTTCATTGCTAATGTGGTTGTGAACTCCTAATGTTGTCGTTGACTAGTCAAAAAGTATTAAAAATATAAAAAATATTTAGAAATTATAGAAATTTTATAAATTCTAAAAATAAAAATTATTAAAAATATTAAAAATTTAAAAATAATTTAAAATGATAAATTTACAAAAAATGTAAAAATATCAAACATTATCAAAATTGAAAAATTATAAAATTAGTAAAATTTAAAAATAAAAATATTTTAAAATTTTAAAATTGGCAGAATTACAAGTATATACTGAAGAAAATCATTTGAAAAACTATGTTTTCTAGAAAATTTACCGATCTACATTGCTTTTGGAGAGAGAAAAGAAAACACGTTCTACAGGGTGTTTTCATTGATCTTCCAAAGAAAACGCATTACGTAGGATGTGCTTTCTTCTTTTTTCTAAAAGTGCGTCCTGTGTGGAGCCTTTTCACTTTCGTAAATTGTTCTTTTTTTTTCTTGTTGTTTGAAATTAGAAGTTTGTATATTTATCTTTTCTTGTGTTCGAGATAAACATTATTATAGTTTTAAGGTATGTTTGAATTTACGGTGGTGTCGTGGAGTTGGGTGACTTACGAATTTCATCTGGCTTGTGAGCTAGAGCCATCAACTGAAAAGCTGGATTGCGTTGCAACTTAAAGTCCTAGTTGACGGTGGTTATACAATCTTCGGTTGAAGTGTAACTAGGGCTTCGATTTTACAAAGTTTATGATATTAAGGGATGGAGCATAAATGGGGCCCCAATTGGCCGTGAGTTTCTCATAATCAAAGGAGGATGCTATACACACAGAAACAAAAGTACGAGGAAGAAAAACAAAGTGACGTTTTAGTATATTCAAGTAATTCATTGGAAATGGATAAAATGCTTATTTGTTTATACTAAAACGCCACTGCATTTTTCTTCATCGTACTTCTGTTTCTATATTGTACAACTTCCTTATTTGGTGATGAAAAAAATCGTTGTTGTGCCTGCATAACCACCGCCAATTAGGGCCAAAGTTATGCTCCGTCCCTTGGCAGCATATCCTTTGTAAACTTGAAACCTTGGTTACACTTCTACCCGAGATGGTATAATCACCATCAACTTGGAACTCGAGTTGCAATGTGATCCCGACTTCTTAAATGATGGCTCGACACTCACACGACAGGTGAAATTTGTAGGTCACCGGGCTACACGACATCACTGTGAACCTAAACATAACTTAAAACTAAAATTATGTCTCTTTCAAAGTGAGGGAAATAAATCTCAAACTGAAAATTTCAAAATGGAAGAGAAAGAAAAAAATTAGAGATGTGGGTGAGGTGAGGAGGTTTAGGTTTAGTGCATAGATATAGGGAATGAGGAAGGGTAAAATGGGAAATTATTTTTTATCCCAGGAATCCTAGGTTACAGGTCTCGGATGGGTTGAAACTCCCAGAGGCAAAAAGCTCCGTGCAGGAGGTGTTTTCATTTGGCATGGCAGTGAAAACGTTTCCTTTTGCATTTTTGACTTGAAAACACTTCCTAGTAAGGGCGTTTTCAAAGCATCTCTGGCATATTAGTTGAAAATGCCTCCTAAATGGGGTGTTTTATCTCTAGGATTTTTTATAGCTCTGAATTATTGGGATAAAATTTAAGATTCTTAAAAGACGCACCTTTGGGGTAGCTTGTTTTACCCTTGAAAATTCATAAGCATAATACTAGCATTTGGTTTTCCATACGACTTTTGAAGTAGGTTGTTGAAGGTTTCCATTACAAGCAGCAAGTGTTGTCGTGCAAGCTTGGATTTCATTCCTACATTTGTTGTCGAAGCAAAGGCAAATCGTAAAATTACATGTAGGTTTAGGGTTTTGAATGATGAGAACTGTGTTTTTTTACTATGTCCTTGATTTTAAACATGTGGAAAAAGGTATTTTTGTCGAAATGAGAAGACAAGTCAGAGCAGTTATCCATTACAACGGTCAAATTTGTGAGATCGAGATTGGCCCCATTTTGTATCTGCGCAATCCGAAGATCTGGCATTCAACAGAAGCTTAACATTCAAAGAGCTTCGAATAATTGTTAGGCGTAAAGTAGGGATTTAGAGAAGAATTTTGAGCTTCAAATGTAGATATCTCTCGTCATATGACTTCGTTAGATGTATCATCTATGAGATTGGGAGGGATAACGATTTGGAGCAGGTGATTGAATCCCATTGCTCCTGTGGGCATATTGTACTGGAGTTGTATATTGACTTCATCGAAGAGGATGAAGTTGATTTGAGCTCGATCGCACGGTGTCAACCAAGTTCCACTCCGGGTCAAGAAGCTGAAAGTCCTACCACACGTTTTTGTGGTGGATTCACAACATTGCTGCAAAGCTCATACTAAGACCCGTCAAAATTATCATCAATGGTAAGGCATTCATCGATTTTGCCCTTCGATGTCAATTTAGGGGGACAATCGGGTGTATTCGGTCATTGGGCATACGATACACCCACACGACATTCCCCAATTCCTTTGATTTTAACTTTGGAGCATCGATGAGCAACACCGGTAACACTCAGGCATGTATGTCATCAAGTTACTAGAGTGGGTCAAAAAGAAGTGATTTTGGGGCTGACGCCAGATTCACAAGGCATATCCAGACAACCTTAAGAGGATTGCACGATAGATAATGACCTAATGGAGGAGCCTAGGCCGGATGGTGCAAAAGTTACAGTGATATCAAAACTAGATCCCATTCCCATTGAATCGAAAGATGGTGGATCTGACGGCTAGGCTTCAGACATTGCCTGATGGGATGAACCCGGGTTTACTGTGTACAAACCCCCACCCCACATGCGTACCCTTGGTCTTGCTTTTGAGGATGGTTTAGAATTCCTAGACCTTCCTCATAGAAGACTAGGGCATGTGACTTCGTCTCTAGATTTCGGCCGTTTAGAAGTTGGGATGGAGTTTGAATCCAAAGATGCTTTTGTGATCGCAGCCAAGTGGTACAATATACAGCTCGGAGTGAATTTCACTGTTACATGTTCCCGAGCAGAGAAATACGAGGCAAAGTACGCATTGTGATGAACAAGTTGTCAATGGAAAATCATGGCATCCGTGAGGAAGAGCTCGACATTTTGGACCATTCAAAAGTTTACCGCGCCACACCATGCCATATCACAAGGCATGGTTGGTAAAACAAAAAGTCTTAGAGAACATTCAAATTCAAATGAGCATTTAACACTCTCAAGGTGAACAAATGATTTTCCATTGGACTGACCCGTTATGAGTATGTTTCTTGGATTATTATGTAATTGTCACAACATTACTCATAGTGATTAATATGTATATGATCCTCAGACTTGAGATCATCATTATCCCAACATCGTAAGTTGTATATTTTGATACAGTCAAACATACACCGTAACTGGTTGTTCTATAAAGGCTGATGTTGGATATACCACAATCTATGTAGAGGGATATGGTTGATCGATATAGGATAAGTCCCTCCTACATAAAGGGAGTAATATCTTAGGCCACTTGATTGAGTGAGACTAGAAATGCATGGCCATGCTCAAATAAGCTGATATGAGATGTCATACTTATTTGTATATCATAGTCTACTCAAGATATCAAGGAACATGGGATGGACTATGCAAGTGTGACTATTCCATGACTTGTGTCCAACCTAGAGATAAAGGACTTAAGGATTAATGCATGAAAGGTTAATCGTAAAAAGGTTATGTCGAATCATGATTTCTTGTAACTTAGGTAGAAATGATGTATTGCTAGATGCCACTCATTGTTTGTAACATTAGAATCGTTCTAGTATTACTACTAACGTTACAAGAACCTACAGGGTCACACCCTATGGTTGAAATGAACGAAATAAAACATAATTGGTATTGTGTTTGGTTGTCACATGAATTAAATTAATTGTAGAATTAATTTAATTGGGTAATCAAATATCAAACATATTATATGTACAAGGTTGTTGTACACATAATGAGAACATATTATATGATTTTGGTTCGTATATAAATTCAAATAAATATAGTTTACCGAAATCATTATTATAATTAATGTAATTATAATTTTCGGTTTAAAACATTGTTATATTTATATACTTTATTTAATGAATTATGATTCATTATTTATAGATATACCAATTATAAGAGGGATAAGAGGGAGTTTTTTTTATATAAAAAAAACCCTAAAAATATGAAGTCCTATTTTTCCTTTGCTTAAAGGGTCTAGCAGCCGTCAAGCAAAGTTTTCTTCAAAACAGTTTTGGGGATTTCTTCTGTTCATTGTCAATTGGGTGGATTGCGTAGAGGCCAGAGTCACTAAAGGTTGCAACTTGGTTCGATTGTAGAATAGAATACTCGTTGCCAAGGCGTCGCTGCCTATTTAGTATAAAGATTCGGTAATTTTGAAACCTTATTTCACCCTGATTCGTTCCTTACACATGGATCCGTGGTTTGGATCGCCAGATTTATTAATTTTTTCTGCGCCGTGGGGGTGCTGGTGTTCCAACATAACACATATAATCACACAATAACCATAGTCAACTATCAACCAAATATTCACTCAAACTGACTAAAACACAAGTTTTAAGCTAAGTCCCCATGTAACTTAAACTATTAACATAACAAACTTTATATGCTAATATCTCGATCTATATTAAACCTTTTTGCATAAAATCAATTCCGTTCATCTAATTATTCATCTATGCCTAATTCACAACCTTCAAACTAGACAAATCTACTCAATTCATGGTATCGACATTTTTCGACTTATTTTAGGCAATTTTCCTAAAATTCATTAAAACATGAGAAATCATTGACGAAACTCTAAGATAAGTTTGAAAACTTCCTAATCTTGCTAAAACAAGTTGAAAAACACTTTGAAACCAAGTTTTTATGCAAAATCCCCAAATCCACCATTGACGGTCTAAAGAACATTAAAAATTAATGGTGACATGAATTATTACCTTTGACGGAAGAATGAACGAATTTTGACAAAAATGAAAGAACCCCACGTTTGAAGAAGATGATGAAATCTATGGAGTTCTTGGGTGTTTTACTTGAGGGTTTATGATGGCAAATGACTTAAGAATGATAGAAAATCAATGTATTGTGATTTGGGACTCAAAAATCAATGGAGAAAGTAAGAGGAATAGCAAGTGGCGGCACAAACTTGAAGCAAAAAGAAACAGACATGAAAAACATGTTGAAGGGGATGAAATAGGTTCAATTTTACAAAATGGTAAAATAACAACATTAATGGCTACTATTTTGACTTTGTTACAAATTAGTCCCTCTTCAAAATTAAGGTTTCTAGAACACTTTTTCAAAAATTTATTTGACAGTTAAGATGCCCTAGTCAAAAACACTATCGAGTACCAATCTTATGAAATTCTGAGCTCATATAGGCCAAAATTCCTAAAATCTCCTAAAACTCTTTGACCTTATTTTAAGGTGTTACAATTCTCCCCCTCTTAAAAGAATTTCGTCCTCAAAATTACCTGAGCTAAAAAAATAGGGATATTGACGTCTCATTGCTTTCTCACTTTCCCAAGTAACCTCCTCCACTTTATGATTACACCACAAAACCTTAACCAACGAAACTCTCTTGTTTCGTAACACTTTCACTTCATGGTCTAAAATTTCAACTAGCTCTTCCTCATAAAAAAGGTCATCACGGATTTTAACTTCTTCAACTGGCACAATATGTGATGGATCAGAACAATACTTCCTTAACATGGGGAAATGGAAAACATTATGAATTCGCTCAAGTTCCGGTGGCAACTTGAGATGATAAGCTACCGGACCTATCCTCTCAACTACTTCATAGGGTTAAATGTATCTAGGACTTAACTTACCCTCCCTACCAAATCTCAAGACTTTCTTCCACGGTGAAACCTTCAAAAATACCTTATTACCAAATTGAAACTCGATAGCTCGACGTTTTAGATCCGTATAAGATTTTTGCCTATCAGACGTTGCTGTCAAACGATCACAAATTAGCTTAGCCTTTCTGTCAGTTTCACGAACCAAATCTAGCCCAACAATTCACCTCTCACCTAACTCTATCCAACACAAAGGAGTTCTACACTTCCTGCCATACAACGCTTCAAAAAAGGTCATAGGAATACTTGTTTGGTAACTATTGTTGTAAGCAAACTCTGCTAAGGGCTGATACCGCTCCAAACTACCTCCTACCTCCAAACTCTATCACACAGATTCACAACATATCTTCTAAAACTTGAATTACCCTTTTAGACTAACCATCAGTTTGGGGATCATAAACCGTGCTGAAAGTATGCTTCGATCCCAAAGTTTATTGCAAAGTTTTCCAGAACCTCGAAGTAAACCTCGTATCCCTATCCAAAATAATTGAAACTGGAACCCCATGAAGATGAACAATCTCAGCAATATACAACTCCGCTAACTTTTGTAAAGAATAATTGGTTTGCACGACTAAGAAATGTGCACTTTTTGAGAACTGATCAACTATAACCCATACCGAATCTTTCCTTGAAGGGGTCAATAACAAACTCGAAACAAAATCCATAGTAATTCTTTTCCACTTCCATTCAAGAATCGCAATAGGTTGCAGTAAACTCGAGGGAAATTGGTGTTCAGCCTTCACCTTTTGACAAACCAAACATTGAGTCACAAAATTTGTAACATCACGCTTTAAATCAGGCCACCAGTAAACTTTCATAAGACCATGATACATCTTTCCACTTCCGGGATGCATAGCGTAAGGGCTATTATGCGCCTCAGTAAGGATCGATTGCCTTAAATCCATATCTTGTGGCACACACAACCTATCTTGGAAATTCAAGATACCATTACTATCAACATCAAAATCTCCCTTAATACCTTGCTCAACTTGTTGAATCTTTTTTAACAATTCTCAATCTAATGGTTGTTTCTTCTTAATTTGTTGTGACAAAGTCGACCTTAATTGAAGTTCAACACATAAACCACCATCACTAGCTAAACTCAAGCGCGTAAACATAGCTTTCAATCCCATCATCGACTTTCTACTTAAACAATCATAATCCTTTAACAACCCGATCCAACGTCTTTGCCTCAAATTCGACTCCTTTTGGGTGATGAGGTACTTAAGGCTCTTATGATTTGTGTAGATCACAGACTTCTCTCCATAAAGATAATGTCGCCAATTCTTAAGCGCAAACACCATACCAGCTAACTCCAAATCATGAGTAGGATAATTCCGTTCGTGCGTCTTCAACTGCCTTGAAGCATAAGCCACAACTTTACCCTATTACATCAAAACGAAACTAAGTCCCGAATACGAAACATCACTATAAACTACAAAATCTTTCCTAGGTTCCGGTTGAACCAACACTTGTGCCTTAGTTAAGATTGCCTTAAGTCGATCAAAACTCTTTTTCCTTTCATCAGTCCATTCAAACACCAGACTCTTTTGAAGTAGTTTCGTTAAAGGTGCAGAAAAGAGTGAAAGCCCCTCAACGAACCTACGATAGTAACCAGCTAAACCCAAGAAACTGCTAACTTCAGTAACACTTATAGGCGGCTTCTATTCCAAATCGCCTCTATCTTCTTGGGATCCACTCAAATCCCTTTTGCTGATATGACATGACCTAAGAACGCCACTTCCCTAAGCCAAAATTCACATATGCTTAGCTTCGCATACAACTGCTTATCTCAAAGAATCTGAAAAACAACCCTTAAGTGCTCGTCGTGATCTTCCTTAGAACCATAATATACCAAGATGTCATCTATGAAAACAACCACAAATTGATCCAAAAATGAATGGAACACACGATTCATCAAATCCATGAACGCGACATGAGCATTAGCCAATCTAAATGGCATCACCAAAAACTCATAATGCCCACACCGAGTCCTAAAAGTAGTTTTCAACACATCTGACTCTTTCACCTTTAATTGATAATACCCATATTTAAGATCAATCTTTGAAAATACTGTTGCACCTCTAAACTGATCAAACAAATCATCGTATCGAGGTAAGGGATACTTATTCTTAACAATTAATTTGTTCAACTTCCTATAATCAATACACATCTGCATTGAACCATCTTTTTTCTTCACAAACAAAACCGGTGCACCCCACGGAGATAGACTCAGTCGAATAAACTCTCTATCCAACAATTCTTACAATTGAACCTTTAACTCCTTAAGCTCTTTTGGTGCCATGCGATAGGGCGTAATGGGAACCGATGCAGTATTAGGGTAAAGCTAAATTCCAAACTCCATTTCTCGGTCTGATGGTAAACCCGGTAACTCCTCTGGGAACACGTCAGGAAAATCCCTAACAGTGCGAATATCCTTAACTCTTACCTCCTTACTAACAAAATTCATCACATACGCCAGATAAGCCTCGCAACCTTTACCCATCAAATTTTCAACTTTCATTGCTGAAACCATATTTGACATAAAACCCTGTCTTTCACCCACTACAAATATTTCCATTCCACCACCATTTCTCAAGGAAATTTGCTTAGTCTCAAAATCTACCCTAGCCTTTTATTCAGTTAACGAATCCATTCCAAGTATCACATCAAATCCAGAAAATGGCAAGTCCATGAGATCAACAGAGAAAACATGTCCTTGAACCATAAGAGGACACTTACGATAAAATTTATTTACCAGTATACTATCACCAAAAGAGCTAATAACAGTCATACCCAAACCAATAGTCTCAACAGGAATCCCTAACTTACATGCCAATTCACTCAAGATATAAGAATATGTCGATCTAGAATCAACTAAAGAAAACAACGGAGTAGATCGTAAAGTAAAGGTACCTACGATAACATCAGTCGGCTTGTGATCCTCCGGCTCCCTAACAGCATAAATTTGAGCTAGTCTTCCAGATTCAACCTGTGTAGAAACAGTATGAGCAAAAATCCGTTGCCCACTCAGTTTCCCATTACTTCTACTGTGACCACGGCCTCTAGCATGCGCAGTAGCAGGTGCCTAACTCTGAGTCTATGAAACCTTAAATCTAAGTGGACAATCCCTAAGAAATGTTCCTTCAAACCACATTTAAAACATCCACCTATCAACTTACGACACTCTCCAGAATGCCTACGCTCACAGTGCTCACAAAGCGGCCATCTAGAACTACCTACTGAACCACTAGCACTAGCCACAGTACCACTCTACTTAAACTGACTCGGTCGAGTCCCACGTCTTACACCTCTACTAGAGACATGACTATCACGCCCTCTCTTAGATGGTCGTCTCGATGCACTAGCAAAAGATATCTTGCCAGAATCAGTATACACAAAATAGGGCATTTAGCTAAGGTCTCCTCCACAGCCTTAGCCCTCTAAACCAACTCATCAAACATCTCTATAGGTTGAGCTACCAAATAAACTCGAATCTCGCAGTTTAGCCCAAAACAGAACCTCTTACAATGGTCCTTTTCAAAAGGAACCATCTCAGGAGTATACTGACTAAGTCGCACGAATTCAGCCTCATAATCAGCTACTGATAATTCACCCTGAATTAAGTCCAAAAACTCATGCTTACGAGCCTCCATATACTGTTCACCCATATACTTCCTCTTAAAAGCCTTGAGAAAGTAGTTTCAAGTCAATCTATCAGTAACAGTACCTCTCTTAACTGTATTCCACCAACAATGAGCCTTACCACCGAGTAAGGACACAACATATCCCAACTTCTCCTTATCAAAACATGCTATTTGCTCAAGGATTCTTTCAAATCCTTCCAACCAGTATTCAGATATGGTTGGATCAGTGTCTTTCACTCCAGAAAACTCTTTACCACCTAACACCCAAAGACGTTCAAGCGGCAAACCTCGATTAGCCGGTGCCAGATTGGTAGGTGCAGATGCAGGGTTAGCACCAGCAATCTGCTGAAATGCTCTTATCATGGCTTCCATCAAAGGCCCTACACCCTCATCAGGGATGTTCACTCTATGCGGCGGCACATGAGGTGCAGCGGATGTACTATCCTCTTGAGCACTAGCTCTCACATTAACACATCTAGGAGGCATGTCTAATTAATCTAGCATAAAAATAAACAAGCGAACGGTGTAAGTGGCGGGAATGATCTAAGTCTCGTTCCTGCAAGCAAACTTTAGGGTTAAAGGCGATGTGTTCCTGTTCGTACCCTACATACATCACAATAAGAGATATCTCATGCAATTCAATCAGGTTACATCACCAATAACGAAAACAACAAAAGGGATTTAGACTCGTGAGTTTCGAAACTCGAAACACATAAAAATCTCCTAGGTCCGAGAGTTAATGAACCTAGGCTTTGATACCACCAAATGTAACACCCTATACCCAGCCTAGCTGCCAGTCTCGAATACGGGATGCCACACCAATGTCTCGTCTCATTTACATGAAACAGAATGCTAGATTCAATAAGTCAAACATCTTTTGGTAAGATGATTAAGGATCATTGCGTTCAAATGATTAATTATCATTATTACATGCAAATATTTTGTTAATCGATCACACCAACAGCCAGAGTCATGCATAATGGTCAAGTAGCAAAATTTCTCAAAGATGTCAGCAGATATCGATACTGATTATCAATTATCGATATTTTTCTATAGTGGTATCAATACCACTTGGAAAAATGATACCAATTGAGCATTCTGTTTCTCGATTCAAAAACCCATAAGTAAAAAATTATCGGTACCTCTGAACAAAGTATCAATATTTCTTCCCCGAGTATCGGTTCTCAAGAAAGGGTATCGATACCAAATCTCTATTCTATTTCTTGTACGTTTTAATTCCCAGCGGTATCGATTTTTGAAGACCAATATCGATGCCTCTACTATTGGAGCTAAATTACAACATAGGAATGCAATTAACTCATCTTAAATAGTTCCTAAACAACATGCATCAAGTGCCAAGTTAAATAATCATTCGTATAGCTTAATTGATAACATAAAACACCAAAATTGATCCGAACAATTGTCATCATGCTAACATCAAATACCAAGTATTTTAACATAAATAATAACATAAAATTCACGCAAGCCAACTCAAACGTCCAAAATTCAATAGCTTGAATAGATTCTACCATATTGCCTATCTCCCAAAAGCAAATGAAAATAATAAAGCACCTATAAAAATCACCAGCCTTCCTTGGATCACTCCCTTAGAAACCACACCGCCCACACCGTACGACACTAATCTGCAAACGTTGAGATGGGGGGAATACGCTTTTGCAAGCTTAGTGATTGAATAGAATAACCATAACATAAATATGTCATCATGCAATACAACCAATCATTTATTCACAATTAGCACATTGTTAACTCTAGCATCATCTAATACAAAAACATGTATAGTATAGGAGTCTTTTTGTAGCACATATACAAATTTATTCAAGCATAGAACATATTTCACACAATTATATAATAAGAGATAAAATAAAATAAAATAAGATAAAATGGAACTTGGACTATAAAACATGTAGTGAACTCTATCATCACACATCAGATACACGAATCTCCTTACACCACCTAGACTCGTAGAGTCAATCATGTCCCAAAAGTGAAGCGTATAGCTAACATTCTCCTTATTTCCCCTCACATGTTCCTTTGATTGGAGCTTAGCTCATATTCCCTTATCCTTCCAAACATGTACCAGAGCCTTAACGCCCAAAAATCTCCGTACATATAAGTGAGTACCCACAATCATATGTCATGCCAACTATATCCAATGGTTCCAAGATTACAAGGCCAAAATATCCGAAAATAATGCATAGTTACTTACCAAATAACCATGCACTGACACTTCATATTAGCAATTTTTGCAAGACACTAGCATATTAATATAACATAAATTCCACACATTTACCCCATGTATGTAATTGCACTTTACACAATAAGCACCATGTCCATATATAACATACCATTCACATTATATAACCACATAACCATAAGGCAGGCATAGTTCAAGAAAACTTACACTCAGAATTTAGAGTAGGGGTTTAGGCTATGTCTAACTTCCCAACTATCACACGACTCATGTTTACGAGTAGCAATTCTATACACTCACCACTTTATGCTTTTGTCAAAAATCGAAAGCTCAACTAATGTTCTCTAACTCGTAGCAATCTCTAACGAATCCGAAGCTTAAAACATATAATCACACAATAACCAGAGTCACCTATCAACCAAATGTTCATTCAAACTGACTAAAACACAAGTTTTAAGCTAAGTCCCCATGTAACTTAAACTATTAACATAACAAACTTTATAGGCTAATATCTCGATCTATATTAAACATTTTGGTATAAAATCAGTTTCGTTCATCTAATTATTCATCTACGCCTAATTCACAACCTTGAAACTAGACAAATCTACTCAATTCATGGTATCAGCATTTTTTGACTTCTTTTAGGCAATTTTCATAAAATTCATTAAAACATGAGAAATCATTGACGAAACTCTAAGATAAGTTTGAAAACCTCCTAATCTTGCTAAAACGAGTTGAAAAACACTTTGAAACCAAGTTTTTATGCAAAATCTTGAAATCCACCATTAATGGCTCAATTTTCGGCATTTATTTAAAATATGTGATTCGAGGGTTAATAATACAGTTCTAGAGTCTAAATAACATTAAAAATTGATGGTGACCTGAATGATTACCTTTGACGAAAGAGTGAATGAGTTTTGACAAAAATCTAAAAAGCCCAACGTTTGAAGATGATGATGAAATCTTTGGAGTTTTTGGGTGTTTTTCTTGAAGGCGTATGATGGAAAATGACTTAGGAATGATAGAAAATCAATGTATTGTGATTTGGGACTCAAAAATCAATGGAGAATGGAAGGGGAATAGCAAGGGGCGACACAAACTTGAAGCAAAAAGAAAAAGATGTGAAAAACATGTTGAAAGGGATGAAATAGGTTCAATTTTACAAAATGGCAAAACTTCAATATAAATGCCTACTATTTTGACTTTGTTACAAATTAGTCTCTTTTCAAAATTAAGGGTTTCTTGAACACTTTTTCAAAAATTGAATTGACAGTTAAGATGCCCTAATCAAAAACATTATCGAGTACCAATCTTACAAAATTACGAGCTCATATAGGTTAAAATTCCCAAAATACCCTTAAAACTCCTAGACCCTATTTTGGGGTGTTACAAAATTAACTAACGCACTCTGACCCAGTGGATTAGTAAATCGAACATCAGACTCAGTTGACTCAATAGGTAAATTATCCATTACTAATGTCGTGCAAATATATGAATGAGTTGACCCAAGGTTAATTAGTGCATACACAACAACATCAAATAGATAGAATGTAGCAACGATGACATTAGGTGCAGTAGCTTCCTCTTTGGCTCGGATAGCATATGTTTGCGTAGGTGTTCTAGCTTCAGATTTGATAGCTGTATCTTTATTCCCACTACAACTTGCTATTGTATTATTACTCTGACCAGGATGCCTACTTTTTGAGGTGTAGAAAACTACTTTTTGTTCTTTTCTTTACTATTTCCCACTAATCTCAGACAATTTTGCACAAAATGATCCATCGCACCACATCTGTAACATGCACCTATTTTTATCTTACATTCACCAACATAAGGTTTCCCACAATGCTCACACACCGGTCTTGGAGCCGTACGAACACTTCACACACTATTAGCAGGTTTAAATTGAGTTTTTGAATCATGTTGTCTCGACGTGTTTTTACCTGAGAACCCAGATGGTGATGTAACATGATTAAAATATTTTTTTGATTTCTTTGACGGTGGTGCAGAAAATGACTTAGAAATGTTTTTTTTACCAAATTCCAAAGCCTTTCTGTCTCTCTACCTCTTGTGATTGTAAACTTATCTTTTGAGCATGATCTGACAAAATAACGTTCTCTCATATTTCTGTCCCTCTAATCAACATTTTAATTTCATCGCATAATCCATCTTCAAAATGGATGCACATTTCTTCCTCGTTTGGTACAATTTTTCAAGCATATTTGTTGAGATGTACAAACTCTCTTCATACTCAGCTATTAATTTGTTTCGCTGCTTCAATTCAAGAATTCTTTCTTTTTCCAATCTAAGTATCGTTTGTTGATATACTTCTTTTGAAATTCTATTTTGAAGAAATCCTAACTAATTTTATCACTCGGTATCACTGTTGTTAGCGTTGACCACCAACTGTAAGCGTTGTCTTTAAGTAAAGATACAACACATCTAAGGTAATTATTAGGAGAACAAGCCATTTCATCGAATCCTCGCTGAATATTTTTGAGCCAATACTCAACTTTAACAGGGTCATCATTCGTTCTACTTCAAAATTCCTCAATACCATATTTTTTGACTTTATCAAAAAGAATCTGTCGACTTGTTTCAATTGTTTGAGGAGATGGAAGTACAGCAGGAGGTACAACAGGGGGTGAAGGTTGTTGAGGCACAAGGTTGGTTCGAATGAATTTTGTGAACCATTTACCCATTAAACCGAAGAAAACATTTGAAAATTTATTTTTAGACAGTTGTGGAATTGGTAAACTACGACTTGCTTCTTGTTCATTAGTTTGAGCATTACTATTCACTTCATCAATGCCAGCACGACCAGATTCTACCGACATATTTCAAATCTAAAAATGAAACATGGGTTAGATCAGATTAATCAATATCACACTATCACATGTTTGTATAGAATGTAATTTCTAGACTTTAATATGCTACGTTCAGTCTGAAAATCGACTAAATCGTAGCTCTGATACCACTAAATGTAACACCTCTTGCCTGGCCCAATCACCGAAACCGAGTAAAAAGATTCTATGACTAAATTTAATAATCAGAAACTAATTTACTAGAAAAAAACTCAATTATTGATAAATGAGATCCTGAATTATCAAATATACAAAAAATTAAAACTCTATAAGTACCTGATACGATCTTGCCTCGGTACGGTGAGTTGAGTCGTGTTGTGCCTGATCGTCGAACATAGAAGTATCGTTCCAATTTTCTAGCTAAGAGAGTAATTGATTAAGTATGTAGATAGGTGATGGAAATAGGTTAAAAATGGCTAAGGAAGATAGGCGATGGATTCGGCTAAGTATAAAAAACAGAAGGGTTCAAATGGATAGTGAGAATGGAATGGAAGATAGGCTTAAGATTCAAGAGTGAACCAAAACTATAATGGAGTGCTGACCCAAAACTTATATGATCTTAAGGTGATTTAGGTTATGGAATTGGGACCTTGGCCCGTTACTTAGAGAGGTAAGAACCGAAGGTATAGTTTGGTGAACACCACTCTACGAGAGTGGTGAATTCGATAAAAGACAAAGGTTGACGCCACTAACTCGCAGATAAGCCAACTAAGTCCTTGGACGAAATTTGAGAGAAGAAATCTCACAAAAATGACAGAATTCCATTCAAAGTTTTCAAAAGTCCCCACTACATAAAATTAGCTAAGTAATTATAGCTAAACATCTACCTAGCTGAATAGGAACTTAGGGAGCTGATTGGCCATTTGTTTTCAGCTTAAATAAGCTGAAGTTTCTCAGAATCTTCCTAGCAGCTTCCATGAAGCTTCCCAAACCTTTGTGACGCCAACAGATAGCTTCTAGAGGGCTTCATTCAGCTGAAATTAATTTAGGTTGATTAGGAGCTGGAATAGTATGGGCAGATTTGACCAAAGTGATTGAATGCTCTTTAATTGTGTTGCTTTGATCAATTGAATAGTCTTTATTTCAATTACGTTAGCTTGGAATCTTCAATGGTTTTAAGGTATAAACACATGAAGTTGAATAGCTCTTAGGTGTGAATGCACATAACCAATAGTCTCTCCACGTGGAAGGAATTTCCAACAATGTGAACACTTTTAAAGCTACCTAGGAGACATAGACGGTCAACTTAGGAGAAATAAAGTAGCAGCTATTCATTTGTCTTTTACTGTACACGAAAAGGTATTTTGAAGAGCTAAACCATCAGCACCTTGCATTAAAGTTGTCCCAAACATGTACCTGTACCAAATTAATTCAACAAATTAAATTGAATTTGAACATATTAAATTGGCAACAGTTAGGACATAATAAAAACATGTTTAGTCTAGGACAAATTAATAACATGTATTAGGTTATGACATATTAAAAACTATATTAAAATAAGACACATTAAACACTTAATAATAAAATCAGACATTTATTTTATTCCAACAAATAAAAAAATGCAAGAATTAAAAGGATAGGAATGAGCTTAATTGAGCTAAGTTGAGTTGAATTAAGCTGAAGGAGCTGAGTTTGAGATGAGTTCGGCTTGCAAGAGGTTGCAAGGTGATATTGTGGAACTGGTCCAAGCTCTCTCGATGTGTCCTGCCAACATCTCGCCCCACACTTGGTTGACTAAGACCGACATGGCCTCTTTGAATAGCTTGGATCAAGCTCATGTGATAGGACCTTGTGGCAGCTCTAATAGGTCCTTGCTCGAGCTAGGTGCAATCCGGGGCGTGGATGATGTGTGGCCGCATCATCCCTCCCCTCTTCAAAGTGACTTGTCCTCAAGTCGGAACCTGCATCAAAAGTAGATAAGTCAGACACATTGAAGCTTGCACTAATTTTGTACTCACCCGGTAAGTTAAGTCGATAGGAATTCTCGTTGATTCTTTCTAGGATTTGAAATGGTCCATCTCCTCGCGATATTAACTTGGATCTACGTTGGGCTGGAAAATGTTCTTTCTGCATATGAACCCAAACCCAAACACTGAGCTCAAATACAACTCTCTTTCGGCCTTTGTTCACTTTTTGAACATAGCTCTCAGTTCTTGCTTCGATATTGGCTCGAACCTTTTGGTGTAACTCCTTGACGTACTTGGCCTTCTTCCTCGCATCTACATGAATAAATTGATCGTTAGGTAAAGGCACTAAGTCTAACGGAGTTATCAGATTAAATCTATAAACAATTTAAAAAGGAGAAAACTTAGTAGCTGAATGGACTGATCGATTATATGCAACCTCGACATGAGGTAAGCATTCCTCCTACAACTTTAAATTTTTCTGGATGATGGCTCGCAACATTGTAGAAAACACTCGATTAACCACCTCCGTTTGTCCACCCGTTTGGGGGTGAAAAGTGGTTGAAAACAGTAGCTTGGTTCTGAGCTTCCCTCACAATGATCTCCAAAAGTGACTTAAAAACTTTTTGTCGCGATCAGACACTATCGTTCTTAAAATTCCATGTAGTCGAACGATTTCCCTAAAGAAAAGATTAGCAATGTGAATAGCATCGTTAGTTTTTGTACATGCAATAAAATGTGACATCTTTGAAAATCTATCAACTACAACGTTAACAGAATCCTTCCCCGTTTTCGTTTGCGGTAATCTAAGGACAAAGTCCATGGCTATATCCATCCAAGGAGCTTAGAGAATGGGGAGTGGCATGTACAAGCAATGGAGTTGAATCTTGGACTTGGCTTTCTTACACGTCACACAACGCTCAAGATGTCAGAATGAAATGGGAGTTGGTGGTCGTAGGCGTCCTCTTCCACTATAACTAGCTTATTTGGTTTGGGAAGGATCATCTAAAAGCCGAGGATTGAACCCAAGGTGGAACGAGACAACTGGAGGCTGGAATCTAACATAAGAATTTCCTTTCTCTCAACTCTATTTTTAATTTCTCAAATTTTTGATTCAATATTCTTAATTTTATTTTTATTTTATTCTTCGTTTCCAGATCCAAGCCTTTAATTCTGTTATTTTTTTATTTTTTTCAAGAACGCAGGTTGTCTTGGGCAAGACTCTACCTGGGATTCCATGGAAGAAGATATTGTGCAAATCTAGTCCCTGAGGATTTGACCCTACATCCCTTTTACTATTCTTTTTCATTATTTATTAGGGATAGGATATTTTTGGTGCTTCCAACGACCGCATCAAATTTTGGCGCAGTTGCCGGGGACTGGCAACGTACTAATCTTGTTTTTGTTTCTTATAACCAGATCTGCTCCAGGTACTCTTGCGTTCGATTTAGAAATTGAGAAGATTGCTAGAGCCAATCGCAAGGAGACAAAGTTACGAAAAAAGTAGTCAGCGATGGTTGGAACTCAAAGTAACCCACCGCCAGAAATAGAAGTTGACGACGAAGCTGAGTCTAGGGTTAACGAAAACCCTACTCGAACACTTGAAAGCGAAAAAGTAGAAGTCGACTCACTTGAAGAAGTGCTTAACGCTAGGGCTAACGAAAACCCAAATCTAACACACCAACCAATGGCTCAAACGATTCGGCAACTGGCCGAAGCTCCGACAGAACAACTACCATTGTGCATCACGTATCCTATTATGGATACTGATTTTGAGTTGAAGACAGGTTTAATCCAGTTATTGCCAACTTTTCATGGGTTACAAAATGAAAATCCCCACAAGCATCTGAAAGAATTTCATATGGTTTGTCTTAGCATGAAACCTCAGGGAGTAACTGAGGATCAGATTAAATTGTGTGCTTTCCCTTTCTCCCTAGCAGATTCTGCTAAGGAATGGTTATTTTATTTACCCCTTGGATGTATTACAACTTGGGCTGATCTATCTAGTTTGTTTCTGAACAGGTTTTTTCCAGCGTCGCGAGTAGCTGAGCTAAGAAGAGAGATCGTTGGAATAAGGCAAAAAAGAAGCTGAGTCCCTTTACGATTATTGGGAGCGGTTTAAGAAGTTGAGTGCAAGCTACCCACAACATGGAATAACGGAGAAATCCAATAATTTTACGAAGGTTTGAAGCCCATGGAGATGAATATGGTAGACGCTGCTAGTGGAGGAACATTGGTCAACATGACTCCCCAACAAGTGAGAGACTTGATCTCCACGATGGCTGCAAATTCTTAGCAGTTTCGAGCTAATATTGAACCCCCTAGAAGGGTTCACCAGCTAAGTAATTCAACCTTAGAGGATAAAGTTGATAGACTTACTAATATGATGAACTCTCTTATTGAAGAAAAAACGAAGACAACTCGGTTATGCGGAATATGTGCTACACCTGATCATGCAACTAATGCATGTCCCAGTTTGTATGATGATACCACAGCCCATCTGGATGCTGTGGGAAATTTCTCTGGGTCGCCACAAAGGTAGTACGACCCCTACGCTAATACCTACAACCCAGGGTGGAGGGACCATCCTAACTTAAGTTATGGGGCCAATCCACGAAACAACCAGCCATACCAAAATCGGTTTCCGCAACAGCCACAAGGTTCAGGTAATTTTCTAGAAACCATGGTCAATAAGTTAGCAGCTAATGTTTTTGATTTTCAACAGCAAACTCTTAATTTCCAAAAAGAGACGAAGGATTTCCAACAGAAAACCGAGGCGTCCATCAGAGAGTTGACCACATCGATCGAGAAATTGACCTCTCAAGGGAAGCTACCGTCACAAACAAAACCAAACCCTAGACAAAATGCAAATGCAGTGACGTTGCAAAGCGGAAAGGTACTGGAACCAATTCCTGACAGGAATCTTGCCCAAGAAATTGCCCAAGAAAAACCCGAGAAAGACGAACAGGTCCGACCGAAGCCTCCATTGCCTAAAATTCAACCTCCATTTCCAGAACGATTCAACCAGTGTTAAAGACGTAAAGAGGACAAGGAAATCCTCGAAACATTTAGGAATGTCGAGATCAACATTCCGCTGTTGGATGCCATCAAGTAAATACCGCGGTATGCTAAATTTCTCAAAGAGCTTTGCACCAATAAGCGAAAATTAACAGGTAATGAAAGGGTGAATGTTGGTGAGAATGTATCTGCAGTGTTACAGCAGAAAATGCCGGTAAAATACAAGGATAGGGGCATGTTTGCAATACTATGCAAAATAGGCCATTTGGGAATTAAGAAGGCTATGTGTGATCTAGGGGCTTCTATAAATGTAATGTCGTATTCTATTTATGAATCACTTAACGCAGGTTTTTTGACAAAAACAGGTGTTGTAATTCAATTGGTGGACAGGTCTGTTGTGCATCCAAAAGAAGTCCTTGAGGATGTTCTGGTAAAAGTTAACGAGCTTATTTTCCCTGTAGATTTTTATGTGATCAAAATGGAGGAGGATAGCACTCCTGGATCTTCAGATCTCCTGTTGGGGCGACCGTTCCTTAGTACAGCAAGTACTAAAATTGATGTTCGAAGTGGAACTCTCACGATGGAGTATGATGAGGAGATTATAAAGTTTAATGTCTACAATGCCATTAGCCATCCAAGTGAAATCTTGAGCGTAAATCGTATTGACATAATTGACTCTTTGGTGGAAGAGAATTTTGAGTCAATTTATGGAGATAATTCTGAACTTGATGAAATTGAATTTGGTAATGAATTATTATCTCTAAATACTAAATTGTTACCTTCTGTTATACAGGCACTAGAGTTGGAGTTAGAACCCGCAGAGCAGACAAGGAAATTAGACATCCAAGAGTTAGAAGAAATTCGCAATGATGCCTATGAGAATGCTCACATTTATAAAGACAAGACAAAGTTGTTTCACGATAAGAAAGTGGCTCAAAAGCATTTTTTGGTAGGACAAAAAGTTTTACTTTATAACTCCGTGTTAAAGTTATTCCCAGGTAAGCTTCGATCACGATGGTAGGGACCTTTTATTGTTACTAAAGTGTTCACACACAGAGCGGTTGAAATAGAGAGTGAATAATCTGGAAGGTGATTTGTAGTCAATGGCCAGCGGTTGAAGCCGTTTTATAAGAATTTTCAAGCCCACACGGTTAAGAAAATCCATTTGGAACCACCATAGAACCAATAACGACATCGAGCTAACGACGTTAAACAAGCGCTTGTTGGGAGGCAACCTAATTTTTTTTATTTCGAAGAAAACCGTTAAGCAACGCTTAGAACGCATTGATGCCCGACTTGAAACCTTTGGCCAGCAACTGACCAAGCTCATTGCCATCATTTGCGATCGACATTAACAACACGAAGAGTTTTTCTAAACTTTTCTACCTATTTATTTCTTTTCGTCCACATTGAGGACAATGTGCTTTCAGTAGGGGGAGGTACTCTTCGTTATTACTATCATTTTCTGCTGTGATTTTGGTTATTGTTGCAGGTGTTGCTGCTTGAGACTTTATTTTGCCCATATTTATTTTTTTGGAATCTCCTGCCTCTTTTTATGCCCAAGATTTTTACCAAGAATTGCCTACTGTTTGACCTACAAGTATGATTCTTGTTTTCTAAGAAAATTATGAATTTTCCATAATTGATGCCATCTCCACTGTTTTATTCTTATCAGACTAAAAATAATTGTGATTCCTAAAGTTAACTTTATCTTGCTTTTCGTAAAATTGATCAAGTTTAAATACAAAGTAGGCACTTAATATGTTTGCATGCTAAAATATGTTGATGACTATTAAGGTAATTACTGAAACTTATTTTTGACACTTGATTAGTTTTTTTCTCTAAAGTCCTCATAAAAAGTTATTATTAAAATATCGTTTAATGTTTACGTGGTTATGAGTGCGACTTAAAACGTGATGATGAGTAACGGGGTAGGGTGCTTGGGTTGTCATCCTATTTCGCGTCAAAAGGTTGTGTGACGTGTTAGGTAAAACTCCGCTAACCGGAATTAATGTTTAAGAACATGTTGGGCTGAGTAACCAGGGTGGGGTGTTTGGCTGTCATCTCTCTTCGCATCAAAAGGTTTGATGTGTTCTTAAGAAAAATTATAATAAATTAGGAGTTTGCTGGGCTGAGTAACCGAGGTGGGGTGCTTGGTTGTCATCTCTCTTCACGTTAAAAGGTTAAGTATATTCCTAAAGCATAAAAAAAGAGAAAAAAAGAAAAAAAGAAAAAAAAATAATTTGGGGACTAAAGGAGGAAACAAATAGAGTGTCTTGGTAGGTTTGGTAATTTACCTAATTTTCATTAAATAATTCAAGTTGATTCTAATTTTTGTGTGTATTAATTGGAAAACTTTTTATGTTTTACTTAAAGCAAGCTTAGGGTTCTCTTTATTTTTCATATGCATTTTTGACTGATTTTTATAAAACTTTGGAGTTGTATTTCTTTTATGGCAGAATCTAACTTTCACAGTAGATAGGAACCATTCTTGAGGGCAAGCATGGGCTAAGTAGGGGGGATTTGATAACACTCTAGAATAACGTATTTTTATGTATTAATTATGTATTTATTCTGAGTATGATCCTGCTAATTTGAGCTATTTATGATCTTTTATCTCATAGGGATTAAATTTGAGGCAAAAGCAAAATTAAGGGCATTTAGAGATAAAAAGGGCCAATGTGTGACACAAGGAAAAGTTGGTGCCAAAAGTGCAAGCATGGAGGACACAAGGGTTGAAATGTAAAAAGAAGAGATTTTATTCTATTAAACTCTATTTTAATTATATTAGGATAATTAATATTGAGAAAATTATTAAGGATTATTTTTAGGATTTTATTTTATCTTTATTTATCTTCAATTAAATGTATTTGTCTTTTAGGAATTTAAGTAGGATTAGACTATCTCCCCTAGCACTATAAATAGGGGTGAAGTGACTCAAAAGGGGATCCCATCTTTTTCTGTAAACACTCTCTCCTCAAAAGTCTAGGCTTTTGTTCTTTTCATATTTCTTTTCAATAAAATCTTTATTTTTATTTTATTTATTTTATTTTCTACCACAACCATGAGCCACTAAACCCATCTAGCCGAAGGTTGTCAAAAATCCTCAAAAGAGTTCATGAGGCTTAGAATTCGTACTTAGCCTCCTCGCTGAGTATTCATCATTTCTCCAAGACTGAGTGGCCGACGTCGGCGTCCCTTAAGTAAGCTTTTCAACGTATGCAAAGGCGGTACGCTTTGTATGTTTTGGGAAGGTTGTACAGTCGGTTCGTTAGCTTACTGCGTCACAGGTTAGCGAGCCTAGGGGTGTTCATTCGGTTAACCGACCGGTTAACCGACCCGAAATTACTATAACCGAATTAACCGACCTTCCAAAAATTTTAACCGTTAACGAACCGATTTTTTTAAAAAATTAACCGAACGAAATTTTTTGGTTAATAAGGTCGATTAACCAAATTAACAAAATTATGTATTTTTATTTTTGGTTAAAATTACCCGAATTACCGAATTAACGAATTACCGAATTAACGAATTAACGAATTACGAAAAATACCGAATTACCCGAATTTTTTATTTTTATTTTTAAAATTTAAAATTTTATAAATTATTAAAGTAAATTGGGTTTTAGACTTTAGTAAATTGGGTTGTCTTTTAGTTTTAGTTTTATTGGATTGGGTAATTGGGTAAACTTTAGTTTTAGTTTTATTGGGTTGGGTAATTGAGTTTGGGTTGGGTTGGATAATTTTATTTATTATTTTTTTCGGTTAACCGATCGGTTTCAAACCGAATTAACCGTTAACCGAAAAATCATAAAAAAATTAACCGACCTCCGACCGAAAAAATTCGGTTAACCGACCGATTAACCGAATTTGGTCGGTTAACCGAATTTTTTCGGTTTTACCCGAATTATGCACACCCCTAAGCGAGCCCAAGAGACAAAATGGCGTGGGATTTTCCATTGAGAAGCGTTGATCTAGCATAAGACGATCCCACAGAAGCGATTGTTGGCTAGAGTCAGGTTCATCTAAATCGTAAGTCTAAATCCTTGGAGCTGGTGGTCGTAGGCATCCTCTTCCACTATAACTGGCTTATTCGGTTTGGGAAGGATCATCTAAAAGCAGAGGATTGAACCCAAGGCGGAATGAGACAACTGGAGGCTGGAATCTCCCATAAGAATTTCCTTTCTCTCAACTCTATTTTTAATTTCTCAAATTTTCGATTCAATATTCTTAATTCTGTTTTTATTTTATTCTTCGTTTCCAGATCCAAACCTTTAATTCTGTTTTTTTTATTTTTTTAGGATTGCAGGTTGTCTTGGGCAAGACTCTACTTGGGATTCCACGGAACAAGATATTGTGCAAATCCAGTCTCTGAGGATTTGACCCTACTTCCCTTTTACTATTCTTTTTCATTATTTATTAGGGATAGGATATTTTTGGTGCTTTCAACGACCACATCATATTCTCACATGCAGCAAAGGTTTCACCAAAATTATCATCACTAACATATAAATCACCATAGAAGTATTCTCACGCAATGGCACGACTATATTGCTGAAGTTGGGCACAAAACGCCTATAAAAACTAGCCAAACCAAGGAAGCTTCGAACTTGACTAATATTTGTCGGCGTCGGCCACTCTTGTATAACCTTTATCTTCTTTTGGTCCACCTCTAAACCTTCCAAGCTGACCACAAAACCTAGAAAAATAACCTTGTAAAAAAAAGTATTCTTTTTAAGATTAGCATAAAGGGTCTCCTTTCGAAGAACTACCAAAATAGATTTAAGGTGTACTACATGCTCTTCTGACGATTTGCTATAAATGAGTATGTCATCAAAGTACACAACGCAAAAATTACCGATAAAGGATCTTAACACATAATATTAATATCATGAAAGTGCCAGGAGCGTTGGTTAAGCCAAACGGCATGACCAACCACTAATACAAACCGTGTTTCGTTTTAAAGGCCGTCTTTCAGTCGTCGCCTTCTTGCATGCGAATCTAATGGTAATCGCTTTTAAGATCGATCTTCGAAAATAACTTGGCACCACTTGGTTCGTCGAGCATGTCGTCTAAGCGAGGTATTGGATGCCGATACTTGATGGTAATCTTGTTCACAGCTCGGCAATAAACACACATGAGCCACATTCCGTCTTTTTTCGATACCAAAAAAATGGGTACGGCATATGGACTAAGGCTTTCACGGATATAGCCTTTCTCCATCAACTCATTGACTTGTCGTTGGAGTTCTTTAGTATCTTCGAGATTTTTCCTATATGCTAGTCGGTTTGGAATGACAGCTCTGGGCACGAAATCGATTTGATGTTTGATTCCTCAAAGGGGTGGCAATCCACTCAAAGTTTCTTCCAAGAACATGTCTTTGAAATCCTGCAAAAGAGACATAATAGAAGAGGGCAGGTTTTTGGGTAATTCATTAGTATTGAAGAAGTTCTCCTTGTACATGAGCACAAGGACAGATTGTCTCAACATCAAGGCCTTTCGTACATCACTTGCTTTTGCAAAAACGCTCATTTTCTCACACTCTCTTCCTCTTTCATCTTTTTCTTTTCTCATTTTCTTTTATTGTTTTTCCTCTCTTTTTCTCATTTTTCTTTTCTTTTACATTTTCACTATTTTCTTTCTCTCTCATTTGTTCTACAGAGTTTTTGAATTTGATTTGGTCCTCGTATACTTGCTTTGGCGTAAATATTGCTAGAGTTACGTTTTTCCTTAAATGTTTGAACGTATAACTATTGTATACCCATCATGGAGGACTTGTTGATCGAATTGCCATGGGCGTCCAAGTAAAAAATGGCCCGCATGCATGGGTACAACGTCACAAAGTACTTCATCGGCATATTTTCTAATAAAGAAAGAGACAAGTAGTTGTTTCGTTACCTTCAATTCACCACTGTCATTGAGCCATTAAAGTTTATACGGGCTCAGATTCTTGGTGGTCAGCAATCCTAACTTCTCCACCATGAGAGTGCTCACCACGTTTGTGCAACTCCCACCATCGATAATTACGCTACTAACTGTCCCTTGGACTTGGCACCGTGTATAGAAGTTGTTTTCTCTAGCTCTTTGGCTCGACTTGATGGAGGGTTTTTGCTAATACCTTGTCTCTATTTTGAAGTGTTCACGGTGGAGTAGCCTCAGACAATGCCTTTGCGTTTTAGTTGCTTCTCCACTTTGATGACCATGTGCACTATGCCCACCACCTCGACGTAGTGTTGCAACTCTACAATATTGGCAATGTCTCGGTTGAGACCAGCCAAGAAGCGTGCCATGGTTTCTTCACCATCTTCTTGCACGTCTGCCCTTATCATCACAATCTCTATTTCTTTGTAGTAATCCTCCACACTCCATTACCTTAAATTTATAGCTAAACATCTAGCTAGCCAAATAGGCACTTAGGGAGCTGATTGGCCATTTGTTTTCAGATTAAATAAGCTGAAGTTTCTTGGAATCTTCCTAGCAACTTCCATGAAGCTTCCCCAACCTTTGTGACACCAATGGACAACTTTTAGAGGGCTTCATTCAGCTGTAATTAATTTAGGTTGATTAGGAGTTGGAATGGTGTGGGCAGATTCGGCCAAAAGGATTGAATGCTCTTTAATTGTGTTGCTTTGATCAACTGAATAGTCTTGATTTCAATTAAGTCAGCTTGGAATCTTCAATTGTTTTAAGGTATGAACATATGAAGTTGAATAACTCTTAGGTGTGAATGCACATAACCAATAGTCTCTCCATGTGGAAGGAATTTCCAGTAATGTGAACACTTTTAAAGTTGCCTGGGAGACATAGACGGTCAGCTTAGGAGAAATAAAGCAACAGCTATTCATTTGTCTTTTGTTGTACACAAAAACGTATTTTAGAGAGCTAAACCATCAACACCTTGCATTAAAGCTGTCCCAAGCATGTACCTGCACCAAATTAATTCAACAAATTAAATTGAATTTGAACACATTAAATCGGCAGCAGATAGGACATAATAAAAACATGTTTTAGTCTAGGAAAAATTAATAACATTTATTAGGTTATGACATATTAAAAACTTGTATTAAAATAAGACACATTAAACACTTAATAATAAAATCAGACATTTATTTTATTCCAGCAAAAAAAAATGCAAGAATTAAAAGGATAGGAATAAGCTCAATTGAGCTAAGTTGAGCTGAATTAAGCTCAAGGAGCTGAGTTTAAGATGAGTTCGGCTTGCAAGAGGTTGCAAGGTGATATTGTAGAGCTGGTCCAAGCTCTCTCGATGTGTCCAGCCAACGTCTCGCCCCACACTTGGTTGAGTAAGACCGACATGGCCTCTTTGAATAGCTTGGATCAAGCTCGTGTGATAGGACCTTATGGTAGCTCCAATGGGTCCTTGCTCGAGCTAGGTGCACTCTGGGGCGTGGCCGCATCAGTACCTAATTATAAAATGCATGCATATAATAAGATAGATTTATAATATTTTAAAGTTTTAAAGTTAATAATGAAAATCCATAATTGGTATCGATACTGCATCAATACGTTTTTGAAAATCAATACCAAAATTGAATATTGTTTTCTTTACAAAATAAGGGTATCGATAATTATTTTAGGGTATAGATATTTTATGAAAAAGTATCGATACTCAAATAAAAAATCGATACAATTTTTGCATTCTGTTTGTTTTGAAAACTGTTCATATGGTCAAGTATCGATACTAGATGCAAAAATATCGATACCTAAGATTAAAATGGTAAAATTTCATCTTTAAAAGTTCATTTCATTCCATAATCACTTATGACACAAGAGACGATAATTTCACCTATCCAAACACTTAAATGTCTAACCAATATGTCCTCATTGACACCATAATTCAATATCTAAGCCAAATTCACATTTCATACAAAATTAAATTTCAATCAAACTTATCAAATACCTGTACTATCTCATGCCAAATCTACCATTACTATTCAATTCATTCAATTCTAATTCTAACATAATCTAGCCATTCACAAGTAGCATTGAACAAAATAACCAAAGCTTGAACTTATGGACTTTTACAAGCCAAAAGCCAAAACATATATATATACATATGATCCAAAATCTAACTAGGACATCATCAATTCAAGTATAAGAAAAATCTACAAGTGACAAGCAACCACAAAATTTACAATCACCTATTACATGCCATATAACCCAAAGTTAAACATTCAAAAACTACCAAAAAATATCTGGATAGTGTGATTTTCGAGTTGATCCGATCGCTTGGTTTCCACAAAACGTAATCTACAAAGAAACAGAAGAAATAACATGAGTAGGCTTTACTAAAGCTTAGTACGTTCCACGGTTAAAATTATAAACTATTGTAAAAGTATATATATAATTCACACATTAACTTTTAACAAACTAGGATCCTGTCAGTCACAATCATTCAATAGGTGAGTCTTAACAGCCATACTCTTAATGAATTATCTATTTAATAATACTAAACCACTCTATAACAACTCAAGTTAATCTATTAAGAAATCATATAACCATTTAAAATTTTCCCAATGAAGGATATAACAGATTTGGATACATGGTTAACCATCCAAAACACACTAGAATATTTGAGTGAGATTAACCAACCGAGAACACACCTGGGCACCAAGTGCCTAGCCCGTAGGCTAACATCCTTCCAAAACACACCTGGGTACCAAGTGCCATGCCCGATGGCTTTATATCCACCCTAGTAACACACTAGAATCACTATAATATGACTCAAAAATTTATAACATATGTTGGACTTCAGTATATTCAGTGAACAGTAGTGAATCAATAATCATTCTCTCAACACAATCAAACCTGTATTGTGCGCATTAAAAACTTATTAGCACGCCAATTGCATCCTATCCTACGTTCATCAGTTCAATAATATCGAATAATAGTGTTCAAATCAATTATTTTCTGGACTTACATCAATTTATTTCAATTCAATTAAATCAGGATATTCAAAATCTTAATTCATAGTTAATATAACATTTAATCGTAATACGAGCTAAACCATACGAAACCTACTGCTTAGAAGAGACCTAAAGTGACCTGCTTCTTTCGAGAGCAAGATCTCAAGTTACCTGGCCTATGTCCATAGGCTTTAGCACGACACCCTATATGTTTTGTCTTCATTCTATGCAAACCCTACTCTATGTCTAGAGTCTGTTGTAGGTATTCAGTCGAATACCCATTTGTATCATTCAATTTTAGTCTAATTAATACAACATTTTCAGAATTATATTTAGTTCATGGGCATATTGCACACTCATCTATGTCTAGAGAATGTATGCATATAGTTAGGAAATAGAAGCAATTGAATGAAACAGTAGATTAAATCAAATATATGCTTCAACCATTAAAGAAATAAAAGTTTCATCATGTAATCCCAACTCTATGAGATTTAATTCATGGGTTGGCAATTGAAATTCAAGTTCAAAATAACATCCAACATCATTTCGATCAAATCAATTTACGGAAGAACATAATAAGAAATATTTGAAGAACTTAGGAAGATGGTTGTCGCCAAACCGATCTACAATCCAGTAGCATAATGTCCTGTGGTGGCTTAAAGAGACTGCCTTCAGCTTCCTCTTTCCATTTCTGCTTAGCCATTACCCTCTTATTGTTGCCTTCGGATCTCCACACTTAAGGCGTCTTCATTCGACTTTTTATAAGCATTTCTTTCTAGGGTAACTCCTACAGCCCACGATATCTTTTCCTCTTTTTTAGGTAGATTTTTTTGGTACAAGTAGAGTTAGGTTGAAACTAGTATATACTGAATGTTGACTCGGTCATCTTCTCAAAATTGCCACGGCATACAAGGTGGAAAAATGTCCAACCTTTTGCCTCAGTAAACTTTCACTCCTTTATTTCTTTCTCCACACCTTGCACTTGCCAAACCACCAAGCATAACCCTTTCACACGCAATTAAAAGTATCTAACATGTAACCACAATCCAAGCTCTTATTGCAAATGATAAAAATACTAATAAAATGTCCTAAAATGCCACTAAATGTACCCAAGTACAAGCAATTAGCTAGGTCTAAATGAATGAAATATAACTCTTTTCAAGAGTTATCAATGCTTTATAAAAAAAGCGAAGCATTAGAAGCCTTTAAAGTTTTCAAGGCTAAAGTATAGAAACAATGCGATAAGCAAATTAAGATTGTAAGAATCGATAAAGGTGGTGAGTATTATGGTAGATACACTGATGATTGACAAACACTTAGTCCATTTGCGAAGTTTCTTTAAGATAAAGGTATAGTTGCCCAATCCACCATGCGAGGCTCACCTAATTAGAATAGTGTTGTTGAAAGAAGAAACTGAAATTTAATGGACATGGTGTAAAGTATGCTTAGTAGCTCTAAGCTGCCTAACTTCTTATAGGTTGAAGTTCTCAAAATGGCAGTGTATATATTAAACCGAGTTCCAACTAAGGTTGTCCCAAAAACACCTTTTGAGTTGATTAAAGGTTGGAAATCGAGTTTGCGACATATACGCGTATGGGGATGCCCTTCTGAAGTAAGAGTTTATAACCCACAAGAAAAGGAACTAGACCTAAGGACCATTAGTGGGTATTTCATTGGATATGTCGAAAGGTCCAAATGATACAAATTCTATTGTCCATCACATAACACTAGAATTGCGGAATTAAGAAATGCAAAAAGTTTTTAGAGTGACTCAATCAATGGGAGTGACCTATCTCGGGACATGATTTCTGTAGGTCAACCTTTCACCTCAGGTGAGAGATTTATTATCATACAAAACACCCCTCAAGCTCAACTAGGTGTTGAACAACCAATTAATGAAAATCCATAAACTGTTGAAAACACTCCAGTAGATCAAGTTGTTCAAGTAAATCTAGAAATTATATAACAATCAGTTGAACAGCATGATCCACAGGAAATTGTTGGTTCAACATTGAGGAGATCTATTAAAGAAAAGAAATTGGCAGTTTCTAGTGACTATATTGTGTATCTGCAAGATCTGACTATATTATTGGAGCTGAAAATGATCCTAAGTTATTTTCACAAGCCATGAGTTACAAAGAGTTAGAATTGTGGTACAATGCTATGAAAGAAGAGATGAATTCCATGAAAAATAATGATGTTTGGGATCTTTTGTCGTTACCTGTAAGCGTAAAAGCCATTGGATGTAAATGAGTCTTCAAAACAAAAAGAGACTCAATAGGCAACATAGAAAGATATAAAGCTAGACATCGTGGTATCTTAGGTCTATCTCAAGAAACCTATATCAACAAAGTTTTAGAAATATTTCAGATGAAAGATTGTTCAGCGAGTGTTGCTCCCATCGTGAAGGCTGATAAGTTCAATTTGAACCAATGCCCAAAGAACGAATTTGAGAGGGAGCAAATGAAAAGCATTCCATATGCTTCTGTTGTTGGAAGCTTGATGTATGCTCAAGTCTGCACAAGACCTGACATTGTATTTGCAGTTGGAATGTTGGGCAGCTATCAAAGTAATCCAGGTATTGACCATTGGAGAGTTGTAAAGAAATTTTTAAGATATCTTAAAGGGTTAAAAGAATACACGCTTACATACAAACGATTAGACAATTTGGAGGTGATTGGCTACTCTAATTCAGACTTTGCCGGCTGTGTTGATTGACGTAAACCAACATCAGGTTACATATTTATGTTTGCTGGTGGAGCTATATCTTGAAGGAGCACCAAGTGGTCCTTAACTACTACTTCTACTATGGAGACTAAGTTCGTTTCATGTTTTGAGGCTAGCTCACATAGAGTATGGTTGAAGAGTTTCATATATGGACTTAGACTTGTGGATTCTATTTCTAGGCCATTGATGATATATTGCGACAATTCAGTTGCTACCTTTATGGCTAAAAACAACAAAAGTGGAAGTCGAAGTAAAAATATAAACATTAAGTATTTAGCCATAAGAGAACGTGTTAAAGAAAAGAAAGTGGTGATTGAGCACATTAACACTGAGCAGATGTTACCTGATCTTTTGACTAAAGACATGCCACCACACAAATCTAAGGATCATATTGTCACTATGGGACTTGTTCCCACCTTGTAAATTTTCGTTATAAGAACGATTATAATGAAACTCTATTAAGTTTGATGTTTCTCATATTTTCTGTGCACATTAATTTGATTGTTTCGAGAAATGCCACTGAAGTTTGGACATAAAATCAACATTGGGTTTATTCATTAAGAAATTTGGGCTAAAGTGTTGAGGCATGATGCATTGTAATACATGGAAGATACTACTCAAATACTAAGAGAAAATATCGCCATGATTCATGTATTATGTTTTGACTTTAAGTATTCATGGGCAATACAAATCAAGTGGGAGAATGTTAGATGTGGTTCATGGGAATAACCCCCATGTTTTCATTCCCACATTTTGCCCACTATTTTTTCTTTGGTGTTAGTGGAGTATATGATGGGTGGTGTTTGATTGGGAACAACACTATAAATACCTTCCAAGCCTAAGGTCCTTAAGCACCAAAAATATTTTCTGAAAACAATTCCATCTAGTGAAGTTTTCGAGTGTTTAGAAGGCTTTAGCGATTTTGTGTTTTTCAAATGTCGTGTTTTCATAAAGCTAGATATGGCGTCCTTGTCGGTTGATTAATGCGCTTGACAAGTAGAGTTACAATTTCTAGATTTGACATTCTGTTTGATTTTCCGTTGCTTAAATATTGTTTAAACCGTGATTTGTGCTTACATTTTAATGGCGGTAACGAAGTGTATAGAAACTTGGAGCATATTTTAACCTTCAAATTTACTTTATAATTTGACATAAACAAATAATTAATCCAAGGCAAAGCATGAAAACCATATTGATTATTAGCTGGTTGTAATGATATTATAATCATCTCCAAATCTTCAGATGATCCAATGAAATTTAATACTAATTCGGGAGTACCGTCCTTGGATACAAAGGTTTAGCTATCTTTCAAAAGACAAATAGATGTGTATATATTGTTTTTAACTTGAATGTTGTACGCTTTTGAGCCCAACAATTAATTTTAACACTATAAATACTTTCTTCCACCCATGGGTTTTGACAGGCCTTCCATGCTTCAAAAATAAAAAAAAAACATTAGAGCAACAAATTAATTTTTTATTAAATCGAATGGCTATTCATCGTTCGTTAGTTATTTTTGCAATAGTTGCTTTGAAGACTCCGGCAATCTCACTTGCTACGGATTTCGTAGTTGGTGATGATGATAGGTGGAAATTAGGAATTAAATACGAAGATTGGGCTAAAGGCAAGCAGTTCTTTGTTGGGGACACTCTTGGTAAACTTTACCATCCAAAACCTTTTGTTTCTTTTGTAATTCTTCTTGGGCCATAAATATACTTATGGATCAAACACTCACTTTTACTTATTTTTGTTGCAGTTTTTAAGTACAATGCTACAGTTCACAATGTGTACAAAGTGAAGGGAGATAATTTCAAAAGTTGCACTGTTCCATCCAACAATAGCTTGGGCTCTTTCACTGGAAATGATACAATTAAGTTGGCAACCACCGGCAATAAATGGTACATATGCGGCGTCAACGGCCATTGTGATGGTGGGATGAAGCTTAAGATCACAGTGCTAGACGGTACTGCCCCAGCTCCAGCTCCTAGCGCTGCTTCAACTTTATTAGCGACCAATTTCCAAATCTTTTTAGGAATGATTTTCACTATTACTTCAATTGTCATAGTTTATTAACTAAAATTGTAATCCCATTAAGTCTTCATTCGTACCAATTTAAAACAATAACAAAATGTTTCTTATTCTTCTCTTGTGATAAATGCTCAATATTTTGAACCTTTGAATGAATAAAATGATTTTTAATTATTTAATTGCTTAAATGTTGCTATTAGTCATTGTACTTTACGAAAGTTGTGAATTTGGTCAAATACTATAATTTGGTCATTTCTAATCCTTGTATTTTTAATTTTTAAAATTTTAGTTCGAGCAAACGATAATTGTTAAATGCAGTTAAGTTCAATTATTTCCAAAATTTGATGCAAGAAATATATTATTATATATAAATGTCATATGAGTTTGTTATTTCCATATATTACTCATTAAAAAAATCAATTAACAAATTAATGATTGCCAGTTGCGTCTAAGACTGATATTTCAAAATCCAACAAGTATAAAGACTTAGAATGATTGAATTGGGGAATATGGACCAAATCTACAATTGCACGCATAATATAGGACAAGTAATTGAATTTAAACAAACAAATCTAATTTTTAATGTTTGGGTCAAGACTAAAATTTTAAAATTCGAAAAGTATAAGAACTAAAATTGACCACTTGAAAAGTACAAAGACTAAAATTAATCAAATTAAAGTACAATACTAAATCCACAACTTTCACAAAGTACATGGACCAAGAATAAAACTTAACCTATTTAATATTTAATACGTAGAAATGTTTTCTTATTTTAGGGTAAATCTCAAAAGCTAATCAAATATGATAATCTAATGTACTTGTACACATAAAAATTGAATTTTATTCTATTTTCACGTACCATTAACATCATTAGTTAAATGACACCAATTTACAGTTTTCTTAATGCGAGTTCAATAAATATATTTATTCAGAATGAAAATAACTAGATTTATTTGGTTTTGAAATGCTTGAGTCTCTTTGTAAGCTAAATTTTATATAATTACGCTATCTAATTGAAAATTTTAATTATACCTTCTCTTTTTCTTTTAAAAGAATGTTGTAGTTTTAAGAAATAATTGAATGAAACAGTAACCCAAATAACTGAATGGAAACTCTGATTTAGATTCAATTTTATGATGTAACAATTGAAATTTAAAATTCTAATCATTATTAAATCTCATACCATGCCAATGGTACGTTGTTACAACTTTAATACCAGTAAGAAATTACAAACTTTAAATAAGACTAGACTACAAATGGAGTCGACTTAAACCTTGAGGCGTAGCCTCTAAGTGTGCCCCTCTATATACATGAACAACTATTGCGTCCGTTACTAGAATCTAGTGGTGTATGGCTTGGTTCCTCCACTCTATTCTCCGAGTTATCATCTATCCTGCATACAAGCGATAAATCTTTATAAGTTCGGAAGAACTTAGTGAGATCCGCACATAATTATTCAGAGATGATTGCTTAAAATTTAAGAAGGTGAGATCCTATGCGCAGAGTTAAAACTCCCTGAATTTTGTAGGAAAATTCACAAATTTTGTTGGTGTAGCCAATGCCTTACTTTTTCTCTCTGAGCCAACCCTTGGTGAACATAACCGTCGATCTAATTACAGCCAAGGTCCATCTAAAAATACTCTCTCATGGGTCTTGACCATGTTCACCGTTGTTCCAAACCCTCTTAATGCTATTCATGATAGACCTCTTCATTATTACCCCTATTCACCATAACTGCTGATCCTTACCTTGATCCCTTTAAGTCATACTGAACCCTGTATGGATCGACTGTGCCATTCTGACGATTACTTGCCTCTTTTGTAGCCAATGTTGATCCCCTTCCCTACTTAAGGTCTCTTCCTAGTATCCTCCATTGTAGAACTTAAATATGATGCTTGGCTGACTGAACAAACATTCGTTTTTCTAGTGGGCTTCCACTCGCCATGCAACCCTCAAGCACTAATTCACATTAGTTCCCTCTTAAAGGTATTCCAATTTAATCGATGGTTCCTAGCGGACTATTTTCTGACTTTATATCTCTTGACGGGCTACACTCTTGGTAGAACCACACGACCTTTCCAGTGCTATATAGTCCTGACAAACCCCTACCTGAAATAATAATACCCTCCGGGCTTCCTTGCTCGTTAGTCCTCACGGTTTTCCTCATGCTACAAGATCTCAAGCTGACACCCTTCTTTACGATAATCACTGGTGGACTTACAGCTTAGACCATTTAGCCAAGAGTCTACTTCATAGGCCCACTTATAATATCTGATGTTATATCTCTTGCTAACCATTGGCGAGCTAAAGATGATGGTTTCCACATACCTCGAGGAGGGTATCTCATGTATTACTTCAGCCCTGTTAAGGCCACATAGATCAATTTCCCCTTTTTGTAATACTTTTGTAGATTCTCTTACTAGGCCGCTTATTCGCATTCTAAGGAGCGTCGGTTCATCCCAGTATGCTACTCGCCGCACAAGTCTTAAAGTGACTTCCCTTTTCTTGCCCTATTATTTTTCCTAGCTCAACATTTTGGCGGACTTAATCTACTGCTGTAGCCCAGCTATGGTATTACACAGTTGAACCAATGTTTACTGTCTAGGTGGACTACTCCGTGTTTACTGTCTTGGAGGACTACCCTTTGTTTACTGAATTCGAGAGCCTTTAAACCTCTTTTGAGGTGTTGCTTCGTAGAGTCTGTGTACCATCGCCATAATGTCGCCCTATAGAGCCTGCAAACCGCCTCGCATTGTTGCTCTATGGAACCTAATAACCATCGTTACGGTGCTGCCCCAAGGACCAGTTGATAATCATCATCATGGTTTCCTTCTAGCTAGCCATTAGCTAACTATCCCATGACACCGCCCAACTCCCTTGAGTCCCACCATAATTCACCCATTCCTCCATTATGCCATATTTTCCTATCTTCGTCTACCCAATCAAGGGAATCCCCTCCATACTCTGCATACAATAAGAACATGCTTACGCATATAACAACAGGGGCGAAACTAGGAAATTTTTTAAGGGGGCCGAAATTAAATTGTAATTTTTATGATACAAAAAATGTAATATTACCATTTTAATAGTCTATATCTTTATAATTTTTAAAAGATTAAATCAAAATTTTATATTTTTAGGGGGGAGAAAGTATTAAATCAAAATTTTATATTTTTAGGGGGGAAAAAGTGTAATTTTACCTTTACTAATTTAAAATTTTAAAAATTTTAAGGGGCCTAAATAGAAAATTTTCCAATTTAGAGGGGCCCGGGGCCCCTGTTAGCTCCCTTTGGGTTCTTCCCTTTATAACAATCCACTTATTTCTATGACATGTAGTATGCCACATATCAATATGACAGTACTAGCCACAACTAACATGCTGAGAGCATACTAGCAAGCAAACATATTTTCCACAGCATAATGCATGCTTAGCCTACTCATTCATCGTAAACACACACAACTATGAATTCAAATTGAAATCACAATAGGTATATCAATAGGACAATTCCAGCACAACAACAAACACGTAAGGTGATGTGTCGAGTCTCACCTGAGCTACTTCATCTTTGACAGCTTAGCTTTTCCAAATGCTATAGTCTCATTCATCCTGGCAATTAAACATGAAAATCATGTTACGAATTAAACCGAGAGTTATTCATACTTTAGAAACCAACATGCAGAAACCTTTAAAAGTTTTTCCAGAAACCGTTAACTCCATTCTCTTTCCTCAAATCCATGAAGGCAGAAAGGTTAAGAACCTTACTAATTATGAAATTTTCAACTGATAGACATCAAACTCCAGTTTTAGCTCACCATGCTGAGCTTTTCCTTAAACCCTCTCTTCATCTGGGAAGACTTAAAAGGAAAATGAAGAATTCCCTTGCAAAATAACACTTCTCACATATATATAGCTCCTAAACACGGTCTTCCAAACTCATTTAGCCAGTCATCGACAATCATTATGTCTTCCACTATGGAACCAGTCGGTTTCATCCCAACCAAACCAAAATTGAAACTTAACTATTTATCCAAGAGTCACGAATTTTTCCCAAAATTCTTAGTAGAGTCCGCCAACTTACTATATGTTCAATTAACTCCCAAAATTCCTTTAAATTAGAGTCCTTAATTAAATATGGGTGTGACAAACCATGTAATGCCAACGAGATGATATCATTTACCCATTGTTATAATATTAAAATTTATGATTATGAAATTGTTAAGCTTAAAATAATATTTTTTTATAAAAAAGACACATATTAATAGCATTTATCAGTTAAATTTATATATTTAAAATATAATAAGAGTTAATTGCATTCATGGATTAAAGTAGAGCAAAGATAAATATATAATTAAAAATCAAATATTAACAATTTTAATGTTAAAACAAATTAATTTAACAATATATAAAATAAATAAATTGTAAGAAATTATTTAAAATATTATTTAAATTATAATATATTAATATTAATATTAATATTAATATTCAAACCATGATGAACTTTTTATTATTTTAATATTATTTTTAAAAATAAAGACATTATATAATCGATTCTAAAATAGTTTAAATTTTTAAAAATATTTTTAATTATATTACCTTTTAATTTATTGATAATTTTTTGAAGAATTTAATTAAAAATTTAAACAAAATTGACACTATAAAATTTTTTAAATTTAATATACACAATCAATCTTTACATCGTACAAGAATATAAACTAATATAATATAATACTGTAGATAATGGTAAGTCCCCAACCCAACAGTCTTACCTCTAAACATGTGGGCTTTTTCTTTTTATTTGCCTTTTGTTTTTAATATTATAAGATAATAGTTAATTTGGGTTTGGTGTTTATATTAAGCAAAAAAAAAGATATTTAATTGATATGCTTTAATTTTTATTTAATTTAGTATCTTTATTTTATAATATTATTAATTAGTTTAAATAATTAAATATTGTTAACTATTCAAATTAAAATGTTGATGTTAATTTTTCTTAAGAACATTAACAAAAAGAAATTATCATGAGTTCAAATATGCACTTTTAAGAAAACTTTTGTTCAGTATTTTCAACATTACTTTTATTGTTATATGACTACTAAGTGAAACTTTTTTAATTAAAAATGTCAAATTATTGAATTTAATAGAAGAATTTTAACGACGATAACAATTTGATCTAAACTTTTAAAATTAAAAAATAGAGAGACTAAATTCCAAATGTAGTGTATAGAGACCTAAAACATATTTTAACGTTTAAAATTTTTACTTTATAATTTGACATAACATAAACAAATAATTAATACTAAAAATCATATTGATTATTATTATTAGTTGGTTGAAATGATATTGTAATCATCTCGAAATCCAATGAAATTTAATATTAATTCGGCAATATCGTCTTTGGATACAAGGGCTTAGCAAATAGATGCGCATATATTGTTTTTAACTTGAATGTTGTACGCTTTTGAGACCAACAATTAGTTTTAACACTATAAATACTTACTTCCACCCATGGTTTTTGACAGGCATTCCATGCTTAGAAAATAAAAACATTAGAGCAACAAATTAAAATTTTTATTAAATCAAATGGCTATTCATCGTTCATTAGTTATTTTTGCAATAGTTGCTTTGATGGTTCCGGCGATCTCACTTGCTACGGATTTCGTAGTTGGCGATGATTATGGGTGGACATTAGGAATTAATTACGAAGAGTGGGCTAAAGACAAGCAGTTCTTTGTTGGGGACACTCTTGGTAAACTTTACCATCCAAAACCCTTTGTTTCTTTTGTAATCCTCACTCATGTTCTTGGGTTATAAATTTACTAATGGATCAAACACTCGCTTTTATTTATTTTTGTTGCAGTTTTTACGTACAACGCTACATTTCACAATGTGTACAAAGTGAACGGAGATGATTTCCAAAGTTGCACTGTTCCATCCAACAATAGCTTGGTCTTTTTCACTGGAAATGACACAATTAAATTGGCAACCACCGGTAATGAATGGTACGTTTGCGGCGTCATCGGCCATTGCGATCTTGGGATGAAACTTAATATCACAGTGGTAGACGGTACTGGCCCAGCTGCAGATCCTAGCGCTGCTTGAACTTGATTGGTGATGAATTTCCAAATTTAGGAATGATTATAACCATTGCCACAACTGTCATAAGATATTAACTAAAATTATAGTCTTTCATCCACATCATTTTAAATAATAATAAGTTTAGAACAGGAATGTAATTGTTATTTATGATTGTTTCTTACTATTCTCTTATGATAAATGCTCAACATTTTCTTTTTGGTACATAAAAGAATTAAGCTTTAAGCTAATATTATAGCAGAACTAGTCACCTTTAAATAAAAAGTTTGTAGTTTAATGGTTGTCATTATCTAATAAATACTTCACACTTTTGATAATTCCTCGTGAATAATCGAGTGAACCTTTGAATGAATAAAAGTGATATTTATCTTTTTAATATTTAATATTTAGAAATGCTTTCTTATTGTAGAACAAATCTCAAAATTACCTATGAAAATTTATTCAATGTGATAATCTAATATAATTGTATGCTTCGATTTTCTCATATTACTAACATATCACTTAAATGTCATCATTTTACATTTATTTATTGTATATATATTATCCAATATTAAATTTATTGGGTAAATTAGAAGGAAAGGCCGATTTTAAAAAATAATTGAAGTTTTAGGCTATTTTTCCCATATTTAGGAAAATAGGCCGATTTTAGAGAGAGAAATAGAAAATGCGCCTTGCTGGACAAAATTTCGTCCGACGGTAACTTTTCCCAACGGTAAAAAAATCTAACTGCAAATTTTTTTCAAACAGCTAAAACCGGCTAGTTTATTTGCTATATAAACCCAAGTCATTTTCTTTCTTTAGCATTCAAGTACTATTCTCTCAATCCTCTCAACAATTTAGTTCTCAATTTTTTATTCAATTTCTTGTTGTTATAATTTTATATTTCATAATTTTTTTTATAATTGCAATATTGCTTAGTGGTTTGGATGACAAACACATTTCCGGCGTCCAATTGCAAATTGTAAGAAAATATTATTAAAATTTTTAATTTTAATTAAGTTCATTATTAAGTTGTTAACATTATTAATTTTATCATTTTTTACGTTTATATAGTCAGAAAGAAGATTAGATTTTAGAGACATACACACACAATTTAATTGTGAGGGTACCGCATGTTATTGAACAACACTTGCAAGAGGTGAAATTCTTACACGTATCTCGTATGCTCGGGGGGACTAAATTGGATCCCACACTTATCAGTGCTTTGGTGGAAAGATGGAGACCCGAGACACGCACATTCCATCTTCCATGCAATAAGTGTACAATTACATTTGAGGATGTAACTTTACAACTTGATTTACTGGTGGATGAGGTAGTCGTTCTGGGGGTAGTGGGCGCTAGTGATTGGAGAGCAATTTGCGAGCAACTATTAGGCAAGGTGCCAAACAAGTTTAGTGGTAGCTGGATAGAGATGAAATGGTTGAAAGACAATTTCAATCATATCGTCAATTCCGTGAGTGCCATTGAAAGACAACAATAAGTCCGGGCATTCATCCTGAGTTTAGTCCAGGATCTTCTAATGCCTGATAAATCTTGAAATCTAGTACATTTAAGGTGGCTACTACAACTCATGGTCGAGATGTACGATTCTGATCAAGTGATGTACCAGTTCGGGTTTAGGCAGAGTATTCTGCTGTCATCCCGAGACCTCGAAGAACTACACAAGGTCGACTTACAAGTGAGAACCGGTGAAACTTGGCCGAAATTCCATACCAAATATATCTACATTTGGGAACATAGGTACAATTTCATAACAATACGCAAACCAATTCTCCCACTGGATTTGACGACCTTTCTGGATTACATGACATGGTTTAGGCATCACGGTAAGCCATATCTACTGTCAATGGAGGAAAGGAGTAGGCAACATCATTGTAGGAGGCCAAGACAACACTAAATGAGGCCGTAGTCAGGAGCACATGCCTCGATGAAGTGATCATTAGCTCCAACCTGACATAAGGCACCGATGGGTACAGCACCTCCGGTTAGTGTATTTATATTATTCTGGTGCTTTCACTAACCCCATTTTTTTCACACAAGCACCACATTATGCACCACCTCCATCCCCAGCACCATATTACATGCCAATACTGACAACAACACTGACTTATCCACCATTTTCAACAATTAGAACATTTTATCTGCAACCGAGTTATGCGACACCGTACATTTATTCATCGATAGTGTCACAAACACCCCTAACATCATTATTCTACCATGGTGGCTCATCTTCGCAACCACCTATTACTACAACGGACGATATAGGATGGCAACCTAGGACGACATGACACTCAAGCATGAAGGAACAAGACAAAGATGAAGATAGAGGTGGAGGTGAAGATGAAAATGAAGAAGATAAAGAGCCGAAACCCCAACTATAAAGAAATCCTACTCACAACTAACACCCATCAAGTTGTGGCACATATTTGGGCCGACGACATCGATGATTTTTTAAAATTTTTTCCATGTAAATCATCATTTATTTTGTTAACTTTTAATTTGTATTGTATTAAAATTTTCCATCCATAATGTACTTATTCCAATTATATAAAAAATTTGTTCTATTTTATTTTACATCAATAATATACTCATTTAAAATCTAAAAAAAGTAAAAAAATTATATTATATTCTACTGTATTTTACATAATAATAAATCAATATTTACAAATTACCAAAAAAATGAGAAGCAATGAAAAATGAATTTTTTTTTGTTTGTTTGTTTCTTTTTTGTATGTCTATCAAATAAATAAATGTTTTAATTAGGCCTTGTCCTCAATGTTGCCCCCAAGTGTGGACTTGTCGGCATAGTATGCCTTGGGTTTACACAATAACTGCATAACCTCGGTTAGTCTATCCTCTCTAAAATATCCATATTGTCACGTACCCAAGTAGAATTTAGCCGACCTTTTAGCTTGCGACGCAACGTAATATTCGGTATCAACTTGAATGGAGCGTTTGATACAGGTGGCCACATACTTTCATTTGGGACCGATGGGAATTCAAATTTCCATAATTTATATATGTGTTTAAGTTTGTAAACTTCGTCAACATAGCTCATGCAATCGAGACGTACCGAGGCACATGTAGCAATTGCATGTGCAAATGAAAAATGAAGTGCTTGAAATATCCCACTGTCACAGGTCCTTAGCCCGAGGTATACACAGTATAATCCCCCAATAATACCTTCGTCCGGTCTATAAAACTTCGTAAACGAAAATATTTGATTTGAACGCGAGTGACACACTATAGCATAGAGTTTATTTTTCTGCATTTTCTCTAATTTCTTTCATCACCTCCTTGCACCAAGTGTGACCTCCTTTATCTGTTAAACATATTTTTTCACTCATTTTAGAAATAAGGCTGCTAAGTAAAAATATGTTTCTTTAACCATCGAGGTTATCAACAAATGACGCATCCCTTTAATACGAAATTTATGCATTCTGCTAGGTTTGTTGTCATGTGCCCGTATCGTAGATCTTCATCATATGATTGAGTTCACTACTCATTGGGTATCCCATCAAGGTATTCTGCACCATGTTTGTTTATAGCCCGCAGGTTCTACAACATGTCATGGAAACAATGTTGGGCAAGCTCATACCTTGTCAAAGAAAATAAAGAGAATATCTATGAATGTAAACAATGTATATGTTAAAGAATGATATATAAAATAGTGGAAACTACATACCCATGTTAATAACATGTCACCGCTTAGCATCCTTATAATATTGACCCATGTAGTTAGACCCTATATATTGTATACAATACGAATGATATACATGGCATCAAAGGCTTCCACGCTAATCAATTGCAACCTACATCTCAGTTCCTCCATCAGAATTTATGCATATATCCAGTTGTGACACAATATGCTTTCTCAAGTTAGTTAAGAAAAAATCCTAGTCATTAGCGGATTCTCCTTCTGTTATTGCAAAAGTTATTGGCAAGATTTTTCAATGACCATCCTATACAACAATAAACTATAATCGATATTTGGAACAACGAATATGTGCAAGTATACACAATTGCAACAAGTAATAAAGTGACAAGTAAATGTCAAGTTATCGTACCCACAGGGACTGTGAAAAGAATTTTTTATGAATGCTATTTAAAACACTTTGGTGAAGAAAAATACTTTGTTTGAAGAGGGTGATTAAAAACTAAGATTTTAAACTAGGTAAACTAAATAAATAAATCTCAAATGCAAGATTTCAAAATACGATTTTAATCAAGATGACATAATTGTGTTAGATTAATTACATTTCTTAACTTAGAATTATTAAACTCATGTTTATATTGTTACGAATAAGTTCACGGCAACTCGGTAATTTGCTAACATATGAACATACTCACCTACCAAACTCCATTTATCTCTTGACTATATCCCTATGTCAATTCAACCGGTTAAACAAATCTTAATAGGCAAATATGTTATTGCATATACATACTTAATAAATCGAAATAATCTCTTGTACATATCCCTATGTCAATTCAAACAATTAACTCGATTTAATAAGCACATAAAAGACTATGCGAGGTAACAAAGTATCCTTACCTTGAAACAGTTTAATCACAATAATCTTGCAAGTTATGCAAGGCAAATGTATCGTCAGATACCATTGCTAATCTAACCCTCAGCTACCTTAGATGATTAAACATGCACTGATTAAGTACTGTGTCCATTAATTACAATTTTAATCCGTTTAAATAATTAATTCTTTAGTTACTTAACAATTGTAATGCAAGAATAACTTAGTCATGATTTTACTTAATCAAGCATCTTACCGAGGCCTATAACAACATAAACACAATTTCAATAATTTTAACAAACGAAATGCATTCAACCTAACACGAATTAAATTCAAGCTAAATTGATTATATTAACCATTCCAACAACATAAATATTCATAGATATGTACAGCATAACAACAACAGAAATTAAAGAGATAGGGAACAAGAATCAAATCCAGTGTTTTTCTGTAGCTTGACTAGTTGCTCCGTTCTTCATTCTCTATTTTCCTCGTTGACCAAGGCTGATCTAAACACCTAATTGCTGCTCCAAATAGCTAATGAATGCCTCTTTCTCAAGAGGAGAAATCAGCAAGAGAGCAAGGGAATTTTGGAATAGAAAAGAAGAGAGAAAGTGGAGAGAAGAGAGGAAATATGTGAATGCTTGAGGTGTGTTTCTAAAATGACCAGCCTAAGGAGGTTTTTATAGCTGAGGAGGGCTGCTAAAAATAGCTGAGATTATCAGCCAAAGAGCCCTCCCTTGGCCGACCACACATGTGGCAAGGTTGATAGTTTCAACTTTGCTAATTTAGGCTTGGGGCAAATATATAAAGCCACCAATTCTGGAGGGGTTTGAATGCAACTTGAACAAGTCTTCAAGGGCCTCTTTGCAAGATTAAATAATCAACTAATAAGCTAATTTGGGTCAGCTCTTGGGACGGTTTTTGGGCTGTCCATTTCTTGGTCGGTTCGGTTCAGTTCAACTGGACCACTTTTTCATAATTAATTAATAATAATTTATTAACCCAAATTAAATTGGATATAAATTAAAATTAATTATATTATGAACTAATACATATAATTTTGGACCATCTTAGGCTGAAATTTAGTTCGCCTTGATACTTCAAATTGCTTCTCGGTTTTGTGCTTCTAGCAGTGTCTGCCGAGCCATTTTTCACCCTTTGTGCAAATCTATCGAAAATAACAAAAAATCATCAAAATTAATTATAAAATTAACTAAAATTCAACATGTTCATATTTCAAGTTCACTTTAATTATTTTGTAAAAATTAATTATTTTTTCGACAAGAATTTTATCGAAACTGTATGATTTTAAGTTAAAAAGGGTATGTAAAAATGTGTAAATTTTTGTGTTTCGACACCCCAAACTTAATTCATTGCTCGTCCCTAGTAATGCACAAATTAAAAAGAATTACTCAGAAATCACCTTTGAAAATTCCTTTAGAATAACATTCTTCCCAGAATTATGAATTTAATATTCTTATGCTAAAAAATAAGAAATTTTATAGTTATGCTACTTAAGTATACATATCGTTCAAATTAATCTCAACAACTATTATGATAGCACAATTAGACTAAATGCTTCCTTAACAAGACATGTTAACCCTTACCAATTTGATTTTATTTCCTTATTCAAGATTAAGCTACAATCATTACTTTTAACTTACGCATTCATATGTTGAACATAGCAATTTCTCTCCACTAATGTAGGTAGCATAGAAAACTGGAATCAATAGGTCTTTAAAAAGGTTGTAACGTAGCTAGGCTAGAGGTAGGTAAAAGATAGATAAATTTAGGCTTTTAAATCCTAGAGTCAGCTTCAATCGGACCTTTGGAATAATTTCCCTCAATACACCAACTTACTTTGCTTTCACATGCTCCTTTGTACATCTATTTTCTTTCAAGTACATGTACTCTTTTTTTTCTAATCATTTTACTGTATGTACTACAATTTTTAGAGCATTTGATACTTCTTTCAACTCCCCCAAACTTATTTTCAAAGAATATTCTGAATAGTACTGAGTCTAGTGTTTGGGAAAATTTAGAGATAATTAAGAGAGAAGTGATGGCTGAATATTGTAAGGGTTCAAATAAAATTAGGCCATATAGTGTCAAAGTTGGGTTTCAAAAGATAAAATTTCATCAAGCTTGGCTTGAAAGGCTCAAATGGTCCAAACAAGAGTTGCCTAAATCATTTTCAACATTCCATGCTTCCTAGGATTTCACCTCAAGAAACTATTAAGTCAATTCTAGAGACTTAAACTTTCATGCATGCCTACCTTTCTTAAGGAACTAAAAATTTTATGGTACGATTTGCATGCTTTATTAAAAATACATTTATATCATTATTCAGATAACATAAAAATTTATTGAAATAGTAGAAATTTATTTATACTGAAGTTTATCATACTTAACAAAATTTTAAATTATTGAACAAAATATATCCTAACATAATTAAAAGAACTATTACTTCTGAGTGGAAATAATTTCAATTTTTCGGTCCCCCTACTTAAAATGAACAATGTCCTCATTGCTTAAAGTGACAAGATGCTATGCACCAGGTAGGATTCCAGAAAAGAGGAGGTGAGTCAATTTGACTGCTTAAGTACCAAACTCTTTCTAAATCCATTCCTAGACATGTATATATCTATTTCCACACTTTATACTTCGCGACTTGTTCAATTTTATTAATGATTTCCATCTCTTGTTTTATTATGCAAAAATTCCTAATTAACTTTATCCTAAAATAACCTAAGAACATAAATAAAATAAAGTTGAGATCCCCCCTTTATTTATTTGCAAATACTTCCAAATTCGACTCATCTTTTGCTCCATCATTATTGTCTTTGCATGAATCGCTTCGCTCTTTTTTCGATAATGGGCTCCATAGTTCAAATATGTAATCTGGAAATTCAGGCACAAAAATAAATGGGTCATTGTAAATTTTTGTAAGGGCACTTCTCATCGAGTCATCCCTTATTTTTAAGTATTTCCAGTAAGCTTGTTGCTGCCACTGCATATGTTGCATTAAGTCCATTAACTTTGATAGCTCATCTCGAAGATCTGGGCGAGGCGGTTGAGCTCTGAACATTGAAGTCTCGATATCAGGTTCAGCTTTTGGTTCCATTACTTTCACCTTATCAGGGACTTCAGCCGATTGCACTGGCTCGATCTCTGTGGGATCTTTTTCTTTTTCTTTTTTGGGATCCTCACTTTCTTCAACTCGTTGCTGTAGAACAGAGTCTCCAACTATTCAATAGAGGTTCCAATCTGTAATTCTGCCCTGACTATAGCCTGTGTTCTTTACGTTTGCAAGAATTTTAGCTTTGAAGCACAGAACTGTTATCGTAAAGGGAAAATAAGCTGGGCCAGAATGTGAACTTCTAACGACACAATTCTGCACTTCTTTCAGGATGATTTTTCTCACATCAATGGTCTTCCCAGTTAGAATCAAGTATAATAAGACCATTCGCTCTAATGAGATTGTAGTCCCATGTGAGCTAGGCATAAGGCTGAATCGGATGAAGTAGAACCATACCTTTGCGAGTGGTGTTAAATATTCTGTTCGACAAGTGTGGATTCCTTGCTTTGACACAATCCACTTAGAACTTGGAACTGTAAGTTCCTAGAGAATTTCTTGTAAATTTTCAGGCTTTATATTGCTCACCAAGGAGGAATATTCGTCATTTTCGAAATCAGACAATACAAAGAACTCATTTATAGCATTTGAAGTTATTGGTACCTTGATTCCACGAACTGGAACTTCCGTCAACTTGCTTGAGGTTAAATTCGCATAGAATTTGCGCACTAACTCCTCATCCACACTAGGTCTCTTCTCACAAAAGAACTCCCAATTGATTTTAACATAATTTCCCAAGAAATTATTCCCTAAATGACAAAATAAATTTTTAGTTTTTCAAATAAAAGGGTCAATTTTGATCCAAGTTTTATGTTGCAACTCAATTTTAAATTTTCATTAAGTCTTGGAAATTAATTGAATTATTTTAAAAATTTGGTTACTCTTTTTGTAAATATTAAAATTAGATGCCTCTTTTTGTAAATATTTTTAAAAAGCATTTAGAATAAATGTTTTAGTTCGATAAAAAATAAAAAGAAAAGATGATAATTATTAATATATAATTATATCCATTATAATATATATGAATTATTATCACTTTATTTTGGAGATAATATTAGTTTTAATTTAATCATATTTTACTCGATAAGTTTTATCTTAATAAATTAATTTAATATGCATTATATTAATTATTAATTGTTATTTACTTTGAGTAGAATTAGAACTTAGAATTTTTAAGAATTCTACTCTAGCTCCTACTCCTTTCACTATAAATTCGACCCATCTATTCTTATTTATTTTGATTCATACACCATTCCCTCCAGAAACACCAAAACCTTTAAGTGTCGAAGCCTCCTAATAATTCCCTAGCCATAGCATTGCCTAGCTGATCGGTCAGCAGCACCCTACGCGCGCCCACACCAGGCCTACTCAACGATCCGCACGTTGCTTACATCCATCCCCTGCTGCGCGCTGCTGCCTTGCATACTCGAGCAGCACATCAACCTTTCACCCATCCTTAGCCAAAAACCCCTCAACCTCTTTTAATTTGCCATCTTTTGATTCAAAATTAATTTTCTTAAGAGCTCTTAATTTTTACAAAAAAGGTGGTAAAACCAAAGTTTCTCCTAAATTTTAATTTTATTATCTAATTTTTCAATGTATTGACTTATTAATATTTTATATTAATTAAATTTTTGAGAAAATATTTTTTACCATCTTATAATTAAGTTAATCATGGCTCGCAAGAGAACACGTGCATCTGCCCAAATTGACGAATCATAAAACAAGTTCCACTGTGAAGAAGCCAAAGCAAGATACGAGAGTATCTTCAGGAATCAATAGATGCATCCAAAGAAAGGTTTCACATTGAAAGAAAGCAACTATATTGGTTTTATGGCGCGTATTCGTCAGGTTGCTGAAACTCTCAATTGGGAGTTGTTTTGTGAGAAGACACCTAGTGTGGATGAGGAGTTAGTGCGCAAATTCTATGCGAATTTAACCTCAAGCGAGTTGACGGAAGTTCCAGTTCGCGAAATCAAGGTACTAATAACTTCAAACGTTATTAATGAGTTCTTTGAATTGCCTGATTTCGAAAACAACGAATATTCCTCCTTGATGAGCAATATAAAGCCTAAAAATTTGCAAGAAATTCTCGAGGAACATATAGTTCCAGGTTCTTAGTGGACTATGTCAAAGCAAGGAATCCACACTTGTCGAAGTGAATATATGACACCACTAGCAAATATATGGTTCTACTTCATCCGATTCAGCCTTATGCCTAGCTCACATGGGACTACAATCTTATTAGCTCGAATGGTATTATTCTACTCTATTCTAACTGGGAAGACCATTGATGTGAGAAAAATCATTCTGAGGGAAATGCAGAATTATGTCGTTAGACATTCGCGTTCTATCCCAGCTTACTTTCCCTTTACAATAACAATTCTGTGATTGACAGCTAAAATTCTTGCAAACGTAAAGAAGAGAGGCTATAGTCAAGGCACAATCACAGATTGGGACCTATATCGAATAGCTGGAGACTCTGTTCTACAGCAACGAGTTCAAGAAAGTGAGGATCTCGAATGCAATAGCCCAAACCTTGTCTGGACGTTATGGCCGACTCTAGTAATGTCACATGGTAGTGTGTTTGAAAACTGTAGCTTGTGTTGGATAAACTGTAACGTCACTTAATTCATTTTTTGTTTAGAGTTTATCTTTTATTAATTTTAAAATCGTGATTTTTAGTTAATAGTTAGTTTTCACGACATTATACGTTGCAGAAGTTTTTCTTTTAAATATAAAATCCAAATTTTAAGCGAAAATCTATAGAGGCCTTTATTACAATAAAATACCCCAAATAAAAGTTTAAAAACCTAACTAAATACGAAACATTAAAAAACGGGTCGTGTGGCCACCGCTGAGTCCTCCGCTGCTCCGATCCGCCTATGTTTGGGAATCACCTGTAGAGATAAAACACATAAGGGTGAGTTTACTAAAACTCAGTGTGTAATCCCCATATAAACGAGCAGTCAGAATGCAATCATAGTCTGGGCCTAATCCCCATTTCAGTAACATTTTCAATTTCAATTAGGGCCTTAGCCCATTACCAAATCAATATTCAGTACAGTAACAATTATGCAGTATCAATTCCTACCTAGCCCACCTCTACACTCCAACTCCGTCCAACCCTACACTTCATGTGGGGATATAATCAACCCACCCATCCTTACACTCCAAAAAGTACCAGATGCGGCACTAGACAGTAGTTTGCAGCTGAGCTCCTAGTAAATTAGGCTCGAGGCCATTCAGTACACTTCCTCTGAACATTATGATTCCGAACCCAATGCAATGCAATATATAAATATGACATGCTATGCATAACATCATGCATGTAAACTGGGTATACAATATAAAATTAGTGGGACATCATCATGCTTAATCATATCAGTCATACAGTCATTTCAGTCAATTAGGGATCTAGATAAGCTTGCCAACCCTACAGTAGTTCCACAGTTGACTCGAGCGACCCATGCAACCTTAGCAATTAAACAGTAAAAATGGGCCTACAAGCCCATGATGTTCACCTGTGTGGCCCACTTGGCCCAAATGGTCCTTGGCCGTGTAGATACATGGCCTGGCCCAAAAGTCCCACACGCCCGTGTTGTTCACCCTTATGGCCCACACAGCCTAATATGGTCCGGCTCGTGTATCGCACGCGGCTAGCCTCGTCGATCACAAGGCCTACCACACGGACTGGCACACGTCCGTGTGGCATCAAAAACCTCACTTTTCGGCTTTTTGTTGTTTCATATTTACAGTGTTACGGTTACACACCTGTAATCTTTTCAATACCTAAGCCCTCCTAAGCACTTCAATACCTACAATTGACCAATCCAACACCATAATCAATCCTTCTTTACGATTAAACAACAAATCCCCAAACTAATGGACTCATCTAAAAAGCAATGAACACTTACTGCAAGGTTTCCAATCGACTTGCTAAGAGACAGTATAAAGGGGCCTCAATCCACACGGTATGTTGCCACTAGAACCCCATAGTTAGTTTACTAAAAATTACTCAATCCCAACAATGTTAACAATTTACCACTTACCATATGAGTGGCTAATGTTTGCACAAAAAAGAAAAAAGAAACGCACTCAGGATTAAAGGATGAGAAACGGCAGCAAGTGGAGAATTTCGGCTACAAACAACAAAAGAAGAAGAAAAGGCAGAGAGGGAAAAACAATTTGCAGAAAGTCGAATAGAAAAAATCGGCACCAAAGAACTAAGAATAGTCACCGGAAGTTCAGAGAAATAAAAGCCAAAACTGAAATTAGACTTACCGAGTGCGCAAGACTCAATGTCGCGCTGAAGAACTATATGAATAGAGAGAAAGAAAGGGAGAGTGGTACAAGAAGAACCAAAATTCGGCAGCAAGGTGGGGAAGAAAGCAAATATAGATCAAAAAGGAAAGAAAATCACAATATTTCGACAAGGAGAAGTAGAATAGCCGTAAGAAGAAAGAGGAACACTTTGGGGATTTTTGAAATAACAAAAAGAAATGAAATTAGAATTGGATAATCCCCAACATCCCCTAATTCACTCCTAAAAACTCTCCTACTATCTCTCCACAAACTGTCCACTTCCCACTACACCTCAAATTCTTTATTTTCCTCTACCAATCCCACAACTACCGAAACCCCCATTATCCTTCTAAAAACATCAGCCACAACATCCCCACACTCCTTAAATACTCAGAACTTCGGTCAAACTGCAACACTTATATGGCTCAAGCAGTAAAAATAATCCCCCTAATCGCGCAGAGAGTCGAACCTCAGACCTCCAGTCACTTAACACTCCACCTAACCACCAAACCAGTAGACCCATTCTAACATACTTTACCAACATTTATTTATAAGCCTACTGACTAGCGATAGGGCTTTGTTCAGAAAAATACAAAAAATTTTCCAAGACAAGGTTTGAATTCAAGACCTCACACACACACCCAGAACACTTAACCACTGAAGCAAATACACATTGTGTCATAAATACATGAAAACAAATATACAAACTTTGGGGCATTACACCGAAAAGGAAGAAGAAGAAGATCCCACAGAGGTTGAGCCAGTGTAATCGGTTGAAGTCCCTGATAAGGTGGAACCAATGGAACCAGAAGCTGAACCTGATATCGAGACTTTAATGTTTAGAGCTCAAACGCCTTACCCAAATCTTCGAGATGAGATCTCAAAGTTAATGGACATAAAGCAACATATGCAGTGGCAGCAACGAGCTTACTGGAAATACTAGAAAATAATGGATGACTCGATGAGAAGTGTTCTTACGAAAATTTACAATGACCCATTTATTTTTGTGCCTGAGTTTCCAGATTACATATTTGAACCATGGAGCCCATTATCTAAAAAGGAGCGAAGTGATTCATGCAAAGACAATAATGATGGAACAAAAGATGAGTCAAACTTGAAAGGATCTGCAAATAAATAAGGAGGGATCTCGACCTTATTTTATTTATGTTCTTAGGTTATTTTAGGATAAAGTTAAATAGGAATTTTTGCATAATAAAACAAGAGATGGAAATCATTAATAAAATTGAACAAGTCGCAAAGTATAAAGTGTGGCAATAGATAGATAAATGTCTAGGATTGGATTCAGAAAGAGCTTGGTACTTAAGCAGTCAAATTGACTCACCTTCTCTTTTCTAGAATCCTACCTGGTGGATAGTATCTATTCACTTTAAACAATGAGGACATTGTTCATTTTAAGTAGGGGGACCGAAAAATTGAAATTATTTCCACTCAGAATAAATAGTTCTTTTAATTATGATTAGGATATATTTTGTTCAATAATTTGGAATTTTGTTAAGTATGCTAAACTTCAGTATAAATAAAGTTATATTATTTCAATAAATTTTTATGTTAGTTGAATAATGGTATAAATTTATTTTTAATAAAACATGCAAATTGCACCATAAAATTTTTAGTTCCTTAAGAAAGGTAGGCATGCGTGAAAGTTTAAGTCTCTAGAATTGACTTAGTAGTTTCTTAAGGCAAAATCCTAGGATGCATGGAATGTTGAAAAAGATTTAGGCAACTATTGTTTGGACCGTTTGAGCCTTTCAAGCCAACCTTGATGAAATTTTATCCTTTGAAACCCAACTTTGAGACTATATGACCTAATTTCATTTTAACCCTTGCAATATCTAGCCATCACTTCTCTCTTAATTGTCTTTAAATTGTACCAAACACTAGAATCAGTACTACTTAGAATATTCTTTGAAAATAAGTTTGGGGGAGTTGAAAGAAGTATCAAATGCTCTAAAAATTGTTGTACATACAGTAGAATGCTAAAAAAAAAGAGCACATGTACTTGAAAGAAAATAGATGTACAAAGGAGCATGTGAAAGCAATGTAAGTTGGTGTATTTATAGAAATAGATGTACAACCTTTTTAAAGACCTATTGATTCAAGTTTTCTATGCTACCTACATTAGTGGAGAGAAATTGCTATGTTCAACATATGAAGGCATAAGTTAAACTTAGTGATTGCAGCTTAATCTTGAATAAGGAAATAAAATCAAATTGGTAAGGGTTAATGTCTCTTGTTAAGAAAGAATTTAGTCTAATTGTGCTATCATAATAGTTGTTGAGATTAATGTGAACGATATGTATACTTAAGTTGCATAACTATAAAATTTCTTGTTATTCTGAAGGAATTTTTCAAAGGTGTTTTCTGAGTAATTCTTTTTAATTTGTGCATTACTCGGGATGAGCAATGAATTAAGTTTGGGGTGTGGAAACAGGGAAATTTACACATTTTTACATACCCTTTTTAACTTAAAATCATACAGTTCCGATAAAATTCTTGTCGAAAAAATAATTAATTTTTACAAAATAATTAAAGTGCACTTAAAATATGAACATGTTGAGTTTCAGTTAATTTTATAATTAACTTTGATGAATTTTGGTTATTTTCGACAGATTTGCACAAAGGGCGAAAAATGGGTTAATAAATTATTATTAATTAATTATGAAAAAGTAGTCCAGTTGAACTGAACCGAGTGAACTGAACCGACCAAGAAATGGACAGCCCAAAAATCATTTCAAGAGCTGACCCAAATTAGCTTATTAGATGATTATTTAAGCTTGCAAAGAGCCCCCTGAAGACTTGTTCAAGTTGCATTCAAACCCCTCCAGAATTGGTGGCTTTATAGATTTGCCCCAAGCTTAAATTAGCAAAGTTGAAACTATCAACCTTGCCACATGTGTGCCCGGCCAAGGGAGGGCTCTTTGGCTGATAATTTTAGCTATTTTTAGCAGCCCTCCTCAGCTATAAGAACCACCCCATTAGGCTGGTCATTTGAAAATACACCTCAAGCATTCACATCTTTCCTCTCTTCGCTCCACTTTCTCTCTTCTTTTCCATTCCAAAATTCCCTTGCTCTCTTGCCGATTTCTCCTCTTTGGAAAGGGGAATTCATCATCTATTTGGAGTAGTAATTAAGTGTTCATGGTAGCCTTGGTCGACGAGAACAACGGAGAAGGAAGAACGGAGCAACTAGTCAAGCCACGAAAAAACATCAATTTAGCTTGAATTTATTTCGTGTTAGGTTGGTTGCATTTCATTTGTTAAACTTATTAAAATTGTGTTTATGTTGTTATAGGCCTCGGTAAGATGCTTGATTAAGTAAAATCATGACTAAGTTATTCTTGCATTACAATTGTTAGGTAACTAATGAATTAATTATTTAAAAAGATTGAAATTGTAATTAATGGACACAGTACTTAATCAGTGCATGTTTAATCATCTAAAGTAGCTGAGGGTTAGATTAGCAATGGTATCTGACTATACATTTGCCTTGCATAACTTGCAAGATTATTGTGATTAAACTATTTCAAGGTAAGGATACTTTGTTACCTCACATAGTCTTTTATGTGCTTATTAAATTGAGTTAATTGTTTGAATTGACATAAGGATATGTACAAGATATTATTTCGATTTAATAAGTATGTATGTGCAATAACATATTTGCTTATTAAGATTTTTTTAATCGGTTGAATTGACATAAGGATATAGTCAAGAGATAAATGGGTTTTGGTAGGTGAGTATGTTCATAAGTTAGCAAATTACTGAGTTGCCGTGAACTTATTCGTAACAATATAAACATGAGTTTAATAATTCTAAGTTAAGAAATGTAATTAATCTAACACAATTATGTCATCTTGATTAAAATCGTATTTTGAAATCGTGCATTTGAGATTTATTTATTTAGTTCACATAGTTTAAAATCTTAGTTTTTAATCACCCTCTTCAAACAAAATATTTTTCTTCACCAAAGTGTTTTAAATAACATTCATAAATAATTTTTTTCACAGTCCCTGTGGGTACAATAACTCTACATTTACTTGTCACTTTATTACTTGTTGCGATTGTGTACACTTGCACATTTCTATCATTCCATTCGGTCACCGGTTCAAGTATAAATCTAGTCCCCAATTGATGGTGGTTATGCTGTCACATGTTCAAGTTGAATGCCATTGGATAAAGATGATTTTTAAGCCCCATACATTAGTTTGAGACCAAATCATAGGGAAAAACAAATGGGCTTTCCAATATTATCAACTTATTCCTTTTCTCTATCTCCAGTAAAGTAGTATCCTTAACCTCATAATCCAGAACCTGTGACAGAGTTCGGGGCAAGATGAATTTTAGAGGGAGGAGTGACTGTGACATTGGAGAAAAGTTGAAACGCGACTTAAGGCGGCAATAAAGAACTCATTACTAACTACAACCGTTGCCACCTAGACTCGAGTTTTAGCTTTTTCTCCAGTGTCACAATCACTCCACTTCTGAAAGTCTTTTTCACCCGACTCTGTCATAGGTTTCAAACAATGAGGTTAGGGTATTGCTTTGGTGGAGATGGTGAAAAAGAATACATTGATTAGATTGGAAAGCCCTCTAGTTTTCCCTATGATTATGGTCTCAAACTTACGTATGGGTTTTATAAAGCATCCTCTTCCAGTATCATGAAACTTGAACCCATGATAGCATAACCATTGTCAACTGGGGGCTCGAGTTACACTTCAACCCGTGACTGCATAACCATCGTCAACTAGGAGCCCTAGTTATACTTCAACCTATGATCATATAACAACCGTGAACTGAGAGTCTGATTTGTAATGCAATGGGCTTTTAAGGTGATGGTTTCATTTCGACACGGAAGATGAAATGTGTGGGCTCCGAGTGCTATATCATCATCATGAACTCAAATATACCTTCAAAGTATCAGAATGTCCACCTCAAACACAAACACAAATAAATCTTTCTCTCCAAATTTCCAACACCCAAAACAAAAAAGAATTAGAAACAAAAAATGTGTCCTGCTCTATTTCTCTTCAAAATCAACCCATTTCCCTGAATATGAGAAAAAATGACCTAAAACCATAATTATTTTTTAAATTTGGCCTTTTTTTTTCTAATTTAGCATAAATTTACAACTAGATTTAGTTTTTTTTTCTTTTTTGGAATGCATTAGCGTCTTTGTAGGCTAAAGATTATAAAATAATACCTTTTGACATATATAGTGTAATTATGCTTTCTTTTGCACTTAATTTTAGTTTTGAAAATTAAGACATAATTGTTCTTTGATCAATTTAAGAGGGCACTTGGTATGATGGAAAGTGATCAATTTCTTAAGAATTTAATTGTTAGGAGAACGATTTTCATATTTGGTATGTTAAAAACATTAACTTCCCTAGGAATGTAACTTTCTTCTGAGAGTTATTTTCATTCTGATATGAACTTGGTTCGGTGTTGATTCGAGTCATTTAGATTGCCCGATCGTGAAATTAAGTAAGTTGTTAAACTTATAGCGAAATAGGCTAGAAAAATGAACAATAAGTTCAGACGAAAAGGATGCAAAGAGGGTTTAAAAAAATGGAAGATTAGATTCAGTTAAGGCTAAGAGTGAACCAACAATATAAGGGAATGTTGACCCAAAACTTATAAGACACTTAGAGGTAATTTGGTTCAGAAAATAGCAAACAGAAACCTTGACCCACTATCTAACAAGATAGGAACCAAAGGTATAACGAACGCCACACTTGAAGTGATAAGTTCAGATATCAAAGGAAAGAAAAGACGCCACAAGCCTAGCTTGATAAGTCAGACCAGTCCTAAAGAGAACAAGTAGATTTGGAATACTCACAAGTTTCAAAATATTTCATAAAAATTTAGCAAAAGTCCCCACAACAATCTGGAAACAAAGTATTTATAGGCATGAGACAAACCCCAGCCGAATAGACACACACATTCAACTTAATTGAGCTATTGATGAACTTAATTAAGCCAATTAAAAATAAGTGATCTTTAATGAACTATAACATATATAATAGCAATGGTCAGTTTGTTTAATCTTCCAAATAAACTAATAATAAGCTCTGATGAGCTGGATAAATTTAGTTCAATGCTTGATATCATAACAGCCCGTTAATTCCCCTCTGGGTAGCCGAATGGACACCATTCAAAAATTGAGTATCTTTTGGCATACGAACGACCCTCTTTGTGGAAATACTTAATATAACCAACCAAATGAGTAGATGAACAGCCACCATTATGAGAAAAACATTTGGAAACTTATTGGCTTGTGTAAATAACTTTTTGTAACTCCTTGTCCATTTAACTCAGCTGCTGACCTTCAATTCATCTTCATAACAACTGAAGTTGTTTCTTTCTTTAATGCCGGTCCATGTAATAGCTGGTTCAAATGATTAATTCACCTATAAACACAATTAAGCAAATTAATTAGACTGGAACATATTAAATGCCTAAATTATTTAAGCAACTAAAAATTCACAAGAACTTAATTAATTAAACTAAGTATTTAAGCAAGTAAAGAAAATTAAAACAACTGAATTAATTAAACTAAACATATTAAAAGTTCAGTCCAACAATTATTTAGCTAAAATTACCTTGCAAAAAGTTGTATGGACTGCATGGTGTTGAGCTCCATGTTTGCTTGATGAGTCCGACCACCTCTTCTCCCCAAGCTTGATCAATGTGATTTGCAATAGTGTCTTGAAAATTCTTAGCACCAGATCGAGTAATGGGTCCTTGTGGCAACTTAATGGAATCGACCATAGTTTTTCGAGATAGGATCGCATCATCTGCCCCTCTTTAAGGTGATTTGTCCCTAAATCGTCACCTATATCAAAGGGGGATAAGTCAGCAACATTAAAAGTGGCACTAATACCATACTCACCTGGTAGATCTAACTTGTAGGCGTTCTCGTTAATCCTTTCCAAAACTTGAAAAGGACCGTCTCCCCTTAGCAAGAGTTTTAACCTTCTTTGGGTTGGAAATCTTTCCTTAAGTATATGGATCCAAACCTAGTCACCAGGTTTGAATATTACCCACTTGCGTCCCTTATTCACCCTTTGAGCATATTGTTCGGTTTGTCTTTCAATGTTGTTCCTAACTCGTTGATGCAATTGTTTAACGAATTCTGCCTTTTTCTTTCCATCTACATGCAATAATTGATTAGAAGGTAAAGGTAATAAATCTATAGGAGTTAAGAGATTGAAACCATATACCACTTCAAATGGTGAATGCTTGGTAGTCGAGTGCACTGATCGGTTGTAAGTGAAGTCAATGTGTGGTAGACACTCCTCCCAAGTTTTTAAGTTCTTTTAAATTATGGCACGCAGCAAGGTTGACAAACCTTGATTAACGACCTTCGTTTGGCCGTCTATTTGGGGATGGCAAGTTGTTGAAAACAAAAGCCTAGTGCCAAGCTTACCCCATAAAGTCCTCCAAAAATGGCTAAGAAACTTAATGTCATGGTCTGAAACAATGGTCCTCGGAATGTCATGCAAACACATGATTTCCCTAAATAACAAATTAGCAACATTTATCGCGTCATCAGTTTTATTACATGCAATAAAGTGAGCCATATTTGAGAATCGATCTACTACTACAAATACAGAATCTTTGCCATTCTTTGTTCTAGGAAGGCCTAGAAACACATCTTACAGCATCTTCGGCCAATAAAAGTGCTCTTGTAGAACAACCAATGTCTTGGCTATACTAAAGTGGCCCATTAATCCCCCACTATATGCCTCTCGAACTAGCACATCTCTAATTGATCCTTGGGGTATACATAACTTATTTTCTAGAAAGAGAAAATCGTCTTGTTGAAAATACCATGGGCACTTGAACACAAAACTCAAATGTCTGACCAAAGTCAGGATCATTAACATATAAATCTTTCAAGTATGCAAATCCAAGCAACTTAGCATCCAGATGATTAATTAAAGAAAACCTACGTGATAGTGCATCTGCAACAACATTTTCTTTTCCTTGTTTGTACTTAATCATGTACGAAAAGGACTCAAGAAATTCCACCTACTTTGCATGTCATTTGTTTAGCTTGGTTTGTCCTTTCAAATGTTTTAAAGCTTCATGGTCTGTATGTATTACGAACTCTTACGGCCAAAGGTAATGCGGCCATGTTTCCAATGCACGAATCAAGGCATACATCTCTTTATCATAGGTTGGATAGTTGAGTGTAGCCCCGTTGAGTTTTTTGCTGAAGTAGGCAATAGGCTATCTATCTTGTGTTAAGATCGCACCTATACCTATCCCTGAAGTATCACACTCCACTTTGAAAGTTTTGTTAAAGTCGGGTAAACTCAACAATAGAGCGTTAGTCAAACAATCCTTAGTTTTGTTAAAAGCAACTTCTTGTTCATCATTCCAAGTAAAAGGAGAATTTTTCTTGATAATACCTATTAAAGGAGCATCTATGGTACTAAAGTTCGGAACAAATCTCCTATAGAAGCTTGCAAGGCCGTGAAAGCTTCTAACTTGACTAATGGTCGTCGGACGAGGCCATTCTTGGATCGCCTTGATCTTCTCTTAATCCACCTCTAGGCCTTCCGCACTTACAACGAAACCTAAGAAAACAACTTTGTCAATACAAAAATGACATTTCTTAAGATTCGCTTATAACAATTCCTTTCGTAAAACCTCCAAAACAGCACGCAAATGTTCAATATGATCAACCAATGAGTTGGTATAAATTAAAATGTCATCAAAGTATACCACACAAAATCGGCCAATAAAAGATCACAAAACGTGATTCATCAATCGCGTAAACGTGCTTGGTGCATTTGTGAGGCCTAATGGCATCACTAGCCACTCATACAAACCATATTTTGTTTTAAAGGATGTCTTCCACTAGTCCCCTTCTCGTACGCGTATTTGGTGATATCCACTCTTCAAATCAATCTTGGAGAAGAGTTTGGCACCACTAAGCTCATCGAGCATGTCAGCGAGTCTAGGAATAGGGTGACGATACTTGATGGTGATTTTGTTAATGGCTCGATAGTCTATGCACATTCTCTACGAGCCATCCTTTTTGGGCACCAATAAAATGGGCACCGCGCAAGGGCTTAAACTTTCCCATATGTAGCCTTTCTCCATCAAGTCAGCCACTTGTCTTTGCAACTTCTTAGTTTCCCTAGGGTTGCTTTGATAGGCTGGACAGTTTGGGATCGTAGCTCTAGGCATAAAGTCGATTTAATGTTCGATGCTACGAAGAGGTGGCAATCCTCTCGGTACTTCCTCCGAAAATACGTCCTCAAATTTTTGAAGTAAAATCACAACAGAAGAAGGCAAAATAGTTTTAAGTTCATTAGCATCAAAAAGGAATTCTTTGTACATAAGTACAAGAATGGGTTGGCGCATCATTAAGGACTTTCTCACTTATCTTTTTCTCACAAACGCACTTATTTTGCCACTCTCATCTTCTTTTTGATTTTCTTTTTCAACTCGTGTTTTTACCTTAATTTTCTCAACTTTTCCTTTCTTTGTTTTTCTTTTCTTTTTATTTTTTTCTCTATTTTTTTCTTATTCTTATTCTTTTTTTATAGTCTTTTTTAGCTTGATTTGATCTTGATACATTTGTTTCAGGGTAAGAGGGGCTAGAGTTACATTTTTTCCTTGATACTTAAAGGTGTAACGGTTGGTATGTCCGTTATGGATTACATGTCGATCAAACTGCCATGGATGTCCCAAAAGAAGGTGTCCCGCATGCATGGGAACCACATTGTACACCACCTCGTCTTCGTATTTTTCGATGGAAAAGGCTACAACAGCTTGTTTTGTCACTTTAAGTTCTCTGTCGTCATTCAACCATTGTAGCTTGTACGGATTCGGATGCTTGTTCGTGGTTAAACCAAGTTTTTCAACCAGCATATTACTTGCGACGTTGGTGCAGCTTGCTCCGTCAATAATCATGCTACATACCTTACCTTGGATGTGGCACATGGTGTGGAAAATATTTTCTCTTTGTTGTTCGATTTCGGTACTTAGAATGTTGAGGCTCCTTTTCACCAGAAGAATCTCATATTTAATCGGTAACTCTAAATCTTCTTCTTCATTAGACGACATTTCAGGCTCATTTTCGTTCTCTTTCTCGGACTCAATTTCACCGTCAGCTCGTACCACCATGATTCATCGATTGGGACATTGGCTGGTTATGTGTCCCCGTTCTTGACATTTGAAACACTTTATGTCTCTTGTGCGATTTGGAGTAGTCTCGATTTTGTTCTTACTTGCCTTACCAACAGTTGGATTGGATTTGGCTGCTAGAATAGGATCCTTGGTCTGAACAGGGGGTTTATTAGCTCATTGACTCCATTTGGTGGTAGATGGATTAGAGTAGGAACGACTAACTCCCTTCCGTTTAAGTTACTTTTTGACTTTAATGGCCATGTGAACCATGTCCATCACTTCAACATAGTGTTTCAATTCTACTATATTGGCGATGTCACGGTTTAATCCCACAAGAAACCTAGCCATTGTTGCCTTCTGATCCTCCTTGATATCAGCTCGAATCATTGCTATATCCATTTCCTTGTAATAGTCTTCGACACTTTGATTTCCTTGGGTAAGATTTTGCAATCATTGGTAGAGATCTCGGTGATAGTAAGAAGGTATGAAACGTTTTCTCATGACTGCTTTCATTTCAGCCCAAGTTAAGATGGGTCTCTCTCTATTTTTTCTTCGACTTGTCACAAGTTGGTCCTACCACACTATGGTGTAATCCGAGAACTCAATAGCCGCCAACTTTACCTTTTTGCTCTCCGAATAATTATGGCATTCGAAGACTAACTCAATTTTTTTCTCTCACTCCAAGTAAGCCATGGGGTTGTTCTTCCCTTGGAACGGAGGTATGGTCATCTTAATGTTTTTAAGGCTATAATCAGTATGATCTCATTCTCTATGGCCCCGATTTTGATGGCCTTGATGCCTTACACTCTGAACGGATGAATGGTCACTTTCTTGGTCACTTGGTTCATAGGGATCTTCTTGGTTTTGGATAAGACACTCGCGCCCTTGTCTTGGATTTTCAGGAGTTCCTTCGTGTTGTTCTCGTGCCTCAACTTGATATAATTGATCTTCGATGGGTTCAAGTTTATGATCAAATAGTTGCTCCATTTCTCGGACGATTGCTTGAAGGGTAAGATCTGGCACGCCTCCACAAACATTCCTTATAGGTTAACCACCTCCCTTGTTTGGGTTTCTTTCTGGACTTCTTGACATTTTAAGTTCACATAAAAAAACCTCTCTATTTCTCTCCAAAGAAAAGTTCATTCTCTTGGCTTTTGTTCATTCAAATGGCTCACTACACTCTTGCCTTTTTCCACTCAATCTGCCTCTCTATGTTCGCAATTGACTATTTTAACTTAACAGCAGTCAGTGTGGGTCAGCTCACAAAAGGAATGCTAGTTCAGGTAGGAAATGATGTTAGGACAGGGTAGACTAACAAAAAAAATGAAGAATTAAGTGTGGCTGAATGATAGGAAGGTGAATAAGTGATTTCGGTAGCAAGAAAAAAATTTTCAAACTAGCTTTTTTTTTCAATCCACGTAGTTTATACCCCAAATGTTGATTTTCACACTCTTGAACTCAATAGAAATTTAATTTTATTAGCTCTGATACCAAATGATAGAACTCGGTTCGGTGTTGATTCGAGTCATTTAGATTGCCCGATCGTGAAATTAAGTAAATTGTTAAACTTATAGCGAAATAGGCTGGAAAAATGAAGAATAAGTTCAAACGAAAAGGATGCAAAGAGGGTTTAGAAAAATGAAAGATTAGATTCAGCTAAGGCCAAAAGTGAACCAAAAATATAAGGGAATGTTGACCCAAAAATTATATGGCACTTAGAGGTAATTTGGTTCAGACAACAGCAAACAAAAACCTTGACTCGCTATCTAACAAGATAGGAACCAAAAGTCTAACGAACGCCACACTTGAAGTGATAAGTTTGGATATCAAAGGAAAGAAAAGACGCCACAAGCCTAGCTAGATAAGTCAAATCAGTCCCAAAGAGAATAAGGAGATTTGGAATACTCACAAGTTTCAAAATATTTCATAAAAATTTAGCAAAAGTCCCCACAACAATCTGGAAACAAAGTATTTATAGGCATGAGAAAACCCCAGCCGAATAGACACACACATTCAACTTAATTGACCTATTGATGAACTTAATTAAGCCAATTAAAAATAAGTGACCTTTGATGAACTCTAGGATATGTAACAGCAATGGTCAGCCTGTTTAATCTTCCAAATCAGTTAATAATGAGCTCTGATGAGCTAGATAAATTTAGTTTAATGCTTGATTTCATAACAACCCTTTAATTCCCCTCTGGGCAGCTGAATGGACACCGTTCAAAAATTGAGAATCTTTTAGCATACGAACGATCCTCTTTGTGAAAATACTAAATATAACCAACCAAAGGAGTAGATGAACAACCACCATTATGAGAAAAAACATTTGGAAACTTATTGGCTTGTGTAAATAACTCCTTGTAACTCCTTGTCCATTAAACTCAGCTGCTGACCTTCAATTCATCTTCATAACTGTTGAAGTTATTTCTTTCTTTAATGCCGATCCATGTAACAGTTGGTTCAAATGATTAATTCACCTATAAACACAATTAGGCAAATTAAATGGCTATAGCAAATTAATTAGACTAGAACATATTAAATGCCCAAATTATTTATGCAACTAAAAATTCAAAAGAACTTAATTAATTAAACTAAGTATTTAAGCAAGTAAAGAAAATTAAAACAACTGAATTAATTAAACTAAACATATTAAAAGTTTAGTCCAGCAATTATTTAGCTAAAATTCAACTTGCAAAAAGTTGTATGGAACGCATGGTGTTGAGCTCCATTTTTGCTTGATGAGTCCGACCACCTCCTCTCCTCAAGCTCCATCAATGTGATTTGCAATAGCGTCTCAAAACTTCCTAGCACGAGATTGAGTAATAGGTCCTTGTGGCAACTCAATGGAATCGGCCGTAGTTTCCCGAGCTAGGATCGCATCACCTTCAATCATGATCATTTATCGATACATGTTCATCATGTACTAACACTTGCTCCATAGGAATTGATACTTGCCAGTATGTATATTGGGAGGTTTATTTGTTCACTTCATCTTTTCACCTATTGTATATTGGGAGGTTTGTAGTTTAGCCACAAAACTAGAGAGGTTTCTAATTCAGCCTTTATAAAAGCTAGAGGGTTTAGTTGAGTAGTAAAAACTAGGGGTAAGGTTTTATCTTACCATTAAAAAAAAATAGGGACTGTAAAGGTCTTACCTTTTCCTTGAAAGGTACAATTCAAAGCAGTGAATTCAAAAATACTTAGTTGAGTGGAGGTCATCAATTGGATCGAACCACTATAAATTTATTTTTCCAAACATTTCCTTCTTTTCCTTTTTAGTTTAGAAAAGTTTGTTCAAGTTTTTAAATTCCATCACCCCCTCTTGATATTTTTAGGCCTAACAATCTTGATTAATCTTTTGTCTTTGTTCTATTTTTTTTGGGTTTTTATAGATATTTTTTTTTGAATTTATTTCGTGTGATGAGTGTCTTTTACACTAGCATGAATTTTAAAATAGACAAGGAACTAAATTTTTATAATTTAAAGCAAATGGACTAAATTTTAAGTGTTTGAAGAATACAACTAATGGCATAACTTATAAAATATCAAATTTACTTTAATCTATATATGTTCGCTCGACCTGAACCTATCCTTCGAAAATTTGGAGCTTGAGCTTAACAAATATGGATTTGAACGTGCTTGGGTTTAGAAAATTTAATCCCAAAAAATCCAATCATGAGAAAAACCTAAAGATTGAGAAAACCTGAACTTGAGGGTTGAATTTTGTGCCAAAACTTTCTAGATCATATCTACATTATTTGAGGAGGCTCGAGTTTAAATTTCATGAGTTCTTTGAAATCTAGAACACCTTGAACGAAGTTTGTCAAGTTGCTTTGCATTTTTTTGAGTTTTCGGGTTTATGTGATTTTCATTGACTCTTAGCTTTAGGTTTTCATTTATTTTTTCTTTTTATTGTTCCTTTACTCATTCTAAGACTTTATTGTTTCTTGTGTTAGTAGGTTAAAGCACGTTGCACATTCCTTCCTCCATGCAACACAATTCTTTGGTGTCTAACCGATTTTGGGCTCTTAGTGCCATTAGGTTTGCTAGTTAGATTCTTTCACATTATGATTGGTTGATATAAAAAATTTTAAAAGACTTACAAGATTAATTCTTACCTCATTGGGAATTTCATTCTTATTTCTGAGTGCATAACAGTAAGGTTTGCTTAATTTTTTTAATTTTTGAGTGTGATCTTTTCAGGCTTTCATAATGACTCGTGATACTCGTGTAGCAATGGGAGTGATAACCCGAATGAAATGCCCCTAGTTACCACGGATAACCTTTATGGTTTTTTGAAAAAATTGCAAAATGACCTCCACAAGGTCAATGATAAGTTCGAACATATGATTGGCAAGATACAATGAGATTTAGATGCTCGAGATGCTAAAGACAAACAATGAGATGCTTTGTTTCAAACAATATGCAATACCTTGAATCTCTTGAATGCTCAAAATGAACGTTCGACTCATAATTTGGGCTATGATAATGGTGTTAAGGTTGAACAACCTCATGCTCGTGGAAATAATGGTAGACATGCCCTTTGTGCAAATAATAAAAGTAGCCTTCTTTGGCTAAACCAAAGTTCCCAATTATAGAATTTAGTGGAAAGAATGTTCCTGAGGCGTATTGTGAGTGTCAATAAAAAAATTCAATGTAAGTTCCATTATTATAAATGCCCGGAAAAGGAAAAAGTTCCATTGGCGATCTTTAAATTTTTGGATTATGCGTTGAGTTGGTGGAATCAAGTTGGAATTAGTCATAAAAGAAACTAAGAAAGAGAAATTGAAACATGAGACAAGTTGAAACAAGTGATAAAAACATTTTGTTCCTTTTCATTACTATAGAGAGGTCAAAATGAAACTTTGACGCCATGTTCAAGGCAACCGATCAGTTAATGAGTACTTCAAGAAGAGATGAACAAAAGAAAGGAGGAGTACAACTAATCTCTTACTTATTGTGAAATGTTAGTAGTGTACTTCAAAAGATCATGAGGGTTTCTGATGTCTATTTAACTAACCAACTAGAGAAGAAAGTAAGTATTAATTTGAGCCTTCTGTTGACTCTTACTCTAGTGGAAAAGAGATTTTTTATGGCGAACTTTATGAACTAGAAAAAGATGATAATAAGAATTTTTTTCCCTTGAATCTATAGAGTTAGATGAGATAGAAACGTCATGTTCTGCTACTGAGATGTATTGTATTGAATTGAATATTTACAAAAGTTGTGAGGGGATATGGGAAGGGAGGAAAATCATGTGAAAAGATTAAGAGGAAAATATTCTATTATGTTTATGAATAATATATAAGACTTTACCCTACTATAATCATCGTATCATGAGCCAAACCTTGAAACACCACAAACCAAATTATGATGAGCAAGATTGAGGCTAACTTGCCATTTTTTCTTGGTCCGCGAGACCGTTTAGGAGACTTCATCACTCCAGTGTGTCTTCGTCTTGATAATTTTGATAATTGGGCACACGCTATTCGTGTGGCTCTATCCACTTGACGTAAGTTTGGGTTCCTCGATAGTACAATAATTGATTGGATGCCACCATACATGAAAGAGGATTGGGTTTGTATACAATGTATGCTTATTTCATGGCTTATGAATACCATCGATTCGGAGGGCAGATCTATGCTTTCGAATTATAGCAACACAAAATTACTATTGGATTATTTGAATGGCTGTTTTGCGATTGTTAATGGTCATACAACAATTAAAGAATGATATTTCTAGTTGTGAGGAAACTAAAAAAATGCCTGTTAGAATATATTTTAGCAAGTTAAAGGTTTTATGGGATGAGTAATTATGAATTGTTATAATGGTGTAGGTGTGGCACTTGTACTTGTGATGTTGGCAAGGCTCATGGAAAGGTAGAGAGGAGGAACAACTTCATCAATTCTTGATGGGTTTGTACTAAGAGCATTATGGCTAGATTTAGTCCAATTTTCTATCTCAAAAACCTTTGCCTACTCTTAATCGAGCATTTCAACCGGTTACTTAAGATGAAAAGGTGCGAGGTGTTGCTCATATTATGGATGAGAAACTATATATTATGGGATTTGCAGTTTAGACAGAGGGCTGCAGACCTGGTCGGGTTGATAAGGTTGAGAAGTCAGGCTTGGTCTATTCCCAATTCTAGCACTCGGGTCATGATGTTGACAATTGTTTTACGGTGATCGATTACCTAAATTGGTGGGAGGAGTGGTATGGTCTACCACCAAATTTGAAAGCTAATGGCGCCAATTGTGCTTGTGGAAAGACGCTTGATTCCTGCCTTTCGCCTTCTGCTAGTCGGTGTTGAGGTGGGTCCATGCGAATGCTACTGCTACAATGGTGGTTGATGGTTCGATAGGTGCATCTTCTACCCTAGCGACCATTGTGACACAACCTAGTTTTAATGTTGCATAGTGGCAAGCATTGGTAGCAATGTTTTGTAATTCTCAAACTTAAATAAATCTTTTGAATAGGGAGTTTGATAATACTTCTTGGATAATTGATACTGGTGCTTCTAATCATGTAGTGGGAAATATTTCTTTTGACTGATATTTGTGATGTGAACACTTACCGTGTCATTTTACCAGATGGACAAAGTAGCAACCAAGCAAAGGATTGTGAGGCTAACAGACAAAATTTCTATTAATTATGTTATTTATGTTCCAAAACTATATTGCAATTTGATTTTGGTTTCGCAGCTTGATGATGATATGAATGATCTTGTCCAATTTTCTCTAACATGTGTGCTATACAGGACCTATGTTCAATGAAGCTAATTGGAACGACTGACAAGTGGGATGGACTTTATTACTTCCTGCGCATGTCAAGTGTTAAAGCAACTTCGGTAGTGGGTTCTCCTTCAGTGGAGTTATGGCATAAGCGTCAGGGACATCCTTTTGGGAAAGTAGTCAAATTACTTCCTTTTGTAAGTAGGTGTAGGAAACTTTTGAATAAAGCATGTAAAATGTGTCATCGTGCTAAACATCCCTTGGAGTCTTTTCCTTTAAGTAATAATAAAGCTTCGCTAATTTTTGAATTAATTTATTGTGATTTATGGGGTCCTTATAATCCTTCTTCTTCCTATGGATCAAGATATTTTTGACATTATTTAATGATTTTTGACGTTTTGTATGGGTATATTTATTGGTTGATAAAGCAGAGGTTTTTCATATTTTTATGTCTTTTATTGCCATGATTAAGCTCTAAATTTCCTAGAAAATCAAGATAGTACGAAATGATAATGGTACTGAGTTTAATTGCATGAAGTATTTTTTTTTGGCTAATGACATCTTATTCCAAACCTTAACAAAATGGTCAAGTGAAGAGAATATATCAACATATTCTAAATGTTGCCCATGCTTTACGTTTTCAATAGAATTTACCAGTTATGTTTTGGGGGGAGTGTGTTTTAGCTGCGACTCATTTGATTAATAGAAACCCCTCTAGTGTACTTCATAATAAAACACCTTATGAATTTTTTTTGACTCTCCACCCTCGTATGATGACTTGTATGTTTTTGGTTGTTTGTGTTTTACTTATACTCAGAAAATGTGTATTTTTTGGGCATTCTTTTGGTAAAAAGGGTTGGTTGTTATATGATTTGGAGAAGAAAGCTTTTTTCATCTAGGGATGTTGGTTTTTATGAAGATATCTTCCCATACTTGAACGTTGACACTGCTACTGATGAATTTACGCATACTTTGGATGTGGATAATTTTGTGGATGATTTTTGTTTTGCAGATGATGGTGGGGTGTAAACTGAAAAATATATAGGATTTTTCCTATATAATTCATTATCTTTTTACTTAAATTTGTTGTTAAAACCAAGTAATTGTTTAATAAATTAATGAAATATGCAAATATATGAAATTAGGACATAGAAATTATTAAAATGTGATTTTATACTTTATTATATAGTTTTCATGCATAAAATGGCTTATTTTATATTAATTTGAGCATATTATATTTTTAAGCTATAAAGTGGGGCATGCATGATTAAATTAAATAATAAAATAAAAGTTATATTTTATAATTCATTTTTAATATTTCATTAATAAATTTGGTTTTAATTAATTAAGTAAATTATTTAATTAAAGTGGTTAAATTATATTATTTGGTTCTCTAGATTATCTACTATTTTTGGACAGGTCTAAGAGTTTTCTTCTAATTGCAAAACCATCCAAATTGGAGACCAAGTCAACCCAATTTTCGGCTGCACATGGATGTCATAAACCATTTTTTGGTTTAATTATACAAATTCCTTGAAGAGTTAAAGAAATTAGAGATTTTCCCAAAGATTTGCTGATGACCGAGTCTTAGTCTTGAGTTGTTGTGACACTCAAATTGACTAAAAATCAATGAAAATTCAGCCACATTTCCTCAATTCATGGCCTGCCAATCTTGGAGGAAGTTTCAAAGGATGGACAGTTCTATTTTTAGCAAACTAGCTCCCTTGCCTCACCTATAAATAAAAACTCATTTCTCACGTTTTCAATCATCCCTCATCGCATCATCTCTCACTCATTCATCATTCTCTCAACTCTTTTATCTATCTTTCCCCTTCATCATCCTTGCATAAGGATTTTTGCAATTAAGCCTCTTAAAGAACCCTTGGTCGGCCACCTTAGAGAGCCATCAGCAAAGGAGCAACGAAAAGAAGCGAATGAGCCTCATCAGTCAGAGTCTTGGGTGATAGCCACTCTAAATAGGGTTTAATCTTTCTTTCCTTTCAATTTAATTTAAAGATGTTGCTGTGTGTTCTTTGTTCTTATTTATAACAATGATAGCTTAATTTTATTTAAGCTAGGATGATTATTTTGATTAAATAATATTTATTTGATTCATGCTTATAATATTTTTGCCTCATTAGATCATGTTTTCAATTAAAATCAAGTCTTTATTTCGTTCTTACGTGACTGAAATGCACCTGATTTAGTTGAGCGATCCTAACCAGACGATGGCTAATGGACGCATAATTGAAATGTGCATGCTCAATTTAGATCCTAACACGATTAAATTGTAGGTTGCATAACAATTCTAACTAAGCATTGTTATATGTATAGTTTTTAGATTTGTGTGATTACATTGTTTCAAACCTAACACGTCCCTGTTACCTCACATGAATGCTAAGAAACTCTTAGTAAATAAGGATCAGCAAAATGCGTATTTACTAAGTAAAGGATTCCAAAAGAACCTAATGTGGTTTCCCAACTCATGAAAGATCGAGTTTCCATGGAATGTTTTTTCGAATGTTATTAGGCATGTTGATAATAAATTAAGTTTAATTAAAGTAATTGTCCTAGTTTATTTATTTATAATTTTTGCAAATTGTTTTAATTTTACTAAAATCTATTTCATTCATATAGTTTTCATACTTAGGATAATTTGCATTAGGGATCATTGCATTTAGTTTGATATATTTTAATCACCACTTTTCAACTATATTGTGTTTTATTTACCAAATTGTTAATATAATTTTACAAATTAAGTGACTTAGCACAAATACAATCCCTGTGGAGACGATAACTCGATACTTACTTATTACTTGATAACAACTGTGTACACTTGCACAAACCCCAACGTTACAAGTTTTTGGCGCCGTTATGAGTGTTTACCCTAACTTAGTTACATCATTCCATATAATCTATTTTTAATGATAATACTGACTACGGTGGTGTCGCCAACACGTATTGTATGCATAACAGCCCATCTTACCATCTTTGGTGCAGCAGCGTAGACTTCCAATCAGCTTACCTATGACATAAAACACACTGAGGTAAGTTCATGAGAACTTAGTGAGTCAAAATCCATTTACATGTGTCATGTTAGTATAATGCATCCGATAATTTCTTCATTTTCTCTATATTCCTCATTCTTCCACTTGACCTTGGTGTGTACCCTTCATATTAGACATCGCATTCATCATACCCTTTTTTGAGATCATGCTTAACTCTTTGAGTCTTTAGTATGTCACTTCAGTTTTTTTCAGCCTTTTTTTTATTTCATTAACTGTTCCCATTCTGGAGCCCTTACGTATCAATCACTGTCGATCCAGTGGTTCTCCTTGTCCACTTGGCTTTGACTATTAATTCGCCACATACCTTGGCATGTTCCCTCTTCTATATTCATATCTTAAGACTACATAGGATGTGTCATAACATTTCAAATAAAGCCTTTCCTTTAGAGTCCTCTAGTTATTCTTCGATGTTAGACATACCTTGGTGTGTTCCCTCTTCTATATTCATACTCTTTTCGGCCTTCCTTAGAGTACGCCACGAAGACATTCCTTTCCATTAATCTCCACAAAGACTTTTCCTTCATTTAGAACGAGCCACAAAGGCTTTCCTTTAAGAGTGTTCCACATATGCATTCCTTTTTATAGGTCACCACAAAGGCTTCCATTTCTGGCGTTTTCACAATAGGGATTTGCCTAAACTCACATTTCGTGAGGTTTGCCCCTCAGCATTTTAGGTCATATAGAGAACCCCAATAGTAATAACCTCATTTAGTTCTTTCCATATGATGCCATAGCCCAACCATGATCTTACATGATATGGTCATTTAGTGCAATGGTCGTGGACTTTTCCTTTAAGAGATTCATGTTTATAGTCACAAAAGACTCCTTTAGACGACTCCATGGATACAATCACTGACTCTTTTAATAGATCTTCATGTATTGACTCCAACTAATACTTAACACGCTACGTTCTGACTCATTTCATACATTCCAAACACATCTATGCAGTCTTATTTCATCATAGAACACTCATTACATGCTTGACTTATCAAATTTTTCACGAATTATGCATGTATTATTCCTTTAACATTCAATTACAATATCATCATGATTGTACCATAGTTTTCTAGTTTCAGATCTAAGGATTTATCATTTTCATAGAAATATCTTGAATAACATTACACATGTAAAAGTTAGCTTAAGGACTCACCTGACAACCACAAACGACAACTTAGTTTCCAGAGCAAACGTTCATTATGAAAACTTAGCAACCACTCCTTATAGACATAAGGATACTATTAGAATACATTCATATAACTTTTTTATCATCATCTAAAACCTAGATAACCTCCATGTAGGGTCTTACCCCATCATCTTACTATTTGCACACACAAATAGACTTCTTCTTTCAGAAGTTCACTTGCAAGTCTAGAATACTTATCTCGGCCATAAAATAATCCCTTGCATGAACTCTAATCCTTAGTTTCAGCTTAGAAAGAAAGATCCTTGATTAGCTCCAAGTACGTCAGAAATGGTGTTTCTAGATAGAAAGAGAAACATAACTCTTTTTTTTCTTTTTAAAACCCATATCAATATATATATCTATAACCCATGTTCTTATAGTAGAACTTGACATGTGTTACCAACCTTTCAAACAGCCCTATCAATAGTTAACAACTATTGACAAATGTATATAAGAATCCATATCATTTAAACATCTTTGATTTATCCCTTGGTTTAAGAACATCATTTCCTATAATTCTAACATCAACTATGCGCCATAAGTGTTTTTCGGTGCCATCAGCTGGGCGATTAGGGTCGTGCCACTAAGATTCTTTCGGGCTACTCACTTAATGTAAAACCCATTAATAATGGATTTTACATTAATTGTGACAAATTTACCACGAGAAACTGAAATTTTCTTGCTGTAGTAACTGCAAGGGTGGAGCCATAGCCTTTTAAGGAGGTTGTGAAAGATATCAGGAAATAATCTCAGAGTGAATAAGAAACTAGAATAATGGATTACTGAAATTAAATGATAAAGAACAAAGAATTGGTATGCCAAATAAAATGATGTGGTAATTCATAAAGAATATCAAAAGTATTTCTATTGTTGAATGAATAGGGTTGGAATTATTCAGGAGAAATGTTTATATCAAGATAATGCCATGGAAAAATATTGTCTAATCTATTGCCCAGAGATTTGCTACTGTGCCCTACCTCTTTTGATAGCTAGATCTTAAGCTAAAAATCTAATTTCGTGTACGTCTACAGAACTTGGGATTGATAACTACAATGAACGCCGTCTCTGTACAACTTACAGCATTTCTGTCTGGAGTTCTACGAATATTCTGTCGAGTATTTGCTTGCATCAAACAATTTAAGATCAAGTATTCTTAACCTTTTCAGAATTAAAAACACCTTAGAACACAACATACATTTAATTATGTCTAGAGCTAGCATGCATGTATTTAAATTAAGCATGAATCAAATGTAACAATGATATAGACAATCTGAAATCCTAGGCATTAAAGATGATAAAACATTCACCTAAACAACTGCAACCCATAAAAGATTTAGTTCATGGGTGGAAAAGTAAACATCAAAATAGAATCATTCATCAACATTTCTCAATTAATTTCGAATCACAGAAAATTCAATCTAGAAAAATAAAGGCAGAACTACAGAAAGTTAATTCCACACTCTAGCTTCTCTTTTATCTTCTGATTGTACGTGAATCCAGGATAGATTTCTCTTCCCCTTTTTGAAATTTGTATTCTACTCTATTCTAAGCTGCTATCCTTTCTTTCTCTAAAATTTTCCAATGGAGTTCTTCTTTGTGTAGAGAGAGATAGAATTGCTCTCACCAGTCTCTTTCACATGCTGGTTCTCCTTTTTTTTCTTATTCTCTCTCATTCTTTTATTGGGTAGATCCGTCCAACCTCAGCAGACTTTTTCATTCCTTTTTTCAAGTTGGTTTTTCTAGTATACGTCCAACTGACTGAGAGTGACGTGGATAGAGTGCTGAGTCATCTTACTGGAATTGCTATGGCAATTCTATTGGTAATCAACCTTACCAATTGCCATAGTAATGTTTCACTTCCCTTACTTTCTTTCTGCATCCTCTTCATCTTCTTCTTCTAGCTGCACCTGTGTTCACATATAACCATACCTTTCCTCCCTAAATGATAAAAGTAACAAATAATAGCCAATGTAGCGTAATCCAAGCCTTGTTATGTAGTGTTCTAAAATTATCCAAAAAATGTAGATGTATTTACTTAATTTCAAAAAATTAATTCCATCTAGAGGCCTAAAATATAACTCTTTTCAAGAGTTATCATAGAGAAAGACACAAGTTTTTCATCCGATCTACTATGCAAGTAGAACTTTGACTGGAGCCCAACTTAATTACATGATAACTGAAAAAAAAATCTTTGCTGTATTTTTTACTTTTGAAAAGTTCCTTTCATATCTTATTGGTACAAGAGCCATAATTTTTATTGATCATGCGACCATCAAATACTTTTGAAGAAAGATGTTAAACCGAGGTTGATTCGGTGGTTACTCTTACTCCAAGAACTTGACATTGAGATCCAAGACAGAAAAGGAATTGAAAATCAAGTAGTTAACCATCTGTTGAGGTTGGAACAAAACAAGGTAACTCATTCACTTGTTCCTATTAATGGAAATTTTCCAGATGATCATATTTTCAAGGTAAGTCGAATCCATGAAACTCCTTAGTTTGTCGATTTTGCAAATTATTTAGCATGTTGAATAATGCCTCTTGGAATGACATACTAGCAAAGGAAGAAATTCCTTCATGATAGTAGATATTATTTCTAGGAGGAACCATTTCTGTTTAAGCAATGTGTAAATAATATAATTAGGAAGTGCATAGCTAGAAGTGACATTGATGAGATCCTATACCATTGCCATTCATCTCCAAGTGGGGGACATTTTTGTTGTTCCCTGACAGCCTTTGGACATACTAGCGTCCAGAGTGTGAATACTGCAATAAAATATAGAGTTATGAGGTGGTATCCGCAAGTATGAGGGTCGAGTTGTAATATAGATTTTACAACGAAGTAAGTGAGTACTCCGAGGATTGTACCCAAGGGAGGCGAATACTAAATCAATCTAAAATTAAACAATTAAAGACCTAATTAATACTTTAAGTTAGTAATAGTATGAGACTAAAATAACAAATATTGTTTTAAAGTTTTTAAATTAATAAAATAACATAAAAGAGTTAGAATTGTAAGAGATAGAGATAAATAAAGTGAATCAAATTTGAAGATGGGTGATTAGTTCGCTTTAGCAATCTTAATCAACTATAGTCTCAGGTTCTTCATCAATCAACTAGTCACTACTTTAGCAGGATATTTCGATCTTCCACTAACATAATGAGTCAACAAGAACTATTTATCTTCCGACCTCATAGTCCAGACTGGCTTGGGGTAAAGATGCTCATGAATGGGCAATACCAAATTTGGGTTAATTCCCACCTTGATGACTTCCCAGGGTTGTCAGGCCTAGGGCTTGTTTCACGTTCTTCCTTTCCCAAATAGTTGATCCATTGAATAACCCTATAAAATAGTTAAAAGGTCATGCATCCACTCATTAATCCCCCATAGAAGGATTAGTTCTTCTTGGCTTTCATAAACATGTAATAGATGGAAGAATTAAGCATAGGGAATGGATTGAAATAGAGAGTTTAAGAAAAGCCTAATTGATATTGATGATAAGCGCAAATCCACAACAGTTGATCTTCTTTATAACTTAGAACTCTTGGAAGAAACAAATAACAAATAAACTAAAACTATGAAAACCTAAAGAAAGTAAGAAAACATAAATTAAACCTAAAAAAAAGCATCTAAGATAATGGAGTTTGTCCATTGTGTGTGCCAAAGAAGCCTATTTACAGCCTTCAGGTAGCCGTCATCCTTAACCCTAGGTTAGCTGGCGTTCTCTAGAATTAAGTTCGATTGTACAGATCAAAATGCCCCTGTTTCATGTTTTATTCTCGTCACAAAGTTGATGTCGCAACATACAAGGTCCTGTGTCAAGACATAGCAACCAGTATGCTCCTCTGCAATCATCTTCAAGGGTATGTTGCGACATCCTCAACCTGTGTCGCGACACCCTTAGCCTGTGTCATGACATTTAAGGCAATTTCTTACTTTCTCCATTTTGTTCTCTATGTTGCAACATCAGATCTCTCATGATGCAACATAGGGTCCAGTATTGGTCCAAATTACCTTCTAATGGTGTCCTGTACACTCACAAAGTATGTTAGCTTTCCTTTAGGCCTCATTCAACCTTAAGGTTAATAAAAGACTCAATGTGCACATTTTATTGGATGTAAGTAAAAATAAAAAAAAACTTATTTAAAACATAACAAAAGTACTTGTATTCAAGCTCCTTAAATGTGAAAACTAGTTTAATCTACTACATTGAATTATGACAAATTAAACTCCCCCACACTTAAGTCATTGCTTGTCCTCAAGCAACATAAACAAAGATGGCAAATAAAAATGACGACCCTTGAGCCAATACGATACAAGTATTGATTTAAGACTATATGACTTATGCATCTCATGCTTACTAACAATTTCAACATGATGAGTAATCGACTTACCATTTTTTATCACAAACATCTAAGTTTAGTGCGTTACAAAATATAAAAGTATTAAGGTTGTCACATATAAGAATCCATCCAAAAATCATACAAGTACTTTGATTATCCATACAGATAGTTGTTTATGTGAATGTTTAGTATGATGTCTATTCATGTATAAGAATACTTAGGTCACATAGGACTTTTTGGCTTGTAATGTTCTGAGGCTTAGGACAGGTATGGAATTCAAAAACAGTAAGCATCAAAAGGTTACAAATATGAAAATAGTTTGACACATTGTATTGATCCCTATTCTTCCCCATTTAGTGTCCCTTACCCGCTCACTGCCTCATTTCTCATTCTCTTACCTTCCTTGTCTCTCCATCTATAGGAAGTCATAGCATGACTTAGTAACTATGGCTAGCCTTATGAGATTTTATGCACTAATGAATGAGTTTTTCTTTCTTTTGAGACTCTGTGACTTTTCTCTTTTTCAATACATATCACTCACGAATTTTTTTTGCTAGTTTAAAACTTTTTCTACTCGTACCAATTCTCTTTTTGGATGTCTTCTTGTTTCACACATTAGGCTAACTTATAGTTCCTATATCACACTAATCTTTCCCATTTCACTCTAATACTAAAAACTCAATCGTGATGTATTTACTTAACCCTCAATACGTATGGCCAAACATCTATAATCATGTAATACAAGACCAAAGAAAAATGGCATATATAAATTAACATTTTCAGGCTCTAGGTTTGTAATGCGGTTCATCAAGAAGTGTCAAAAGGCTCAAAATTGGTACTGAAGGTGAAGTATTAATAGGATAACTTTTTGGCTTTGGATGTGTTCGAAACAATGTCTTAGGTCATCCCTAAATATCTCATTATGCACAAATTTAATCAACCAAACAAACACAAATTCAACCATTTATCATTCATACTAACATGCTTGTTTCCTTCTATTTTCTATATCACTTGGTACAAGTGATAACTTAATATTTATTTACAATGTAACATATAGAACTTTAGTAATCTAATAATAAAAAATTTAAAATCTCCTATCATCATGCCAAATTTATTCATAAACACAAGAAACCTATGTACATGCTCCTAACCAATCACTTTGTATTTCTACAAGCTCAAGCACACTAAAAGACAAAAACCAAAGAAAATGTAAAAATTTGAAACAAATTTTTGATGTTCCACCCCTACACTTTAGTTGACTCATTGTCCTCAATGCGTAGCCCAATAATAGATAAGGAAGAAATTACTCGATTAATCGTAGTCGCTCTAATTGCTAATGGTGGGTGCTTCCTCATTTGATCATGTTAGCTTGAATGGTTTGTGTCTCCTTCATGTTGGGTTCCTATATAGAAAATTTAAAAAAATGCAACAAAACGAAAAATCTACTTATTAGTCCTACTCCTACAAAGTCTAAGTTAAATTTATCCAATAATTAATACAAGTCTTTAAAATGAAATAAAGAAAAACTGTTCAATCCTCCTCTGAATCATCGAGGGGATGGGAACGCCTCTTCTCTATAGGGGCTTTCCCTTTTCCTTTGAAATATGTTTTGTGGGAGCTCCCACCCATTGAAGTCGTATTGTGAGTTGGGCTTTGTATGATAGGCCTTTTTGTTGTAAAAAATTGCGGCTAAAATGTCACTTTGTACTCGTCCTCCATTCTAAGGTATTCCTGAGCAGTAGTTTCCTCCTCAAGGTTAACCCTATCAACTTGATGAGTTAGATTCAGCCTAAACATATCCGAGGGATAATTTGGAGCTCGTAGCACATTCATTCTTGTGAATTCTTAGAGTATTAGTCCTTTCTCTTACATCTATTGAATAATTCCATCTAGTTTTGCATCTATGTCTCCGTGAGCTCCCTTTCTAACCTTTGGGTGATCTTTCTATTTGAGTGATGTTGGTACATCCATTTTCTTCTTCCTCCTTTGATTCCATTCAATTATCTACTTCTTTTGAAGCTCGAAATATTGGGTTTATAAGGTATCTTTGATGATACTTCTTGTTGGTTTCATAAATTGCTTGTTTTCACTCATTAGCACCTCTGCTTGGCGACATAGAGCTGTTACGAGATGGGGGAAGAAAAGTCCAACTTTTTGGCTTTGCATGCACCGTTTCATCTCTCGAAAGATCTAGCGCCCTACATAATTTTTTTTTTGCTGCATGATGCCATATAATAAGACAACTTGAAACACATTAACATTAGAAACATCCAATGTGGGTGCAATTCTAGTGCCAATGAATTGCATCCACACTTTAGCAACATGAAACATAATGGCTTGATTAAAATTTGTAGGAAGCTCAGTGTTTGGCCTGTAGTTCCAACTACCCTTGCCCTATGTTAAATATTTTATAACGTCTTCCACGTCAATATTGTGAAAATTTGTTTAAATCCGTATTATCAATAAAATCTTTTTCATAAAATAGGATGTTATAAAATTTAAAGATATCATTAAGGGAAATTGGAATGTCTTCCCCTCACACTTCAACATCAGTTATTACAGCATTATAACCTCGTTTAATCATTTGGTCCTTAAGGGATGCATAGAATTCCTGAACAACAGATATATTTGCATTATTTGTCAGAGTAACACAAAATTGCTCCCATTGATGATAACAGACCAAAGCTCAAATTTCTTTGTAGTTCATTGAGGGTTTGAACCCTCATTCTTGAATTAAAGGTCTCCCTTGCGACTCCAAAAATTATTTTTCCATATTGGTATTATGGAATCGAATGGGGTCAAAAACACGTGGAGTTTCTGGGATAGGAGGAATATTATAATATTTCTAATAGAGGTATAAACAATAATTAATAAAACAGTAAAAGATTGAAAATATTTGAACCTCAACTTTTGTTGGACTTGTGTGCACTTCCCTATTTGTTTTTTTGTTGACAATTCCTTCCAATGTATCTTATTAGAATTTGGAATGAGGGATTAGAAACATAAGGTTTGGGGAGAAGAGGGGTTTTAGAGGTTAAGGGTTTTAGAGAGGTTTTTAGAGGAGTAGATGTTTAGAATAGAGTTAGATTAAGTTAGAGGGATAGGTTTATGTTTAAAAAGGGTGTCTTTAGGGTTAAAATTTGAGTAAAATAATGGTTATGCCACCGGGTTGCGCAATCGGGTTGGGTCAATCCTGTAGAAAATTACATCGATGTCGTGACATAGGGGTTCCATGTCATGACATCCTATGCAGACTACCTATGTCGTGATATAAGGGTTCGATATCTCAACACAACCTACAATTTTTTAAATTATGAGAAAAGTATCTTCTATGTCACGAAACAGGTAAGTGATGTCGCGGCATTGGGTCAATTAATGAACTACTTGATTACTATCCTTGATGTTGCGACATAGAGTTGTTTGTGTCACGACATTGACCTTATTTTCCACATTTTTGGTCCTTCGGCATGTTGCAAACGTCTGTTAGACCCATTTTTAACCTACCTATAACATGTTAACAATTTTTTTAGTAGAATATGTAGTCAGTAAATTTTGTAATATCAATTAGTAGAACAAGTTAGGTTATTTTACCGGACTCATCCGTCAAGTCAATCAATATGCACTGATGGGCACCCTGTAATTTATTTCTATTTGTGTTAGTCCAACACCCATCATGCCATTCTACTCATCCGCGGTTGTCTCTTTCCCTAAATTTACCCTTCTGTCTTGCTTGAATGACTGAAAACTCTTATCGCAGGTCGTAATTATTGGTGATTGATGAAGCCATATGCCCACATAACTATTTTACTTGATATTCAACAATTGTATTTTGAGAGAATTTTGAAAATCGCGTCTCACAACTGTTGCCTATGAGGTCTCTGCCTTTTTCATCGATCAGGTATGACTTTCCAAGAGAACTTAGTGATACGCTTGGTAGAGGAATTGAGGAAAAATATGGTATTGTGCACTGAAGTTTCGTCTCTATGGGGGTTTTTTTACTTCATTCATTGGCTTGTAGATAATTCTCTTTCTTGGTTTTTGGAGGAATCAAACATTTTGTAATGGCCGTAACTTGAGGTTTGTACACACCGACCGTTCGATCTGACAGTAACTTGCTATATAATCATAAGTTCTATCAATATATACTTTTCCCACTCCTGAATCTATAAACTTCTGAATCGATAGACATTTTTCTATTAACTTAGTCCTAATTATCATTATCTTTGTTGGTCGGTCTTTGTTATACTGTTATTGTGGTTCAACTTTGTCAATATCACCAGACATTTCTGAGACTTTGTTTCTCTATCTATTTGATTATTCAATTCACTGTCCATTTCCTTTGTTTCTCTAAAGTTCCATTTAAGTCTTCTAAATATTTTTCCATCAGCTGGAAGGGATAATAATTTAAAGATTCTCCTTTTTCATAACAACCTATGATGACATTCTCCTCTCTGCATAATTTAGGACTTGGCACCTCTTGGTACCTTTCTGATGGCATATTATTGTGGTTGTTATCATATTGGGAACGAATTGGGGTTTCTCTTTAGAGTTGACTTAATTCGAGCATGAGTTATCGTTGATTTTATTGGATCTCTCAATCTTCATAGACTCCTTCATAAATATCTTCATCATAATCAAACCACATATAATAGAAATTATCCATGACTTTGTGCTAACTGATTGTTTTATGCCTAAAATAAACAAATGTTAGAAGTTTTAATTAACAAAATAAATTAAAAGTTGTAATTATAACCTACAAATTTCCTAATTATTCTTTAGAATGCAAAAATTAAAATCAATCTAGTGATGTTGCTTCCCTAGAAACGGTGCCAACAACTTGACCGCCTCCGAGTGTACTAACGTCCAAAGTGTGGATAATGCTATAAAATATAGACTTATGAGGCAGTATTCACAATTACAACTGCCAGTCACGTGGGTGACCCGGGTTCAATTCCTGGCAACGACGCCAAGACTTGTTGCATGTAAATATGTAATGCAAATGTGCAAGTGTACACGTCGATTCAAGTAATATAATGATGAGTGAGTATCGTATCCACAGGGATCAAAAATTTATTAGAATTAGTAAGTATTACTATAGATTTAACTAATGAAACTGTGTAAAACAAACACAATGTAAATTGATGAAGGGAATTAATGAATGAACTAAACAATATCAATTATAAATGAAAAATGACAAAGTAATTTAAATGTCATGGAAATTCACAAAGAATAAGTAGAGAGTATTTCTATTGTTGAATGATAAAGGTTGGAATTACTCAGGGAATATTTTCATAACATAATAATGCCATGGCAAAATTTTGACTAAATTACTGCCTAGAGAATTACTACTACAATCTACTTCTTTCAAGTGTTAGACTTTAGCTATTATCCTGAGTCTTTGTACGTATAGAAAACCCCTGAATGATAACCACACTAACGTTCATCACCTGTACAGATCGCAACTTCTATGTCTAGAGTGCTGTGAATATTCTTTCAAGTACTCTCCTGTATCAATCAATTAATAATTTGATGTATTTAATCCTTTCAGATTGAGATCCATCTAAGAACATAACATGCAGTCAAATATGTCTAGAGCTTTCATGCATGCATTCAAAATAAACTTGAATCGAATGAAACAATGATTTTAATCAAAATCATATCATTGGGATTACAGATAATTCAATATTCACCCAAATCATTCCAACCCAAATATAATTAGCTAATGGGTTGGCAATGAAATCTGACATTCAATCATTCATCAATATTCTTTAAGTTTTACGAATCACATAAATTAAAACCAAGAAAAACAAAACAAAGGCAGAACTGCAGGAATTTCTTGCTACACTCCAGCTTCTTCTCAAGATTTTATGCAAAACCTGGGGTAGATTTCTCTTCCCATTCTTTGCATCTGTGATCTCCTCGTTTTAGTTGCTACCCTCTCATTCTCTTCTAAATTTTTCACAGTTTCTCCACAGGATTCTATTGCAGAAAGAGTGACCACTCTCTTTCTTTTCTCTTCCCCTGACAATTCATGTGTGTTTCTTTTCTTCTCTCTCCTCCTTTAATAGGGTAGATCCATCCCTCTCAGCATACATATTTTTCTCCTCTTTTTTAGGATGATTTATCTAGTACACGTACAGCTAGTTGAGAGTGACGTGGAATGAGTGTTGTGCTATCATCTTAGAATTGCCATGAAATTTTTATTGGCAATCTATCCCACCATTTTCCATGGCAATGTTTCACCTCCCTCATTCTCTTTTCCATCTTCGTGCTTCTTTCATCCTACCTGCCTACCACCAAAGGCTACCAAACCTCTTTCTAGTAATTAAAAGTAACATAAATTTACAGTTAAAACATAATCCAAGCTTTAGTGTGCAATGATCTAGTAATAATTCTAAAATGAAAACATATTTTCTTAATTACAATCATATACCTCAGTTTAGAGACATGAAATATAACTCTTTTCAAGAGTTATCAGTACTCTAAGTATCGTACCCAAGGGAGGCAAATACTAAATCAATCAACCTAAACAATTAAAGACTTAATTAATACTTTAAGATAGTTATAGTACGAGAGTAAAATAAGAAATATTATTTTAGGGTTTTTAAATTAATAAAATAACATAAAAAAATTAAAATTGCAAGACATAAACAGAAATAAAATGAATCAAATCTGAAGATGGGTGATTAGCTCGCTTCACCAATCTCAATCAATTGTCGTCTTGGGTTCTTCGTCAATCAACTAGTTGTTACCCTAGCAGGATCTTTTGATCCTCCACTAACATAACGAGTCAGCAAGAACTACTTACCTTTTGACCTCACAGTCTAGATTAGCTTGGGGTAAAGGTGTTCAAGATTAGGCAATACCAATTTTGGGTTAATTCCCACATTGGTGACTTCCCAGGGTTGCCAGGCCTGGGGTTTGTTTCACATTCTTCCTTTCCCAAACAGTTGATCCGTTTAATAACCCAAAGCAGTTAAAAGATTATGCTTCCACTCAGTAATCGCCCATAGATGGATTAGTTCCTCATGGCTTTCATAAATAACATGGAATATATGGAAGAATTAAGCATAGGGAATGGATTGAAATAGAGAGTTTAAGAAAAGCCTGATTGATATTTATAATAAGTGCAAATCCACAATAGTTGATCTTCTTTATAACTCAGAACTTTTGAAAGAAACAAAGAACAAGTAACCTAAACTATGAAATCCTAAAGAAAGCAAGAAAACAAAACTTAAACTTAAAGAGAGAATATAAGCTAATGGATTGTGTTCATAATGTGTGTCAAAGGAGCCTATTTATAGTAGTTGTCCTTAACCCTAGGTTAGCTGATGTTACTGATTTTTAAGTTCGATTGTACAGACCAAATTCCCCTACTTCCTGTAAATTTAATTTGATGTAATATTTTGAGAATGTTTTTAAGTAGCCTAAAAGGAATTACTATTTTAATTATTATTTTCAACTTTAATTTTATGATTTTATGTTCAATAAGAGGGTCAAGTTTAATTTTTCAATACAGGTAATAATTGCAGTTTGGGCTCGAGGCCCAGATTAGTGAACAAGGGGAAAATACCCAATATGTGCTTCCCTTAAAAGTCCCAATAAACCCTAGTTTTGCCACCACTTCTTTTCCCTCTATGCCTTGTCACCCATGCAATCTCTTTAGCTAAATTTTTTCAAAATATTTGTCCTAATTGACCACTATAAAAACCCTTTAACAGCACCTCAACTTTCACAACACTTAGTCCATTAGCCCTAAATTCTTACCTATACTTTTCTTTCCTTAGCTGTCGGCCTCAAAGCTCCAAAATTTTTTCTTTTTCTTTTTCATTTCTTTTTTAATTGTTGCACCTCCTCCTTGTTGCAACAAAATTTTTCTCTCCTTCCGTTGCAACTCTATTGCCACAACAACCTTCTTGCCGGTTTATCTTTGCCACCTCCTTGCAAATTAGTCATGTCTCGAAAGAGAACTAGATCCTCAAAGACTATTGCTAAAAATCCAATTCTGGTTCAAGATGAGGAAGAAAGGGAAATATTTTATTCCATCTTCAAAAATCAACCCAAGGTGCTAGAAAAAGGTTTCAACTTGGAGAGCAATGACAAGATGCTTGTGCATTTTTTAATTTAAAAAATAATTGAGGCCTTAAATTGGAATCAAATGTGTGATGCATGATCACTGCTCGAAGAGGAATTAGTACGAGAATTCTATCACAATTTAACTGTGTGAGACACTTCTGAAGTTATTGTTCATAAAAAGAAGGTACCTGATAGCACTAGAAAGAACATAGGTTTTCCCCCTTACTTATTGGTTAAATTGTTCCCATTTAGTTATCCTTAGCATACATTTTAGCATTTTCAGTTTAGTAAATTGCCTTTTATAAATCAGTGAATCCTAGTCTATTTTATCCTTAATTTTGCTATCTTATTGCATTAATGTCGTTGCATGACTTAATTCTAAATTCCATCCAAAATTTTCACCGCATCTAACAACTGTCTAGATAATAACTAGAATTTTATGAGCTGTCCAATCTAGTATAACCAACCTGTACGTTCAAGGACAAAATAATTTTGGGGAGAAGACACATTTACTGTGAAAGAGGACATAAAAGGTGGACGTGAGAATAAAAGGGGGCTTCTTGAGTTTTTTTTCTCCATCATCATCTTCATCATCATACCTTAAAGCTTGCGACCATGATAGCTAAAGCCTCTCACAGGTGGGCCAACATGAAAACCAGACACAGACTAGCTTCTGACAAGGAGACCTAAGTGTAGGACAAGAGGCAATAGAAAGATTCAGTCGAGTTGTCTGGGAATAGTATTGTCCACTTGATTCTTTCTTATTTCTTTCTAAATGCTGGTGATTAATCTTTGTTTTCTAACTGTATGAAATTACTGATGAATTCTTGGTGAAGTGTTATCCTTTTCAATCATACTTTTCTTGTTTAATCTTGGGGTTTGAATATTTTTTAACACAGAAGTGTTATTGCAATCACTGACACGAAAGAGCCCATACTTGGTTTTCTAGACTACTTGTTTGATCAATTACTTCTTGGGATATACTAACAATAATTTGTTTTACGATTTAACCCACCGACAATGAATGCTAGTCTTTGAAATGATATTGCTACTTATCATTAGCTAGATGATGAAAATCTTCACACCACACGAGAATGTTATAAATATTTTCTTCGACGTTGTCCCATGCACAACATTCAACCAGAAACGCAAATTGAGATTTTTTATAATGGGCTGAATTCACATACACAAAATCTTGTTGACACATTAGCCAGTGGACCTCTGCTAGATTGTACTTATAATGATGTTGTGAGAATTCTTCAAAGAATTGCTAAGAATGATTATCAGTACCCTATCTCCAAAGCTGCACGAGTAAACACTACTCCAGGAGTTATTGAATTGGATGCAATAACTGCACTAAGTGTTCAAGTTTATTCTCTCACAGACATGATTAAAAATATGCAAGGGACTAGTGGAGTTGCACCAATACAAGTCGCTCAGCAAGTTGACATTCTTACTTTTTCTTGTAAGATTTGTAGTGACAACCATAGCTATGAAGATTGTCCATAACATGCAAAGAATGCTTCTTATATTAGTAACATTCGTAACAATTCTTATAGTAATCCTTACAACAACTTTGCACACAACCAACCATTTTGAGGAACTCAGAATGCTAGACAAAATGTTGCGACATTCAAATATGAGAATACATCTACTCAGAGAAATTATAATCCTAGGCAAGGGAACTACAATCAATAGCAGAAAAACTACAATCAACACACTTAGATGCATCCACAACAAGGACATACACATCTAGACCAAAATCTGATACAGCCACAACACTCTTCAATACCAAATCAACATGTTCAAGGACATCGACAATAACAACTATTGAGGAGATAATGCGGGAGCATATTACTCGCATGAAAGTTATCGTACAAGGTAATTCATCTTCCATTCGAGTATTGAAGGCACAATTAGGACAACTTGCTTCAAATCTAAATACTCGTCCACTAGGTTCATTACCTAATGACACGGAAAATCCTAGTCCAAGGGGGAAAGAACATTGTATTGCTATCACTTTTAGGAGTGATAAACAAACTAGCGAACCATTTCTAGATTCTATTGTAGCACCCCACGATACGGATGGAGTGATCACTAGCGAAAAGGTTGAATTCAAAGAATTTTTAGATGCATCAGACAAAGAAGTTCCATAAATTGTCACTCATATGCCTAATGCTAGACCTTCAAAACTGTCGACGCAATCAAAGATATTGCCGCAAATAGATATATCTCTACCTTTACCCTTCACACAAAGATTTAGGAAGAATGAGCATGACAAGTAGTATCAGCAGTTTTTTGACACACTGAAGCAACTGCAGATCAACATTCTTTTAGTGGACACTCTAGTATAAATTTTGAGTGATGGGAAATTTATGAAAGAACTCTTGTCTAAGAAGAATAAGTTTACTGATATTGATACTATTGCACTCACAGAAGGCTGTAGTGCTATTTTAACCAACAAGTTGCCCCTTAAATTGAAAGATCCTGGGAGCTTTACCATCCTATGTTCAATTGGTAATTATTATTTGGGTAAGGCTTTATGTGACTTGGGATCTAGCATTAACCTAATGCCACTATCTACTTTCAAAAAGTTTGGAATTGATCACATGAAATCTACTACAGTGACACTACAACTAGTCGATCAATCATTGGCTCAACCTGAAGGGCAAATAAAAGACGTCTTAGTTCATGTCGATAAATTTATTTTTCTGGCTGATTTTATCATACTTGATTACGAGGTAGACAAGGAGGTTCCCATAATCTTGGGACGACCATTTAGCCACTGGCCAAACTCTGATTGATGTCTATAAAGGTGAACTAACCATGCAGCTTAATGATAAGTGAGTCACCTTTAGTGTTTTTGAATCTATTCAATGCAAGGACAAAGAAAAATGCCATACTGTTGATGTGCTAGATGATCTAATTGAGGAAAAATACAATGACCAAAGCATAATACTTTCTGAAGAGTTTGTAGTGACATCTGATGCCGAATTCTTAGACGATTGTGATAGCATGGTTGAAGCTAATAATCTTGAACTCAAGCATGGATGACAGCTTAAATCCTTAGACCTAGCCAACAAACAACCCCAATTTTCAAACCATCTATTAAAGAAGCTCGTACTCTAGAATTGAAACCACTACCTCATCATCTTAAATATGTCTTTCTAGGTGATCACAATACTCTCCCAATTATTGTCTTTGCAACACTAGTGTAACTCAAGAAGAGAAATTGGTCAATATTCTCAAGAAACATAAACGAGCTATTGCTTGGAGTATTACCAATATTCAAGGTATTAGTCCTTCTTTTTGCATGCAAAAGATCAATTTGGAAGATGAATGAAAGCAATCAATTGAGCAGCAAAGAAGATTAAAAGAGAAGATGAAGGAAGTTGTCAAGAAGGAAATCATAAAATGGATTGATGCTGGAATTATTTACCTGATTTCTTATAGCAATTGGGTAAGTCTACTGCAATGCGTGCCTAAAAAGAGTGGCATCACTGTGCTTCACAATGATAAAGACGAATTAATTTCTACATGCATTCCCATGGGATGCTTAGTTTGCATGGATTATCGCTAATTGACCATAAGGAAAGATCACTTTCCACTTCCTTTCATCGATCAAATGCTGGATAGACTTGCTGGAAAGGCCTATTTTTTCTTTTTAGACAGCTATTCTGGGTACAATCAAATTGCTATTGCACTGGAGGATCAGGAGAAAACAACCTTCATCTGCCCTTTGGTACTTTCACTTTTTTCCGTATGCCTTTTGGTCTTTGCAACGCACCAACCACATTTCAAAGGTGCATGATGGCAATATTTTCAGATATGATCGAAGACTCTTTAGAGGTGTTTATGGATGATTTTCCAGTCTATGGGAAGGATTTTGATCATTGCACTTACAATTTGGATAAAGTACTGAAGCGATGTGAGGATACACATCTTATTCTGAATTGGGAAAAATGTCATTTCATGGAAATTGAAGGTATTGTTTTAGGACACTGCATCTCTAGTCAAGGCATTCAAGTTGAAAAAGCTAAGGTGGAAATCATTGAGAAATTACCTCTCCCAACAAACGTGAAAGGTATTCACAGTTTTCTTGGACATGCAGGGTTTTACCAAAGGTTTATTAGGGATTTTTCAAAAATTGAAAGGCCCTTATGCTCATTGCTAGAACAGAATAGAAAATTCTTCTTTGACAATGCATGTTTGGATGCCTTTATTCAGTTAAAAAATAAGCTAGTGGATGCACCCATTGTCGTTGCACTAGATTGGTCTCAACCTTTTGAAGTTATGTGCGATGCAAGTGACTTTGCTGTGGGTGCAGTTCTAAGACAACGAAAGAGAAAAATATTTCACGCCATCTGTTATGCTAGCAAAACTCTCACAGAGGCTCAACTCAATTATACCACCATAGAGAAAGAATTGCTAGCTGTAGTCTTTGCTTTCGACAAGTTTTGTTCCTATCTTGTTGGTGCAAAGGTTACGATATTCACTGATCACTTGGTGTTGAGATATCTCTTTCCGAAAAAGGATTCCAAACAAAAACTGATACACTGGATATCACTGTTTCAAGAATTTTACATCGAGATAAAAGACCGTAAGGGTTCAGAGAATCAAGTTGTAGACCATCTGTCTCGATTGAAAGTTGGCAGCAAAGACAAAAATATACTTCAAATTGTCGACACATTCCCAGATGAGCAGTTATTTGTTGTAGATTAACTCCTTGGTATGCAGATTTTGTTAATTATCTAGTATGTAGAAAACTCCCATTGGATGTCACAGGCCATAAAAAAGAAAGATTTTTTCGTGACGTAGTGAAGTATCATTGGAACGAATCATATTTATTCAAGGTATGCAATGACAACATCATTCGACATTGTGTTCTAGAAGAAGAGATGCTTTCAATCTTAAAGCATTGTCATAATGCTCCTTATGGAGGTAATTTCGGTCGTATGAGAATTGCTGCTAAAGTTCTCCAATCAGGATTCTACTGGCTGAAATTATTCAAAGACGCACTCAATTTTGTGAATCAATATGATAGGTGTCAGCGCACTGATTTTATATCTCGATGCAATGAAATGTTGCAACAGCCAATTATGGAGGTTGAATTATTCAATGTTTAAGGTATGGATTTTATGGGACCATTTCTGAGTTCATTTGGAAATCTTTATATTTTAGTAGTTGTTGACTACGTCTCAAAGTGGGTTGAAGCTATTGGAGTCCCAAAGGATGATGCAAAAGTACTGCTAAAATTTTTTCACAAGCATATACTCACCTACTTTGGCACACCAAAGGATTGATTAGTGATCAGGGTACACACTTTCATTGCAACCAAGTGGAAACCGCACTGAAGAGATATGGAGTTAAACATAGAATGGCTACTATGTATCATCCGCAAACAAATGGATAAGCCAAAGTTTCAAATCGACAAATTAAGAATATTCTTGAGAAGGTTGTAAACCCTTTGAGGAAAGATTGGTCTTTTCGATTGGATGATGCTTTATGGGCATTGCAGACAGCATACAAAACTCCAGTAGGGATGTTGCCATATCCATTGGTTTTTGGGAAAGCATGTCACTTGCCAGTCGAACTGGAACACAAAGCAATATGGGCAATTAAGTAAGTGAACATGGGCTATGAAGCAACTGGAAAGAAAATATTGTTGGATATCACTGAACGAGAGAAGATTAGGAGAAATGCTTATGAAAATGTTGCAATTTATAAGGAAAAGACCAAACGATGACACGACAAGATTATTTTGCAGCGACAATTTATTGCGGGTCAACATGTTTTATTATTCAATTCTCGACTCAAATTGCACCCAGGTAAATTGCATTCACATTGGTCTGGACCTTTTGAAGTTTTCGACTTATTTCCTTATTGTGCAGTAAAAATTCGAGATTTACATGATGGACACCAATTCAAAGTAAATGGACAAAGGCTGAAACACTATTTTGGAAACAATGATCAAACTAGGCAGAGACCATTAAATTGGTTGAAAAGTTTTAATTTTTAATTAGTGCTCCTTAATTTTAGTTTTTTTTATTTATGTTTTGTTAAAGTTTGGTTTCCTTATTTTTTTTGTTTTTTTTTTTGCAGAATAATAGGTACCATTGTCGACGCATTGAAATTTTACTGTCAGCATATTCCATAAGTCTATCCTACCATTTATAACTCATCAGAATTTAGAGAAATTAGATTCCATTGTTGGATCAAAACTCACTCAGTCATTTGATCCTTCTAAGGAGACACAATTTCTATTGGACACAACTCTTCCCGCCAGCCTTATATATCTCTACAAAACAACACACCTCCCCATCTTCCTCTTTCACCCACTATAAATTCTCCCCTACTGTATCGACTGTAACACATTCAAGCAACCATTTTTATTTCTTTTCTCTTCTAAAAATCATATATTTTTACCTTTAAACCGTTCCCCCTCAGCAAAAGATGGCCAAAACAAAAGGCTCGGTCAAGAAAGCTACCAAATCTATTGGGGAACATACGTCTTCTGCTACAACAGTCCGTGAATCAGAATCCTCTAGGCCAATACAGACAAAGGAGCCAGTAACCTTTTTGAATAAAGTGGCAAAGAAACGATTTCACGACAACATATTGAAGTAGAACTTTCAACCCGAGCAGGTCATTTCTCTTTCGCCACAACAAGACTTAGGTAAACAAGTTTACAAGACCATCTCAAAGTTAAAGTGCGAAACTTTTTTCACCCATCCCGGTAGCTACTCCCCTTCACTAGTACTTAAATTTTATGCTAATCTTTACTATCATGAGTTAGAGTTCATTTTCATTCGAGAAGGTTTAATACATTGGGATAGTCCAAACATCAACAAGTTGTACAACACAAAGGTCGATGTCGATGAACACTCAGAGTTCATCTGTGACATCAGAAATGAAAAATGAGACCTATTAGTAAGAGACTTGTGTATCGAAGGAATAGTGTAGACGGGCTCCCATCAAAAGAACTATACGATGCACCGCACTTCCTAACGCTGCAAGGCAAAATTTGGTTCCATTTTGTCAACTGCAGAATAAAGCCCTCCACTCACGACACCACAGTCACCCTAGATAGAATGTGTCTGATACATTCTATTGTCAAGGGCAGAAAAATTGATGTAGGTGCAATACTTCAGCAAGAAATAACTGACTACACTGCAAGGTAGACTAGGATCTTGGTTTTCCCATCACTAGTGATGTTATTATGCCAACAAAGATGAATCGTGACCCGTGCTGGTTTGGAAGTCTTGGAAAATAAGAAAGGACACACCAGTACAGAAAGAGGAAGAGACTAGCAAGATAAGAAAGGGCAAAGCCAAAGCCGATAGAAAAGGAACAAACCTGCATGCAGAGACATCATTATGGCGCAAACTGAAGGATGTCAAAAAAATGGTAAATTCCATCAAGAACAGGCAGATCAAGCTTATAGTTACAATAGAAGATATGGAAATCCTAGACCGGGTCGGGTCGGAGTCCGGTCGACCCATGCCCAAAACGGTACCGTTTTAGTTGGTTATTTAAGCCAAAGGCCTTTCAAAAAAATCATTTGTTTCATTTCTTTAAAAAAGAAATCCAAAAAATGCTCTCAACCCCTCAGTTCTCCGGCGTCCAGTCTAGCCATCGGCCGGTCATCGGCCACTGCGCCGGCCACCGATCTCCGACGACGGTACCATCGTTTGCGGTGGCTGAAAAAGGGAAAATTCCCTATTTGACCTTTCTCAACCCTTCCAAGCCCAAATCCGGGTTCAAAATCCTCAAAAAATTAATGGAAAAGCCTTAAAAGCATAAGAAACCTCTCGATTTCTGGCCGTCTTTCCTCGGAGACGACTTCCTCGACCGTTCACGGTGATCTGGGCTCGAAAAATAAAGGTTGTATCTTTCTTTTTCTTATTTATTTTATTCGTATGTACATAACTAATAAAAATATATATAATACTAACAGTAGATTAATGAAAAATAAACTGCTAATATCAACCTTTTGAATCGATTTATGCCTTCTCCGTATTGAACTCTCTCTTCGTTGTGAAAAATACTTACTTTTTTATTGATTTTTTTATCCTTTTTACAGTATATTGAGTGTGCTTTTATAGCAAACAATGAACAAAAGAAAAAAGGTATGAAATCTCTTAGTGCATCTCACTGATTTCCTCCGATTTTCTTGTTATTCTGCCGATTCTTGTTTCCTTTTTTGTTATTTCTTGTTGTGTAGGTGAACGAGAGAGGCGGCTGCGGCGTGAGGCTTAACCCAGAAACCCTAGGGTTTCTGAAACTGCTTTGGGCTTGGGATTAAATTTAGGCCTCTGTTTATTTCAGTTTGGGCCATGTATTCTGGGCCAATTGTTTTGTTTTTAGATTTAGCTTTGTAAAAAACTGGACTGTTTATTAAGGGCCGGGTAAAATTTAGGTATTACACATAACATAAAGCCATAATAGTCATTTCATCTCCTAGGGGTATAACAGTCATTTTACCTATGGGGTATTTTGGTCATCTTACCCTATGGGGGTATTTCAGTACTCTTACCATATGGGGGTATTTCGATCACTCACCCTATGGGGGTATTTCGGTTCTTTTACCCTATGGGGGTATTTCGATCATTTTATCCAATGGGGGTATTTCGATCATTTTACTCTATGGGGGTATTTCAGTCATTTTACCCTATGGGGGTATTTCGATCATTTTACCCTATGGGGGTATTTTGGTCATTTTATCCTATAGAGGTATTTTAGTCATTTTACCTTATGGGGGTATTTTAGTCATTTTACTCTATAAGGGTATTTTGGTCATTTTACATATTTTGGGTTCTTGGTGCAGATATCGACCTCTCGAAAGGTCTGCAGTCGCCTTGAGCGACTCAGGTAGCCTAAATGGTCATAACAGTGTAAATGGGCCTAAGGCCCATTACTCGGCCCAAGTGGGCATACATGCTCGTGCGGCTCGTTCAGCCCAGATTTCGCCACGGCTTTGAGATCTACACAGCCAAGTCCAGTATTTTCCAGAAATTATGGATTTCATCCGTGTGGGGCCCACGAGCCCATTGAGCCCACACGGCCCAACATGGCCCATTATGGCCCAACCCCATGATTTGCGGATTGGGCTTACCATACAAGCGACCGCACACTCGTGTGGTCTCAGCACCGTATTTTATCTTTTCAGCTTTTGTCGTTCTACAATTACAGTGGGGTGGTTAGACACGTGTTGCAATTTGCAGATTCCCTTTGTTCCGAACACTTTTATTCCGAAACTCAATGATCATCGCACCCTTGGTTCCCATTGAGAACAAGGAACAAATGAGATGATATATATCTCTCCACAACAATAACCTCCAAATATCCCTCCTCAATTCTCTCTATGACCAGTTCAAACTTCGTTTAGCAGTATTTCAATCCAACTCTACCACCCACACAAATTAGGCAGCAAAATAAATACTCCCTTTTTGATACGCCACCACTCGAACCTTAGACCCCATGTACACTCCACACGCTCCTTACCACTAGACCAAAAACTCCTTTGTATCATATTTTAACCACAAAAATTTAAGAACCTACTGTCTAGATCCAAAGATTTTATTCATTTAAAATAAAAATTTTGCATAAGCCAAGGCTTGAACCCTTGACTTCTCAAACACTTCCAAACACTCCTAAATCACTTAACCACTGAAGCATACATTCATTTATGTCACTTCCTTGCACAACTAAATATTCATGTGCAGTCTCCTAACTATTCCCTTGTTCAAAACCTATTTCTTCTAGGCCCAAAATTCAGGGTGTTACAATTCACCCCTCCTTAAAGAACTTTCGTCCTCAAAATTTCCAATTATCAGATTAGTCACATAACACAGACTCCACCACTACACTTCCACTCTGCACTCTAGTTCCAAATTAGGTATATGGCCAAACGACTGGGACCCAACTTGAACACCTCTACGGCCTTTACTATAGCCTCTTGTACCTCATCTGTGTGTACCTCTTGTACTCATATCAAATAATGTATTACCAGTTTAAGAAGTTTTATGAATCAGTTTGTAATTCCAGTAATTATTAACAAATTTCTTATGAAAAGCAATAATCAGAGTTTTGTTTTCTCAAATCAAGGTCTCCCTACAGTTTCCAGTTTCCTACAGTCTTAGTTTACTCTAACTAATGAGTTTCAGTACAGTCCTACTATCTATAGTAGTCTCTCAGTGTATTTCAGATTAAGCAGTCTACAATATAAAGAAAACTTACGGATTCGCCACTGGAGACTCGGTGTGCCACACTTGTAAACCTTCCTAAACACTTTAATAACAGTTTTTCAGAAGTTCCAAATATTTTCAAAACCCATTCCACAGTCGAGTTTTGCAACCTGGCTCTGATAAATGTAACACCCCAAACTTGGCCTAGGAGTTATGGTCGAATCTGGCGGTGTCACATTGAGGTGTTTAGCGAAAATTGAACTCGTTGGTAAAAATTCGTTCCTAGGTTTAAAAACCCCATTTATTAGTATTTAACAAATCATCCAGTCAAAAACGTTTACCTTGTTATATGTTATTGTTATAAAAGGTTGATCTAAAATCGTGGAAGCTTTTGAAAACTCTAATGTTTAAATTTTGTCTCTTTGAAAACAGTAATTATTTTGAAAATTTGTCTTCTGCTAAACTAGCAGATTAAAATAAGTAAGCAAAAGCCCAATTAAAAATTTAAACAAACATAAATGACCTTATTACAAAAATAAAATCCAATATAAACTTTAAATTTATTTAAAAATAATGTAGATCAGCTGCAGTTGTGTGACCGCCTCTGAGTCCCTCGCAGCACTAACCCGTCTACAACTGGAGATTACTTGTACAGTTAAAAAGAAAATGTGAGTTTACGAAAACTCAGTGTGTAATCCCCTAACAAGCAAACCGTCAATTAAACAGTAGATAAATGCAATTTGGGCCTGAGCCCGTTACAGAAAAAGTCCAGTTCAGTGTGGGCCTAAGCCCTTTCCCGTAACAGTAAACGATTGGGCTTGAGCCTATCACAATGCCAACAACTAGTAGGACCTTTGCCTAATTTCAGTAATAGTATCAGTGGGGCCTTGGCCAATAACAGTAACAGATGTCAGTCATGCAGTGAACAGTATGTAATATCATTAATTGATGCAGTAACAGTACAATATCATTAATCAGTGCAGATATGCAGTTAGAAGTCCTAACCAATCCAGCCTCTACACACCACTTCGTCCCGCCAAACACAACATGTGGGGATAAAATCGACCCACCCAGCCAAATACACCAAGATTAGCACCGGTTGTGACACTAAACAGTATTGCAACAAAGCTGCCAGTAAAATAAACGACATATAGCCATCACTAGCTCCACAGTCGTCTTGGGCGACTCCTGCAACCTTATCAATACGGTACACTTCCTCCAAATATAACAACCCATTCCCATGCAATATATCGTGACATAATATCATACGTGTATGCAAAATGTCATGCTCAATCATAGTCATACATATCATAGAGAAAATCAGTCATACACAACATAAAGCCATAACAATCATTTCATCTCTTAGGGGTATAACAGTCATTTTACCCTATGGGGTATTTCGATCATCTTAACCTATGGGGGTATTTCAATCATCTTACCCTATAGGGATATTTCGGTCATTTTATCCTATGGGGGTATTTCAGTCATTTTACTCCATAAGGGTATTTTGGTATTTTTACCCTATGGGGGTATTTCGATTATTTTACCCTATGGGGGTATTTTGGTCATTTTACCCTATGGAGTTATTTCGTTCATTTTACCCTATAAGGGTATTTTGGCCATTTTACCTATTTTGGGGTCTCGGTGCAGATATTGACCTCTCGAAAGGTCCGCAGTTGCCTCGAGCGACTCAAGTAACCTAAATGGTCATAACAGTGTAAATGGGCCCAAGGCCCATTACTCGGCCCAAGTGGGCCTACACGCTCGTGGGCCCGTTCAGCCTAGATTTTGCCACGGCTATGAGATCTACATAGTCAAGTCCAGTATTTTCCACAAATTGTGGATTTCATCCGTGTGGGGCCCACGAGCCCATTGAGCCCACACGGCCCAACATGACCCATTACTGTAAGACCCCTTACCCGAGACCATTTTCGGAGTCGAGCTCGAGGCATTACTTTAGTTAACTTAAAAATTCGGGGCATAAAATTTTACTTTTGAAATTAATTTCACTATTCACAACGAAGCTGTTGACCTGCGCAGCAGTTACTAATTTAGTTATAACTCAAGCAACGAAATTAGTAATTTAAATCTGTAAATTTTACCTGAAACTAGACTCATATGTATTCTTACCATAAATTTTTCAGAATTTTTGGTTCAGCCAATTAGTACAGTTTATTAGTTAAAGTCTCTCCTATTTCACCACTCAACTATCCTGACCTCTTGTCACTAAAAATAATATTTATCATTGTAGGATTTTCATATGGTGTTCTCACTTTTTATACAGAAAATAGACTCAATAAGGAATCTATACATATAAACTAAAACTCATAACAAATTTTTACAATTTTTAATGATTTTCTAAACTTAGAACAGAGGACTCCAAAAATAGTTTCGACCTGTCTTACTAAAATTCATATATCTTAAAATATAAAATTCATTTTGCTACACCAATATTTTTCTATGAAAGTAGACTCAATAAGATTTAATTATATATATCATTCACCTTCTAATTCATTTTATACTATCCTAGGTGATTTTTCAAAATCACGTCACTATTGTTGCTTGAAATCTGTTTCTTTACAAATTTTACTCTTTCATGATTTCTATGCATGATTTATCACCTAAACATTTGTAACAACAAACACCTTCATACTTAGCCATTTTAACAACCATTCATCATCAAATACTTACATATCATTCTTTAGCAAAATCATAAATACAAACATTCAAAATAACTAAGTCCCTATACATGTCATAACCCAAACATGGTTCATCATAAAATACCGAGTTGTTGTCGTTGATAGTGTGGACGATCTCTGACGTCTTTATGTTTCCGAAAGTAGGTTTACAATACTATAAGAGAAAGAAAAATAAAAGAAGTAAGCATAAAGCTTAGTAAGTTTACTAGCAAATAAATAACAACATTTAACACAAATAATTAAACTCAACTGTCAAGATCTCTAGTTTACTCTTTATTTAATCTCATTCTCGTTCTCTTGCTGGTTTACTTAGTTAACTCATGATCGTAACTTATTCTTCTCTTGCTGAAACATTGAGTATCAATTGATAATATAGTAAGTTCTTAACTCGTATAACTCATCTGAGCTTGCCATTTATGGTTTTGAATGAACTTTTTTATTAATATGATTCGTTTACTAACCGTTGAGCCACGTTGGAATAATAAGGATACTCGGGTCTTTTCTGATAATAACATGCCAAAGCCATGTCCCAGACATGGTCTTACATGGGATGTTCTCATATCGGTGCCCATGCCATGTCCTAGACATGGTCTTACAGGGGACCTCTCATCTCGGTGCCAACGCCATGTCACAGATATGGTCTTACATGGGACCTCTCATCTCGGTGCCAATGTCATGTCCTAGACATGGTCTAACATGAGACCTCTTTACCCAAATGTCATGACATTTGTATCCGATACATTCCTCATGTTTCAACGGGGTTTTTCAATACCAATTCTCTGTCATCTCATACTTGAGTCAACATTAAATAAATTCATAAAATAAATGCATAATTTCTGGAAAATAAAAATATTAATAATAATTATTGAAATATTGTATTTATTTACCATATACTTATCTCGGTACAAAATATAGCCAAATTCACCAACTTAGCCTTCAACTTTATTATTTCCTTTGTCTAACCTTGAGTTTCATTCTCCTTGATCTAAAATAGAAAATTTAACTCAATTACTAGTCACATTTATCAAAACAGCCCTCGACTATAACTTTGGCAAAATTATGATTTTTCCCCTAAAATTTTACATAATTACATTTTTGCCCCAAGGATCAGAAATTAATCTTCATCTCATATTCTTATCTTTTATGACATGCTGAACATTTTTCCCTTCTATGGCAACATCAAATTCCCACTCTAACACTTACTTATAAACATTAGGTATTTTTACCGATTATGTCAACTTACTCGTTTTCACTTAAAATCGCTTAGCAAAAGTTGTTTAACATAATTTCTAACTTCATATTCCATCATAAAACATCAAAATAAACACATTTCACCTATGGGTATTTTTCCAAATATGAACCCTAGGTTAAATTATTGCTAGAATAGGATAAATTAAGCTACCGGGATCTCAAAAACGTAAAGAGCATTAAAAACGGGGCTTGGGATCACTTACTATTGAGATTGGAAGCTTGAAAACCCTAACTATGGCTTCTCCCCTTGCTAAATTCGGCCTAATGAAGAAGATGATCAAAAATTGGCTTTTAATTTTGTTTTTAATTCATTTTAATAACTAAATGACTAAAATGCCCTTAATGAAAAACTTTGGAAACATGCCTAACCATGTTCATTTTTGTCCACCAACTTAACCAATGGTCTAATTACCATATAAAGACCTCCAATTTAAAATTTCATAACAATTAGACACCTCTAACATATAGAACTCAACTTTTGCACTTTTTTATAATTTAGTCCTTTTGACTAAATTGAGTGCCCAAACGTCAAAATTTTTGAACGAAATTTTCAAGAAATCTTTCCGTGAAATTGTAGGCCGCAGAAATACAATAAAAATAAAATTTTCCTCATCGAATTTGTGGTCCCGAAACAACTGTTCTGATAACCTTAAATTTGGGCCATTACAACTCTCCCCCCTTTAAGGATTTTCGTCCTAAAAAATCTACCAGTAAAGAGATCCGGGTATTGTTTCCTCATTGTCTCTTCCAGTTCCCATGTCGCTTCCTCAATCTCGTGCTTTTTCCATAATACTTTCAACAATTTTATCTTTTTGTTTCTAAGCTCCTTTGTTTCCTATGCTAATATCTTAACCGGTTCTTCACTATAAGTCATATCCTGTTGAATCTCCACTTCTGTTGGAGTAATAACATGTGAAGGATCTGATCGATACCATCGTAGCATAGATACATGAAAAACATTATGAATTCTATAGAGTTCCGGTGGTAATGTCAATCGATAAGCAACCAGTCCAATTCTTTCTATGATTTCATATGGTCCGATAAATCTTGGACTCAATTTACCTCTTCGACCGAACCAGAGAACTTTCTTCCAAGGAGACACTTTTAAGAATACTTTATCACCCACCTAAAATTCAATCTCTTTCATTTAAGATCAGCATATGACTTCTGACGATCGAAAGCTGGTTTTAGACTATCTTGAATCAGCCTTACTTTTTCTTCTGTTTCCCGGATCAAATCAACCCCATGTATCTTCTTTTCACTAAGCTCTGTCCAATATAACGGTGTTTTAGATTTTCTACCATACAAAGCTTCATATGGAGCCTTTTTAATACTGGACTGATAATTGTTATTATAATCAAATTCAATAAAAGGTAGATACCTTTCCCAATTACCTTCAAACTCTAATATACAACATCGGAGCATATCTTCCAATACCTGAATTACACGCTCAGATTGGCCATCACATCGAGGATGTAATGCGATCTTTGAAATCTCGAGTACCCAAAGCTTCTTGCAATTTGTCCCAAAAATGAGATGTAAATCGGGGATCTCTATCTGATATAATGGAGACTGGCACTCCATGTAGTTTGACAATCTCAGATATGTACAATTCAGCCAATTTATCTAAAGAATAATCCATACATACTAGAATAAAGTACGCGGACTTTATCAATCGGTCGACAATTACCTAAATGGCATCTTTCTTCTTCAGAGACATCGGTAACCTAGATACAAAATCCATAGTGATTCTTTCCCATTTCCATTTCGGTACAGTGATTGGCTGAAGTAATCCCAAAGGCACTTGATGTTTAGCTTTAACTTGTTGACATACCAAACACCTTGACACAGGAATGCAATGCACCCAACACTTATTGGTTGTGCTTTGTCATTATACTAGTATTTTCTAATGATTTTCTTATGTGATCTACTTTATTTGACAAAGAATAGTTGTCCTCCCATTACCTAACAAGAGTTTGGTCCTTGCAAACTTTGAATTAGGTCTTCATCCTAGATGAAATTTAAGTTTATGGTAACTTGACCTCCCAAGTAATCTGTCATTTTGTTGGCTGTTTCTTTTGTGTCCAACATTAGAGCAATGTGTGGGATAGATTTAGAAAAGAACTGCATACATGGTTCAGATTCCCATCAATCAGCTGAAAGGGAGAATGCATTTTTCTTCAAAGAGGCACCTTCAGGTTAGCTCCTGTCCAGTTGCTCCCCTTTTCCGGTCAATTTACTAGCCAGATCCATGATTTATAACTGAGATGGGCTAATATCAAGCATATAGTAACAAATATAAGTTAGTGTCATTCTTGACTTCTTTCTGTGTTTACTTTTTTCGTTCCATATTTGGGCTTTTGCAGATGAAGCAATCAAAAAACATGCTGAACTATAACTGGTAAGTACTTAACGCTAAAGCTATACATAATGGTTAATTTGTATTATAGCCTTTTTTTTTCCTTGGGATTGGTTTCAATCACCCGACTTCTCTTCTCATAAACCATTATATCTGGTGAAGGCACAACATTATATACACATGCCCTCCCATTTGTTTGGCTGTCTTAAAGTGGTCAATTTTTTGTAGTTGTAGCATCATATGCCTTGTAATTGTCTTACCTACAGCAATGCCAAAACTTTTCCTTCCCAACATCTTTCTCTTCTTTAACATTTTCAAGAATTCATTATCTCGGGGTTGTAATATGCTTTTATAGTGTTATGTGGTTCTTATGTGCCTGCTTATCCAATCTTTCTTACAAAGATCGATGACTTGTTGCTTGGCCTCCAAAAATCTGATTATTATGCAAATCTGAAGGAAATGGTAGAATCTGGTAAAGGGGAGGGTTATAGCATGAATAATTTGAATCAACATATCTATTTTGTTGGATTTTGACAATTTATTCTAGCCATTCATCTTATTACAACATTATAGGAAAATCCAAACTGCGGACATTGGAGTTACTTTGCATTCTCCATTCAGATTTAACATGTAAGAACTTTACTGTTCTAAATTACAAACTGTCGTATTTTGAAATTTGTTTAGTTTGGTTTGTAACTGTAGCAACAGAACGAGAAGGAAATGTACTGAGTGAATATTATAGTAGGTATGTTTTCTTTTGTTGAACAGTTTTTCCCTTTAAGTGTAAACTAAACATTTATGCCCTCTCAAACCAAATAGAGTGGAGTTTTTGTACATTGTTATAAAATAAAATAATTTTGAAGTCTCTTATAATTTTGAAGTCTCTTTTAAAACAAGTATACAGTTGTCGATTAAGTAATAAATTAATAATGAAATACTTGTTGGGAGATTATTTCAAAGATTAAATTCACAAGATTGGCGGTAACCACTTAAAAATAGAAATTGAAGATAATAATTTTAAGCACCAATAAGTAGTCAACTTATGAGTACTAATGGCATTAGGTAAAATTTATCGATTGTAACCGATTGATGTAGACAAAAGAATCTAAAAGCTAATATAAGTTTTAAATAACAACTAAGACTATTTTTGGTTCACATGAATGGCATACCTTTCATATCTTATTCAACACAGAAAAGTTATTCAATTGTTTGATTTACTATAAAGCTTATTCCAATAAAAAAACATTACAGGCTAATTCCATAAAAACAAATGGCAATTTAGTGTCACCTCAATGAATAACTATTGAATGGTTCTAGAAATATGCCAAATTCTTTTTTTTTTTCATTTTCTACTCATCTCACGTCCTCTTTTTCTCTACCCATCTCAACATAACTTTTCTTTTTTTAGTTCTCTAGTCATATGGTGATTGAAACCATTGCATATCTCCATACTTTGAAGATTGTAGTATATTTGGGTCATCAGAATGTCATATTTCATTATAATGAATAAAAAACTTTTCTTCTTTTTGTTCTCTACTCATATGCGGATTGAAACCATTGCATGTCTCCATGCTTTGAAGATTGCAGTAGATTTGAGACATCAAAATGTCATATTAGAAGAAGATGTTTTCATTATAATCAATAAGATGTGTAAGGAAGAGTCAAATTTTACGGGGGTTGTAACCATTTTGCATGCCAAGCTTTGGTGTTTTTTTTTATGAATATTGTTTATTCTCTCATGGATTTCAAACTCAGACTTTATACAGAAAAAATTGGATTTCAAAGAAAATAATTTTTTGGGTTTCAACTTTCCAATGGGTTTCAATACATCTTTTAGCTTTTGATAATTAAAATAGTTATAAAAATAAAATTTTGATTGTGAAATTTTTTTGATCTAAGGGATTTTTAGGAAAACCAAAATGGAAAATATGGAAGAAGACATCAAGGCAAAGCTCTTGGTGAATTTTTGGTTGGTGGTCAATGAACGACAGTGGTAGAAGGAAGTAGCAACTGCGGTGCATTGATTAAATTTTGGAAAATAATGAAATGAATTTTGAGGGAGAGAGATAGTGGTATTTGTATATTTATATGATATGGGTACTATTCATTGATATGACATACTAGGTAGGCTTCAAAAGTTTTAAAGAATTTTGTGTTGTTTAAGGCCTCAAATTTTATTGTATAAAAATCAAGAGTTATTTGTAAATGTTTCAAAACATGGCCAGTTCACTCATCAGACACGTCGAGAAGAGGCAAAAAACTATGTCACAAAATTTCTTGAAGATGTTCCCTCGTCCCAATGACACGATATATGATGTTCCAACGTCGGAGGCTCGTTGCAACATCATTAAGGGCTTGTCACGATGGCAAGGTGCAGTATTACAAAAATAATTGCAACATTTGCATAAGACACTTTAACACTACATTACTCATACAAATTCGAGATTTCATGTCATTTTCTCTAGTCGAACATGTCATATAGCATACATAAAACATATAAATCATGCTCAAACACACAAGATTGTACATTAACATGTTTTGGCTTCCGAATCAATCACATATACTAGCATACTTTCCTAAAGTCTCAACCCAATTACTCAACACACCAAATTTGCATGTAAGGCAATTTAGAGTGCATTATAGGTACATACTTTGCCACTTGGTCATTTTGCATCTGTCCAAGCCTTCAACACATCATTTAATCCATTTTAACCACAAATCATTAATACACATGCATGCTATTCAACAAATAGTCTAAGCATTAGTCTACCATACTTCATGCAATCATCCAAGAAATATAAACATCCACAAAACAATTACAAAAGTCTTTAAATAGTCTATGGAAAGTCCATTTATAAAACCAAAACAAAAGTAAAGTCTAATCCCTCAATATAAACTCACATTGGCATCCTTTATTAACCAAAAACGATCTTACATGCACAACCAAGATGCTTTTGCCTTAGGATCACAAGCTTGCCCACTTCACCACTCCACATAAGCTATTTCTCTACAAAATAGACACAAAAGAGTGTGAGCTTAACCAAGCCCAGTGAGTGTTCAAGATACTATAATAAATCACAACACAAGAGTTAAAAACAAGTATACTAGACATCTTTATCATATAACATCATCAATTATCATATCATATTGATACATTGGAAACTTTTGAAGATGAAAATGCATATCAATGGCTCTCATTCAATACTTGGATCTTCACCACACCATGACTCAAAAAAGCCTACATGTCTTAAGTAAGTGTAGCTTGAAGCTAACACTCTCCAACACACCAACATATCCCAATGAATGAAACAATTCTTTACATTCCTTTATCCCTCCAACCATGTCCCAATATCAAAACATATAAATGAGTACTCAAATCCTACGGCATGCCAACTATATCCAATGTTTTCAAAGGTTCACAATGTCAATATACCCATACATTTACTTTTTTGGTTTATGCACACTTACACATATCTTTGTTATCATTACCAAACACTTATCACATGTCCACGTAATACACTACAAGTGCTAAGAATGTACTTATTGAGCCAAATACACTTCATATCAGAGGTGTATGCATAAAACCTGTTTTCTTCAAATCATATTCATACATATAATCAACACATATAATCACATCACATAGTTAAGCACATCACAACACTTGTAAGCTTAATTATGAAATAATCAAAGCTTAAGTAAGAAAACTTACTTCTAGGACATAGATTAGATGATTTGGTCACCTAAGCCCCCTTCAAATCACTATTTGTGCATTAATTATAGCACACTAGATCACCCACCTTAGCAACTTGCTTTAATGACAATGCTCAAGTAAGCTTTTGTTTGCCTTAGTCTTTGCTTTTGGAGGCTACCAAATATGTTGACACTTTACATACATATAAACCAAAATACAAAGGAATTACAAAAAGAAGAAAACACAATTAAATCATTATAAAATCACAGATCAAAGCCTCTTATCCTCTATACCTAAAACTTAACTAATTTTGCTGAAATAGGTGTTTAACCACTCAAATCTCATTTCTAAGCCTTAATTACGATTTCATTCATCCTAAATATCATACAATTACATATCTAAACCTTTAATTATTTTTCAATTACATGAATATAATTTTTGAAAAATCAAGCTTATATGATCATTAGAAAGGGAAAATGTTTGATTTGTTTGAGTTACTTAGGATTTGTTAAATAAATATCAAATATATTTTATTTAGATCAAAATGAGTTAGAAATAACTTTAAAATAGAAGCTTAGCTTAGTAATACGAGATTCACCATTTTCAAGCTAAAAATCAAGTGATCTATTGTTATCTTTAATGCAATCATAAAAATTCAGAATCTCACCTTGATTTGCCAAAATCAACGAGATATAGAGCTAATTCGAGCTAAAATGTGTGGAGATATTTTGAGGATTTGAGGATGAAAATGTGAATTTTCTTTAAAATTTAAAAAGAATTTTGTGTTTGGAGAGCTTAAAAATAGAAAAAGAATGAAATTTTAAAAATTTGGTGTTTGGAAAATTTTTGAAAGAGAGTTGAATGGGAATGAAGGAGACGGTGGGTTGTTGAAATAACCAACCAAATTTTAAAAATTGGGCATTTGCCCCTTTGACCACCTACAATTTCCCCCATTTTTCCAAATAGGTCTTTGTTTTTCAATTAAACCCATTTTCTAATTTATTTTTGAGTCTGATCTTGTTTTCAAAACTTGTTTTAACCAAATTAATTCCTGAAAACTTAATTTCAATTTCTTAACCTAAAATTTTAATTATAATTATTTTAATATTTTATTTTATTTATTCCTATTTGATTTAATTATCTAACCTAATTATGGTTTTCGGTTCACTAACCCTCGATTTACTAATCCATTTCTACTAACCTGATTTTTTGGATATGAGAAGACTGAGAAGTTGACTAAGACAGGTGATTGTATTGAAAAGATTGCCATGGCTTTGAAGGAGGAAACTGAGGTCGTGATGGTAAAAATTGAGGAACTCGAGGGAGAGCTTGCTCTGTGCAGAGTTGCCATGGGATAATGGATGCTGGTTGCAGTCTCTAAGTAGTGTAGGATGCATGTTCCTAAGCTGGAAAAGTTTGAGGGGACAAGGTCCGCGATAGATGTGGACAATTTTTCCTAGGGGGTGTAGTAGTACTTTCTTGCGATAGGGCTTGACGACAATGCCGCTAAGGTAAACATTGTTGCAATTTATTTTTTTGATGTCATTCTTTTATGGTGGTGTCGTAGGCCCACAAATGAGATGTAACACCCAATACCTGACTCGGTCGCCAGGTCCAAGTTACAATATGTCACATTCATTGCTGGAGAAACTACAATAAAATTTAATACATTTCACTTTCTCAAGAATACAAACATAAGAATTATAAGCAAACAATACAATAAATAATCATTCTTGGGTCGTATACGAGTTTACGAAAGTTTTAAAATTAACCTAACATCAATTTAGGACATAATTGTAAAGTATTCAAATTACAGGGTTGACATCGCAACGTGAGGGAGTTCCTTATCGCGATGTAACAGACTATTTTGGTCTCGTCAGGATGACGAGGTTTCTCATCTCGGCATGGCATTTCTTGTCTCGACGTGGTACGTTTGATGTCACGGCATCACATGTTTTTTAATAAACTAAAACCTATAGTTTTCAACATTCAAAGAATACACCACATTCAACTTTATTTCAGCCAATTATACATCCTCAATAGATTCAACTTGAACTATCTCACATTTCATACATATAAACACTTTACTCTTTTTACCATTTCCTTCCATTCATCTAAGTAATCCAAATATCTAACATAAATTCATATCATATTGATGCATACATATAGTCACACATCTTCATTCAAACATGATACTAATGCCTACTTCATAATCTAAGTTCCATATATATATATACATCAAACGTATATAAATTTTAAGACACCAATCCAACATCTAAGTTTATAAGTAACATATTGTAACAACATGACCCACCTTATTAGGTACATACCAAATTCAAAATTAACAAACATTGTTGAGCCAGGACCGTTGATTGGATGCTGAATTCGATGCTCAAGAAACTCGAATTGAATCTAAATTGTGCACAGAAAACAAACTATGCGCTGAGAAAATACACTCAGTGGTACTTTCATAATTGAAAATAGAAAAGCATAAACATTTTCAATATATCATTATGCATACAAATTGTAATCTATCCGTATATAACTCATAATACAAAACATTTCATATTCATCTATTATTTACTTTTCAATTAGCCATTTAATACTCATTCTCAACCAACAATTCAACATCTAGACATGTATAACATTAACATAATTAGAATCAATTTTCATAATAGAACCACTTTACTTTTCTTCTCACTTACTAATCTATTCCTTACCAAAATTACATATGTATATATTTCATTAACATTTTAAGTTTTTCAATTCCAATTATAATATTACACTCAATGAAACTCCAGTAAACAAATTCAGATACATGGGTAAACTATACCACACCATATAGGTCATAAGAGCTCAAACTACAACACACCAAGGCATCGAAGTGCAAAGCTCGAAGGCATCATATGCATATACATCCTTCCACCACACCATAGTATACTCGATGATCCGCAACAAATGCTAGATTCTGGTATATCCTATAATAATCTTAGTACACACATAACCTATACAAGCACACATAAAACCCTATTAGCACACTAATCTTATCCTAACCTTTTTCTAAGTTTACACGAGCATTAATTATATATAAGCATTTTCATACATTTAACTCATCATACTCCTATATTCATACATTGTATTCGGTCACATATATCTTTCTGTACCCTGCACATTGTTTTATCGCATAACAATTGTTTTGCAATTTAGTACATATATCGTTTCTCAATCAATTTCACCATCACAGTCCCATTTCGCCATTAAACGCACATATTTCATATTATGATATATATTTAAATATCTTATTTTATTCATTTAGTCCTCTATTTTAATATTTAAAACTCAATCAAAGTAATTTAGCAAAAAAATATAGTTACTATAGAATCATTTTGGCATCTTAATAATCAATAAACAAACATACAAAACCAAATATTTCTACTTTGATTTATAAAAGTACAAATCGAAGTTTCGTTTGTCACTCGTCGACAATTTTCGCTTTTCCTTTCCCTTTCAGTGATTTAATGTTGTAGCTAGCTACGAATAATCATAAAACATATCACAATATCAAGTTCTAGCAAAATCAGAATCAAATTATTCATTTTGCAAATTATTCATTTTAGCTCCTAAAATTGGGACTAACCTAATTTTCAATTTAAAGCTCCAAATTGAAATTGATTTCACTATTATTCATTAGGTACCTCCTATTTACTATTTCTATTTTCAATTTTACAATTTATTCAATTTAGTCCTTAATGTAAAAACTATCAATTTAACATTACAATTTAGTCCTTTTTTACATTTAAGCTTAAAATATATCAATTTAACATCTAAAACTTCAAGAAATCATCATGGAAACTTTCTAAAACTTTAAAAATTTTACAAATTGGTACATGGGCTAGCTAAATCAAGCTCGAATGACCTCAAAAACAAATAATTACAAGAAAAGTGACTAAATTCCACATACCTATTAGGGTCGAAAGTTTCAAGCTTTTCCTAGGTTTTCTTCTTTTTTATTTTCATGACTAGCTGAAGAAGATGGGAACGTTCATTCTCTTTTTTCTTCCATTATCTAAATTATATATATAGCTTAATTAAAGTAATTAAACTTAATTTAGCTAAATAAAAATTAATTTAATTAACTTAATGACCTTGATTAAGCTGTCCACTATCTCTTGATTATGCATGGTCTAATTGCAGTTTTAGACCTCTGGTTAATTATAATCTAAGTTCTCAAGCCCTTTTGTAATTAAAAATCTATAGCAATTAAACTTTATGATTTAGTCCCTGAACCTTAATTAATCACTAATTCGACTAAACTGACTATCCAAAATTCAATTTACCTATATGATAATTTCATAAATATCTTTACTCAATATTTACGGACTCAATTTATGGAAATGGGATCTCAAAATCGCATTTTTTTACACTACTAGAGATCGAAACCTTACATTAGAGACTAGATGGGACTGCAATAGAAACTTTGGAGGAGTTTCAGAAAGAATTAAAGAAGCAATTTTACCTACAGTATGTTAAGAAGGAGGCTCGGGCTAAGTTCCAATGACTTACGCAACAAGGCACAGTTCGAGAGTATGTTCGAAAGTTTAGTTTGTTGATGCTACAAATCTCTGACTTGGGTGAGAAAGAAGCTTTCTACTGGTTCAAAGACTGACTGAAGCCTTGGGCAAAGTAAGATTTGCGTCGACAAGGTATCACTAAGCTTATTGTAGTCATGGTTGGAGCAGAATCCTCTGATGAGCTTGGTCCAATGAAAGATAAGTTCGAGTCTTCCAAGCTTAAAGAGACGGGCAATAGTGGGGACATCATATGGAATATGGAAATGGAAACAGTGGCAATGGTAAAAATGGTTGTAATAGGAGACCACATAATAGGAAGGAGAAGTTCAACAACAGACCAAAGGGGCCATTGAAATTCTTTCATTGTGATGGTTCGTATATGATGTGGGACAGCCTAAAAAAGTCTACATTCTCTGCCATTAGGTGTAACGATGAGCTAGATAGAGCATCGATGAGAATTGATTCGATTGTGTATTTTGTCGAAGCCAAGACGATTAGAGAGAATGAAAAGAAGCTAGTGAAGTGCTCTAATCGCGTTCATGCGTGTGCATAAAATAAACAATTTTATAAAACAATGTTAAAGCGTGGGTTTATTGCAAGCATACAAGTCAGTTGTAATATTTGTAGTGTTATAATGGAACACATTAGTATTCTAAGTATCGAACCCAAATGAGTCAGGAATTTAATGATTTCTATTTGAAAATACATGCAAGAAAGGAGTCTAGCTAGATACTCACTAATTATTATAGTACGAAAAAGCATAAAAATATTTTTAACATGAATTTCTAAATTAACTACCCTAACGACTAAACTGTAAATATTTTAAAAGTAATAAAAATTCAAAAATAACTAACAGTCGGGATGTTGGTTAACTTTGATGTGATTTATTGACCGCCTCTGGAAGTACCAAAGTCTAGAGTGTGAATACTACAATTAAAGGTATAGATTTAAGGTGGTGGTCGCAAGTATATGGTCAGGTTGTAATATAGTTACAATGAAGTAGGTGAGTACTTTGAGGATCATATCCAAGGAAGGCGACTACTAAATTAACTTTAACCTAAATGTAAATAGATCTAATTAGTATTTCAAATGAATCATATTACGATAAAACATAAATAAGATATTTTTGGGTTTTTATAATAAAGAAAATAAAAATAGTAAAATAACATGAACTTTGGGTAAATGAATTCTAACTTAATCAAATCTAAGTATGGGTGATTTTCTCACTTCGGTGTTCATAACTAATTCCCATTTTGGGTTTCTACTCAATCAACTAGTTGTTACCTTAGTAGGATCTCTCGATCTTTACACTAAACTAACGAGTCAATAATAACTACTTACCTCTCGATCTCACAGTCCAGGCTGGTTCAGGGCTAAGGTGTTCACGGATAGACCATGGCTTCCTAAGGTCGTCAAGCCTAGGTTTTAAATTATTCCTCTCCAAAACAACTAATCTGCTAAGAAAACCTTACATAGTAATTTGTTAATCACACCTCCACTCAATAATCCCCCCACAAGAAGATTAGTTCCTTATGGATCTCATAAACACAATTAACTTGACAATATAGATAAACATAAATAAAAAATCAAGATAAGGGTTTAAGAGAATCCTAAATTATATTGATTGAAGCGTATAATCCATATTACTTTGATCACGTTTACAACTCACGTTCTTTACAGAACACAAATAGAAAAGAATCTAAATATGCCTAAAACCTAAATGAAAGGAAAACTAAAACTAGAATTATAGAGAAAATCTTAAAGTATGAAAGATTTTCCTCCACAAGTGTTTTAAAAGCCTATTTATATAGTTAATGGTTGTTGTCGTCCTCAACCCTAGATCAACTGACGTTCTTGTGTTTAATTTGCATTGAGTGGGCCAAAACGCCCCTGGCTTGTAAGTGTCACTCATACAAGTCCTATGTCGCGACACCTTAGTGCTTGTATGGTGACATCAAAGGTAGTATGCAAGGTTTAGGGGTAGCTTCAAGGGTGTGTCGCGACACATTAGTGCATTTATGGTGACATCAAAGGTAGTATGCAAGGTTTAGGGGTAGCTTTAAGGGTGTGTCATGACATCCCATGGTTGTGTCGTGACACCAAAGGTAATATAGCAATTCTGGCATTCTGCTTCCTATGTTGCAGCATTGAACTCCTAGTGTTGCAATACAGTGACCAGCTTTGAGTTCCTACGCCTTTTTATATTCTTCTACACACTTACTAAGTACGCCAGCTCAACTTTAGGCCTTATTCGACCCTCAAGTAAGTAAAAGACTCCAAAGACACTTTTTATTGGATTTAAACTAAAGTATAAAAACTTAACTAAAATATAATAAATATGCTTGTATTCAAGATCCTTAAGTACGAAAACTAGTTTAACCTGCTAAACAAAACAAAACAAAAATAGAAAACTAAAAGATGACCCTTGAGCAAGCATAGTACAAAGCCTGGTTTCAAAGTACACATTTTCATATTTACACATAATCCTTACATGATATATAAACGACTTACCATTTTCAATATCAAACACCTAAGTTCAGTATATTACAAAGTATACAAACATTAAGGTTTTCAAATATATTAGTCCATCAATAAATTATACAAGTAAGTTGATTACCCTAGTAGAATACAAACAATCGTTATTGACATTTCTTAATATAATATCAATTCGGGAATAAGTCTAGCTAGATCACATAGGGCTTTTTAGCTTATAACGTTCTGAGGCTTAGGATAGGTGTATAATTCAAGAACAGGAAACATCAGAATGGTTTGAATCATGAAAATAGTCTGGCATATCGTATTCTTCCCTATCCTTCCCCCTTTAGTAACGGTTACCCGCTCACCACTTTATTTCTCCTTCTCTTACCTACCTTATTTCTCTACATAGGAAGTCATAACATAATACAACAACTACGGCTAACTTACGAGTTTGTGCACTAATGAATGAGTTTTTCTACTTTTGTGACTTTGTCACCTTTTTCTTTCTTTTTTTCTACATCTCACTCATACTGCTTTTACTTTTCAAGTACTTTTTCTACTTGTTTTGATTTTCTTTCTAATTTTTTTTGTTTTGCACATATTGGCTAACCTATAATTACTATATCACACTAATTCTTCCTATTTCACTCTATTTTTACAAATTAAGTCGTGACGTATCTACTTAACCCTCAATACGTATGGCCAAACTTCTATAATCATGCAGTTCAGGACTAAGGAAAAATGGTAAATACAAAATAACTTTTTTGGCTCGGGTTTTGTATAAAGGTTCACCAAGAAGTGTTTTCTGGCTCAAGGTAGGCATTAAGGATGAATAAACAAGGTTAGCCTTTTGGCTCTGGGTTTATACCAAACAATGCCTTAGGTCATTCCTAAGTATCTCAATATTCACAAATTTAATTAATCAAACAATCAGAAATTGAACAATTTATCATACATAGTAGCATCCTCATTTCCCTGTATTCTTTATATCTTTTGGTATATATTCAATTACTTCAATGCCTATTTATAGTGTAATATATAGAACTTAATAGTCTAATAATAAAAAATTTAAAATCATTCACTATCATGCCAATTTTATAATAAATATAATCAACCTATATACATATTCCTAGCCAATTGTTTGTATTTCTACAAGTTCAAACACACATTTGATAGTAAAAATAAAAGAAAAACATGAAAATTAAAAACAAATTTCCTGTGTTACCTCATACACTTTAGATAACACATTGTCCTTAATATGTAACCCTAAATAAATGAGGAAAAAAATTACTCGATTGATCGTGATAGTGCTATTACCTATTGGTGGGTGCTTCCTTCCTTGTTCGTTGTAAGTTCAAAATTATTGTGCTCCGTTCATATGGGGTTCCTACATAGAAAATTTTAAAACAGAAAGGAAAACAAATATAAAAATCTACTATGAATCCTACTTTTAAAACGATAAAGTAAAAATTATCCTAAAATTAATTACAATCCTTAAAAAGAAAATTGAAAGTTAATTTTTAGTTCAATCCTCCTCTTCCTCCTAAGAATCCATCTCCTTCCCTTCCTCTTCTTCTTCACTACCTTCTCCTTCTTCGTTTTCTTGCTCTTTTTTCTCATAATGGCTATGCATTGGGCCAAACATATTCGGTGAGTAGTTAGGTACTCTCATGTTGTTCCGTCGTGCAAATTCCAAAAGGACTAGCCCTATTTCTTGCATCCATCTTATCATCTCATTTATTTTTGTACTATTGCTCTCGTGCATTTCTTGTCTTGGTGTCAATTTTACTTCGTTTGAGCAAGGCTGAGATATCCATCTTTTCTTTTCTCCTCTAGTTCCAATTTATGATTTATTTCCGGTTGAGTTCTACGCACTAAGTGTAAATAGAATCGCCTATTAAGCTCTTTTTTGGGTGTATGAACTGTTCGTTTTCCTCCATTGGAACCCCTACATTCTTGCAAAGTGTCGTCATGAGATGGGGAAAGAAAACTCCGACCTTTTTGCCACTCACAGAACGCTTCATATTTTGATGGATTCATTCTCCTATGCATATCTATTTCTTCTATAAAATGCCATAAAACAAAATAGCTTGAAATGTATTGACATTAGAAACATTAAGAGCTAGTGTGATTCTAGTGCAAATAAACTGCATCCATATTAGAAACATTATATCTTGATGAAAATTGGTCGAAAGTCTTGTATCTGGCAGAGTTTCCATTCACCTCGATTTTCAGTTAAATATTTTACAATGCTTTCCAAACTTATGCCTTCAAATTTTTTTAAATCCATGTTTTCTAAAAAATGGTTTAATAATAATGAGCATCATAAAATTCACAAATTACTTTCTGGGTGAATGGTACATCCTTACCTCTTACCCTTAATGTTTTCCATCAGATGTCATATGTCCTCCGAGTCTCTTTTTCCTTAAGAGTAGCATAAAATTCTTAGACAAGTGGAATAACAACATTTTCTTTTGGGGTTACGCAAAAACACTCCCATCTATGATTCCGGACTAAAGACAAAATATCTTTACAAAGAAACATCAATGGTTTGGATCCCCGTTCTTGAATAATTGTTTTTCCTTGTAATTCAAGGAAATATATTCTAGGATTGGAGTTTCAAAATTTCAATGGATTCAAAATCACCGATGTTTCTTGTGTCCTAGCTTTTCTAACTTTCATAGGAGACATATTCAATGTTTTATAGCTACGTAAACTAAGCAATATGTTCTAAATGCAATGAAACAATAAAAGTATGGATTGGAACCCTTAACCTTTATAACAAACTTCAAGGTTCCTCGTTTAAAATCTTGTACACCTTCCCTGTGATTGTGTGGTTCTTACACTTGAATGAAATCACAAGAAGAACAAATAGATTGTAGTAAAATAGGTAAATGAGGAAAAGGAATGTCTAGGGTTTAAAGGTTTTGTGCAGTATTAGAGAGAAATTGAAGTTTAAGGGGGTTTAAAAATTTATTTAAAAGGGGTTTAAGTAAAAATTTGGGTATTTTAGACTTAAAAATATGGTTAAAACAAGGTTTTAATTGGTGGGTTGCGCAATCGATTCGGGACGACCCTGCATAAAATTGTAGTGTTGTCGCGACACTGCTGGCAGGATTTCGATGTCACGACATCGGGATTCAATTTCGAAATACCATGAAATTTTTTAGGCCTAGATTATACTGACTATTGCGCCATGACACAAAGGTGCCATGTCACGACATCAAGTTAGATTGCTCGATTATTTGAACCTGTTATCGATGTTGAGACGTAGAGGTTTTGTGTTGTGACACTGACTTCGTTTTGGCCCTTCTTCTTGAATTTCAAAGTGTTAGGGATCATAAAATCTATTTCTGAAAAAATTAAATAGAATTAAATCCTAATATAAATGATTCTTAATGTACCTCCCCCAAACTTTAGAGCACAAATTTCCCTTATTGTAAAATGATTAAGGTGTGAACATAGAAACTTTCCTAAGAAGGTCGAATACTTATTGTTGTATTGACATCATGATTCGTTTTCTCCTAGTGGACATAAAGTACCTACAAGAAAATACTATGAAAAGAAATATGAAATATGCAATATAAAATAAAGGAAAAGAAATTAATATATAAAATAAAAAAATATGCACAAAAGTAATACCAGAAACCAAAAAAAAAACAAAAAAGAGAAGTTCTTTTAAAGATTGGGACGATTCGCGTCGCTACCATAGAAGAACCTCCAGCTGGATCTCGACACCTTGATCCAATGTGACATCTACATTGTGAGTCATTTAGTTCTGAATTTGAGCCAACCCTAAATTATTTTTCGGGGTATTATTGCCTCAAGCTTTCTCTTCTCCCTGTTGCGTGAGGCGTTGGTTGCTCGAGCCTTACTTTCATTGTCAAATGAGAATGAATCAAACTCTTCGACCTCTTCAGTTGGGACCTCCTTTACTATGTCCAGAAAGTGTATTGGCTTTTCTACACTTTCATTCATAATCGGCTTAAGCTCTATGTAAGCGATTACTTCTATTTTTACATTAGCGTCTACATCTGTTGTGTCAATTGGATTAGAAGTTGTTTCGACTATGTTCAACTCATCCTCATAATCTTTATTACAAGCTTAGGTTGAATCTCACCATGAATTTCATCATGGCTATCAATAGTATAAGGGTTCTCATGATCCAAGTTGTGCACGTCAGACACGTCCCCTCTCTTTGGATGTAGCACTTCGGATATTTCTTGAGTCATTTTCATCATTTGTGCCAACATGTTTGACATGTTCGTTAGTACTTCAAAGTTTTCCATTTTGGTGGTTCCATATAAAGGCATCTCATACAAATCACGGGGAAGTTTGTCTGAATGTTTGGGTATATCATGATTTTCTTCAAGTGCCTTATGCAAATTACAAGTGAACTCGTGTAGATGTTTGACTATATCAATACCTAGGTCATTAGTCCACTGGTGTGTTGAAGCTTCGTTTTCGCGTTGGCTCATCTCTATCTTGAACAATTTTTGATTTTCCATGATCTCTCATTCTTCATATACTCCCTCATTGTATATTTCATCATCAAATTGTAAACTGAAAAATATATAGGATTTTTCCTATATAATTCTTTACCTTTTACTTAAATTTGTTGCTAAAACCAAGTAATTGTTTAATAAATTAATGAAATATGTGAAAATATGAAATTAGGACATATAAAATATTAAAATGTGATTTTATACTTTATTAGATAGTTTTCATGCATAAAATGGCTTATTTTATATTAATTTGAGCATATTATATTTTAAGCTATAAAGTGGGTCATGCATGATTAAATTAAATAATAAAATATAAAGTTAATATTTCATTAATAAATTGGGTTTTAATTAATTAAGTAAATTGATTAAGTAAAGTGGTTAAATTATATTATTTGGTCCTCTAAACTATCTACTATTTTTGGGTAGGTCTGAGAGTTTTATTCTAATTGCAAAACCGTCCAAATTTGGGACCAAGTCATCCCAATTTTTGGCTGCACATGGGTGTCATAAACCATTTTTTGGTTTAATATACAAAGTCCTTGAAGAGTTAAAGAAATCAGAGATTTTCTCGAACATTTGCTGATGACCGAGTCTTAGTCCTAAGTTGTTGTGGCACTCTAATTGACTAAAAATCAAGGAAAAATTAGCCACCTTTCCTCAATTCATGGTCGGCCACTCTTAGAGGAAGTTTCAAAGGATGGACACTCCTATTTTTAGCAAACTAGCTCCCTTGCCTCACCTATAAATAAGAGCTCATTTCTCACTTTTTCAATCATCCCTCATCCCATCATCTCTTACTCATTTATCATTCCCTTAACTCTTTTAGCTATCTTTCCCCTTCATCATCCTTGCATAAGGATTTTAGAAATTAAGCCTCTTAAAGAACCCTTAGTCGGCCACTTTGGAGAGCCATCAGCAAAGGGCAACACAAAGAAGCGAAGGAGCCTCGTCAGTTAGAGTCTCGGGTGACAGCCACTCTAAATTGGGTTTGATCTTTCTTTTTATTAAATTTAATTTAAATATGTTTGCTATGTGTTCTCTGTTCTTGTTTACAACAATGATAGCTTAATTTTATTTAAGCTAGGATGATTATTTTGATTAAATAACAGCTATTTGATTCATGCTTATAATGTTTGTGCCTCAATCGATAAAGTTTTCAATTAAAATCAAGTCCGTATTCCGTTCATACGTGATTGAAATGCACCTGAATTAGCTGAGCGATCCTAACCAGACGACGACTAATGGACGCATAATTGAAATGTGCATGCTCAATTTATATCCTAACCCGATTGAATTGTAGGTTGCATAATGACTCTAACCAAGCTCTGTTATCTGCATAGTTTTTAAATTTGTGTGATTAAATTGTTTTAATCCTAACACGTCCCTATTACCTCACACGAATGCTAAGAAACCCTTAATAAATAAGGATCAGTAAAATGCGTATTTACTAAGTAAAGGATTTCGAAAAGACCTACTGTGGTTTCCAAACTCATGAAAGATCGAGTTGCCATAGAATGTGTAACACCCCGAATTTTTGGCCTAGATGAAATAGGTTTTGAACAAGGGAACAGTTAGGAAACTGCACATAAATATTTAGTTGTGCAAGGAAGTGACATAAATGAATGTCTGCTTCAGTGGTTAAGTGATTTAGGAGTGTTTGGAAGTGTATGAGAAATCAGGGGTTCAAGCCTTGGCTTATGCAAAATTTTTATTTTAAATGAATAAATCCTTGGATCTAGATAGTAGGTTCTTAAATTATTGTGGTTAAAATATGATACAAAGGAGTTATTGGTCTAGTGGTAAGGAGCGTGTGGAGTGTACATGGGGTCTAAGGTTCGAGTGGTGGCGCATAAAAAAGGGAGTATTTATTTTGCTGCCTAATTCGTGTGGGTGGTAGAGTTGGATTGAAATACTACTAAACGGAGTTTGAACTCGTCATAGAGAGAAATGAGGAGGGATATTTGGAGGTTGTTGTTGTGGAGAGATATATATCATCTCATTTGTTCCTTGTTCTCGATGGGAGATCAGCGAACTTTTCAAGGTTTTCGTCGCTTTCTCCAACCTGCATTGCTTCCATTCCTAACTGGTGGTGGTCGAGGTTGATTGGCACATTGTCTAGGAACCAAGGGTGCGATGATCATTGAGTTTCGAAATAAGAGTGTTCGGAATAAAGGGAATCTGCAAATCGCAACAGGTGTGTAACCACCCCACTATAATTGTAGAACAGCAAAACCTGAAAAGTCGAAATATCGTGTTGAGACCACACGAGTGTGCGATCGCTCATGTGGTAAGCCCAATTCGCGAATTATGGGCTTGGGCTGTAATTATAATGGCCCAAATTTAAGGTTATCGAAACAGTGGTTTCGGGACCACAAATTTGATGAGGAAAAATTTATTTTTATTATATTTCTATGGCCCACAATTTCACGGAAAGATTTCGTGAAAATTTCGTTCAAAAATCTTGACGTTTGGGCACTCAATTTAGTCAAAAGGACTAAATTGTAAAAAGTGCAAAAGTTGAGTTCTATATGTTAGAGGTGTCCAATTGTTATGAAATTTTAAATTAGAGGTCTTTATATGGTAATTAGACCATTGGTTAAGTTGGTGGACAAAAATGGACATGGTTAGGCATGTTTCCACAGTTTTTCATTAAGGGCATTTTAGTCATTTAGTTATTAAAATGAATTAAAAAATAAATTAAAAGCCCATTTTTGATCATCTTCTTCATTAGGCTGAATTTAGCAAGGGGAGAAGCCATAGTTAGGGTTTTCAAGCTTCCAAGCTCCATAGTAAGTGATCCTAAGCCCCGTTTTTAATGCTCTTTACGTTTTTGAGATCTAGGTAGCTTAATTTAGCCTATTCTAGCAATAATTTAACCTAGGGTTCATATTTGGAAAAATACCCATAGGTGAAATGTGTTTATTTTGATGTTTTATGGTGGAATATGAAGCTAGAAATTATGTTAAACAACTTTTGCTAAGCGATTTTAAGTGAAAACGAGTAAGTTGACATAATCGGTAAAAATACCTAATTTTTATAAGTGTTAGAGTGGGAATTTGATGTCATAAAACATAAGAATATGAGATGAAGTTTAATTTTAAAGCCTTGGGGCAAAAATATAATTATGTAAAAATTTAGAGGCAAAATCGTAATTTTTCCAAAGTTAGAGTCGAGGGCTGTTTTGATAAATGTGAGTATTAAATGAGTTAAATTTGCTATTTTAGATCAAGAAGAATGAAACTCGAGGTTAGACAAAGGAAAGAATAAATTTGAAGGCTAAGTTGGTGAATTTGGCTATATTTTGTACCGAGGTAAGTATACGATAAATAAATACAATATTTCAATAATTATTATTAATATTGTTATTTTCCAGAAATTATGCATTTATTGTATGAATTTATTTAATATTGACTCAAGTATGAGATGATAGAGAATTGTTGTTAAAAAGCCCCGTTGAAACATGAGGAATGTATTGGATACAAATGTCATGACATTTGGGTAAAGAGGTCTCATGTAAGACCATGTATAGGACATGGTGTTGGCACCGAGATGAGATGTCTCATGTAAGATCATGTTTGGGACATGGCGTTGCCACCAAGATGAGAGGTCCCATGTAAGACCATGTCTGGGACATGGCGTTGGCACCGAGATGAGAGGTCCCCCGTAAGACCATGTCTGGGACATGGCATGGGCACCAATATGAGAACATCCCATGTAAGACCATGTCTGGGACATGGCTTCGGCATGTTATTATCAGAAAAGACCCAAGTGTCCTTATTATTCCAACGTGGCTCAACGGGCTAGTAAACGAATCATGTTAATAAAAGTTCATTTAAAAGCATAAATCGCAAGCTCAGATGTGTTATAAGAGTTAAGAACTTACTATATTATCAATTGATACACAATGTTTTAGCAAGAGAAGAATCAGTTACGATCATGAGTTAACTAAGTAAACCAGCAAGAGAACGAGAATCAGATTAAATAAAGAGTAAACTAGAGATCTTGACATTTCAGTTTAATTATTTGTGTTAAATGTTGTTATTTATTTTCTAGTAAACTTACTAAGTTTTATGCTTACTTCCTTTATTTTTCTTTCTCTTATAGTATTGTAAAGCTACTTTCGGGAACTTAAAGACGTCGGAGATCGTCCACACTATCAACGACAACAACTCGGTATTTTATGATGAACCATGTTTGGGTTATGGCATGTATAGGGACTTAGTTATTTTGAATGTTTGTTTTCATGATTTTGCTAAAGAATGATATGTATGTATTCGATGATGAATGGTTGTTAAAATGGCTAAGTATGAAGGTGTTTGTTGTTACAAATGTTTAGGTGATAAATCATGCATAGAAATCATGAAAGAGTAAAATTTGCAAAGAAACAGATTTCAAGCAGCAATAGTGACGTGATTTTGAAATATCACCTAGGATAGTATAAAATGAATTAGAATGTTAATGATATATATAATTAAATCTTATTGAGTCTACTTTCATAGAAAAATATTGGTGTAGCAAAATGAATTTTATATTTTAAGATATGTGAATTTTAGTGAGACAGGGTCAGAACTATTTTTGGAGTCCTCTGTTCTGAGTTTAGAAAATCATTAAAAATTGTACAAAAATGGTTATGAGTTTTCTTTTATATGTATAGATTCCTTATTGAGTCTATTTTCTGTAAAATGAGTGAGAACACCATATGAAAATCATACAATGATAGATCTTATTTTTAGTGACAAGAGGTCAGTATAGTCGAGTGGTGAAACATGGGAGACTTTAACTAATAAACTGTACTAATTGGCTGAACCAAAAGTTTTTAAAAATTTATGGTAAGAAGACATATGAGTCTAGTTTCAGGGAGAAGAAGATTTTATGGAAATTCCACTTGAAGATAAAAATAAAATTGTGTGTAATAAAAAATTTACACCAATTAAAATTAATTAGTTAATATTTATGATTATTACTAATAATTGTTGATTATTTTAGAAGGTCCTATGGATAGAGGTAAAAAACCTCTACAAGAAATAGTTGGTGAATGGACTACCATTCACAAAAAGCCCAACAAAGGGAAAGCAGAATCAAACTCTAAAAAAGAATTTGATTTAAATTTCAAATTTCGTAGCTTGAGTTATAACTAAATTAGTAATCGCTGCTTGTGGTGGATGACTTTGTTGTGAATAGTGAAATTAATTTCAAAAGTAAATTTTTATGCCCCAAATTTTTAAGTTAAGTAAAGTAATGCCTCGAGCTCGACTTCAGAAATTTTCTCGTGTAAGGGGTGTTACATTTTGTTGGTATCAGAGCAGCTTTAGTCAGTTCTCGGAATACTCAGTATGAATAAGAGTCTGCCTATACATGCCATACTTATATTTTGATAGTGTGACGACTCCTGACAATTTTAAAATGTTTTCTTTTATAGTTATAGATCCTGAACGAGTTGGTACTGATGAAGTAAAGAGTAATGTGCCCGCTCCCGCAGAAGGGACGGTGCCACCAGATGTTAATGTTAGTGAAAGGCCCATGTCAGTTAGTCAGGGAGGAGGAGCTAGAGAAGCCTTCTTCCAAGCTATGAATGATTGGTTTATCGAGTTCGTTCGTATGAATCCGGCTGTGATACCTCCACCCCCTCATGATTCACAGGTTCCCCATGTAGCTTCCCAGCCACAGGTATAGTTATTAGGGAAAGACCACCAGTTGATAAGATCCAAAAACAAGGGGTTGAAGAGTTTTGGGCTACTAAAGATGATGATGCAAAAAAAGTAGAATTTTGGCTCGAGAATACCATCCCAGTTTTTGAAGAATTATCTTGTACACCGGAAGAAGGTATGAAGTGCGTGGTCTCACTTCTCAGAGATTCAGCTTATCATTGGTGGAAGACTCTCGTTTCTGTAGTACGGAGTGAGAAGGTTACCTGGGATTTCTTTCAGGAGGAGTTCCAAAAGAAGTACATCAACCAGAGATTTATAGATCAGAAAAGGAAAGAGTTTCTTGAGCTAAAACAAGGTAAGATGATCGTGACCGAGTATGAACATGAGTTTGTTAGACTTAGTAAATATGCTTGGGAATTTGTATCCACCGAAGCCAATATGTGCAAGAGATTTGAAGATAGGCTTAATGATGACATTCGACTATCAATGGGTGTATTGGAAATCAAAGAGTTTGTTGTTCTGATGGAAAGAGTCTGTAAAGTAGAAGATTTGTTAAAAGAAAAAGAGAAGGGCAAAGTTGAAGTTGAAGTGCAAGATACAAAAAAAAGGCAAATGAGTAAATCATTTCAGTCTATGTCTAAGAGGCCTAGAGAGCTCTCTAGTGGATCAAATTTTCCAGCCAGATATTCTAGCCGAAGCAAAAGCAGAAGATTTGAGGGTTCTAGAGCTCAAACCACTACAGTTGCAAGTACGGGCAGTACTCGACCTTCTAGGCCAAAATGTCCTCAATGTGGTAGACGCCATCCCGGAGAGTGCAGAGCAAGTGAAAATGTTTGTTTTAGATATGGTGCACCAGATCACTTTATTCGGGATTGTCCTGAAATAGCTAAGAGAGAAGTTATACCCAGTGCGAGATCAGGAAATGTTTCTACCAGAGGTAGACCACAGAGAAACCCATGAGTTAGAGCGAATAACAGGGGTATGTCTAGAGACTCAGTAGTTAGATCAGATGATAGAGCACTCGCAAGAACATATGTTTTTCATGCTCGTGAAGAGGCATCCTCCCCTGATGTAATTACCGGTACATTTTCTCTCTATATTACTAATGTTATTGCATTAATTGATCCTGGCTCTACACATTTATACATATGCACAAAATTAGTATTTGTTAAAAATTTGTCTGTTGAACCTACTGAATTTGTGGATAAAGTCTCGAACCCCCTGGGCCAGTTTGTGATGGTGGATAAAGTTTGTAAAAATTGTCCACTGATGGTGAAAGGTATTTGTTTTCCGGTTGACTTGATGTTATTGCCTTTTGATGAGTTTGATGTGATATTGGGCATGGATTGGTTAACTCAGCATGATGCAGTAGTAAACTATAAATAGAAATATATTGTGCTAAAGTGCCAGAATGGAGAATTACTTTAGGTTAAATCTGATCAGACAGGGGGATTATCGGATGTGATTTCAGTTGTGATGGCTCAAAAGTATGTTAGAAAAGGGTATGATGTTTATTTGGCATATGTGTTGGATAATAAGGTATCTGAGTCAAAGATACAGGCAGTGCCAATTATATGTGAATATTTTGATGTGTTTCCAGAGGAATTACCGGGGTTGCCACCAGAAAGAGAAGTGGAATTTTCTATAGACCTGATTCCAAGAACTACCCCAATTTCCATAGCTTCGTATCGTATGGCTCCTACAGAATTAAAAGAGTTAAAGACACAGTTACAGGAACTTGTTGATAGAGGTTTTGTTCATCCGAGTCATTCACCTTGGGGTGCTCCATTGCTTTGTGAAAAGAAAGATGTGTCTTTGAGATTGTGTATCGACTATCGGCAGCTCAATAAGGTAACTATAAAGAATAAGTACCCGTTGCCTCGAATTGATGACTTATTTGATCAGCTGAAAGGTGCCACAATATTCTCGAAGATTGATCTCCTATTTGGTTATTACCAATTACGGGTAAAAGAGCCAGATGTGCCAAAGACAACTCTCAGAACCAGGTATGGGCATATGAGTTTCTGGTTATGCCGTTTGGGCTGACTAATGAACCTGCAGTATTTATGGATTTGATGAACCAGATATTTAGACCGTATTTAGACAGGTTTGTAGTAGTTTTCATTGATGATATTTTAGTCTATTCTCGAGATGAAAATGAGCATGTAGAACATTTAAGAATAAATAGTGTTGCAAATTCTGCGTGAAAAGAAGCTTTATGCTAAATTCAGTAAATGTGAATTTTGGCATCGAGAGGTGGGTTTTCTCAGACATATTGTATCTGTAGAACGCATCAGGGTAGATCCGAGTAAAATCTTAGCTATTGTCAATTGGAATCCGCCGGAGAATGTATCTGAAGTTAGAAGTTTCTTGGGTTTAGTTGTCTATTATCGGAGATTTGTACAGGGTTTTCTATGATAGCTTCTCTGATGACCCGTTTATTATAGAAAGATGTTAAATTTGAATGGACAGATAAATGCCAACAAAGTTTTGATCGATTGAAGAAATTTTTGACGGAAGCACCTGTGTTGGTATAGCCTGAAACGGGTAAGGAATTTATTATTTATAGTGATGCATCATTAAATGGTTTGGGTTGTGTCTTGATGCAAGAAGATAAAATAATAGTCTATGCTTTAAGACAACTTAAGCCACATGAAAGAAACTACCCGGTACATGATCTTGAATTAGCTGCTATTGTATTTGCATTGAAAATATGGCAGTATTATTTGTATGGTGAGAAATGTCATATTTATACTGATCATAAAAGTTTGAAATATTTGATGACACAGAAAGATTTTAATTTGAGACAACACAGATGGCTAGAATTGATAAAAGATTATGAATTGGTTATTGATTATCATCCGGGTAAGGCTAATGTTGTAGCTGATGCTTTGAGCTGAAAATCTCTGTTTGCTTTATGACCTATGAATGCCCGGTTGCCATTGACTGATGATGGTTCAATCATAGCTGAAATGAAGGCTAAATTGATGTTTCGTCAACAAATATGTGAGGCTCAGAAAAATGATGAGAAGTTACAAGCTAAACGGGTACATTGTGAATCTGGTAATGATTCAGAATTCCAGATTGGGACTGACAGTTGTTTATTATTCAGAGGTAGAGTATGTGTGACGAAGGATACAGAGCTCATACAGAAGATTTTACACGAGGCCCACACCGGTACTATGTCTGTAGATTCGGGGAGTAATAAAATGTATAATGATCTGAAAAAGATGTATTGGTGGCCGGGTACGAACCTGATATGTCTGAGTTTGGAAATTGAATGTGTTTTAAATGTTCTTTTGAGTTGAACTTTTCAAAAATGCCCGAGACACTTGTCAGATTAATTTTATAACTTACGAGTTTTTCACTTGTATTATGCTGAATGACAATTTTACCCCTGTTCATGTTTCGTGGTATTATGTTAGATGAAGCATGTTTTAGGCTTTGTATGTTTAAAATTATTTGTTAAAGCATGTTTTTGATTGGTGTGATAGTTGGTTTGTGGTGTGATTGGTGGTCGGTAAGTAAAGTCATGTAAATGGCTAATGTGACATTACGGATTCAGGTTGGTCCATCCTGGCCAAGTTTCAGGGTGTCACATTTGGTGGTATTAAATTCAAGTTTGTAAAAACATGTTGGAAAAAATAGGTTTTGTAAAAAATAGGTTTGCCAAGGTTTATCAATTCTTGCATTTAAAATTTTTGAAAATTGAATAACAATTTAGTTTTGAAACAAAATCAAGAATTTTTAAACGGTTGAACGAGTATGAACTACTTGTTTAGGGGTAGAAATGGTAACACATTGCCATCTTTTAAATGTTTTACTTTTTAGGAATTTTCCTTGGATTACTTGTGATGTGATTAAGGTCACATCATGTTACAAAACCATTCGGAGATATCGAGATTGGCCCAAACATGAGGGGCCCAAGTACAAAATGAAATGTCTCACGGGTTTGAATGATTTTTGGGCTAACATTTTGAAGGACTTGTAAATTAAAATTTTTATTGCATTTTAACTTAATTCCACGGATTTTATTATGCATATTATTATATGTTTTGTGTTCTAGTTGCTAAGTTGATAATTATCTTAGCATGTGTGCATATGTTAATTATCTCATGGTGATCAGTTTGTGTCAAATAATATGTTTTAGTTCTGTGTATGTGTTTGTGTCATTTTGTTCATATATGTATAGCGTCTAAGCTCTTGGTTGAATTTTGAGTGAAGAAATTGTGCTTAAGTGTTGCCTAGTTGATGTAAGTGACCATTCATTGCTGAATTTTATGCACAAGGATTCTTCAATAACTTAGTCTTCAGTGCTAGGTCATATGATTGTTAATGGGAAGGGATACATACATGTTTTAATTTTATTTGATGAGGAAGGATTCAAAGCCATCAAATAAGATGCATTGGCGGTGGGGAAATGTAAAATTCTAAAAGCATGTTGCATATATGCATCACAAGCTCATTAAGACGTCACATTAAAACCATGCATGAGCCATGCATAAACGTTTGACCAAGGAGGATTTAAGGAGTTCAGAGGCTGTACATTCATGGACATGAAGCTTTCTTCCAAGCTAAGCATGCATGAATAGCTTAAGGATGAAGGAATGAAATGATTCAAACATACTTGAATGGAAGAAATGCATGGAAGGCATTAAAGGAAGAGTATGAACTTACTTAAGAGGGCTGAAGTGACCATTCGGTTGGTGCATGAATTTTCCAAGTTCAAGAACCCATTCCAATACTTTGTGTGTGAACAACTTAATGTCTAATGTAAACACCTCTAGATTTCAAATTTAAATGGCCATCTGAGGGCCTATTTAAACCAGGTAATAGGATCTTTGTAAGGTTAGATCATTCTTGAATATAAAACTTATTTTGTGAGAAGTGTTTCTCTCTCGATTCTTAGCCGAACGTAGTGAACTTATCAAACTTTTGACAAGTTTATGGCATTCACCCTATGTCTTATCATCCCGTTCACCATCCCGAGGTTTGGCGACTACATTATACCAAGGCTCGAGTAATTTGTCAAGTTCAAGTGAGTCGAGTTCCTTATAACCTTGGTTCCTTAAAGCTTTCTAGTACTTCGGGTCAAGGTCTCCACCATCACGTGAAACTATTCAAGATGATCCATCCTTCAACAATTTTCTGAACTTTCTAAGTCTTGGGAAATCATATCAACTTGCCACTGCTCAATCATTTGTAGTGTTTGTTTTGTTTTAAATGTTTAGTGTAGTCAATATGCCTCCTATGCGCTATAGAGTTAATGAGAATGTACCTCCTCCTCCTTCTTCGGGTCAGGAAACACCAAAGACGGGTGTAGAGCCCCTAGCACAAGCTATGATAGAAGCATTTCAACTTATTGTGGGTGGTAACCCTGCACCTACTTTTTGATGACTACCACTCGAGGGACTATGTGCTTTGAATGGACCTAAATTTAGAGGGGCTAAAGGAGTTAAACCAACTATTGTCGAGTATTGGGTTAGAGTGTGGAGAGATTCCTTGAGCAGATGGATTGCTTAGATGAGGAGAAATTGGGTTGCACCATATCCCTATTAAGCAGTGAAGCAATAGTCTGGAAGTTATTTAGCATTTGTATGTATTGGAAAAATGAATGACAAAATGCATGAATATTAAAACATAAATCTACTGCATACTATATTTACAACACAACACACCCTAAACCTAAAGGATGCATTGTCCTCAATGCATGAACAATTAAACATGACCAAATGCCATGACAACAAAATATGAATGCATGAAACATATGTTATAACATAAAATAAAAATTGAAAATAGAAATAAAAGCTTGGAAGGAATTAGGTTACTCTAATTGGGTTGGGTTGATTTTCTGGCAACGTGTTTGTAGTGCAGTTGCCTATCCACTTCACCAGCAACAGCTTAAACTGATTTCCCAGTAGCTCACTTGTAGTGCTTCTGTTTTAGCTAGTTGATTAGCACCTCGTCTTCATCATCAGTAACTGACTTCGTCAGATCATTAATCAGTTGATGAACCACACATTCTTGCTCTGTCATAGGTGCAATAGATTTCGGTGTAGTGGTAGTGTCAATAGGTGTAGCAATTTGAATCATATCAGTTTCATCTTTATCAGATTCAATATGTACAAATTTATTTTTCTCCTTTTCTCCATCTTTTTCTATAGTCTGCTTCTCCGCAGTGGCTTCTTCTCCATCTTCATCATCATCGTCTAGTCCTACAACAATTCTTTAGGAAAAATAAGGAACGTAGGCATAGGTCAGGTAAAGTTCTTCTGAGGAGATTTCTTATTGGCCCTATCCCTTCATCTAACATATCCCCAAAATATAGCCATTTCCTCTTGAGCTCGCCAAGATCAGTGACTAGCCTTAGTTGGTGTTTCTCCATCATTCGAAATATTTGTTGCAACATCTCAAGTGTATCAATCATTTTCTATTCAAAGTCACTGTGAGACGTTGATGGGGAAGCATCAGAAGTCATAGGAGGAGAAGTTGTGAATATAGAGCCCGGATGCCATAGCATTTCCTCCCCAAAAAATCTTAGGGCGAGTTGCTTTTTTATGGCTCCTTTTTTGAGGATTATGTCTTCATTCGCTTGAATAGGAACCTTCACCCTCTAACAAAGTGTCATAACGAGTGATGGAAAATTTAAGGTACCAGTATCCTTTTGAGACCAACGGTGGACTTCTCTAAAGATAATGCTTCCACCATTGATCTTTATGCTCGTCATAATTGAGTGCAATAATAACATGCACTCTTTTGAAATAATTGAGTTGTGAGTAGAAGGGATGAGGCGAGTTTTAAGGAAATAAAACTAGACTCTACAGTGAGGCTTCAGTGATACATGGTCAATGGTGTAGCAATCATTTCGAGAAACTGTCCACTTCGTCCCCTCTACAGATAAATCTGTCAAAAATTTGTTGAGCCCTTCACTTCTCACGGTCTTGACAAATTGGGCATGTTCATTAGGGCCGTTAGATAACCCATATTGCGCATTGATTGTGTCTTCATTGAACATCACCGAGACACCACACACATATATAAAGTATTATCAGGAGAGGTAAGATGAGCATAAAATTCTTTCACAACCTTAGTGAGAACGTCATCGAGGTGGAGACAGAAGATTTGCCATCCATGCTTCTCCACGACTAAAGAGATCGCTTCAAAGTAGCCTATAAATGAGGCATCTTGGAAAAGGAAACCTTTTTCATACAAAATGGCCTCTTTGATATGTTTTGGGTATACTTTTCTTCTGCGATTTTGTTAAATAATGTCCATGGGTGCACAGAGGTAGAAGAAAATGGTGCTTGGAGAGCCATTTGAGAGAAAATAATGATTGGAAAATGAAAAAGGTGAGACCTTAAATTTTTTTATGCAGTAAAAACAAAAAAGGGTAAAGAATATGAAATGGAAAAGAAGTTAGAAAAGAAGTGAATCGATTAGGGTAAGACGTGAGAGAAAATATAGCAATGACATGGGGGATAAGATTAACCTGAGATTGTGCTCTAACATAGAAAAAAGAAAAATTGAGCAGGAAAAAGAAAAACAATAGAAAAATTATTAAATAAAAAATTAACTAATATATTAAATAGGTTGATTTCTAAAAATATGAGCCATAATGTGCCGACAACAAAAGAAAATAACAGTTAAGAAAACTTATTGAAGAAACTAAACAAAGAAATTGAAAACAAAGTAAGTGAATAAAACAGTGCAGGAAAGAAATATTAAGCAGTTCAAAAGATGATCATGAATTATAGGAGCTCCAAATTAATGCTTTAATCGTTGGCTATTAACTTTGAAAGTAGAACGAGTCTTACTATCTTTGACTACTACAGCTCCATGAGAATAGACATGCACTATCTCGAATGGGCCAAACCAACAAGATTTTAATTTTCCAAAAAATAATTTAAGCCTAGAATTAAATAACAAGACTTGTTGTCTAGGTGCAAATTGCCGTGGAAAAATCTTTTTGTCATGCCATCATTTAGTCTTTTCTTTGTACATCTTGGCATTCTCATAAGCTTGTGCTTTGAATTCTTCCATCTCATTCAACTCCAATAGGCAATTAGTGCCAACAACACTCCAATCTATATTTAATTTCTTAATTCTCTTATATGTTTTATTCTCAAGTTCAACGGGCAAATGACAAGGTTTCCTATAAACAAGTCGGAAAGGCGAAATCCCTAATGGTATCTTGAATGCAGTGTGATATGCCCACAAAGCTTCATCCAATCTAGATGACCAATTTTTGTGGGTGGGATTGACTACCGTCTCCAAAATTTTATTAATCTCTCTGTTAGAGACTTCTATCTGTCCATTTGTCTAGGGATGGTATGCCGTGGCAATTTTATGCTTAACGCAATACCTATTGAAAGCATTAGTAACTAATTTTCAATCATAGCGTGAACCTTCATCATTAATTAGAGCACGAGGGGTACCAAACCAGATAAAAATATTTTTATGTAGAAATTTCAGTACCAATTTGGCATCGTTCGTTGATCATTCGTTGGTAGAACAACAGCCTTAACCCAGTTACAGACATAATCAACAGTTAAAAGTATGTATACATTGCCCCAAGAAGGTGGGAATGGACCCATAAAATCAATTCCCCATACGTCAAATAGATCCACTTCTAAAATAGTTTGCAAAGGAATTTCATACGTTCTCGATAAATTTCCAATTCTTTGACAGCGATAGCAAGCTTGGCAAAATTCATGAGAATCTGTAAACAAGGTTGGCCAATAAAAACCAGATTGGAGAATTTTTGCAGCAGTTCTCATGCCTCCAAAGTGTCCTCCATATAGTACTAAATGAAACTGATATAAAATACTTTGAATCTCGTCATCTGGAACACACCACTAAATTATATGGACTGCATAATGTTTGAATAAAAATGGCTCATCCCAATAATACTGCTTCGCATCATGGATAAATTTCCTTCATCTTTGATTTGTGAGCTCAGGTGGCAGTAATCCACTAACCAAAAAATTGACAATATCAGCATACTATTGTAATGCCATGGAAACTAACAATTGCTCATTTGGGAAATAATCCTGAATGCACTGAATATTAGTGTCTTCATTTCCCGCTTCAATTCAAGACAAGTGATTAGGCACTTGATTTTCTGTGCCTTTCCTATATCTAATTTCCAGATCAAATTCCTGCAATAGTAGTATCCATCGAATTAATCTGGGCTTGGCATATTTCTTGGACACCAAGTACTTAATAGCAGAGTGGTCTGTATAAACCATAACTTTGGTGCCCACTAAATAAGCTCTGAAATTTTTGAAGGCAAATACCACGGCTAACAGCTTCTTCTTAGTGGTGGTATAATTTAGCTGTGAATCTGTCAATGTGCGGCTTGCACAGTATATAGCATGAAATACCTTGTCCTTTCTTTTCCCAAGTTCTGCTCCTATGGCAAAATCACTAGCATCACACATAAGTTCAAAATGTAACATCTAATCTGGTGCTATGACTATTGGTGCTGTGACTAGCCGTTTTTTAAATTCCTTAAATGCTTGTAAGCATGTCTTATCAAAATTGAAAGATTTTTTATGTTCTTACAACGTACACAAGGGTTTCGATATTTTTGAAAAATATTTGATAAACCATCGATAGGATCCTGCATGACCAAGAAAACTATGAATACCTTTAACTGTAGAGGGTGGTAGCAATTTCTCAATAACCTTAACCTTTTTTTTGTCGACAGCAATCCCTTGCTACGAAATTTTATGTCCCAAAACAATGCCTTCACAAACCATGAAGTGGAATTTCTCCAAATTAAGAACAAGGTTGGCTTCTTCACACCAACAAAAAATTAACTCTAGATTTTTCAAACAATCTTCAAAGGTATCGCCAAACACTGAGAAGTCATCCATAAAAAATTCTAAAAAGCTCTCTACCATATCCAAAAATATTGCCATCATGCAACACTGAAATGTTGCAGGGGCATTGCATAATCCAAATGGCAGTCGTCAGAACACAAAAGTTCCATAAGGACATGTGAATGTGGTCTTCTCTTGATCAGTAGAAGCTATGGCAATCTGGTTGTACCCCTAATAATCATCTAGAAAAGCTTTCATCGCTAATCTATCTAACATCTGTTCGGTAAATGGCAGAGGAATATGGTCCTTTCTTGTTTCTTTGTTGAGTTCTTGATAGCCCATACAAACCCTCCATTTTGTGACAGTACGAGTATGAATGAGTTCGTTGTTATCATTGCTTACCAAGGTGACACCCCTTTTCTTAGATATACATTGAATAAGGCTTACCCAAGAACTATTAGAAACTGGGTATATAATTCAAGAATCCAGCCATTTGATAATCACATTTTTGACAACTTCCTTCATAATGGGATTTAGTCTTCTCTGCTGCTCGATAGATTTGCCATGGGAATCCTTTAGTAATATCTTGTGCATGCAGATCGCTGGCCCGATTCCTTTAATATCCGCAATCATCCACCCCAATGACGTTAGATTTCTTTAAAAATTTCATCAATTAAGCCTCTTGATCTAATGTCAATGCCGTAGAAATAACTACAGGCAATGTGTTGTTATCTCTCAAGTAACCATAGTTCAGATGTATTGGCAAAGGCTTCAATTCCAACGTAGGAGGATCTTCTAGGGAGGGCAGAGGAGGTTTAAAAGAATGGTCCAATAAATTTAATGATTTGAAACCTCTCTTTGATCCATTCTTAATTTCCTTAGCTTCCATCAATTCACCTAGGTCTTCAATCATTTCTGCTCTAATTAACTCAAATGAGTCTACATCATCATTAAAATTATTGTGATAAAATTTTGCAAATTCTTCCTGAACTGTTGTGTCAACAATCTCAACAGTGTGACATTCTTCATCTGTATCTGCACACTTCATGCCATCGAAAACATTAAAGGTTATCTGTTGATCATTAAATCTCATAATTAATTCATCATTTTGTACATCAATTAATGTTCTCTCAATTGCTTGAAAAGGTCCCCCAAGTATGATTGGAACCTCTTTATTAGCTTCACATTCCAGAATAATAAAATTTGCTGGAAAAATAAACTTTCCAACTCTTACCAACACGTTTTCTATTTTACCTTCTGGATGTGCATATGAACGATCAACTAATTGCGATGTGACAGTTGTAGGTCTCACCTTCCCTATTCCCAGCTTCCTAAAATAGACATAGGAATTAGGTTTATACTTGCACCTAAGTCGCATAATGCTTTGCCTACATACTGGTTTCCAATAGAGCAAGGTATAATAAAAGTCCCTGGATCCTTCAATTTTGGTGGCAATTTGTTTTTCAGCATTGCTGTGCACCCTTCAGTGAGAACAATAGTCTCGAACTCCCCTAACCTTCTCTATTTTGATAAGATATAATTTATTAATTTCACATAGTTAAGCATTTGTTCCAATGCTTCCACCAACGGTATATTGATATGTAATTGCTTCAAGACATCCAATAATTTCTTGAATTGAAAATCTTACTTAGATTTTTAAAAACACTAGGGAAAAGGTGGCGGTGGCAGTGGCCTTTCTTCCAATTGTTGACGTTGTTTTGCCATGGCATTTTTATTGGAAATACAAGATGAATCTGCTTCAACTTTTTTCTAGTTACTTTCTTCTTTTATCGCCTGCTCCACTACTGGTTCTGAATTCTTCATATTTGTGAAATCTGAACTACTTTCTTCAATAGTGGTGCCAATAACAACTCCTGGTAGTTGCATACCACTTCTGAGTATAATGGCTTTGCATTGTTCCTTCCCTTGAGATCGTGAATTTTTAGTATCACTCAGCAGTGCTCCTTATAGTCTTGAGCTTAATGCTTTAGCAATTCACCCCAATTGATTCTTTAAAGCTCTTAAATCGAGATGTTGCTTCCACCCCAGATTATATGTGTTGGAATATGGGTCTTTTTTGTTGCGATTAAAATTCCCCATATAATAAAATGAGGCTGGATTTGATGGACATTCATCAAAAACATGATCCTCTCCACAATAAACACATGCTAACTCAGCTGATTTCATTTCCTGCACTACAAATGGTCTTTTAAGTATTTTAATCATATTCGTTAAAGATAATATCTGAGCTGTTAGGGAAGTAGTTGCATCAAGTTCCATTGCTCCAACAACTCTTCTATCAGTTGCTACTCTTATAGTGTGGTATTGATAATCGTTATTTGCTATCCTCTCTAGAATTTCATATGCCTTATTATATGATTTATCAAGCAAAGTCCCATTGGCAAATGCGTCAACCACCATCATTTTTATGTGCATTTAATCCATTGTAAAACATTACCATTTGCATCCAATGTTGAAAACCATGCATTAGGCATTTTTTAATTAACTCCTTGAATCACTCCTATGCTTCATATAATGTCCATCCTCAAATTGTCGAAAGGACATAATATCTTTCCTCAATTTGGCATTCATATTTGGAAGATTATATCTTAGCAGAAACCTTTGAAGAAGTTCATTCTAGGATGCCACCGTACTTGACGGCAATGCATTTAACCATGTTTTGGCACAATCCCATAATGAATAAGGGAATAACTTCAGCCTCAGGGCATCTTCAAGAACACCCTGTTGCCTGAATGAATCACAGACTTCCAAAAAGAATCTTAAGTGCAACTGTGGATCTTCAGTAGGCAATTAACTAAATTGCCCTATAGTTTGAAACATTTGAAACATCACCAGCTTTAACTCGAAATGTTGAGCTTGAATATGCGGCCTGACAATCCCTGGATTTAAATCATCCAAGATCAACACTACATGTTCTCTGATAGGTCTATCTCTATCATCTATTATTCGAGGAATATCAACATCCCTTCTATCTTGATGTAATGGCTCTTCTATTACTTGATTATTTCTAATTCTTTCCATTTCTCGCAATTCTTTTCTCCTTCTTCTCAAGATTGTTTCAATTTCTAGATCAAAAGAATACTCTTCAATTGTAGAAATATCTCTACTCATGCACCAACAAAAACCCTGGAAAAAAATGGAAACAACTAATTAAGCTAACTAACAAAATTAAAGAGGTATAATACACCAAATTTTTCACCAATATTGTCGATCCCCGTTAACGGCGCCAAAAACTTGTCGCGTATGAATGTGTAATGTGAATGTGCAAGTATACACATCGAATCAAGTAATAAAGTGATGAGTGAGTATCATCTCCACAAGGATCAGAATTGATTAAAATAATTTGTAATGCTATTACTTATGAAATTTACTAATTAAACTGTACAAAAGAAACAAATGAAAAATTGATGAAGAGATTTAATGAATGGTTGAATAAAATCAATTATGAATAAAATAATGCTAGGGCAATTGAAATGCTATGGAAACTCTCAAAGAATAAGTGGGGAGGATTTGTACTGTTGAATGATAAAGTTTGGAATTACCCAGGCTTTATTCTTGTACCATAATAATGCCATGGCAAAATCTTAACCATTCTACTGCTCAAGGATTCACTATTGCAATCTGCTTCTTTTGAAAGCCAAACTTTGAGCTACCATTCTGAGTTTTTTTTTGTATGTCTGCAGAACTCAAGAATGATATCAAGATTGTTCTTCCTTTCCCTGTACAGATCGTAACTTCTATGTCTAGAGTGCTACAAATATTCTTTCGAACACTTGTCTGTATCAACTGATAATAATCTAATCTATTTAATCTTTTCTTAATTAAATCATATCTACTAACGTACCATACAATCATCTATGTCTAAAGCTTGTATGCAAGCATTTAAAATAACCACAAATCGAATGAAATAGCAATCTACACAAAATTATACCATGACATTAAAGATAATAAAAATTCACCCAAATAATTCCAACACAATGATTTTTAGATAATGGATTAGGCATTCAAATCTAGAACAAAACCATTCAACATCATCATTTAAGTTTATGAATCACAAAGTTCAAATCAGAAAATAAGGCAAAACTACAGGAAGCTCTCGCTACTCCAGCTTTCACTTTAATAATGAGGTTTGATGCAAAAGTCAGGGTAAATTTCTCTTCCCCTTCCTGGCATCTATGAATTTTTTTCTCTATAAACTGCTACTCTCTCCTCTCTTTTCTTTGAGTTTTTCAACGAGATTTTGATGCAGAGAGAAAAACTACTATCTAATTCCCCTCTCTCCAAATCCTTCGCTCTTTCCTTCTCTTTCCTCCTTTATAGGGTAGGTCCGTGCCTCTCAGCACACACCTTTTGCTTCCTCATTTTCAGGGTGGTTTATTTGGTACAAGTACAGCTGGCTAAGAGTGACATGGACTGAGTGTTGTGTCATCTTTTTGGAATTGCTGTGGCATTCTTTTTGGCAATCTAACCAGCATTTTGCCATGGCAATATTTCATTTCCTTCATTTCCCTACTCTTTTCTTTCTTCTTTTTTTTATCATGCACCTGCTTCCAACCACAACCAACACCTTTCTTGCCCAATAATAAAAGTAACAAGTAATAGAATTTATAGCATAATCCAAGCTTTGTTATGTAATGTTTTAAAAATATCCTAGTGATGCAAACATATTTACTTAACTACAAACAATTAATTCACTCTAGAAGCTTGAAATATAATTGTTTTCAAGAGTTATCAGTGTACCGTAGGTGTCCTCTAATTATTCAGGTGTATATTTTCTGATGGATCTGATGGAGCTGTCATTCCATGGTTTCGATGTGATACTTGGGATAGATTGATTGACCAAGCATAAGGAAAAGGTGGATTTTGAGACGATGCGAATCACCTTGTGGGTTTTGGATGGGTTGGAGGTTGTAGTCGTTGGGGAGAGACTCAAATTTCTCTCTAACTTAGTTTCAATGGCCAAGGCAAAGAGGTTGTTGATTAAAGTGAAGCTTACTTAACCTATGTGCTGAATTTGAGGAGTAAGGGGTTGAGAGTTCAAGATATCCGTACCGTAAGGGATTTTCTTAGTATATTTCCAGAAGAGCTACTTGGTTTGCCACCAAATTAGGAAGTAGAGTTTGGTATCAAGGTTTATCTTGATACCGCACTGGTGTCCATTGCGTTATATCGCTTGGTACCAAAGGAAATTAAGGAGTTAAAGATCCAGTTACAAGATTTGGTGGATTGAGGGTTTATCCAACCGAGTGTATATCCTTGAGGTGCATCGGTATTGTTTGCGAAGAAGAAGGATGGTACTTTGAGGCTGTACATCAATTACCGACAATTGAATAAATGGACCTTCAAGAACAAGTATCCCTTGGCCCAGATTAACGACTTGTTTGATCAGTTTAGAGGTGCAACTACGTTTTCGAATATTGATATAAGGTTTGGTTATTATCAGCTCAAGGTGAAGGAGTCTAATATTCAGAAGACTGCATTTAGGACTCGGTATGGTCACTATGAGTTCTTGGTCATGCCATTCAGGTTGACTAATGCGCCTGTTGCATTTACAGATTTGATGAACCATGTGTTCCACTCATATTTGGATCAGTTCATAATTGTCTTTATGGATGATATTCTCATGTATTGTAACTTCCCAAACCCAGCCTAGACATTATAGCTAGACTAAGAAGACTACATTAGCCACTGAAATGGCTAAGCTAACTTACATTACTTTTGAAGACCTTAACAAACTCATTTTAGAATAAACCTTAGTTCTACTTTGAGTTAGCTTAAAATAATTCATTCATTAGGTCGTGTATACTTGGACACACGAAAATATACACACTTTTTCACGCCCTTTTTAACCCAAATTCATGCAGTTTCGGTAAAATTCTTGTCGAAAAATATATAATAATTATAAAATAATTAAATTTCACTCAAATTATGAACATGTTGAATTTTAATTAATTTTATATCAGATTTTGATTAATTTTGATTATTTTCGACAGATTTGCAGAAAGGGCGAAAAACAGCTCGACAGATACTGCTAGAAACGCAAAATCGAGAAGAAATTTTGAAGCATCAAAGCGAATTAATTTTTTAGCCTAGGATGGTCCAAATTATGTGTATTAATTAATAATATAATTAATTTTAATTTTTAATCCAATTTAATTTGGGTTAAATAAATTATTATTAATTAATTATGAAAAGGGGCCCAGTTGAGCTGAACCGAGAAAAACCGATTCACCGAGCATTGGGCAGCCGAAAACCATCCCACATGTTGACCCAATTAGCTTGATCGGCTGATTATTTTTCTTGCAAAATGGCCCTTGAAGACTTCTTCAATTTGCATTCAAACCCCTCCACTATTCATGCCTTTCAAGATTTGCCCCTACTTAAAAATAGCATGTTTGAAATCTTCAAACATGCCACATGTGTGGCCGGCCAGGTGGGCAGTCTTTGGCTGCTGATTTTGGCTATTTTTAGCAGTCTTCTAAACCTATAAATACGCCCCTTGGCTGCTCACTTCAAACACATCTCAAAACCCATTCGTTTCTTCACTTCTCTCTCACTTTTCTCTTTTCATTCCCTTCCATTGTTCTTTATTTTGTTCCCTTATTCCTTTTCTGATTTCACATCTTGAAAAAGAGTCATCCAACCACCATTTGGAGTAGCATTCAAGTGTTCGTGGAAGCCTCAGTTCAACAAGAACAAGCGAAGAATGAGGAGCGGAGCAAACTAGTCAAACCTTTGAGAATCATCGCATTTGATTCTTGTTCCCTATCCTTTTGATTTTGTTGTTGTTTTGATGAACATGTCCATGAATATTTGTGATCTTGATATGTTTAATTTAATTAATATGGCTTAAATTTAATTCATGTTGGGTTGATTGCATTTCGTCTACATGGGTTGTTAAAATTGTGTTTGTGTTGTTATAGGTCTCGGTAAGATGTTTGATTAAGTAAAACCATGACTAAGTTATTCTTGCATTATAATTGTAAAGTAACTAATGAATTAATTATTTAAATGGATTGAAATTGTAATTATTTGACACAATACTTAATCAGTGTATGTTTAATCATCTAAGGTAGCTGAGGGTTAAATTAGCAACGGTATCTAGCGATATATTAGTCTTGCATAACTTTCAAGATTATTGTGATTAAACTGTTTCAAGGTAGAAATACATTGTTACCTCACGTAATCTTTTATGTGCTTATGAGATTGAATTAATTGTTTGAATTGGCATAGAGATATGTACAAGAGATTATTTTAATTTCATAAGTATGTATGTGCATTAACATATTTTGCTTATTAAAATTTGTTTAATCGGTTGAATTAACATAGAGATATAGTCAAGAGATAAATGGATTTTGGTAGGTAAGTATCTTGATAAGTTAGCAAATTACCGAGTTGCCGTGAATTTATTCATAACAACATAAACATGATTTTAATATTCTAAGTTAAGAAATTTAATTAATCTAGCACAATTAATCTTGATTGAAATCATCTTTTGAAACCATGCATTGAAACTTTTATTTTATTTTTATTTATTTTACTTAGTTAAAATCCTAGTTTTAATCACCTCCTCAAATTAAAATATTTTTCTTCACCAAAGTGTTTTTAAAATTGCATTCATAAATAATTCTTTTCACAGTCTCTTACGATAACTCGAAATTTACTTGTCACTTTATTACTTGTTGCGATTGTCTACACTTGCACATTTCTGTCGTTCCAAGTTTTTGGCGCCGTTGTCGGGGATTGTTTTAAAAAGTCATTATGTGTGAATTTGTTAACTTTACATTTTGGTTTATTTTTCTATTCAATTTTAAATTAATTAATTTTCCTATGTTTATTTCAGGAGTTTTTGAGTATTGATCGAATTATCGATTTACTCCCCATAGACTCTGAGATAGAAAGAACTTTTCAAGAACGAAGAAGACAAGCAAATCAGAGAAGGACGGAAGAGATGAGCTTCGAAAATCAGAATCAAAGAAACGGAGAAAACCCTACTCAAAATCCTATCCTTATCGTTGATGATAGGGATAGAGCTCTAGGACAGTATGACGTGCCAATGTTTCATGATCTTAATCTTGGTATTAGGAGACCCAAAATCGAGGCACAACAGTTCGAGCTGAAGCCAGTCATGTTCCAGATGCTTCAAATAGTGGGCCAATTCAATGGAATGCCTACTAAAGATCCCCACCTGCACTTAAGACTGTTCATGGAGGTGAGCGATTCTTTCAAGTTAGCCGGAGTACACGAAGATGCACTATGATTGAAGCTGTTCCCATATTTGTAAAATGACTCGAGCCTGGTTGAACTCATTTCCACCAAATTCAATTTCCACATGCTAAGAGTTAGTAGAATGATTCCTCATGAAGTATTTCCCGCCTAGCAAGAATGCTAAGTTGAGGAACGATATCACTGCTTTCCAACAAATGGATGATGATTCCTTGTATGAGGCATGGGAAAGGTAAAAAGAATTATTACGGAAGTGCCTTCATCACGGAATCCCACGTTGCATCCAACTTGGGACGTTTTATGATGGTCTCAATGCTCGCACGAAGATGGTAGCGGACGCTTCTGCTAATGGTGCTCTCCTTTCTAAGTCTTATAATGAGGCTTATGAAATCATTGAGAGAATTGCCAAAAACAATTATCAATGGCCAACCAATCTAGCAGTGTCAGGAAGATAAGTCGTTGGAATACATGAAGTAGACACTCTCACTTCACTCGCATCTCAGGTATCATCGATTTCCTCAATTCTTAAAAATTTCACCACTAATGGGTTTAATAGTTTTGCAGCACAGCCACCAAATCAATTTGAAAATGTAGCCTGTGTCTATTATGGGAAAGAACATCTACTCGAAGAATGTCCATCGAACCTAGAATCCGTGTATTACATGGGTAACCAAAACCAAAACCAAGGAAGGTAAGGACTACAATCCAATTCTTATAACCCATCGTGGAAAAACCACCCTAATTTCTCTTGGAGTAACCAAAGGGCTAGACCCAGTAACACATACGCCCAACCTAGACCAACCCAGCCATCTATTTTTACCCAACAAGTTCAGAAACAACCACAAGTTGAACCATCCAATGGCTTAGAAAACTTTTTGAAGGCATACATAGCCAAGAATGATTCCTTAATCCAAAGCCAATTAGCTACATTGAAAAACCTGAAAAACTAAATAGGCCAGCTTGCAACTGAACTTACAAACCGACCACAAGGTGCTTTACCTAGTGATACGGAGAATCCGAGGAATCTTGGGAAAAAGCATTGTAAAGCATTGACATTGAGGAACAGAAAGACATTAGAACCCAACACCGTTGAAGTTGAAGAGGAGTAGCTGATGCTCAAGACTCAAAGAAAGTTTAACCAAGTGTTGGAATTCCAATTTCACCGGAACCAAAATCTGAAAAATTTGATAAAGTAACTTTTGAACTAATAAATTCTGATAAACTAACTTCGTTAAATGCAGAGTTGCCACAGAAGATGAATCAACCAGTTCCAGTGAAGAAGCCTCCACCACCTTACCCTCAAAGACTTCAGAAGCAGACACAGGAAGTTTAATTCAAGAAGTTCCTAGACGTACGCAAGCAACTTCATATCAACATCCCGTTGGTTGAAACACTTGAAGAAATGTCGAACTACATCAAATTCATGAAGGATATCCTTTCTAAAAAATGAAGATTAGGAGAATTTGAGACGGTAGCCCTGATGAAGGAATGCAGTGCATATCTTTAAGAAAAACTACCACTGAAGTTGAAGGATCCTGGATGTTTTACCATACCTTGCAACATTGGAGCAACATATTGTGATAAGGCACTATGTGATTTGGGCGTAAGTATCAACTTGATGCCCATGTCAATATTTAGGAAGTTGAGGATAGGTGAAGTTAGACCTACTACGGTTACACTGTAATTAGCAGATCGATCCTTAGCACGTCCAAAAGGAAAGATCGAGGTCGTATTGGTACGTGTAGACAAATTTATTTTTCCTGCTGACTTTGCTATTCTAGACTTTGAAGTAGACAAAGAAGTTTGAATCACCCTAAGAAGGTCTTTCCTAGCAACTGGAATGACCCTTATTGATGTGCAGAATGGAAAATGACTATGTGTGTTTAGGACGATTAGGTAACATTTAATGTTTTTAAGTCTATGCGATTTCCTAACACAATTGATGATTATTCTGCAGTGTCTGATTTTGAGTGTAAAACCCAAATTTTTTCCAGGCCCATTAAAACCAAATAAAATAAAACCAGATAAAAATGAACAAAATAAAAATAATCTCCAGTCCATTACAAACAACGGGCTCAATGGCCCAAATATACAAAAGATCTAATTCGACCCAAATTCCCAACACAAACCTAACCCGACTTGACCCAGTTACAATGGCCCAAAACCCCCAGCCCAACTATGTCGAAACCCAAAAATAATTCCAAAAACCCCCAGGATTTCTAGAACAATCTAGGCATCGCTCTTGCCCTCCGCGCATACCAGCCTCTCGCCCCAGCCGCACGTGCGCCTCTACTCCAGCTAGCCTCGCACCTGTAACAAACGCAAACAACCAGCAAGGGAAAGCAAGCATAACGAAATAACAGCAAAAATAATAGAGAAAAATAAAAAAGAAAAATAAATATTTTTTTGTAATTTCATTATATTCGGTTACATAAAGTCGATTGTGGCATCTGTAAAAGGGGATCGAACAAAGATATTAAAAAAAGTATTCAAAAAAGAATCAGAAAGCAAAAACAATCAAAGTTTTTTTTTAAAGGTGATAGGATTTTTTTTTCTTTTCTGCGTTGATTTCTTATATTTTCTTTTTCTTTTTTTCCTTAATCTTTTGTTGGGGTTTTATTTACTGTTTGAGTAAAGAGAAATAAATAATAGGCGATTAATTACCTGTCATAATGGAGCCGACGTATCCATATTTACTTCGCCGCAATCGGAGTCTAAACGGGGACGACGAGGCTTGAGGCGGCGCTGCCTGCAAGCGGTGAGAAGGTTAGGGTCGAAACCCTAGCAGAGAAAAAGAAGCAGCAACATTTTTTTTGACATAGGCTACTTATGTTTTTTTAAAGAATTTTTTTGTTTAAATAATAATACAATACGACGCCATTTTCAACTAGGGTCCATAGCGCCAAAACGACACCGTTTAGCGGCCATTGACCCGAGTCTGACCCAATTTACGTGAAGGATCCGCGTGTTTTTCTTTCAGGGGAATATTTGCGCAGTGAGTATCTTCGCATTTGCATGGATTTTCGATTGGGTCATATTTTGTTATTATTTTTAAATTTTACCCTAAAATTTTTGTATTGTTTTATTTTGTACCTTTACGAAAAGCTGCGCATAGAAAGGACTGGGCTATTTACTGTTAAGATCCTTGTTTCTTCGCGCGCATTGTAATATAGCCCCTCGTATCCTTTCATTATTTACTATTTATACCCTCATACTTTGCTAAAGTTTCAATTTGATCCTTAACCTTTATTTTGATTGTTTTAATACATTTTAATTTAAAATCATTTTATTTTTTTTATTTTTACATTACTTTATTTATTTATTTTAAAATTTTGTTTATAGTACTTATTTCAAAATATACATATAGGTCATTTAGTTTAAATTTTTATATGTTATTTCAAAATTTGTTTATCTTTAAATTGATTTATTTTAAAATTTTTCTTATATATATTACATTAAACTTTTATATGATTATTTTAATTTTCTTTGTAAATTATTTATGTTAAGTTGCTTTGTATTTTATTTTTATTTCAAGTTATTTTATATATTAATTATTTTAAAATTATCCTATACTATTTGCTTTAATTTGATTTATATTAGCTATTTAAAACTCGTTTTCATGTACTATGTATTTATTTATTATCACTAATTTAAATTGATTCACATATATTTTTAAACTCTATTTTATTATATATCTTTTTATTTCAATTTTTGTATATATTATTTATATTAAGATTATCATTTCATATATGCGGCTTATTTAGACTAATATATATTATTTAGTATATTACTTACTTTGATTTTTATCTTATGCAACATTTACTTTAAAATTCATTTATGTTACCATTTCATATAGTATTTTTTAACTCTATTTTTGATCTATTTTAGACTTTCGTATATATTATTCATTTTAAAATTTTTGCACGTATATTTTATTGATTATAATTTCCCCTTTCATGCCATTCGTTTCTAGGTTATTTTAAGACTCGTACATTTTGTTTACATTTGCATCAATTTGCTCATTTTTATTCATCTTTTTAGCTTTCAAATATTAATGTTAGTATTTATAGAATATGTGATGTGAGATTATTGCCCTTATGTATATTGTATTGCTATTTTGTAGTTATCAATTATTTATCATCCATTAGAATGCATCGTGGTTTACAAATTATTACTTCTTGCTGTACATTCCATCGTGCTTTATCCACTCAAAAAGTTACGTTCAATATGGTTTAAGTATCAAAATCATTTTATTCAAAAATCTTTCAAAGTCATGCAATACTTGGTATTTGGGAGCATTGAGAAGATTGCGTCCTAACTTACTAGACTCAAATTTTCCTTGTTGAATCTAAATAACCGAATATTTTTTTCAAAGCTTATAAATCTCAAATATAAGGTCTATTCTCGGGAATTCAATACGTTGTGTCCTAACTCTTTGGATATGACATTTTGTTATCTCGAGACTGGGATTTCTTTTTTTTTTTTTTAAAAGTGAAGGCAAGCTCATATGTCATCTTTGGAACCTCGAGGAATCGTACCCTAACTTATGGCTAGATATTTTTTTTAAAGGATACGACATTTTGTTGCCTCGAGACTAGCGGGCCTTTTTCATGCTAATTCAATTTTATTCAAGGGTTGTTTTTAAAAAAAAACTAGCATAAACAAAAGGGGAATCATTTTTACTCTTTTTGGATTTTCATCATTCGACTTTAAGACATTAATTAATCAATTAGGTACCAATTTTAGGCGTTACGAATGTGCTAACCCTTCCTCGTGCATAATCGACTCCCGAACCCATTTTCTCAAATTTCGTAAACCAAAATTATTTTCAAGGTGATCCGATCACATCTTAACAAAAGATCGGTGGCGACTCCTATTTTGATATTTTATTTTTAAAATTCGACCCTTTATCAAAAAGTGGTTTCGACATTGAGGAATTAATCATGGAAAGGGAACTCAACTATGTTAAGGACCCATTGAAACAAATTTTGACATCAGACCCTCCAAGTGATGAAGAGGAGGATGAATACTTAGCTTTCCTAGAAGCTAATCAAAGAGGATTTAATCTGCAATCCCGCTTTGAATCTTTGGAGTTAGGGAATAGGAACTATGCCCAACCAAAAGCGACAATCGATGAGCCACCTAAATTAAAACTAAAGGTACTTCCCTCACATTTAAAATATCTTTATTTAGGTAACGCTTCTACTTTACCTGTGATTGTTTCAACGGAGTTAACCGTTGAGCAAGAAGAGAAACTCATCCTAGTATTGAAATAATTCAAGAAGGCTATCGGATAGACCATAGCCGATATTTGCGACATTAGTCTATTTGTATGCATGCACAATATCATATTGGAAAAATGGCAAAAAAGGGACGATTGATGGACAACGAAGACTGAACCCTATCATGAAGGATGTGGTGAAGATAGAAATCATCAAGTGGTTAGATGCGGGTATAATTTACCCCATCTCAGACAGTTCGTAAGTAAGTCTGGTCTAGTGCATGCCAAAGAAAGAAGGTATTTTGGTCATTCAAAACAAGAATAATGAGTTGATACCGACTAGAACGATTACGAGATGGAGAATTTGTATCGATTACCGGAAGTTGAACAAGGCAACTAAGAAAGATCACTTTCCTTTGCCGTTTTTGGACCAGATGCTGGATAGACTTGCAGGGTGAGACTATTACTGTTTTCTCGATGCATACTCAACGTATAATCAGATTATAATAGCACCAGAAGATCAACACAAGACAACATTCACCTACCCATATGGTACATTTGCATTTAGACGTATGCCATTTGGTTTATGTAATGCACTTGCTATATTTCAAAGATGTATGATGTCTATTTTTACTGATATGGTTGAGAAATACTTGGAAGTCTTTATGGATGATTTTTCAGTATTCAGAGATACATATGATGATGGCCTAGCCAATCTAGCCAAGGTACTAAGGCGATGCAAAGAAACAAACCTCGTACTCAACTGCGAAAAGTGTCATTTCATGGTACGAGAAGGTATTGTTCTAGGGCATCGGATAACGAGACATGGAATCGAGGTAGATAAAGCAAAGGTAGACGTTATTGAGAAACTCCCACCTCCAACATTTGTAAAGAGTGTTAGGATATTTTTGGGCCACTCCGATTTCTATCGAAGATTTATCAAGGACTTTTCCAAAATTGCTAAACACTTATATAAATTATTGGAGAAGGACATGAAGTTCAAATTTGATGAGATGTGCTTAAGAGCTTTCAAAGATTTGAAGAGTTGGTTAGTTTTGGCACCCATTATCATCACACCAGACTGGGATTTTCCATTTGAAAATATGTGTGATGCAAGTGACTTTGCGATAGGAGTTGTCATGGGCCAGCGAAGGAACAACGTTTTTCATTCCATCTACTACGCAAGTCGGACTCTGATTGGAGCTCAATTGAATTGTATGGTAACAGAGAAAGAGTTACTTGCTATTGTGTTTACTTTTGACAAGTTTCGATCCTATCTTGTAGGTACCAAAGTGACTTTCTATATGGACCATTCGGTAATTAAGTATTTACTTGCCAAGAAAGACGCTAAGCCAAGACTGATCCAATGGGTACTTCTACTTCAAGAGTTCAATCTAGAAATTCAAGATCGAAAGGGAGTAGAAAACCAAGTAGCAGACCACTTGTCTAGATTGGAGCTACAAGAAGAGAATTCTCCACTTATACCCATTCAGGAGACATTTCCAGATGAACACATACTGAAGGTAAATCATGTCCATAATACCCCTTGGTTTGCTAATATTGCTAACTATTTAGCGTGTGGTTTGATGCCAATTGATAAGATGTATCATCAAAAGAAAAAGTTTCTTCATGATGTGAAGTACTATTTCTGGGAAAAACCATACTTGTTTAAAAAGTGTGCAGATCAAATGATCAGGAGATGCATGGCAAAAGATGAAGTACATAAGATTCTATATCATTGTCACTCAGCTCCGAGTGGGGGACACTTCGGGGGTACACGTGCTGTGGCCAAAGTATTGCAAGTCGGATTCTTTTGGCCGACACTATCCAAAGACGCATATGCTTGCATAAGGAGTTGTGATCGATGTCAAAGGGTTGGAAACGTCACCAACAGAAATGAGATGCCCCGAATAAACATCATTGAGGTAGAATTATTCGATGTTTGGGGTATTAACTTTCTCAGTCCTTTCCCTCCATCTTTTGGTCACAAGTACATAATGGTAACTGTAGACTAAGTGTCTAAGTGGGTTGAGGCCGAGGCATATTCGACGAATGATGCTAAGGTTGTGATGAAGTTTTTGCAGAAGCATGTTTTCACAAGGTTTGGAACCCTAAGAGCTATCATTAGTGATAAAGGGTCCCATTTTGTGAACAGATGGTTGAAATGGTTACTCAACATGTAACGCCCTAAAATTTTACTTTTGGGTATTGTGAATGTGTGACACAAGATATCTATCTGCTTTAGTGGTTATGTGTTCTGGGTGTATTTGTGAGGTCCCAAGTTCAAGCCAGGACTTGGGAAAATTTTGTTATTTTTATGAATAAGCCCGATCTTTGGTCAGTAGGCTTTTAAGTAAAAGTTGGCAAATAATTAACAGAATGGCCCTGCTGGTCTGGTGGATAAGTGGAGTGTTGGTGTGAAAGAGGTCCTGTGTTCGAATCTTAGCGTGGCCATTATTTTTGCTCCTGCGTCCAGGAGAGTTTGAGACGGACTAAAAATTAAGTAATGGATTTAGTAGGAAGTTTGATGGAGAGAAATAAAGGATTGGGGAGGTTATCAAATATTATGTTCATATTTTTTTCCTTTTTTCTAACTTTCCCCAAAATCCCTCCATCCTCTTGCCATTTTTCTCTTCATTACTATTGAATTTTTGCTGTCTTTCACCCTTCATCTTCTAGATTTTTCTTTTACCACTCTACCTCATGTCGCTCCACGTTTGTCTACGATCGTTTAGTAAGTTTTAGATAACTAATTTGTCTCCATTGGGGAAGTGTTTTGTTTATGCCAATTAGGTTCATGGGCTCATAATGGCCAATCGAAGCCTTAGTTTGTGTGAGAATTATTGTTCATCGGTTAAAGGTAAGGTTTAGTTGCTTGTGGGTTAAAACCTCGATACGAGTTTGATTTGGGATCATGTTATGTGCGATTAAATTAGTGTTATTTGTTATTTGTTAAATTATAGGCTTTGGAGTGCTCAGGTACTGTTTTAGCATTAAACAAAACCAGGTGTGTACCCAAAACGCAGAAAATGGGATTCAGTAAAAAGCCAAAAATTGCTTTCTATTTGGATAGTAGCAGTAAGCAAACTTTGAAAGTCACCATAAATTGTGTAAATCTAATTAGAGGATGAAAAAATATGGAATTAAATCTTATTAAGTATAGTTTGTCATAAAAGAAACTGTGTAAGTAATGGAATTGTAAACCGTGAGATATAATAAGTTTTGTGAGACAATGTCAGAATGAATTCAGGTTCCCCTGTTCTAACTTTGGAAAATCATCAAAAATTGGAGAAAAATAATTAGGTGTTAAAATTTACATATTTAAATTATTAATGAGTCTATTTTCAATAGAAACAAATGGTAACAACATCCAAATTTTGTAATAAGAGATAATTAACTTTTAGCAAAGAAAGGTCGAAGCTGTCAAACAGCAGAATAGGGGTAAGATTGAAGATTTTACTGTACTTATTGGCTGAACCAAAAATTTTGAAAATTTTATGGTAGAAAGGTACTTGATTTTAGTTTCAAAGACATCAAGCGAACCTTAATTTGGAATTTTGTAGCTCAAGACATAAATAATTTAGTAACAGTGACTGAAATAGATAGCTTTGAGGAATATATAAGTAAAAAGTGAAAACATATATGAATATTTAGCTAGCATGGGTGACATTAAAAATGGACCACATAGCCAAGGTCAATTTGGGCCAAGTGGGCCACACGGGCGTGTGGGCCCACACGGGTAGACCACATGGGCATGTGACCCCATTTTCACAGAATTGATTTCTAAGGTTACACAGGTCACCCAAGTCGATTGTGAACGTATTGTAGGGTCGGTAAGCATCACTTAGACCCCTAATTGTATGACCTGACTGTTTGATTTATATATGTGTTGAGCATGATGATAGTATGCTTGTATACTAAAGTGGTTATATGTACTGATGTCTTGCGATAGCATATCATGACTTGTATGTTGCATTGCATAGGGTTGGGTTAATTATATTTGAAGGAAGTGTACTGTTTTGTGAAGTATTTAGTACTACTTGGAGTGTAGGGATGAGTGGGTTGATTTGATCCCCACATGGAGTGTAGAGTTGGACGGAGATGGTGTGTAGAGGCTGGTTGGGTAGGACTTTGTTACTGAATACTACATGATTGCTACTGATACTGCGATGGGCTAAGGCCTTATTGCATATTTGATACTGTACTGAGATGGGCTAAGGCCCAAACTGTTACTGATACTGAAAAAGGGCTTAGGCTCAAGACTGCTTTAACTGTGCACTGTGATTTGCTATTGTTTGTTTTCTGTGGGATTACACAGGTAATCCCCAGATCTAGATGGATCAGTGCGGCGGAGGACTCGGCGATGACCATGGTTTTGGACTTTCATAGTTTTTAACCCATATTTACATTAATTGGTTTTATTTCTATTCTATTTTTACTGGCTAAGTTTTTGGGTTGTAATTAGACTTTCGGAGTTTGGTTTTGGGTTTTAATTATCTTTACCTTATGGATTGCAACTACTAGTAGTAGGAAACCTCAGTTTTCAAAGAAACAAATGTTTTTCCTAAACACACGATTGTTTAATTTGTTTTAAAAGCTTCCGCCAAATGAATAACGTTTTGAAACTATCGATTAAATGAGCAACACAATTTTGGAACTAATAACAATTTTGGAACCGATGAGATTCATCCAAAATATTAGACGATGCTTTATGGGCCTACAGGACAGTATACAAGACACCTTTAGGGAAGTCACCCTATAGGTTGGTCTTTGGGAAAGTCTGTCATCTGCCCTTGGAGTTAGAGCACTAAGCTTACTAGGCTCTCCAACAACTCAACTTGGATCTTAAGCTTGCTAAAGAGAAACGGATGCTCTAACTCAATGAGTTAGAGGAATTTTGAATGTTCTCATACGAGAATGCCAAATTACTCAATGAAAGGCTTAAGAGATGGCATAACAAGCACATTTAAGTTTCAAAATTTGAAGCAGGTCAGCAAGTCTTGTTATTCAATTCCAGATTAAGGTTCTTTCCAGGTAAGTTAAAATCATGCTGGTCTGATCCATTTACGATTCACCAAGTTTATCCATATGGAGTTGTTAAACTTCAAAGTAACAGAGGCAATTTTCGAGTCAATGCTCAGTGCTTAAAACATTACTGGGGGGATAAAATTGAACGGGATCAAATCTCGTTCATTTTAACAGATATTTAATTTTTCTTATTTTTCTTTTTAAATAAATGATTTAGGGTATATTTTCGGGATTAATATGTTTAAATAAATTCTGTCTAGGAGATTGGAACTTAAGAGGGACCGCTTATGACCCCTCCAATCTTTCCTGTGAATTGATTTTAACATAATCTTCAAAGAAATTATTCCCTAAATGGAAAAATAAATTTTTAAATGTTTCAAATAAAAGGTCAATTTTGATCCAAGTTTTAATTGCAACTCAATTTCAAATTTTCTTTAAGTCAAGGTACTTAATTGAACTATTTTCAAAATTTAGTTGCTCTTTTGTAAATATTAAAATTAGATGTCTCTTTTGTAAATATTTTCAAAAGGCATCTAGAATAAATGTTTTAATTTAATAAATAAGATGATAATAACTAGTATATAATTATATTTATATAATATATATTAATTATTATCAACTTTGCATAGAATTAGGATTAGTTTAAATTTGATCATATTTTAGTTAATAAGTTTTATTTTAATAAATTAATAGCAAATAATAATTTAATATGAATTATATTAATTATTAATTGTTGTTAACCCTATGTAGAATTAGAACTTAGATTATTTTAATTATTAATTTGTTCTAAGAAATCTAATTAAACTCCTACTCCCTTCATTATAAATTTCACCCACCCTTTCCACTTTTTCACATTACCTCAACCTAGCCACACCAACACCCACCTTCGGCACCAGCAGCCCCAACGCACACCGTGTGCGCCAACAGCCTAGCAACTTGCTCCTTGTCGTTGCACCTGCCCGCACGTCCAGCTACAACAGCCTCCACACCAGCTCGCGTGCCTAGTAGCTCGCCAGGCTTGCTCAATGCACCTACCTACTGCCCACTCTCACGCATCCGCGCGGCACATGCATGCCCTGCTACTCACGCAAGGAGCCGCACATTGTGGCTGCCACTATAGTGCTAAGCCACGCCTAGTGCATTGCTGCTCCTTAGCGTGCCGCTGCTACCTTGCTACTCACTCTTGCCTATAGCACCACACCATCAAAACACCCTACAACCATCCCTAAACCAACCTCTTTTGCTTTATATTTATTTGAATTCTTAACTTCTGTAAAGAGGTGGTAAGACAAATTTTTCTCCTAAATTTCAATCTTATTTAATTATTTAATTTTTTTGAATTATTGAATTATTAATATTTTAACAAATTAAATTTTTTGAGAAAATATTTATTCTATCTTATGATCAGGTTAATCATGCCTCGCAAAAGAACTCATGCCTCTGCTCAAATTGATGAATCACAAAACAAATTCCAATATGAAAAAGCCAAAGCGAGATACGAAAGTGTTTTCAAGAATGAATAGATGCACCCAGAAAAAGGCTTTAGGCTGAAAGAAAACAACTCTATTAATTTCATGGTGCGCATTTGACAAATTGTTGAAACTCTCAATTGGGAGTTATTTTGTGAGAAAAGACCTAGTGCAGATGAGGAGTTAGTTCATGAATTTTACATGAATTTGACCTCAAGCGAATTGACGAAAGTTTCTGTTCGTGGAATTAAAGTACCAATAACCTCAAACGCTATTAATGAATTCTTTAAATTACCTGATTTCGAAGAAAATGAATATTCTTCCTTGATGAGCAATACTGAGTTTGAAAATCTGTAAGAAATAGTCGAGGAACTTACAGTTCCAGGTTCTAAGTAGATTACGTCAAAGCAAGGGATTCACATTTGTCATAGAGAATATTCGACACCACTAGCGAAGGTATGGTTCTATTTCATTCGATTCAGCCTTATGCTTATTTCACATGGGACTACAATTTCATTAGAGTGAATGGTCTTATTATACTCGATTTTAACTGGAAAGACCATTGATGTGGGAAAAATCATCCTGAGAGAAATGCAAAATTGTGCCACTAGACGTTCTAGCCCAGCTTATTTTCCCTTTACGATAACAATTTTGTGCTCGAAAGCTAAAATTCTTGCAAACGTAAAGAATACAGGTTATAGCAAGGGCAAAATCACAGATTGAGACCTCTACCGAATAGCCGGAGACTTTGTTTGCAGCAACCAGTTGAAGAAAGTGAGGATCCTGAAAAAGAAGAAGAAAAAGAAGAAGAACAAGAAGATCCCATAGAGATCGAACCAATGCAGTCAGCTGAAATCCCTGACAAGGTAGAACCAATGGAACCAGTAACCAAACCTGACGTTGCAACTTCAATGTTTAGGACTCAATCACCTCACCCAGATCTTTGAGATGAGCTGTCAAAGTTGATGGACATAATGCAACATTTGCAATGGCAGCAAAAAGCTTACTAGAGATATTCAAAAATACGTGATGACTCAATGAGAAACTCTCTTATGAAAATATACAATGACCAGTTTATTTTTGTGCCGGAGTTTCCAGATTTCATATTTGAACCATGGAGTCCATTATCGAAGAGGGAGTGAAGCGATTCATGCAAAAACAAAAATGATGGAGCAAAGGATGAGTCGAATTCGAAGGGATCTGTAAATAAATAAAAAACGGGAATCTTAACTTTATTTTATTTCCATTCTTAGGTTATTTAATTAGGTTTTATTAGGATTTTTTATTTTTGCATAATAAAACAAGAGGTGGAAATCATAAATAAAAATGAACAAGTCGTAAAGTACAAAGTGTGGCAATAGATATATACATGTCTAGGATTGGATCTAGAGAGAGCTTGGTACTTAAGCAGTCAAATTGACTTACCTCCTCTTTTCTAGAATCCTACCTGGTGTATAGTATCTATTCGCTTTTAACAATGAGGACATTGTTCATCTTAAGTAGGGGGACCTAAAAATTGAAATTATTTCCACTCAGAAGAAATTTTCCAATTATGATTAGGTTATATTTTATTCAAAATTTTGAAATTTTGTTAAGTATGCTAAACTTCAGTATGAATAAAGTTCGATTATTTCAATAATTTTTATGTTAACCGAAATATGACATAAATGTATTTTTAATAAAGCATGTAAATCATACCACAAAATTTTTAGTTCCTTAATAAAGCATGTATTTTTCCTCATTCTTAAAATAATCTTTCAATATTTATTATAAAAATAAGGCCTTTCGCATACTAGGGTTTAAGGAAAATTTTGTAAAATAATGAAATTGGTGAGAGAGAAGGAATTTGAACTTGGGTTTCAAGGAACGTTTCACTAACACTTATGCAACAAACCAATATCTCATTTATTTCATAAAAATGCATAGATAATCTTAAAAATTAAGGCATGATCACTCTCTCTCGATTCACAAACCTAATTCTACTAACCCTCGATTTTTGAGATGTAACATATACTCACGAATCGTGGATGATCATGATGCACATCTATGGATTGTTCTTTAGATTTTGCAAGAGAAGCAGTTGTTCACCAAGTTGAGCAAGCATGAGTTCTGGTTGAGACAGGTGATGTTCTTAGGGCATGTTGTATCTTTTAAGGCGGTCTATGTTGACCCAAAAAAGATTAAGGCTATTTTGGAGTGGAAACAACCGAAGAGCATCACTGAGGTTTTGAGTTTCTTATGATTGGCTGGATATTATTGTAGATTCGTTGAGGGGTTCTCCATCGTAGTTACTCCCTTAACAAATCTACTTCAAAAGAATGTGGTCTTTTAATGGATTGATGAACGTCAAAAAAAATTTGAGAAGCTTAAAGCAGTTTTGATTGAGGCACCAGTGTTGATTCAACCAGAGTCCAGGAAGGAGTATGTGGTCTAGGGGGATGCATCGTATATGAGACTTAGTGATGTGCTGATGAAAAAGGGCAATGTGGTAGCTTATGCTTCGAGACAGTTGAAGCCACATGAGTGTAATTACTCGACCCATGATTTTGGAGTTCCAGTGTTGATTCAACCAGAGTCTGGGAAGGAGTATGTGGTCTAGGGGGATGCATCGTATATGAGACTTAGTTATGTGCTGATGAAAAAGGGCAATGTGGTAGCTTATGCTTCGAGACAGTTGAAGCCACATGAGTGTAATTACTTGACCCATGATTTTGGAGTTAGTTGTAGTAGTCTTTACATTCAAGATTTGGTGGCATCGGGCATGTGGCCCAATTCAGTGAGTTACACGAGCACGGACACGAGCTGGGACACGACCGTGTGTCCTTAATTCGAATGCCCACACGGCCTGAGATAAAGGCTTATCTCTTGGCCGTGTGACCCCTGCAGTGTAGATAATTTTCACTATATTCTGAACAATTCTCTAAGTTTCTGATTTAGTCCCGACTTGTTTCTAATGTTTTTTTAAGGCCTCAAGGGATCGTACAAGGGACGATATGTATGATTTGGATTGGTTTTAACATGATTATTCATATGATTTGTATTCATTTGAAATTATGTTTGCTTGATTTGAAAACTTCGGTAATGGTCCGTAACCTTATTCCGGTCACGGATATAGGTTAGGGGTGTTACACACCATCTTCTTCCCTCCCACTCAACTCCTCTTTCAAAAAATTTTCAAACACCAAATTAAAGTTTTTCTCTAGAAATTAGTTCATCCTTTTTTATTTTTAGGCTCTCCAAACACAAAAGTCTTTTTCAAATTTAAAGAATATTCATGTTTTCATCCTAAACTCCTTAAACGATCTCTATACATTTTAGCTCGAATTAGCTCCATAGCTCACCGATTTTGTCAAATCAAGGTGAGATTCTGACTTTTTATGATTACACTAAGTGAGTTGTTATTTCAATTCAAGTTTTAAATGATTTAACCAAGATTTTAATAGATCACTTGATTTTAAGTTAATTTTTAGATTGAAAATGGTGGATCTCGTATTACTAAGCTAAGCTTCTATTTTAAAATAATTTCTAACTCATTTTGATCTAAATAAAAGGTATTTGATCTTAATTTAACAAATCAAATGTTTTACCCTTTTTAATGATTACATAAGCTTGAGTTTTTCAAAAAAAAAATAGATTCGTGTAATTAGACAAAATTAAAGGTTTAGATCTATAATTAGATGATATTTAGGATGAATGAAATGAAATTAAGGCTAACAAACGAGATTTGAGGCGTTAAACACCTATTTCGGCAAAACTAGCTCAGTTTTTGGTATAGAGGATAAGAGGTTTTGATCTATGATTTTAGAATGATTTAATTGTGTTTTCTACTACCTGTAATGCCTTTTTGTTGTGTTTGATGTGTATGTAAAGTGTCAACTCATTTGGGATCCTCCACAAGCAAAGACAAAGGCAAAAATAAACTTACTTGAGTTTTGCCATTAAAGCAAGTTGCTCAGGTGAGTGATCTAATGTGTTATAATTAATGCACAAAATAGTGAGTTAAAGGGGGATTATGTGATCAAATAATCTAATCTATTTCTTAGATTTAAGTGTTCTTACTTGATCTTTGATTAATTCATAAACACGCTTACATGTCTTGTGATGTGCTTAAGTGTGTGATGTGATTATATGTGTTGATTATATGTCTAAATATGATTTGAAGACAGATGGTTTTATGCACATACCTCTGATATGAAGTGTATTTGGCTCGTATTTGGCTCAACAAGTAAAGTGTTAGCACTTGTAGTGCATCATGTGGACATGTGATAAATGCTTGTTCATGATAATAAAGATAAGTATGCATAAACCAAAAAATAAATGTGTGAAATGGATGCATAGTGAACCTTCGAAAACATTGGATATAGATGGCATGCCATAGGACTTCAGTACTCATTTATATGTTTTGATGTTGGGACATGTTTGGAGGGATAAGGGACTGTAGAGCATTGCTCCATTCATTGGGATATGTTGGTGTGTTGGAGAGTGTTAGCTTATGCTACACTTACTTGTGACACGTAGGCTCTTTTGAGTCGAGGTGTGATGGAGATCTAAGTATCCAATGAGAGCCATTGATATGCATTTGCATCTTCAAAAGTTGCCAATGCATCAATATGATATTATAATTTATGATGCTATATGATAAAGGTGTCCAATATGCTTGTTTTTAACTCTTGTGTTGTGATTTGTTGTAGTATCTTGAACACTCACTGAGCTTGGTTAAGCTCACACTCTTTTGTGTCTATTTTTCAAAGAAATAGCTTGTGTGGGGTGGTGAAGTGGGTAAGCTTGTGATCCTAAGGCAAAAACATCTTGGTTATGCATGTAAGATGGTTTTTAGTTAATAAAGGATGGCAATATGGGCTTAAATTGAGGGAGTATACTTCACTTTTATTTGGGTTTGTAAATGGACTTTCCATAGATTGTTTAAGGACTTTTATAATAGTTTTGTGGATGTTTATATTGCTTGGATGATTGCATAAAGTATGTTCGATGAATACTTAGACTTTTTTTTGAATAGCATGCATGTGCATTAATGATTTGTAGTTAAAATGGCTTAAATGATATGTTGAAGGCTTGGACAGATGCAAAATGACCAAGTGGCAAGGTATGTACCTATAATGCACTCTAAATTTCCTTATATGCAAATTTGGTATGTTGAGTAATTCGATTGAAACTTTACGAAAGTATGTTAGTATATGTGATTGATTTGGAAGCCAAAGCATGTTAATGTATGATCTTGTGTGTTTGAGCATGAATTATGTGTTTTATATATGCTATATGACATGTTTGAATAGAGAAAATGACATGAAATCTCGAATCGGCATGAGTAACTAAATGTCAAAGTGTCTTATGCAAATGTTGCAATTTTTTTGCAATACTGCACCTTGTCGTCGTGACAAGCCCTTAATGACATTGCAACGAGCCTCCAATGTCGAGACTTCATATATCGCATGCTTCAAACGAGGGCACATCTTCAGGAAATGTCGTGACATGGTTTTTCGCGTCATCTCGACATGGCAGATAAGTGAACTGGGCATATTTTGAAACCTTTACAAATAAGTCATGATTTTTATACAATAAAATTGGAGGCCTTAAACACCATGAAATGGTTTTATATGCTTAATTTTATTATGCTAACTTCAATTTCTTAAAACAAGGTCTTTCTGGAAATTTTGTAAAGTTTGCGCTTTAGTCCTTAAACTTCATTTTGAAATTGCATGAGTTTTAAATGTCGTTTTGAGCTGAATTTTTCACAAATGATTTAAAATGAAATTCCCAAGACACTTGTTAGATTAATTTTATGAATTACAATTTTTTCGCTTGCATTGTGCTGAATGACAATTTTACCCCTACACATGTTTTATGGTAATGTGTTAGACGAAGCATGTTTTAGGCTTTGTATGTTTAAAATTACTTGTTAAAGCATGTTTTTGGTTGGTGTGATGGTTGGTTTGTGGTGTGATTGGTGATTGCTAAGAAGAGTCACGTAAGTGGCTACTATGACATTCCAAATTTAGGTCGGTCAATCCCAGCTGGGTTTCGGGGCGACGCAAGTCTGATCCTCCGTAACGGCATTGAGGGTCTCTTTCAGTGCACCTCAATTGGAGCTAATAGTCTCTATCACAAAGTCCCTAAGCTGCTTTCTCATCTAGTTTAACTTATCGATGTGTCCCTCAATTCCCTCGAGTGTTTCCTTCATACCACCTATGGATTTTTTTATATTTGTCATCCAACCTTCCAAATCCGACACAATATCCCTCGATCTCCTCTTTTTCTGGACCTCCCACTGATCTCCATCAGGACATTTTGTTCGTCTCCTCCTTTCGTCATCTCAATTGACGCCTTCGAACACAAGCTCTTATACCAACTGTCACAGGACTAGAACTTTTGTCTAGCAAGTTACGTGGCCTTATTCTATTTTCTAGGTTCAAATATGCCTAAGTTGGCCTTACTCTTGAAAACTAAGAATTCTTGTAGGATTTCTCTAAGGCACTAAAGCAAAGCGAAAGCAAACTCTGAAAAGGAAAAAGCTACAAATTGACAAAGAAAACCACAAAAAGAGAGTGCACACCAAGTGTTTAAGTAAATGCTCTCAAAAGTATTATGTTACTTTGAAGGTTTACAACTGAGTAAATACAAATGAGGGGAAAGACCTCTATTTATAGTTAACTCCCCCAAAACCAACAGTACAGATTGAGTTATATCGACGGTCGAGATTTGTGCCTATTTCTAAGATTTAAACTCTATCATCTTTATCCCTTAACATTTACATTAATTACCTTGGTAACTCTAATTTTACTAGAGTGCTTCATTGGATCACCAAGGCTTCTCCATGAGTTCCAAAAATCGAGACAATTCTTGTGGCTCAAATTAGGGGTGTTCAAATGGTTAACCGAACTGAATTAGTATCAATCGAATTAACCGAACTTTTAATTCTTTAATCGTTAACCGAACCAAAATTTTTTTAAAAGAATTAACCGAACCAAAATATTTCAGTTAATTGGGTTGGTTAACCTAATTAACCGAATTTTATAATTTATATTTTATTTTTTTGTTAAAACAAGTATAAAACATATAAATAAATAAATTGATAATTCACTTGACTGAATTAACCAGTTTAACCAAATTAGTAATAGCCTAATACATATATATAATATTATTTATTATGTTCAGTTAATTCGGTTAATTACTTGATTTTGAACCAAATTAATCGTTAATCAAAATTCCAAAACACTTTTAACTGACCTCCGACCGAACTAGATCGGTTAACCGATCGATTAACCAAATTAGATCGGTTAGGTCTATTAATTCGGTTTTAACCGAAATTTGAACACCCCTAAATCAAATGAGCCCCATTTCATAAGTTAACTTCTATAAGACGTTTTATGTTCAATGATCACAAACTTTAATCCGCAACCCGTGACATATTCACATGCAACAGAACCAAATAGGTGAACATTTCTTCAAAGAGTGTAACTTTTGCCACTACAATTTCAATTTGGTTTGGATGCCATTTGTCCCTCCCAATGGATGCATTACATTACGCGACACACCATCAAAATTTGCAGCATTGGCTAGATACAATTGATATTAAAAGAGACCAAGGGCATGGATTCTTCTCTTCGGTTGCTGGCCGAAGAAAACAACCCACACCACTTTCATTTTCTTTATGGGTTTAGGGTTTAGGGTTTAATAGTTTTCCCTTCTCTTAACTGATTAGTTTTCCCTCATCTTTTCTTTATTGGTTAAATAGAAGTAATATTTTATAATTTCATTTCTCTAACTTTTTCTTTTCTATCAAAAACACCTAAAATTTATTTTCTTTTCATTTTCAACCACCTTCGCACCCTATCAACCATAATAATTTGTACTGAAACACAAGCAGCATATACACCCATGTTATATAGCCATGCTTTATTCAAAATAACAAAAAAAACTACAAACAGAATGCAAGACATTGAGGCCTTGTTTGGTTCACATGAATGGCTTAGTTATTCCTCCCTTATTCAATGAAGTAAAACTATTCAAGGGTTCGGTTGGCTGTAAAACCTATTTCATTGAATAGCCATTACAGCCTGATTTCTCAAAACCACTGAATAACAATTCAATGCCATCTCTAATGAATGGCTATTCAACGCTTCCAGTAATATACAAAATTATTTTTCTTTCCTTTTATACCCATCTTACATCATCTTCAAACTCCCAACTCCCATCTGAGATTTTTCCAATAAATCTCAAAGATTATCGTGTGAGAATGAATTTTTTTTGTTTTATTTAAACTTTCTCTTCTTACTTTCTCTTTACCCTCACCATTCTCCCAATATACCTGTGTAGAACGTTTGGAGTGAGCAAGAAGAGGGGTTTGAAAGAACAACAACAGCCACCATGGCGAAGAAGATCAGTGTAAAAAAGAAAGCCTTGATTCCAGGTTAAATCAAATCCTCAAGAATGTAAGGGTACCTCTTTCTAATCGTTCCAATTTCCCAGTATTTTTCTTCCTCTATTTTCTTTCTGGTTTCTCAATGTTGATTTTGGATTGTTCTTTTTCATTAGATTTAGAGAAATACCTTCTGATCTTTCGAATTTCAATTTTGATTCTGAATTCTCAAGGAAGAATTTTTCCTCTTTAGGGGGAATCATAGGCATCACAGGAGTTGTGTTTTATGTGGCCTTTTTGCAATGTTTTGCTGGCACTGAAGTTCAACAGTTGATACTCATTTCTTCTTGTTTTCCTAATTTAATCTTAATCTGTATTTTTTCTTATTTCCCCTATAGGGCATTCACTATATCAGGAAAGCTAAAGCTGGAAGATGCTATTCGGGCTACGTTTTCTTCTCTACCTGATGAAGTTGTGGATACTATTGGTGTTATAGCTCTACCATTTGAAGATTCTGTTTCAGAAAGGAGAAGGAAGCTGGAGTACCTTGAGATGCAGAAAGAACTGATCAAGGTTGAAAAAGTAATGTTTTATATTATTTTTCATATGAATAGTCTCCTTTATTGTAAGTTGTTTATTATTTTTTGCCTCCTATGGGGCTCAGTTGACCTTGCTTGTTGTGAAAGAGTTCAATATAATCTTAGCTTAAAATAGAGGCATTTAGTCTTGAAGTTTTCTGCATAGCTTAAAAAAAGGCCCAAAAGCAATATTCCTGGTCTTATGCAGTTCTTTGAATTTCATTGGTTGTTTTAAATTGGTACCTTTGTAGGAGGAGAAAGAGAAAGAAGAAGAAGAAGAGCTAGCAAGGATAAAGGAAACTAAGGCTAGAAAAAAGGATATGGCATTGAAAGAGATGACTGCCCCAACAGCTAGAGAAGCACAAGAATAGGCTATAACAAGAGCGCTAGAAAAAAGAGATCAGCTTTGTGAAATCAGTTGTGCATTGGTTGTTTTAGCTTCAGCGTCTGTAAGGACTCTATTTGAAGATTTTTGTCTGTGACTGTTATCTGTTGATTCTGTTATTTTATTGTTATCTTCATAGCATTGCCACTTGCAATGTGGATTTGACTTTAGTTTGTTCCTAATATGCAGTCTGTGAGTAGAGAGCGAGAAGAGTTCCTTAGTCTTGTAAATAAGGAGGTATGTTATAAACTTTGATATTTTTTTATTTGGTTATTGTAAAGAACTGCAAGGGAATGAGGTCAATGCATTATTTTTAAATAGTTTTCTTCAAAAGTCAAATTAAGCTAGTGTAATAGATAAAACATAGTATTTGTGCAATGTCATTCTTTCATTCTTTTGGACTAGATGTTTTAAGCATTGACTTTTCAGTTGTGACTTTGCTAGGTTAGTAGAAAATTTATTTAGTCTTTATTTGGAACTTTTAACTTGGAAAAATCATTAAAGAAACGATAAATTTTCTAGTTCTATTTGTATCCCTTTATTTTCTGCTGATGTTGGATTTTGCCAATTTTGCAGATAGAACTTTATAATAGCATGTAGACAAAAAGGGTACAGATGGTGAAAAAGATGCCATTAAGGCATATAGAGTTGTAAAAGAGGAAACTGACCATTCTGGTGAAGTGTCTGATAGTGATGAGGTTTTTTCAGTGCTTATTGAAAAAGCAAGAAATGGTAAATTTTCTTCAGTGCTTATTTGAACCAAGTTTTTTCTGATAGTTTATCTTTTCTTATCAGATGTGATTCAAAGAAAAGTATTTACCATTCTTGTCACTCCTTAGGTTGATGCTATGCTCCAAAATCTTGAAAAGGAAATAGATGATGTAAATGCCAAAATTGGTGATCATTGGCGAGTACTTGACAGGTGAAACTTTGTTTTTGGATTGTTTCCTTTTCTCGTGTCTTGGCTATGTCCTTTACTGCTGTGCTAACAGTGTGATGTTTTGTTATTATGATGTTATGTTCTGTTATCAAATGGGATTAATGGAATTTTGGTATTGTTATTCACATCAATCATCACAAGAGCACAATTTACTGGCATATTAATTACTGCAAGGCTATTTAGTCAGATTTATTAAAAATGCTCTATGCCTGCTGGGATCACGACAGGAAAGTCCCTCCTGAGGAGGTGGCTGTTGCTGCTCAATACTTAAAGGATACGCTAGGAAAGGAGGGTGTGCAAGTTGATAATCTGTTGATGAGGAACAAGTGTTTTAATTTAACTATATAAAAATATAAATGATATGTTTATAAAGATGATAATCTGTTGATTCAGTCATGGTTGTAGATGGATCTTTACATAAACTTGATTTTTATTATATAAAAGATAAAAGAAATTTATTAAAGGAAGAAAAGAGTGCAAGGAAAAATAAATTGATAATGGAGCATTTAGCACATTAAATTTGTGTTTAAAATAATAAAGTAGTTATATATTATTTTTATAATATTATATATTACGATTTTTATTAATTCATATTAAGAATGTTATTAAATTATATATTATTTTATTAAATTATATTTAATAATAATTATGTTAAATTATGATTAAATCATTTATTATTCTTTTATTAAATTATATTTAATAATAATCTTATTAAAATTTAAAAACAATAATCATCTATCTAAAAAATTTCTACTAAAGGTATTTTGGTCATTTAAGTCATTTTCCTTATGCTATTACAACATCTATTTCATCCAACCAAACACAAGAATACTATTACAACTTTATTTCATTTCATTCAACCAAACAACTGAATTACTAATTACAACTCTATTCTATTACAGCTCTATTCCATTCTCCCCAACCAAACGTGCCTTGACAGGCTTAAGATTTCAAGGGCACATTACAGTACTTAAATTGTTTCCAGAGTCCAATATACAAAAAGAAAAAGAAATTAATGTAAGGCAAAAAATATAAGGATCCAGAGAAAAATAGTTCAACATTATACAGATCTCCCCATATTTGCAACAATGTAAAACAATAAAAAAATATATACAAACAAGAATCGCTTAGAAAGCCTATGGACCAGCACAAGTATAATACAATCAAATCATATCCACCCCCAAGAACCTTATAAACCTATTTCCCCTGTCATTCCCCTTGCTGCACCACTGCTTCTAACATAACTCACAATGTATAAACAAGAGTAGATATAACACTATAAGGAATTTTTCGGTCCAAGGCATCGTATTCTTATTTGCAAAGACAAAACAGACTGACTTCTCCGTAGATTTAATTTTAATCCACCGAGACATTGGCTTATATTTTTGGCACCAAGAAACTATCACCAACTGCAAAAGAACTAAAATGCAACCTTTGCCAGTAGAATTCTATGCAAAAGGATTTCCTCCGATGGAAGCAATGGGCCCTTGGGTTGAGACATTCCTGCCAAAGTAGGAAACCCTTTTTAACTTCCATAAGCATAATATAATCAAACATGTTTACTTGAGAAAATTGTAATTAGCATTAATGTCATGCAACATATTTCTTCTCTAGCAGGCTAACTTAAGATTAAAAAATTCCAGGCAGATTCTTGATTACCTCTTTTCAATAAATATGAGGTTGCTGATATGGTCTTTTATCGACACAGAAGTAAAACATCATTCCACAAGCAAAGATTAAGAACTTTAAACTTTAAAACAACAAGCCAAAACATCATAATTCTTTGAAAAGGGAGAATATATAATATATAATGAAGTACATTGGGGAAACACAATAATGAATTATAAAATTGATTATAACATAATAAAATAACTTACGATAATTGAGAACTTGGTGCTTGACCAGACATGAATACTGCTAAGCCACCTGTAGAAATAAACAAAAAAAATAAAAAATCAAGAATCTACTTTAGGAAAACCTCATGGTCTGTTTCCAGGAGGCTTTTCCAAAGATCAGTTGGCTCTGTTTTTCCTTTTTCTTTTCCTTAGCGCATATCCAATAAGATCAGTTAGCCAACGTGAACTTAATAACTACTGCTAACTAATGGAAAAAACAACGACTACCTTGTGTTCCTGGGATATATGGGGTCACTGGATTCTGAGGAAACCATGGTTGCGACACACCACCGAGAAAGGTAGATGACAACTGAGCATTAGGAAGTGCAGTTTGCAATGAACTCATATCCAAAAACTGAAATATGCCATAAAACAGGAAGAACTTTGTTAGAATAATTTAAATATTGTCTGCCCTTCCCACAAGTAATATTCTCCAAATTAATGGAAAGCATGGACTAGAAAAAGTAAAGGTAAAACAGTATTGATCTCCTCCATCACAAGAAGGTGATTGCAAGCACACTAAAGATTGGCATTTTCATCTACTAAAAACATTATTCATGTCCACTAGAATCCAGAAACTTACAAAACAGGTAGGTGAAATAACTAAAACAACAGCCAGTTTGTTGAGAAAATGCTACAGATGCTCAGAAATGATTAAATTGAAGGAACAGCCTAACGAGATAATTGATATGAAATTTTCAATTGTCACCCTTTAGTTACAACATGGAAACTTAATTCACATTTGGGTTTAAATCTCACACATATTTAGATAATACTAATATTTAGGCAAACCATGAGAAGCAACATTAAAGCAAATTCGTCAAAACAACTATGTTGATGTACATCTTTTCTTTTAACCATGAGAGAAAACACAAGGAACGTGTCCATTCTCCTCTCTGTCTCTAATAATCCTTAAAAGGGAGGCACATAGATAGTGTAACCTCCCCTCTCTACAAAACTTAAACCTTAGGCCTCAAAAAAGGGCAAGTTCTCAGCAAGACCAACCAAAATACAAAGTGAACATAAGCATGCTAATAATACAGATCAAATTACAGGAAATATTCCCTTTAAAAGAAATTGTAAGGAAACTGTACAATCCCAGTCAATAGAACAGGGCATTAGTAAGGATAAAACAGAGAAACATTTTAACCTCATGTGAACATCAATCAATTCTACTGAAACAAATACATATAAAGATATTCAAGGATCAACATGCATGATATACCATATCACTTCGTTCCAGTTCAGAATCATAAGGAAGATCAAATGGGTTGGTTGATTTGAGACCAGCAGCATGCAATTGGTTCTCTCCCTGAAAAATTCAGGATGTTAAAAACCTAAAGAGATTAAAGAAGCAAAAGAATGATAAGAACTATTAAGTCAAAAGAACAAACCAAAGGTGGATTCACCATTGGCACATATGGTGGTGCTATGCCATCCCCATATATAGCTGTTGGGAAGCCATCATTATCAAGGCTCTGCAGGAGCAGATATTTTAAACATAAATTGAAGAACAGAAAAAATTTGGCATCATTATAAATAGAAGTAGCAAACCTCTGAAACTCCTACGCCCAAATGTAGATCAGTGGTGGCTGAATGATTGTATGCTACTAGTGGTTCCTGAGAAAGTGATTCAGAAGAACCATTAAAAGCATTCCATGACTGCTAAAGAAAATGGATCACTTAACCATACATTTGACTGGAGAAATATAGGACAAGTTGTGTAGGACAGCATAATTTGTTTCTTGTTCTTCACAAGACTGCAATGAGCTTACCTGAGTGCAGTTTGCAGCGGTGGAGGATCGACCATCATGCAACCCCTCTTGCCATTGACTACACTTTACTGAAGAAGAAAGAGAACTAGAATTTTCAAATCGCGGACACTGCATGGTTGTGTTTAGTGATTGCAATTGGTCAAACTTCATGGACAAATCTCCATGACTGGGCATTACAGCAGGTGAAAGATTTTTGGTTACTGGACCAGAAGCTGCATGCTGAGGAATATAAAACATTGCCCATTCTTCAGTTTTAGGTACAGGTGACTCTGGCAATTTTCTGCCAAAACTAGTAGCTGGGGGCTGCTCAGAAATCCCAGCAAATAGGTCTACAGATGGAATAGATGGTGAAGGTTGATATGAATTCCCATGTTGCATCAAAGAAGCCGCAGGATGAAATACATTCTCGGATGAAACTGGTGAGGTTGCAGGTAACTGAAACAAATATATAGGTGGAGAGGCAGAAGTGTTGCATGCATTAAAGAGATCCGGGCCACCATAATTCACAGGAACAGATGATTGGGAAAAACTAGATGCTTTATTATGAGGGGAACCAACATTTTGTTCTGGCTCAGAGACAACATCCAGTCCAATGTCTGAGTTACATGACTTGACAGACATGGAATTTTTATCAATTGAGCCAAAACTTCCCAAGGATTTGGTTCTCTACATAAAGCAAAAATTCTGGTGTCAGTTACAAATGAGATGATAAACAGAACACAATTAAGATTCTAAAGAAAACAAAGAGAAAGGTGCATTTGCTTGACTAATTTGCATCTCACACATTTAGTATCACTATGATCATTCCAACTTGTATCAACATACGTTCACTAAAGGAACACATTAAACACCTTAGCTAGATTCCATTCCAACCGTCATAAAGTTAGCAGAGCAACATTAGCACTCATTAGAAAGCCAATAGGATCTCCCAAATGTGCAGATATTTATAGGTCTTTGGGAATTCACTGAGTATGCACATGAAGCAACTGATACCAAAACCATAATATACATGCCTGCACTTTGAATAAATAGATCAAAAGAACAGTAAGTTCTGCTGGAATACTTTTGAAAATGGTATAGGCTACAGGATTTATCATGTAGATTTGATCTTTCTTCTTGATGTTAATAAGAATGCAAAGTAGCCCAGATAGTGTTTATGGTAACAAAGCTCCTCAAGAATTGTATATTTCCAGACGTTGAAAATGACTTGAAAAGAATCAGAAGTCTGAGATATCTGACCTGTGGGTGCGAAATCCCTGCAGCATCTTTCTTAGAATTTGGGTCCACAAACAAATTACTTGTTTGATGTCGTGCATCTTCACTTAAGATATCTGTTTGAGGTTGAGAATTTGGGCTGCCAAATACAACTTCCTTCTGAAAGTTTGGTGACCCTGTACCAGATTTGAAAGTATCACCTCCACTGGATACAGAGTAGTCTGACACTCTAGGAGCAGAAGCCTCATTTGCAAACCTGTCCTCGAAAATGTGACCACTTGAGCGGCCAGGACTATATACAAAACTAGAAGCTTTCCTCACATAGAAGCCTCTATCTGAACCAGGCTTCCTAGAAAGCATGGCAGCAACTTGTTTTCCATAACGCCGATCTTCATATTGATAGTCATAAGGTGGACTTTCAGAATAAGAATGATAAGAACTGGGCGCCTTCTCTTATCTTCCTGATTTCCAAGGCTCTGCCAAATTCATTTAAGACGACTATATTTTAAACTACTGTTCTGGGATTTTGTGAATTGAACTCAAATAAAACTGTGAAACAAACATAGAACACCCATATCTAAAAATTGGCCAGTCTGTTTGTTTAGAAAGCACCAATATGAGCGGTGGCTCTTAAACAAAAATCGTATTCCAATTTTCTCTAAGAAAAACAGATAAAGCAAAAGTTCAACTTCGGACTACACCATCCACAACTAAAACCATATTCTCTTCATTTTTTTAATTATGAAACAGGGTTTTAGGAAACATAGCCGTGCAGCACAAACTTTTAACAAAAACTTTTAATTTGAAAACTCACAACCACTAGATGATATACTAGCTAGGAAGAAATACCTGCATGTCTCTAGGAGGCTTGTCAGATGTATATTTTCTGTCCACATAGACATTCTTTATGAACTCTCTGATTTTATTAGGATTGCTGCAGTAGGAAAAAAGTTATTAGAAAACCCAAAGTCCTTAATATCATGCTAGGATGAAAGTGATATACAATATGTTCTGCACCTGCTGTCTGGTAATCTTTGCTTCTGCATATCCCAATCTTTGAGATATATATCTCTTGCACGCTGAAAATTGTAAAATGAAGAACATCTTATAACCATCACAGTAAGCATCCCACTTTTCCATGGATAACAACAAATGAAACACTAGTTCAAACCTGATTACCGCCATTCTGAAGAGCTTCAACTTCTTGTGAAATGAACTTTGACATTGATACAGACTTTACACGATGAGTAAACTCACGACTGCAATACAATTTAACATAAACACAAATTACCACAAAGATGGGGCAAAAAAGGATAAAGATTCGAAAGACTTGATTCTGATTCATGTAATCCAACAGAATCATGCTAAGTAAAGACAAAGAAGCAACCATCAACCAAATTCGAACAAATGATGAGATAAATCTTTAAGTTAAGGAGCTTAACATCATAAAAATGAGAAACAACAAAAGTTACAACAACGTTTAAATTGCAAAAATCATAATGTATTGATGTATACAACTGATAAAGTTACATACTACCAAATATGTAAAGCTTCACAAAAGTGACTATTATTTATATGGGAAAATTGTGGATGCTTGAGAAACTAAAAGAAAATACTCACTGGATCCCACTGCAAGCCATGCAAACGAAAGTCCAAAAGTTTGTGCAAACATACTGAGGACCCTGAAATGATAGAACCAAAAATTAATATAAAATAAATGGAGGACATTAAAATGGAAAAAAAAAAGTTCAACACTGGAAGCTCGAATAAAGTTAATTTAATCCATTCAAGTAATGCTGAAGAACCGGGTTAGCCTGATTTGAGCAGGAAAAAAATGGTAAAAACTTGGAAGTTGAAATCTGTTAGTCCAAGTTAATTATAAAATGACACGAAAAAGCAAATTTCAACACCCTTTTTAAAACATCTTATTTACCATCTTGAAATTCATTACTAATAGTTGCATTGTATTCATGAAATTCGAGAAACTCATTTTAATAAACATTTTCTATAACCTCAAATCCACCTTCGTTTTTTTCTTTTTTTCCCTTTTTTTTTTTTACTTTCCTAGACTCCAAACAGAACTTGACTATCACAACAATCAGCTAAAGTCATTTCTTACAAAATTAAAACCCCCAAAAAGAACACATTTCTAAAACCATTTACATAACCAGAAATCTCTATCCATCCTGCTTAACCCATCAACTAAAAACTAAATCTTCCAAGAGACTTTAAGTAACAAAAAAGAACAAATTTCAGAACCCATCTCTTTTTTTCATTTTCCCACGCTTTGCCAGCATCCCTAGCACACCTTAACTATGAAAACCTCCTCCCGACCTGACCTCATAAAATAAAATTTAAAAGAAAAGCTTGAAAATATTTACCACGCTGTTACAGTTAATGCAACGACGATTAGGAGGCAGCTTCATGAGACCTCTTATTATCTTTTCGTTTCTTTCTTCTTCTTTTCTACTTCCCATTTCTCAATATAAGAAAATAATGATCTTCCAAAATTAACAAAAACCTCAAACAAACCCTAAAAAGCTTCAAAAAACCAATAATAAAAACCCAGCATGAATATTTTTTTGGTCGAAACCAAGGTAACCATCACCGATATCACCGGTAACAGTGATTATTCCCCTTGCTCTTCTAAGAGATATACGGCTGAACATAAAATATGCACCATCCCGGATACTTTATTTTGCAGCATGCATCGAGGGAAACTGGAAATTTTAGAGGTTTGGTTTTTGGGGGAATTTTTATTGTTTTTCCGAAAGAAAAAGGAAATGTTGATTGTTTTATACTCAGCTGTCTGTGATTGGGACAAGAACGCTCGGTGCCTTTCATTTTTTTTTTATTAAAAATATTATTAAAAATATGAAATTTAAAATTTAAATAATTTTATAACGCATATTGGATGGAATGGATATATTGCTCCTTCCACCAGATAAAGGTGGAAGAAGAAATTTTATATTGGAAATATATTTCAAAAAATTTAGTCAGAGGATGTGGTGAAGATTTATTTATGTATTTAAATATAATTTTGAATAACTTTTTTAATATAGTTATTATCAATCAATTAAGCAACGGTCGATAAGATCTGCTTAACAAACAATCATCCAACGGCCGAAATCAAACCTCAGCTTTTCTCTTTTATCTGTCTGTCACCCACCTCATTCTCTCCTCTCCCTACACCTCCCTCTCTCCTTGTACTCACTCTTCGCATTCTGAAGATAGTTTCTTCTCCCATGGCTACTCTCATTAAGACGCTGCCGTTTAAGTCCCCTCCTCCTCTAACTCCACCTGCTACAACCTTTTCCTTAAACTCTTCGAAGCCCTTCCATGTCTGCTTGAAACAAAGACTTCCTCCTTCAAGCCGTCCCCTCCGCTTCAGCTTCACTCCCTCTCTTCGCTTCCTCAACTTGGTTCCTTTTGCTTCCACTGGAGGTGAAACTGACACTATTCATACCCAACAACAAGTTCAAGAACCCCAAATTGAGGTAACTTACAATGGCTCCCATTTTTTTCTGGGTGTGAATTTCTTGGCCTAGTTTATACGTTTATGTTATATTTCTTGAAAAATTGATAATATCATGTATGGGTGTTGGAACTTAACGTTGAAGCTTGCTAGAAATGAGAAAAAAGATGGTAACTTGCTAATGTATAGAATTTAGCTGTATCGAGGAATTTTCTTATCGAAAATCTTCTGTTCTTTGTAGCTTTATCGATTGGATATGCTTCACCGACTATAGACGGCTACTTTTCCCACATTTAGTAGTTATCATGGGCATTGTTAAGTTGTCCTACGTTTATTGTCCCACACCATGTTCAAATAAATATAAGACATAGTTTATCGAATGTTGGGGCAATCAACTTTTTTTTTCTTTTTGTGGCTACTCGACACGGTATTGGATAATGTCGTTCACTTTAGCATTTCCCAATTACCATTTACTAAATAGTTTAATGCACGGAAGCTTTTTGATATTTCGTGGCTATCATAGCTTTTCTATGATTAGGAGTTTTTAGAGGGATTTTTAATGGAATCCAATCAAATTATTTTAAAATTCACATGAAGGAGCAAATGAGCAATTTGTGTGGATTGAAAAGAATCAGTGAAATCTAGCAATGAACTAGGAGATCGTTCTCTTTTAGGCCATGGGGATGAGGTCAAGCTGAAACTGATGAAGATTTGGTTGAAGGGAATCAGGACTTGAGTTTTAAGTGCATTTGTCTTTGTAACAATTATTGTGTAGTTTCTAGGCTTCTAGGCATGTTATATCCTTAATTTACAGTGGCCAACTTTATACTTGGTTCAATGCTATTCATCCTGAAAGTGAAACATGGTGTGATAGAAATTTATAGCCAAATTTGGTGGTTGGCTCCTTTCTAGAGATGAATGTAACCTATCTTCAGTTGTTTGTGCCATAATGTCACAACTGAACTTTGATATATTAATTAGCTATTCCTATATTGCCTATGCATATCTTTAGAAAAGACTTATGACTTTGAATGCTTTGATGATAAGCTGTTTATTCTGTCCCCCTTGTATCCTTTTTACTTTGCTGTTACAATATCTTTATTTCCTGAGCCTATAGGTTGCTATGTTAGGAAGCGTTAATTAATCTTCTATCCTTCGGGTTTTCTTTCTTTTCCTGGACTCTGTATTTACTTGTCTGGTAGAGAGTCTAAATACTTTTACTTTGTCTCATAAAGCTTTAGTCTTTAACTTCTTTTCTTCCACACAAACAGCATGTAATTAAGGTGAAGTCAGTTGGAATACTTTTCACTAAATGAGAACCAACGCCACCCCTTTGTAACTTTTTGCCGTTGTAGGTGATCCATTGGAAGATACAGTAAAAGTGGGATGTAAATGCTAAAACCTTATTAACAGAATATAATTTTCCATCTTCTTGTTTATCAATTACAACACGTCCTTTTATCATTGTGTAAGTTTGCAAATTGCAATTCTGCTGAAAAAAATTGTTGGCTTTAACCTCTTTTCTTTTATAACTGTAGCTGTATATTAAGCCAGTAAACAACTTTAAGATCGTATTATATGTATCACCTAGTATGTTTTAGGCTGCCAAAATGTTCAATATGCCAGATAAGTAGATGTGCAATCACAAGCTTCTGTAGAATCCTTGAATGATGGAAGAGTGTTACTCAAATAGACGACTACTATAACCTGTCATAGGAGGAGTTTTTGCTGTTACTCCTTTCTAGATATTTCTATTCCATGATCTCTTTTTAGCCTAACTCATTCTACCATATTGATCCTTGAATCGAGTGGCTTGCACCTTCTTTTCTACTCAACGATACATATATATTTCTGGTTTTTAAAGAGTTGAGTCCTTAACACTTTTATTATTCTTCTTTTCCTATTGTTGATGAAATTTTATTTCAGTGTTAAAACATCCAGCACATCCTAACTTGCTAGAAGGTTGATATCCCTACTTTTTCACAAATGCACCTTATTCTGACACGAAAGGAAAGCAATATCAGGTCGAGTATTTGATTTTAATATTTCCCGATCATTGTCATATAACATGATTCTCTAAGGTTGATTGATCGGGTTCTTTTAAGGTCGTGGGGTGCCTGGCACAAGGTTCAAAGATTGAGATATTTTTCCATCTTTTTCTATTCTTTTGCAATATTTTTCTTTACATAGATCTATTTTATTGTATTGTCACAGAAATATGTGGCTGCATTTTTCATCCTGATGGATATATATGTAACAGGACTCTTCAGATGTTGATGTTGCTGCTGAAGATGATACTGCTGCAGATGAGAGCAGTGATGTTGAAGAAACATCTTCTTCAGGCATTTCATCATTGCTCCAATCATACAAAGAAGCTTTGGCAAGTAATGATGAGTCAAAAGTTGCTGATATAGAAGCATTGTTAAAATCCATTGAAGATGAGAAAGTTGATCTTGAAAAGAAAATGGCTTCTTTGTCAGAAGAATTGTCAACAGAGAAGGATCGAGTTCTTAGGATTGGTGCGGACTTTGACAACTTTCGCAAGAGGACAGAGAGAGAGCGCCTTTCTTTGGTAGCAAATGCTCAAGGAGAGGTTTTGGAAAATTTGTTGCCTGTTTTGGATAATTTTGAGCGAGCTAAAGCCCAAATTAAGGTCAAGACAGAGGGAGAAGAGAAGATCAATAACAGCTATCAAAGCATATACAAGCAATTTATGGAGATTTTGGGTTCACTGGGCGTTGAACCTGTGGACACAGTGGGAAATCCTTTTGATCCAATGGTGAGTTAGTACTTATTACTCTTTGCTGTCTCACCTTTCATGGATTTGATAAATAAGCCTCATTGAAATTTTCGCTTACCTTGCTCTTGTTGTCGTTATCAATGAGTTGTGGAGGCAGTTCATGAACAAATTGCGCTTCAAAGGCTGAATATGAAATAATCATGGAAGAGAATACAATTAACATTTTCTAGTTAATTTTCAAATGATGGACAGTACATTTGAATATTAGATGACTGGTTTCATTTTGGTTTGTTATTTGGCATAATGATTATTGGCTTAATGCAGGCGAAGTACCGAGTTGGCTCGTTATTCAGTCAAGTACTTGATGAGCTTTCTCAAATATTTAGACGAGTTTGTTCAGGTTTTGTGAAGACCTGGATACGCTTTTAGTGCAAACCAAGTCTTGATTGATTCGAGCTGACTCGGTGAGTTTATGAGTACTGATATTTTGTTATGAATATTAGATTTTAGTCGAGGCATGAAACCTTACAAGTAACCTCCTTAGGTCATTTAATAATTTTCTTACAAGTTGCTTTTTGTCTCTGTTGTAAAGCTGCATGAAGCGATCATGCAGGAGGATTCCACTGAATTCGAAGAAGGTATCATTCTACAAGAATTTCAGAAGGGATTCAAGCTGGGAGACAGGCTGTTACGTCCGGCAATGGTTAAAGTATCGGCTGGTCCAGGGCCTTCAAAAACTGAACAAGGAGAGTCATCAGAGAGTGCAGATGTAGGTGAAAGCAAGGAGACCAGTGAAACTGCTGAAAGCAGTGAAACTACCAAAACCCACAGGGAAGCAGAGTCGTCTTGAAGACTAGATAGAGATCCTGGATTCAGTTTTGTATAAGCAACACACGTTTACCTGTATTATTAGGGCTCAAATTTTGTTTGTGATTGTTGTGATGATTGATGATATATTATTGTTACTTTTTCTTTCATTTCTGGAGAAATTTATATTGAGATGATGAAATAACATGCCTTTGGGACAATTTGTGCGTATCTTTTTTTTATACTTGCTTGCAAACTTGCCAATGGAGGAATTCCAAGTTTAAGGCAGTGAATTCATATGCACTGAGCCCACTTTTAGCAAATTTATTTATTTGTCAAAACTTGCTTGGTCAACAATTTGGAGAGTTTGCTTTTATCAGAGAAGAAGAAGGGAGTCAAAAGAGGAAGCGGTTGATAGAGAAGTTAGTCAAATTAGTAGATTGTCTTTGGGAAAGAAGGCCGTTTATATTTATGAAGTAAGAAATTTTGAGATACTCTAGAGTTAGATGATATTTGAATTTTTTTTAAATTTTAAAAATTTAAAATTGTAATATATAAATAGTGTTAATTTGTGAGTATAGTTGATCATGGGCCGGGTTCGGGCATGGCCCAGACAAAATTTTAGGCCCGTTTTTCTAGGCCCAAAATATGGGCTTAAAACTTTGTCCAGGCCTAGCCCGAAAGAAAATTGGTAAGTCCGAGCCCGGCCCGGCCCGACCGAAATTAAATATATTTGATTAAAAATAAAAAATATATATTTGATTAAAAATAATATATATATTTGATTAAAAATTAAAAATATATAATTCGAGCCAGGCCAAGCTGGGCCTGGGCCAAAAAATTTTTACCCGTGGCCCGACCCGTTTTCTAAACCAGTCTTTTTTTTGTCCAAACCCATATTTCGGGCTTATATTTTTACCCAAACCCTCCCATTTTTCGGGTGGGCCATCGGGCCGAACTGGGTAGCCCAACCTATGATCACCTCTATTTGTGAGATTTAGATTGTGTTTTTAATCAAACTAGTTTTATGATCTAAATAATCAACACAGCAATAATACATAATTAATATTGACAATATTTAATAAAATAACACAATTTATATAATTTAGAAATTTCTGAATCATTCTATATTAAAATAATTATATATAACACCCCTACAACCTGACCCAATCACTGAATTCGAATACATGATTTCACATTACCTTGCTAGAACAAATTAGTCTAACTTTGTTTATTTTCTTAATAATTAAATCAAATAATGTGACATGTAATTTAAATTCAATATATACCAATGAATGCACATTCACAAGATTAAGTGGACCCTCTCAAAGTGACTCGAGGTTATACTAGGTCTAACATGGAGTTGGGATACAAATCTTAACTCAAATAATCAAAATTGAATAGTGCGTCTTGAGACATTAAAGTCATCTCTCGAGATAGACCTTCCCTATTTTCAATCTCTAGCTTCGAAATTGGTTGTCTTGAGACATTAGGGTTCTTGCCTCGGGACAAGTCTCAAGACTTAGCTCCCTTGTTTCAAACATCTAGCTTTGATATTTCTTGTCTTAAGACAATGAACCTTATGTCTTGAGACCAGACAATCTATATCTTAAGACATTCCCAACATATCTCAAAAAAAAAAAAAAGTCTAAGATACATGTCTAAAAAAAAAAGTCTAAGATGCAAAGTTTAACTTATACAAAAGGGACACCAATTTATACCTGCATATGTTCATTATAATAAGTCATTGAGCTTTAATATTCTAACTACCATATCAACTTAAGAGAAAACATATAATTCATACAACCATTCATTTTCATCAAAATTAAACTTCTTAGTTCAACATTAGGACCTTTATAGGTTTATGACATATAAAACATAGCAAATGACCAAAATGACATTACAACTCATAACTGCATCTAGATACATGTCACCTACTATTCATGATCAAAGAAGTATGAACATTGATTGAGTTAAATTATAAAATTTTGGATACTTCCGAGTTACACGAACAAATCCTAAATTTAGTCAACACCTGCAAAAGGAACAAATACTTTCACACACTGACCATAGAAAGTCTAATATACAAATTAAACATATATTAACAAATCATTATGTCACATCACCTTCGGGGTATTCTGGCTTACAATTTTTTTTTATAATGTTTCCACATCATGTACATAGTATCTCATTTTTATTATATCATTTCATTATACATTTCTCAAATTACTAATGCATCATCATGTAGGGGTTAGACTTGTCCAGGCCCGACCCGACTCGAAGGCCCTCCTAAAAAGTGAGAAGGTTTGGGTAAAAATAGAGGCTCGAAAAATAAAGTTGGGCAAAAAATAAAGCCCATTTTGCCTCAGGTAAGGCTTTTTTGGCCCAAGCCCAGCCCGACCCGAATATGCAAAAAAATATCTGATTTTTTTACTATTTTCTTGCTGGTTTTTTTTACTGTTTTGTTGTTATTTTCTTGTTATTTCACTATTATGTTGTTACTATTTTATAGTTATTGTTTGAATATTGTATAACTCTTATTTTATAGTTAATTTTGCTACTATTTTAAAGGCATTTGCTTGTTAAGTTGCACATATCTTAGTGCTATTTAAGTATACATTTTTTAATTTATTTTCAATTTTTTGGGAAAATTTTATTTTAATATTTTTAATATTTTTGATGTTTTATATATATTTTAAAAAAATTATATAAAAAATAATATAAAAATTTTAATACGGGTGGGCTGGGTTTTAATATTTTTATATGAACCGAACTTGGGCAAAATTTTAGGCCCATTTTTTGGGTAGGACCTGTGCCTAACAAACGGGCCTAAAATTTTGGTTGGGCCTAGCCCAACCCTTGTACACCTCTAGTAAGGGTATACAAAATATCGATTAAACTAAACTAATCAAACCAAGTAAATCAAAAAAAATTTGTCAAATCGGTTTTTGATTAATTGGATTAAGTATGTTGATTTAAATGATTATTTAGGTTGAATTTATAGTGTATTGGTTTATATGAGTATAATTACAAAATTATTTACTAATGTTTGAAAAAAAAAATTATCACTGGTGAAGTGGAAAGGAAGCAGTGCTACAAACGCTCTACCAGAAAATCAACCCAACCCAATTAGAGTAACCCCAATTCCTTCTGAGCTTTTGTTTTTATTTTCATTTGCATTTTTTGTCATGTTATAACATGCATTTACATTTGGTTGTTATTGCATTTTTATAATTGTAAGTTGTTGTTTTTGCATTTTTCAAATGTTTCATTGTTCATACATTAATGATAAGGCATCCATTAGGTTTGGGGGTGTGTTGTGCTGTAAATATAGGTTTCGTTGATCATGCGTTAATGATATTCTAATATTCATGCATTTTGTCATTCATTTTTTCATTACATACAAAGGCCAAATAACTGCCAAACTATACTAAGTATATTGCCATCGGTGATGTTTGATGAGGATACTAACTCTTCGATTAATTTAGAAAATTGTTATAGTTGATTAAGCATGTTTAGCTTAGGATAGTTGTTTGAAAACTGATTCCTAAAAGTATAATAACTTAAGTATCATTGCAATTAATCTGTAGTAGGGTTCTTTTAACGCATTTAGAATTTCTTGAACCTAAATTCAATAATTTGGTTATAAATAATAAGGAATACCATAGCAATAGTTTTACACTCCAATGTTTGGAACTATTGAGTAGGCCAGTAATGTTTTGTTTTCTCCATCGTATTATTGATCAGAAAAACAAGTTCAAATAAGAGTGGGTAAAAAAAATATTAGTAATAATGATTTAGGGACACTCCACTCTGGTTCTAGGTTGATTAGCTAAGGAGGTAGTTATTTGCTCCATTAATCTTTTTAGTTAAAAGCCTTAGCTTCATGAGTGAACTACATTCAAATTGTGGCATGATACTACCTAGCAATCTAGTGTATGCTCTATTGAGACTGTCAAGAAAAGAAATCATGTGACAAGATGAATTCCCTAAAAAAATAATATTTGTAATTAAAATTTTGAAATGACAGAATAAATGAAAATAGAGAAACTGGCTTTAGAGGATAGATAACCTAAATACATTAAGAGAGGTCTGCTATAGTCAGAATTGTATATTTATTTAGGAATTTTTATTTTTAGGAAACATTTTTTGCACTTCATTTGCTAAACAAGCCCATAAAACTTGAACCAATTTTTCTGTTTTAATAGAAGACTGATGAGAATAGAGGTATAGAATATACGACAGATGTTTAGCAGTATATATGGTAACTGTGTGTTTTGGCAAATTCATGCATTCATGCATACTCATACATATTTTTCTTGAGGATAAGCAATAATTTAGGTTTGGGGGTGTGATAACTCTTGAAAAGAGTTATATTTCAAAGCTCTAGATTGAATTAATTGTTTGTAATTAAGTAAATATGTTTGCATTTTTAGGATATTTTTAGAACATTGCATAACTAAGCTTGGATTGTGCTATAAATGTTATTATTTGTTACTTTTATTATTGGGGAAGAAAGGTGTTGGTTGTAGTTGGCAGTTGGTGTAGGATGAAGAAGAGAAGAGAGAAAATAGTAGGAAAATGAAGGAAGTGAAATATTGCCATGACAAATTTTTGGTTAGATTGCCAACAAGAATGCCCCGACAATTCCAAGAAGATGACGTAACACTTAGTCGATGTCACTCTCAGCCAACTATACTTGTACCAGATAAGCCACCCTGAAAAGAGGAAGCAAAAGGTGTGTGCTGAGAGGGAGGGACCTACCCTGTAAAGGAGGAAAGAGAAAAGAAAACAGAGAGGACTTTAGGGAGAGAGAAAATTGGAGAGTAGTTTTTCTCTCTAAATCAGAACCTCATGGAAAATCTCAGAGAAAAGAGAGGAGAGGAGAGGATAGCAGCTTACAGAGCAAAAAAGTCACAGACACAAGGAAGAGGAAGAGAAATTTGCCCTGGGTTTTACATCAAATATTATTATTAAAGTGAAAGATGGAGTAGCGACAGCTTCCTGCAATTCTTCATTTATCTCTGATTTAAACTTTGTGATTCGTAGACTTAAATGATGACGTTGAATGGTTTTGTTTTGGATTTGAATGTCCAACCCATAAGCTAAATCTTATCGGGTTGGAATTATCTAGGGGAATTTTTATTTTCTTTTAATGCACATGGTGTGATTTTAAGTAGATTACTGTTTCATTCGATTTGTGATTATTTTAAATGCATGCATGCAAGCTCTAGACATAGATTATTGTATGGTATGTTATTAGATCTAATATAATTCTGAAAAGATTAAATAGATTAGATTATTATTGGTTGATACAGGCGAGTATTCAAAAGAATATTTGCAGCACTCTAGATGTAGAAGTTGCGATTTGTACAGTGAAAGTAAGAACAATCTGGATATCATTCTCGAGTTCTGCAGACATACAAAAACTCAGGATGATAGCTTAAAGTCTGGCTTTCGAAAGAAACAGACTATAGTAGTAAATTCTTGAGCAATAGAATGGTCAAGATTTTCCTATGGCATTATTATAATATAATAATAACACTTGACTAATTCCAACCTTTATCATTAAACAGTACAAATCCCCCCCACCCAGCCTTTGAGAATTGCCACAACATTTCAATTGCCCTAACATATTTTCATTCATAATTGATTTTATCAATCCATTCATTAAGTCTCTTTATCAATTTGTTATCTGTTTCTTTTGTACAATTTCATTAGTAAATTTCATAAGTAATAACATAACCAATTATTTTAATCAATTACGATCCTTGAGGATACAATACTCACTCATCACTTTATTACTTGATTTGACATGTATACTTACGCATTTATGCTATACATTAACACACAACATCCATAATGAATTATTACATAGCATTAGCACACATATTATCAAATAATCTATCATCATTTTAACTAATACTTACCGATTCTTTTATACTCGTAATTCAAAAAACACAAACATATTGTATTTGATCAATTACCAATATCACTAATACATATACATGCTTGGTTTTATACTAAGCAAATCAAAGCATTAAACATAATACCTTTCATTCCAACAACTAGGATTAATATCTTTAAGCTTGCATGTAAGAAGATCAAATTATAATAATAAACTGAATTTGCTAATGTTTGTCCATTATTTCCTTTGTCACTTAATGTTCTGGTCTCTTCTTTAGCAAATCTTTGATTTAGCTCATGGCAAGGAAAGGGAATGAGCATGCAAGTCTCCTTTTGTTTTTCTTTCTTATGTCATTTGTAAAAGAAAAAGATGAATGACTTTCATACTTAATTTTTTTTATTTATTTATAAGCTTAAATAAACTAAATTAATAAAAACCAAAGTCCATGATTTAAGTATGCTAATGGTAATGGAAATTGATGGATAAGATCATCTTTATTTGGAAATTTTAATTATGGGATAATTATTCTTGCGGCCTTAGTAAAATAGCATGTTAAGGACTTGATTAACTACTAATCCAACCTTTTAGTTTAAGTCACTCACAATCTAGTCCTTGTACTATAATTATTAACTTATTTAATTAATTACTCAATGATTCTATTTTCTAACTTCATATTCTTCTCATAAACTTTTCAATTTAATATTTTCGAATAGTTTGATTTAATAAGTTTGACCTCGAAACTAAATTTTTCGATACCAACAAAAATTGAGTTGTTACATTTCTCTTCTCCTTTAAGAAATTTCATTCTCGAAATTTATTTGGAAATAGGTAGAGAATTTTGCATATCTAGTGCCACCTTTAACCAATCAATCTTCTTTCATCCTTCATTTTATTTTTTTATCCCTCAGTTTATTTTCTTATCTTTCAGCTAATTGATTACCTTTTCACAATTAAGGCTAAAATACAAGTATCCAAATCCTACACTCTTATAGGGCCTAAAAAAATATTGTTTGAAAACCTGTTGAAGATTGCTACCGTATACACATCTACCAGTGGTGAATATCTTTCCATCTAAATATTTCTATGATAACTTTCTATTCATTTCTGTGTCTCAAGATACTTTGGTACGTTGGTATTCTCCTGCACAATGCTCGTTCACACTGATCTAAACTCAACTCAATAACCTATTCAAGATACTATATTATTCTATATGCATATCAAGAATCCTTAACATTACCACATCTATATGTTGTAATTACTTGGGCCTTATTCAAATCTCACTCACAACATCCAAAGTTATGTTCAATCTAGCATCAAGTTTCACATCACTAGTCATACTTTAGCTCTGTATATGAGGTTCCCCAAAACTAGTCATATTAGCTTCATATTTTCACACTTCTAACACTACCATTGTTGCCAGTGTGCTACCCACCTTGTTACTAGTAGGTGATCACCTCCGGACGTACCAATGTTTAGAATGTGAATATTGTAACTAAAAATATGAATATGAGGTGGTGTCCACAAGTATAAGGGTCAAGTTGTAATATAGTTTTTACAACAGAATAGGTGAGTACTCCGAGGATCGTACCCAAGGGAGGCGAGTACTAAAGTAAATCTAATCTAAACGTAAGTAGATCTAATTAGTACTTTAACTAAATCATACTATGATAAAACATAACTAGAAGATTTTTGGGTTTTATAATAAAGAAAATAAAAATAGCGAAACTAAAGTGAACTTCGGGTGAATGAATTCTAACTTAATCAAATCTAAGCATGGGTGATTAGCTCACTTTTGTGATCATAACTAATTCCTATTTTGGGTTTCTACTCAATCTACTAGTCATTACCCAGTAGGATCTCTCGACCTTCCACTAAACTAATAAGTCAATAAGAACTACTTACTCTCGACCTCACAGTCCAGATCGGTTCGGGGATAAGGTGTTCACGGAGAGGCCATACCAATTTTGGGTTAATTCTCACCTAAATGGCTTGCTAGGGTCATCAATCCTAGGGTTTAAGTTCTTCCTCTCCCAAACAACTATCTTCTAAATAGCTAGTCTACTAAGAAAACCCTACATAATAATCAGTTAATCACACCTCCATTCACTAATCCCCCATAAGAAGATTAGTTCCTCATGGATCTCATAAACACAGTAAATTGATAATAAAGATAAACATAAATAACAAATCAAGGGAAATGTTTAAGAGAATCCTGAATTGTATTGACTGAACTGCAGAATCTACAGTAGTTTGATCACGTTTACAACTCACTTTCTCTGAAGAACATAAATAAAAAAACCTAAAATAAACCTAAAGCCTAAAAGAAGGAAAAACTAAAAAACTAAAATTATAAAAAAAATTTAAAATCTCAAATCTGTCCTTTAACAATTGTTTTAAGAGCCTATTTATAGAGTTAGGGTTGTTGTTGTCCTTAACCCTAGACGAGTTGATGTTCTTCTGTTTAATTTTCAATGTACGGGCCAAAACACCCCTGGCTCATAAGTACTTCCCGTACAAGGCTGATGTCGCAATAGCATAGTGTCTGTGTTGCAACATTGAAGGCAGAATGCTCAGGTTTAGAGGTGGCTTCAGGGGTGTGTCGCAACATCCTACTACTTTGGTGTGACACCCAAGGTAGACTTGGAATTCTTGATTCTGCTCCATATGTTACGACATCAAGTTCCCCGTGTTGTAACATCGTGACCAAATTTGAGTTCCTACACCTTTGAATTGTCTCCTGCACACTTGCTAAGTACGTTAGCTTGCCTTTAGGCCTGATTCGACCCCTAACGTCAATAAAAGACTCAAAATACACTTTTTATTAAATTTAAACTAAAATATAAAAACTTAACTAAAACATGATAAAAGTGCTTGTATTCAAGCTCCTCAAGTATGAAAACTAGTTTAATCTGCTACACTGAATTACAATAGATGAAACTCCACTACACTTAAGTCATTGCTTGTCCTCACGAAAAGAAAAAAAATAGATAAGTAAATGACTACCCTTGAGTAAGTATAGTAGAAGCATTGAGTTCGGCGTATATAACTAGGTATTTTCATATTTACACATAATCCTGGCATGATATATGAATGACTTACCACTTAATATCAAACACGTAAGTTCATTATATTACAAAGCACATAGGCATTGAGGTTTTCAAATATATGAATCCATTAATAAATTATATAGGTACTTTGATTATCCTAGCAGAATACAAACAAATGTTATTGAGATTGCTTAATATAATGCCAATTTATGAATAAAGTCTTCCTAAATCACATAGGGCTTTTTGAATTGTAACGTTTTGAAGCTTAGGACATGTATGAAATTCAAAAACATGAAGCATCAAAATGGTTTCAAGCATGAAAATAGTTTGGCACATCGTATTGTTCCATATTCTTCCTCCCTTAGTAACCCTTATCTACTCACTGCCTTATTTCTCCTTCTCTCACCTTCCTTATTTCTCCATATAGGAAGTCACAAAATAATACATAAACTACGACTAGCTCACAAGTTTTTGTGCACTAATGAATGAGTTTTTCTACTTGTGTGACTTTGTCACCTTTTTCTTTTTCGATACATCTCACTCACAAATGCTTTTACTTGTTAGGTACTTTTTCTACTCGTTTTGATTTTCTTTTTGAAATTTTCTTTTATCTTGCACATATTGGCTAGCCTATAATTACTATATCATATTCGTTTTTCACTCTATTTTTACAAAATTTTCCGTAATATATCTACTTAACCCTCAATATATATGGCGAGATGTCTATAGTTGTGCAATTCAAGACCAAGGAAAAATGGTAAATACAAATTAACATTTTTTACTCAGGTTTTGTATAAAGGTTTGTCAAAAAGAGTTTTCTGGCTCAAATATAGGTACTAAGGATGAATAAATATGGTTACCTTTTTGGCTCTAAGTGTATACCAAACAATGCCTTAGGTCATCCCTAGGTATCTCAATATTCACAAATTTAATCAATCAAACAATCACAAATTCAATAATTTATCATACATATTAGCATGCTCGTTTTCCTGTATTCTGTATATCATTTGGTATATTCAATTGCTCAATGCCTATTTACAGTGTAATGTATAGAACTTAGTAGTGTAATAGTAAAAAAATTAAAATCATTCACTATCATACCAAATTTATAGTAAACACAATCAACATATTTACATGCTCCTAACCAATCACTTGTATTTCTACAAGCTCAAGCACATATCTAACAATAAAATTTTAAAAGAAAAACATGAAAATTAAAACAAAAATTTCCTATGCTACCCCCACACTTTAGACAACACATTGTCCCTAATGTGCAACCCTGAAGAGATAAAGAAAGAAGTTACCCGATTGATTGTGACATTGCTGTAATCTACTGCTGGGTTCTCCCTTCCTTTTTTTCATTGAAAATTTGTAATTATTGTGCTTCTTTCGTGTGAGGTTTTAACATAGAGAAAAAAACACAAAGTATACAATTCTAATATTTCTATAAATTAAATTAATTACAAGACCTTGATAATAATCAACTATACTTTAAATAAATTGTCCTAGCTAGTATATGTATAATCCTAAGGTATTCATATGATCCTATATATATAAATGTAAGGTTTTTTTTGTGGTGTAAAGAAAGATGATGATGAGAATGAGAATGAGAGTTAAGGTTGAGTTAGGGATGCTTTTTTATAAAGAGTTAATAATTACTCAGTCCTAAGTCTACTAAAACTCTACTACAAACACGTCTTAAGTTAGTAAACTCAAACTGCAAGTTACGCCGGGGTGTCGCGACATCCTTATTTGTTGTCGTAACATCGAAAATAGTTTACTTGGGTCGAATTTCGTTCATTGTTGTGACATTCTATGGTTATGTCATGGCATGGAGAGTAATTTCTATTTTGTTTGGTTGTTGCTACTAAGCCCCCGTTTTCACTTTCTTCGTCTATTTCCCATTCCTTTTCCATAATTTCTTCTTTTTCAGTTTGACTCCATTTAACCTTGCATTGCAACGCTTATGTTTTGGTTAATTCTTTAGTCGTCCTACCAAAATAATATTTTATTCTCTGTTCGTTGACGAGAAAGTTTTGCCCTCTGTTTTCGATTAGTTCTATTGCTCTGTGAGGTGTCACTTGGTTTATAGTATATGGTTCATTCCATCTTGATTTTAGTTTGCCAGGGAATAATTTCAATCTTGAATTGAACAAGGGTACTTTTTGTCCTGGTGAGAACTACCATTTTCTTATTCTAGCATTATGCCGGTGTTTGCTTCTCTCTTTATATAGTTTAGTATTTTCATAGGCCATAAAGTGGAATTCTTCTAGTTCTTGCAGCTGAAATAATCTTTCTTTCTTAGCCACTTCTGATGCGAACCCAGTCGCATCATGTTTCAATACATCTCAACGACATCGGGATTGGCCTAAACTCGAGGGGCCCAAGTGAAATTGAGACGTTTAATTTCAGTTTGTTAATAAATTGAGTTCATCTTAGGTAATAACTCATCTTAGATTAATAAATAAGTTGATGGTCATTAATACAACTCATCTTAGTTTTAATAATTGAGTTATTATTGAACTTCATATAATAAATTCTTCTTAATTAATCTAGTAGCACTTTGATATAGTGTTGGTTCTTTCTTGTCCTTAAGATTGGTTTTCCACATCCACCACCTATCCGACTTATCAATCCTTTATTTCTTTATCATTAAACTGAACCTACATATTTCTAAACCCTCCGTTCATTCCCAAAACCACTTTGTTAGCTTCCGCATATTATCACCAAACTTGTGATTTCAACACCCGAACATTCTCCTCGTTGACGATTGATGCAAACAAGTGAATCGACTTGACTCTCTCGGGTCGGATCATATCAACTTCGAGGTCCAAATTCAATTTTTTTATTGCCCAGTATGCTTTCTTTTCTAGCTCAATAAATAGATGACAGTTTTTTTAGTAAACAAGTTTGTAAAGGGACATGCCTAAAGGGATTTTGTATGCTATTTTATAAGCTTATATTGCATCATCTAATCTTGCTGCCTAATCTTTCCTATTTGGGTTGACCATCTTTCCAGAATATACTTAACCTCTCGACTAGACACCTCAGCTTGCCCATTAGCCTATGGATTGTACACTGTGGTCATTCGATGTCTCACACTATATTTGGCTAAAGCTGTTTCAAATCGCTTACTGTAGAAGTGAGATCCTTCATCACTTACCAAAGCACAGGGTGTTCCAAATCTAGCAAAGATATTTTTCCTTAAGAATTTGACTACTGATTTCGTGTCATTTGTAGGTAATGCTATCGCTTCAACCCATTTAAAAACGTAGTCAACAACTAACAAAATGTACTGATTTCTAAAAGAACTGGGGAAGGATCCCATAAAACCAATCCCCTAAACATTAAATACCTCCACTTCAAGGATCCATATTTGCAGCATTTTATCTTTCTTTGATATACTGCCTATCCTTTGACATCTATCACATCCTTACAAAAATACATAAGCATCTCTATTCATAGTTGGCTAATAAAATCATGATTGTAGTATCTTTTGAGTAGTTCTTTTTCCTCTGAAATGTCCACCACATGGTGAAATATGGCACCTTTGTAAGATATCATTTATTTCTTCTTCAGCCACACACCTTCATACTGATTAATCTGCGCATTGTCGGAATACATACGGGTTTTCCCAAATATAATTTATTGACTCATGCATGATTCTCTTCTTTTGCTGCCATGACGCTTTGATCGAAAAAACTCCTCTAATAATGTAATTTACATAATCTATGTACCAGAGTGTTTTATTATTCCTATACTCTGCCTAATGTATGTCTACCCGGAATAACTACTCATTGATAAAGGTTTCTTTAATTTCTTCAGAATTTTTCTCCTCCATTCCATTTCCTATTCTAGACAAGTGATCTGCAGTTGGATTTTTCATTACTTTCCTATCCATTATCCACAGACCAAATTCTTGAAGCAATGACTCCCACCTCATTAGTCTAGCTTTTGTCTATTTTTTTCATAACATATTTCAATGTAGAGTGATCAGTGTTGACATAAAATTTATTTTCCATTAAATAAGGGCAGAAATTTTCATGAGCAAATATAATGGCAATTGTTTCTTTTTCAGTAGTAGTGTAATTACATTGTGCTGAGTTGAGAGTCTTAGTTGCATAGTGAATAGCGCAGAAGATGTTGTTTCTTTTCTATCCCAGCACTGTTCCTATAACATAATCACTGACATCACACATTATAATAAAGGGTTCCGACTAGTTAGGAGTAATGATAATAGGGGTAGAGATGAGTTTTTCTTTTATTACCTTGAAAGCTTTATTGAAATCTTGGTCAAATTTAAAAGGTGTTTCTTCTAAATGAGTTGATTCAACAAATTAAATATATGAGAAAATTCTTTTATGAATCGTTTGTAAACCAAGCATGCCCTAAGAAATTTCTTACTCTTAGGACTATTGTGGGATTGGGGAGCTTCTTGATAACTTTAATTTTCACTTTTTCCACTTCCAAAGCTTTTCTTGATATTTGATGTCTTAACACCAACCCTTCTTTCACCATAAAATGACATTTTTCCCAGATAAGCACCAGATTGGTTTCTTCACATATTTTCAAAAATTTCTTAAGGTTATTTAAACATTCCCAGAAAGAATCCCCATATACTGAAAAATCATCCATAAATATGTTGAGACCTTCCTCGAGAATATCAGGAAAAATAGCAGCCATACATCTCATAAATGTTGTTGGGGTGTTGTATAACCTGAATGGCATCTGTTTAAAAGCATATGTGCCGAAAGGGCATGGGACTATAGTTCTTTCTTGATCGTTTGGATGTATAGTAATCTGATGATATCCAGAGTATCCATCAAGGAAACAATAATATTCTTTACTAGCTAATCTATCCAACATCTGATCGATATAAGGAAGAGAAAAATGATTTTTTTATTGCATCATTTAATTTTTGATAATCAATGCATACCTTCGAACCAATAACTGTCCTTGTTGGGATTAACTCATTTTTATCATTTTTCAGAATTGTTAGCCCACCTTTCTTTGGAACACACTGTGTAGGGCTAGCCCATTTAGTATAGAGAATTGCATAAATAATACCAAGGTCCAGCCATTTGAGTAATTCCTTTTTAACCACTTATTTCATAGCTGGATTTAATTGACACTGTGCATCAACCACTGGTTTCTTCCATGCTCTAATTTGATCTTATGTTGACATAATGCATGGTTAATTCCCTTAATATCAACGATAGTCCATCCAATTGTTTTTTTTATTTGTCTTCAATACACTCAATAGTGCTCATTCTTGCTCAAACGTTAGTCCTGTAGCTATGATTACAGTTAAGGTGTTCTGCTCTCCCAAATACCCATATTTCAAATGTTCAGGTAATAGTTTCAATAACCATTTTTGTTTTAGTAGGAATTACCTGCTTTGGTTGTTCTCTACTTTTATGCAACCAATCAAGCTACAGGGCTATCTCCTTATTTTCTTGTTTAGCATCATCCAACCCTTCTTCTTCTGATTTGTCTTCATTATTTTCAACAAACTCCATCTTTTTTTACTCCAGGTTATTATAATTCTATTCTTTTTACTTAGACTCTACTAGATTTGCATCTTCTAATTCCTGGTGTATGTCCCATATAAATTCATTTTCACTGACTTTCTTTAAGATATCCATGATTTCTTTTCCAACTTTTTTCCAGATACTTCCTCTGGTTATAATATCAACTTTTCGTTTGTTTTGACCATCTAACCCATCATAGAAATTTTGGATTTGAATTGCAAAATGTAGTTCTCCTCCAAATATTGATCTAAGGATGGTTTTAAATCCAGCCCATGTTTGTCCTAATGTTTTAGTAGCATTTTATTTAAATTTAAATAATTTTTCATTTAAATAATTTTTTATATGTACTATTTACCTGAGCCATTGGCAAAACTCAGCAAAGGAATAATTACAAAAAATCACTCTATCTGGTAATTGTGTCTGGTGGAAGTGCATCTAACCAAGCTTTTGCTTGTCGTCTAGAGCAAATGAGATTAATAACAGTTTGACAGCCTCTGTTGGGACATCAGTGTGTGATGGTATTGCATATATGTTCAAACTACTAAAGAAAAGTTATGGGATCCTCTTTTCTATAATAGGCAAACCTGATATTCGAAGAAATCCATTGTAACACCCCTAACCCGTCTCAATCGCTGAATTAGGGTTACAAAGCATTATCATACAATTGGGAAACCTTCATCAATAAATTATTAATTAAATAATCACATTTAAAACTTACCAAACATAAGCATTTTGTCCCTAAATCGAGCCTTTGAGGCCCTAAAATTAACTTTGAGGCAATTCAGGATTAATTTGAAACAAATAAGAAAATTTGGGAAAAATTTACAAAATTTGAAAATAGGGGTCACACGGCCGTGTGACATCACCCTAGGAGCGAAAATTTTCAGAGATATTTCTGGTGTAGCCCCAAATGTGGCGGAGTACTGGTTAGAGGCGACCAAACGAATAATGGACAACCTTAACTGTACCATAGACCAAAAATTAAAGGGGGCAGTGTCCTTACTACGAGATGAGGCCTACCAATGGTGGCTTATCGTGAGAGAGGGTACGCAGGCCAATCGTGTGACGTGGGATTTTTTTAAGGCGGCATTTCAAAGAAAGTACGTGGGTGCAAGTTATGTGGACGCCCGCCGAAAGGAATTTTTGAGCCTGACCCAAGGAAGTAAGACAGTGGCAGAATATGAGGTAGAATTCTTGCAGTTGAGTCAGTATGCCCGAGAGATAGTAGCAACTGAGTATGAATGTTGTATACATTTTGAGGATGGTCTGCGAGATGAGTTAAGGGTATTGATAGCTCTATAGAGGGAGCGAGATTTTGCTGCTCTTGTAGAAAAGGCAAAGATTGTTGAAGAAGTGAAGCGCTCGGAGCACCAGAATCGTGAAAAAGATAAGGGCAAGAATAAGAGGGATTTTGGGCCCTCAAGTTTTTCTGGGAGGTCTGTTAAGAAGGCCAGGTTTGATGGGCTGGTTCGGACTGGAGTCCCTGTTGCTATTGCTAGGCCACAACCTTGTACTGATTGTGGGAGATCTTACCAGGGTGAGTGTTGGAAAAGGACTGGGGCGTGCTTTAGATTTGGCTCCATAGATCATCGGGTCAAAGATTGCCCTTAGAGGCCGATTCAAATACAAGCTGCAGGACCGAGTCATGTTCAGCTAGTGAGAGGTGGTCAGCAGCGACCGAGAGGCCGTGGGCAGGTCAGAGGTGGAAACGGTATGGGACAAGGTCGTGGAGCCCCAAGCAGAGGTATTGGTATCACTGTAGTAAGGCAGCCAGCTCTGGTGTATGCTGCCCGTCGCCGAGAGGATGGTGATGCTCCTGACATCATAACCGGTATGTTCTTAATTCGTAATGTACCCTAAACTACTTTAATTGATATTGGGTCTACACATTCGTACGTTGCATGCACTATGTCGGGAACTTTGGGTATTTAGTTCAAAAATATTGTTAGTGGGATAATTGTGATAAGTCCACTAGGGCAGTTGGTAAGAGTAAATAAGTTATTCAGAGATGTGCCCCTTGAGGTCCAAGGAGCAATTTCTCCAATAGAATTAATAGAACTACCGTTTGGAAATTTTGACCTTATTTTGGGCATTGATTGGCTGGTGAAACACCGAGCTAGGTTGGATTGTGTTGTTAAGCGTATGGTATTAAAGACTATTGAGGATTAGGAGGTGGCTGTGATTGGGGAGTGAAAGGACTTTCCGTCTAATGTGATCTTTGCTTTAAAGGCCAAAAATTTGGTTCGCAAGGGTTATGAGGCGTTTCTAGCTTATATTAATATATTTGAAGCTGAGGGTCCTTTTGTTGGAGATGTTAGAACTGTTAAGTAGTTTTTCGATGTTTTTCTTGATGAGCTCCCTAGGTTGCCCCCAAACCGCGAAGTTGAATTTGGAATTGAGCTTCTGCCAGGAATAGCTCCAGTGTCTATTGCCCCTTAAAGGATGGCACTGAAGGAGTTAGTGGAATTAAAAGCTCAAATCCAAGAACTTTCGGACTGAGGATTTATTTGGCCTAGTGTGTCTTCGTGAGGAGCACCGACGTTGTTCATAAAGAAGAAGGATGGGACCATGTGCATGTGTATCAACTATCGACAATTGAATAAACTGACTATTAAGAATAATTATCCTTTGCCGAGGATAGACAATTTATTTGATCAGTTGCAAGGAGCTTCAGTTTTCTCCAAGATAGATCTTCGTTCTGGGTACCATTAGTTAAAACTTAAGGAGGCTGATGTATATAAGACTGCGTTTAAGACTCGTTATGGTTATTACAAATTCCAAGTGATGCCATTTGGGCTAAAAAATGCATTAGCTGCCTTCATGGACCTAATGAACTGAGTATTTCAGCCCTACTTGGATCGGTTTGTGGTAGCTTTCATAGACGATATCTTGGTGTATTCGAAAACCGAGGATGAGCATGGTGCATATCCTCAAATTGTCCTGCAGATTCTAAGGGAGAAACAACTGTATGCTAAGTTCAGCAAGTGTCAGTTCTGGCTGCGAGAAGTGGCATTTCTGGGTCATGTGGTGTCTGCTGAGGGGATTAGGGTTGATCCTCGGAAAATTGAAACTGTATTGGATAGGAAACCACCTAAGACCGTATCTTAGATTTGACGTTTTCTGGGTCTGGGAGGTTATTATAGACGTTTTGTTGAGGGGTTTTCCTTAATTGGTGCACCTTTGACTAAGTTGTTGCGTAAAGGGGTACCATTTAACTGGATTGATAAGCAACAAGAAAGTTTTGAGAAATCGAAGAAAGTTCTAACTGAAGCCTCTGTCTTAATACAACCAGAGTCTGGGAAGGAATTCACTGTTTATAGTGATGCATCACATGTTGGTTTGGGTTGTGTGCTGATGTAGGAAGGTAAGGTGGTTGCTTATGCTTCTCGACAGCTGAAGCCTCACGAGGTGAATTACCCTACTCATGACTTGGAGTTAGCTGCGATGGTATTTGCATTAAAAATTTGGAGGCACTATCTCTACGATGAGAAGTGTACTATCTACACAAATCACAAGAGTCTTAAGTACCTCATTACTCAAAAGGAGTTGAATCTTAGGCAGCGAATATGGATAGAGCTGCTTAAAGACTATGATTGCTCGATTGAAAACCATCCTGGTAAGGCTAACGTGGTAGCTGATGCATTGAGCCGTAAGGCTGTAACTAATTTGAGAGCGTTATTTGCTCGTCTCAGCCTATTTGTGATGGTAGGTTACTAGCAGAGTTATAGGTTAGACCGACGTGGATTGAACAGAAAATAGTGGTTGGATGAGTCACTGGTTCCTCGTTTTCGACAAGTTTAAAATGGGGAAACTTCAAATTTTGGGTTGAATAATGGAGTACTGTGTTTTCGTGGAAGAGTCTGTGTACCGAGGGATAATGTTTTGAGGCAGTCTATACTACGAGAGGCGCATAGTAGTCCTTATGCTATGCATCCTGGTAGGAATAAATTGTATCGAGATCTTCGTGAGTTGTACTAGTGGCCTGGGCTGAAATGTGAACTAACTGATTTTGTGGGTAAGTGTTTAACTTGTAAGCAAGTGAAGGCTGAGCATCAATTACCTTCAGGGTTTCTCCAGCCAGTTAAAATTCCACTTTAGAAGTGGGAGAGAGTAACCATGGATTTTGTGAGTGGGCTACCCTTGATGCCTACTAAGAAGGATTCAGTATGTGTTATTGTGGACCGACTGACTAAATCTGCCCATTTTATACATGTCTGTATTGATTACTCCTTACAAAAGTTGGCTAAACTGTATGTGGCTGAGATTGTAAGACTGCATGGGGTACCGGTTTCTATTATATTTGATAGAGATCCTCGGTTTACATCTCGATTTTGGAGGAAGTTACACTAGGCGTTGGGTACAAGACTAGACTTTATTACTGCGTTTCATCCCCAGACAGATGGTCAATCTGAGAGGGTGATTCAAATTCTGGAGGATATGTTAAGGTGTTGTGTAGTGGATTTTCGAGGCAACTAGGAAGATTATTTGCCGCTAGCAGAGTTTGCGTACAATAATAGCTATCAGTCCAGTATTCAAATGGCACCGTACGAAGCATTATATGGTCATAGGTGTCTTACTCCTACCTGTTGGACTGAGTTCTGGGGCCAGAGTTGGTTGCTGATATCGAAGAGAAGTTAAAACTGATTCGAGACTGGTTGAAAGAAGCGTCTGATTGGAAAAAGTCTTATGCGGATCTTAAACGCTGAGAGATTGAGTGTTCTGTGGGAGATTATGTGTTTCTAAAGGTTTCTCCTTGGAAGAAGATACTCAAGTTTGGACAGAAGGGTAAGCTTAGCCCTAGGTTCATTGGGCCTTACGGTATACTGAAGCGTGTGGGACTGGTCGCTTATCAACTTGAGTTGCCTCCAGAATTAGATCGAATTCATGATGTGTTCTATGTCTCCATACTAAGACATTACCGCTCTGATCCCACACTTATTGTTCTAGATGAGGAAATCAAGGTTAGGCTAGATTTGACCTTCGAGGATGAACCAATGCAGATTTTGGACCGTGAGGTTAAAGTACTGAGGAAGAAATCTATTCCTTTAGTCAAGGTGCTATGGCATAATCACAGTTCAGAGGAAGCCACGTGGGAACCCGAAGAGGCGATGCGACGACAATACCCTCACCTTTTTTGATCAGGTAAATTTCGAGGCCAAAATTTTGTTATAGGGGTAGAGTTGTAATGCCCCAAAATTCTAGTATTTAATTTTTGCATGTTTTGACACTGGTTTGTAAGCTTTATAAATATTAATACTTGTTTTATGTCACAAAGAACCTATTGGTCCAGTGGTAGGTGGCGTGTGTTGTATCCTTGAGGTCTGAGGTTCAAGTCCTGTGGTGTGTAAGGAAGTAATTATTTTGATGCTTGAGCTGTGTAGGAGGTAGTGTTGGACTGAAACACTGTGGTGGAGAGTTTGAACTGGTCATAGAGAGGGATTTGAGGAGGGATTAGTGGAGGAAATCAATGAGGGATAAGGGCAGGATTTTTAGGAGAGGATTGAGGAATTTGAGTAGAGGAAGAAGTGTGTGCCATTTGGGGGTTTTCCAACTTTGAGATTTCGGCTAAGGGGAAAAAGGGGTGTTATTTTCGGCATTCCGGAAGAGCTTGGCCGAATTTGGTCTTTAAGTGCTAAGGTGTTCGGTCTTTGGGGGTAGTTTTCATGTTCTTCTTTTTAGTTTTGGTGTCGACTATTACCGGGTTTTGGGGAAGTACCTCTCGGGTTTGTCCCATTCTGCCCTTTTTCTTTCTTCTTTCCCTCTCTGATAGCCGAATTTTCCCTTCTTCTTCTTCTTCTTCCTTCCTCTTCTTTTTCTCCTTCCGACCAAACCTTCTTTTTCCTTTCTCTTCTTCCTCTCTAGCCAAATATTATCCTCTTTCTGTTCTTAATCTTTACCACCGATTATCCCCTTATTGTTTGAGAATTAATTCCCTTTATTGTTGTGATTCTACCGTTGCACTCCTCTCTGTCGGCTCGAACTCTAAGAGGGCTAAAAGGGTATCCAGTGATACCAAATCGTCAAACTCTTCCTCTCTGTTCTCGTTTTAAGGCAGGTATGTGGGCTACTATCTAAATGTTGGCCGAATACTTGTGGTGTTTTTTTGTAAGTGGTTATGAAGGGGATTCAAGCCTTTTGACTAAGCAACTTTGGTTAATAAATCTGGTTGTGATGCAGGAATCCGTCTAGGGATTGTAATTAATCTTCGATAATGGTATAAGAGGGCTAAGTCACTGTTGTCATTCGAGGTAAGCGTTTTGGGGGTTAGGATTTGAATAATAGAGATCAACCCTTTTGTTAGCAACTAATGAAAACTTGTATGAATGCAGAAACTGGGTGGACGTGGATCTTGGTGTGTAATCACACCCTCTCTATTGCGAATCGGCAAAACCCAAAAATCTAAAAAGTTGAAAACACGGCAATCGAGGCCACATGAGCGTGTGATCGCTCGTGCGGGAAAATTGAGCCCACGAGATTGGGCGTTGGACTGTAGAGGCCCCCATGTGCATTTCTATGGGCTTAGGCCGTAATGGGCCTAAAATTACTGAAATACCCACGATGGGTAAAATTACTGAAATACCCTCGATGGGTAAAATTACCAAAATACCCTCGATGGGTAAAATTATCGAAATACACTCGATGGATAAAATTACTGAAATACCCCTAAAGGGTAAAATTACCAAAATACCCCTGATGGGTAAAATTACTGAAATACCTTTTATGGGTAAAATTATCGAAATACCCTCAATGGGTAAAATTACTGAAATACCCTCCATAGGTAAAATTATTAAAATAGCCTCGATGGGTAAAATTTTTGAAATACCTTTGATGGGTAAAATTACTGAAATACCCCTGATGGTAAAATTATCGAAATACCCCTGATGGGTAAAATTATCGAAATACCCTCGATGGGTAAAATTATTGAAATACCTCTGATAGGTAAAATTACCGTAATACCCCTGTTAGGGTAAAATGATTGCTAGGGTTCTGTGATAAACATATATATATGACTGTTACTGAGTAAGACATTCTGCATACACGAATAATTTATGACATGACATATTGCATGGGGTTGGGATTTTGTTATGGAGGAAGTACTGTTTCTACTGGCTTTGCCACACACATATCGACTTGGTGGCTCGCCATAACTATCACATCTTGGTGGCTTTGCCACATATCTTTATCGAAGCTCACTTTGCATTATTATTGCCGCGATATGCTGCAATATTAGTGTGTGGGCTGGGTGGGTCGACTTAGTCCCCACATGGTGTGTTGGGTTGTTACGGGTGGTGTGCTGGCTGGATTTGGGGTGGGTTTGCATACTTGCACTATACTGATACTGTATTGGGCTTAGGCCCACATTATTTTTATATTGGGCTAGGGCCCACACTGTACTGATACTGATTAGGGCTCAGGCCTAGACTGTTACTGCGTGTTAAGGGATTACACACTGAGTTTTCGTAACTCACCCATTTCTTTTGACCGTGCAGGTAATCCCCAACCTTAGATGATTTGGAGCAGCGTGGGACTTAAAGGTAGGCACACGTTTGCCAATATTTTATTCCGGACCAGTTATTTAAATTTTTACTTTGGGGTGATTTTTATGCAATAAGTCCTCTGGTATTTTAATTTTCTTTTAATTAGGTTATAATTGCTTATTTTGAACTGCTTAACAGATACAAATAAGTTTTCACAACAAAAATAGTTTTTCAAGGCAAACACGTATTTTTCAACCTCAAGATATCTGTACATGGAATAGCTTCCGCGAATTTTAAACTGTAATAACAAACCTTTTTACTGTGTGGTATTTTTTTAAAACTTACCAAATGGTGCTAAGAAGTAAAAAATAATTGGATTTTTATTGAACGAATTTCCTATCAGACTTTGGTTTCGTAAAACACTTCTATGCGACATGTCAGATTTGGCCGTAACACCTAGGCGGGGTTTGGGGTGTTACACCATGTAACATCCTGATGCCGTGTGGAAAATCCTGCACATAAAATCAAAATCACACACGGCCATGTGGTGTGATTATGTGTGGCACATGGTCGTGTGACAGCCCATGTCCCAGGTTGTGTGCTTTTAAAATTGCTTCCAAAACAAGGCATAACAACAACAATTCCTTAGGTGAAAAGCCAAAACCAAATCAACCATAAACATGCTTTCAAAACACCTATAATCAAGCCTAAAACATACCAAAACATTCAACCTAAGTGCCTAACCAATATGCCATCATTTGGCACCGCAACTCACACCAAATTAATTCAATTTTCATGCTACAAGTTCATATTTTAAATGTATATCAAACATAAAAATTTTACCACTCCATTCACAATCCATTTCACCATAATCTATATACTTTCATGAGGTATAAAAAAAGTGACCACAAACATATATAAACATAGACACTTACAAGCCAAAACCAAAGTAATATAAACAAGTAAGCTAGAGGTAATCTCAAACCATATCATATTAGCAAAATATCATAATAACTCCTATTAGATGTTATTTACAAACATCATAAAAATAACCGAAACATCTACCAAAGTGATGGACATATAGTGTGTATGTACTCTAACTAGGTTCCAATCGATTGGGCTTTCCGATGATCTACAAGAAAAGAAAAACAACTAACGTAAGCAACTAATGCTTAGTTAGCTCATATAAATCTTAAACGGAAACTTACCATATAGGCTCAATTTAACTAATCCATGCATAATTCCATTAATATGCTCATGAATTCATTTAAATCTTATACACATCACCAATCCCACAAGTTAGTGAGCTCAACAATGTAACATATAATCTTATGATTTTATAAAACATGTATTAATGACAAATCAAATATACATTTCATTCAACATATTTCCAATTTGCATTACTCATTCCAATCAAAGGATTTATGCCAACATTTTCCATTTCATCTATCATGATTCTATAACATTTTAGTTCGTATATCAATATATCAATATATCACAAAATGTCATTTCATATATCTCATGTAAATACCTGTAATAGTTCGTATCAAACTCATATAATCTCGTAACAGAACTGTGCCCGTTGAACCATTTAGAATATCGTTGGTTACTCAAGTAGTACACACGAGGTGTACTAACCTGTCATCCGTCAATTCCTGTTCATGTATGCTTATACGAGCTTTGAATCGGTATGCTCTTACGAGCTGTAAACGATAAGCTCCTTCGAGTTGAATAACAGCGAGCTCATGCGAGCTAAGAATCGGTAAGCTCATACGAGCTGAAATCGGTAACCCTAATGACATGTCATTTGTATCTTACGAATTCCTAAGGTTCAAACAGGGCTCGCTAGTCGTCGTATGTCGTCGGATATGCTATCGGTACTCATACATGGCAATTGTACAATTCAAACATATAATTCAATTGAAATCATATAAATGCACAATTTAATTACACGAACTTACCTTGACCAGTACACGTAGATACAGAGGCGATTAATCCAAAACATTCACTTTGCCCCGATCTAACTCCGTACAAGGTCTAACCGGATCTATACAAATGAATTTAACTCAATGCAATATAATTCACATTCAATTTAGTCCAACACACATCTTTGGAAAAATTACCATTTTACCCCTATATTTTTAATTATTTGCAATTTAGTCTCTAGGCTTGAAAAATGAAATTTGTTCAATTTTATCCCTACCCAAGCCTAGCCAAATTATATACATGCTTATAGCAGGCCACATGTTTCATAAATTCACAAATTTTACCAAGAATTTATTACATTTTTCAAGTTAATCCCTATTTGACAATTTCACTAAAAATCTCTTTACAAAAGTTGTTTATCTAACAACAACCATTCATTTTCTATCATCAGACTTCAAAACTCAAGCATATTCATCAATGAAAAAACCTTAATAGTTTAACAGTTTCATAAATTAGTCCACGGGCTAGCTAAATTAAGCTACAACGATCCTGAAAATGTAAAAATCATAAAAATGAGACAAAAATGCATACCTAATTGAAGGAAATAGGGTTTTTGAATGTTTTGAAGCTTCCATGGCTATCTTCTCTTTTAATTTTAGTTCCAAGATGATAATGGAAGATGGTGATTCATTTTATTTTAATTTTACTTATCATTTATTTATTAATTACTTAATTAACCTTTATAATCTTTAATAATTACACAAATTACAAAGCCATTATCATCCACTAACATACTAGTGGTCTAATTACCATATAAGGACCTCCACTTTAAATTCCTATAGCTATTGAATACCTTTAGCTATTAGAACACAACTTTTGCACTTTACGCGATTTAGTCTTTTTTATCAAATTAAGTAAGTAAATGGTAACATTTCTTAATGAAATTTTTATACGGTATTTCCATCATGCTGTGGACCATAAAATAATAATAAAATAAAATTTTCAACTTCAGATTTGTGATCTCAAAACCACTGTTCTGATTTCACTAAAAACGAGCTGTTACAACTCTCCCCCTAAAGGGATTTTCGTCCCCGAAAATATTACCAGAAAAGGGGTTCAGATATTGCTTTCTCATGGCTTCCTCAATTTCCCAGGTGGCTTCCTCTATTTCGTGTCATTTCCAGAGAAATTTCACTAAATCTATGTTTTTATTTCTCAATTCTTTCACCTCTCATGGCAAAATTCTGATAGATTCTTCACTATATATCATATTAGGCTGAATCTCGACATCCGTCGAGGAGATAACATGTGAAGGGTCAGATCGGTATCATCGCAACATAGGCACATGAAAGACAATATGAATTCTTTCAAGTTTTGACGGTAAAGCTAATCGGTATGCAGTAGGTTCGATTCTTTCAGTAATCTCGTACGGCCCTATAAATTGCGGACTTAGCTTCCCTTTATGATCAAATCGAAGAATTTTCATCCAGGGAGAAACTTTCAAAAATACTCTTTCTTCGAATTGGAACTCTATATCTTTGTGTTTAAGATCCGCAGATGATTTCTGACGATCTGTAGCTGCTTTCAAACTATCTCAAATCACTTTTACTTTTTCTTTAGTCTCGCCAATCAAATCAACCTCGTGTACCTTTTCCTTATTGAGTTCAGTCTAGTATAAAGGAGTTCGACATTTATGACCATATAGAGCCTCATAGGGTGCCATTTTTATTCTCGATTGAAAACTGTTATTATACGCGGATTCAAAAAATGATAAATATTTATCTTAGTTGCCTTCGAACTCTCATACACAACATCGAAGCATGGCTTCGAAAAACTAAATTACTCATTCGGACTGACAATTGGTGTAACACCCCAAACCTAACCTAGGAGTTATGGTCGAATCTGGCGGTGTCACATTGAGGTGTTTAGCGTAAAACTTGTTGTCTTGAAATCTTTAAAACCAATTAATAATTTAATATTAAACGGTGATTCCAAAACGGGCTGTTCATTTCCAAGCATGTATCATTAAAAGCTAATCACTTTTAAAACGTTATAAATTTTCCAAAATCTCATTTATTGTGGAAGTTTTTCTTTTTGGAGATGTTGCGAAATCATGGTGTCTTTGAAAATTGTTACCTTTTGAAACTCGTCTTTTTCTACAACTAACAGTTTATATCAAACTAAATAAAAAAAACCCCAATTTAAAGTTTATAACTTTGAGGCCTTTTTACATCAAAATACCCAAATTCAGTTACTTATAAATCAAAGGCTAAAAACAAAAGTTGATGCGGTTGTACGACCATCATCGAGTCCCTCGCAGCACCGACCCGCCTACAACTGGGGATTACCTGTACAGTTAAACAGAGGGGCAAGTTTATGAAAACGCAGTGTGTAATCCCCTAAAAACAAACAGTCAATTAAATAGTAGATAAATACGGTTTGGGCCTGAGCCTGTTACAGTAATAGTCCAGTTCAGTATGGGCCAAAGCCCTTTTCCCGTAACAGTAAACACTTGGGCTTGAGCCCATCACAATACCAGTAATCAGTAGGGCCTTTTCCCAATTTCAGTAATAGTATCAGTGGGTCATTAGCCCATAAAAGTAACAGATATCAGTCATGCAATGAACAGTATGGAATATCATTAATCGATACAGTAACAATACAAAATCATTGATCAGTGCAGATATGCAGTTAGAAATCCTACCCAATCTAGCCTCTACACACCACTCTTTCCCGCCAAATACACCATGTGGGGATAAAATCGACGCAGTCAGCTAGACACACCAAGATTAGCAGTGGTTACGGCACTAAACAGTATTGCAGCAAAGCTTCCAATAAAATAAACGACATATAGCCATCAGTAGGGCCATAGTCGTCTTGGGCGACCCGTGCAACCTTATCAGTACGGTACACTTCCTCCAAATATAATAACCTATCCTCATGCAATATATCGTGACATAATATCATACGTTATGCAAAATGTCATGCTCAATCATATTCATACATATCATAGAGCAAATCAGTCATACATAACATAAGGCCATAACAATCATTTCATCTCCTAGGGGTATAACAGTCATTTTACTCTATAGGGGTATTTCAGCCATTTTACCCTATGGGGATATTTTGGTTATTTTACCCAATGGAGGTAGTTCGGTCAGTTCACCCTATGGGAGTATTTCGGTCATTTTACCCTATGAGGTTATTTTGGTCATTTTATCCTATGGGGGTATTTCGGTCATTTTACCCTAAGGGGGTATGGTGGTCATTTTACCTATTTTGGGGTCTTAGTGTAGATATCGACCTCTCGAAAGGTCCACAGTCACCTAGAGCAACTTAGGTAACCTAAATGGTCATAACAGTGTAAATGGGCCCAAGGCCCATTACTCGGCCCAAGTGGGACTACATGCTCGTGCGGCCTGTTCAGCCCAAATATCGCCACGGCTATGAGATCTACATAACCCAGTCCAGTATTTGCCATAAATCATGGATTTTTCTGTGTGGGGTCCACGAGCCGATTGAGCCCACACGACCCATTTCATCCCAACGTGGCCCATTACGGCTTAAGCCAATGAAAATGCTCATAGAGGCCTCCACAGTCTATCGCTCATGATTCGTGGGTTTGGCTTACCACACGAACGAACGCACGCTCATGTTGTCTCAAACACCGTATTTCTGGCTTTTTAGCCTTTGCCGTTCTACAGTTACAGTGAGGTGTTTACACGCCTGATGCGATTAGCAGATTCCCTTCGTCCCAAATACTCTTATTCTGAAAATCAATGATCATTGCACCCTTGGTTCCCAGGCAATGTGCCTATCAACCTCGACCACCACCTACACAAAAGTCACCATATTTATATTAGACTCATACTTGACAAACCATCTCAATTGCACCCCACTTACCACTCAATACTGTTTCTCAAAAAGTAACGGATGACTCCTTATCATACCATAACCACTTAACAACAACGATAAAACAGATTAGAGATTAGAGATGTAGCGTACAAAAAATTGAGAATCGGGATTAATCTATCAAAATTCGGCCAATGGAGAGCACTTGAGGGAGAGGAAGAGAAAAATTGTGCACTCCCAATTGATCAACGAACCCTTGCTAAATCCAAGAGCTATTTAGCAGAGCTTAAAAAAAGAAAAAGAGAGAATCGACTAGGAGAAAAAATTGAAAAGAAAAATGGTGAGGGGGAGAGAAGCTATATTCGACCAAGGTCGAAAGAAAAGGAATGAAACCCTAATTCTAACTCTCACCAAATCGGCAACAACCTCAAATCCTAAAAATCCCTCCTCTAATTTGGCTACACACTCTCCATGCACTTCATGTCCCTTAAGTTTCTACTATTATCTCTCCACTACAACAACCTTCCCAAATCCTAATATTCTCTCCTCAAATCTCTCCAAATATCCCTCCTCAATTCTCTCTATGACCAGTTCAAACTCCATTTAGCAGTATTTCAATCCAACTCTACCACCCACATGAGTTAGGCAGCAAAATAAATACTCCCTTTTTGATGTGCCACCACTCGAACCTTAGACCCCATGTACACTTCACACACCCCTTACCACTAGACCAACAAATCCTTTGTATCACATTTTAACCACAATAAATTAAGAACCTACTATCTAGATCCAAGAACTTTATTCACTTAAAATAAAAATTTTGCATAAGCCAAGGCTTGAACCCTTGACTTCTCAGACACTCCAAACACTCCTAAATCACTTAACTACTGAAGTAGACATTCATTTATGTCACTTCCTTACACAAGTAAATATTTATGTGCAGTCTCTTAACTATTCCCTTATTCAAAACATATTTCTTCTAGGCCCAAACTTCAGGGTGTTACAATTCACTCCTCCTTAAAGAAATTTTATCCTCAAAATTTCCAATTACCAGATCAGTCACATAACACAGACTCCACCACTACGCTTCCGCTGCGCACTCTAGTTCCAAATTAGGTATATAGCCAAATGACGAGGCCCCAACTCGGACACCTCTAAGGCCTCTACCATAACCTATTGTACCTCATCGGTGTGTACCTCTTGTGCTCATATCAAATAACGTATTATCAGTTTAAGAAGTTTTTATGTATCAAATTCTAATTCCAGTAATTATTAATAGATGTCTTATGAAAAGCAGTAATCAGAGTTTTGTTTTTGCAAATCAAGGTCTCCCTACAGTTTCTAGTTTCCTATAGTCTCAGTTTACTCTAACTAATGAGTTTCAGTACAGTCCTACTATCTATAGTAGTGTCTAAGTGTATTTCAGTTCAAGCAGTCTACAATATAAAGAAAACTTACGGATTCGGCGTTGGAGACTCGGTGTGCCACACTTGTAAACCTTCCAAAACACTTCAAGAATAGTTTTCCAGAAATTCCAAATATTTTCAAAACCCATTCCACAGTCGAGTTTTGCAACTTGACTCTGATACCACTAAATGTAACACCCCAAACCCGGCCTAGGAGTTATGGTCGAATCTGGCAGTGTCATATTGAGGTGTTTAGCGTAAAACTTGTTGTCGTTGAAATCTTTAAAATCAATTTATCATTTTGTTATTAAACAGTGATTCCAAAACGGGTTGTTCATTTCCAAGCCTGCATCATTAAAAGCTAATCACTTTTAAAACGTTATAAAATTTCCAAAATCTCATTTATTGCGGAAGTTTTTTTTTTTGGGGAAATGTTGCAAAAATGTGGTGTCTTTGAAAACAGTTCCATTTTGAAACCTGTCTTTTTCTACAACTAGTAGTTTATATATCAAACTAAATAAATAAAAACCCCAATTTAAAGTTTATAACTTTAAAGAGGTCTTTTTACATAAAAAAACCCAAATTCAATTATTTATAAATCAAAGGCTAAAAATGAAAGCTGATGCGATTGTGTGGCCATCGTTGAGTCCTTCACAACACCGACCCACCTACAACGAGGGATTACCTGTACAATTAAATAGAGGGGTGAGTTTATGAAAACTCAGTGTGTAATCCCTTAACAAGAAAACAGTCAATTAAATAGTAGATAATTGCAGTTTGGGCCTGAGCCCGTTACAGTAACAGTCCACTTCAGTGTGGGCCTAAGCCCTTTCCCGTAATAGTAAATGCTTGGGCTTGAGCCCATCACAATGCTAGTAATTAGTAGGGCCTTTGCCCAATTTCAGTAATAGTATCAGTGGGGCCTTGGCCCATAAAAGTAATAGATATCAGTCATGCAGTGAACAATATGTAATATCATTAATCAATGCAGTAACAATACAAAATATTTAATCAGTACAGATATGCAGTTAGAAATCCTACACATTCTAGTATCTACACACCACTCCGTCCTGCCAAACACACCATGTAGGGATAAAATGGACCCACCCAGCCAGACATACCAAGATTAGCACAGTTATGCAATAAATGATTGTAGCAAAGTCGCCAAGAAATAAACCAGATATAGCCATCAGTAGGGCCACAGTCGTCTTGGGCGACCCGTGCAACCTTATCAGTACAGTACACTTCCTCCAAATATAACAACCCATCCCCATGCAGTATATCGTAACATAATATCATACGTGTATGCAAAATGTCATGCTCAATCATATTCATACATATCATAGAGCAAATCAGTCATACATAGCATAAGACCATAACAGTCATTTCATCTCCTAGGGGTATAACAGTCATTTTACTCTATGGGGGGTATTTCGATCATTTTACCCTATGGGGGTATTTTGGTTATTTTACCCTATGGGGTTATTTCGGTCATTTTACCCTATGTGGGTATTTCGGTCATTTTACCCAATGAGGGTATTTTGGTCATTTCCCTATTTTAAGGTCTCGGTGCAGATATTGACCTCTCGAAAGGTCCACAGTCTCCTCGAGCAACTCAGGTAACCTAAATGGTCATAACAGTGTAAATGGGCCCAAGGCCCATTATTCGGCCCAAGTGAGCCCACACGCTCATACGGCCCGTTCAGCTCAGATTTTGCCACGGCTATGAGAACTACATAGCCCAGTCCATTATTTGCTACAAATAATGGATTTCATCCGTGTGGGGCCCACGAGCCATTGAGCCAACACAGCCCATTTCGGCCCAACGTGGCCCATTACGACCTAAGCCCATGAAAATGCTCACGGGGGGCTCCACAGTCTATCGCCTAGGATTCGTGGGTTTGGCTTTCCACACGAGTGAACGCACGCTCGTGTGGTCTCAAACACCGTATTTTCAGCTTTTCAGATTTTGCCGTTCTACAGTTACAGTGGGGTGTTTACACACCTGATGCGATTTGTAGGTTCCCTTTGTTCCGAACACTCTTATTCTGAAAATCAATGATCATCGCACCGTTGGTTCCCAAGGATTATGCCAATCAACCTCGACCACCACCTACACAAAAGTCACCATCTTTATATTAGACTCATACTTGACAAACCATCTCAATTGCACCTCACTTACCAGTCAATTATGTTTCTCAAAAAGTAACATATGACTCATTATCATACCATAACCACTTACCAACAACGATAAAACAGATTGCGGATCAGAGATGTAGCGTACAAAGAACTGAGAATCAGGACTAATCTATCATTATTTGACCAATGAAGAGCACTTGTGGGAGAGGAAGTGAAAAACCGTGCGCTCCCAATTGATCAACGAACCCTTGCTAAAACCGAGAGCTATTCGGCAGAGCTTAAAAAAAGAAGAGGGGAGAATCGACTAAGAGAGAAAAGTAAAAAGAAAACTGGTGAGGGAGGAGAGAAGCAGTATTCGGCCAAGGCTGATAGAAAAGGACTAACACCCTAGTTCTAACTCTCACCAAATCGGCAACAACCCCAAATCCCAAAAATCCCTCCTCTAATTCGGCTACACACTCTCCACGCACTTCCTATCCCTTAAGTTTCTACTATTATCTCTCGACTACAACAACCTCCCCAAATCCGAATATTCTCTCCTCGAATCTCTCCAAATATCCCTCCTCAATTCTCTCTATGACCAGTTCAAATTCCATTTAGCAGTATTTCAATCCAACTTTACTACCCACACGAATTAGACAGCAAAATAAATACTCTCTTTTTGATGCGCTACCGCTAGAACCTTAGACCCCATGTACAGTCCACACGCCCCTTACCACTAGACCAACAACTCCTTTGTATCATATTTTAACCACAATAATTTAAGAACCTACTATCTAGATCCAAGGATTTTATTCACTTAAAATAAAAATTTTGTATAAGCCAAGGCTTGAACCCTTGATTTCTCAGACACTTCTAAACACTCCTAAATCACTTAACCACTGAAGCATACATTCATTTATGTCACTTCCTTGCACAACTAAATATTTATGTGCAGTCTTCTAACTGTTCCCTTGTTCAAAACCTATATCTTCTAGGCCTAAAATTTGGGGTGTTACAATCGATCTGAGGGTGAAACGCAGTGCTAAAATGCAATCGTGTACCAAGAGCTTTTTGTAACTTTCTCCAAAATCGTGAAGTGAACTGCAGATCTCTATCCGAAAGAATGGAGACTGGCACTCCGTGTAATCTGAAATTCTCACAAACATATAACTCAGGTAATCCATCAAGAGAGAATTCTATACGTACTGAAATAAAATGTTCGGGCTTCGTTAAACGGTCATAATCTTTCAATAGTTTTACGAATTAGTCCCAAGGCTAGCTAGATTAAGTTACAACGATCCCAAAAACATAGAAATCATCAAAAATGGGACAAAAATACATACCTAATTGAAGGAAATAGGGTTGCCAAATATTTTGAAGCTTCCATGGCTATCTTCTCTTTTAATTTCGGTTCCAAGATGATAATGGAAGATGATGATTCATTTTATTTTAATTTTACTTATCATTTATTTGTTAATTACTTAATTAACCTTTATAATCTTTAATAATTACACAAATTACCAAGCCATTATCATCCACTAACATACTAATGGTCTAATTACCATATAAAGACCTCCACTTTAAAGTCCTATAGCTATTTAATACCTTTAGCTATTAGAACACAACTTTTACACTTTATGCGATTTAGTCCTTTTTATCAAATTAAGCATGTAAACTGTAAAATTTCTTAACAAAATTTTTATACGGTATTTATATCATGTTGTAGACCATAAAATAATAAAATGAAATTTTCAACTTTGGATTTGTTTTCCAAAACCACTGTTTTAATTTTACTGAAAACGGGTTGTTACATTAATGATGTCTTGATATATTCGCAAGATGAGACAGAGTATGCCGAGCAATTGAGAATTCTTTTGCAAACATTGTGTAAAGAAATTTTTTGCTCAGTTTAGCAAATGTAAATTCTTTCTTCGGGAAGTTGGATTTTTGGGACATGTTGTATCAGCCGAGGGCATCAGAGTTGATCTGAGCAAAATTTTAACAGTTGTTGATTGGAAGCCTCCGAGAAATGTATTTGAGGTTAAAAGTTTCCTAGGACTAGTCGGATATTACAGAATGTTCGTTAAGGGATTCTCAATGATTGCTACACCGATAGCAAGATTATTGCAAAAAGATGTTAAGTTTGAGTGGTCTGAGAAATGTCAGCAAAGCTTCAATCAATTAAAAGCATTGTTAACTGAGGCACCAGTGTTAGTTCAGCCAGAATTAAGTAAAGAATTTGTGATTTTTAGTGATGCATCTTTAAATGGTTTGGGCTATTTTTTGATGTAGGAAGACAAACTGATAGCGTACGCTTCTAGACAGTTGAAAACGCACGAAAAGAATTATCTGACGCATGATTTAGAACTTGCAGCTATTGTGTTTGCGTTGAAGATTTGGCGATACCATTTATATGGCAAAAAATGTCATATATTTATAGATAATAAAAGCTTAAAGTATTTAATGTTGTAGAAAGATTTGAATTTGAGACAACGCAGATGGCTCAAGCTATTGAAAGTCTATGATTTGATCACTGATTATCATCGAGGAAAAGCTAATGTAGTTGCTTACGCTTTGAATAGAAAGTCTTCGTTTACTTTGCGAGCGTTGAATACGTGATTGACATTGTTTGATCATGGTTCGATCTTAGCTAAGTTGAAAGGTAGACCGATGTTTTTATAGTCAACTTATGAGGCTCAGAAATGCAATGATGTGTTGTTAGCTAAACGGAAACAGGTTAGTCCTGAATCATTTCTAAAGTATTTCTAAGGCCTCGAGGGCTTGAATAAGGGATGATATGCATGAGTTTGGATGAATTATGCTATGATTTATGAAATGTTTGAAATTAAATGTTTTAAGTTATGTTTTTAAGGTAATGCTCCGTAACCCTATTTCGGCAACGGATACGGGTTAGAGGTGTTACAGCTACACTTAGGGCACCATATCCAATAGTCTCCCATTTACCCTAGTGAACTAGATGTATCATGTTTTGCATTATTATGCCCCGCCATATGTTTCCTAAGGAGCTCTCTAGCTATAAGAGTCTTGTCTAAACAAATCCCCAAGGTTTGTGCTCAGATGCCATTTTGACTACATCTACTATTCTATCAAACACTCCTATCTCTCTTAATGTGTTTTGTCCTTATATGCCATTTTGTCCATATGTTTCTCAAGGAGCTCTATAGCTATAACGCTTCAATATCTTGTTTATGTACAAAGCCTAAGATAGTGTTATCACTTTGTTCTTTCGATCCCTTGAGATTCAAATGCCTAGAACAACATTCACATCTCCTAAGTCCTCCATACTAAACTGTTGGTTTAACCACAGTTTAACTGATGACAATGTCATTACATCATTTCCAATGAGTACAATTTCATCGACATATAGAATGAGAAAGACCATTTTTCCATCCCCAAAACATTTATAAAGACAAGTTTCATCTACATTTTTGCTCAAATCCAAAAGTCTTGATCGCTTGATTAAATCTTTGATTACGTGAGCGGGATGCTTGCTTAGGTCCATATATGGATCTAAGAATTTTGCAAACTTTATGCTCATTTCCTTTAGCTACATATCCGATGGGTTGCATCATATAGATGTGCTCTTCGAGATAACCGTTCAAAATCTTGTCTTGCCATCCATTTTTTAGACTATGTAATCGAGAGCTGCCATAATAGATAACAAAATGTAAATTGACTTGAGCATGTCAATCGAAAAAAAGGTTTCTTCGTAATCAATGCCTTCTTTCTAAGTATAACCTTTTGCTACAAGTCTGGCCTTATAAGTTTTCACTTTTTCATTTGCGTTTCTTTCCCTTTTGTAGATCCATTACACCCTATGGGTTTTATCCCTTTTGGTAAGTCTACAAGTTCCTACACTAAGTTGGAATACATAGAGTCCATCTAAGCTTTCATAGCTATTTCCTAGAGCTTGGAATCAACACTCTACATTACTTCGCCATACTTGAGTGGGTAATCATCTTCTTGTTTGGAAGACTCAATGTTAAAAACACTTCTGCTGGATTGGAAGAACTCAGGCCTATGAGAGACCCTTCCATTACGATGAAACACCCTATGCTACTGATTGTTTGCAAGTCTACTATTAGGAGTTAGTTTTGCAACTATTTCTATAAGGCTTTATATATTTCTGGAAAGCTCATCGATTACCTCTTTACTCTGAGGTTTGAATTCATTCATGTAACTTTCTTCAAGGAAAGTAGAATAAGTTGACACTATAACAGTTTGCTATTTCAGTTTTTGAACAAACCACCCTTTGTTCCCTTTGGATATCCTACAAACATGAATAATTTTGTTTGTGAGTCCAACTTCTTCACATATTTATCCAGTACCTGGGCTAGACATCCTTAAATCCTTAAATGTTTTAGACTTGGCTTCCTGCCAAGCGATAACTTGTATGGAGTTTTCGATGCTACCTTAGTTGGCATATCATTAAGAATATAATAAGTCATTTGTATCGCATATCCTAGGAAAGAGATTGGCAACTTTGAATAACTTAACATCGAATGTACCATGTTTGGCAACGTTCGATTCCTTCTCTCTACCACACCATTCTGTTGTGGAGTTCACGATGCGATTAACTGAGATAGAATCCTATTCTCTATGAGGTACCCAAATAACTAATCAGATAAATATCCCCCACCTCAATTAGACCGAAGTACCTTTATGGGTAAACCTAGTTGTTTCCCTATTTCCGTACGAAACTCTTTGAATTTATCAAGCATTTCACTTTTACGATGCATCAGGTATACTTGCCCATATCTGGAATAGTCATCAATAAAGGTTACCTATTACTCATAACCACCTCTTGCACTAACGGTCATGGGGCCACATACATTAGTGTGCACAAGTTTTAGGAGTTTTCCGACCTTTATTCCTTTTGCATTAAAAGATAGCTTAATCATATTACCTTCCAGGCAAGATTCAAATTGTAGAAGATCAACTTCTTTAAGTGAACTTAAGATCTCGTGTTTCATAAGTCTAGTGATTTTTTCTCAGTTAATATGACCAAGTGTCAAATGCCAAAGTTATGCCCCATTAGAGTGAGAAGTTGTAAGTCTTTTTTTCGATATTTCAGTCTTAAGCAGTGTGCAAATCTTCAATCTGATAAAATAGAGATTATTTGACATCCATTGATTACAGGTAAGATTGTGATTCTAAATATTGCAATTCCATTAAAAGTCATGGTCAAGTTGTCTGTATATAAACATGCAATAGAAATCAAGTTTCTTTTGAAACTTGATACATAGAAGACGTCTTTTAAAATAAATTTCCTAAAATTATCAAAATAAAGATGTACATCTCCCAATACTTTAACTGCCACACTTCTCTTGTTCCCAGTCCACAATGATAAGCTATTATCTCTAAGATCTTTCGTCTCCTCGAACCCCTGTAAAGAAAAACATGATTAGTAGCTCCCAAATCAATAACTCAGTAGTCTATTGAGTATTCCACTAAACAAGCTTCTATCATCAAGAGTTCCATACCTTTGCCTTTAGTAGTTAGGTATTCCTTCTACTCTTTATAGTTTCCCTTGAAGTGTCCTTTCTTGTTGTAGAAGAAACATTTAGACTTAGGTAAGTCTTTAGGCTTTCGGGTTCTTTCCTTTCAACATGCGGTAGCCTAAATACCTTAGCCTTACCTTTCTTCGCGTGTTTTCCCTTCCCTTTTGAAGAAGAAGCGGTGGATATATTCACTTATTCTCTTCTGACCGGCTAACCACCATTCAACTATTGAATCGCTGGTACGTCCCGTGGCACAACGAAAAAAAATTCCAACGAACATCAGCCATGGATCCATGTGTGAGGAACGAGTCGATGTTGAAACAAGGGATGAAAATATATCTTTCTTAACTTAAAATGGACGAATAAAGTTGTTGGTAGGATCCCTTTCGGAGATGTCGATTCCAAGCCGCAACAATAACGTCTCAGCCTCTACATAATCCACCCAATCAAAGAACAAACAACAACAACCTCTTGAACTTTTGAGAGAGTGTTTTAAAAACAACTTCTAGACCTTTTATTTTGTTTTTTTTTCTCTTGGTAACCCTAACACATTATGGGATTCTTTTCCTTTTTTTCCTTTAATATCATATATCAAAAGAAAGGGATTATTCCTTATTATTAGAGAAACAAATGGAAAGTCGTGAAAAATTATATTTTTCCAAAAGAATATCACTTTCAATGCTCTTTTATATTTTGACCAAAATTATTATAATTGTTTATATTAATAATTTTGGTAAACTATATACAATTAATATTTTATATGAATCAAATTCATATATTAATTTTAATTATGTTCTCTATTTGTATACAACAAGTTTATGCGTATAATGTGTTCAATATTTAACCATCAAATTAAATTAACTCAATAATTAATTTAATTAATGTGGTAGCTAAATACAATACCAAATGTATTTGGATTTTGTCCATTTTAAATATAGGGTGTGACCCTGTAGGCTCTTGTAACATTAGTAGTAATACTAGAACATTTCTAATATTACAAGCAATGAGTGGCATATAACAATACATCATTGCTACCCAAGTTACAAGAAGTTGTGATTTTACATAACCTTTCTGTGACAATTTTCATGTATTATATCCTTTTATCCTTAATATCTAGATTGGGTACAAGTCATGGATAAGTCACACTTGCATAGTCAAATCTCATATTTCTTGATGTTCTACGTAGACTACAATAAAAAAATAAGTGTGATATCTTATATCAACTTATTCGAGCATAGCCATGCATTTCTAGTCTCACATTATCAAGAGGCTAAGATATTTTTCCCGTCTTGATCAATCTTCTCCCACTACATAGATTGTAGCCTATCCAACATTAGTCTTTATAGTATAACCTATTATGGTAAATGTTTGACTGTTTCAAAATATACAACTCACGATGTTGCGATAATGACGATCTCAAGTCTGGGGATCATATACATAATTATCAATGTGAGTAATGTTGTGACTATTACATTATAATCCAAGAAACAAACTCATAACGGGTAAGTACAGCATGTTATTCTCTAACACATACTTATGTATTAATTTTGATATCTTTATGTCAATGAAAACACTTTGTCATCAATCAACTACACATTAGTCTCAATGCATTATCATTTTCTAAGCCCACAATAATACTTGACTAATGACCTTTTAAGAATAATCATATTATTCTCAGGACTTTATTATTAACTAGTTTATTTATACACACAAAAAATTAAATTGAAATAACAATGGCAATGCCTTATATTTACAAACAAGGTAAAAGAGTATGTGATTACAATCATCTCATGAGTTTGTGATTACAATCATCTCATGAGTTGTGTAAGTGTCAAGTTTTTGTTTCCAAGGTTATATGCAGCTCAAAAAGCAGCAAAATCCTTTGACAAAATTTTGAACACCATTTGAATTTGAGTGTTTGTAACACCCCGAATTTTGGGCCTAGAAGAAATAGGTTTTGAACAAGGGAATTGTTAGGAGACTTCACATAAATATTTAGTTATGCAAGGAAGTGATATAAATGAATGTCTGCTTCAGTGGTTAAGTGATTTAGGAGTGTTTGGAAGTGTTTGAGAAGTCAGGGGTTCAAGCCTTGGCTTATGCAAAATTTTTATTTTAAGTGAATAAAATCCTTGGATCTAGATAGTAGGTTCTTAAATTATTGTGGTTAAAATATGATACAAAGGAGTTGTTGGTCAAGTGGTAAGGGGCGTGTGGAGTGTACATGGCGTCTAAGGTTCGAGTGGTGGTGCATCAAAAATGGTCTATTTATTTTGCTGCCTAATTCGTGTGGATGGTAGAGTTGGATTGAAATACTGCTAAATGGAGTTTGAATTGGTCATAGAGAGAATTGAGGAGGGATATTTGGAGAGATTTGAGGAGAGAATATTGGGATTTGGGGAGGCTATTATTGTGGAGAGATAATAGTAGAAAATTAAGGGATAGGAAGTGGATAGAGAGTGTGTAGCCTAATTGGAAGAGGGATTTTTGGGATTTGGGGTTGTTGCCGATTTGGTGAGAGTTAGAATTCAGGTTTCACTCCTTTTCTTTCAACCTTGGCCGAATACAGCTTCTCTCCTCCCTCGCCATTTTTCTTTTCAGTTTTCTCCCCTAGTCGATTCTCTCTTCTTCTTTTTTAAGCTCTGGCGAATAGCTCTTGACTTTAGCAAGGGTTCATTGATCAATTGGGAGCACACAGTTTTTCTCTTCCTCTCCCTTAAGTGCTTTCCATTGGCCGAATACTGATAGATTATTCCTGATTCTCGATTCTTTGTACCCTACATCTCTGATCTGCAATCTGTTTTATCGTTGTTGGTAAGTGATGATGGTATGATAATGAGTCATCTGTTACTTTTTGAGAAACAGTATTGAGTGGTAAGTGGGGTGCAATTGAGATGGTTTGTCAAGTATGAGTATAATATAAAAATGGTGACTTTTGTGCAGGTGGTGGTCGAGGTTGATTAGCACATTTCCTGGGAACCAAGGGTGCGATGATCATTGCTTTTTGAAATAAGAGTGTTCGGAGCGAAGGGAATCTGTAAATCACATCAGGTGTGTAAACACCCCACTGACACTGTAGAACGGTACAAGTCGAAAAGCTGAAAATACGGCGTTTGAGACCACACGAGCGTGCACTCGCTCATGTGGTAAGCCAAACCCACGAATCATGGGCGATAGACTGTGGAGGCTTCCATGAGCATTTTCATGGGCGATAGACTATGGGTGATAGACTGTGGAGGCTTCCATGAGCATTTTCATGGGCGATAGACTGTGGGTGATAGACTGTGGAGGCTTACATGAGCATTTTCATGGGCTTAAGTCGTAATGGGCCACGTTGGGCCGAAATGGGTTGTGTGGGCTCAATGGGCTCGTGGGCTCCACATGGATGAAATCCACGATTTGTGGCAAATACTGGACTGAGCTATGTTGATCTCATAACTGTGGCAAAATCTGGGCTTAATGGGCTGCACGAGCGTGTGGGCCCACTTGGGTCGAGTAATGGGCCTTAGGCCCATTTACACTGTTATGACCATTTAGGTTACCTGAGTCACTCAAGGCGACTGCGGACCTTTCGAGAGGTCGATATTTACACCAAGCCCCTATTAGGTAAAATGATCGAAATACCCCTATAGGGTAAAATGACCAAAATATCCCCACAAGATAAAATGATTGAAATACCCCCATAGGGTAAAATGATTGAGATACCTCATAGGGTAAAATGACCTAAATACCCCCATAGGGTAAAATGACTGAAATACCCCCATAGGGTAAAATGACTGTTATACCCCTAGGAGATGAAATTACTGTTATGACCTTATGTTATGTGTTACTGATTTGCTCTATGATATGTATGAATATGATTGAGCGTGACATTTTGCATACACGTATGATATTATGTCACAATATATTGCATGGGGACGGGTTGTTATATTTGGAAGAAGTGTACTGTACTGATAAGGTTGCACGGGTCACCCAAGACGACTGTGGACCTATTGATGGCTATATGCAGTTTATTTTATTGGCAGCTTTGGTGCAATACTGTTTAGTGCTGCAACCGGTGCTAATCTTGGTGTGTCTAGCTAGGTGGGTCGATTTTATCCCCACATAGTGTGTTTGGCGGGATAGAGTGGTGTGTAGAGGCTGGATTGGGTAGGATTTCTAACTGCATAATTGCACTGATTAATGATTTTGTACTGTTACTGCATTGATTAATGATATTACATACTGTTCACTGCATGACTAATATCTATTACTGTTATGGGCCAAGGCCCCACTGATACTATTACCGAAATTGGGTAAAGGCCCTACTGATTACTGGCATTGTGATGAGCTCAAGCCCAATCGTTTACTATTATGGGAAAGGGCGTAGGCCCACACTAAACTGGACTGTTACTGTAACGGGCTCAGGCTCAAACTGCATTTATCTATTGTTTAATTGATTGTTTACTTGTTAGGGGATTACACACTGAGTTTTCGTAAACTCACCCCTCTGTTTAACTATACATGTAATCCCTAGTTGTAGGGGGCTTGGTGCTGGGAAGGAGTCGATGATGGCCACACAACCGCATCAGCTTTAAATTTGGGTATTTTCTTTGTAAAAAGGCCTCTTTAAGGTTTAAACTTTAAATTGGGGTTTTTATTTATTTAGTTTGATATAAACTGCTAGTTGTAGCAAAATACGGGTTTTCAAAAGGTAACTATTTTCAAAGACACCACGTTTTCGCAACATTTTCAAAAAAAAACTTCTACAATAAATGAGATTTTGAAAAATTTATAATGTTTTAAAAGTGATTAGCTTTTAATGATGCACGCTTAGAAATGAACAACCCGTTTTGGAATCACCGTTTAATAAAAAAATAATTAATTGATTTTAAAGATTTCAACGACAACAACACCTCAATGTGACATTGCCAGATTTGGCCATAACTCCTAGGCCGAGTTTGGGGTGTTTTAGTGTTTTGGTCGAAATTGGCCTCATTGTTTACAGCCTCGACAAAGTAGCCCATAAGAGTGATCATATGGTCTTTGACCAGAGTGTCGGGCCTTTACCGAGCATTCATCAAGATAGTTAAGGCAGACTGTCAAGCCAAGGCAGCTTGACCTCTGAACATGTATTCTAGCTTATCTAGAATTGCTTTAGCAGTCTTACATCTCTCTAGTTGCTTATACAGAGTACTAGTCAAACTTGCCATCCTATAACAACTAGCTATCTAATCAGACTCTTCCCAGAGTTTTCTAGCTTCAGCTTGAGTGGTTGTTTGGGAACTTATTATCAAGAACTGTTTTAAGTTTATCATAGCTTAAGAAAATTATCAGGTTCCTTTTCTATTTCTTGTAGTTATTTTGTTCAATTGTTTTCATTGAGTATGTTCAATAAGGGAATTGGTGCCATTTTTGAACTAAAAATAAGACATTCATATATTAATATCAATGTTTGAAAATGTTTTACAACATTATAATATGCATTAAGGTGATGCATGTCTGTTACATTAAACCTTGAAAACATTTTTAAGCTGTTGCAATGATAATTCCCACACACATTGAACCAAGCCACTGTAGGGTGATCATGATCAACTAATAAGAACATGAATTTCCATCTAATTACTACATGAACCTAATTCCTTAGGCATTCACACATACTAATTATTTTTTAATGTTTGGTCATCATTCTAACTTAAGTGGAGCTTCTTGGGGAGTTACTTAACTAGAAGTTCTTGAGTGTATAACCATTAACTCAACACCTATCACATTATGCATCACAAATGAGTCATCTTGGGACAATCTCACTGAGTAACATGCTTAAAAGACAAAATTTCTTAATGTATTGCATGATAATACCTACCACAAGGGCTGATCCAACTATCATATGATCATAAGAAAATTCTATTTACTTTTAGGAGGTCTCCTTAGTGAAATCCACATGAAATGTCTACCTTGAGGTAGGTCCATTTCATGCCATCACAATAGACCATTGATAGAGGCAGTAGGTCTTATTTAGGGACCTTCTCCCACTTAATATTTTAAAAACATGCAAGGTTTTTAATTTCTGGTTTCAATCATGTATGATCAATATATGCATGACAACTACATGTGACATTCTTTCCTAAACTATATGGCATTCTTATCTCATGTATGCATGGCATGCTATGATAATTTTATAATATTCACATTCAATTACTCATAAGATTCGATCAAAAAAATTTGATTCACCAAATCTTTCTTTTAAGGGAAAAATTGAAGAAGTGAATGTTAATTGTCCACCAGGTAGCTTCCCAGGAAAGGGAGGTGAATTATATTTGACCACTTAAAAACCAAGTCTTTCCTTGATAGATCCAATCCTAGACATGCACCTTTTCACTACCACACTTCTCATAGTAATCAAATAAACTAAAGAAGTGTGTAACCTCCCTAACCTAGTCTAGATGTTATGGCTAGATTAAGAAGGCTACATTGGACACTAAAATGGCGAAACTAACTTATGTTACTTTTGAAGACCTTAAATAAACTCATTTTAGAGAAAAACAGCAGTTGTAATTTGAGTTAGTTTAAAAGCATTCATTTAATAGGTCATCTGTGCTTAAGGTTCATTTTATTATTAACAGTTTTGTTTTAGAAAAGTTGTTTGTTCGTTGCTTTATTTTGTAAAAACTTGATGTTAACTAATGTAGCAGAAAAACCATTATTCATGTCATTTTGGAAATCTAGTTGTCTTATAGATTTTTTTTTAAAACGGGTTAATTTACAATGCAGCAAAAATTAAGGAACAATGTCAAATTTTACTTAACCTAGATATCATACATTTTCCGGTTATTATACTTAAGTAATCCATGCATGCAAAAAAAAAATCCCCAAATGAAAAGTTACCAAGCCATAGACAAGAAATAATTAAAAATTACAAACCAAAACCAATAGAGACTTATTAATAATACTTATTAAAAATAGTTCGAGGTCCAAGGTGATTCTCCTTATGTCGGGTCTAGTCCTAGATTCGAGGTTTACCTAAAAAGTTAAACACTATGGGGGAGTGTGTTTAGGAAAGCTCAGTGTGAGTCAAACAATTATTTAAACAAACATGAATATCAAATACAGTGAAGCATATTAGCATTAACAGAAGAACACATTAACCATCATTAAAATTTCATATCATTACATATCCATTATCAAAATGATGTCAAATGGTGTATGAGCATGGGTTGATGTAAATGATGCGATGCAAAAGTTCCTACCCAAACCATCTTCTATGCACCAGGAGTTCCCTAGAACTCGTCTGCCAAACTCCAACAAATGCGAGAAAAGCTCGATGTGGTAAAACCACCGAATGAACATAATTACATAAAATCTACCATTTAACAAATAAATGCAATAAAATCACCAAATCTCCACAGTACTACTAGTGTAGTTCACTTACTATGAATAAATGCAGACTTAATATGCCATTGAATCTCCATGAAACTCCTTTGTCAACCACAATGACAATCCCATCCCAATGCACATGCAAAATGTCATACAATCTCATACATAGTCATGAATGGAATACTTTCACATTTCTTTGGCATGATCACACGCCCTCATATTATCAAATAAATTCAGTAAATAGAATCATTTATCCCACTTTAAATTTGCCATTAATATGATGTCGTTCAATATATCACAATCTCATATTACTTACAATTCCTTTCCGAGTGCATGTATAACAGTCTTTCAAATATTTCATAGCAAATCATTCATAAAAATATGTTATGTGTAAGCTTCATACAATCAACATTTTATACATACAATCAACATACATCATATCAACCAATCATCCACAACAATATCAATCACATAATTATTTAGTTATTCTCACACTTTTACTAACGTGCCAAACAGTTAGGGCTTGAAACATACCTAGTTCAGCCACTTACAATTTAATTACTTAGCCACTTAGCCAAGCCTAACCAGAAAGCTTAGTCCTAAATTAAATAATTTAAAAATAATATTAGAACACTCAAGTTAATGAGTTAAGGCCCACACCTTATTTTACGCTCTATTGTAGCACACTTGTGAATCTCGTGGTTTCTTTTCAAAACCTTAAAAAGGACCTAAATTAAAAATCATCACTAAACTCAATTAATATACCACTTAAACAGACCCCAAACTCTCTTGTATGGGTTCAATCCAATCATCACAATTTGAACGATTTTTCATATCCAAACTAGTTAGATTCCTTACACTGGTTTGATGTGAAACGCATGCGCAAACGTCTATTGGCTTCATTGTTCATTTAGGGCGTTTAAGTCGGCTCATAACACATTTAAGTACTAAAAAATAAGTATCAATTCCATCTTTAAAATCTTTAATTTGATCAATTAAAAATTCCCCCAACATCTAAAGCGAAACTACACACTAGCCTATGATCAACCACACTTACGCTTCCTAAATTGTTAGATCTAATTCATCGAACGATAAAGATTTATTTTTCCTAAATTATATATGATTAAAGGCTAATTAGGAAGGGTTCAAAAACCCAAGATATTGCTAGAAAATATGTGGGAACAATTAAAGAAACAACAACCCCTTTTTGTGCCTTTAGGCGTGGCGCACCACCACCAATGGTGGCGAAATCAGAGTTGATTTAAAAATCCAATTAAAAATACTTTCAAAGGCTGGAAAAATACCTATAAGATCCTCAAAAATCACCCCAATTCTAGATCTAGAAAATTGGGTTTTTGATTTAATGATCCATTAAGAAAACCCAGAGAAAATGACTCTTACTTAATCAAGAAGATAGCGGCAGCAATAGAGTTCTTTTAGGGCATCAATTGTAACACCCTAGACCCGGCCTAGACATTATGGTCATACCTGACGATGTCATAAGGTAGTGCTTTTCGAAAAATATTTCGTCGCTAAACCCCCTTTTCTATTTAACCATTTGTTTTCATTATCTTATGTTAATTTCAAATCCTGTCGTTCGTTTCCAAAACATTACTAATTTACAAATCGTTATTCAATTTCAAAACGTTTTCTTATTGCGGAAGCCTTTAAACAGTTTGCGCATTTGTGGTATTTTTGATAAAACATTAATTTCATTTGAAAACCCGAGTTTTACCTAACACTAGCATATTTAAATCATAAAACCGTATAAAAACAAAATTTAAACCAAAATCCAACACTAGCATATTTAAATCATAAAACCGTATAAAAACCAAATTTAAACCAAAATCTATAAAGGCCATAATTACAGCAAAATACTCCCAAATAAAAGTAAAATCATAAATAGGTAATAAATAGTGTAAAAAAAGTGTGTGGCCACCACTGAGTCCTCCGCCGCATCGATCCGCCTAAATCTGGAGATTACCTGTACAGATTAAACAGAAAGGGTGAGTTTACGTAAACTCAGTGTGTAATCCCTATGCAAATGAACAGACAGTAAACATATAATCACAGTTTGGGCTTAAACCCTTTTCAGTATCAGTATCAGTCCAGTTTGGGCCTTAGCCCATCTTAGTACAAAAACAGTCATGTAGTAGGGCTTTAGCCCATCACAGTAGCAGTAGCAGTAACATATATGCAGTCACAAAAATCTACCCATATAGCCTCTACACACCATCTCCGTCCAACCCTACACTCCATGTGGGGATATAATCAACCCACCCATCCCTACACTCCAAGTAGTACCGAATGCGGCACTAGACAGTAGTTTGCAGCTGAGCTGCAAGTAAATTAGGCTCGAGGCCTTTTAGTACACTTCCTTCGAACATTATAATCCCCCAACCCAATGCAATGCAATATACAGATATGACATGCTATAACATAATATCATGCATGTAAACAGGGCATACAGTATCAAATCAGTGGGACATCATCAGACTTAATCATATCAGTCATACAGTCATTTCAGTCAATTAAGGGTCTAGGTAAGCTTACTGACCATGCAGTAGGTTCACAGTCGACTTGGGCGACCCGTGCAATCTTATCAGTCAAACAGTGAAAATGGGCCTACAAGCCCATGATGTTTGCCCGTGTGGGCCCACACGCCTATGTGGCCCACATGACCCAAATTGGCCTTGGCCTTATGATCCATTTTAATGTAACCCGTGCTAGTTAATTATTCATATGTGTTTCCACTATTTACTCATATGATCCTTCAAAGCTGTCTACTTGAATCACTGTTACTAAATTATTTGTATCTTAAGCTACAGAATTTTAAATTAAGATCCGCAAATTCTCCCAGAAACCAGACTCACATATCTTCTTACGGTAAAATTTTTAGAATTATTGGTTTAGCCAATAAGTACAGTTTATTCTTTAAAGTTTTCCTTATTTTGCTATCTGACAGTTTTGACCTTTCTACACTAAAAATTAATTATCTTATCGTACAAAATTCGAATGATGTTTCCATTTGTTTCTCATGAAAGTAGACTCATTCAGGGATTTTAAATATATAAATTCTAACCCATAATTATTTTTATACAATTTTTAATAATTTTCCAAAGTTAGGGATAGGGGATTCCAAAATCATTCTAATCCTGTCTCACTAAAATTAAAATATCTCATAATATGAAATTCTTTTGCTTACTTTGTTTCTTCTATGAGAAACTAGACTTAAATATATTTATCCCATATTTTTTTCATTCTCTAATTTGATTTTCACAATTTATGGTGATTTTTCAAAATTAGCCTATTGCTGCTATCCAAACAGCAAACAATTTTGGCTTTTCGTCAAATCCCTTATTTTGGTGTTTCGGGTACACACCTAGTTTTGTTTGATGCTACAACTGTCCCCGAGCACTCCAAAGCCTATAATTGAACAAATAACATCATAATCAGTCTTACCTTGCGATTAATCAAAATCTTGAAACCAAAATACTTACCCATAAAACGTTGAACACTTACTGCAAAAACTTTAAATTGGTACATTTATAAAAATCACGAGGAGAGCCTTAATCCTCGTGAAAAGCTGCTGCCAACACACCGAAATTAGACTATTTAATACAAAATAATCTCTTAAAATGATACCTAACAACTTACTGAATTTGCACAAGTGCTGTTTAACGCTACGAAATCAATAGGAAAGAATGGTTTAGGGGGAACTAGGGAATTTCAGCAGTAGAGGAAAGAAAAGAAAAGATAATCGAGTAAGAAGCAAGGAAGAAAAAAAATCGTTAGAGATGGGGGAGAGAAAACGTCATAAAGATGGAGAGAAAAATGACTCTCTTTCATTTTTTTCGAAAAAGGAAAAAATGATCAGATTTTGGATATTCTCCCCTATAATCCCCTAATTCACTCCTAAAACCACTCCCTCACTTCCCACTACACACCACTTAGAAACCCAGTTCAGCACAACTCTTGCCAAAATTAGGAGCAAAAATGCAACCTTTTCCATCCCAAAGATTCGAACCCATGACCTCCATCACACCAACACTCCACTTATCCACCAGACCACCAGGCCCATTCTGTTAATTATTTGCCAACTTTTACTTAAAAGGCTACTGACCAAATATAGGGATTATTCATAAAAATACCAAAATTTTCCTAAGTCGTGGCTTGAACTTGGGACCTCCAAAATACTCCTAGAACACATAACCACTAAAGCTGATAGATGTTTTTGTCACACATTCACAATAACCAAAATTAAAATTTGGGGCGTTACATCAATGGAGGTCAATCTTGAGTGCTAAAATTTTAAATTCAAGGCTTGAAATTCTATGAGAAAATGACAGCAATAAGATAAAAAGAATGGTGCAAGAACTCGTTACAAAAAAAAAGAGAAATTGATGATGCATCTTAGTGGCTTGGGCGACGGCATATAAGGGAAGAAAGAAAGAAAATTGAAGAGAAAAGAGAAGAGGTTGAACAACTAGGGTAGAGAAAAATTCACTTAAAGGCTAAAAATTAAAAGAAAATTTGTTTGTATACACAAAATACGGAAAAGGAGAAATTTTAGCAAAAATTAAGCTATTTTGCGAGGGAAGGGAATCAAACTTGGGATCTTAATTTAATTTTCATATTTTCTCATATTTCTTTTAACTACTGTGCTATTTTCTCATTCTTGAAATAAATTTGCAATATTTATTTTAAAAAAAGGCATGTCATATACTAGGGTTTGATGCAAAATTTGCAAACTAATAAAAATGGTGCAAGAGAAGGGATTTGAACTTGGGTTTCAAGGAACGTTTCTCTAACACTTAACCAACAAACCAATACCTCGTTTATTTCCTAAAAATGCATAGGTAATCTAAAAAATTAGGGCATGACCACTCTCTCTCGATTCACAAACCTGATACTACTAACCCTCGATTTTTGGGATGTGACAAAGTGAATGGAACAATACAACACACGTATTTTCTCATTGCCACACTTTTTATTTTTAATAGATCAACTGTAGATCATCTCATACATATATATCACAATTATATCATAAATAATTATTAAACAAATATATAAAGAGATGAGTAATAAAATAAAATTGTCAGCCAAGGTTCATATAGTTCTATTTCTAGAAAATAAAAAAAAATAAATATTACATATTTTTTCATCACAAGGCATTCATTGTGTAACACCCCAGACTCAGCCTAGACGTTATGGTCGAATCCGATGTGTCACATTGAAGTGTCTACGAAAATAGAACCCATTAGTAAAATTCATTTCAAAATTTAAAAACCCTTTTATTAGTGTTTAACAAACATCTAGTCAAAACGTGTCCCTTGTTATCTGCTATTGTTATAAAAGGTTGATCTTAAATCGTAGAAGCTTTTGAAAACTTTAATGTTTAAGTTTCATGGCTTTGCAAATAGTTCTTATTTTGAAAATTTGTCTCCTACTGATCTAGCAGTTTAAAATAAGTAAGCAAAAACCTAATTAAAAATTTTAAACAATCATAAAAGGCCTTATTACAAAAAAAACCCAATATAAACTTTAAATTTATTTAAAAGCAATGTAGATCAGCTGCAGTTGTGTGACCACCTCTGAGTCCCTCGCAGCACCAAACTGCCTATGGCTGAGGATTACCTATATAGTAAAAAGGAAAGGGTGAGTTTACGAAAATTCAGTGTGTAATCCCCTACCAAACAATCAACGTACAACATGCAGTAATAGTCAGGGCCTGAGTCCTATCTAGTAACAGTACAGTGTGGGCCTTATCCTGATTCAATAATAGTATGGGCCTTAGCCCAATACAATATCAATACAGTGCAATAATGCAACCCATCCCAATCCAGCCAACACACCTCTCCGTACCACCAACACACCATGTGGGGATAAAATTGACCCACCTAGCCAACACACCAATATCTAAGCAAAGTTGCCAGTAATAGTATTGCAGCAAAGCTGCCAGTAATAGTATTGTAGCAAAACTGTCAGCAACAGTATAGCAAAACTGCTAGTAACAGTATGCTTCCTCCATAACAATATCCCAACCCGATGCAATATGACATGTCATAAATCATACGTGTATGTAGAATGTCATACTCAATCATAGTCATACATATCATAGAGCAAATCAGTCATTCATAACATAAGGGCCATAACAGTCATTCCATCCTCTAGGGGTATAATAGCCATTTTACCCTATGGGGGTATTTCGGTCATTTTACCCTATGAGGGTATTTCGGTTATTTTACCCTATAAGGGTATTTCTGTCATTTTACCCTATGGGGGTATTTTGGTCATTTTACCCTATGAGAGTATTTCAGTCATTTTACCTTAGGGGGTATTTCGATCATTTATTGACCTCTCGAAAGGTCCACAGTTACCTCGAGCAACTTAGGAACCTAATGGTCAAAATAGTGTAAATATGCCCAGGTGGGCCTACACATTCGTGCGGCCAGTTCAGCTAAGAATTCGCCACGGCTATGGGATCTATATCACCCAGTCCAGTATTTCCTACAATTCGTGGATTTCATCCGTGTAGGGCCCACGAACCCGTTGAGCCCACACGGCCCATTACGGCCTAAGCCCATGAAAATGCTCATGGAGGCCTCTACAGTCTAACACCCATATTGTTTCAAATAAAAACTTTATTTTAGTTGTTTCAAATATTTACAAAAAATACATCAAATTTTGAAATCAATTTAATTAAGTACTTAAACTAAGAATCATTTAAATAAAATAGGTAATTAACCCTTTCATCAAAATTGACCATTTTATTTAGTAAATTAAAAATTTATTCTTGTCACTTAGGAAATATTTTTTTTTGAAAATTATGTTAAAATCAATTCTCAAGAAAGATTGGAGAGGTCTGAAGCAGTCCCGCTTAAGTTCCAATCTCCTAGACAAAATTTATTTTATCATAGTCATGTAGAAAATATAACCTAATTCATTTATTTGAAAAGAAGAAGAAAAAATTTAAATATCCGATAAAATGAGCGAGATTTTATCTAGCTCAATTTTGCCCCCCAATAATGTTTCAAGCGTTAAGCGTTAACTCTGAAATTACCTCTTTCATTGTGAAGCTCAACAACCCTGTATGGGAAAACTTGATGAGTAGTAAATGGATCGGACCAACGTGATTTTAGTTTTCATAGAAGGAACTTTAATCTGAAATTGAACGACAAAACTCTTCGACCTGCTTCAAATTCTCGTAATTGAATGTGCTTATCATGCCATCTTTTTAAATTTTCCTTGAATAATTTGACATTTTCATATGAGATCATTCAGAATTCTTCCAACTCATTAAGTTGAAGCATTCATTTCTCTTTAGCAAGCTTGAGATCCAAATTGAGTTGCTAGAGAGCCTAGTAAGCTTTATGTTCTAACTACAAGGGCAAATGACAGACTTTCCCAAAAACCAACTAATAGGGAGACATCCCTAAATGTTTTTTGTATGTTGTTCTATAGTCCCGTAAAGAGTCATCTAGTTTCTTGGACCAGTCTCATCGATTTGCACAGACTACCTTCTTAAGTATACCTTTTATCTCTTTGTTCACCAATTCAACTTGCCAATTTGTCTGTGGATAGTAAGTTGTGGCAACCTCGTGTTTCACTCCATATTTATCGAGCAACCATTTTCACCATTTGTTCACAAAGTGGGACCCCTCATCATTGATGATGGCCCTATGAGTTCCAAACCTTGTGAATACATGTTTCAAGAAAAACTTCAGCACTACCTAGCATCATTTGTAGGATATGCCTCAGCTTCAATCCACTTAGATACATAATCTACTACAACTAGAATGTACTTGTGACCAAAAGAATGAGGGAAAGGACCAAGAAAGTCAATACCCCAAACATCAAATAGTTCTACCTCAATAATATTTTTTTGGGGCATCTCATTTCTGTTGGTGATATTTCCAACCCTCTGACATTGATCACAACTCTTTACGTAGGCATATGCATCTTTGAATAGAGTTGTCCAAAAGAATTTGAATTGCAATTCCTTGGCTGCAGTACGTGAACCTTAGTGCTCGTTCGAAAATGTCTCCTGGATAGGTAGAAGAGGAGTAGTTCCTTCTTGTGGTTCTGATATAGATAAGTAATCTGCTACCTACCTCTTTTCAATCTTGAATTTCTAGATCGAACTCTTGTAGTAGAAGTACCCATCGGATCAACCTTGGCTTGACATCTTTCTTGGCAAGTAAATATTTAATTGTCGAATGATCTGTCTAGATAGTCACTTTGGTAGCTACAAGATAAGATCAAAACTTGTGAAAAGAAAAAACTATAGTAAGTAACTACTTTTTTGTTATCGAATAATTTAGTTGAGCTCTTGTTTAAGTCCGACTTGCATAGTGGATGGGATGAAAAACTTTGTTCCTTCGCTGGCCCATCACAACTTTTACTGCTAAGTCACTTGCGTCACACATTAAATCAAATAGAAAATCCCAATCCAGTGTGACGACAATTGGTGCTGAAACTAACCGATTCTTCAGTTCATTAAAAGCTTTCAAACATTCTCTTTCAAAGTTGAATGTTGCGTCCTTCTCTAATAATTTGCATAAGAGTTTAGTAATTTTGGAGAAGTCTTTGTTGAATCTTTGATTGAATCCGGCATGTCCCAAAAAGCTCTTAGCACCCTTTACAGATGTTGGAGATGGGAGTTTCTCAATGACATCTACCTTTGGTTTATCTACCTCAATCCCTTGTCTCGTTATTTGGTGCTGCAAAACAATACCTTTTCATACTATGAAATGATACTTTTCCCAGTTGAGCACAAGGTCTATTCATTCACACCTCCTTAGAAATTTGGCTAAATTGGTTAAGCAATCATCGTAAGTGTCTCCAAACACTGAAAATTCATCCATAAAAACTTCCAAAAACTTTTCCACCATGCCACTAAACATCGCCATCATACATATTAGAAACGTAACAGGTGCATTATATAAACCAAATGGCATACGTCTAAAGGAAAACATACCATACCAGCATGTATATGTTGTTTTGTGTTGATCCTCCAGTGCTATTATAATTTGATTGTACCCTGAGTACCCATCGAAAAAATAGTAATAGCCTCACCCTGTGAGTCTATACAACATTTGATCCAAGAATAGTAAAGGGAAGTGATCTTTTTGAGTCGCCTTTTTTAATTTATGATAATTTATACAAATTCTCCATCCTAAATCATTCTATTTGGTATCAACTCGTTATTTTTGTTCTCTACGATCATAATACCTCTTTTCTTTGGCGCACACCGAACTTACCCATGAACTGTCTAAGATGGGGTAAATTATACCCGCATCTAACCACTTAATAATTTCTTTCTTTACCACGTCCTTTATAATGGGTTTTAGTCTTCGTTGTCCTCTAATCGTCCCTTTCTCTCCATATTCTAGGATGATTTTGTGCATTCACACAAATGGGCTAATGCCACGGATATCGACTATAGTCCATCCAATAGCCTTCTTTAATTATTTCTGCAATAGAATGGGTTTCTCTTCCTGTTCTTTAGTTAGCTGAGCTGAAATAATCACAGGAAAAGTAGAGGTGTCACCTAAATAAACAAGGAAAGGTAGAGGTGTCACCTAAATAAACATACTTTAAATGTAAAGGAAGTACCTTTAGTTCTAATTTAGGTGGCTCTTCGATAAACGCTTTTAGTGGAACATAATCTCTGCTCTCTAGTTCCAAAGATTCAATACGAGATTGTGGAGTAAATCCCCTCTAGTTAGCTTCTAGCAAAGCTAAATATTCTTCCCCCTCTTCATCACTTGGAGGGTCGACATTAATATTTGTTCCAATGCGTCCTCAACAGAGTTGAGTTCCCATTCTACAGCTAAATATTCTAACTTAGATACTACAAAACACTTATCAATTACATCAAGAAATGACATAGATTTAAAAACATTGAACGTTACCTGATTGTTCTAAACACGCATGGTAAGCGCGCCCTTCTACACGTCAATAAGGGTCTTTCCAATTGCTAGGAAAGGCATACCTAGGATGATTGACACCTCTTTATCTGCTTCAAAGTCTATGATAACAAAGTCAGCAGGAAAAATAAATTTTTCTACATGTACCAATACATCCTTAGTTTTTCCTTTTGGATGTGCTAAAGATCAATCTGTTAACTAAAGTGTGCTCGTAGTAGGTCTAACTTCACCTATCCCTAACTTTTTAAATATGGACATGGGCATCATGTTGATGCTTACACCCAAATCACATAATGCCTTACCACAATAAGTTGCCCCAATGTTGCAATGTATGGAAAAACACTCAGGGTCCTTCATTTTTTGAGGTAGTTTATCTTATGGATATGCACTGTATTCCATCATCAGAGCTACCGTCTCAAATTCTCCAAGTGTTCGTTTCTTGGATAAGATATCCTTCATGATTTTGATTTAGTTTGGCATATGCTCAAGTGCTTCTACCAATGGAATGTTGATATGAAGTTGCTTGAGTACAACTAATAAGTTCTTAAACTAGACTTCCTACTTCTACTTCTAAAGTCTTTAAAGTTAGGGTGGCAAGGGATTCTTTACTAGAACTAGCCTATTCGTCTTCTGCGGCACCTTCTCCATCTGACGAGGTTGTTAGTTTATCAGAATTGACTGGGTCAAAAGTTACCTTATCAAATTTTGTAGATTCTGGTTCTAGTGAAGCTAGAATTTCAACACTTGGTTGAACTTCCACTGCATCTTGAGCATCAATTGGTTCCTCTTTAACTTCTACTATGTTGGGCTCTAACGTCTTTCCACTCCTTAGTGTCAATGGTTTACAATGCTCTTTCCCTCGATTTCTTGGATTCTCCATATCACTAGGAAAGGTGTCTTGTGGTCGGTTTCTAAGTTCAGTTGCGAGTTGACCCATTTGGTTTTTCAGGTTTTTCAATGTGGCTAATTGGCTTTGGACTAAGGCATCATTTATTTCCATGTAAGCTTTTAACAAGTTTCCCAAACTATTGTAAGGTTTAGCTTGAGGTGGTTTCTAAAATTCTTAGGTAAATCTGGATGGTTGGGTTGGTTTGGGTTCTGAGTAAGTGTAATTGGCTCGAGCCCCTTGGTTGCTCCAAGAAAAATTAGGGTGGTTTCACCAAAATTGGTTATAAAAATTGGATTGTAGTCCTTACTTTCCTCGGTTTGGGTTTTGGTTACCCATGTAATATATAAATTTTGGATTTGATGGGTATTCTTTAAACATGTAACGCCCAAAAATTTTAATTTTGGGTATTGTCAATGTGTGACATAAAATATCTGTCTGCTTTAGTGGTTATGTGTTTTAGGTGTGTTTGGGAGGTCCCAAGTTCAAGCTAGGACTTGGGCAAATTTTGGTATTTTTATGAATAAGCCCTAACTTTGGTCAGTAGGCTTTTAAGTAAAAGTTGGCAAATAATTAACACAATGGGTCTGTTGGTTTGGTGGATAAGTAGAGTGTTGGTGTGAAGGAGGTCCTGTGTTCGAATCTTGACGTGGGCATTATTTTTGCTCTTGCGTCCAAGAGAGTTTGAGATGGACTAAAAATCTAAGTAGTGGATTTAGTGGGGAGTTTGATGGAGAGAAATAAGGGATTGGAGTGGTTATCAAATATTCTATTCATTTTTTTCCTTTTTTTACTTTCCCCAAAATCCTTCCACCCTCTTGCCTTCTTTCTCTTCATTGTTGCCAAATTTCTACTTTCTTTCACCCTTCATCTTCTTAATTTTTCTTTTCCCACTCTGCCTCGTGTCACTCCACGTTTGTTTGTGATCGTTTGGTAAGTTTTAGATAAATGATTTGTCTCTGTTTGTTAAATTTATTCTGAAGTGTTTTGTTTATACCAATTAGGAGAGGATTCAAAGGCTCGTAATCACCAACCAGAGCCTTAGTCTGTGTGGGAATTACTGTTCATCGGTTGAAGGTAAGGTTTAGTCGCTTATGGGTTAAAACCTCGATACAAGTTCGACTTGGGATCACGTTATGTGAGATTAAATTAGTGTTATTTGTTCAATTATAGGCTTTGGAGTGCTCGGGGACTATTTTAGCATCAAACAAAACCAGGTGTGTACTCAAAACGCAGAAAATGGGATTCATCGAAAAGATAAAATTGCTTGTTATTTGGACAGCAGCAGTAGGGTAACTTTGAAAAATTATCATAAATTATAGAAATCAAATTAGAGGATGAAAAAAATATAAAATTAAATCTTATTGAGTCTAATTTCTCATAGAAGAAGCGGTGTAAATAATGGAATTGTAACTTGTGAGATATAATAAGTTTTGTGGGATAAGGTTAGAATGAATTAGGGTTCCCCTGTTCTGATTTTGAAAAATCATCAAAAACTGGAGAAAAATAATTTGGGGTTAAAATTTATATTTTCAAATTATTAATGAGTTTATTTTCAATAGAAACAAATGGTAATATCATCCAAATTTTTTACTAAGAGATAATTAATTTTTAGCAAATAAAGGTCGAAGCTGTCAGATAGTAAAACATGGGTAAGATTGAAGATTTTACTGTACTTATTGGCTGAACCAAAAATTCTGAAAATTTTATGGTAGAAAGATATTTGAGTCTAGTTTCAAATACATCAAGCGAACCTTTGTTTGCTAAAAATTAATTTAGTAACAGTAAATCTTTGAAGGAACATATAAGTAAATAGTGAAAACATATATGAATATTTAGCTAGCACGGGTTAAATTAAAAATGGACCACGCAGCCAAGGCCAATTTGGGTCGAGTGGGCACATGGTTATGTGGGCCCACACGGGCAGACGACATGGGCATGTGAGCCCATTTTCATTGAATTGATTGCTAAGGTTGCACGGGTCGCCCAAGTCGACTATGAACCTACTATAGGGTCGGTAAGCATCACTTAGACCCCTAATTGTATGAACTGATTGTTTGATTTATATATGTGTTGAGCATGATGATAGTATGCTTGTATACTGAACTGGTTATATGTACTGATGTCCTGAGATAGCATGTCATGACTTGTATGTTGCATTGCATGGGGTTGGGTTAATTATATTTGGAAGAAGTGTACTAAAAGGCTCTTAAGCCTAACATACTGGCAGCTCAGCTGCAGATTACTATTTAGTGCTGCGTTCGGTACTACCTGAAGTGTAGGGATGGGTGAGTTGATTTGATCCCCACATAGAGTGTAAGGTTGGACGGAGATGGTGAGTAGAGGCCGGTTGGGTAGGACTTTGTTACTGAATGCTGCATGACTTCTACTGATACTGTGGTGGGCTAATGCCCTACTGTATATTTGATACTTTACTGGGATGGGCTAAGGCCCAAACTGTTACTGATACTGAAAAAGGGCTTAGGCCCAGGATTGCTTTATCTGTGCACTGTGATTTGCTATTGTTTGTTTTCTGTGGAATTACACACTGAGTTTTCGTAAACTCACTCCTTTTGTTTAAATGTGCACAGGTAATCCCCAGATCTAGACGGATCGGTGCGGTGGAGGACTCAGTGGTGACCACGGTTTTGGACTTTCATGGTTTTTAACCCATATTTACAATAATTGGTTTATTTCTATTCTATTTTTACTGGCTAAGTTTTTGGGTTGTAATTGGACTTTCGGACTTTGGTTTTGGGTTTTAATTATCTTTACCTTATGGTTTACAATTGCTAGTAGTATGAAACCTCAATTTTCAAAAGAAACAAATGTTTTTCCTAAACGAACGATTAATTAATCTATTCTAAAAGCTTCCGCAAACGAATAACTTTTTGAAACTCTCGATTAAATGAGCAGCACAATTTTGGAACTAATAAGATATTAAGATAAGGAATTCAATGGAAATGGTTTTAACACGTCGGCACGGTTTTCAAACAACCTATCATGTGACATCGCTAGATCTGGCCATAACGTCTGGGCTGAGTTCGGGGTGTTACAAAACAAGTGTCTTTCCCCATAATAAACACATGCTACATATTTGAATTGATTCAGTGGCTGAGCTACAAAATTATTAAACTCATTAGTAGTAAAGTTTTTAAGCATTAAAGATGTCAATGATACTTGAGATGTGAGTGAAGTGAGAGCGTCCACTTCATGTACTCTTGTGAACTGTCTTCCTGACACTCCTCGGTTGGTTGGCCATTGGTAATTGTTGCTGAAAATTCTCTCAATGATTTCATAAGCCTCATTATAATACTTAGAAAGGAGAGCACCATTAGCAGAAGTATCTATTCCCATCCTCGTGTGAGCATTGAAACTGTTAAAGAACGTCTCTAATTGGATGCAATATGGGATTCTATGATGAGGGCATCTTCGTCATAGTTCTTTAAATCTTTCTCATGCCTTATATAAGGACTCGTCATCCATCTGTTGGAAGGTAGTAATCTCATTCCGCAACTTAGCATTCTTGCTAGGTGAGGAATGCTTCAGAAGGAATCGTTCTACTAACTCTTGCCATGTAGTAATGAAATCTGGTGGCAATGAGTTCAACTAGGCTCGAGCTCTATCCCTTAGTGAATATGAGAATAACTTTAATCTTAGTACTTCTTCAGGTACTACGAATAACTTGAAGGAGTCACTCACCTCCATAAACAGTCTGAGGTGAAGGTGAGGATCCTCATTTGACATTCCACTGAATTGACCCATTGTCTAAAGCATCTGGAACATGACTAGCTTCAGCTCAAATTATTGTGCCTCGATTTTGGGTATCCTAATACTTGGATTAAGCTCAAGAAACATTGGCACGACATACTGCCTTAGAGCTCTATCACTATCATCAGTATAAAGGATAGGAGTTTGAGCATGATTAGCTTCATTTCCTTTATTTTGGTTCTCAAGGTTCATTTCTTCAGTCCTTCTCTGAGCTGCTTATCTTCTTCTTTGTCGAAAAATCCTTTTAATTTCAGGATCTATGGGGAGTAATTCGATAATTTGATCAATACTCATAAACACCTAAAACAACCACATAAAAGAAAAAGAAAAAGATAACAGAAAAACAAACCAAAATACAAAACTACAATTTCACAATTAACGTCTTTTAAAAAAGTCCTGAACAACAACACCAAAAACTTGGAACATCGGAAATGTGCAAGTGTACACAATCACAACAAGTAATAAAGTGACAAGTAATGTTGAGTTATCGTACCCACAGGAACTGTGAAAGAAAATGTTTATGAAATGCAACTTTAAAAATATTGGGGATGAAAATTTTGAAGAACTGTTGTAAAAATTAAAAATTAACTAATTAACTGAAGTAAGAAAAAATAAAAGTAAAAAAATTCCAATGCATGATTTCTAAAAGATGAGTTTAATCAATATGAGATAAATGTGTTAGATAAATTTTATTCTTCAACATAGAATAATTAAAGCTGTGTTCATGTTGTTACAAAAAAATTTCACGGCAACTCAGTAACTTGCTAACTAATGCACATACTTACCTACTAAACCCAATAGCCTCTTGACCATATATTTATCTTAATTCAAACGGTTAATCGAATTTTAATAAGAAAGTAAAAGATTAAGTGAGGTAATAATATATCGCTATATTGAAACAATTTAATCACAATAATCTCACAAGTTATGCAAGTCTAATGTATTGTTTAATCATGTTGCTAATTTAAACTTCAACTACCTTAGAAGATTAAATATGCATCAATCAAATAGTGTGTCAAGTAATTATAATTTCAATCCGGTTAATAATTAATTCAATTGCTACCTTACAATTAAAATGTAAGCATAATGTAGGCATGGTTTTATTTAATTGAACAATCTACCAAGTCCTAATAACAACACAAACACATCCTTAATAATTTTAGTGGATAGAATGAAACTAATCTACCAAGAAATAAATTTAAGTCATTTTAATTAATTGAAGAACAACAACACAAATATTTATGTTCATGATCAAAAACAAAAACTAACACAAAGATTAAGAGAATGAGACTAGAAAAACAAATCTCAGTGGTTTTCCGAAGCTAGACTAGTGCACTCCTCTCTTCTCTACTTGTTTTGCTGATCCAAGGCCTTCATGAACACTCAATTGCTGCTACTCCAAGAGGTATGCAAGATCTTTTTCAAGAGGGGAATTCAACAAGGGAAGAAAGGAATTTAAAGGCAACAAAGAAAAGTGAAAGAGAGAAAGTGAGTGTTAGAGAGATGTGTGAGTGAGGGATGATTTTCGAGGAATGAAAGAGGGTGTTTATAGGTGGATATGGGTACTAAAATTAGCAAAAACTAGCATGCAATCCCCCTTCCCATGGCCAGCAATACTAGGTGGTAGGTTTGATTGTTTCAAACTTGTTATTTTTAGCTTGTGGCTAAAAATAGAAGGTATGAAAAAAGGAGGGGTTTGAATGGAATTAAATAAAATTTCAAGGGCTGAGTTGAAATGATAAGAATCAGTTAATATAGCTGATTGGATCAGCTATATGGATGGTTTTGGGCTGCCAAATTCTTTGGTGGATCAATCCTCTTCACTTAGCACAACTGGGAATCTTTCTCTTCATTAGGCTTGTAATTAATTTTAACCTAATTTGTGTTGGATTAAAATTAATTATAAAATATGTCTAATAATTATTATTTTACCATCCCTTTCATAGAAAAATAATTGGCCATCCTCTCGAGTCATTTGGTACAAAAATTGCCTCAACGGTTCAAGCTTCTCAAGTTGTCTGTTGAGCCAATTTTCACCCTTTGTGCAAAACTTTCGAAAATAAACCAAATTTGTTTAAATTTATTATAAAAATAATTAAACTTTAATATGTTCATATTTTGAGTGAAAATTAATTATTTTACAATTAAAATATGAATTTCGACAAAATTTCCTACAATTTTGCATGAATTAGAGCTCAAAATGTGCTGAAAAGGTCTATATATTTTTTATGTTCCGATAAACCCTAGACCAAATTCACACCTGTGTTTTTGGACAGACAGATCATTTTCCCTCCCAGCTTTCAACCAAACCATCTTCTATTCTATTCTCCTACCATGAACTACTTCGAGTGTGGGCTCAAATGAATCGAATCAAACGCATAACCAGAAATAGTTTTCTTTTTCTTTTGGGGTGAAAACGCAAATCTCTTCTCAAATAAAAATTGGAAGAATTGTTTTGCTGAAAAATATATTTAATACTAAGAGAATAAAAGTCTCTATTTCTGGGAAAAATAACTATATCTAAAAGCTATGTTAAGAGCCTTACCAGTGCAATCTATTTATAGTAAGAGAAGGTAGAACCCTTGTTGAATTTTAGAAGTTTATTTCAACTAAAAACAACGAACTCCTAGTCTAACTAAAAGTATAGGTTGTGGCAACCCTAGCTATTTTTACTAGGGTTTTCTGTCCACCCCTTTTAACATAAGGGACTTTTGAGCCTTTTCCATATCAAGTCCAATTACAAGTACTTTCTGGGCTTTTAACCCAATACTTTATAATTCAATCCAACTCAATATCTATTTTTCTATTTCCCAAAATAAACTTCATTATATTTCCAATTAAATAATTTTGTCAACCCAATTCTAATTCTATTAAAATCATGACAACTTTACAGTAAAATAATCTATGACAAAATATATTTAATATTTCAACATTCAACGGTTCACTATGACCAAATTATTTATTTCCATTTTTCATACTTCGAAAAGCATAAATTCATTTTCATTTTCATTTTGGAGAAAACCTATATTCATTTCCAAATGATTTCATTTCTCCAATTTCACCAATTTTTTTCATTTTTGTTCATTTGATTCAACATGCAATTCATTTCTAGTTTCAACGAGCTAGCAAAGGGACCGATTGGACATATGCAATTAAGGAACAAATGATTTATAATTAATTTCTACCTTTTTGTCTATTAATTATAAACTCATTAAGTCACGAAGTCATTCCACTATAGTATCGTGACAGAGATCTCTCCAATGACATAGCATTACGAAAGCAACTTGATCAGTGCTCCCAATATGACCATATTTTATCTCATGGTAACCATTGCATCTTTCTTCATGAAAAGTTAATTACTATCAAATAATAATCAAGTCATTCATCACAAAGACGAAAGACCCATGGCCACATTTATTTTTCACCAACCATTTAATGCCAATAAGAGGATATCATTTACCCATGTCTCAAACTATGGATTCCACTTTTGTGAATAACGCTACATAATGCAGAAGTCGTATACCCAATGAACCAAATTTTGGTTACTGATCTATTCAAACTCAGACTTTTACTTACGTCAAAGTATAAAAGTCATGCATACATAGTCCGTCATCCACTCAGGATTTAGGTATGTCACACTATGAACCTCTCAAGTGAATAAATCCATAAACGGATTCAAGATCTATTCTACTTAGGTCCAATTCGATGTACTATCAGTCCAATCAGTCACATCTATGTCTTTATCTTTTGGGAGTCATCCAATCCAATGCCTAAGACAAAATATCTCCCCAATTGGACTTTATAGATGTCATATTAGCCTTTCAATCAGTTTGCTCATTTCCAATTAAACTGGACATATTTAGGTTCATCTACTAATATAAGTTGTCTTTCGGGATTACGATCCCACCATGTAATACCGCTTAGTATTAGTTTAAACATTAGACAACCAATTACCAGCATTTGGTTCTATTTTTCTTTGTGTGCAAAAACCATGTGAGGACAATATACAATGTATTAATGTATTTCATGAATAGTTTTATTAACCAATCTTGTTTGAAAAAATTTCAAGTACTTATAGACAAAAATACTACACTTAGGGCATTAGATCCAACACAACTCACACACCCTCTTAAAGGCATGACTCTTAAAGATCCAACTCTCACACTTTCTCAAAGATATTGTTCGAAAAGGTAATATCCGTATTACCATTTTTAAAGTAATTATTAATTCTAATCAGTCCTCTTATATTCAATGTAAACTTGAACGGTCTTATTGAATAGTTGCTCCTCACATACATAGTGTAATCCAAAACGATATCACTGAATAGTGTCTCACCTTATTTCATCAACGTAATCTCTAATGGTTGCCCCACCTCCGAGTCAAGCTTAATTCCAAACAATTTCTTTACTTGTGACACCCTACTCTCGACCCATTCATCGAGTCCAAATGTAAGACACCACATTCGTTGTTAGACAATAACAGATAATCCCAGTTTGGGCCTTATCCCATCACAATACAGTAATAGTGACAATTATGCAGTTATAAAATCCTGCCCCACCAGCCTTTACACTCCATATTCGTCCAACTCTACACTCCATGTGGGGATATAATCAACCCACCCATCCCTACACTCCAAATAATACTGAATGCGGCACTAGATAGTAGTTGCGGCTGTGCTACCAGTGAGTTAGGCTTGAAGCCTTTCAATACACTTCCTCCAATCAAAATTAGTCCCCAACCCAATGCAATGCATCATACAAACATGTCACGGTATCATGTATAAACAGTACAGTGTATATACCACGCTCAACATATATATATACATATCTATCTCATATAGGCATATAACAGTCTTTTTAATCATTACAATCAATTATAGGTTTAGGTAAACTTACCGACCCTGCAGTAGGTTCACAGTCGTCTTGGGTGACCCGTGCAACCTTAGCAGTCAAACAGTGAAAATGGGCCCACAGGCCCATGTTGCAAGCCCATGTAAGCCTACACGCTCGTGTGGCCTACACGGCCTCAAATGGCCTTGGCCGTGTAGATCACACGGCCTGGCCCAATATATTCCAAACACATGTGTGGTTCACCCATATGGGCCCATGTGCCCATGAGGCCCATAGGGCCCAACTCGACCCAACCCATTAATCACACCTAGTCAACCTCATTGATCTCACGTCTGTGTTCGGTTACATGGCCTACCAAAGGAGTGGTCCCACGCTCGTGTGGCGTATATAGTCCCATTTTTTGACTTTTCACCGACTAGCGTTTTTAGTGATGTGATTACACACCTGAAACGTTTTTTATGCTAACGCCACCACGATCACTCCAGCACCCTAAAATGTCAACTAGAGTTTAGAACGGATTTAATCACAATCGAAAAGCGGTAGTCAAATAGACAACATCAACGATTATACAAATGCTTACTTACCCTCAACACTTCAACGATCCAACTACAAATCAATGTTATAACAGCCCCAGTCCATCCAATTCCTTGTTGTCAAAACAGAAAGTAACCCTCCAATCAGTTAATTTTAAACAATAATTAATCAAACTTCAATGAGATATACCAAACGATAATCATAAAAAAAATCTCTTACCTTCAGTTAATCAACAGAGATCCTAAGCACTTAAATCGTTGAAGACCACTATTTAGCCTCTCGATTAACACCTAAAACCAGTCGAAACCCCTCCTAATCAATTAATAAGTATCGATAGTCTAACAATAGTTCCAAGCTTACCAACCACGCACAACACAACGATATGCAATCCTGAAAAATTAAATAGAAAAACACAAGTGAAAGAGGAAGAAAGAATACCAATTGAAATTTTGGCAGCAAAAATGGGGAGTTGAGGGAGAAAAAACGATAGAAAATGGGAAAGAAAAGAAAAGGAAAACGGTGGAGACGATTTGGGAAAAACAATCGGTAGAGAAAACAAATAAGCAAAAGGAAAAAGAAAAACTGACAAAAAGTTGAGAGAAAGAGAGGTGAGAACCAAAATTATCAGTCCACCAAATTGAGATAACTCCACAATCCCATATTTTCCTCTTAAAATCACTCCAACACTCCCCCACCACGCCACTACTACTCAAAACTCCAGTTAAAACAACCTCTTGCCGAAACAAAGAGCAAAAATTATCCCATTTGCCCATGTAGGGACTCGAACTCCAGACCTCTTGCAACATTAGCACTCCACTTAACCACTAGACCAACAAGCCCATTCTAACATATTTCACCATTATTTATTTATAAGCATACTGGTTAGAGATAGAGGTTTTATTCAATTAAAACAAAAAATTTTGCCCAAGTCAAGGCTTGAACCCAAGACTTCTTAGACACTTTCAGAACACATAACCACTAAAGCAGACATATATTTGTATCACAAACATACAAAAATAGATATATAAGGGATTTTTAGGGCGTTACAACTCTACCCCCTAAAAAAATTTTGGCCTCGAAATTTTACCTGATCAAAACAGATGAGGATACTGTTGTCGCATCACATCCTTAGGCTCCCACATGTCCTCCTTAGAGCTATGATTACGCCAAAGAACCTTAACCAATGGGATGGATTTACTTATTAGAACCTTTACATCTCGCTCCAATATCTGAACTGGCTCCTCCTCAAAGGTCATATCTAGCCTAACCTCGATCTCCTCAACAGGAACAATATGCATGGGATCAGAGCGGTAGCATCTCAATATAGAGACATGGAACACGTCGTGAATCTGATCCAATTCTAAAGGTAATTCCAACTGGTAAGCAACTGGTTTCACTCACTTAAGCACACGGTAAGGTCTAATAAATCTAGGGTTCAACTTGCCCTTGTGACCAAATCGCAGTACCTTCTTCCACGGTAAGACCTTGGGAAAAACGAAGTCCCCCACTGAAAACTCAATCTCTCGATGCTTCAGGTCGGCGTAAGACTTCTGTCTATCAGATTCCGCTTTTAGTCAGTCTCGAATCAACCTAACTTTATCCCTGGTATCAGAAACTGGCTGAAGGCCCAGAAGACGCCGCTCACCCAAATCAGTCCAACATGAAGGTGTGCAACACCTACGACCATATAATGCCTCGTAGGGTGCCATCTCAATGCTAGACTAATAGCTGTTGTTATAAGAAAATTCTGCTAGCGGCAAGTAATCCTCCTAACTGCCTTAGAAATCAATCACGCAACTCCTTAACATGTCCTCCAGTATCTGAATCACCCTCTCTAACTGACAGTTTGTCTGACGATGGAACGCAGTACTGAAGTTCAACCTTATACCCAAAGCTTCATGTAGCTTCTTCAAGAATCGAGACGTGAAGCGAGGATCCCTATCAGATATGATTGACATTGGCACCCCATGCAGTCTCACTATCTCAGACACATACAATTTAGCCAGCTTCTATAGAGAGTAGTCGGTACGAACCGGTATGAAATGGGCAGACTTGGCCAATCAATCCACGATGACCCATACAGAATCCTTCTTGGTAGGTGTGAGGGGTAACCCATTAACAAAATCCATAGTCACTCTCTCCCACTTCCAAAGTGGAATCTTGACTAGTTGTAACAATCCCGAAGGTAACTGATGCTCAGCCTTAACCTGTTGGCATGTCAAACACTTGGCCACAAATTTAGTAACCTCCCATTTAAGACTTGGCCACCAGTGTAACTCACGAAGGTCTCGGTACATCTTGTTTCTGCCAGGATGCATAGCATAAGGGCTACTATGTGCCTCTCTCAGTATAGACTACCTCAATTCAGTATCTATACACAGATTCTCCCACGGAAATAGAGCACCCCTTCGCTATTCAGTCCAAAATCCTCAGTATTCCTACTCTTAAGCTGTCAAAAATGAAAACCCAAGAACTCATCCTCTATCTGTTTACCCTTAATCTGCTTTATCCACGTCAGTTTAACTTGAAGTTTGGCCAAAAGGCTACCATCATCAAATAAACTGAGACGAGAAAACATCGCCCTCAGATCAGTCATAACTCTACGGCTCATTGCATCGGCCACCACATTAGCCTTACTAGAGTGATATTCAATAGTATAGTTGTAGTCCTTAAGCAGCTCAATCCATCCACGCTGCCTAAGATTCTGCTCAGTCTGAGTGAAGAGGTACTTGATGCTCTTGTGATTGATGTAAATGATACACTTCTCACCATACAAGTAATGCCTCCAGATGTTCAGTGTGAATACCACTGCGACCAACTCCAAGTCATGCGTAGAATAGTTCACCTCATGAGTCTTAAGATAACGAGACGCATACGCTACCACCTTACCCTCTTGTATCAACACACATCCCAAACCGACATGTGATGCATCGCTATAGACAGTAAACTCTTTTCTAGACTTTGGCTGTATCAAAATAATGGCCTCAATCAATACAGTTTTAAGCTTCTTAAAGCTCTCTTGCTGCGCATCAGTCGTGTTAAACAGCACACCCTTACGTAGCAACTTGGTTAAGGGTGCTACAATAAGTGAAAAACCCTCTACAAATCATCAAAAATATGCTGCCAGTCCCAGAAAACTGCGAATATCAGATATAGTCTTAAGCTGTTTCTAATCCAACACCACCTCAATCTTTCGAGGATTTACCCTAAACCCCTTAGTAAAAACCACATGGCCCAAAAAATGTTACTTCCTGTAACCAGAACTCACATTTACTGAAATTGGAGTACAGTTGTTTCTCTCGCAAAATCTGTAGAACCACTCTGAGGTGTTCATCGTGTTCATCCTCAGTTTTCAAATACACCAGTATATCATCAATAAATAGCACTACGAATCGATCCAGATAGAGTTGGAACACTCAGTTCATCAGATCCATTAAAGCTGTCGGTACATTCGTCAATCCAAATGACATCACTAGGAGCTCGTAGTGACCATAACAAGTCCTAAATGCCGTCTTACGCACATCAGCCTCTTTAACTCTCAACTGGTGAAACCTTGACCATAGATCAATCTTGGAAAAAACTGAAGCACCTTGGAACTAATCAAACAGATCGTCCATCCTCTGTAGGGGGTACTTATTCTTAATGCTCAACTTATTCAGTTGTCAGTAGTCAATACACATATGCATGGATCCATACTTCTTTTTCGTGAATAAAACTAGTGCTTCCCACGGAGACACACTAGGGCGGATGAACCCACGATCTAGTAGCTCTTGAATCTAAGCCTTAAGCTCCACAAGCTCTTTCGGTGCCATTCTATAAGGGGCGATGGACACCAGAGCTGTACCAAGAAGGAGCTCAATCTCAAACTCCACTTCACAATTCGGAGGTAACCCAGGTCGCTCTTCAGAAAAACATTCAGAAACTCCTTAACCGTCCTGATATCGTTAACCGAAGAATCCCCAAAATTTGAAACACGGATGTAAGCCAGATACACCTCATATTCCTTACAAACCAACTATTCGGCCCTTAATGCAGAAATCACATTCGATAAGTAGTTTCGGTACTTCCCAATTATGATTACCTCACTATCTTCTGTAGTTCTCAATACAACCCTTTTCGAACAATAACCTAAGCTCACTCAGTGTTTAACCGACCAGTCCATTCCCAGTATCACACCAAATTCCCCAAAAGGCAGTTCCATCAGATCAGCCAAAAAGATAACTCCTTGAACCTCTAGAGGAACATCTCTAAATAGTTTGTTAACCCTTATTGACTACCCCAACAGACTCAATCACTAATAGTGCTCTCAACTAGTATACCCACATTTTTAGATACGGTACAAGCTATATAGGAGTCGGTGGATCCTATATCTATCAGTGCAGTATAAGGTACATTATAAATAAAGAACGTACCCGTAATAACATTTGGAGCATCACCATCCTCTCGACGACGTGCAACATAAACTAGAGCTGGCTGCCTCGCCTCAGTATGTCCAGCTCCTCTGCCTGGTGCTCTCTGACCATGGCCCAAACCATTACCACTTCTAGCCTGACCACGGCCTCTCGATGGCTGCGAAACTACTCTCGGTTGTGGTACAATACCAGTGTCTGGAGCTTACATCTGATCGGACCATCGTGGACACTCTCTAATATGGTGCTCTAGAGAACCACAGCTCAAACATGCTTCAATTCTTTTCCAACACTCGCCCTGACGGCGTCTACCACAGTCAATACACAACAACTATCCAGTACCAGTAATAGGAGCCCCAACTCTGATCGACCCATCAACTCTGGCCTTTATTTTAGGCCTCTGAATAGAACCTGAGGGCTCCGAATCCCTCTTATTCCTACCTCTCTCTATCACAGTTCTAGCGCTTAGTGCATTTTACTTCCTCGGCGATCTTTGCCTTGTCAACCAGTGCAGCAAAATCTCACTCCCTCTGTGGAGCTATCAAAACCCTCAAATTATCCCTGAGGCCATCCTCGAAGTAAAAAAATCACTCACACTCAGTCATCACCGTACCACATGCATAGCGACTCAGTCGTAAAAACTCGGCCTCATACTCGGCCACTAATTTGTCCCCCTGAGTCAGATTCAAGAACATTCTCCTACGTGCATCCACATAACTGACACCCACACACTTTCCCTGGAAAGCGATCTTAAAGAACTCCCAGGTCAGTTGATCGGACTGAGTGCACTCATTAACAGTGAGCCACCACTGATAAGCCTCATCTCGTAGCAGTGATGTGCAGCCCAAGTCATCCATAATTCTCTCTGTGGCCTCTATCCAGTACTCAGCCACATTAGGGGCAACTCCAGCAATACCCCTGAAAAGCTCAGCCCCGTTAAACCAAAGTCATTATGTAACCAACCCGTAGCCTCCAGCTCCAGTATTGGGCCCAGCGACCCTTTCTAGAATCCTTAACATGACTTGGGACAATGCGTCATCCCCAGCAGCTCAATCATGAGACCTAGTCTTAGTCACAGGTGAAGCCGGTGTCTCACTAGTTTCCAAATTAGGCAGATTGCCAGATGACGAAAACCTAACTCGAGCACCTCTACGGCCTCTATCACGGCCTCTTGTACCCCGTCTGCGAGTACCTTTTGTGTTCATTATCTATTTGCGTTTAATCTATATTAACAATTTTATGCATTAGTTTACAATTTTAGTATTTATTAACAGATATATTATGAGAGGTAGTATCGGAAGTGTAAAATTTGTTTTCGCCCAACGTAGTGTCTATCAGTGTCTACTAGTTTTACTACAGTATTAGTATACACTAACTTAAATGTTTTCCGTAATCTACCTATAGTAGTCTCAGTTTGTACTATCTATAGTAGTTTCAATATCAAGTTAATTTAAGTTTAAAATACCTAAAGGCTTCAAAGAACTTACAAGATCAACATCGGAGACTCGATGTACCACACATTCAGTAAAAATGTTTCAAATCATTTAGAAATTAGTGCTTTAGAAACTAATTTTTAAAACCCAAATCCACAGCCAAGTTTTACAACCTGGCTCTAATACCACTAAATATAACACCCAAAACTCGGCCTGGACATTATGGCCGAATTTGGCGATGTCACATGGAAGTGCATTTGAAAACCATATCATTGCTAAAATCGTTTTCCGTTTAAAACTTATCATTATCTTTCATTAATTCTTGAATCGTGATTCATTTCTAAAACGCTATACTTTGCGGAAGCTTTTTAAAAATAATTTACGTGTACTTGATCTTTTGATAAAACATTCATCTCTTTTCAAAACCCGAGTTTCTCTTATTCCTAGCAGATATAAATAGAAAATAGTATAAATTCCAAATTTTAGGTAAAAATCTAAAGAGGCCATTATTATAGAAAAATACCCTAAAATAAAACTTAAAATCCTAAATAAGTATTAAATAGAAAAAAGGAGTCGTGCGGCCACCGCTGAGTCCTCCGCCGTACCGATCCGCCTTTATTTGGGGATTACCTGTATAGATTAAATAGAAGCTGTGAGTTTACACAAACTCAGTGTGTAATCCACATGCAAACAAACAGACAATAACAGATAATCCCAGTTTGGGCCTAAGCCCTTTTCAGTATCAGTATCAGTAACCATTAGGGCCTTAGCCCATCACAAGACAAAGATAAATGATGCTTATGCGGTTATAAATCCTACCCCATCAGTCTCTACACTCCATCTCCGTCCAACCCTACACACCATGTGGGGATATAATCAACCCACCCATCCCTACATTCTAAATAGTACTGAATACGGCACTAGACAATAGTTGTAGCTATGCTGCCAGTGAGTTAGGCTTGAAGCCTTTCAGTACACTTCCTCCAATCAAAATCAGTCCCCAACCCAATGCAATGCATCATACAGACATGTCATGGTATCATGTATAAACAGTACAGTGTATATAGCATGCTTAACATACAGATATACATATCTATCTCATATAGGCATATAACAATCTTCTATATCATTACAGTCAATTAGAGGTCTAGGTAAACTTACTGACCTTACAGTAGGTTCACAGTCGAATTGGGCGACGCGTGCTACCTTAGTAGTCAAACAGTGAAAATGGGCCCATAGGCCCATGTTGCAAGCCCATGTAGGCCTACATGCTTGTGTGGCCCATACGGCTTAAAATGGCCTTGGCCGTATGGATCACACGGCCTGGCCCAATATATTATAAATACATGTGTGGTTCACCCGTGTAGGCCCACACGCCTATAAGGCCCATACGGCCCAACTCGGCCCAGCCCATGAATCGCACATGGCCAGCCTCATCGATCTCACGCCCGTGATCGGTTACACAGCCTACCACATGAACGGTCCCATGCTCTTGTGGCATAGATAGTCCTATTTTTTGACTTTTCACCGACTAGGGTTTTCAGTGATGTGATTACACACCTAAAACGTTTTTTATGCTAACGCCACCATGATCACTCCAGCACCCTAAAAAGTTAACTAGAGTTTGGAACGAATTAAATCACAATCGAAAAGCGGTAGTTAAATAGACAACATCAACAATTATACAAAAGCTTACTTATCCTCAACACTTCAACGATCCAACTACAAATCAATGCTATAACAGCCCCAGTCCACCCAATTTCTTGTTGTCAAAACAGAAAGTAACCCTCCAGCCAGTTACTTTTAATCGATAATTAATCAAAATTCAGTGAGGTATACCAAACTATAATCATAAAAAAAAACTCTTACCTTCGGTAAATCAACAGAGATCCTAAGCACTTAAATCGTTGAAGACCACTGTTCAATTAACGCATAAAACCAGTCGAAACCCCTATTAATCAATTAATAAGAAAAAGAATCGATAGTCTAACAACAGTTCCAAGCTTACCAACCACGCACAACACAATGATATGCAATCCCGAACAATTGAATAGAAAAACGTAAATGAAAGAGGAAGAAAGAATACCAATTGAAATTTTAGTAGCAACAATGAGGAGTTGGGGGAGGAAAAATGACAGAAAATGGGAAAGAAAAGAAAAAGAAAATGGTGGAGACAATTTGGGAAAAACACTTGGTAGAGAAAACAAAGAAGCAGAAGGAAAAAGAATAACTGACAGAAAGTTGAGAGAAAGAGAGGTGAGAACCGAAATTATCAGTCCACCAAATTGGGATAACTCCACAATCCCATTTTTTCCTCCTAGAATCACTCCAACACTACCCCACGATGCCACTACTACTCAGAAACCCAGTCAAAACAACCTCTTACGGAAACAAAGAGCAAAAATTATCCCCTTTGCCCATGCAGGGACTCGAACTCCAGACCTCTTGCAACATTAGCACTCCACTTAACCACTAGAACAGCAAGCCCATTCTGATATATTTCACCAATATTTATTTATAAGCCTACTGGTTAGAGATAAAGGTTTTATTCAATTAAAACCAAATTTTTGCCCAAGTCGAGGCTTGAACCCAAGACTACTTAGACACTCCCAAAACACATAACCATTGAAGCAGACATATATTTGTGTCACAAACATACAAAAACAGATATATAAGGGATTTTTGGGGTGTTACAGATACAATTCCCTTCTACTATTCAAATTTGCTTTCAAACTTACTTATATCGAAACAATAGACCACTTGTATTGAAACAACTATGCCTGGACCCAAAAATCACTTCAAAACTCGCCTATTTATCCCTTACCATTACCAAGCCAAAACCATGACTTGTAAAACTCATAAATCAAGTCCAATATACCATTCACACTCATAGTAACACATTTAAACCTTTTGACCTCTATCATGCTCATATGCTAGCAAACTTAGACATCAAATTAGCTTACTTGGCAAGCAAGCAACCTATCATTTGTATGCATAATATTCATATATCTACTATGACACACTAATCATATAGACATATATAAACATCACCAACACACATTTGAATACTTAACTTGTATTACAATTTCACTTGATTTATTCAAAATCATTAAAATAGACTCCAAATAAAACATAAAAATCTAGGTACATGCCAACACAAAACTTAATATTCCAAAGACAATACAAACATTATAGAGTAAAGAAGAGAGTCATGGATGTAGTCGATCAACGAAATTCCATTGAACCAAATTGTCACCTTGCACGGAATGTAACAACCCATTTTTCAATGGTGTTGAAAATAATGGTTTTGGGACCACAATCTCGATGAGTGAGCCTGTCAATATTACTATTTAATATTTATGAGTTAATTATTATGATATAGTGAATTTTTATTTGATAATTTTATTTAATTGGATAATTAGTTAAGTTCAAATGGATCGATTGTAAAGTTAAGTGGTTTTGAAAAATGAGGTGTTTGGACCTCGTTTCCATAAACCGAGCTTGTAAATATTTTATTAAATATTTACGAAGTTACTATATCGTGTGCTAAAGTTCGGTTTAGAAATTTTAGTGATTTGATAGTTAATAAAGGAAAATTTACTAAATTGTAAAAGTCGTAAAAGTTAATTGGTATTGAAGTTTATAAATTAAAAATTTTAAATAGTAATTGTTTGAACATTAGAATGGAAATTATTCCATAATGGTTTATATTGACGGGTATAGTTTGTTATTATAGAAAAATATAAGTAAAAATTAAAGTTAAAGTTATTTTAAAATATAATAAAACATAAAAAACAAACTTATCATCTTTTTCATTTGGTCATCTTCACCATTTTGGAATAAGAAATAGAAGAGGAAGTCGTTTTTGAATGCTTAAGCAATTGACTCTCTTGCATGGTCAGCAAATCAATCATATTTCTTGTAATTTTTATGTTTTTGATATCGTTGCAACTAGGTCCAACTAACTCGTACCTCTGTTTGCAAAACCGTTAAAGATTTCAAAACTTATCATTAATGAATCTTAGATGTTTTTTTATAGAAAATGGTAAATTTGGAAACTACGTAATGCTTAAGGACTATTTTATAAAGTGATTTTTTAATTTTGAACTTAAGGACTAAATTGCTAATATCTTGAAATTGATATGTAATTTAAAATTTTTTTGATAATAGGTGGTTGTAATTGAATGTATCGAAGTTGGTTTAAAGTTTGAAGTCCAAATTAGGAAGTTATGATAAGTTTGATTTTAGGGACTAAATTGAATAAAATGTAAAAGTTTAGGAAATTATGTAAAATGAAATTATAACATTTTAAGTAAAAATTTGAGTGTTATTATGAGATTGATATTGATATTTTCAATCTTAAATATTATTTTGATCAAGTTGTTGACTTAGGTGAAAAGGAAAATTGTCGAATGGTTTCTGGTATCTAAAGCGTTACCGTTTTGTCAAGTAAGTTCATACAGTATAAATAAGTGTAATTTTTGTTTAATTATGTTTTAAACATGTAATTATATTTATTGAAAGCTTGAATTTAGATATGAGCCAGTATAGAAATTGAGAATTTAATCTAATTTGAAATTAATGTTGCAAAATGGTATGAATTGAGATTAAATCCTGATGAAATTAGTAAAAGTCTCGTATAGGAGGCTTTGAGTTCTTACCTAGGTTCCTAGCTCCTGCATATGTTGCAGAATGGAGAAATCAAATTCAGGTTCCCAGTTCCTGTATATGTTGTGGACTTGAGAATATAGATTCAAGTTCCCAGCTCCTGGATATCTTGCAGACTAGAGAATATAGGTTTAGGTTCCCAACTCCTGCATATGTTGCGAATTGGAGAATAAAAGTTTAGGTTCCCAGCTCTTGCAAATGTTGTAGGCTGGGGAATATAGTAATAATAAGCCTTGGCTAGCCAAACGATTCATGTAGGTTCAACCATAACAGGGCACCAAGCACTATTACTCTCACCTATATATGGAGGTCTTTTACGAAATTTTACCGGGTAATATTGTGAATAATAGGTGATTTTATGCAATGGATTGTTGGTTAAGTTATACATATGATATGAATATAAGGTATTAGTTGGTTTGAAATGAAAATCTAAAAATTTGTGGTTGTATATGTGATTGAGCTCAAAACCTTATATGTTTAACAATGTTGTTTAAATCTTGTTAGGGGTATATGATACGAAATGAAGGGTGAATGTGAGCAAGGTGATAAAGTAGATAACAAATTGATGTTATATTTTAAGTTGAATGTGGTGTTTCACCATTTAAGTTTATATAAGTGGATTTGGTTTAAACCTCACTTGATTGATGTCGTTTTTGGATGTCATGATAGGTGAAATTGTTTCAAATTAATTTATGTATTTGTTAAATGATTAAGGTAAGCTATTTGTTTATATTGTATGATATTACTAATTATTTATATACTTACTCGTGTTACTACTTTTATGTAGAATTTAGATATCCAGAACGTGTCGATCAGATCATCGAGAAACTCACACTCATCAACGTTAGATTTGGTAGATTATTTATATTTAAAATTGGTTACTTGTGGCATGTACATAGGTTGAATGATTTTAAACTAGTTAAAGTCTATTTAGTATAATAACCTTGTGTATGTAAATCTATAATTGTGGTTTGATATTGGATATATGGTATTTGATAAGTTAATTATGTTTGAATGTTAAAGAAATGGCAAAGCTTAATTGGTAGTCTGCATGTGAATTAAATTGTGGTATGAAATGGTGTAAGACTTAGTTTGAATGGTTTTTGATTTGAGTTATTGGTTTGTTGGTGCCAATGAGGGCATATTGGTTGTTTCATAAAATGATTAGTTGAATTGGTATTTTCGACTTTGAAATATGCATGTTTTGGTGTTGGTTTGAATAATATGAAATGAAATTATAGTTCACTTGAGTAAATGGTATGAAAGCTTGCTCAAATAGGCCATTTATGCTACATATGGGCTACCACAGAGCCATGTGTCACACACGGGTGGTTGACAAGGTCGTCTGTGCTACACGTTCAAGGTGATTTTTAATTCCTATGGCCACAAGTTGTTGCACAGCTTGGAGACACGGGCGTGTGACCTTATATTACACGACATTAAGTTATTACATGGTTTGAGGACACGGCCATGTGGCCTTGCACCATAGGCCTGGCTAAACGGCCGTTTGACCTCAATTATGCATTTATGCTTGTTAATTTCTAAATGGTTCAAATTGGTCTCAATTTAGTTCTGAACTTGCTCAAAGGCTTTTGTAGGCTCGATTAAGACTTGTTTTTGACTGTAATGCATGTTTAACATGGAATTAACTTGCATTTGTTGAGTATTGTTAAATAAATTGCTTCTGAATGTTCTAGTCTGTTGTAGCATCCTATAGCTCAAGCCTAGGGACTGGACCGTGTATAGGGTTTTACATTTAGTGGTATCATAACTATGGTTTAGTTTATTCTAGGACTAAACGTAGCGTGTATTGAGTCTAGAAATACATGTCAATATAACCTGTACTTTGTGTGAAGCTTCCGATCCGATCTGAATATGTTTTTCTTATAGATTTGCGATGTCGGTAAAGTTTAATCATGTCGTACTTGATAAAGTTGATAGTAACGTTCTTGATTCTGAATAGGAAGTGAGTCTTAGTCTTCTAGTTCCATAAATGTTAGAAAATGTTTTGAAAATTCTTTGTTTGGCATAATTAATTAGTAGTCTTAGAGTTTTTACAAATCAATTATGCTTCTCAACAACCTCCGCCCCTGATTATGTCTTCTTCGACATTCCTCTATCCTTAGAATATTAATACGGTAAATAATCAAAAAATTTTGATTAATTAATTAGTTGAGCATGAGACACAAATTCATCAATAATACCTAAAACTTGTGCACCTTCCCGAGATTATACCGATCAAGTCAAAGAAAATATCATTATTCCTGGTGAGATTACGGGTACATTTTCTTCAACTAGTATTTTTATATAGATCATGACTAGTTTTGGAGTAATGCATTACTAATTTTAAATTGTTTTAAAACAAAAGAGATTATGCTAGTAGAGTTGACTGATTTTTATATTAGAATGACAAAACTTGTTAAATCAGTATGTTTTTGCTAGTAACATATTTCATTGAGAATTTGTGGTTGTGAAATTCTTGTCGATATGATATCAATCACATTCGATGAGTTTGATGCGACATTTAGTATAAATTAATTGATTGTATATGATGATGTGATTGATTGTAGACAGATACAGATTGTACTTAAGTGTCAGAGAGAAATCAATAAATATTGAGATTTGACTGTGTGAACAATAGCATGTTAGTGTTAGCGGTCCATGAAATAATTAGAAAGAGTTTGTGAATTGTATTTTATTTGTATCCTAGATATCGAAATGTCAGAATCGAGGATTAGTTAGGTACAGATAATTAAAGAATTTATTGATATATTTTTAGAACAATTATCTGGGTTTTCACTCGTATGAGAAGCTTAGTGTGTAATCTAGGAAAAACGATATTGTATCTTTGAAAAAGAAAGACATGATTATAAGAGAAGTATAATGATTATATATTACATATCAAAGGTAACATGAAGAACCGATATTTGTTATTTTATATAGTTGAGTTATTTATTTAGTTAAGGGAACTACTGTATTTTTTAGTATTGACTTTCAATCAGGTTGTTGTTAGATCCGAGTAATGAGTCAGATGTACTGAGGATTTCTTTCCAGACTTGATTTTAACAATATGAGATTCTGATAACACCTATTGAATTATCAATTGTTCAATCCCTTTATATATTTAATAAACAAAAGTTTCTAGCTGTATCTAATCAGAATTGTTGCTATGTAATTGATGATACTCAAGTCATGTAAGAAATGGAATTAAACATGATTAGTATTGGACAAACAGTGTTAAAGATGATTTGTTCAGTCTTTTCGAGGATAGCTTTACCATTGACGAAGTTGCTACAGAAAATGTCAATTATGTTCGGTTCAATAATGACAATAGAGTTTCGAACAATTGAAAGCCATATTAACAGAAGTTATAGTATTGAATCTGAGATAGTGGAAATGTCTAGTGTAATTGAAAGATTATGACCAGTTGATTGACTATCAATCGGGTAAAGCTTCTATTGTAGTCGATACCTTAAGTCGAAAATCTTTATATGCATTGAGAATTTTGAACACTCAGTTGAATTTCATTCGAACTATTCTATTGTTGTAGAACTGAGAGTTAAACCACTGTTTCTTTAGAGAATTCGTAAGATACAAAGAGATAGTCTACGGGAAGCCCACATCACGGGAAGCCCACATCAGCATTTATTTGATACATCTAGGTGGTAACAAAATGTATAATAACTTGAAATAAAATTACTGGCCCTCAAAAATGAAATGAAAACTAATTGAGTTTGTATCAAGATGTTTGGTAAGTCAGCAAGTGAAAGTTGAGTATCAAGTTCCATCAGATTTATTACAACCTATTATGATTCCAAAGTAAGAATGTGAACGTATTATGATGGATTTCATATTAAGACTACCAGTAATTGTTGGCAAATTAACGAAATTAGCTCACTTTATTCTGGTCCAAACAAATTATTCACTTGAAAAGCTAGTTGAGTTTTACATTTCTGAGGTTCTTAGATTGCATGGCATGTCGTTATATATTATTTTTTACCATGATCTAAGGTTTACTTCTAGGCTTGTGATTCTATAAAGAAATGCAGTATGGTATAAAAGAATTTTTACCATCAACAGAGTTTGCATTTGATGATAGTTATCAATGGAGTATTAAAATGGCGCTACGAGGATTTAGGTGCTGATCAGAATTTAATTAGAAGAATTTGGAAGGAACTAATTTGTTATGTGAAACAAAAGAAAAGGTTCAGTTATAGATATTTTTTGGAAACTGTCTCTAATCATTAGACATTGTATACTGATCTAAAAAGAGAAGATATCAAGTTTCAGACTAGTAACATAGTAATTCTGAAAGTATTTCCATGAAAGAAGATACTTTTATTCATCAAAAAAGGAAGAAGGAAAAATTAGTCTGAGAATTGTTTGGTTGTGTAAAATTATCGAGAGAATTAATCCTGTGGTTTACAAACTAACATTACATTCAGAGCTCGAAAAGATTCATAATGTTTTCCAAGTTTCGATGCTATGACAGTATAGATCAGATTCCTCTTATGTGATTAATTCCAATGAGATGGAAATACAAACTCAATTGTATATTCAGAAAAATTGTCAGTGAGAGTTCTGTGACACCAATTTTGTACTAAAGAAGCTATGTGGAAACCGAAAATTTTTATGAGATTACAGTACCCGAATCTATCTCGCAGATAAAAATTTTGAGGACAAAATATCCTAAGCGAGGAAAAATTGTAACAACTCATTTTTTAGTGGTATCGAAAATAGTGATTTCGGGACCACAAACCACAATTCCGATGAGTGAGTCTATAAATTTTATTTTTTAATATTTACGAGTCATGTATTATGATTTAGGGAATTTTTATCTAATAATTTTATTTAATTGGATAATTAGTTAAGTTCAAGTGGTTCGATCCTAAAGTTAACTGATTTTGGAATGAGATGTTGGGACTTCGTTTCCATTAATCGAGCCCGTAAATCTTTAATACTATATAGGTGTATTAAAGTTTGGTTCGAAAATTTTAGTGATTTGATAGTTAATTAAGGAAAAATAACTGAATTGTAAAAGTCGTAAAAGATAATTTTTATTGAAGTTTATTAATTAAAATGTTTAAATAGTAATTGTTTGAACATTAGAGTGGCAATTATTCCATAATATTTTATAGTGGACGGGTATAATTTGTTATTATAGAAAAGTATAAGTAAAAATTAAAGTTAAATTTATATTAAAATATAATAATACATAAAAACAAACTTATCATTACTTCCATTCGGTCATCTTCACCATCTAGAATAAGAAATAAAAGAGGAAGTCATTTTTGAATGCTTAAGTAACCGTCTCTCTTGCATGGTAAGCAAATCAGTCATGTTTCTTATAATTTTTATGTTTTTTATATCGTTGCAACTAGGTCCAGCTAGTTCATACCTCTGTTTTTAAAACTGTTAAATATTTCAAAACTTGTCATTGATGAATCTAAGATGTTTTTTATAGAAAAGGGTAGATTTTGAAGCTATCTTATTTTTAAGGACTATTTTATAATGTGGTTTTGTTAATTTTAAACTTAAGGAATAAATTATGAATATCTTTAAATTGATATGTAATTAAATTTTTTGTATAATAGGTGGCTATAATTGAGTTGGTTTAAAGTTTAAAGTCAAAATTAGGAAGTTATGATAAGTTTTATTTTAAGGACTAAATCGAATAAAATATAAAAGTTCGGGATATTATATAAAATGAAATTAAAATATTATAAGCTTGAATTTGAGTGTTATTATGAGATTGGTATTGATATTTTGAATCTTAAATATTCTTTTGATCAAGTTGTTGGCTTAGGTGGAAAAGGAAAAACTGTCGAATGGTCTTTGGTGTCTAAAGCGTTATCATTTTGTCAAGTAAGTTCATATAATATAAATAAGCTTAATTTTTTGTTGAATTATGTTTTAAATGTATAATTCTATTTATTGAAAGCTTGAATTTGGTTATGAGCTAGTACACAAATTGAGAATTTAATCTAATTGAAATGAATTGTTGCAAAATGATATGAATTGAGATTAATCCTGATGAAATTAGTAAAAGTCTCGTATACGAGGTTATGAGGTCTTGCCCAGGTTCCCAGCTTCTGCATATGTTGCGGACTGGAGAATACAGCAATAATAAGCTCTGGCTAGGCAAATGATTCATGTAGGTTCAACCCTAACAAGTGACCAAGCACTATTACTTTCACATGTATATGGAAGTCTTTTACGAAATTTCATCAGGTAATATTGTGAATAAATAGTTGATTTTATGCCAATGATTGTTGGTTAAGTTATACATATGAGTTGAATATAAGGTATTGTTTTGTTTGAAATGAAAATGTGAACAATTTTGGCTGTATATGATATTGAGCTCAAAACCTTATATGTTTAACGATTTTGTTTGAATCTTGTTAGGGGTATATGATGCGAATTGAAGGGTTAATGTGAGCAAGGTGATAAATTTGATTATGAATTTATGTTATATTTTAAGTTGAATGTGGTGTTTCACCATTTGAGTTTATATATGTGGTATTGGTTTAAACCTCACTTGATTGATGTTGTTTTTTGATGCCATGATAGGTGAAATGTTTCATATTAATTTATGTATTTGTTAAATGATTAAGGTAAGCTATTTGTTTATATTGTATGTGCTTACTAAGTATTTTATATACTTACTCGCGTTACTACTTTTACGTAGATTTTGGATGTCCGAAACGTGTCGATCGGATAAGGGAGAAGCTCACATCCATCAACTTTAGATTTGGTAGATTTTTTATGTTTGAAGTTGGTTACTTGTGGCATGTACATAGGTTGAATGAACTTAAGCTAGTTAAAGTCTATTTAGTATAATAACCTTGTGTATGTAAATCTATAGTTGTGGTTTAATATTGGATATATGGTATTTGCTAAGTATGTTTGAATGTTAAAAAAAATGGAAAAGCTAATTTGATAATATGCATGTGAATTGGATTGTGGTCTGAAATGGTGTAGGACTTGGTTTGAATGGTATTTGATTTGAGTTATTGGTTTGTTGGTGCCAATGAGGGCATATTGTTTGTTTGATAAAATAATAAGGTGAATTGGTATTTTGGGCTTTGAAATTTGCATGTTTTGGTATTGGTTTGAATAACATGAAATTCCATTATAGGTCACTTGAGGAAATGGTATGAAAGGTTTCTCAAATAGGTCATTTATACTGCACACAGGCTACCACACGACCACTTGTCACACACGAGTGGTTGACATGGTCGTGTGTACTACACGTTCAGGGAGACTTCTAGTTCACATGACTTGCCGACAAGCCGTGTGACCTTATATTACACAGCATTATGTTATTACACGGTTTAAGGATACGGGCATGTGGCCTTGCACCACACAGTCTGGCCACATGGTCGTGTGACTCATGTTTTGCTTTTATGCCTGCTAATTTGTAAATGTTTCAAGTTGGTCCTGATTTAGTACCAAACTTGCTCAAAGGCTTTTGTAAACCCGATTAAGACTTGGTTTTGATTGTAATGCATGTTTAACATGGAATTAACATCTATTTATTTATTATTGAGTATCATTGAATAAATTGCTTGTGAATGTTTCGGTTTACTGTTGTAGCATCCTATAGCTCAGGTCTGATGACTGGACCGGGTATAGGGTGTTACACTGAAACAAATAAATCCACATGTTGAACAAAGAAGCTTAGTGGTACAAACATAATTTGATAACGAAGCATGTAGAAATTAAGTTAACATGTTATTAGTTCATTTATAATCAAATATATAATGAAGACTACTATCTAATAAACTCATTTCTTTTAGTGTTTTCACATGAAATAAATGTTCAGTTTACATCATGTATGTCAACATATTGAGACGCCCTTAGGGATTTGCATTTCAATCTCAAGTATAAAAAAATTAATCCATTTCATAACATCATACATATTTCAATCTCTTTTTCATGCATTTGACATTTTCAATCATACATCACTTGTACTTCAGTCACATTACATTGATGTTTTATCCCTTATTAACCAAACGTGGACTTAAGGATGAGCACACGGATTACTATATCAATAAGCACTCATGGAAACCTATTGCTCAGGAGCTAACAATACATTTTCATAGACATCCAATGATATGGTGAACTATCTAATGAAATGCACCTAGTGCAAAGCAGTACATGCCCATGGACACATAGTGCTTTGGAGAACTACCGAAATGATACATGTCAAGTGCTAAAGATAACTTTGATATAGCAGATCTTCTGGGATGCCAACTATCCCCGTAACTCTATCTGAAACATTTTAATAGGGCATTCATAGTAACAATATACATGAATTCACATATCATTTATTCATTGCATCACATTTTCATGTAACTTTCATTTCGTTTATCTTTCTTTCATAATCTTTCACCATTTCACAAACACGCACATACATGTGCCCAATAATCCATTAAGTCATCAAGTCACAAGTTAACTTACCTTTCATGAGAGAAAACATTAAGATTATATTATTTAATTTACTACTTAATAAGCTATGAATTAAAAGCAAATTATGAAAGCAAAAACTGAAATCATTAATCATTCATCACCTTCTCTTTTCCTTTCACCTTCAAATTTCCAACGTCATCTTTTGGTATGTATGATAATTTGATTACTTAAGTAGTATTAGTATCACATTCAACAAGAACATCGTTTAATTCAAACATGAATGCACATTTACAATTAGGTCATTTAGAACCTTAATATCTAAAATGCATGTATTACACAATCTACCCGATCAAATTTAAATCTGACTTCATATTTATTCATTAGGAACCTCAATCTATCAATATTCTTCATTTTTATCCATATTTTCACTACATTTATAACATGATTTTGCCATGGTTCAACCTAGCACCAAACCTGCATGAGTTTAAACTCTCAAACCTAAGTTCTTCCAAAGCTTCAACGATGGTATACTACATTAAATCAACAATAATTGCTAATTCTAAGGCTTGGGTCAAATTTATCAACTACCATTAACCAAGATTTCAAAAAAAAATTCAAGTGAAAAGCTTACCTATCTTTGCAATTTGATGTACGAAAATGGCAAAGAAAACTTAGCAAACTTTTCTCATATTTTTTTTTCATTTTTATGGACGGCAATGGTAGATGAAGAAGATAATGTTCTTTAGTTTCTCTTTCCCACTAATATGCTATATATACACTTGATTAACAAGTTTAATTAACCTTTAATTAAGTTAATCAATGGTTATTAATCATTAGTGGTATTGGATGGTTGAGATCAACACATACCATTATTTATGTCTTAACCATAGTCTAATTACATTTGAGTCCTTCGTTTAATTTCTAATCAAAGGCTTTCGGAATCCTTGATTAATTCCTATATTTTACTCACTTTTTAATTTGGTCCCTATATTACAATTAGCAACTTGCACGATTTAATCACTTAATAAATCAATACTATAATTTCATAGTTGAATGTATACCTCCGGTTAATATTTCAACTAACTCATTTTAGGAAATTTTGCTTTGAAATCGTACTTTTCAACACCAACTAAAATCAAATCGTTACATTACCTTCAACATTAGTATAATTCTAAATACTTACCAAATGATTGCATTGCAATTCCAATGATGCTAACATAATTCCAAATACTTACGAATTATCACAAATTTTATAAAAAGAAATACAAGCAGAATTTCATAGATCAAATTGACCTTTCTCACAACATAAAGGCCTTATAGTTGCTTTTTGTCGCAATAGGATCGCAATGTAAGTCTCACAAAAAAAACTTTTTATATACCCTTCTTGAGATTGGAGCTTGGGGGTTCTTCCTCTCTTTCACTATTCAATCTATCCAACCTCCAGACATATCTTCGAGCTCCTTCTTCTCATGGGGACTTTACATTACTACTCCCTCTCATCTCAATCATTAGTGGCTCTCTACTCTACATGGATGAATTGTTCCAAATCTCCCATCACTTTCTCCATCTTGTTGAAACTTTGCATTAATAAGCTGCAATTAAAAAAAAAGAAAATTTAAAAAGAAAAAAGTAAAAATGAAAATGAAAAATCAATTGACTTTTTATGGTGGGTTTGGATGGGCGATTGGGTACGGTGCGGTGCTTTTAGCTTACTTTTTATCTCACGCTACCGTATCACTACAGTATCTAATCTCACCGCTACCGCTGTTTTTACACTAACCGTAGGTAAAAGCACCGCCCATCCAAACTCACCCTTAATCTTTTCATCCCGTACATAACACCATTTTCAATAAATTCCATCCTCACCACATTTCCACTTTGGTTCTTTTGGGGTTACACTGCAAAAATAAGCGTGCTGTATGGGAAGATAAAATGGCATATTTTGTAATTTATTTTATTTTTAAAAGGAGAAAAATTATAAGGTAAACTATAAAACTGGTGATGAAATTTTAGTGAAAATTATTTTTTTTTGCAACTGAATTATAAAAAGCTATATTTTCATCATTAAAATTATCGATTTATAATGTTTCGTCATTGGTTCATTAATGGTCGTTACAACCTTAATGAAAACGTGAGGTGCACATTAATTCAAAAGTTAATATCCAATTTGATCCTTGAATTATAGTTAAAATATTCAATTGGTATTTTTACAATATTTTAACAATAATTTTGAAAAAATATTAAAAATATTATTTAAAAATTCAAAGAATATCTTTAAAAATCTGAAAATTTATTATTTATTTTTTGAAATTATAAAAATAATTTTAAAAATTATAGTTATATAAAAATTCAAAAATTCAAAAAAAATATAATAAACATGTATGTACAAAATAAAAATACATGTTTTCTATGTAAGATGCGTGCATAGCAAGCCATTGATGGTCCATTAGTTTGAATGCAATGCAATCCAGAAGGTCAAACACAGACTCGTTTTCGATTCGACGGCAAAAAGCAGAGCTAATTTACTTTAAAGGAGTACAACTAGATTGAAGACTAAATGAATTAGGAAAGAAATAAACTTCCACAAAAAACATTATAAACAATGAAAGTGCAAAAACTTGGAATAAAGTCGCATTACCTGAGAGCAACTTTAAGAAAATTGCTCCAACCATTGTCCTCATTTTGACTGTAGATTAAAGAATATGAAATACCAAGCTTAGTGTGGATGGCCTAAATTGATACTAATCCACATATGAATAAGACAAATTCACAGCCTCACTGGAAAACTTGTACCAGTAAAAAAATAAAAATAAAACACCATCGAATAGGAAGAATTCGAGAACATCACTTTTATTTTCCAGGATACATTACCTGCTTCGAGATCAAGCATGAATGTTATGTTCACACCAGCCACAGCAAAGGATATTCAAATGCTGACCGGTCACCTTAAAAAAATATTAATTTGTAAAAATATATAATTTTAAAAAAGTATTTTGTTTATTATATAATTTTTAGAATCTTTATGAAATTTTTTACATAATTATAATTTTAAAGTATTTTATAATTTCAAAAATAAATAATGAATTTTAAAAATTTTAAATATATTTTTAGAATTTTTATTAATTTTTTCAGAATTATTGTTAAAATATTGTAAAAGTACCAAATTGAATATTTTAATTATAATTCAGGATCAAATTGGATATTAACTCTTAAATTAAAGAGTCACCTCACTTTCCTATTTAAGATTATAAGAGTCATTAATAGACAAGTGACCAAAACATTATGAGATAATAACTTTAGTAACCAAAATGTAACTTTTATAGTTTAATGATAAAAAATTTCACAAAAGTTTATTGACCATTTTTATAGTTTACCTAAAATTGTACCCATCTCTCAATTGAGGTAATATTTAACACATGAGTTTTGTACGTGCTGAGCTCGTATTTAGTGAGGCCTTAATTTTCTTTGGCATAAAGATAAATTTAACCCCTAACGTTTACTTATTTTGTTATTTTAACTTCTGTTCTTTTTTTCGGGTGATTTTAACCATCAACCTTTAAAATTTAGTCAAAATGCTTGTTTTTTACGAAAAAACTAGTTGAACTGTTAAATTTTAATGGTATTGGTATGGTAGTTCACGTGTCCTTTTGCATATACTTCATTGCTAATGTGGATAAATTTTCTAAAAGTTTTTTATGAAATTTTTTGAATTTTTTTGAGTTTTTAAATATTTTTATTTAATTTTTGAATTTTTCGAATTATATGTGGATGCCACGCTAATGGCCACATTAATGTCATTAAATTTTAACAGTTCAATAAATTTTATGTCAAAAATAAGCAATTTGAGTAAATTTTAAAGTTTAAGATCCAAAATGACCCCAAAAATTAAGTGCCAAAACAATCCAAAAAATAAAGATCAAAAGACAAAATGAATAAAAATTACAACCTAAGTTTATCTTTATGCCATTTTTTTATAACCAAGCAATTACTTATTTTAAACTCATGTTTTAAAATCTATGTTAAATATTATAATACTTCAACCAAAGCATAACTATTTTATTTTATTTTTAGCGTAAACTAAAATTATTAGTAAGTTCATGTTTTGGTCATTCAATTTTAAAAAGTTACAAGATGATTATTAAACTATTCGAAAGTTTTTATTTAAGTCATTAGCGGTTAAAATCGTTGTTATATGATCTTGTTTATTTGCATTGCCTACACTAATAGAAGGCTTTCATTCCTCTTCACTTCTACAGTTTAGATTTTTCATGAAACAACTTTGAACACCATGAATTTGTGAACCACAATTTAAATAGCTTTTTTTCTTCGATCTTCAACACTGACCATGAAATCTACTTGAATCTAATGTGTGTTTCTCTACTCATTGATGGGTACTGAACCACCTGGTAGGCTGTCGAGACCTCCAAAAATAAATCCTGCTCAAAAAGAAAGAAAAACAAACTATTGTAGAGTAGTGAGCAAGGTCAAATCCACACAAAGTGAGATTCGACAAATTCCTAAAAAATAAATGAGAAAATAAAGTTGAGGGGGGTTTAAAAGTTCAAACTAGAATAAAAACTAATAGCAAATAATGTAGTCAAAACAGTAAGATTTAGGGAAATTCAAAGTATGATAAATATCCAACCAAGGAAATCGCAGTTTTTAATTCACAGATTGATCAGTGATTTTGTAAATGATTTTTTAAACTTTTTCAATAAATTTCTTATAACTACTTGAGATACTGTAATAGCCTAATCTTTTATTAGTTTCTCAGTAATCAAAGAGACACTCGAATGATTACTTCTCTTGTTTGATAAATAGTCCATGGATACGCTTCTAGGATTTAACTTACCAACAACCTTATGATTTAACGATTCAATTCTAGCCAAACATATCATACAAGCATGAATAATTTAAACTAGATTCTACACCTTCATAGCCTGAGTTATTCACCACAGGGATTAAAACCTTCCCACAATTACAGATGAGAAGATCTATAACATCCCAAACCTGACATAGGCGTTAAGACCAAGTTCGAAGAGTTATATTGACGTTACTAGAAAAACCAACTTTTATAAAAACAAATAAAAGCAAATCATTCAAAAATTATAAAAATTATCAAAGCCAGTGGATCATTCAACAGTCTAAAAAATTCATATTGTAACACCCCAGACCTGGCTTAGGAGTTATGACCGAATCTGGCGTGTCACATTGAAGTGTTTTTCGAAAACCATGTTTTCATTGGAAACCCTTCTGGAAATTTCAAAATTTTTGCCATTTACAACTTATACAAAACCTCAGTTTGCGTTTGTTTATTTTTAATCGAGGTTTATTAAAGAAAAGTTGTTACCTTCAAAACATTATTGTCGCGGAAGCTTCACTTAAGCAAATGAATTACGAAAACGTGATTAAAAATTGAGTTGCGGAAATGTAGCATTTGAAAATAGTCATTGTTTGGAAAATCGAGTTCTACTTCTAGCAGATAAGAATCACAGTAAATAAAATACCAAAGTTAAAATCTAGAAATTTAGAGGCCTTTTTACAACCCGAATCAAAATCAAAGTGCTCTAGTAAATGCGCAAAACAAAATAAAACTTGTGCAGTTGTGTGGCCCTCTCCGAGTCCCTCGCAGCTCCGAACCGACTAACACTTGGGATTACTTGCACAGTTAGTCAAAATGGTGAGTTCTGAAAACTCGAGTGTATTCCCTTATTAAAAAATAGAAAGCAGTGCAGGCCTAAGCCCTTAACGATGTCGATGTCGATTGGCCTTAGACCCCATCAGCCTCGGTTGGGCCTGAGCCCATATCCATTGGTAGATATCACAAATATCGGGGCCTAAGCCCATCTCAAATCAGAATTAGTATATGCAATGCATACATACCCATACCAACCCTGCACTCCGTCTCTTATCCAACCCTACACTCCTATGGGGATTTAATCGACCCACCCACCTCTACACTCCTAATGTAGCATTAGTTGCGGCACTAACCAATATTGCAGCAGAGCTGCCAATCACATAATCGGCTAAAAGCCATCGGTGGGTCCACAGTCGTCTCATGCAACCCGTGTGACCCTCACATATCAATCACTTCCTCCAATACAAAATCCCAACCCCATGCAGTGTGTCATGTCATAAATCATACGTGTATGCAGTATGTCATACTCAATAACAGTCATATATATATATCATAAAGCAAAACAGACACACATAACATAAGGCCATAACAGTCAATTTTAGCCATTGGGGATATTTCAAAAATTTTACACATCGAGGGTATTCCGATAATTTTACCCATTAGGGGTATTTCGGTAATTTTACCCATCAAGGGTCTTTTGGTAATTTTACCTATCGGGGGTATTTTGGTAATTTTACTTATTGTGGGTATTTTGATAATTTTACCTATCCAGGGTATTTCAGTAATTCTACCCATTAGGGGTATTTCGGTAACTTTACCTATTAAGAGTATTTTAGTAATTTTAACGTCCTTTTCGAAGGTCTTCAGTCGCCTCGAGAGACACAGATGATCCATTTGGTCGGCTAGACTGTCCATAATAGTAGGTAGGTCTTAAAAAAATTTTGGCTCGACTCTTGGGCAGGGCAAATATGGGCCTAAAATTTTGCCCAGTGGCCTACCGAAAAAATAATAAGTCTACCGATTTTTAATAAAACAAAAAATATTTTAAAATAAAAATAAAAATAAAAAATATTTTTAAAGTATTTTAAAGTTAAAAATAAAAATATATATTTATTATATTGGTAGTAAGCTTGCTCAGCAAAAAAGTTGAGCCTGAGCCTGCCCATTTTTTAAACGAGCCTCATTTTTTTGCCCAAGCCTATATTTCGGGCCTATATTTTTACCCGAACCCTCCCATATTTCGGGCGGGCTGCCCGGCCCATGGACAGGTCTAGTCGAAGCCACGTAATTGGGTTCAAGCCCACTATTCAGCCCAATTGCGCCCACACGCTCGTGTGGCCCGTTTCGCCCAAATACAATCCCGGTTATGGGATCTACATAGCCCAATATATTTTTTGCTACTTTTCGTAATTTATCTCTGTGTGGGGCCCACGAGCCCATTGGGCCCACATGGCCCATTTTGGCCCAACAAGGCTCATAGCGGCCCAAGTGCACGAGAACACTTGCAATGGTCTCTTCGATCTACTACTCTCGGTTGTGGGCTTGGTTTTTCCACACGAGCGATCGCACGCTCGTGAGGCCTCAGATGCCAAAGTTTCAGCTTTTCGACTTTTGCCGATTCTTATCGAAGATATTGTGATTACACACATGTTGCGAAAATGTGCTAAGATCCACGAGAACTCCAAACCTAAACAACCACGATACACCATCAGTCATTTAATCAATAGGACTTAGAGAACTCCTTTCAATACTACTATCCAAAATGATTTAATACTTGCCTTGATCGACAGATGTGGCTTAGCCCACCTAGATCGCTGGTTAGGATTGATTACCCGATGCTTGCCGACTATCTGCTTTACAAGTGCACTCTTATTAGACACGATTGCCTAAACCCAAAGGTTGATCATACACATAAAAATCCTAGGTAAAAGAAAGTAGTATTCAGCCACAAAGTATTCAACCAACACACTTTAGATTGAGCAGAATAATAGCAACAGGGTTACCTTCAGATGAATGACAATAGGAACGTTTCGAAATATTTCAGTATTTCTTGAGTACTCCTTCACTCCTTGCGAAATTCTAGAACCCGATGAACACAATCGGCAACAAGAGAGTCAAGAGGAGAAAGAAGTATTCTTCTTATAGAAAAGTCTAAAGGAAGCAGGTTTGAGTGAAAAGAGTGAACACAACCACTTACGGACTTATCAAAATCTTTCCAGAAGATCGACGCAAGGATGGCTTAACAGTAGTGATATTCGGCTAGCCAAGAATAGGAGATGAACAGAAGACAAAAGAGAGAGAAAGGAAAGGTTCGGCCTAAAAGAGAGAAAGTGAATGGAATAGATGCAGAAAAAGAATGACCCGAATGGTCAGTTTTAGTTTCGGCACCTAGAGAAAAAAAAGGAAAATGCAAAACCCCCAAATGCTAGAGAAAAAATTCGACTCCTATATACTCACTAATTACCGAAATGTATACTTCAAAGTCCCCCTTAGCAGATTCGACAACAACCTTCTACAACTCGCACTCCCCTTTTTCCTCCTAAAATCACTCCTCCAATCCTCTCCTTGAAATCCTCCATGATCCACTCCTTAAATCACTCATTTGACCCATTCAAACTCTCCAAAATAGAGTTCAAATCCAACACCAACTCTTGCCTCCACATGAGCAAAATAAATAATCCTATTTGCATGCAGTGAAACTTGAACCTCTAACCTCCTCTTACCTCACCTGTGACGCCACCTCCTTGCCACACCTGTGTTGCCACCTTACCACTACACCATAAACTGTTTTTGTGTCATGATTTCATAAAAAAATATTTATAAAGCCTTCAAGCTAAGGCCAAGATTTACTTAAGAACAAAAATCAAAAATTTTGCTAAAGCTCAGTTTGAACCTAGGACTTCTCCAACACTCCCAACTTTTCCTAAATCGCTTAACCACTGAAGCAGACATTAATTTATGTTATTTTCTTGCACGCATAAGTGTTTATATAATCCCACGCTCAAAACCTATTTCCATCTAGGCCCAAATTCAGGGCGTTACAACTCTACCCCCTTTAAAGAAATTTCGTCCTCAAAATTTCCAACTATCTAGTAGCCGCACAACATAGGTTACACCACTATGCTTTTACTGCGCACTCTAATCCTAATTGCAAATTAGGTAAATAGTATACTATGGATAAAGTACGTACCAGTATTCACATCTAGAGCGTTTCCATCTTCTCAATGACATGCTGCATAAACCAACGCTGATTGCCTCACCTCCGCATGACTTGCACCTCTACCTGGAGCTCCACGACCCATACCGTTTCCACCCCTGACCTGTCCACGGCCTCTAGGCGGCTGCTAACCACCCTTAGGTGGCTATACATTACCCCTACCAAAAACTTGCATCTGATCCGATCTTCTAGGGCACTCTCTGAGATGATGCTCCATGGAACCACAACTTAAACAAGCTCCCGTCCTCCTCCATCACTCACCCACATGACCTTTCCCACAAATAGCACAATGTGGTAACCCAGTAGTAGCAACAGGGGCCCAGCTCTAACTGGCCCATCCACTCTGGCCCTTTTCTTATGTTTCTGATCAGAATTAGAGGGCTCAGAGTCCATTTTATTTCTGCCTCTTTTTCTTTCTCGGTTTAGGCGCTCAGTGCGCTTTACATACTCAGTGATCTTTGCTTTCTCCACCAATGCTGCGAAATCTCGCTCGCTTTAGGGAGCAATCAGTACTTGAAGACTGTGTCTGAGGCCATCTTCGAACCGTACACAACGTTCATAATTTGTTGCCACTATTCCTTTAGCATACCGACTGAGTCGTACAAACTCCGCCTCGTATTCTGCCACAGATCTGTCACCTTAAACCAAATTCAAAAATTCTTTCCTACAAGCATCGACATAGCTGGTACCCACATATTTTCCCTGAAATGTAGAGTTAAAGTATTCTACCGGGGCACAGCACCCTTTAAATTTTGTTCTGATGTACAGTCGAGGTCATCTATAATTCTTTCGGTGGCCTCCAACCAGTATTCTGCCACACTCGGAGCCACCCCAGAAACTCCCCTAAAGATCTCTGCTCCATTTGACCGGAGTAATTCTGTAACGGACCCGCGGCCCACAGTAACGGTATCCGACCTAACAGTACTAGTAACCCTTTCTAAAATCCTTAATATTGCTTGGGACAATGCGTCGTCCCCAGCCGCTCGATCAAACGACCCTGTCTCGGGTATTGGTGAAGTCAAAGCCTCTTTCGCTACAACGTTGGGGATATGGCCTGATGCCGAAGATCTAGCCCTAGCACTTCCACGACCTCTGCTGCGACCTTTTGCACCCCTTCTAATGTTTATTATCGCTTCGCGTATCATCTGAATTAGAAATTTTATGAATTTAGCTCATAATTTCAATAATTAAGTAAATATTTTATGAAAGTAGTAGTTAAGAGTTGTTTTCGCAATCGCAAGCTCACTACAGTTTTAGTTTCCTATAGTTTCTCAGTTTACTCTAGCTAAAGAGTCTCAGTATAGTCTCTCATCTAAAGTAAGTCCAGTACTATTTACAGTATAACAGTTTAAAACAGATTTCAGTATCCGGAGAACTTACTTGGTCTGACGCTGGGGACTCGGTGTGCCACACACAAAAAAAATCTTTCAAAACTACCTCAAAATCATTTGTAAACATCTTTAAAATAAAACTAAAGCCCATTTCACAGCCCGAGTTTTGTAACCTGGCTCTGATACCACTAAATGTAACACCCCAGACCTGGCCTAGGAGTTATGACTGACTCTGGCGTGTCACATTGAAGTGTTTTTCGAAAACCATATTTTCATTGAAAACCCTTCTTAAAATTTCAAACTTTTTTCCATTTACAACTTGTACAAAACCTTAGTTTGCGTTTGTTTATTTTCAATCGAGGTTTATTAAAGAAAATATTTTACCTTCAAAACCTTATTATCGCAGAAGCTTAATTTAAGCAAATGAATTACGAAAACGTGATTAAAAATTAAGTTGCAGAAACTTAGCGTTTGAAAATAGTTATTGTTTCGAAAATCGAGTTCTACTTCTAGCAGATAAGAATCACAATCAATAAAATCCCGAACTTAAAATCCAGAAATTTAAAGGCCTTTTTACAACCTGAATCAAAATCAAACTGCTCTAGTAAATGCGTAAAACAAAATAAAACTTGTACAATTGTGTGGCCCTCATCGAGTCCCTCGCAGCTCCGAACCGACTAACACTTGGGATTACCTGTACAATTAGTCAGAAGGGTGAGTTTGTGAAAACACAGTGTGTATTCCTCCTACTAAAGAAACATAATCGGTCAAGGCCTGAGCCCCTAACAATAACAGTATCAGTGTGAGCCTTAGCCTAATACGGTAACGGTGGTAATTGGGCCATATCCCCATCAGCCTCGGTTGGGCCTAAGCCCATATCCATTGGCATATATCACAAATATCGGGGCCTAAGTCCATCTCAATATTAGAATCAGTATATGCAATGCATAAATACCCATACCAACCCTGCACTCCATCTCCTATCCAACCTTACACTCCTATGGGGATTTAATCGACCCACCCATCCCTACACTCCCGATGTAGCACCGGTTGTGGCACTAACCAATATTGCAACAGAGCTGCCAATCACATAATCAGCTAAAAGCCATCGGTGGATCCACAGTCATCTCATGTTACCCGTGCAACCCTCACATATCAATCACTTCCTCCAATATAAAATCCCAACCCCATGCAGTATGTCATGTCATAAATCATACGTATATGCAGTATGTCATACTCAGCAACAGTCATATATATATTATAAAGTAAAACGAACACACATAACATAATGCCATAGTAGTCAATTTTACCCATCGGAGGTATTTCAGTAATTTTAACCATTAGGGGTATTTCGATAATTTTACCCATCGGGGTATTTCTATAATTTTACCTATGAGAGAATTTCGATAATTTTAATCATTGAGGGTATTACAGTAATTTTACTCATCAACGATATTTCAGTAATTTTACCCATCGGGGGTATTTTGGTAATTTTACCCATCGAGGGTATTTCGCTAAATTTATCCATCGGGAGTATTTCGGTAAATTTACCTATTAGGAGTGTTTCGGTAATTTTAACATCCTTTCGGAGGTCTACAGTCGCCTTGAGCGACATAGATGATCCATTTGGTCGAAGCCACGCAATTGGGCTCAAGCCCACTATTCGGCCCAATTGGGCCCACACGATCGTGTGGCCTGTTTGGCCCAAATCTAATCTCCATTATACGATCTACATAGCCTAATACATTTTCTGCTACTTTTCACAGTTTATCTCCGTGTAGGGCCTATGAGCCCATTGAGCCCACACGGCCCAGTTCGGCCAAACAAGACTCATAAGGCCCAAGTGCACGAGAACACTCGTAGTGGTCTCTTCAATTTACCGCTCTCGATTGTGGGCTTGGTTTTTCCACACGAGCGATCGCACGCTCGTGTGGCCTAAGATGCCGAAGTTTCAGTTTTTCAGCTTTTGCCAATTCTTAGCGGAGATACTGTGATTACACACCTGTTGCGAAAATGTGCTAAGATCCAGGAGAACTCCAAACCTAAACAATCACGATACACCATCAGTCATTTAATCAATAGGATTTAGATAACTCCTTTCAATACTACTATCCAAAATAATTTAATACTTGCCTTAATCGATAGATGTGGCTTAACCCACTTAGATAGATGGTTAGGATTGATTACCAGTTACTTGCCGACCATCTGCGTTACAAGTGCACTCTTATTAGACACGATTGCCTAAACCCAAAGGTTGATCATACACACAAAACTCCTAGGTAAAAGAAAGTAGTATTCAGCCACAAAGCATACAACCAACACACTCTAGATTAAGCACAACAATAGCAATAGGGTTACCTTCAGATGAATGACAGTAGGAACGTTTTGAAATGGTTCAGTATTTCTTGAGTACTCCTTCACTCCATTACGGAATTCTAGAACCCGATGAACATAATCGGCAACAAGAGAGTAAAGAGGAGAAAGAAGTACTCGGCTTTTAGAACAGTCTAAAGGAACCAGGTTTGAGTGAAAGGAGTAAACACAACCACTTATCGACTTATCAAAATCTTTGCAGAAGATCGACGCAAGGATGGCTTATCAGTAGTGATATTCGGCTAGCCTAGAATAGGAGAGGAACAGAAGACAAAAGAGAGAGAAAGGAAAGGTTCAGCCTAGAAGAGAGAAAGTGAATGGGATAGATGCAGAAAAAGAATGACCCGAATGGTTAGTTTTAGTTTTGGCACTAGAGAAAAAGAAAGAAAAATGCAAAACCCCCAAATGCTAGAGAGAAAATTTGGCACATATACACTCACTAGTTACCGAAATGCATACTCCAAAGTCCTTCTTGAGACTTGAACCTCTGACCTCCTTACCACACCTATGATGCCACCTCTTTGGCACACCCGTGTCGCCACCTTGCCACTACACCACAGACTGTTTTTGTGTCATAATTTCTTAAAAAAAATATTTATAAAACCTTCAAGCTAAGGCCAAGATTCACTTAAGAGCAAAAATAAAAAAATTTGCTAAAGCCCAGGTTTGAACCCAGTGCTTCTCCAACACTCCCAACTCTTCCTAAATCACTTAACCACTGAAGCAGACATTCATTTATGTCATTTTCTTGGACATATAAGTGTTTATATAATCGCACGCTCACGACCTATTTCCATCTAGGCCCAAATTTGGGGCATTACACATATTACTAAGGAATACTGAAACGACTAATAATATAAATTATGGGCTAATAAAGTAGATTAATCGAGCTTCCACTACGCAAACCCGATTAAGACTGTGAGTTACCTGAAATTCAGTAAACAACAAAATGAGTTGAGAACCTAGTGTATAACCGAAATAGATTCAACTAGAAGCACAATTATTACAATGAATTCTTGAATCTCAAGTTCGAATTGGAATTAGAGAATAACCAGTACAGACTTAACGTATCAGTTAAATGGTAGAACAATTCCAGTTCAGATATAAATAAATCAGAAACAGATGCAGTTATTCCTACCCCCATCCACTACACACCATCTCCGACCATCCCAATACACCGTTAAGGGAATTTAATACCCATCCAGCCCTACACACCATATAGTGCCGGTCTAGCACGTTCAATGAGAAGTAGTCTAGCTGCCAGATCAAATTGTAATAAAATGACAGATTTACATATAAATTGTGGCTTAACCACTAAATTAGAACAAATCACTTCCTCCTTTACATAATTCTTATCCAATGAAAATGCAGATTACAAATGTCAAGAACGTACACACTGTCATTTAGATTCAATTCATAGTTAGGTGATACAAATCAATATCATCAACAGTCATCACAATCAGTATACATTTATATAATCAACACCTTAGTCTTTGAACATCAAATAGGACTCAGACGGTCTAATTCAACTCATAAATACACTAAGGAAGGCCAACGTTCAAGTTAGATGATGCTTACGGCCTTAGAGATAAATTTCATATCTAACCCACACGCCTGTGTGGTTCCACACGGCCTGGCACACACCCATGTGCCAACTCGTGTGTCTTATACGACCTGACACACACCCGTGTCTTTTGCCCATGTGGTTCTAAATCGCAAACAATGAATCAGATGGCTTGGACACATGCACGTGTCCCTAACCAGTGTATTCTTATCTTATAATCAATGAGTGACACGGATTGGACACACACCCGTGTCCTTGGCCCATGTGAACCCTGCACTAACATGACCACACATGGCCTGGACACACGACCATGTCCCTTACCCGTGTGGCTCGTATGTGGTAGACAGTGTGGTACAAGGCCTGTTACACAACCGTGTGGCTTACACGGCTATGTGGCATCGACAGGCATGTTTTTTGGAGTCCAAAATTTGCAAAACTAGAGTTTTCGATACGCACCTAAAGTGATTTTGAACCAATAATGATGTAGAGGATTCCTGAAGCCTAAAACGTCCATCCAATCACTCAATCAACCAATTTTATCGACACTAATGCACAATTATATGCAAAATACTTACGTCGAAAGTTTCAACATGAAACCTTCAATGAAATCAACACTTACAGAAAGATAAAAAACGAGTACTCGAATTGAATTGTTGAGGTTCGCTACTTTTGATATCCCCGCCTAATAGGGAAACCAAACGATCAACTATCAAAGAATTACACAATACACTCGAAACACCCAATTCAAAACATGCTACGAAGAACAAAAGGAAAAACTGTAGAAATAAACGGATTGATAGTGAAACTTACTTAATAACCTTTCGATTGGCGAAATAACAGCGTAAAACTTCAATTAGTCTCTTATTCACTTATGACAATAATCAAAATAAAGAAGAAAGAAAAATAATCGAAAAAGAAAAAAAAAGTAAAGAAGAAGAAGAATTAACGTTAAATCCTAATTAACTACCAATTAGATTCCTAGCATTTAGCAAAAATGTTCCCTATCGCCTACTCCAGAACTCGAACACAGGACCAAACAGAATACAAAAGCTTAACCGGTGAACCAGCAGGCTCATTCTTGAGACAAGTTTCACTGAATTAAACTTAAATATGTAATTCAATGATAGAGCTTATTTTAGAATAAAATAGTAGAACTTTTAAAGATACGACTCGAATGCCAGACCTCGATCACGTAAGCAAAGCACATAACCACAGATATAGGGACTCAAATACGACAGAATCCAACAGTCAAACATTCAAATTTTTGGGGCTTTACAAGATCCTAATTTGTTGTATATTAATTTGACAAATTGAAGAGTGTCCAGTTCATGCAATTCAAAAATAAAAAATACTATGAAGAACAGAACATGTAAAAATATTCAAGAATCTAAAAGCATAAAGAATAGTAATCTCACAATTCAATGAGTCAAAAACATTGATAAAACCTTTGACTAGAATCAAGAATTTAAAAATCCATGAAGAGAAAAAACATAGCAAAAGAAAATGTGAAAGTCTTGGTCTTTCCTTTCTTATGACCTAAAGCCACTTTATTGAAATCCTAATCCAACAATCCAAGATCTCTCAAATAAGAGTTCAAAATAAAGTTTTAATTTTAAAATATCTCATGAAATCCTAATCAATCCTTGAAAATAAGGTTTTGAAGAATTTTTCCAAAAAGATAGAGGTTTGCTGAAAAATGTAGAAAAATTATACAGCTTTGTTTCTCTGAGCATAAGTCGTGAGCACGATTATTCTATGTATTTTTCTACCCATCTTCTTAGTCCACAAAATACCCAAACTTCATTTTGTCCATAAAAAATCTCCAGATGGCTTCCAAATGATTCCAACTCTCTTTTTATCCTACAAAATACAAATTTCAACCAAAAGATGAGTTTACAAGCATATTAGGTCATCAAAACACATCGAAAACTTTTCAAAATATAAGTAAATTACATTCTAATAAATTCCCCCACACTTAAACAATGATTGTCCTCAAGAATGTAATGATTCAAAGTCTCAAATCCTAATAGTCAAGTCAAAAAAATGAAAACAAAAAACAAGTTGTTCATAGAAGATGTCCTTACAAACCAACACAAATGAACAATCATCTCAACAAATTTTCGAAATCAAAACGAAGTAAGATTTGACACACTCACCATGAATTCCCTCATTACGCTCAAATTGTTTATGGTACAAACATAGGAAATCAAAAAAAACGGTCAAATTGGCTTATAATGCGGCTAATTTCAAAATAAAGGTTAAAGCTCAAGTTGTCTTCTATTGGTCAATACCAAGGTTGGATTTTTAGGATCAAAATGGTTATTCCTAAATTCCCTTTTCATTTAAATACATTCCAAATTCCAATATGTGGTCTCAATATGAATAACAATGCAAGTTCAAGAAACATCTAATTATGTTTGACAATCGCTCAGTGAAAAAAAATGAAGCATATAATGATGCATGTTTATTAGCTCAAATAACTCACAGAAAGGGTTAAAATTTTTGTCAAATATTACGTCACTTCTCATTCAATTACTCAACAAGAAAATTATTTACCGGTTAGTAGCAAAAACTTTACCATTCCTAAACTCGAATCTTATCACTTTCTCAACTTGACTCAAAGGATAAATATCATCAACTAAGTAAGAACCAAAGCAAAAAAAAATTTTTGTCAAAATTTGAGGTCAACAAAGAAAGTAACATAAAGCATATTAGAAGTAAATGAAAAGAAAGCCAAATCCTATTCCTACATGCACAATCAAAGACTCCTCCATACTTAGACAATACATTTTTCACAATGTAAAAAAAATGGATGCACATGGATCAAGTAGTTATGAAAGATAAGGAAAAGAAGCTCCCTTAAGGTACATGAGCGTGGATTCACGACAAATCCAGTTCACTAATGCGGGAGGAGAGTAAGTTGCTAGAAAATCTTTAACCGTTGTGCAATGCAGGATTTCACTTAAGAGTGGCCTTGGCACGAGGTTAAGTTTGTTAGTCTTTCTTATTAGGTTTTGAAAGGCTTGACGGATTGGTGACGAGAAGGTTGTGCTTCATGATTTTTTGAAGAATTTCTGGTGTGAATTTGGTGAACGGCTTTGGGCAAGGTTACAAGATGTTGGTGTGGGAGGATTTTGGGTGAAGTTGCTTGAGGTGGCTAAGATTCTTTTTATTAGTAGGGTTTGCTCTTTTAAAAATAAATTGAAACAAATAAAAGAAGAGGTGTTGGGGAATTGATTGTTTTTTTTTACAAAAGAAGTTTAAGAATAAGTCGTGAGCACACCTTGTTGGGCATGCCTTATTCTTGAATTTCTTCTGTGAACAAAAATGTTGTACTTCCTGATGTTCTACAATAATAAGGCGTGGGCACGCCTTATCATTGATTCACCTAAATCTCTCATCACTATTAATCTTACCTAATAAAACATCAAACATGAAAAATATATGAAATTAATAAGAAATCCCATGGGTTGTGATACGAGTCTCAAAGGCCCAACCCAAGCCTAAACAAGAAGACAAACCATGCTTACTTGAAAATCAGGCCAAATTGTCAAAGTGACCCAATTTGTAAAGTTTTATTTTTTTTAAATACTTAGTTTAAATTTTTATGTAAATATTCAGTCCAAGAGGCCCAATTAAAAGCCCTTGGCCGAATTTCCATTTAAAATTAAAATAATTAGGAGTTTGTTTAGTTTTAGTTTTCTAATTAGATTAGGAAAATATTTGAAAAGCCTAAATAAAGGCTTGGCCAGCCACCGTGTTAAATACTTCTCAATTATATCAAAAATTCCAGATTTGTTTAAGTGCAGAATTCTCTTTGAGTTTTTCTCCAAGAATTCTCTCTTGGGTTTTCTTTAGAAGTTGTTTTAACAATCTTTTGATTGTGGGAGCCATCTTCAGCCTTCTTCTTTCCATTGATATTCTTTGGAGGGGAGATTAGAGCCTTTTGAAGGGAGTTGTGAGATCTTTCGGGATTTCAAGGCTTCTCAGGACTTATCTTTTAATTTCTTGCTGTCAATTCTTTCTTTATTTCTGCTTGTGCCGAATCTTTATCTAATTTATTTGTTGTTCTTATTGTGTTTTCAGCCTTTTTTCTATCTTAAAGAATCAGCCAAAAATCCCCAATCTCTAGGGTTCTTCTCGATTCATCCTTACTCTTTTTGGGTGAAATTAGATTGCCAAAATTTGGGGAAAAACTATCTTGGTGTTCAATTGGGCAGAATCGCAATCTCCTTTAGGGTTTCAAGAACCCTTATTAACACTTATTTCTATTCTCAATTTGATTCTTTGCTGATTTGGGGATTTTATTTCAGATCTGGAAATTCAAAGTTCTAATCTTTTAATTTTCTGTTTCATTTCAGATCTGATTGTTTAGGGTTTTCGTAGGAGTTTCCCGTGACTTGGCAACTCGATCTTGGTCCGCGCGCAACCCTCGTATCAGGTTGCCTCCCATAAAGTGCCTCTCTTTAACGTCTTTGGCTAGACGTGACTCCTTGTTCACTCGTTGTATTTTTGACATTTCAATTGGATTAGGTTTAACTCATTAGTTTGAAAACCTTCAAATAAAGGCTTTAAACGATACCATTGACCTTGAAGATTTTTTGTGTCCAGACTTTGAATTTCTACAGCACCATGAGAAAATACGTTAGTGATTAAAAAAAACCCTATCCCTCTATAGCATAATTTCGCAGGAAATAATCTCAAACGATATTTATAAAGCAACATTTTTTGTCCAAGATATAATTTTTTCCTAAAAATAATTTGATCATGAAAGACCTTTCTCTTCTCTTTATAGATGGATGCATTTTCATATGCGTACTTCAAGTGGTCGGGAAGAGGCTTCAAATCAAGTTTTGGTTCCTCAATTTTTTCTAATACTTCAAGTTTGTAGCTCTTATTAAGGATTACTCTCAAGCTATCTCCGTCAGTCATTTCAGAGACTTTCTGCGCCAAATGGTCAATGACATCTAAAGCAAATAAAGAACATGCGTCACTAGGATATTTCATGGCATCATAAATGTTAAATTTGATAACTTCCCCATCAAACTCCATAGTGAGAATACCATCATGCACATTAATTATTATTTTTGAAGTTTTCAAAATGGCCTTCCAAAATCAAGTTAGAAATAGAAGAGTCTTCTTCTTCCATGTCTATGACATAAAAATTTGCAGGAAAAACTAGTCCACTAACTTGAAACAAAACATCCATCTTCTAAAACATTGGTTAGATACACATTTGATCGATCAACAAGTTGGATAATTACTCTATTTTTTAAAGGACCCATTCTATTAGCAGAATAAATAGAATAAGGCATAACATTAATAGAAGCACCTAAATCCAACATAGCGTTTCCAATTTTAACATTTCCAACTCGACATGAGATAATGAACATACCTGGGTCCTAGCATTTTTTAGGGAGTTCCTTTTGGAGAACTGTAGATACATTTTCTCCCATTCATACCTTTTCATTGCCGTTGAGTTTCTTCTTGTTGGTGCACAACTCCTTGAGAAATTTTGCATAGTGAGGTACTTGTTTAATAACATCAAGTAATAGGATGTTTACCTCGACTTTGCAAAAATTCTTAAAGATTTCTTTAGCTAATCTTTGAGGAAAAGGAGGTGGCATCATCAACGTCTTTGGCATTTCATCTAAGGAATTTGGATGTGTCACTTTTTTTCCAATTCCTTTCTTCATGAATTGGCTACTCGTTATCGTTTCATACAATTCTTTACCACTTCTCAAAGTAATCACATTTACATAGTTCTCTGGTTGACAATAGTTTGTGAAGGTAGCTTACTTTGAGATTCAAATTGGCTAAGATACTAGGCAAGTTGACTTACTTGATTTTCCAGATTTTTTATGCTTGCCTTGGTATCTTGTTGGAATTGATGTGTGCTAGTAGCAAGAGAATGAACTATTTCATCAATAGACATACCTATCTTTGATGGTGAATGTTAATGAGATGACTCATGAGACGGTCTATGTGGAACTTGTGGGGGATTGTATAGATTTGTCCCATCGCTAAAATTTGGGTGATCCCTCCATCCTGGATTAAAGAAGTTTGAGTAAGGATTATACTTCCTTTGAGGTGGGCCATAAAATCCACCAACCATATTAGCGGTATCGGTTGCATCCTCTTGAAGTGTAGGACACATATCCATTAGGTGTCATTACTCGTGCAAATACCATAAGTTTTTAGTTGTTGTACGTTACCCATCGGCATTTGTTGCACAAAAGAGGTAAGATTAGAAATTTTACTTTGAAAGCAGAGATACTTACCTTATTTACTTGTCTAAATGCGGTGTCTTGTTGCAAGCCAAATTGTTGTGAATTAGCGGCCATAACATTGATCAACTCCCTAGCATCTCTAGGAGTTTTGTTAAAAATTGCTCCACCACTTGCTGCATCCATCATCTTACTTTCCATAGGTAACAACCCCTCATAAAAGTATTGAAGGAGAAGTTGTTTAGAGATCCCATATTGAGGGCAACTCGTATTCAATTGTTTAAATCTTTCCCAATAGCCGTGGAGTGTCTCAGTGTCTCTTTGTTTGATGCCACAGATCTCTCTCTGTATGTTAGCAGCTCGTGAGGCTGGAAATTATTTATCAAGAAAAGCCTCGCCATGTCCGCCCATGTATTAATTGATCCGGGAGGCAAGTAGAATAACCAATCCTTTGCTTGTCGGCTAATGAAAATGGAAAGGCACAAAGTTTTATTTGATCTTCGGTGATGCTCTGCGTTCTCATGCTCAAACAAACGACGTGGAATTCCTTCAAATGTTTGTAAGGATTTTCATTTTCAAGTCCATGGAAGGTTGCGAGTAAATGGATAAGCCCAAACTTGAGTTCAAACGACACCTCTGGATCACGATAATCAATCCACAATGGTTGTTGCGTGACATCTGGTGCGTTCAATTGTCGCAAAGTTTGCTCAGCCATGACTTTTCTTCTTCAGAATTGCTAGTTTAATTAATTAATACTTCTTCTTCTACAGCTTCCATAAAAGGAATTGAACATGAAAAAACTCATTTGCGATATTTAGCCTATTTTCTCAATCGTCTTATAAATTTCTCAATCCCTAAACTCTAAACCCTAAATTCTAAAAAAAAGGTAAACTAGGCCCGACCCGAAGGCTTGCTCGAAATGTGAGAGGGTTTGGGCAAAAATATAGGCTCGAAAAATGGACTTGGACAAAAAAGACCTGTTTAAAAAACCAGCCAGGCCTCGGGTAAGGCATTTTTGGTCTGGGCCCGACCTGAAATTACTAAAAGACAAATTTTTTTATTTTTTTATTTTATTTTCTTATTGTTTTCTCCCTATTTTGCTACTATTTTACTATTATGTTGCTACTATTTTGTTGTTATTGTTTGGATATAGTATAACACTTATTTTATTGTTAATTTTGTTATTATTTTAAAGACATTTGTTAATTTTGTTATTATTTTAGAGGCATTTGCTTGTTAAGTTGCATCTATCTTTGTGTTATTTAAGTATACATATTTTTTAAAATTTATTTTTAATTTGGTGAGAAATATTTATTTTAATATTTTTAGTATTTTTTATGTATTATATATATTTTAAAATTATATAAAAATTAATATAGGCGGGACGGGTCGAGCTCAAGTTTTAACATTTTTATATGGGTCGGGCTTGGCTAAAATTTTAGGCCCATTTTTTGGGCCGAGCTTGGGCCTAGCAAATGGGCCTAAATTTTTAGTTGAGCCCGGCCCGAACCCGACCCGGTCCATGAACACCTCTAACTATACCAACTATCCTTGAATTTTATATAAAATTACGTTTCAACCACCCAACTTTTAAAACTTACATAATAGCCATGAACGTTATTGAACTTTTACATTTTTGACACTTATATGTTATCTCCCATTAAAATGATATTTTGATATATTTTATTAATATTTATTCCAAAAAAGTTTTTTTTAAATCTTAAAAATAAATTAAAATTATTAAAAATATAAAATGTATTATAAAAATTATAAATTATTCTTATAAAAATTAAATAAAATTATCTTAATATTTATATTAATATTAAAAAATATATTTATATTTATAAAAAATAAACCCCCACCGGTCTCCCCCTCTCCCTCCCACCTTTTTGGGATACTCTAAAAAATATCCGGAACATGCCTCTCATGGCAAAAACTCCTCTGGGTTCTTTAGTCAATTGCACCTTTTTCTAAACTTATTTCGTTTCATCTTTTATAAGAAAATGAAATTTCTAATTATTGTTCTACAACGACTTGTCAAATAGTTGATAGTTTCAAACATAATCAAAATAGTTTTTTTTTTTGGTTCGAACACAAGACCTTTATATAGTTATTTCAAGCTCAAAAACTTGGTGGGGGAGAGGACGGAATGGAGGAGGATTTTTATTTTATTTATTTTTTATATAATTATTTTTAAAATATTAAGATAAAATTTTAATTAAATTTTTAAAACTTTTTCGAATACTATTAAGAAAATATTTTAAAATATCAAAATAATATTTTTATATTTCTTGGACCAAATTGGTTATTACCCTTTAAATTAACCTGCCAAGTGAGTGGTAAAATGTAACAATTCAATAACATATAGGTACTATGTTAAAAATTAGGTGGCTGAAATGTATTTTATGTAAAGTTTAGGATAGTTGATGTAGTTTACCTTAAAAAACTTAACATCCTGGTGACTTAAATAAAAGTTTTAAATAGTTTAGTGACTTAAACGAAAATTTTCAAATATTTGAGTGACTTTTTTATAATTTTTGAAATTAAATAACCAAAACATAAACTTATTAATAGTTCAGTGACTTTTGATGTAATTTCTTTATTTTTATTGTTATTTTTAAGTTGACAGAGTTATCAACTTTTTGTTCATTTATATAAGTTAACTTGTACACTAATAATGCAAACCTTTAATTTAAACTATCTTAAATGTTGTGCAGTTTGGTAGGTATGGTTGTTAGCTAAAAATGTAACACATTAAATTATGGTATCATATACAAGATTGCATCGCCCATGGTCTCCAAGGAAACGCTTAGAACATATCAAAGGAAATTGAATGTCTGTAACACTTTTTCCTCGATCTGTGGGTCCCCATGTTTAAACAAGCCACCAGTCAACTACTCCCTTTCCTTTCTACATTTTCAACTTGGAGTTGAATGAGACTGCGGGCATAATATTCCTTTTTGTAATCAAAAGCTAGTTTTGGTGGTAGGTACAGAAAAAGTTTTAAGTTGGCTGATAAAATCATTTCAAGTCCCCATTATTTTTAAACCAAGTCCAGTTGGCCTTAACAATAACTTATCTCTTCAAAGCTAACTAGTCATGGATGAGAATTTGGAGCTGAGGCTTATTGCAGAACTAGAAGAAGAAGAGAAAAATGATCTGAAGAAAAGAGTTTGGATTGAAACACAGAAAATATGGAGGATTGCTTTCCCTTCAATGTTGGCTAGAGTCACTAGCTTTGGAATGATTATTGTCACACAATCGTTTCTTGGTCACATTGGGGAAGCCGAGCTTGCCACTTTTGCACTCATTCAAAGCATTTTCGTAAGGTTTATCAATGGTATTCTGGTTAGTAATAATCCATAGCTCTAATTAGTTAACTTCACATTCTTTTTTTTTTTTATTAATGTATTTGATCGAATGCTCTCTAATTAGTTTAATGTAATTTGAAAGATAGGGATGTCGAGTGCGACTGAAACACTATGCGGGCAAGCATTTGGAGCAGGGCAATACCACATGATGGGGATATACCTGCAACGATCCTGGATTGTGGATGGCCTTATGGCGACGGTATCAGTCCCGCTATTGGTTTTCGCTTCACGCATCTTCAAACTACTCGGGCAGGAAGAGGAGATTGCGGAAGCAGCTGGGAGTATATCTCTGTGGTTTATCCCAATGCTTTACCAGATGGTGTTTCAACTAACCATGCAAATGTACCTGCAAGCTCAGCTCAAAAACTTTATTGTTGGATGGCTAAGTGCTTTTTCATTTGCTCTTCACTTGTTACTGTCATGGATCCTGGTTTACAAGCTAAACTGGGGTGTTGCTGGGGCAATGGGTTCCTTGAATATATGTTGTTGGATTATGGTTGTAGGGGAGTTTGTGTTCATCTTTGGAGGTTGGTGCCCCAATACATGGAAAGGATTCTCCAAGGCTGCCTTGTATGATTTATGGCCTATAATAAAGCTGTCCATGGCCTCTGGCCTCATGATTTGGTAACGTATTATGATGCTTTCTCACATTGTTACTGCTTTTAGGATATACTTGACATGATATCAGAAAATGATTGATTTGGAATTAACAGCTTAGAGTTGTGGTACACTGCCATTCTTGTGTTGCTTGCTGGATATATGAAAAATGCAACCATTGCCATTGATGCATTCTCCATCTGGTAACTTAATTCTTTCATTTTCGTTTTTTTTTTTTTTTGCTCCAATATTATTCTAAGTAATCAAATTTCTCTGCAGCCTCAATTTCAACGCATGGGAATTTATGATCTGCCTAGGCTTATTTGGTGCAGCAATGTAATTTCTTTCTTTCTCTATATACTGTTAATTCATAATATTTCTTCCCTTTAACCTCGTTTATCATATAAATGGTGTGTTTTTGCAGAGTTCGGGTTGCCAACGAATTAGGAAGAGGAAATGCAAAAGCATTGAAATTTGCAATAAAAACAATAATGAGTGAATCAATATGCATTGGAATGGTATTCTTTATATTGTGTTTAGGGTGTTGGCATCAAATTTCCTACTTGTTTACTACTGATGAACAAGTTGCACAAGTTTTATCATCTCTCTCAGATCTTCTTGCCCTCTCAGTCTTGTTCAATAGCTTTCAAGCAATATTAACTGGTAAGAACTAAAACTTATCCCATTCTATATATTTTTTTACTTCTATTTATATTTTCTTTTTCGGGTTTTTCTCTCCAGACTTAACTTTTTTTTTCTGTGTTTATGCCGAAATTTATTTATTTTATATCAATATTGATAAAAATTTGTTTGTGTAATTCAGTATTAAATCTATGATTGTCGGTCTTACTCATTGATGAATCCACTAATAAAACATAAGAATGTTTTAAGTCCAACCAAAACTCTTTATTATCGAATTGCACAACTATACTTTTATCGTAAATCCTCTCCCTAAAATAATTTCACCTAACAAAATTATCATACAACACTTTTCCATAGTACAATAATAACACAAATATCCTTTTTGCATTAACAAAATATTTCAAAACTCTTAACAATAACATTCTCACTCTCCTTGAGATATTTATTAAAGAATGAAATTTTCTATTTATAAGCGCAATAGATGTAGTTGATTACTTCCGTTTCTTTGAAATAGGATAAAATTTTTGCTTTCATCTTTAACCACAATAATCTTCGCTTTAATTATCTCTCCATATAAAAAGCTTTCTTAATATCTTAAACTCTTTTTCTTAATTTCTTTTTCATATATTCATCACATTATTTTGATGCTTTATTTATTTTATAAACTCATGTAAACAATTACCAACACTATTGAATAAAACTTGTCGTCTCACCATATTACAATAGAAAATGCAACATGTGGTGCAACATTTCGCAATAACCGTGTATATATAAATATTAACACACTAACAATTCAAATTAAATTGAGCTGTCATTTTCGTGCTGTTTTCCAAAACCATGAGGTATAATTTTTGCGGAGTAAAAGCAATGAGTAGTTTACCTATGCTTGTATATATTGATATATTCAACTATAAAATTGTATAAAATTAAGATATCCTGAAAATAGTATTTTTTAATAATTTAATATCATTTTAGTATTATCATCTTAAAAAAATCAAATCTAATATGATCTGTTAAAATTTAAGATGAAAATACTGAAACAACATTAAATTATTAAAATAGATGCAAATAATATGATATCTCAATTTCATATAATCCTTTTATATATTCAAATATGTATTTTGTTTTTAAAGATGAAAGTTTAATATGTAAAGTCTAAAATTAATGTTTCAGGTGTAGCAATTGGGGCTGGATTCCAAAGTATGGTAGCAATAGTCAACTTGGGATGTTATTATATTGTAGGATTACCTATTGGAGTTGTGTTGGGTTATGTGTTGAATCTTCAAGTTACGGTAAGAATAATAAATATTGATTTATATAGATTTTTTTAAAAAAATTTAAAGTTAAAACAATGCATATTTTACTTCGGTGACATTATTTTACGTCAAAACTATTTTTGTGATTAAAATAATAGATTTATCAAATTTAGAAAAAACAAATATTAATTTTAAGATTTGAAAGTTGAATTTTAGGTGAAACAATTTTAGTATCTTTAACAGAGGATTCAGATTATTGAAAATTTTATATGTTTTGAAAAGTAAAAAGAAAAGGATGATTATTTATTTGTTTATTTTAAAATTGTAAAGGATTTTATTGATGTTTTAATAGGGACTATGGATTGGATTGCTTAGTGGGGTGGCATTTCAAATCGTCATTCTTGGGTTCATAGTTTGGAGAACAGATTGGGATGAACAAGTTGAAAAGGCTTCTCAACGTCTCAACCGTTGGCTTATAAATGAAGAAAACAAAGAAGAACATAATAATCAAATTCAAAGCCTATCTCAAGCTTAATTATAACTCGGGATTTTCATCTTGATGTTTAGTTGTTTCATCTACAACTTTCTTTTCTTAACTATGCTTTTGATGATTAAATTGTTTGGAAAGTAATAATTTTAAGCTGAAAATTAAAATGTTGAACTATTATTAGAGTCCTAATATTATATCCTAAAGTTTATTTTAATTCTATCATGATATAAAAAGAAACTAATATACCAAAAAAAAAAAACATTATCTGTTTTGCTCAAATAAACATTATCTGTTTTGCTCAAATAAACATTATTTTCTAAAAAAGTAAATATTCTTTTATTCATAAAAACTCTTAATTTTAACTAATATTTTTGAAAAAAACCAAATACCTAAGCAACAATGTTCCTGAGATATTAAAATGTCAATATCAATTTCAACATTTTCTTTTTATATCTTTGATAGCTTTTTTCCTCTTTGGCCAAAAAACTTTGATATGTTAAAATAGTTTTACTCATCTAGTTAGAAATTTAAATTAAATATTTATGACTAATAAAATTCTAATATATGTCAAGTTAAAGTATAGAAAAGGCTATTATCCACAAATTTGGTCAATTATAGTTCTATTTTTCAAATTTCGAAATTTCAGGACTCAAACAATAGCTATTAAAATCATTAAACAATGCATTTGGCTAAAGTAGACTTTCTAAGCACTAAATAGATCTTATTGTTTGTTAAAGTATACTTTTTAAAGGAAGAAATGGATAAAAGTTGGATATAGTTCTCGATATTAAGAGTATGAAGATGGAGTCCAATGGCTTTTCAATTTTGCTTTTGAAATTGGAAGTAAAGATATTTGATACGTTGCCCATGTGTGATGTGTTCCAATATTGATTGGTTCGGTCGAGAAATTGTCCATGAACACTTAAATATGATGGTTTTCTCCTAGGTTACAATAGATCTTCTTCTAAGATTCCTCAATCTAGTTGTTTCAATTATCAGGTAGTTGAGTCTAGCAGGCAAGATGATGTGGAAAGCATGGTACGAGATGCCTTTAACATGCAGGATCATGTTTTATGAACTTCTTCTGAAGAATCCCCACCATCAAATGATATCTTTGAAGGTCAATTATATCTAGAGCTGAATGGAGAAGCAACCAAGTTTTATAAGTTGCTTGATCAAAAAATCGTGGTACATATATTTTTATTACTATATATTAATAGTTATGATTAAATTAAAGTTAACTATAACTTTTTTATATTCTGTAGGAGACAATTGAAAGAAGAATTCTCGATGTCCAATCTATTACATTGGAGGGGAATTCACTCTATAAAAGAAATTGAAAATCAAGTGCTTCTCAAAGTAGTTGGACAGGAAAGACCTAGACAAGCTTGTCATGTCAAGTCAGGTATGACGCCAACCTACTATTTTGGAAGTAGCTACAAATGATATACTTCTTCACAAGCCATATATGAAGTCGATAAGTTTAAAGATCACATAAAGAGATGAAAAACAAATTCGAAGCAGACATAAGAAAATGCAAAAAACTTTAGTCACAACTTCAAACAATACTTGATTTTATGTAACAACAACAATAGCAGTCTCAAAACCACCATCTTAGGTATGTCATTTTTGTAACACCCTATACCCAGTCTAGAAAGATGATAAGATATGGAACACCACATTTTTTGCCAAAAGACTCAAACGATCATTCATACATTCAAAACATGTAAAATAAAAAGAATAAACAAGAAAATAATCATTTTAGGCTATCATGGTTCATTACAAATGATAATCGAGCTCAAATGAGTCTAAATTTGATGTTTTGGGGATAAATTTGGTCAAATCAAGAGTTAAGTCTTGACACTTGGGCCAAAATATCAATACAAGATTATTGTCTGGAGACATAGGGTCCATATCTTGAGACTTACAACCCTTAGAGCCAAAGTTAGCTATTGACTTCAAATGCCTTGATGTCACACTCGAATTTCATAAAGGACTCTAATTTAAAGGAATTTTGGAACTTTATTGAATGCATAGTAAGTTGGCTAACCCTACTAGGAATTTTGGGAAAAAATTGTGACTATCGAGTAAATAGTTAAACTTCAATTCTGGCTTGGTTAGGATTGAATCGACTGGTTCCATAGTGGGAGACATAATGATTGTCAGTAATTGGCTAAAAGAGATTGGAAGACTGTGTATAAGAGTTATATATAGGTGAAAGCGGATGTTCTAGAAAAAAAAGATCCTCTTCAATTCTGTCTGCAAATTTCTTTTTACTTGCATTGTCTTCTTCGATTGTTACGAAGAAAATGAGACCCAATGGAGGTCCGTATGGAGAAAAATTTGTGAGAATTGGAGTCTAGGAGTAGAGAAATCGAGTAATTGGTAAGCTTTCTTAACCTTTTGTATTCGAGGATTTGAGGAAGGAGAAAATAAGGAATTCCTAATAAGTTTCTGTAAGGTAGGTTTTGGGTTTTAAGGTTTAAATGCCTTCGATTAACCAATGTATGGTTGTCATGCTTAGTCGCCAAGACGAAGAAGACTCTAGTGTTGGGACAAGCTAATTTAACAAGGAAAAAGGATTTAAGATAAGTTTTTGTACCTTGCCTTTGGGTGATATATGATGTTATGCTACTTGAATGAACCACGTTGGGTATGTATTGAGTTTGCCTAAGTTCATGGTGTGTATGTACTTGATGAAAGAGTATGTTGTTTGCTGACTGTTTTATGATCGTTAATTGATGATTAGTTAACTGGCATATTATATGTATTGTGATGAGTTGTATGATATGCTTCAGTAATATATGCGGAGTATGGAGGAAATTTACCTCAACGGGGTAGTTGAAGATAGGAACAATTGGCGTATTGAAGGAATGGGCAAATTAAAATGGGAATTCCAAAGAGATTGGGCGACATCGTGGAGTGATTATCTATTTGGTCGCTAGAATAACACTGTGACGATGGTTACCGACTGGTCCTTCGGGGTGACACAGTGATGACGATATACAGGCTCTACAGAGTTATACCTAGAAAAAGGTTTAAAGACTCTCGGAGTCAGTAAACACGAAAGAGTCTGCCAGGATAATAAACATGGGGTTACCTTTGTGTAAGACCATAGCTTGTTTATTGCAACAAATTAAGTCCGTCAAAATGGCGAACCAGGAATCTGATAGGGCAAGAAAAGGGGAAATCACCATAGAACTCGTGCGGTGAGTAGCATAATAGGATGAGTCGGTGCACCCAAGAACATGGTTAAACGGACTAGTTAGGGAATCTGTCAAGTATTGCGAAAATGAGGAAATAGGTCTATGAAGTATTAACAAGGCGAATGTAATAGATGAGATAATCTATTTGAGATATGTAGTAACCGTTATTATTAGTTTAGCAGTGGTTGGCAAGAAATGGGTCTATGAAGGAGATGCTTAGCCAAATGTTTTAAGCGGTAAGTTAACCAGTGACTTACCAGAAAAGACGATATCAGTTTAAGATCTTATAATATGGGGGAATGCCGTGGGGACCGTCAATCAAGGAACTTTAAGGAGGACTAATTTAATTAAGAGCCTATCAAGACTATATAGCAGAAAGGACCATGTGGGATTACTAAACGTGGACTTCTTCAAGGGATACATCGGCAGGAAGTAGCCCGCTGGGAATCGTTTACTAAATTAAGATTGATCTAAGATAAATCAGTACTTGAGGGTTGCAATGGTGGTTGCAAGTCCTCTAGGAATAGAGGTAATGGGTCAATCAGCCAAGTATCATATTTGGGTCCACGATTGAGAATTTAGAATGGGACCTTAGTTAGGAAAAATGAATGTAACATAGGCTAAGACAAAAAGGCAGGTTACCGTCGAATTAGTAAAACAACTACCTAGGGAGCTCAGTGTGGGTTAACGAGATCAAGCAAGGGAACTGTAGTTAGAATGAATTATTAGATAATTTCCCATAGGTTACGCCAGTTCGATATGAAGAAAATGGGTATCTATGTTAAGGTAGATTCACGAAGAGTATCAAGTGGTTTTGTCTGCCAAGGTTAACTCAGAGAGGAGAGAAAGAGAGATAGAGGCATTTTCCATGCCGAGGTATTTGTGCATTCTCCTCTAAAGTCCAAGAAGTTTAAATTTGTGCATAGGATATCACCATCTTAAATTTGAAGTTGTATTCTATGAAAAATTTACATGTAAACCTCACTAAGTTCTTCCAAACTTATAAAGTTTACTACTTGGTTGCAGGGTAGATAAAGGCTAAGAAATCAAGAGGAGGGACTAAGCTAGACTCTGCCAAAATGAAAAGTTGGGCATGATATCTATATCATGTATATAGAAAGGCACCCTTAGAGGCCACGCCTCTGAGTTTAAGTTGATTACATCTGTATTCGAAATTTATTTACAATTTATAAATTGTTACTGGAAATTAGAATTGTAAGTGCTTATCAGTAGTTTAGAACGAGATTTCATATAGTTACATTTGAAACTTAAGTGTTTAAGCATGTAATGTAATCAGAATCAGAAATACTACTAAGTTAATTAGGTCAATGTATCATCCAACATTCGTACCTACTGATTGGGTCGTGTATAGTGTGCTACAATTTGGTGGTATCAGAGTCTTGGTTTAGCCGATCCTCTAAACATAGAAAGTTAAGGAATAACCCCTATATGCATGCTATAGCAGAACTGTCTTAGTCCTTTAATGTTGTTAAAAGTTAATAAATGTGATGAAGATAAGTGCATGATTGGTGATAATTGTGCTGGGGGATAACAGGGAGATAAGTTAGTGTAGTGAGAATAAAATACTAGGAAAGTGAATGATGGTAATTTTCATTAATTAAGGGAACTAGTACAAGTACAAAGATGATCAAGCATTGTCCTCAGTCAGCGAATCAGCCACCTTCTCTATGTCCTCCTCCCCCTCATCCCTGGCTTCCTTAATGGGGGTAGAAATGTTTGGCTCAAGCTCTGAAAGGTAGAAGAGGTTATCAGATTCCCTCCACCTCTTCTAGAACTCTTCTCATGCAACCCCAGAGGGATTCATTGCATCAAAGCCTAAGTTAGTGTTGGTGAACTGGTGCAAGCAGTCGAACCTCACTTGGCTCACGTCGAAGGGACTCACAAAAACTTAGGCATGGAGGATATGGGTAGATCTCAACTTGGGAATGTAATTTGCTGTTCTCGTTATGGTTTCAATCTTGTATCGCTCTAGGGCTTCGTTGTTTCCCTTTTAAACCGTCTCTAAGTCCGCTAGGTGACATTCCTCTAGTGACTTGATCTGGCTGTCCAATTGGCGTGCCCAATCCTTAGATTCAAATTTTAAAGATTTTTACATAGACTCCCAATGGAGAAAGACTTGCAAACTCCTGAGTTTGGTGGGCTACAACCTCTTGTGTTTGGGAGAGCTAGTCTAGTTCTTGATCTCGAGAAGCTAGGGTTATCTCTAATTAAGCCTGTTTAGCGTCACTTCCACTACATTGTTCATGGAGGGCCCAACCAAGCAAGCCACATTCCTCTATCACAAACTGGCAGGAGTCCACTAATTCCAAGATTACATTCTTTCAGCTCCTAGGGCAGGCCCCTTTCCCACCATTGGCTGATTTTCGTCAGAGAGAAGGGATGTTGACCCCAGTAAAAAGGACCTTTTATTGGAATAGTTGGGATGCCCCGCTAGAATAAGAGGGATGTTACCTTAATTTAGATAGACGGTGGTGTAGAAAGGGCAATGTGGGGAGTGAACTCATCAGGCAAACCTTGGGCGAGGGAAGTCAAGTCCGCTAGAGTGGCGGATACTATCTAAATCTCGAAACGAGATGGGACAACAGGCGGAGTAAGCTCCCTCTCGGAACTGACTGGTTTCTTGCCTCATTAATTTCCCGTAAGTCTATGTAGCAAATTAAACTAGTTTTCATACTTGAGGAGCTTGAATATAAGCACTTTTATTATTTTTTAGTTAAGTTTTTATATTTTAGTTTAAATTCAATAAAAAGTGTATTTTGTGTCTTTGTATTGACCTTACGGTTGAATGAGGCCTAAAGGCGAGCTAACATACTTAGTGAGTGTGTAAGAGACCATTCAAGGGTGTAGAAACTCAATATTAATCGTTGTGTTGCAATACAGGAAGTTTGATGTCACAACATAGGGAGTAAAATGCCAGAACTAAAATACTACCTTTGGTGTCGCGACACAATCGTGGGATGTCGCAACACACCCCTGAAGCTACCCCTGAACCATGCATACTGCCTTCGATGTCGCGACACAGGGATTAAGGTTTCACAACATCAGCCTTGTATGAGAAATACTTACAAGCTAGGGGTGTTTTGGTCTGTACAATGAAGAGTCAACATGAGAACGACAACTGACCTATGGTTGAGGACGATGAAAAACCTAACTCTATAAATAGGCTCTTAAAACACTTGTTTAGGGATAACTTTTAATACTTTCAGATTTTCTTTCTAATTTACTTTTCAATTGTTCTTTCTTTTAGGCTTTAGGTTTATTTCTAGTTCTTTTATTTTAGTGTTCTTTAGAGAACTTGCTTTGTAGATGAGATCGACTCTTGAGGACTTCTAGCGCTTCAATTATTGAATAGAAAACAAGATTCTCTAAACTCTACTCATTTCTTATTCTTTATGCATATCTTTTACATTAAGTTTATGATGTTTATTGATTTCATGAGGAACTAATCCTCTTATGGGGGGATTAGTGACTGGAGGTGTGATTAATTGATTACTATGTAGGGTTCTCTTAATGGATGAACTGTTTGGGAGAGAAAGAACTTCAACCCTAGGCCTGAAAACCCTAGGAAGTTATTTAGGTGGGAATTAACCCAAAATTCGTATGACCTATCCGTGAACACCTTATCACTAAATCGATCTAGACTATGAGGTTGAGGGATAAGTAGTTCTTGCTGACTCATTTGTTTAGTGGATGATCGAGAGAGTCTGCTAGGGTAATGACTAGTTGATTAAATAGAAACTCGAAATATGAATTAGTTATGACCACCAAAGCAAGCTAATCACCCATAGCTAGAATTGATCAAGTTTATAAATCAGTTTTCCAAGCTCATTTTATTTATGTTATTTTCATTCTTTTATTTATAAAAACCAAAAACCTTTATTTATGTTATGTTGTAATATAGTTTATTTAAATTACTAATTAGATCTATTTACGTTTAGGTTAAACTTAGTTTAGTACTAGCCTCCCTCAGGTACGATCCTCGGAATACTCATCTATTCTGTTGTAAAACTATATTGCAACCTGACCTACATACTTACGGCCACCACCTCTATATTTCATATCTTTCTGTTACAGTATTCACACTCTGGATGTAGTCCGTTTGGAGGCGATCAAGTTGTTGGCGATGTTGTCTGCGAGGCAACGTTACTGAATTGATTTTAATTTTTACATTCTAATAGAATAATTAAGAAATTTATAAATTATAGATACAAGTTTTATTTTATTTTTACTAAAATCTTTTATCTTTTTTGTTTCTAATTTTAGTGTATGATTCATAATAGAGGCATGCCTATAGAGCTAGCTACTGATCCAGAGAAAATAATTCGTAGAAACCATCAACAACAACAACAACAACAAATGATGCAGAACCAACCACCTGCTGCAGACAATTTACCATACGATAATTTGTTATTTGACAAGATTAACAATAATAACCCATAGGACTTACCACCACCACCACAACTACCCGCAAACATACCTATGACGTGTAACGAAAGAACCCTAAGGGACTATGCGCTATCAAATCTAGAGAATGTTCATGGAAGTATCACAAAGTTGGCCATCACGACTAATAACTTTGAGATAAAACAAGCCATGATCCAGATGATCCAAAATAATCTGTAGCTTAGAGGCACAATGATGAAGGACTCAAATCAACACTTAACATAGTTCCTTAAACTTTGTGATACATTTAAATATAATGGGGTCACTGATGATGCTATTTGTCTTCAGTTGTTCCCCTTCTCCTTAATTGATAATGCGTTTGCTTAGTTAAATTCGCAGGCACTAGGATTCATCATGACATGGGATGAACTTGTAGGAAAATTTCTACACAAGTTCTTTCCTAATAGAAAGACGGTCCAACTGAGGAGAGAGATCGCAACGTTCAAATAGTTAGAAGGAGAAAGATTTCACGAAGCTTGAGAGCATTTTAAAACACTAATAGAAAGATGCCTACATCATGGATTACTTGAGTGGCTGATACTGGAAATGTTCTATAACAGGTTGGATGTGAACGCACTTTCAGGACTAGATGGTGCCGTAGAAGGAGCCCTAATGAACAGAACATATGAAGATGCATATGAGTTGATAGAAAATATGGGGATGAATTCCTACCAGTGGTCAACCGAACGTTATAAATATGGCCAAAAACCATCTACGGTAAAAGTTGTCCAGGAGGATGATATATATCAACAAATTGTAGACAAACTCAACTGCATAGAGTCCTCATCCGGTGCGTCATCCATATATGGAAGAGACAAATCTCTCATCCACTACATTAATAATCCAATTGAGGATGTTAACTACGTCAGGAATAAGGGTGTAAACCTTTATTCAAAAACTTATAATCCCGATTGGAAAGATAAACCAAACCTAAGATGGGGCAAAAACCAAGGAGGAGGTAATAGTGTGCAACCAATTAAAAATACTAATCATTAAACTCTTTATTTATAGAAGCCTCATGAAAGGACCAACCTAGATGACCATATTGTATGTGGTCAACGCCTGGATCAAATTGAAGGAGAGATGCAATCGATGAGAACTGAAGTAACTAGCTGCAGTTTGAGTACACCAATACTACAAAAAAATTGACTAAATTGGAAGATCAAATGAGCTAATTGATAAGCACAATGAGAGATATTAAAAGGTAACACAAAGAATAATCCTCGAAGAGAAGGAAATGAGCACATAAAAATGATCGCACTCAATTCGGGAAAAGTACTAAGTAGCCCAAAAAACCCAACTCAAGAGGAAGATAAGGGGGATACTAATGATCTTCATCAATACCCTCGAGAAGTTGATGTTGAACCAAAACCAGAAAAAGTAACCAAGTTGGAAGATAAGCCAATAGGAGAATCTGCACTAACAAGGGTACCGTTTCGTTCTTGGTTAGAAGAAAAATAGAGATGGGATGGGGAAGAATTTGTAAGTTTTAACGTTAACTTGCCCTGGATAGATCTAATTGAGAAAGTTACTAAGTACGACAAGTATTTAAAAGAAATTATGTCTAGGCATAGGAAAATAAAAACAGGAAAGCAAGTTAGTGTAAGCGCATCATGTAGTGCAATTATTTCAAAGTAAATACCCCCAAAACTAAAAGACCCGGGGAGTTTCACAATACCTATAGAGATAGGGGACATCCGTTTTAGCAAGGCTCTATGTGATTGAGGAGCCAATATTAATTTAATGCCCTTATCTATTTATGAAGAACTTAGGTTAGGGGAGCTTAAAAATACCCCGATCTACAGTTAGCTGATAGGTTCTCAGTACAACCGAAGGGGGTACTTGAAGATGTGTTGGTTAAAATGAGTAGCTTTATCATTTCAACTGATTTTATAATTTTAGATTTTGAGGAAGACCGTGAAATACCCATTCTGTTGGGTAGGCCATTTTTAGCAACATTAAGGTCCACCATTAACCTAGAAAATAAGGAGTTAAAAATAAGGATAAATGGTGAAATAGAAAATTTTAGATGTGGTCATCGAAAAAATTAAGGAGACAACGCTTTGGAATATTTGTAAAAATCCTTAATTACCCTAAACCAAAAAAAGTGTTCCCTGTGTTAAGTGCTGGTCAAAAAAGTAAGTTCAGAGAGTGAGATAAGCGAAGGAAGGTTGAGTGGCATGACGGGCATTGCACTAATTCTAAAAAAACCAAAACTAGAGGATGGTGCACTTATACATTAATCGAGCTGACGGATGAATTTGACAGCAAGACCTAACATTCTTAACTGAATTTTAACTTTATGTATATTATTGTATTTTTAACAACAGTTTCAATTTTATTTTTTATTAGATTTTTGTTTAAATAGAAACTGAGACACTTTAAATATGGGAAATTTGGGCTACAACAAAGTGAGTGACACAACATGGAACCTCTATGTCGCAACACCACCTACATAATGAAAATAATCAATAGAGGTGTTGTGCTGCAACACAGAGGGTAGTTTACCTAGGATTCCAAAAGTTCAGAGTACGCCACAACATCGATCCTCGATGTTATGACATCAACATACTGCCAAGGGTGTCACGACACGCAACTCCTGCGTCGCGACATCGTTGCAATTTTTTGTAGGGTTAACCTGACTCATTACACAATCCACCTATTTTAAACCTAATTTTTAATCAAAACTATCCTTAAAATATCTCCTTTAAAATCTAAAAACTCTTTTAACTTGAACCTAAAACCCTCGTAACTTCTAAACTCTCTCAAATAATCTAAAATTCTTCAAACCCTAACTTTCCCTTCCTATTCATTTCTCTTTTATTTTCATGCAATCTTTTCTTCTTTATTTTGGTGTAGGTTATACATCAAGCATTCATACTGGAGGTCATGACAATACCTTTAAAGGAAAGAAACAACACTTCAAGGATAAGGTTAAGAGTTCCAAATCTCAAATTTTACTGTTCTATTACCTTTAAAATACATTGTTTGAATTTATTAAATTTTCTAAGAAAAAATCATATTGAATATTACTTCTAGGAAAGTTAGAAAAACTAATGTACAAGAACCACTAGTGGCTTCGAATCCTTTGAAATTTTAAAACCAGAATGTCGAAAAATATTTCCTCAATCTTCAAGGCAAAACATTTATTTAGGAAAGGGAATTCAAACCAGCGATGGTTCTTTGTAATGGAATTTGGTCTTTAGTATGATATCATAGATGGAAGCATTTTGGCATGATTCCAAAAGAAAATAATGTTATTCCTCTTGTGCAAGAATTTTATACTACTCTTAAAGACGAGGAAACTAGGAGACCACATGGTGTCATGTGGAAAACAATAACAATGTGAGGTTAGGATGTGCCATTCTCCTCGAGAAATATTCGTAAATATTACAGTGCTCCATATTATGACTCTGATTATTTAAAAAACACTAATCTATTGTGATTTCAAGATGTCGATGTGGAAATCATAGTGAAATACTTAATTGAAAATCGAGGTGAATGGAACCTCTAGCCAGATATTTAAAATCAAGCTATAATGTTTCAAATAGCTCAAAGTGGATGCAATTTATTTGTACTAGAATTACACTTGCTCCTAATGTTTCTAATATCAATACATTCAGAGTTATTTTGTTATATGGCATTTTACAAAAGAAACAAATATGCATAGGGTAATGGACCCATCAAAGTATAAAGTGTTTTGTTAGTGGCCAGAAGGTCGAGACTTTCTTTCCTCATCTCGTGATGGCACTTTGCAAGACTACAGAGGTTCCAGTGGAAGAGAACGAGCAGTTCATGCGCTCAACAAAGAGCTTAATAGGTGATTATATGTACACTCAATATGTAGAACTTAACCGAAAGCATATAATAGATTGGAACCAGAGGAGAAAAGAAAATATGGATGTCCCAGCCTTACTCAAAAGAAAAGTAAAACCGACATCCAGACAAGAAAGGAGCGAGAGTACTAGTGAAAAATTGATAGAATGATAAGATGGATGCAAGAAAGAAGTCCCATTCTTCAAGACTTTGTGAGGCGAAACAACATGAGAATACCTAATTATCCGCCAGATATGTTCGGCCCCGACGCATCTAGAGCATGAAGAAGAGGTGAAAAAGAATGAGGAGCAAGAAGAAAGTGAGGATGAGGAAGGAGAAGGGAATGAGGAGATGGACTTTGATGAGGATGAGGACGACTAAATTTTTAATTTTTATTTTGGGATTGTATTGAATTTTGGATAACTTTTATTTTATTTTAGAAGTAGGATTAATGGTAAACTTTTATATTTTTGTTTTTCTTATTTAAGTATTTTGTGTAGGAATCCCACATGATAAAAGCACAACATTTTTGAGCTAACAATGAAAAAGGAAGGAAGAACCCAACAGTAGATTTAAGCAATGTCACGATCGATCGGGTAACTTCTTTCCTTTTCTTTTCAGGGCTACACATTGAGGACAATGTGTTATCTAAAGTGTGGAGGGGTAACATTGGAAATTTACTTTTATTTTCATGCTTTCCTTTTATTTTTTATTATCAAATGAGTGCTTGAGCTTGTAGAAATACAAGTTATTGGTTAGGAGCATGTATATAGGTTGATTGTGTTTATTATAAATTTGGCATGATAGTGAATGATTTTAAATTTTTGACTATTCGACTTTTAAGTTCTATATATTACACAATAAATAGACATTAAGTAATTGAATATACCAAATTATATAGAGAATACAGGGAAACAAACATGCTAGTATGTATGATAAATAATTGAATATGTGATTGTTTGACTGATTAAATTTGTGGATATTGAGATACCTAGGGATGACCTAAGGCATTGTTTGGTATATACTTAGAGCCAAAAAGTTAACTCTGTTTCTTCATCCTTAGTACCTATATTTGAGCTAGAAAACACTTTTTGATGAATCTTCATACAAAACCCGAGCTGAAAATGCTAATTTGTATTTACCCTTTTCTTTGTTCCTAAACTACACAACTATAGACGTTTGGCCATATGTATTGAGGGTTTCTTTATACAAAAAATTATTTGGGCGATTGATAAATATTTTTGGTATATTATATATCTATTTACTTGATACCTAAGAAATAAGATCAAAGATTTATCATGTATCGATATCCGAGGGTTTCTTGATCTATTTTTGAAGAAATTCTAGGACTTTTGTATGAATGTGAAAATTGAATAAATTCAAGACAAAGATTAAATATATTTTATCTTGTATAGATGATCTATTTTATCGGTAAAAAAAGTATAACAGTTGTTATCAAAAGATAAATACAGATCCAGTTATTATCAGTTGCAAGTTAAAGATTGTGGTATATTGAAACTTCTTTCAAGCTTGATGTGGTCATTTGGATTCTAATAATGTGCTTGGAGTAATCAATTTCCTAATAATCTAGGAATTTGATGAATCGAGTTTTCCAGTGTCATATATATATATAGTTGTATCTGTGTTTATTGGTCATATTCTGCTCTATTCTAAAATAGAATCCGAGCATGCTTAGCACTTGAAATTTTTGTTACAAATTTTACTTGAGAAAGCAAATTATGTTAAAGTTAGTAAAGGTGGGTTCTGGTTCTGCGAGGTTGGTTTTCATGGTTATGTAAATTTGACAAATAGGATTCATATAGATCCGAGTAAACTCTTTTCCATTGTTATTTAAAAACTCTAAAAATGTCTCTAAATGTTATGACAAGTCAAAAGTCTTACTGATGAAAGCTTTGTACTGATCCAACCTAAATCCAGAAAGGAATATATTGATTATAGTAATGGTTTTGTATTAGTTGATTTAAAAGTTGACTATTGCCTTTACAAAGAATTTAGGAATTGCATGATGATGACCTGAAGACTGATACTTAAGTGAGAGTAAACCCAAAGTGATTCGTTTAAAGGAGTTACAGTGGATACTGATAGTATAGAGTATTATCGTAATGATTGTGTGTTTTGAGTAATCTGAAGATAAACGAAACATTTTAACTAAGGCTCGTAGCAACACTTATTCTATTCTTTCGGATAAAAACAGAACATAAATTACTGTTGGAATTATTATAGTTTGTCATGGTTTCTGAGTGGAAATGAGAGCGAGTCACGAGAGATTTTGTATCTGGTATTCCTGTATCACCGAGAAAGAAATATTTGATCTGGGTTATGGTTGATAGATTGTCAAAGTTAGCTCATTTACTCCAGTCAGAACTGATTATTCGCTGAAGAATGAGTCGAGTCATATATGTCAGAGATTGTCAGATTTTATAGAGTGACAATGTTTATTATTTCTAACATTGATCTGAGATTTAATTTTAGATTTTGAGTAAACTTTGCAGGGCTTTGAACATTAAACTTAATTTTAGTGCAGGATTTCAACCGTAGGCCGATGGGCAATCAGAGTGGTTATACTATTTCTAAAAAACATGTTACAATGCTACATATTTAAGTTAAAGATAATTGGGAAATGTAAAACCCCATTATACTGATTGAATTGAGCAAAAACTAAATAGTGAGATAGACCTAAGTAGTGAAATCGAAGATGAAGTTCACGTTATTCGAGATTGTTATTGGATTGTTATCTTTAATATTCAGATGAACCAGTGACGATTTCAGTTTGTAAGGCGAATTTCAAAATAAACAGGTATTGCTAGGTAAAAATTTCGAGGATGAGATTTCCTAAGGGGGAGAGTTATAACAACCCATTTTTCAGTGGTGTTAAAAATAGTGGTTTCGGGACCACGAATCCGACGAGTAAGTTCGTATAATTAGTATTTAAACTATACGAGTCAATAGTAATTTTTATAGTGAATTTTGATTTGACGATTTTAAATAATTAAATTAAAACTTAGTATAAGTGATTTGGTTCAAAAGTCAAGTTGTTATTGAAAACAAGGTATTGGGACCTTGTTTCCATAATATAAAGTTGTAAATATTTCTTATTAAATATTCGCAGAGTCATATTATATGTGAATTTAAGTTGGGTCTAGTAATTTTGATATTGAGGCAAAATGATTAAATTATAAACGAGGTAAAAGTTAATTGAACCATGGTAAAAAAGTCGAAGTAGTGGTGGCATCATTAAATCCACTAACTTTTGGGCTATTTGCCATTTAGTCCTAATTAGTTTAGGATTAAATTGAAAATAAGCTTGTTTAGTTAAATTGAAAATAATTGAAGAATCAATTGTGCAATTAAACCTTCCTTAAATGGAAATTATACCATTTTAGTAGATAATGGACGGTTTGCAAGGCTAATTACATGAAATTTTATTGAAATTGTAAGGTTATAATAGTAATTTATGAAATTAGGTAAAATGAAAATAAAACAAAAGCCAAAATTGGCTATCATCTTTTTGTTTTCTTCCATCAAAAGTCTAATCTACCATTGTTGAGAGGATAAATCTTCGGGCAAGCTAGGTTTTGTCGATTAAGAAGGTAAATCTTGGCCGTTTTTAGTAATTTTTATGTTTTTAAACTCGTATTAGCTTAATCTAGCTAAATCGGGGATTAATTCGTAAAATTGTCAAATGTTTTGGATTATGCCATTGATGAAATTGAGTTATTCTTGAATTTTTATGGTAGAATATTAAGTTGGGTTGCTAGATAGGACTATTTTGTAAAGTAATTTTTTGGTAATTTTAATGTTTAAGGACTAAATCGTTAAAGTCATAAAATTACAGGGGCTAGTTGTGTAATAAAAAATCATGGGCTGTAGAGAGGCCTTATATAGTTCTGCTAAACTTGATTTTATTTGAAATTGGTTAAATTGCATGTTTTGAGCTTAGGGACTAACTTGTATAAAAGTAAAATGTTGGGGGTAATTTTTGTAAAAATGTCAAAAAGGACTTATTTGCATAAAATGAATTAATATTTCTGTTATAATTAGTGAATTGAATGGATTTATTATTTTAGATCCCATTCGAGTGGAAAACCGAGGAAAAGAGGAAATTACCAAATAACCTCTGTACTTTGTCGTTGCTGCAGTTAAGTCTGGTCAGTTCGTACGGTTTAATTTTAGTAGACTTTTAAATGTATTATAGGAACTTAATTGCATAATATTGGATTATATTGATGTGTGTAATTGGAAATGGAAAAAATGAATTGAAATGACATTGTAACTAATTTAGATAGTATAAGTCGTTACTGTAAATCAATCATGTTAGTTCATGCATTTATTTATGCTTCTAATAATCATTATACTCTTTGTTATTATACAGTTATTAAATGTTATATTATATACCAAATGATATTAGCGAGCGTTACCCACCGATATATTGATTGCTGCTGAAATGAGCAATACCTATTGAATCTATTGAAACGTATACGCTCTCAAGCCATACCTACTGAATATATTGAAAAGAATGCTCTATTGATTAAAAGAATCTATTGATATACTGAATAAATCTCATGGAATGATATCCACTGATATACTGAAGAAGCTCAATCGAACGAAATCTACTGATATACTGAGTAAAGCTCAAACGAGCATTATCCACTGAATATACTGAACTACTGTACTGATTGTTAATTTATGATAAAGGTTGTGTTTGATGGAATTTCAACGTTTAATTTAAATTTATTACTATGTTTAATTGGAAAGGTTTATCATTATATACAAACGAACTTACTAACCTTTATTCAAGCTTACCTGTATTTGTCTTATTTTGTAGATTACGTTTTGAAGGCTTAGAAGATCGGATCAACATAAGAAATCACACTATCCAAGAGATCTTTGGTATACTTTGTTATATTTTGGTATATATGGCATGTACTAGGACCTCTTTGTATGTATGATGTTGAATCCTAGTTTGAGCAAGTTTATTTAAGTTTGTTTTATGTGTTGTGACAAATGAAATTATGCATGTTTCATTTAAGTTTAAGTGCTAAGCATGATGGTAGAAAACATTGACAATATGTGAGATTATGGTTTGAAATGAATTGATGTTTTGATGTGTAACTATATCTTGTATATGAAACCTTGAAGATGAAATGTTATGAAATGATTTGTGTTGTGAGGGCACATTGGTTTCATAAATAGGTTGAATTCATTGACATGTTTTGAATGTGTTTAAAGACGGTTTTTAGTCTATGAAAATGTGTACTTGAATGTGTTTAAGCTCCTAAGAAAATAGGTGAAAATTTAGCTCGGAATTAGTCATTTTTGGTCTCACACGGCCTAGTAAACGGGCTGTCACACGGTCGTGTGAACCATATGGGCAACCCACACGGGCGTGTGCCCAGAATGTGTTTAAAAACTATATAGGTGCAATTCTCACACGGGCAGACACACGGCCTGCAACACGGCTATGTGAGGGTATTTTGAATGTTACACAGGCTAACACACGGCCTGCGACACGGCCATGTGATCCAAATCAGAGAGTTACACAGTCCATGCACACGGGTGTGTGAGGTCGCACACGTGCATGTAGATTAACCGTACAACCATATTTGGAGCCACACGGCCTAGACACACAACCGTGTGACCCTTGACTTGAAAATTTTTTACTTTTTCCTAAATGTTCTATTTTGTTCCGATTTGATCCCTGAATGTTCGTAACTTATTTTTAGAGCTTCAAAAGATCGATTTAAGACTTGAAACTGAATGATCTCTTTCATATTAAATATTACTTATAATTATGGAATTGAACTGATCATTGAATGTAAATCGTATTAATTGTTCCAACTTGACTGGTAATATCTGAAATCCTATTCCAGCAACGGAAACGGGATATAGGTGTTACTTTTAGTGGTATCAGTAACAAACCCTTGAAGCTACCCTTGAACCATGCATACTACCTTTGATGTCGTGACACATGGATTATGTGTCATGACATCGACCTTGTATAGAAAATACTTACGAGCTAGGGGCATTTTGGTCTACACAATGAAGAGTTAACACTATAACATTAGCCGACTTAGGGTTGAGGACTAAATCAACTCTAACTCTATAAATACTCTTAAAAAACTTGTTCAGGGACAACTTTTCATACTTTCATATTTTCTTTGTAATTTACTTTTCAGTTGTTCTTTCTTTTAGGTTTTAGGTTTATTTTTATTTCTTTTCTTTTAGTGTTCTTCGGAAATCTTACTTTGTAGACGAGATCAACTCTTGGGGATTTCCAGTGCTTCAATTATTGAATAGAAAATAAAATTCTCTAAACTCTGCTCTTTTTTTATTCTTTATGCATATCTTTTATATTAATTTTATGATGTTTATTGGTTCCATGAGGAATTAATCCTCTTATGGGAGATTAGTAAGTGCAGGTGCGATTAACTGATTACTATGTAGGGTTCTCTTAACAGATCAACTGTTTGGGAGAGGAAGATTTTAAGCTTAGGCTTAACAACCCTAGGAAGTTATTTAGGTGGGAATTAACCAAAAATTGGTATGACCTATTCATGAACACCTTAGCCCCAACATAGTGTGGACTATGAGGTTGAGAAATAAGTAGTTCTTATCGACTCATTAGTTTAGTGGAAGATCAAGAGATTCTCCTAGGGTAATGACTAGTTGATTGAATAAAAACCCAAAAGAAGAATTAGTTATGACCACTAAAGCAAGCTCATCACCCATATCTAGAATTGATCAAGTTTATAATTTAGTTTTCCAAGCTCCTTTTATTTATGTTATTTTAATTACTTTATTTATAAAAACTAAAAACCTTCATTTATGTTATGTCATAATATAGTCTATTTAAATTACTAATTAGATCTATTTAAGTTCAGGTCAATTTTAATTTAGTACTAGCTTCCCTTGGGTATGATCCTCAGAATACTCATATATTTCGTTGTAAAATTATATTACAACCTAACCCGTATTCTGGCGAATACCACCTCTATATTTCATATCTTTTAATTGCAGTATTCACACTCTTGACGTAGTACATCTGGAGGCAATCACTCGCCTACGGTGGACCAACCTATTGCCACTACTCTCCTCGATACTTTAAGAGCACTGTTCCGCCCTTAGCCTCTTATGACTACTACTACTTGCCTATACTCTTGCATCAGCTGCATCAACGACCTTCTATACCCTCCTCATGATTGTATCCACGTCTATACTACTTGAAGTTTGAGACAAAGTGGAGGATTGGGTAGAACTTGAAAGAGAAGAGTTAGGTTCAGTCGTATGATGAACCAAATGTCTATCAAATAACTCACGAGTGGCTGCTGCTAGTGGAGTAGACTAGCGGCGCACGCACTGCCTACATAAAGTGTAGAAGAAGTGTGGGGGTTCCTCCTTCCTCCTAACTAAAATAACAGCCAAGTTATCAAAAGAGTTGTAAGGCCACACCGTGTTGAAGGGGTATACGACCTGGCAATCAGCTCGAGTAACATCTGTGGGCCTGTAACCATTTGGCCTCTGATTCTCCAAATAAAAATGAAAGATAATTCTGATGGCAATGAGACTCTCCAACAGAAGGGACTTGCCCAACTTTTGACGATCAAATTGCTCTTCCGTAGCCTCATTATCTAGTGGCTGCCTCCGGGTACAGACAAACTCAGAAGGGATGGACCACTATGTTGGTAACCCAAACCCATCCCACAATTTACTCCTCGCTCGAATGAACTTGTTTCTGTTAAACTAAAGATTTGAAGCCCAATTTCTAATTATGAGCTTGTGCCCTTGACGAGTGCTGAAATGGGCCAACCCAGTTTGTAGAGTCCACTTCTAATTATAGGAGTGAGAGAAAATTTTGAGGATGAAATTTTCTCTAAAGGTGGGGGAGTTGTCGCACCCGAATTTCGTAAAGGACTTTAATTTAAAAGAATTTTGGGAAATAATTGAATGCATAGTAAGTTGGTAGACTCTAAGGAATTTTAGGAAAAAATTATTACTGTTGAGTAAATACTTAAGCTTTAATTCTGGTTTAGTTAGGCTGGAACCAATTGGTTCCATATTGGGAGACATAATGATTGCTGGTGATTGGCTAGAAGAGATTGGAATATCGTGTATAGGAGTTATATATAGGTGAAAGTGGACTTTCTAGAAAAAAATGATCCTCTTCAATTTTGTCTGTAATTTTTTTCTTACATGCATTGTCTTCTTCGATTGTTACGCGGAAGACAGAACTCAGGAGAGCTTTGTATGGAGTAGAAATTGTGAGAATTGAAGTCTGGTAGTAGAAAAATTGAATAGTTAGTAAGCTTTCTTAACCTTTTGTACTTGAGGAAGGAGAAAGTAAGGAATTCCTAATAAGTTTCTCTAAGGTGAGTTTTGGGTTTTAAGGTGTAAATGCCTTCGATTAACCAACGTATTGTTGTCATGCTTAGTTACCAAGATGAAGGAGACTCTAGAGTTGGGAAAGCTAATCTGACAAGGAAAAATTGTTTAAGGTGAGTTTTTGTACCTTGCCTTTAGGTGATAGATGATGTTATTTTGCTTGCATGAACCATGCTGGGTATATACTAAGTTTTCTTAAGTTCATGGTGTGTATGTAGTTGATAAAAGAGTTTGTTGTGTGTGCACAACAACTGTGTGAGCTCTTGCTAGTTTGTCTGCTAACTGTTTTATGGTCATTAATTGATTATTAGTTAACTGGCATATTGTATGTATCATAATGAGTTGTATGATATGCTTGAGTAATATATTCAACGTATGGAGAGAATTTACCTTGATAGGGTAGTTGAAGAGAGGAATAATTGGCGTATTAGAGGAATGGGTAGATTGAAATAGGAATTCCAGAGAGATTTGACGACATCTTAGAGTGATTATCTATTTTTTCGCTATAATAACACCGTGACAATGGTTACCGAATGATCCTTCGGGGTGACACCATGATGACGGTTAATAGGTTTCATAGAGCAACACCACAATAGCGATCTATAGGCTCTGTGGGGTGACACCGTGATTATGGTATACAAGCTCTACAAAGAGACACCCTAAAGGAGGTTTAAAGACTCTTGGCATTAGTAAATACGAGATAGTCCACCGAGACAGTAAACACAAGAGAGTTCACCAAGACAATAAACATGTGGTTACCTTGTAATAACCTACCCAGCATAGTCTTGTTGATGGTTTGTATAGGCTAGAAGTTAGTTAAGATTTATGTCAATGTAATATAGGTTTATGTTGTATACTCCAATGTGGTATTTGTATAGTTGTTCGCCATGAGTGGGAGACTGTGATTTATAAACTTGTTGTGATTTGCTTTTGGGCCAAGCCTAAGTTGTAATTTTTATGGTCTAGCATTGTCATGGTGAAGAACCCGCCAACCAATGTTTCTTTTGGAAAGTTTGTGTGTTAAGATCTTCTATTATGTACGCTTGTAAAAGATTATGGAATTTTGGATCTAAATATTGTTTGTTTATACATGTGTGAGTTTTGTTATGCTCTAGTTGAGTTTTAACTTAGATCCAATTAGAATGTACCAAAGTTTTTTTTTAAACTTTTGATGTATTATGACCTGTAATGATTATGTTTGTCACGATAGAAATTGAGTTAACTTTACATGTTAGCTACCTTTTAAAATTGAGTGTGAAAGCTGTGATATATAAATATTGGTGGAATCCTTTATAGTGGGTGGTTTTCCTTCTCTTTTCTTTTGTTTTGTTATACTCTGAAATCCTGTTAAGATTTCATTGTTAGAGAGTAAACAAAAGTTGATCGATTATAAAGAAAGAGTTGTGCATGCAACAGTGAAGATAGAATAGCTAACTTCATTAAAATCATTTGTAAGTATCCAAACAGTGTGATTCTTCTCTATGTTGTTTTCTATCTTGTATAACATTAACGTATGGATGTTATAGATAAAGTCCAAATGAGGACATGAACTTTGAATTTTGGAAATCTGTTATGTATAATTCTTTGTGTGTGCATATGTGTGCATGATCATGACATAAAACAGAAATGACTTCCTTGGGGGTATGAACTTGGTATCCGGATAAGATAAGCCACTTTTAGGCCATTCTAATTGCTAACCAGATGGGGATATATGCTAGGCCACTAGTAGGACATGTTAGTTGTTAACAATTTTATGGCCACTGGTAGGGTATGTTAGTTACTAACTAGTAGGCGTGAGTGCTAGGTTTTGGTAGAGCATGATAGTTGCTAACTTGCCTATCGTTATGAGTGTTGTCTATCGTAGGACATGTTAGTTGTTAACCATGGAAAAGAGCCCTGTACTCACAGGAACACATAGGTGATCAAAATGATATGATATGATATGAAAAAATATGTTCTAATATTTGAAATCTGAGGTTCAACCCAAGGAATGTTATGAAAAAGTAAGTTAATATGATATGATATATCTTTGTTAATGTAACGCCCCAAAAATTTAGGTCTTTAAATTACTTTGCATGATATGACACAAATTGCTTATTGCCTTAATGACTAAGTGATTTGGATGTGTATAGAAGTGTTTGAGAAGTCTGGGTTCAATTCTTGGCTTCTGCAAAATTTTTAGTTTTGTTCTTAAATGAATCTAGCCATTGGAAAATAGGCCTTTTAAATAATGGTGTTTGTTTTATGACACAAAAAGAGCTTGTGGTCTAGTCGCAAGGTGGCGTGTGGTGTACTTTAAGGTCTGAGGTTCAAGTCTTAGATTGTGCAATAGATTATTTATTTTGCTGCTTGAGCTGTGTAGGTAGTGGAGTTGGACTGAAAAACAGCTAAGGGGAGTTTGAATGGAGTTGTTGGGGGAGTTGAGGAGAAATCGGTGGAGGGATAAGGGGAGAGATTTTAGGAGAAAATCAAGGGAAGTGAGGGGAGAGGACAGGGGTGCCGAAATTGGACTTTGTACCCAGGAAAATTCGGCCAGAGGGGAGATTGCTCATTTTTGGTATACCTTCATTTTGGTTTTGTGTGGTATTTTCACTCTTTTTGCTTGAAGGCCGATGTGATAAGGGGTTTTTGCAGATTCTTCTGTCTCGTTTTTTTTGTATTGGCAACCTCTCTTTGGCCGAATATTGCCTCTCTCAATTGTCTCTTTTTCTTTCTTTTTCAAGTAATTCTACTGGTGGCTAATCTATCTTCTCTCCTTTTTCATTCATTCTTTCTTTACCCTCTACCGAAACCTCTTCGTCCCCTAAACCATTCTCCTCCCTTCTTGTCGATTTGCTCTTCTTTTTCTACCCTCTTTGTGCCAACTTTTTCCTTTCTCTCTGTCGATTTTGAATACCATTCTTATTCTACAGTTTTATACTTTCGGTAAGTTGGTGTTCGTTTTGACTTAAATTGTTCTAATAGATAACTGATATTAAGGGGTTCAACTGGATTGTAGGTAATAACCTTGAGATCTAGTGACCAACGTTGTTACGGTCAGTGAAGTGCTTAGGGATTCGGTTGTTCAATCAAGGTAAGTGACTGTCAATCAAGAAGTTATGTGTAATGAATAGGATTCTTTTTTTTTAAATTCAATTGATATGTGATTAACCGAGTGTTACGAGTGAACATAAGTTTGGAATTGTTCGAGGACTGTCTGCGCATCTTCTCGTAAACAGGTGTGTAAACACCCCATTACAATCATAGAACGACAAAAAAGTGGAAAAGCTGAAAATACGGCGTTTGAGACCACACAGGCATGCGATCGCTCGTATGGTAAGCCCAACTCGTGAAACAAGGGCGGCAAACTGTAGAGGCCTCCATGAGCATTTTCATGGGCCTAGGCCGTAATGGGCCACGTTGGGCCGAAATGGGTTGTGTGGGCTCAACAGGGTCGTAGGCCCCACACTGATGAAATCCACGAATTGTGGAAAATACTAGACTGGACTATATATATCCCATAGTCGTGGTGAATCCTGGGCTGAGCAGGTCGCACGAACTTGTGGGCCCACTTAGGTCCATTTACACTATTTTGACCATTAGGTTACCTAAGTCGCCTCACGGACCTTTCGAGAGGTCAATATATGACCGAAATACCCCCATAGGGTAAAATAACCGAAATACCACCATAGGGTAAAATGACTATTATACCCCTAGGGGATGAAATGACTGTTATGGCCTTATGTTATGTATGAGTGATTTGCTCTATGATATGTATGACTATGATTGAGTATGACATTTTGCATACATGTATGATTTATGACATGTCATATTGCATGGGGTTGGGATACTGATATGGAGGAAGCATACTGTTACTAGCAATTTTGTTGCGATACTGTTACTGGCAGCTTTGCTGCGATACTATTATTGGCAGCTTTGCTGCGATATTGGTGTGTTGGTGGTACGGAGAGGTGTGTTGGCTGGATTGGGATGGGTTGCATTATTACACTGTACTAATATTGTATTGGGCTAAGGCCTACACTGTTACTATATCGGGCTAAGGCCCACACTGTACTATTACTGGATAAGGCTCAAGCCCAGACTATTATTGCATGTTGTACATTGACTGTTTGGTAGGGGATTACAAACTGAGTTTTTGTAAACTCACCCTTTCCTTTATACTGTACAAGTAATCCTCAGCCATAGTGGCCACACAACTGCAGCTGATCTACATTGCTTTTAAATAAATTTAAACTTTATGTTGGATTTTGTTTTTGTAATAAGGCCTTTTATGTTTGTTTAAAATTTTTAATTGGGCTTTGCTTACTTATTTTAAACTGCTAGATTAGTAGGAGACGAATTCTCAAAATAATAACTGTTTGCAAAGCCATGAAACTTGAACATTTGAGTTTTCAAAAGCTTCCGCGATTTAAGATCAACCTTTTATAACAATAGCAGATAACAAGGCACACGTTTTGACTAGATGTTTGTTAAACACTAATAAAAGGGTTTTTAAATTTGGAAACAAATTTTACCAACGAGTTCTATTTTCGTAAACACTTCAATATGACACATCGGATTCGACCAAAACGTCTAGGTCGGGTCTAGGGTGTTACAGTTAATACATATATTGGTCGAGATGAAAAGAAAGATTGATTATTAAGAAAGAACGTTCTAATTCCTATTGATGCATCGGGATCATAAGGAATTCCTCAACAGATGATAATTGGTATATTGAATCTGCCCTAGTAAGTTTTGAAAGGAATTTTGAGTTCGCCTAAAAAGAGGTTGCGATGCAAAAGGTACTTATGAGAAAAGACTGTGTTAATGGAGAAGTAACAGTTCTGTTAAGTTATACTTCCATATTGAGGAAAGGATATAAGCGTACGCCCAGTATTATGAATGATGGTATATGCCAAATATGTGAGTACGCCCAAAAGTTTACACGCCAAGGTTAAGTTTTAGCGAATGAGATAAGAGTGTACGCCCGTATGTCGCGGCATATAGAGTCTAATGTATTAGTCTGTGTTATGAACTTGCCATGTTTCTGTCTTTATTTAAGGGTTGAGTTTTCCATGTTGGAACTCACTAATTTCTTTGGAACTTACCCATTTTCTTTCCCTCCTTCAAAGTGATCTTCATTATAAGCTTCTTGAAGGGACTAAGCCATAAGAATCATTCTCTGTTGTAAGCTTCATATGTTTCTGTTTTCTAACATGCATATGTTTTGGGGGTGGCATGTAACTCTATTCTAAAAATGAATTTGTAATAAATAGTTTTTCATATTCAATTATTGGTTTATAAGAATGTTACCCCTCTTTGAGGATTTGTTAAAGTTTATTAATTTCTGGCTTATGAAATGGTTTCTACTTGTAGACGCCAAAATGTTTTATAAGTAAATGTCACTACTAGTATTGTATTTTAAAGAAGAGTTTCAATAGAAAGATCTTAAATCCATATACTTTTATTCTATGGTGAATGTTGTTCAATAAACTTATGTTTTGAAGAAGCTTTTTGAGGCTCGGCCTAGTTAAGTTAATATGTATCGCAATTGAACTAAAAATTGAATTGGGCATACGTCTGTTTCCTGTCTGAGTAACATTTTAATTGACCATAGAGGATTAGGGTGTTAGTTACCTTGTGTAAGATCATAGCTCATCTGTGACAACAAATTCAGTCCATTAGAATGGCGAACCAAGAATCTGATAGCGTAAGAAAAGGGGAAATCACCATAAGACTTTGCGTGGCAAGTAGCATATTAGGATAAGTAGGCGCACCCAAGAACGCAGGTAAACAAGCCAGCAAGGGAATCCACCAAAGTATTACGGAAATGAGGAAATGAGTTTATCAAGCTTTAACAAGGCAGAGGTAATAGACAAGATACTCTATTCGAGGTATGAAGTAACCGTCAGTATTAGTTCACCAGTTATTGGTAAGGAATATTTCCTTAGGTATAATTCGCAGATCAATGAAGCAAATGCTTAGCCAAATGGTCTGAGCGGTAAGTCAACCAGTGACTTATCAAAAAAGACGATTTCAGGTTAATATCTTTGTAACATCCCAAAAATTGGGGTTAGTAGAATTGGTTTTGGGAATCGAGAGAGTGGTCATGCCCTAATTTTTGAGATTATCTATGTGTTTTTAGGAATAAATGAGGTATTGGTTTGTTTGATAAGTGTTAGTGAAACATTCCTTGAAACCCAAGTTCAAATCACTTCTCTCGCTTCATTTATTATTATTTTGCTAATTTTGCCTTAAATCCTAATATGTGGCATGCCTTGTTTTTAAAATAAATATTGTGAAGTTATTTAAAAAATGAGAAAAAAAGCCTAATGGTTAAAATAAATATGAGAAAGCATGGAAATTAAATGAGGTCTCAAGTTCGAACCCTTTCTTTTGCAAAATAATTAAAATTTGCAAACTACCTTGTTTTTTAATGTGTGTGCCATCCATACCCTTGAAGCCTAAGTATAAATACAAATTTTTATTGTATATTTCAACCTTTAATTCAACTTTCCCTCCCTAGTCATTCATCATTTTCCTCCCATCTTTTCTCTTCAATTTTCTTTCTTTCTCTCATTATTGTTGTGGCCTACACCTCCCATTTTACCATTCTTCTTCTTCTTGCATCAAGATTGTGCACCATCTCCTTTACTCTATTGCTATCATTTATCCTCATCTAAATCATCCCCAAATCTAAAATCTTGAACCTCAAGACCGATCCCGAACATTGCCAAGAAAGTGTCATTGTCGTTTCTCTCAACTAGCTTGGGTAAGATCTATTTTCTCTTCAATTTATTAATTAATCTTTTCAATTAAAAACCAAAATTTCCAGATCTGGAATTTGGTGTATTTTAAATGATTTCAAAGGTATTTTTCCATATTTTAATGAGATCTCAAACCATTTTAAAATTCAGCCCCAATTTTGGCCACCACGAGTGGTGGTGTGTGCGCCTATGTGCAAGAAAGGGGACTATTTTGTTTCTTGGGTCTTGCCCATATTTTTCCAGCATTAAATTGTGTTCTTGAACCCTCCTAATCAGCCTTTAATCACATTTTAACTAGGGAGAAACATTATATATCAATTAGACAATCGGATCCTACAAATCCTGAAGTGTAAGTACAATTAAGGATAAATAGTTTGTTATTTCGACATAGTTGTTAGGTAAAGGTTATGAATTGATTAAATGAAGGAATTCAATAATTAATTAGCTACTTATTTTCCAGTGTATTATTGAGTTAGGTGCTGATCCAAACGCCCCAAATAATCCGTAAAGGCGAAGAACGATTGTACATACGGTTCGCATCGATACAGTGTGAGGAATCTAACTAGTTTAGATTCATAAAATAGTTATAATTTAAACGATTGGTTGGAACTCATAAGTGGGTGTTTGGGGTTTAATGGTAAATTTATTTATTTTATTTAATTAGCTTGCTGATTGGATTGGATTAATAGTCAAATTATTGATTTTGTGAGTGGTCGAACCAGGTATGTTTCGAGCCTTAAAAGATTGACATGTTGGCAAATTTGCTAGTTTGATAGTATGAATGTTTGATTGAGTTTGTAATTGCATATTTGAGTTATGATATATGAGAATGTTTGATTGAATGATATAATGTGTTGAGATATGTTTTATATTGTATACTGAAAAGGGTGCTATTTATGCGCAATGAAAATCCGTTAAGTATGTGAAATTGAACGATATTGATTGATACCAATACAATGGTAATTTAAAAGATTGGAACACTGTTTCCATTTAATGAAAGTATGTGATTATTGAGGACATGCTGAGCATGTCAAATGAATGTGAAAAGCATTGAGATATGATTATGTATGAGACTGTGTGACATATTGCGTATGCATCGAGTTGGAATTTTTTCGTTGACGGAGGAGTTTCATGGAGTACTGGCGGCATATTATGTCCGTATTATTCATAGTCAGTGCACTGCACCTGGAGTACCGAGGGGATGGTGATTTATCACATTTTTACTGGCAACTTGTCTGCATTTTTACTAACAGAATTTTTCTGCATATTGTTATCAGTGGTTTTAACCACAACGAGCTTAAGCCCATAATGTTTTGGAGGTCGAATGACAGGTTTTGGAGAGCTCGTGGTGTGTAGTGGATGGTATGGGTAGGAACCTTTTTGCTTTGATCATGCTCATAGCATACTCGAATGTTATTGATTACTCAAGCATAATAATCGGATAATGCATGATGTCGAACTTAAGTAAAATTTGATAATGTTCCCTAATTTTCGTTGCATTGCAAAGGAACCGTTTTTTAAAAACAAATTGATAAGGCAACTAAGTTTCCAAAAGGACTTGAAAAATTGTTTTTCCGCTACATTAGCTTAACATCGAGTTTTTTTAAAGAAGGGTGACAAGCAAATGGTTTTTCTAAAATAACACTATCAATAATAAAATTAATCATAAGTATTCACGACGTAATGAATGAATGCTTTTAAGCTAACTCAAAGTACAACTACGGTTTTCTCTAAAAATGAGTTTATTTAAGGTCTTCAAAAGTAGCGCAAGTTACCTTAGCGATTTCGGTGGCTAATGTAGCCTTCTCAATCTAGCCATAACGTCTAGGCTAGTTTGGGGAGGTTACAATCTTGTAATGTGGGGGAAAGCTGTGGGGAACATCAATTAAGGAACTCCATGGAGGACTAATTTCAGTGGAGTCTATCAGGAATATATAGCAGAGAGGACCATGTGAGACTACCAAAGGTGGAATTGTCAAGGGATACATGGGCAGGAGGTAGTTCATTGGGAATCGTTTACTAAATTTAAGTACCTTTAAGATTGATATAAGGTAAATCAGTACTTCAGGGTTGTAATGGCGATTGCAAGTCCGCTAGGAATAGAGGTAACGGGTCAGTCAACCAAGTATCATATTCGGGTCCACGAATGAGAATTTAGAATGAGGCCTTAGTAAAAAAGAATCTGACATAGGCTAAGACAAAAGATCAAGTTATCATCGAATTAGTACAACAACTACCTAAGGAGATTAGTGTGGGTTATAGAGATCAAGGAAGGGATTTGTAGTTATAATGAATTCTTGGATAATTGCGAATAGGTAACACTAGTTCGATATGGAGAAAATGGGTATCATTGTTAAGGAAAATTCACGAAAACTATCAAGTGGTTTTGTCCACCAAGGTTAACTCAAAGAGAGAAAGAGTGAGAGACATTGTCCACGCAGTGGGATTTGTGCATTCTCCTCTAGAATCCAGGAAGTTTAACTTGTACATAGAATATAACCTTTTAAAATTTGAAGTTGTATTCTATGAAAATTTTATGTGTAAACCTTACTAAGTTCTTCTGAACTTATAAAGTTTATTGCTTGGGTGCAAGGTAGATAAAGACTCAGAAATCAAAAGGAGAGACCAAGCCAGACTCCACCAGAACAAAAATTTGGGTGCAATATCTATATCATGTATATAGAGTGGCACCCTTAAAGACCACGCCTCTAGGTTTAAGTTGATTACATCTATATATGAAATTTATTTACAATTTGAAAAAATTTTTTGGAAATTAGAATTGTAAGTACTTATCACTAGTTCAGAATGAGATTTAATATAGTTACATTCGAAATTTTAGCATTTAAACATGTAATTTGATCAGAAAAAAATACTGCTAATTTAATTGGTTTAATGTATAATTCGATACCCAGACCTAGTGATCGCGTCGGGTATAAGCTATTACACTTGAGACATAAGACCATGTCTCGAGACTTTTCCCTTATGTCTTGAGACGTGTGATAAGTGCTAAAAGTAACATATTTTAACCTTATTCTTAATACGTTTTTGGGTGATTATTCGATGTTAATTGTGAAATCTTTGCTCCTAATCCTTTAAATTCATGTTTTGATGCTTAATAGAGCACTTGGAAACAAAAAAGTGAAAAACAACTGAAAACTAGAAAATCAGAGCAAGCTAAAGGAGCCACATGGGTTAAAGACACAACCATGTGGTAAACCATTTTGATTGTGCAGATTTGCACTTTGAATAGCGGAGAAACGTGATTTTTAGGTTTTTTGGGCCTTCTAAGACATATATATGACAAAAATAAGAAGATAGGAGGAAGCCGTCATAGAATTACTCAAGAAAACAACTCAAAAAACATCATTGAAGCCGATTCTGAAGTAGATTTCCATCAAGATTGAAGATTCCCAGTTGATTTCTAAGGAGATTATCATGAGTTTCTTTATTTCTTTCGATTATACTTTATCTTGGATGTTTTTATTTTCAAGCATGAACTAACTTTCTAAATACCTAGGGAGATGAACCCTATAATTGATTCTGTCATTTAATTTTTATTTTATGCAATAAATACTTAGTTGCTTGTTCTCAATTATGTCTTCTTAATTCTTGGTTTGATATTTCTAGACTATTGATACATGTTTGATATGTTTAAATCAGAGGAGGAATAGCCCTATTTAAGAGTACATCTTGCGTAATTGAGTGGAGTTGCATGTAATCCTAGAAATAGGACAACATAAATCTATCGGATTAGATTCAAATCTAATAGGGGAATCCATAGTACGATTTAATGCGATAATAGGGATTTTAATTAGAAAGAAATTTCAATTAGTCAACCTAGAGTCAGTTGCTCTTACTCTCGAAAGGGATATTAGCATAATTTAAGGATTTCTATGGATCAGGTTAGTAAGTAAAGAAATTGCGCAATTTAGATTGATAGTGACAGATGAAATCTAGGTGAATTCTTTCATGGGTATTGTTTCACTTCTTGGTTACTACTCAATTATTTTCATCTTTTGTTCTTTGTCGTGTTCGTTAGTTAATTATAGTTTTTAATCAATCACTCGATTTATTCGGTTAAATAATATAAAGATAGTAATTACTAGTACTTTTAATCAATCACTCGATATCTTTGCTCACCATAGATTACTATTAATTGATAAGTGCACTTGTTTTAGTCAAAATTTCAGTTAGTTCACGATGCATCAATGTGCATGCTATGTGTAACCTCCTAGACCCAACATAGACATTACGCCTAGATTCTGAAGGTTACACAAGCCACCAAAATGGCTTAGTATACAATTGAAGTTTATTAAACAGTCTTTTAAAACATTTTATTATTTTGTTGTGTTGTCTTCTTTTCACTAAAGGATAAAGTTTTCCAAAAATGATGGATTTTAAAGTTTACTTAGCAAAATTTCTTTTTCAATTTTGTAAATAGATTTCAAAATCTCATTTACATACTATTGTACCTTAAATGTGATATTCAAAAAAATTTTAATAAGTATAAACCAGAAATTTATGCATAATTAATTCAAAATATACGTTTCAATATCCTAAAATCAAATTAAATGTCATGCATGCCAAATAAACCCAAAGCTTAAGTCCCATGCCATACTTCAAATAAACCATACCATTCCAAGTAACAAAATTATAATATTAAGTCTAAAATACTTTTAATGAAAATATATTAATCCAAGCTGAGACCTCCTAGATGTCAAGTCCACGCCCTAACCTTGTGGATTATCTATAAAGATGGAAATTAGAGGGGACTAAGCTTAAGAAGCTCAGTATGAGTCCAATCATAAGAAAATAGATGTAAAAAAATAGACAAAGCATACGAAGTAACAATTCTTAGAATAATCACAATCGAATAATAATTCAGAGTATCAACTTTTCAGATCAACACATCATTATAATATATTTTAGAATTCACAATTTTGCATGCACATGCTTATGAATGGTAATGTAATTTCAGTTTATCAAAAAATATCCTACCCAACTCCGCTACATACCACAGTAAGAGTTCTCCAGAACTCATCCATCCATTACAAACCGTGCTGTGGATGAACCACCACTGATTTGCAGTTAAACTGCTAGTAAAAAACTTGTGGGTAAACCACCTGTATTTTTAAATAAAAAGTTTGCAGATAAACTGCCACTAGGTTGTGGATGAACCATCACTTTTTGCATATCATTAAACTGTCACTCTTCCTCTATTCATAGCATCCCACCCCATACAATGCAATATGACATGCTTGTAACAGGACAATGCAAAACAGTAGAAATGCTCCACATGTATTTAGTTTAACAGTAGCAGTAGACATGCTTAACATTTTCTTAGTAGGGCGGTAACAGTATTAACACTAACAATTTATCAATATCACAGTGACAGTAGGCATGTAACATTCACATCTCATATAATATAACAGAAACAATTTAGTCATTAAAACATAAATTCTAGAGTAAACATAATATTAGGGACTCAATTAAACGAATAAAAACTTTAAAAACATTTTAGGGGATATACAAGGACTAAACTAAGGCCATGTGGTTCACGAAGTCCCTAAAATCTATAGGTGCACATGGTCGTGTGGTAGCCGTATGGCCCACATGCTCGTCTAGGTGACCGTTTGGCCCTACACCTACACATGGTTGTCCCCGATTCACTTGGTAAAGAACACACATTTCACCACGGGTTTGATTAGCGTTCCTCACAATTGATTTTGGTTTGATTCACCTAGATTCGGTCTTTCAAATGACATTTACACATGAATTATCCATTGGTCTCAAGATTTTGACAAGATTACCAAAGATTTGGCAAGAACTGTAAAAGATTTGATTAATCAAACAAAAGATTAGTGTCAGATAGTAATATTATGAAAATATAAGATCTAATCATCGGGACGAGGTCTACTTATCATTTCTTGGCAAATATAGGGATGCGATTGACGAAAATTAGAAAATTGATAGAAAAATGATTGAACAGGGGATGATTTGATATGGGAAAGAAAAATAATCAATAAAAATAGAATGAAAATATGGTTTAAAGAAGAGGAAAAGAAAAAAAAAGAAATAGAAAGGAGAAGGGGAAGGGGAAGGCAAAGTTCTATTAGAAATTGAAAAGAAAAGCAACGTGCAAAGTCTAATTAGGAAAAGTGGGTTAAGAACCTAGGATTTGAAAACCCTAGGAACGACACAAAAAATTTCCTATTATTGTCGAAATTAAAAGGAAAATGAGTGGGAAAGGAGGGGCTCAAACCTTGGCATCTAAGGAAGGGGACTAACACTTAACCATCAAGCCTAAGGCTCATTGCTTGTTAAGTCTTAATTCCTAATCATATATATTGGGATGTGACACTATGTGCACCTAGAAATACATGCTCAGACTAACTTTTCTCAACTTATCTCGAGACATGTTCATTCTATCTCAAGCCACAAGCCCAAAAATGCAAACAAAAAAAAGTTTTGCAAAGTCATGAAATTATGTCTCAGACACTATCTAAACATGTTTTACACTAAACCAAAGCAATACCAACAAATTTAATAAACTAAAACATATCTAAAACATATAAATTCAAGGCCATAAATACATTAAATCAAAATTTTAGATACCTAAGTAAAATGAAGTACATTTTCATCACTTGCATACTACAAAATCTTTAATTTATATTCGAAATATGTGTATCAAAGTTACCATAAAGTTCTAAAACATGGAACCAAAATGCCGAAAGGCCAAATTCAACATAAAACTCCAACATAAACATTCCAAAGAATAGATAAGGTTTACGTAGATGCCATATTTTACTAAAAAGCATAAAGAGATTTTGTGATCATCTCAAGGTAAAGTAGTGGAAGCATTTCTTTGCATGATGTTGTAGCATTGGTGTTTAATTCTAGATTTGGGGCTTTAGATATTCATATGACAGGTATTGGTCAAGTCTTTGCTTGATGTGTTTGGCCAAATGTTGTAGCAATTTTATCTTGATGGTTCTTTGATATGGTTCCAAAACTTCATGTCTTGCAAGTCAAAGGATGAGATTAACCTTCTTATTTTTAAATATCTTACAAGAATTGATAGCTTAGCTTCAAGTCCAAGATTTTTAATTTACAAAATCAAATCTCTATCTATGTTTTGAGTTAATTATTAATTTTATTATCAATTTTAAGCTGTATTGAAATTGAACAATTAACTCGCTCATATGTTGAACTCGCATTGCTATGTTAGGATGTAATTATGTCATTAAATGGTGGTCTTCTTAATGTATTGGTTTATGATTATGTACAGATAATTTACTTTACAAATGACTAAATAAATGCACTTTTTAAACTGAGATATTTTTTCATAAAAGGTAAGTAGTTTTATAAAAAAATAACAAACTAAAAGAAATGATAAAAATATGTTGGAAAATGATAAATTAAAATAAAATTTTGTTTTAAATATTAAATTACTTACATACCTATATTAATATATTACTTTTTGAATACTTGTATATTTTCTAATATTATTAATGTTTAATTAACTCACAAAACATTTAGGTGTGCTTAGACACCATGTAGTAATTGGATAAAGTATAGTTATTATGGTAATAAATACACCCTTTTATAATTACAAGGAATTCAAATTTTTTGTCGTGTTTGGCGATAGGGTGTAGTTACATTATAATTACCTATGTTATGCTTAGTAGTATAAATTGTAATTACACAATTATATAATTTTAAATTTAAAAAATATTAATCATTACTACAAAATAATCAATAATAATTGAGGAAAGCTTTTTTAAAAAAGTAACACAACTTACAAGCTAACATCGTATATAATATGTTGGTTCAAGATAGTAATCAACAATATGATCTCTAAAAAATAACAAGAAAAATAAATATGATAGATCATTATACAAAATTATTGAAAATACTTATTGTTATTATCACACCCCAAACCCGACCGGGACAGACTGGCCTAGATCTGAAGTGACACAATAGCCATCGAAGTGACTCTCCAGCTCAAGACCACCCAAAACACACCACAACCTTATAACACCTCCATTCTAACTAATTAACTACCTAATGTTAATGCGGAAGCAATTTTGTGAATCATTTTTAAACTATTTCTAATTATTTAACCCTAAGGGTATTTTGGTTATTTTAGCATCTAAAGTTAAAAAGTCCTATTTTTAGTTCTAAATGATTATCAACCTTCTGCTAGTCAATTTATGCAAGCCCTAAAGATTCCAATTTCAATTGAGTTCATTTACTAAGTCTAATTATTATTTTAATAATAGAAACTAAAATGTAAATGTAATAAACTTTTAATACATTACCTAAAATATTATCTAAGAATATTTCTACCAAATTCTAACACTCACCAATCTACTTCTAAAATATTATTGAGTTTCCTTATCACTAAAGGCTACAATTAATCTAATCAAGTTTTAGGACTAAATTATAATTTAAACAAACTAGGATACTAAATTACAAAATCTAAAAAAATTCTGACACAAAAGAACCACATAGCCATGTCCGATGCTCATGTGTCCTTAGATGCCCATGTTCAAATCGCGAAAAACTTTCAAGATGTTCACAAACGCCCGTGTGTGACCACCACTAGCCTTTACATGCTCGTGTCCCATTTCAACACGCCCGTGTCTAATGGCACACACGTATGTGTAGACCACTGCAGTTTTTTCTTTGACAAAAATTCGTTTTGATTACCCTAATCATACTTAGAAACCATCAATTATATCACACAAAGTACATACCTTAGCCACAAGAATTTCACTACTTGACAAGCTACAATTAAACTATGTTTGTATAAAATACATGCTTAAAACACCATGATTTCAATCACCATATGAACTCTCATCAACATACCATAAACCACACAACAATTAAGCATAAAAATCAAGTATTAAAGTAATTATAATATCACCAAAATAAAAATCCAAATAAATGTCCAATGTCAATTAGAATTGAATTAAAACTAGTCCCAATAAGTGCCACAATTCCCCCTATTGTTTCTAAAGAGGAATCTTTAACTACTACTTAGCCTTAATCTTGGATCGGGCTTGCGCTAGCTCCTCAACTCCTCAAGCTGGAAAAGTCTTTGCACAGAGGTGTGAGGGTGTGAGCTTAAAAAGCTCAGTGAATGATTGTAAAAACAATAAGTAAATCACACCCAATTCATGCATAAATCCAGGCAAATTAAGCATTAAAATTTCAGTCACAATATCACATATTATAATCATAATAACATATGCTATTCCATGAATAAAATTCCAATTTAGTATGGCATATGAAATCATAATTTAACTTATAAACATACACTTATATTAGCATAATACATTCATGGAAATATTTAAACATGTGGAAACATGGAAGGATCTGATCTAGACTTCCAAAGCATGGAAACATGGAAGACATCGTGAATGTGCTTAAGCTTAGATGGAAACAGAAGACGATAAGTAAACGGTCCAATCCGCTCAATCACATTGTAAAGCCCAATGAACCTCTGACTAAGCTTAGCTGATACGAGTCACAAAGAAAATCAAGATTCACTTTCTTGTTTTGAAGAAAATCAAGAAACCGAATCTTGGTCCAATTTTGCTGTTTTCAGTGATTTCAAGAATAAAGAAAATCAAGATTTCAAATCTTGGAAATCTTGGTCCAAGAAACCGAATCTTGCAGCTAAGGCGCATTGGATCTCCGTTACGAGCATCAACGAACCAATTTTGGAAGGAAACAGACTACAAGCCCAAGTTCTTGAAGGAAAGACTCAATAAGATGTTCCAAGCCCAATCAAGAAAATTAAATGAGACTTAGTCGAAAATCAGGCCAAATTGTCAAAGTGGCCCAATTTGTAAAATTTTAATTCTTTAAATACTTAGTTTCAATTTTAGACTTTATAAATTAATTACTATGTAAATATTCAGTCCAAGAGGCCCAATTAAAAGCCATTGGCTGAATTTCCCTTTAAATCAAATAATTAGGAGTTTTTTTAGTTTTAGTTTTCTAATAGGGTTAGGAAAATAATAGTGGCCTATATAAGTAAGGCTTGGCCGGCCATACACACAACAACACACATGAAATCAGATTTTGATTGCTTTCAAATTCTGTTGAGTTTTTCTCCAAGAATTTTCTCTTGAGTTTTCTTTAGAAGTAGTTTTAACAATCTTTTAGATTGTGGGAGCCATCTTCAGCCTTCTTCTTGCCATTGTTCTTCATTGGAGGGGAAATTAGAGTTGTTTGAAGGGAGTTGTGAAATCTTTATCGATTTCAAGGCTTCTTAGGACTTTATTTTTATTTTCTTGCTGTTCAATCTCTTTTTAATTTCTGCCTGTGTCGATTTCATTATCTAACTTGCTTAAGTTCTCTTATTGCGTTTCCAGCCCCGTTCAACCTTCAAGAATCTGATCGGTACCACCCTTGGACATCAAGAAACGTTTTGATTCTCCAAACCCATCTTTCTTGCCGTTCGAACCCCTATTTTATTGTTTTGATTATTTTAGTTTCATATCTAATTGATTCTACATTGGTCTTGCTATTTCGTTTCAGATTTTATTGTTCTTGTTCGTTTCGACCATTCCCAAAGTTCAAGATCTATCCTTGCACCACATTTGACATCAAGAACCGTTCGTTAATCATACTTTTTTTCAGATTTCTTGCCGCCCAAGTACTCTATTCCCTATTCTGATTTGGTTTATTAATCACTTGAGTTTAACTTGCTGTTTCATTTTCTCCAGGTCAGATTTGGCTTGGAAAGTCATTCTTGCTATTTAGATCTCGTTTCTTGGCCTCCAAGGAACCATATTAATTCGTGTTCTGATTATTAGCTAATTATCCATGGTTTTAGGGTTTTCGTTTCAGATCTGGTACTGATAAGTTTGATTTCTTTGTTTCGTTTCATATCCGATTGTCTAAAGCTTTCTTAGGAATTTTCTCGTGACTTGGCAACTCGATCTTGGTCCACGCGCAATCCTCTATCATTACCCTTCCGCCCGAACATCAAAACCTTCTTCCAAGGTGAGACCTTCAAAAACACCTTATCATCAACGTGATATTTGATATCTCAACATCTCAACTCAGCATAAGATTTCTGCCTATCTGAAACAGCCTTCAATCGCTTACAAATAAGTTTCACCTTGTCCTCGATTTCACAAAAAAAATCCAGACCCAAATTCTCTTCTCATCCATGCCAGACCAACATAGCGGAGTCTTATACTTCCTACCATAAAGTGCCTCAAACGGAGCCATCTAAATACTCCTCTAGTAACTGTGGTTGTACACAAACTTAGCCAACGACAAATGTCGATCCCAATTGCCACAAAAATCAATAGCACAACTCCGAAGCATATCTTCGAGAATCTGGATCACCCTCTCAGACTAACCATCTGACAGCAGATGATATGTTGTACTGAAGTGAAGCTTTGAACCTAAAGCCTCATGCAACGTCTTCCAAAACCTCGACGTAAATTACGGATCTCTATCCAATATGATAGAAATTGGAACTCCATGTAATTTGACAATCTCCTTGACATAAAGCTTCGCCAACTGCTAAAAACTGTAAGTCGTACGCACAGGCAAGAAATGCGCACACTTCATAAACCGATCCACTATCACCCAAACTGAGTCCTTCTAAGATGGAGTCAACGATAAACCCGAAATAAAATACATCATGGTCTGTTCCATTTCCAGTCTAAAATCCTGATCGGTTGAAGCAAACCAAACGAATATTGATGCTCAACTTTAACCCTCTGGCAAACTAAACATTTACCAACAAAATTAGCTACTTCCTTCTTCAACCCAGGGCATCAATAAAAAAACCCGAAGATCCTGATACATCTTGTTCCCACTAGAATGCATAGCATATGGACTACTATGAGCCTCGGTAAGGACCATATCTCTCAAATCCTGATCCAACGAAACACACATCCGACCTCTGAAACAAAGGACACCTTTAGCATTGAGACCAAAATCTCCACGAACACCTAACTCAACTTGATAGATACGATGAGCCAAACTCTCATTGAACGATTGTCTTTCTTGAATTTGTTGTCCAAGGGTCAACTTCACCCGAAGCTTAGCCAACAAATCACCATCCTCAAAAATTGACAACTTCACGAACATCGCCCTCAAGTAAACCAAAAAATTCCTACTCAAGACATCAACAGCAACATTCGCCTTTCCCGAATGATATTCAGTCGCACAATCGTAGACCTTCAGCAGCTCAATCCAATGCCTCTGTCTGAAGTTCAACTCCTTCTGGGTAAAGAGATACTTAAGACTATTGTGATTGGTATAAATCACACACCTCTCACCATACAGGTAATGATGCCAAATCTTGAGTGCAAAGACTACAACAACCGATTCCAGATCATGGGTCGGATAGTTAGACTCATGCGGCCTTAACTGCCTCGACGCATAATCAACTACCTTTCCCTCCTGCATTAGCACATAACCCAATCCCGTGTAAGAAGCATCACTGAAAACAACATACTCATTACCATATTTTGGTTGTGTCAATACAGGTGATCTGGTCAAAACAGACTTCAGCTTCTCAAAACTCTTCTGCCTTGCATCAGTTAACTTAAAAATAGTATTCTTCTAGAGCAACTCTGTCAACGGAGTAACAATACTCAAAAATCCCTCAACGAAAAAACGATAATAACTAGCTAAGCCCAAGAAACTCCGACCTTAAACACAGTAATCGGCGGCTTCCAATCCAAGATTCCCTCAACCTTCTTTGGATCAATCCGAATGCCCTCGGCTGAAACGACATGACTAAGAAAAACCACCTCTAGATGGCAGAACTCACACTCACTCAACTTGGCATGCAATTGTTTCTCCTTCAAAACTTGAAGAACCACTCTCAAATGCTCGTCGTGCTCATCCTCTGATTGAGAATACACCAATATATCATTTATGAAAACCACAACAAACCAATCCAGTTAGGAATGGTATACACGGTTCATCATGTCCATAAATGCGGCAGGAGCATTTGTCAACCCGAATAGCATGGAAAGAAACTCAAAATGCCCATACCAAGTCCTAAACGTCGTCTTCATAACATCTGCATGATTCACCTTCAACTGATAGTACACGGATCTTAGATCAATCTTTTAGAAAACTGAAGCTCCCCGAAATTGGTCAACCAAATCATCAATCCTCAGAAGTGAGTAATTATTCTTGACGGTCAACTTATTCAGCTAGCGATAATCAATGAATAGCCCCGAAGTCCCATCCTTATTCTTCACAAATAAAACCAGTACTCCCCACGGCGACACACTCAGTCAAATGAAACCCCGATCCAATAACTCTTGCAAATGATGCTTTAACTCCTTTAATTCCTTCAGTGCCATACGGTAGGGCACAACTAACACCGGAGCTGTACCAGGATAGAGTTCAACACCAAACTCAACTTCTCTATCTAGCGGTAAACCAAAAAACTCCTCAAGAAAAACATTCAAAAAATCACAGACTGCACGAATCTCATCCAACCTCAATTCCTTACTATTAGCATTCAAAACATAGGCTAGATAAGCTTTGTAACCTTTCCGGACCAACTTCTCAGCTCTAAGCATAGAAACCACATTGGAAAGCAACTCGAACCTCTCTCCAACAACAACAATCTCAAAGCCATTAGCACGACACAAAGTCACCAACTTCGCCTCACAATTGACCTTCGCCTGATGCTCAGTTAACCAATCCATCCCAAGGATAGCATCAAACCCCCAGAACGGTAACTCTAAAAGATCTACCGAAAACACTTGTCCCTGAACCATCAGAGGACAACGATAAACCTGATCTACCACTACACTATCACCTAGTGGACTCTTAACAGTAACACCTAACCTAGATGTCTCTACAAAAATCCCCAACTCTCTAGCTACATCTCTCAGAATAAACGATCTCGTAACACCTGAATTTATTAAAGCTAGAAGAGGAAAATATTGTAGCGTAAAAGTACCTACGATGGCATCCGTGGCCTCCCTAGTAAGAGGCTCCCTAACTACATAACTCTAGCTGGACCTCCAGTTCCACCTCGAGTAGCTCCGCGCTGACCAACTGCTCTACTACCATCACCCCTGCCACAGCCCCTCCCTCAAGTCAGAGTAAGTGCAGTAGCAAGTTGGTCTCTAACCACAAGTGCTCTCTTAGGACAATCACTAACATAGTGTTCCATCGATCCGCAAGCAAAACAGGCACCAGTCATCCTCTAACACTCTCCAGGATGTCAACGGTTACAATGCTCACAAAACATCCACGTAGTACATCCCTGATCACTCGTACAAGTCTTAGCTCTTGCGGCCTGCCTAACCTGAGCCCGGTCTGCAGCAACTCATCGTCCAGACCTCCCAAAACAACCACTCTTACCCTTTTGGCCAAATCCTCTAGCAGGCTTTGACAACCTCTTAGTAGTACAAGTGGCAACAGCTTTGGGCTCCTCCCTCAAAGCCTCTTCTAAAGCACGGGCCATCTCAACAAGATACAACTTAATATCCCGGTTTAGTCCAAACCTGCACCTCTTACAACGACTCACCTTATGAGCCACCAACTCAGGCACATACTGGCTCAAATGCACAAACTCTGCCTCATACTCGCCCACAAACAAATTATCATGGACTAAATCCATGAACTCGCGTCTCATTGCCTCCAGATATTGCTCTCCCATGAAATTCCTCTGGAAAAATCCCAATTCCTCTTTCCGGTACAGTACCACGCTCGACTGTCCTCCCCAACAATGAGCCTCATCAACAAGCAACAACAAGGCGCACCCAAGCTTATCCTCGTCAGAACAGCCCATCTAACCAAGGATACGGGTAACTCCTTCCAACCAGTATTCAACATGAGTAAAGTCTCCACCCTTAACTCCTCAAAATTTCATACCATCCAGAGCTCACAAACGCCCTAATGGTAATCCCTGAAGAATAGGAGCAGCATTGGCACCAGTGATATGCTGCAATACCTCGATCATCATAGACATAAAGTGCTCAACTCGACCTATATGAGCATCATCACATGGCTGTGGCGGTGCGTCATCATCTTGACTACCTTGTTCACGTCTCCGAGGCATAACGTAAATCGAATACTATAGAAAAAGTAAAGAAAGCATACTAGGAGTGAGCAGCAGCAAGTGATCCAAGGCTTAACTAAGTATACTTTCCTATAAGGCATTGTGTTCTCAATTCCTACCCCATAAAACAATTTCTAAAACAAAGAACAAGAAAAGGTAAAACATGCAATGTCAAGCAATATTATCAGATAAGCTAGACTTTAGCATTACAAAATCCACGACCTCTTATGTTTAACAAAACCTAGCTTTGACACCACCAAATGTGGCACCCTAAACCCGACCAAGACGGACTAATTCGAATCTGAAGCAATAAAATAGCCACCGAAGTGACTCTCCAGCTCAAGACCACCCAAAACACACCCCAACTTATAACACTTCAATTTTAACTAATTAACTACCTAATTGTAATGCGGAAGTGATTTTGTGAACCATTTTTAAACTATTTCTAATTATTTAACCCTAAGGTATTTTGGCTATTTTACCATCTAAAGTTAAATAGTCTCGTTTTTAGTTCTAAATGATTACCAACCTTCTTTTAGTCAATTTATGCGAGCCCTAAAAATTTTAGTTTCAGTCGAGTTCATTTACTAAGTCTAATTATTATTTTATTAATGGAACTAAAACGTACATTTTATAAATTTTTAATACATTACCCAAAATATTATCTAAGAATATTTCTACCAAATTCTAACACTCACTAGTCTAATTCTAAAATATTATCGAGCTTCCCTATCATTAAAGGCTTCAATTAATCTAATCAAGTTTTAGGACTAAATTATAGTTTAAATAAACTAGGTTACTAAATTACAAAATCTAAAAAAAATCAGACACAAAAAAACCACACGGCCATGCCCAGTGCTCGTATGGCTTTAAATGCCCGTGTTCGAATCACGAAAAAATTTTAAGATGTTTGCACACGCCCGTGTCAAATTTCCACACGCTCGTGTGTGACCACTACTAGCCTCCACACGCCCGTGTCCATTTCAACACGCCTGTGTTCAACCACCAGCACGCCCATGTGTAGACCAATGCAGTTTTTATTTTGTCTAAAATTCATTTTAATCACCCAAATCATACTTAGCAACCATCAATTATATCACACAAAGTACATACCTTAGCCACAAGCATTCCACTCCTTGGCAAGCTATAATTAAACTATGTTAGTATAAAATACATGTTTCAAAGACCATGTTTTCAATCACCATATGAAATCTCATCAACATACCATAAACCACACAACAATTAAGCATAAAAATCAAGCATTAAAGTAATTATAACATCACCAAAATAAATGTCTATTACAATTGAATTGAAACTAGTCCCAATAAGTGCCACAATGCCCCGTATTATTTCTAAAGAAGAACCTTAAGCTACTACCAAGCCTTAATCTTGGATCGGCCTTGCGCTCACTCCTCAACTCCTCAAGTCGGAAAAGTCTCTGCACAAAGGTGTGAGGATGTGAGCTTAAAAAGCTCAGTGAATGATCATATGGACAATAAGTAAATCGCACCCAATTCATGCATAAATCCAGAAAAATTAAGTACTAAAATTTTAGTCACAATATCACATATTATAATCATAATAACATATGTTATTCCATGAAATAAAATTTCAATTTAATATGCATATGAAATCATAATTTAACTTATCAACAAACACTTATATTAGCATAATACATCCATGTCAATATTTAAATGTGTGATCATACATCTGATAAACGGAACTCCAAACTCCTACATATCAGAAGCCACACGCTCCCTTATATCGCCTCACAGTCTCTTGAGTTGAGACACAAGCTCAACACTCCCTTATTTACTCCAAAAATCAAAAATTCTTAAGTCATGCTCACAAATAACACATATAATGGTGAGTACTCACAAATCCTATGGCATGCCAACTATATCCAATGGATCCACCATGCAATGTTGCCAATATAATCATACATACAAGGCATAAATTTGATGTTTAAACACTTAATTTAAGATATAAAAATGCCATTAAAAGCATGTAGCTTAACAATTTCAACATCAATATAATTAAGCACAACAAATGCCTTTGTCCATGAATATTAAACCAATCATAACACCAACATCAAGTGCTCAAAAATTCAATAACTCATGCTCAAATTAACAATCCTTTCAATCCAAGTTAATCATGCCAAAAGCTTGACACACAATTTTCCAAAAGCCAATTGCAATATTGCTATTGTAAAATAAAATTAATATTTGCAAATCCAACCAAATAAGATGCGATTAAGTCATTAAAAACACTATTTAAAAATTTAGTTTAACACATAACTAGACAAATTTACCAATAGCCTTTAAAATCACTCACCTCCACACTTTGTTTTTCAAACAAAAGCCTGCTTAAGTAGGTAAGTTTGAGCCTCAAATCTGATTAGCATCATCCTCATCTCGGTGTGAAGCTTTAACAGAGAAAAATATGCATTACAAACTAACATTAACATCAAGAAAGTCAAAATTTCATAAACTATATGAATCTAAATCGTTTCTCTAATCTACCTTACCAAAATTGCACAATTAAGCCGAACATAAAATTCATCAACTAAATGACCTTCTCAGCACCACAAACCACTTCTAAACTGCATTCCTAGTCCATTAACATAAAACCTAACTGTTAATTTCATATATTAAATCATTTTAAAATTTTCCGAAAATCAACTCATCTTTTTGATTAAAAACGAATTTATCAAAATTGATCAATCAAACGAGTTTGATCTTTTATTTTATGATTAAAAACCTCTTAATAAACATATTTTGAGCTTAGAAATTCATTAAAACTTGGATTCCAACTCAAAATCATGGATTCACCATTGTTGAGTTCCATGTTCAAGAAAGAAGAAATTAAAACTTGAAAATTCAGTTTAATCAATTTAAATAGCAAATAATGATTGAAAACAACTTTAAAATGAATTTAGAGTTGAGAATTACCTTCAATTAATCTCAAATAATCAATTTAGAAGATTGAATCAAGATCCTTGAAGAAATTTCAGATGACTTTTGCTCAACTTTGGAAAACTTTTATGGAGATTTTGGGGAGAGTAAAAGTTTAGATCTATTCTCTGATATGTGATCTATAAAAATGAGAAAAATATTGAGAGAAAAAGCTCTTAATTCGGGTGAAAATGGTGTGCAAAGTGAGGTAGTTGCAGTGTTTTTAAAACTGAAAAACCCCCACCTAATTTTCAAAATTTGGGGAAATTGCCATCAGGCTACTCTCACATTTCCCTTGTTTTACAAAATACTTCTTTCCCTCCAAAATTCTGAAAATAATGATAATTTGTTATAAATCACTCTTACATTTCCCTTGTTTTTCAAAATGGTCCTATTTAGTTAATATTTTAAATTCTCTCAATTAAACCCCCCATTTTGATTTATTTTTCAATTCTAATTAGACCCATGACATTTATTTTACATAAAAATTATTTAAAACCATAAAATTAATTTTTCTAAAACAATTTTATTTCTTAGAATATTATTTACCAATTTTAAATGAAATTAATCTAACTAAATTAAAAAATCACTAATAAACCTAATTAACTCCTAATTTTTACTCGAAAACCGGTAAACTTACCCAAAACTACTAGACCTATTTTCAAGGCTTATAGTTATCATCAATTGGTCCTTAGTTAAGTATAAATAATTAATAATATATAATATATAATTAAATTAAATTAAATTTATTTTAAATAATTTATAATAAATATTATGTAATTTTAGTTAAATATTTAGTAAGGCAAAATGTACTAGATTAATAAAACTTTCAAATTATTTAAAAGAGAATAGTATAATAATATATAATTATGTTTTAAAAATAAAACATTTTTCTAAACTTAAAATACTATTATTATATAAAATAATATCTTAAAGTACAATAATGTAGGGTGTATTTGGAAAGTCGTAGTGTAATTAGATTTTAGTGTAATTATTTGTAATTACAAGTGTAATTCCTCCTATTCTCACCCTCTCAAGAATTGAAGATTGTAATTACCAGTGCCTCCTTGGGTTCAATACTTGGTAGGCCAAGTTATTTTATGGGTATTTATGGGCATCAAACCCCATATGAGGAAGTATCAACCCCAACATAGAAGCACAAAACATAGCCTCAGGGTCTGGTGCTTAAGGCTCTAATGATCACATTATTTTAAGTAGGGTATTAGGTCTAAGATATGGGTATCAAAACATAAGCCTCTACAATTGCATTTAATGCCCAAGTAAATATCTTCAACAGCTCAATTTTCCCTCTAACTACTCCAAGTTGCTAGAAATCATTGGGAGGGTATAAATAAATTTCAAGGACATTAGGAAGAATACAAGAAACAAGTTTACAAAGCTCATTGTGCAAAAATCCATTTTTTTTATTTGTAATTCTTGTATTTCTCTTGTAAACTTTCATTCTCTTTCATTATTTCAAGTGTTGTAATTTATTTGAGTGAGCTTGAAATATTGTATACCAGCCTTTAAGAGGTATCCCTTATTTCAATCCTATTTCTCAAATTTGTGAAAGGTTACTTAAGGTTTTGGGTAAAAAAACCTTATGAGGAAGTGATTTTATATTGCTTGCTCAAAAGATAATGTTGTAAAGGTTAAACTTTGTCCTTAAAAGGTTTCAAATTAGTGAATTTTGGAAATCCTTAGTTGTGGAAAGTCAATAGTAGATGTAAACAATTAGGATTGAGCCACTCTAAATTATTGTGTCAATTTTTATTTTTCATCTTTTTTCAAATTTTTAATCACCAATTTTCCCTTCCCTTTATGGAGTTGAGCTTTACCTATGTTATATAATAAGTAAACTTCTTGTGTTATGATTATAAGCATGTGTACTTTTTTTATTTTTAATTTTCACACCCAAAAATCGTGTTAGTAGAATTGGGTAAGTAGAATCAGAGGGTTGGTGAATCAGAACCCAAAAATAAGTTAGATAAATAAATAATTAGGAATTAATTAAATAAAATATTAAAATAATTAGAATTAAAAATTTTAGGTTAAGAAATTAAAATTAGGTGCATGGGAACTAATTTGGTTAAAACATATTTTAAAAATGAGGGAAAATAATTTTGAAACTTATTTTAATTGAAAAGCAATGACCTATTTGGAACAAGGAAGAAATTGGAGGTGGTTAAATTGACAATGGCCCAATTTTTAAATATTCGTTGCTTATTTAACAAGCCCCATTGTCTCCTTCCCTCCCATTCTTCATCTTCTTCAAAAAATTACCAAACACCAAATCAAAGTTTTTCTTCTAAAATTAGCTCGTCCTTTTTTATTTTCAAGCTCTCCAAACACAAAATCTCTTTTCAGTTTTCAAGAATACTCATGTTTTCATCCTCAAATCCTCAAAAAGATCTTCATACATTTTAGCTTGAATTAGCTACATAGCTCGTCAATTTTGCAAAATTGAGGTGAGATTCTAGCTTTTTGTGATTAAAATAAGTGAGATGTTATTTCATTTTGAGATTTAAATGATTTAATTAAAATCTCAATATATCACTTGATTTTAAGTTGATTTTGGCTTGAAAATGGTGGATCTTGTATTTCTTGGCTAAGCTTTGGATTTAAAGTGATTTCTAACTCATTTTGATTTAATTAAAAGATAGTTGATCTTAATTTAACAAATATTTAATGAATTTAAGCAAATTGAATGTTTTTCCCTTTTAAAAGATCACATAAGCTTGGTTTTTCCAGAAAAATTAGATCTGTGTAATTAGATAAAATTGATGGTTCAAATCTATAATTAGATGATATTTAGGATGCACGAAGTTGAAATCCAAGCTTAGAAATGACATTTGAGTGGTTAAACACCTATTTTAACAAAACTAATTAAGTTTTCGGTCTAGAGGTTAAGAGGCTTTGATTTGTGATTTTGGAATGATTTGATGGTGTTTGTTGTTGTTAGTTGCCTTTGTAATGTCTTTGATGTGTATGAAAAGTGTCAATTCATTTGGAAGCATCCACAAGCATGGATAAAGGCAAATAAAAGCTTACTTGAGCATGGTACTTGAAGCAATGGTTGCTAAGGTGAGTGGTTTGATATACTGCATTTAAACTCCAATACACAGGCTAAGGTAACATATGCGAACCCCTGCTTAATTAATATGTGAACCTCTTATATATTGGTAAGCGAACACTATTCTATATACATGCGAACTACGTTATATTTTCATACAAGCCATAAGTATAATATGCGAACCCTGTATGTGACATGTGAAACCTTGTCAACATGCATCCTTGTATAAAAAAGTGCGAGCCTTACTGTGGTGTTAGCCAAACCCTTATGCGAGCCTACCTTCATGCGAGCCATACCCATAGGCGAGCTACCCGTTGTGTGAACCCATATCACCTGACACGTGTGAGCCCTCCTGTATGTTGTGTGCAAACCTTACCTATGTACAAACCTTACTTATGTGCGAACAATGCCATGTTATTTTGTGTATTGTGTTACATTGTGAACCATGTTAACTTGGCGAATTATATTATTATGGTGAACTGTGTTAATTTGGTGATTTGTAATAATATGGCGAATTGTATTAATTTGCAAAACTACGTAGTGTGAGATTTGAGTTGTATTATATGTAAGCTAAGCTATTGTGTGTCTTATGCTAAATAAAATATGTGAACTATGATTCATATGAGCTATGGCATGAATGATATATGAACTGTGATTAAATGTGTAATATATGTTGCAGAAAAGTTATGTTATTTATGAACTATGCTCTATTGCGAATTGTGAATTGCGAACTGTGTTAAAATGTGTGAGCTTTGCTTAATTGCGAGCCCTATTATACTGAATATTGTGAATGTGTTAAAGAGATATGTTGGCATTGTGACCTTATGGAACCATTGGATATAGTTAGCATGCCATAAGATTATGAGTACTCACCCTTTTTATTGCAATGGGCATTGTGGCCCGAAGATGCGTTGGAGAGATAAGGGAATGTAGAGCATAGCTCCATTCACCGAAGACAGTGCAGGACTCTATGAGTCGACAGTATTGGAGAGTGTGAGCATTCTTGCTACACTTATGCCGAAAACAGTGTAAGGCTCTTCGAGTCTAAAAGCAAGGCGTTATAAGGAGATTTGTTTATCCAATGTGTGGTGATAGAATCCACTTATAGGTGGTGATAATGCCCCCTATATGTTTCATAATCACAAAAATGTCAATTTATCATTATTTGAAATATATGAGTTATGATGTGGTATGAAATATTATGTTGTATGAACTGTTATGTGTTATGAAATGTTATGTAGTATGAACAGCTATTTGGTATGAACTATTATCTCATATGAACTGATGTTTGATGCGAATTTATATTTTATGTAATCTGTCTATTTTATGTGAATTGCTTATTATATGCGTATTGTTTATTTTATGAGTTCTGTTATGTCGTATGAGTTACTATTTTGTGCAAGCTATAATAATTTATGAACCAGTAACACTCCGAAATTGGGCTTAGAAGTGTTAAGGTTTATTAGTTGGGTTAGTGGTTCGGATGGACCTTTAAGCTAGATTTTGCGTTTTAAGATTTGAATGAGTTTATTGATTTAGTGATAAAGTGCTAGTTCATTATTAGGTTTTGTGTTCGAGTCCTTATGTGTGTATTGAAAAGGTTAAATTTTTTTTTTCCAACTTTTAGAAAAAAACTGATAAGGTTTTGCTAAAATTTTATGTTATTTTATTTATTTTAAATTTTGAAAAAAAATCCCTAAAATGTGTCACCTTCTCCTCTCCCTTCTCACGTTAGTCTTGATTTCTCCTTCTCAATTTTCAGATTTTTGTTCTTTTGCCACTAGACTTTCTTTCTCCCATCATTTTTGTTTTTCTTTGAAGTTTTTTTTACCGATTCCTTGGTTTTTTACTTTTTGTCGTTTCACTGTTGGTATACGAGTAAATTCAAGAAATCTTGTACTGTTTTTCTTTTTCGCCTAAGTTTTCGCCTTTGCCAGTTCTTTTGAATCTGGACTGTTTTTCCGTATTTTCGCTCAACGTGTTCAAACGGGTGTAGAGTAAGTGCCATCTCTTTGATTTTGAATTGGTTCCTTTAGTTCTTTTGTATGGATCAGTCACAACTGAGAATCTGGCCATAGATGAAAAGCTAGAAGCAAATAGCTCAAAAAATCCAGTAGCAGCTACAAAATTAAGTTTACCAAGATAAACAGAACTTTTAAGATAATAAGAGATATTAAAGAAGTTTCAGAATTGAAGAAAATATCTTTACAAAATTAATGTTACTATAGGTGAAAATATATATATATATGAAACAGATGATCATAATCATCAAAACTCCTAGTTGACAGCAAGCACTCTTCATTTTATTTAAAGCACCCGTGTCCAGCACATATGCAAACAAAGGTACCGGGATATGATCCTCCAAGGACATATCCAAGTCTGAATAACATAGCATATTATAAAAAAATATATAGATTTTAAACAACTGAACCGAGGACCAATATAAAGTCCTCAGTTAATCATGGATTTCTAAAGCTTAATCCTGGCATATTCATTATATCATCCAAAAAAAGGCATTTTAGGAAGGAAAAACAAAAATAACCTTAAAAAATCCAAATCAACAGGAAAAATATTTTCTGAAAACTTAAGATGATCAATGTAAAAATCCCCACTGTTTTAACTTGAAGCAGAACCACTTTGAAGTTTAACTATAAATCTAAAATGGAAAAACTGAAAAGAAAAGACAACATAGACTCCATATCCAATGAGGTTAAAGAGACAAATAAAGAGGATTGAGGCAACAAAACAATATAATTTTTTTTTTAAGAAAATGAAATCTGTCCCACATTAGAAAGAAGTATGAAAAATGCTCAAATAACTCAATGTGAAAGTGAAAACTAAGACCTAAAGCTAATCTTATAAAACATATATATAATATAAAAAGTTAAGAAAGAGAGTAATTTTGTACAAAAGAAAAGTTTGGATCAAAAAGGAAATAAACTTTGAGTAATTTAATTATATAAAATAATTAAAAACAAAGACTAAATTGGAAAAAGATTTTTTTCCATAATGAAAAGGAGCAAAATAATGTTCAAACTTCAAAGAAAATTATGTGAAAAAGCCTTAACAAAGACAATATTAATAACATATTTTTTATTTCGTAGAAAATGGTAAGAAACACATACAAACTTTGAATCCAAAACTGGAATTTGGCAAACATAACACAGGCAGAATCAATCTTATGTTCAAAAGCAAATGTGCTTACCCGCCCCCCCAACACCTCGCCCAAAAACACCATCAAAATAAATATTAAAAGTCACTGCTGTTAATAAAAAATTAAAAAAAAAAAAAGAAACTTTGAATCTAAAAATGAAATTACAGGGGAAAAATTAGTTTAGAACTTTGAATGTGATGGGAAAAAGAAACAAAAGCAAATATCTTTACAAAGGGGGAAAAACAAAAATGTGAAATGAATATTAATGCAGACATTATAAGCAAAACCCAGAAAACATAACAAATTACAAATAAAAAAACACAGAAAATTTAAACAAGAAAAATGGATCAAATTGAAATAAAATTACCTTTGATCTTTTGTGTTCTTCTTTGTCTCCAGAATGGGATCTCCCTGCTGAGAAAGCAGAAAAAGAACACAAGGAACAATCCAGGTCAGGTTGGATCCAGGTACAAGGGGTAGAAGATCAATAAATAAAATCAGCAAGCATTGATTTTAAATGTCAAAGGCTAAATTTGTTAGATTGTACTAAGACTACAAATGTCAAAGGAACGAATAGCAGTGGCTTCAGCATTTTATATGGTAAAGGGTTGATTTAAAACTTCAGCTACAAACTTTCCATGCTTGATATCTTCATCAGCTACAATGCCCTCTCCACATTTCTCGGTCTACAAATATTATCCCATTTAACTTCACATTTCAAAGTGTACAAACAGCAAACTACAATTGAGAGTGACCGGTTTCCAACAAAATGCACAAATTGTCTCTAGGCACATGGACACAAGAACTTTTATTAACAGTGTCATGCCAACAAATCCATGTTATATTCTTCCCCCAAAAAACAATTAAATACGCAAGGTTAGCTGTTATTTTGGAAGACATTGGCTCCTTCCAGTATACAGATCTTAAAAGGTTTCAGCAATAAAGAAAAGAATATTTATTCCCTTTAGACATGGTTCTGATAAAAGCTTCAGCAAAATCAATCAAGACAACATAAAAAAAAAATCAAACTATACCTTAATCAATTTTAGTTTTTTGACAGGTCTGTGTTGGAATGGTTTATTGAGGCATGAACTCCCACAGCTGCAGCCAGAAGAGCAACTAGACAGTAGCATCCTGCGAAGCAACAAAGTTACATACACAACTCCATACTATTTCCAGAAAAATGTAATACGTCCATGCTTTAAAATCCAAAAACTATCATTTATAATGTAGTTCAATCATGAATTCTGATAAACTGAGACAAATCTTACCCACAGTGGCAATCTCTGCCACACACAGAAGAACCAGGTGATGATCATGTGCAAGAACAGAAAATTCCATCATCCTCCAGGCGCCTTTTAATCCTCTTTGTGAGATATATGTCTTAAGTTCTTAAACCAACAAAATAAAAAACAAACTAACATTTAAGCTCAAAGTAAAGTCATATCTCTTAGAAAAACAAGATGAAAAGTACAAGATAAAGGTCGTAGTGCATGAAATGGGCCATTTAATGATAAACATAACTTGTGGAGGAAGAACAATTACAAACTTATGTGAAAAGAATACTGCGCCTTATAACGGTGCATGGCGTGTCTTTCCACTTATTAAAGCAATCTGGCAGTTCAAACTCACCCGGATGTCCAATTTGCTTCATCAACTTGTTGAATGCATAGCCAATGTGACTGCAATCAGAATTCTGGTAAAGGGGAAAATCCAATAAGAAAATTCACCATATCTTGAAAAAATTCTACACAATAGAATAACCGAAAACCAGAACACAAGCTTTCTTGACATTTTACCAAAAAACTATATAAGAAACAGGAAGGTCAACAAGAAAGTCTAAAGGTTAATAAACATATCCATAGTTATATAAAAGATTAAAAACCTTAATACAAGTTAGTACAACTAAAGGTTTTAATAAACAATCAATTTAATTGCATAAAATCCAACAGAAAATTAGATATCACAGTAGAAAATGTACTGACTAAGATTAATACTAGTATATATTCAAGAAGAGAATATTCTTCTAAAGAAACAAAATTATTCAATGTAGACAATATTTCATAGCACACACCTCAAAAATTTTAACAAACAAAACGAAAAACAATTAAAAAAAAGAAAAAAAAAACCCTGAACTACTAGAATTAAAGAAACCTATAGCAGGCAGAAAAATGTAAAGCAACCTTCTTTGTAGCAGGCATGGCCTCAAGTATTATAACCACAAAGAATATCTGACAACAATTGCCTACACCAAACCAACATGGAAATCAGTATTTACAATTCCCACAAGAAGTTGGGTTAATTTTATATGAAATAGTTTCCCCGCAAAAATCTAGCTTTTTGGACTTGTAAAACAACAAATCCAAGCGAAATGACTTTAGTTTAAAATTTAAATTACGGCACTCTCCGCCATTCAGCCAATAGTGCTTTTTAAACATATACAAGTAAAGAAAAACAAACTGAATGAACAAGATAGGGAATGACAAGGCCCATGAGCAAAATAATGCAAAAAATAAAAATTTAGATAATAGTTGAAACAGAACTAACGGTTCTAGGAGAAATTTGGACAAGCCCAGATACAGATTTATACACTTAAGGTAGCCAAATTTTTCAATGGCAGCAAAAATGAAAAAAAAATGTATATATATACAGAAAAAGGAACTGAAATCTTGTAGAAAGAGAAGAGGTGGCTCACTTCTCGGACGTGGATAAGCAGACAGAGAGACAACGAAAATGAAGCACAGATTCAAAAGAGACGATTTAGGAGCAAAAGTTTTATATTTATTTATTCATTTGCCTTACTAATAATATCAAATTCCAAGCAGGAAAGAAAGGTTTAATTCCAAGCATTGATTTTAAATGTCAAAGGAACGATGACGCCTTCGCCGAAGATCTCCGGTGTGTCAACATCGTCGACTTCCATGGCTGCACCTTGGTCGTCTGGGTCCGTCACGAATTCCATCGGCTTCTAAGCTTCTAGGGATTTCTTTCGTTGTTTTAATTTTAATTATTTTTGTTGAAATATCTTTCCCCTCTTTACCTTACAATAGATTATGGATTTTGCGGTGTTTTTTCAAAAAATAAATTTTGGTAGTGAACCGGCACGTTTTGAAAAAATTTAATACATATTTGTGGCGTTTTTTGTCCAAACGCCGCTATTGCTTACCTTTTGCGGCGTTTTTTTCATAAACGCCGCTAATGGTTGATTTTTTTATAATTTTATATTTAATTATTATATAATTCATAATCCATAATCCCTAATTATTTAAACACTATAAGAATAAAATTTAAATTATTTTTAAAAAAGAAAATCAAGAATTGTAGATTTAATGTTGATATTATAAATTCTTGGTAAATTCAAATAAAATCTATCTTATCTAAACATTTTAAATATATATATATATATTTTGAAATTGTTAAATTTCATCCTATATAAATGAATCACCATCCTGTTTCAACATTCGACTTTCGAAATTTCAATGGAATTTCTGAAAATATTTTGTTATTTTATTTAATAATTAGGTGTTTTGTGAGATAATAAGTAAGAAATTTAATTGACATATTATCTTAATATGTTATAAAAATCTTGTTATTATCTTAATTATATTACTTACATTCTAATGATTTATCGAACTTATTCCATACACGTGTCAAATCAAAAAAATAATACAACAATTCTGTAAAAAAAATTCGGTGTTTACTTCAAATAAATAAAGAAAATAATGATTTGAATGTTTCAAAATTCAATTTTAAACCAAAAAAATCAAAATTTAGAGGCAAAAAAGGATCTTTTTCGATGAAAACTGCGGCAAATCGCCTTCGGCAGTTTGTCAACGCATAGATCTCGAAAAGTTATTCGAAATAAAAAAAATCGTCTCAATTGGACAACCGAGCCAAAAGTTATGGCATTTCAAAGTTTTCCAAGCTAAAAAACATAAACTGTTCATGAATTATTACTTCAAAACTCACCGTTTCGTTTCCATTGATTTCACCGCGCACCATTTCAATTGATTTCACAGATCCCGCCTCTAATCCTCCCAAAATTTGACATCCCTCCAACTCTACACAACGATTCAAAATGCTTTCTTTTTCAGGCAAAATACCAAAAAAGCCCTATATTTTTAACATTTATCGAAATGGGCCCGGTATTTTATTATTTACCGGAATGGGCCATTTTCCCCGAAATCGCGTCCACGTCAGCGCGATACCAGGGTACGTGTTGAACCCCTAAACCCCAAATCCCTAACCTAACTGTTGAAACCTTAAACCCCAAATCCTTAAACCCTAACCCCTAAATCCCCTAACCCATAAATCTCCCTAACCTCTAAAGCATAACACTTACCCCCTAAACCTTAATTCACAAACCCTAAATCCATACCCCGGCCTACTCCTTAAACTCTAAACCATATACTATAGTGATAATTGATTCAATATTTTTAAATTAATATTATCTTTTTTACGATTATATAAGAAATTATTTAATATATAAGCTAAAAAAATCAGTAATGTATCCAAAACACTTTAAATTTATTTTAAATAATAGTATTTTAATTTTTCCATTTTTAACAAATATTTTAAATTATTTTAAATCCCTGAGTATTAGCGACGCTTTTGTAAAAACGCCGCTAAATCCCCGAAAGCTCAGAAAACGGCGCCGTTGAGTTTAGTTTTTTTTGCGGCGCTTTCCCAAAAACGCTGCTAAAGCCCTGAGCATTAGCTGCGCTTTCTTAAAAACGCCGCTAAATCCCTGAAATCTCAGAAAACGACGTCGTTGGGTTTAGTTTTTTTGCGGCACTTTCCCAAAAACGCCGCTAAAGCTCTAAGCATTAGCAGCGCTTTCTTAAAAACGCCGCTAAATCCCCGAAAGCTCAGAAAACGGCGCCGTTGGGCTTAGTTTTTTTTGCGGCGCTTTCCCAAAAACGCTGCTAAATCCACAAAAGCTCAAAAAACGGCGCCGTTGAGCTTAGTTTTTTTGCGGCGCTTTCCCAAAAACGCCGCTAATGCCCTGAGCATTAGCGGCGCTTCCTAAAAAACGCCACTAAATCCCTGAAAGCTCAGAAAACGACGTCGTTTGGCTTAGGTTTTTTTGCGGCGCTTCACCAAAAACGCCGTTAAATCCCTAAGCATTAGCGGCGTTTTTTAGAAAGCGCCGCTAAATCATCGAAAGCTCAGAAAACGGCGTCGTTTGGCTTAGGTTTTTTTTGCGGCGCTTTCTTAAAAGCGCCGCTAAATCTCTGAAAGCTAGGTAAATGGCGTCGTTGGGCTTAGGTTTTTTGCGGCGCTTTCTGGAAAACGCCGCTAATTCTTATTTTCAGCGGCGTTTTCCATAAAGCGCCGCTAATGATCGATCTTTAACGGCATTTTTTATCCAAACGCCGCTAAAAACGCCGCTAAAAGCCTGTTTTGGTGTAGTGGGTGTAGAGTAAGTGCCATCTCTTTGATTTTGAATTGGTTCCTTTAGTTCTTTTGAATGGATTAGACTGAAATCCTTATAGATTAGTATGTTTTGAAATTTAGTTTTCACACCGGTGGGGTTAAGGCGAATCAATTGTTCGTTGTGGTTTGGAATCATACGCCAAAGTGTGTTTCTTGAAAACTCGTAATTAGGGATAATTACTGTGGTGTGGTCATATGTTGCAGATTTTTCATTTTTTTTTGAAATTTGTAGTTTTCAGTTTGACCTTTTTCTTTTATTCTTATTCTTATTCTTATTCTTATTCTTATTATTATTATTATTATTATTATTATTATTATTATTTCCAGTCCATAAATAATTCATGTTTTTTTTTCTATCATGTTTTACGTGGAGTACACAATAAATGGCTCCTAATTCAATTCACTTCAATCGTGACAAGCCTTGTATCATTTGGTTCTCACCTTTCCAGTTTTAGTTCCTCTAGATCACTTAATGTATCAGCCCCTTTAGCCTTTTCGATGATTTATAATCGTGGTTTATTTGCTACAGTATACTTGCTTTGCCGGCGAGGTGAGCGAGATTTGGAAAAAAAAAAAAAAGGAGTTACGTGAATGAATTACCTTTCTTGCAAATGTACTCAGGGTTTTTTTTATTTAATATACTTACAATCTGCATTACTATTTTGATAGACGATTTTCAAGTTAATCTTTTCAGTCAAGTATTCATTCTCAGCTTCATGAAAGTTTGAAACTTGGAAAGCTGCCAAAAAGCATGTTTCAAACGGTTGCCTAACCTTTTCTAATAGCCTTTGCCTTTAAATGTTGTTGACATGCTTCTGGTTAGTTGCTGTACTAAAGTGTGTGTCCATTTTGTTGATGTCCATCTCTTGTGTAAAACTCCAAAGTGTAGGTCTATTAACAGTTATAAGAATTTTTTTTATTAATCTAATTTGAGAGGGGCTTCATTCAATTGGAAATATAAAGGTGACCAGAAAGAATAGAAATATGGTGTTATCTTTGTATTTTATGCGGACAAAATGTCTTTAATGTCACATTCAAAACTATTTCTCATAAATTTATTTATGGTTTTTTCCTTGATGACTTGTTATAATAATTTTATAATATGAGATTGATTGGAAATGTTAATCAGAATTTACGTATGTCGATGATCCGATTAATTGGTGTCGGTTATAAAGATGTTTGAAAGCTGTTGGTAATTGAATATGAAAATGTCCAATTTTGTATATTTGAATGCATAGTACCATTTGCATTTGTGATTGGGACATGGTTGTGAAGAGAATGAGGTTGTTGTGGCAGTTAAATTTCATTATTATAATTTGGCGGTAAAATCGCAATAGTGATTAGCAGCTTGACTGCATCACTTTTAAGTGGCTTACGACCATCTCAATGTGTGATTTGGATGGATGGGTCCACCATGACCCAACAATGGTGTGTAGAGGTTAGAAAGGGTTTAGTATACCCTTATTGGTGTGTTTGTAGGATTTACAAAGATGGTGTGTAGAGGCTGGATAGGTTGTCATTGGGGCTGGTGCATTTATTTATGGTTTGTATTTGATCTATTTTTGAGTAAATACTTCGTGTATGACTGTTTGATTATGAATTGATCTCTTCTTTTGTATGTTTGAGAAATTTTGCGTGAATACGATTGAATATTTGTTAAATGTTACAATAATATGATACGTCAAAATGATATGATCTCAGTTTCTGAATTGATTTTGGTAATTGTAAATTTTAGCTGTAATAGCCCAATTTGCCCGGGCCCGTGTAAATAAATAAAACCAATATAAAAAACAAATATTAAAGCCCAAATGAAAATAAAAAATAAATACATTAACCAATTGGTCCAATAAGGCTCAAACCATTAACCCAATACAGCACAAAACAGTTTCCAAAAAAACAACGTAGCCCCATTACCCCAGCGACGCAGCAGCAGACAACACTAGCGCCGCAACAACCTCACCCACGCATAACAGCCCTGTACATGTCCCACGCGCCTCCAGCTGGCCTCCGTACACCTTCAACAAACAAAAAACGAACAACGCAGCACCAAAAACAAAAACAGATAGCAGTTGTAAAAAATTTGGGATTTTTATTTTTTTTTATTTCTTTTCATTTTTCGGCTATATTAAGCCATATTTTTAGAATCTGTAAGTTCAAACAGGAGATCAATACAAAAATACAAAAAAAAATCAAAAAACAGAAAAGAATACATCGTTTAGATGATTTTCCAACTTCGTTTTATTTATTTATTTATTTTTGTGTTTTCTTCGATTTGTACTTATTTTATATGCGAAAAATATAAAGAAGGGAGGGGATCTTACCTTGACGTCGGCGCCATTGAAGCTCACGTCCTCCTCTGGCAATCGGAGTTGAGGCAGAGGGCGGCGTTTGGGAAGGGGACGAAACCCTTAGGGTTTTTTTATCCTTTTTCTTTTCCTTTTTTTTTATTCTAAAATAGTGAATATATTAGCAGATTTTTTGTCTTTTATAACGCCTGTAAAACTACGTCGCTTGTGGCCAGTTTTAGTGGCTTCAAAACGACGTCAAATAGCCCTGTGACCCGATGATCTGATTTGACCCGAGGAGGATCCGCGTGTTTTGTTTCAATGGCTTATTTGCGTTTTTGGTCCTTCTATTTATTTTATTTACTTCAATTTAATCCTTTTTGTCTTTTTAATTATGCCACATAATTCGATCCTGCTTTCAATTTCATCCTTCTGTCAGTTGAGGAGACAAATGTTCGAAACGACGCCGTTTTCGATGATTTGACTTGATTGCTACGTGGGACTTGTGGGTTTAATTTATGTGCTAGTCACTCTGATTTTAAATGAATTTCAATTTGGTCCTTTTCATTTCATTTTATTGCACGTCTTACCCCTAAATTTCTATTTAAATTCCAAATTAGTAATCTGTTTTGTTATTTTTGCTACTAAAATAATTACTTTAATATTAATTTATCATTATTACTATTATTACTATCATTATTGTTATTATTATTATTATTGTTGTTATTATTACTACTACTATTATTATTATTATTATTATTATTATTATTATTATTATTATTATTATTATTATTATCAATTTATCTAACCTTTTATATACGTTATTTTATTCTATTATGTACTATTATTTTAAGTTTTTTATATATAATTATCATATATTATTATTTGATTTCATAATGAATTATTTTATATTTTTATATTAATCCAATAGAATTTATTTTATTTTTTAAATAGTTTTCTTTTATAATACATAATTTATATCCATTACCTAGTTAGATTAATATATGTGTATTATTTTGGGTTTTATTTATTTTGATTTTCTTATAATATTTATTTTAAAATTCATTTAGATATTATTATTCACTTTTAATTCTATTTTTAAATTATTTCAAGTTTTCATATTAATTACTTCTTTTAAAAATTTTATATCGTGTATCTTGTGTGTATATATTGATAATTTCAAATTTCCTTTCTCTCATGCTACTTTTTAGTTATTTTAAATTTGTTATATTTTATTTGTGACAAGCTTTTAGGTTATTAGCTTTCAAATGTTGATGTTAATATTTACAAGTGATTATTGCTCTTATATGTATGATATTGTTTATTTGTTTTTATTGATTATTTATCATTCGTTAGAGTATATTTTGTTAACAAATCGTCATTCCGCGTTATACATTGTTATTTCATCACACTTTAATCGTTCAAAAGGTTACATCTAATTTCGTTTAAATATCAAAATCATTTCATTCAAAAGCTTTCAAGATAACGCAATACTCGGCACTTGGGATCTTCGAGAAGATTGAGCCCTAACGTATTGGGTTCCAATTTTCCTCGTTGAATCTAAATAATCGAGGATATTCTTTAATTAAAACACATAAATAAAAAGCTCATTATCGGGAATTCGATACGTTGTGTCCTAACGCATTGGATATGACATGTTGTTTTCTTGAGATGAGGATTTTTTCTAAAAAAATAATAATAAATAAAAAATAAAGGCAATATTCTGTATTTAGGAATTTTGGGAAATTGAACCCTAACTTATTGGGTTTTGATTTTTCATTTGACCCAAATAACCAGATATTCTTCTCAAAATGCATAGGTTTTAAAAAGTCCAAAGATAAATTTAATTTTGAAGATTAAAATGTTGTGTCTTATCTCTCTGAAGTTGCAGTAGAGCAGATCGCATCCAATCTTATCTCCCTGAAGTTGCAGCGGAGCAGACAGAAGAAACCAATCCTATCTCCCTCAAGTTGCAGTAGAGCAGATTAAAACCACAGGTCTTATCTCTTTGAAGTTGCAGTAGAGCAGATCGCATCCAGTCTTATCTCCCTGAAGTTGCAGTGGAGCAGACAGAAAAAACCAATCCTATCTCCCTGAAGTTGCAGTGAAGTAGATTAAAACCACAGTTCTTATCTCTCTGAAGTTGCAGTAGAGCAGATCGCATCCAGTCTTATCTCCCTGAAGTTGCAGCGGAGCAGACAGAAGAAACCAATCCTATCTCCCTGAAGTTGCAGTGGAGCAGATCAAAATGATGGATCTCATCTCTCTGAAGTTGCGGTAGAGTAGACCACATCAGACTTATCTTTAAAGTTGCAGCAGAACAAGTTGAAGCTACAAGTCTTATCTCCCTGAAGCTACAGTGGAGTAGTCTAAAGATAGCAAATTTTGTTCTTTTGAGAAGCTACAATGTACAAATTCTATCTCCCTGACGTTGCAGTGGAGTGGATCGAAGCACCAATTCCTATACCTCTGAAGATGCAATAGGTTGGAATGAGGCTACTTGAAGAGGAAGAGCACCAAGTTCCAGCACAACCGGGCAAAATTGGTCATTTTTTTAGTCTTTGCTCTGTTCTCGTTACACGACAACGAGCAAAAAGGGGCAGCTGTAATAGCCTAATTTTCCCGAGCCCGTGTAAATAAATAAAACCAATATAAAAAACAAATATTAAAGCCCAAATGTAAATAAAAACTAAATACATTAACCAATTGGCCCAAAAGGCCCAAACCATTAACCCAATACAGCCCAAAATAGTTTCCAAAAAAAACCTAGCCCCATTGCCCAATGACGTAGCGATGAGACAACCCTAGCAACAGAGCAACCTCACCCACGCATAGCGATACAGACATCGCCCCACGCGCCTCCAGCTGGCCTCCGTACACCTTCAACAAACAAAAAACGAACAACGCAGCACCAAAAACAAAAATAGATAGCAGTTGTTAAAATTTTGGGATTTTTATTTTTTATTTCTTTCCATTTTTCGGCTATATTAAGCCATATTTTTAGAATCTGTAAGTTTAGACAGGAGATCAATACAAAAATTCAAAAAAATTCAAAAATAGAAAAGAATACATTGTTTAGGTGATTTTCCAACTTCGTTTTATTTTATTTTATTTTAATTTTTTGTGTTTTCTTTGATTTGTTCTTATTTTATATACGAAAAATATAAAGAAGGGAGGGCATCTTACCTTGACGTCGGTGCCGTTGAAGCTCACGTCCTCCTCTGGCAATCGGAGTTGAGGCAGATGGCGGCGTTTAGGAAGGGGATGAAACCCTTAGGGCACGTTTGGTTCGCTGCAATGGAATAGAGGCGTAATGGAATAGATGCGTAATGGAATAGAGGTGTAATAGCAATTCAATTGTTTGGTTGAATGTAATGGAATAGATGCGTAATAGTATTCTTGTGTTTGGTTGAATGGCATGAAGGTGTAATAGCATAAGGGAAAAAACTAAAATGACTAGAACACCCTTAGTAGAAATTTGTTTAGGTAAATGATTATTGTTATTATTATTAAATTTTAATAAGATTATTAATATCAATAATAAATAATTTAATCATATTTTAACATAATTATTATTAAATATATTTTAATTAAAATATATAATTTAATAAAATTCTTAATAATCAATATTCTTATATGAATTTACTAAAATCATAATATATGATATTATAAAATATAATTTGAAATAATTATTATTAAATATATTTTAATTAAAATACATAATTCAATAAAATTCTTAATAATCAATATTCTTATATGAATTTACTAAACTCATAATATATGATACTATAAAATATAATTTGAAATAATAATTATTAAATATATTTTAATTAAAATATATAATTTAATAAAATTCTTAATAATAAATATTCTTATATGAATTTACTAAAATCATAATATATGATACTATAAAATATAATTTGAAATAATTATTATTAAATATATTTTAATTAAAATATATGATTTAATAAAATTTAAAATAATTATTACTAATAAATTTTGTTATATGAATTTGTATAATTTAAAATAATCATTATTAAATATAATTTAATAATAATATATAATTTCATAAAATTCTTGATAATAAATTTTCTTATATGAATTTGTATAATTTAAAATAATTTATATTAAATATAATTTAATAATGATATATAATTTCATAAAATTCTTAATAATAAATATTCTTATATGAATTTACAAAACCATAATATAACTTGAGAATTATATTCGCATAAACATAATTAGCTTACTAATAAATCTTGTTTTTTAAATGGAGTTAACTTGTGAATAAAGTGATACCGATTAAAAACTTCAAATACCAAACCGATACAAAAATTCTTTAGATACCAAAATGATAATTGGATGCTACTTTGAAAGGCAAATAGTGCATTAACCCTATGATAAATTACAAAAAAAGAACATATATTCTTAAATCTACTAGAAATGTAACTTCTGATTGCAAATGGGAAAACTATATATTCATTAAAAACAAACTAATACAACATAGGACTCCATACAATGCAATATTGCTAGGTATAGGATACCAAGGGAACAACCCTACCATTGTAGGCAAATAGGCTCATAGTAAAATTCAGCACAAAAAATAGGTTTCTTCACCAGGCCAAGCTCCTTGTGTAGTCTACATGGAGAAAAAAGACAAAAAAAAAGTGGTATTTCAAGTGAGCTTCATCACACTTTATATGAGGAAAGTTTGATGGTAGTTATAACAACGTTAAATGTCCAATTAAGAAACACTAATGCTAATCATAACCACGCTAAATGTCCAATTAAGGCACACTAATGGTAGTTATAAGAGAGAGCTATCGTTATATCAGTCAGCTTGGCACTTGAAAATGAGAGCTCTTGCTTATCCTGCTCTATCTTCTGCGACTAATGTAATAGAGTTACAACAATGCATACACAAACAAAATCAGTATGGTGGCCTTCAGCTTCATCAATACACTAAATACGCCTAGGTGATCAAGATGGAGGGCTATACTCAAGATGTTGCTCATAGAAGCTGATTAATTGCAATGGAAGAAAAAAAAAACAAACGAGCAAGAATTGTCAGCTCTTTAAGTCAACTTAATGAAGGAAAAGATCAGGCAAGAAAATGATCCATTACCAGCAGTGGATTGTTAGCTTTAAAATATTAGTTGTCCACCATAACCTCTTTTCCATCGGACCTGTCAAAATGTGATGAACAAAATTTATCATTGACAATATGAACTTCAAGAAAGTGCAGCATTAATTTGAGGATTCTCAAAGACTCCAACAACAGAATCACATCTAAGATCAGCAAGCTAAAAACTTGAGCATTCTAGCGGTTCATGTCTTAAAATTACTAACTATGTTAGGGGCTACGAGTGATAGCATTATCAATTTCTCTTAAATAAAATTCTAGGGAGTGAAACAAAAAGTTATTTGAAGGTAAAAATATATTCCAAAAGCCAAAAGGAATTGTCTCAATCAGGTCATACAAACTCAATCAGCACATGGTGCTTATGAAGTGTAGGACATTCTCCCAAATTGAGAACTAAAGATAAACTGGAACTAAAGATAAACCATGATCTATTTTATTTTCCCATTTTTGATATAACAATGTCTACTAGAAATATTTTCCTATAAAAGAAGAAAAAAATAAACAAAAAACTTGCCTTCATTGTTGCCTACAGAGCAGCACGTATCGCATCTCGCTCAGCTTGCCTAACAATGACTGAAGTTCTTGTAGATTTCCTTATAATTACACAGAAAAGAGGCAAAAGGGCCATGAGTTTCATGATGCACACCAAGAATTGGAAACCACTCTCAGTTAATCATGGAGCTTCTTTATCTTTGTAAAAACAGACATAAATACATCATGACACCAATCGTGAGATATAGAACCCTCAATATCTATTGCATAAAAGAAATGAAGCTAAAGTTCATGGCAGGATATAGCACCTCTGACGCAAAAGACCACGCTGAAAAATTTTCATCATGGAAGAGCTGAAGCTCGTTGATTTTTCAGCTTGTCCTGAACTTATAAGTTGCAGCAGGAAACACTGCTTAACAAAGCTGAAGTAAGAAGTAACTCAAACATTAAAACTAAACAGTTGAGCAAATTCAAAACTAATTGCATAATTTCGCATCACATACACTACCATTAAGAACATAAATTATGCCAATGAATCGATGAAAAAAATAGGTGAAAGCCACACTTCCCATTGCTCATGTGCATAGGCATCGAGCTCCTCTGAGGTTGGAAGCCTTGCAGTAACACTTTGAAGCATCAGTTCTCTTGGCAAAATCCCACTGCAACTATCTCAACTATCTCAACAACTCGTTGAGTAGTAACATCGTCCTGCATTGTTTAAATATGCCAATGCACATATTAAAATTCCAGTAGGTTATCAATTGAGCACACTGCCTAGTTATGGTTAATCAGGCAAGTGGAAAAGAACTCTACAGAAACCACATAGTAATTATACGTATATCCTTCAGATCCATTGGTGTAATCAAGAATCGCAATCATAGGAGCATTTACACAACATCCTCAGAAAACATTTACAAAGTCATTAAATTTGTGAGAGTGATTAAGGAAAAAAAAGGTTAGCATAAATAGATTTTCTAATAAAATTTGGCATTATGGAGAAAAAAAGAAGTAAACATGTAAAGGGAAAGACATTCCATTTCTCCAACAGAGAATAAACCGTCCTTTGTTACCTCTGAATGATAAAAACAATAGATGCTTCATATTCAATACAATCTAAAACTTCAAACTCTGACATGAGTTTTACATGATATGTTTATAACTGCAAGCAATATGTTTACAACACTTACCATTGCGCTCAACCCCCAAGTATTTCAATAAGGCTCCTTCAATTTCTCCTGAACCACATATCATACATGGTGTTGTGCCACAAACCAATGACCACATAACAGAGGAAGTGAGCAATTAGAGAATGACCGCAAAATGCAGGAAAAAGAAAAAAGAGAGCAAGAAAGCAACGATGGAATCAAATCTAAAATACCTTTGGGAGATGTTTTCTTCTTGAAGATCTTCAACATGAGATTAACTTCACTGGTTTATCCTTCAAAAACAAGCAAAAACCCTAAGAAACCAATATCAATGTGAGCAATAGCACTTCCAGTGAGGGAGAGACCTGGGCATGAAAAAAAAGGGAGAAGTTTGGAAGGAAATGGGAAGAAGAATGAAAAAAAGAAGAAGATGCTTCAAACGTATTGCACCCTCATCTAAACCAACTCCATAAAATGAGAAGAAGAAGCAGAAATCAATGAAAGGGAAAGGGAAATTACCTAATTAGCGTTTAAGGAAAAAATTGATGGAAGAAGCAGAAATTGACGAGGGCAGAAAATGGAATAGAAAAAAAGAATAGGGAAGGAATCCCTAATCAGCGTTTGAGGTAGGGAATGGCTATTACAGCCAAGGGAGGTAATAGATCCGTAACCGAATATAGCCGTAATAGCATTACGAGCAACCAAACATATGAATAGGTGGGGCCCATGTAATAGGGATGTAATGGCTATGCCATTACACCCAACCAAACATGCTCTTAGGGTTTTTTCTTTATACTTTTTCTTTTCTTTTCTTTTCTTTTTTATTCTGAAATAGTGAATAGATTAGCAGATTTTTTTCTTTTAAAACGCCTGTAAAACGATGTCGTTTGTGGCTGGTTTCAGTGGCCTCAAAACGACGTCGAATAGCCCTGTGACCCGATGATTTGATTTGACCCGGGGAGGATCCGTGTGTTTTGTTTCAATGGCTTATTTGCGTGTTTGGTCCTTCTGTTTTTTTGATTTACTTCAATTTAATCCTTTTTGTCTTTTTTAATTTTGCCACATAATTCGATCCTGCTTTCAATTTCGTCCTTCTGTCAGTTGAGGAGACGAACTTTCGAAACAACGCCGTTTCCGATGATCTGACTTGATTGCCACGTTGGACTTGTGCATTTAATTTCTGTGCTAGTCACTCTGATTTTAAATGAATTTCAATTCGGTCCTTTTCATTTCATTTTATTGTACGTCTTACCCCTAAATTTCTGTTTTAATTCCAAATTAGTAATATGTTTTTGTTATTTTTGCTACTAAAATAATTACTTTAATATTAATTGATCATTATTACTATTATTACTATTATTATTATTATTATTATTATTATTATTATTATTATTATTATTGTTATTATTACTACTACTTATTATTATTATTATTATTATTATTATTATTATTATTATTAGTAGTAGTAGTAGTAGTAGTAGTAGTATTTTATCAATTTATCTAAACTTTTTATATACGTTATTTTATTCTATTATGTACTATTATTTTAAGTTTTTTATATATATTATTATCATATATTATTATTTGATTTCATAATGAATTATTTTATATTTTTATATTAATCCAATAGAATTTATTTTATTTTTAAATAGTTTTCTTTTATAATACATAATTTATATCTATTACCTATTTAGATTAATATATGTGTATTATTTTGGGTTTTATTTATTTTGATTTTCTTCTTATAATATTTATTTTAAAATTCATTTAGATATTATTATTCACTTTTAATTCTATTTTAAATTATTTCAAGTTTTCATATTAATTACTTCTTTTAAAATTTTTATATACGTGTATCTTGTGTGTATATATTGATAATTTCAAATTTCCTTTCTCTCATGCTACTTTTTAGTTATTTTAAATTTGTTATATTTTATTTGTGACAAGCTTTTAGGTCATTAGCTTTCAAATGTTGATGTTAATATTTACAAGTGATTATTTCTCTTATATGTATGATATTGTTTATTTGTTTTATTGATTATTTGTCATTCGTTAGAGTATATTTTGTTAACAAATCATCATTCTGCGTTATACATTGTTATTTCATCACACTTTATTCGTTCAAAAGATTACATCTAATATCGTTTAAATATCAAAATCATTTCATTCAAAAGCTTTCAAGATAACGCAATACTCGGCATTTGGGATCTTCGAGAAGATTGAGCCCTAACGTATTAGGTTCCAATTTTTCTCTTTGAATCTAAATAATCGAGGATATTCTTTAACCAAAACACATAAATAAAAAGCTCATTCTTGGGAATTCGATACGTTGTGTCCTAACGCATTGGATATGACATGTTGTTTTCTCGAGATGAAGATTTTTTCTAAAAAAATAATAATAAATAAAAAAATAAAGACAATATTCGGTATTTAGGAATTTTGGGAAATTGAACCCTAACTTACTGGGTTTTGATTTTTCATTTGACCCAAATAACCAGATATCCTTCTCAAAATGCATAGGTTTTAAAAAGTCAAAAGATAAACTTAGTTTTGAAGATTAAAATGTTGTGCCCTAACTCACTGGGTGTGACATTTTATTTCTTTGAAATAAGAGTGTCTTATCTTTTAATTAAATTTATTCAAAGTTAAAAGGATCGTATTTTAAAACCTTTTCACATTTCGACATTAAGACATTAAACAATCAATTCGGTACCAATATTGGGCGTTACGAGGGTGCTAACCCTTCCTCGTGCGTAACCGACTCCCGAACCTATTTTCTCAAAGTTCGTAGACCTATAATCATTTTCAAGGTGGTCCGATCACTCCTCAATGAAAGGTCGATGGCGACTCCATTTTCGTCTTCAAAGCCGATTCCCGTTTTTCAAATAAAAAATGGTTTCGACATTAGTTAAATATTTGAGTCTGTGTAATTATGTTTTTTACGTCTCACACTGAGCTTTCGTAGCTCACTCCCTTAGTTTACTCAGTTTCAGGTAACTCTCGTGTTTAGAAGCTGGACTTGGTGAGCTAGAGGTCTCGAAGTTTCGTTAATTTCTTGGTTGGTTTAATAAGTTTTTTCTTAAAAATTCAGTAAATCATCTTCAATGGGTCTGTAAGGAGGATTATATATACTATGGTATGAGTTTTGGATTTTAGACTCGTAAACTTGTGCTTTTTGGTTTGAACTAAATTCATATTTTAATGCATGGGGCTTTAGCAAGGTAAAATATTAAAATTTGACGTTGTAAATTATGGTTTGATACTTCAGTTAACTAAATTTCTAAATCCGTTTTGATTAAAAACTAGTACATGAGTTGTTTAGTAATGTTTTAACTAATGTTTTGAAATCGTAAAATTAATTATCATGGATTTTTTTTAGAAACAAACAAATATTGGTTTCAGAAAAAGGTAATTGTGAAAATTTGATTGGTAGTTTGTTGTGGGCCATTTCGGTGGCCAATATAACCTCCACGATTTAGTCAAACCTTCTGGGTCGGGTTTGGGGTGTTACAGAATTGTTATTGTATGCCTACCTTTTAACTGGATTGGTGTGTTTATTTGTAGTATGTTTGAGCACTAACTATGCTTCAATAAGCTCACTCACTCTTTTATAATATTGCAGTGATTTAGCTTGTGAAAATGTGGGGAAGTGAGTCATCCAAGTGATCTATAATGAGGCTACACTTGGATATGTTGATATGTTCCCAAATCAAATGAGGAAGGCAATGTGGGACCAAATTATGAGATTTAGAATTAGAACTAGTTATAATTGTTGGGTTGTAATTGGACATTAAGAACTCTTTAAATGATTTGTTTTGAAATTTTTATTACTATTTTAGATAGATGATTAAATGGTGGATAGTGAATGTTTGATAAATGGTTTGAATAATTGTTTGACTAACTTGCAAGTGCAGGATGAAGAGTTGCTGGTCATCGAGGTAAGTCTTAGATGTTTTATGTGTGATTTGAATACAAACATGTGCTTGGTATGCATGAGATGTAACATATAATTTGATTAAGTCATGTAAACTATTAAATGTTTGCTAACTAATTAATTAATAATGTTATGAGGTTGTGCGAGAAACTTTAATAAAATTTTCAAAATAAGACTTACACGTATAAATTCTACAATACTATTTTCGGACCTTGTGAGATGGAGTCTTTTTTTAACATTTTACTACATTACAATTTAGAACTAATCATTTGTTTTTAATAAAATGGTTTCTAAAATCCTTTCAAATATAACCTTTTAAACTGCCTTAGTGTTTGCATGAATGTTCGATTAAAGCTTTCAGAATATTTACTTGTTAAAAATTCAAATTACGAATTATGTTGATGACTTGATGATCAAAGTAGCGCAACGAAAACATAACTTTACATATTTAAATGAATAACTGTGTGAGGTGTGATTGGTTGGATGGTATGTTTTTGTGGTGTTTTGACAGAGAGTTACTTCGATGGCTAATGTGACGTTCGAAATTCCGGTCAGACCAATCTGGTCGGGTTTAGGGCGTCACATTAATTTTGTATATTCATTTAGAATAATAAATATATATAAATAAAGTATGGGTTTTTTAATTAGATTTTTCTTTTTGCATGAATATATAATCTTTTCCAATATATCGAAAAGTATTAATTATGTTTACACCAAAAAAGAAAGTGTTAATTATGTTGATCTATTTAATAAATAATATATTTTATTTTAAATTATAATCCTTTACTAAAATCTTAAAGAATAATATTTTTCTTTTTGAATGAGTAAATTTAATTATATGTAAAACCCTTTTTAATATAAATGTTTGTTTTAAAGCAATTAATTTGAAATTTTATTTCTATAAAATACTGAAGTAAAAATAATTGACTGACAAAAGTTCATCACTGAAGTTTGGAGTAATAATCATTTTATTAAAATATATATTTATTTTGTTTCATTATATTACACTTTACATATACATCAATGTAAATATAAAATATTAGTATATTTTTAATTTAATAAAATAGTAATCATTTTAAATTTTAAATTAGTAAGATTTCACGGTTGATTGAAATACAAATAAATAAAATAATAAGTAATATTTTATTTTAATAAAATAAGATATAATAATTGATATATACAATAATTTAAACATAAAATAAATATAAAAATCATTAATAAAAATCAAATAGAAAATTCTACTTTAATAAAGACTTAAATATTAATGTTAATAAAAATAAATAAAATAAATATATAATAGTTTATTTATTGGTTGTTATTAGCTAAATTTAAAAAAAACAAAAAAGAAAGATATATGAGATAAATAAAAAAATCAGTAGTGAATGATAATTTAAATTTTATTAACAATAATTTATTTCATCAATGTAAATATAAAAAAATGATAGAATCATTCTTCTATGGCCTTTCAACGTAATAAATTCTATCTTTACACATTATAAAAATATATAAATAATATTAAGAATATTTAAAATAATTCTAGCACGAGAGATAAAATATATAACATGCAACTTAGAGCTATATGACTAACTAATATGTATAAGTTTTGATAGATTAATTTTATCAATGAATAATTTATTCTACATCTATTTTTACTCTTTCTATTATGTGAGGCATGTATGCTTCTATGGGATTGAGTTTGTTTCTGTGAGTTAAGAAATAAATTTATTGGATGATATTATATTATTTACATATATATATATATATATATATATATATATATATTGGAGGAATTGTTTACCTATAGATTACCATTAATATTTCTTTTGCTTATTGTAAATTGCTTTATAGTTAAAATATTTCTACTATGTTTTTAGCAGTCAAGATGTTTTATCAAATAAAAATATAAAATAAAACTCAAAAAATATGTAAATTAAAAATAAAATTATTTAATATTTAATAAAAAAATTAATTAGAAGAGTTTCACACCAATAACGACTTAAAAATAATACAATCAATAAAAATATTAATATTTTAGTTTAATAAAGAAATTATTAATTTATTTTATCGATGAAAATATAAAATTAAATATTTTTACTTAAATAAGTACTTTAATAATAATAATAATCAAATTATTTAATATTTTATTTTATTAAAATTAGGATGAATAAATCATCTTAACATTTATCAAAATGATAAGTGGTTGACTATTTACAATTTATATATGTGGTAAAAGTAGAGTTTTACAAAATGGGTTTCCATTTATTAAAGGTTATTTTATTTAGGGTCATCTATAAAAGTAGTCATCTAATTATTAGCTTATTTCTATTTTAGTCGCTCAAGTTAAAAATCTCAATTTTAGTTATTAATGTTGTCAAATTTTAATATTATGGTTACTCCTCTTTTAAATCACTAACAACGGCCTCTTTTTTATTAGCATAATAATAGATTTAGCCTCTAATTTTTACAGATTTTATCAATTTAGTCCTAAGTTTAAAAATTCAAAACATTTAACCCTCAACTTTCACATTTTGTTAATTTAGGATTGATTCTTAAAATTAAAAATTAAAAAACTTTAGAAAATAAAAATATATATTTAAAAGCTCATTTTTCGATAAAAATACATGCAAACTTATAAAAAAATTTATAAATAAATAAATTTTATTTTCTAACATGAAATTTATTTATTAAAATAATAATCTTATAAATAAAACAATTTAAGAGGAAAAAACCATGAAGGAGACATATGTAGATTCAACTTTTCCCATTTTTTTTTAACATTAACGACCAACATGTTCAAGTTGGATAAAAAACTATAGCCTGAGGTTGTAAAGGGTGAGAATTAATGTCTTTAAGTTGGTTCTCAAAACAGGTTTGTTGCATTTTAGGTTATACTTGAGGGCAAACATAATTAGGGAATATATGTGAGGATGAGTTCTTGGAGACCCAGTAGGTGGAATGTCATGTTGGGAGGTCCACAACCAATTCTAGTTTGATTGTGCAATAATGGATGATGTGAAAATCAAGGAGGTCGGAATAAGGTTTATTGGTGCCGGTGGTTGTGGGTTAGGGTAGTGCCTAGCAATTGACAAATTTGATGATGACTAAGGAATAAGACCAGACGTATAATAAAATTTATTATTTATTAAATAAACTAAAAGGAAAAGAATAATTTTGAATCCAATTTAAGTCTTGTTTGTGGGTTTTAAAAATATATATTATTCATAAAATTATTCATTTAATAAATAAAATTCATGTCAGAAAAAGAAAAAATAGCATTCATTTATTTATAGTTTTGTATTTATTTTTATAAAAATGAATTTTAAATATTTTTATTTTTAACTTTGAATTTTTATTAAGTAAGACTAAATTGATAGAATCAGAAAATTACGGGTTAAATTTATTAATTTTTTAAAATATTAGAACAAAATTAATGAAACCTGTAATTATTGGAAGGTTAAATTTGTTATTATCCCAACAAAAAGATACCACTGTTACTGATTTAATGGGCCAAAATATTAAATTTTGATATGCTAGTGATTAAAATTGAAAATTTTAATCCTAAGTGATCAAAATACAAACATCTAATAGGTGAGTGACAATTTTATAATTTACTCTTTTATTTAATAAAATAAGACTGATATATTTTTATGTAACTAATTTTTTTTACTTAGGAATAAAACTAATATTATTAAAATTCGAGACAAGAGATTACTATAAATAAATAATTTAATAAAGGCTGGAGTCCTTATTTTTAGTTAATAGATAAAAATTGTTATAAAAAGTAAAAATAAAATATAAAAATTAGTTTTGGAAGAAACACAGTGATTATAATGGAATGTAGGATAGCCGAGATAGATAGAGCTAACTGTAGCTTGAATCCCAATATCATAATTGAGGATGCATTTACACAATGTGAGAAAATCACATTATGCCACATATTAAAAGATACAATTATTATCTTTACTTGTTAACCCCTCATCTGATGATGTGCTTTTATAAAATTTTAAATTAGTAATAATAAAATGATACTATAATTTCTTGAAAATAATAAGAAATTGTTTTAATATTTTAAAAGTTATAAAAATATAGACTATTAAAACCGTAAAATTACATTTTTACTATCGTAAAAATATACAATTTATGTACTGAACAATTTTGAAATATTATATAAGACATCTTACACGAGGTTCATAGGCAGCGTCTATTTGATTTGAACCAACTAGCGACAAAATGTGTAATGACTTGAGCCAGAGTTACTGATGATTGGGAATAAAACGTGAAATTTTAAAGTTTGTATTAAGATGTTTGGTATGTCAAAGGTCAAAGATGAATATTGAGTTCTGACTGAATTATACGGCCTGTTATGATTTCTGGGTAGGAATGAGAGCGAGTCACGATGGATTTCATATCTAGACTACCTTTGACGTCGAGGAAGAAAGATTTGATCTAAATCATTATTATCAAACTGATGAAATTGACTCATTTTTTTCGATCAGAATGGATTACTCGCTTGAAAGTCTGGTTGAGTACTTGAGATTCACCTTTAGATTCTGGAGTAAACTTCACGAAGCTATGGCGTAAAATACGGACAGTAGGAACGAGTAATTTAGATTCTGGAGGACATATTATAGTGTTGTATCATCGAGTTCAATTGCGCGAGAACAAACTTTTTATCAAGTGAGAAATTTCAAGGACAAAATTTTCTAAGGGGAGAGAGTTGTAACAACTTGTTTTTCAGTAGTGTTGGAAATAGTGGTTTCGGGACCACAAATTCGACGAATGAGTCCGTAGATATTATTATTTAATATTTACAAGTCTAATATAGTATCATATTGACTTTTGATATAATAATTTTTGCTAATTGAATGAAACGTTGAATCTATATATATTTAATATAATCTTAATATAGACATCCTCCGGATACTTCAAATCGAAGCAAGTATAAGTAGTTTGTCCCTAAAGTCAAGTATTTTTGAAAAATGAGGTATTGGGATCTTTTTTCTATAAATCGAGCCTGTAAATATTTTTATTAAATAGTTACTGAAGTGATTATATAGGTGTATTGAAATTTGGTTTAGAAATTTTGACGTTGAGATAGTTAATTAAGTAAAAGGACTAAATTATAAAAGTTATAAAATTTAATCGCTATTAGTTTATTTGAGTTAAATAGCTATGAAACCATGATTTGAGGGATTTATAAGGTAATTAAACCTTAATTAGCTTTAATGGCCGGTTAATGGTTAAGAATATGTATTATTATATGTTAAAAATTAATTAATTAAAATAATAAAATATGTTAACAAACTTTCAACTATTCAATAAATAATAATATATATAGTATTTTAAATCAATATGATAGAGGTATTGGATTGGTTTTAAAATTTATATGTAGGACAAGTACAATTATATCAATAAATTCAATGGTTGGATTGTTAAGATATTAATCGTACAAAGAGATATGAAAGGGTGTAAGTAGATCCTCCCCATATACTATATTATTATATTATATAATACTATATCATTTATTATAGTTAGAAATTAAAACGACTTAACCGACTAAATTTAGCAAATTCAACAAATCGGTTGGTAAATTTGTTTTGATTTTGGACCAATATATATATGTATTAGCAGTTTTAAAATATATTATTACATTATGTAATGCTATATCACATATTGTAATAATAATACATAATATATTAATTATTATATATCATTGCTTATTATATTGGTTAAAATATGCATTAAGTCCCTATACTCTTTGTACATTTGAAAGTTAGCTCTACTATTATGTGTAATGTTATATCATGTCAAATAATATGAAATATATTAATAATTTATATACATGCATTAATGATTAAACACTATAATATTATGTAATACTATATCTCATACCATAATAGTAGTACATAATATATTAATTATTATATATTATTGTTTATAATTATACTGTTTGAAATATGATCTAACCCCTTACTCTTTGTACATTTGAAAGTTAGCCTCCCACTATATCATGTAATGTTATATCAAATCATATAATATATAATAAATTAAATAGTTTATATATATACATTAATGATTAAATATAATCAGTTAATATATTAATATTATATATATGCATTAAGGTTGGGTTGAATAATCAATTGATTTAATGTTGTCAATTTGGTTTCAATTTAAAATTGAAAACCATTTAAAATTGAAAACCATTTAGGCTAAATTAACCAAATTTAAACCTTTTAAATATCTTTTCCTAAAAAGAAAAAAATCCTATTAACTATAATATATATTTAAACCCAAACCTAATACCAACCAAATCCAAACCTAAACCTAAACCTAAACTTAAACTCAATTTAAATTTTATTCAAAATCCAAACTAAATAAAAATAAACACATTCCAAATTAAAAATCAATATAAAAATAATAATGTTAATAAAAAGTTAGTATTAATAAAAACATTAAACATTAATCAATAGAAAAACATAAACTCCCAAATCATTAAAATTAAATTTATTAGCAATGTTATTAGTATTTCATGATAAATCATATTCAATTATTTGTGACAAGTATAAGTTAGACCTGTCCATGGGCCAGGCCGGGCCGGGCTCGGAAAAAATTTTCGGCCCGCCTCTTAGGCCCGGGCCCGGCCCTACCCGAAATATGGGCCTGAAATTTTGCCCAGGCCCGACCCGGGAAAAATATCATAAGCTCGAGCCTGGCCCTGCCCGGCCCATTTTTAATAAATATTAAAAAATTATTTTAAAAATAAAAAATAAAAAAAATATTTTAAAAGTATTTTAAAATTAAAAATTAAAAATTAAAAATTAAAATTAAAATTAAAAATAAAAATAAAAATATATATTTATTATATTTCGGTGGTAGGGCCTGGCCAAAAAGTGGTGCTGAGGTCTGCCCGCTTTTTAAACGGCCTCATTTTTGTCCAAGCCCATATTTCGGCCTATATTTTTACCCGAACCTCCCATATTTCGGGTGGGTTGGTGGCCAGCCTACCATGGACAGTCTAGTATAAGTACTAGTTATCTTATTTTTTGTTAAGATAAAATAAATCATTAGAGTAGCGATTCTGAATAGTGAGTTGTTAGCTATACTGTTAAGAGAAGCAGTTAGTTAGAGTCTATAAATACTCTCGATTGGCTTTGTATTGAACCAAGTTAGAAATCAAAATTCTGAAATTGAAAATTCCTCATTAAAGTTTTTTTAGTTTTAGAAGTTTACCTGTATTTCTTCATGGTATCAGTCGCTAGGTGATTCTCGTTCATGGCTAACACTAACGATACTTCTGCTGCCTCGAAGTCTCTTGAACCGCGTGGAGTCGTGTTTGCTGCTGATCGTGTCATCAATTCCTTTCCTCGGCACGACGTTGTTAAGCTTGACGAAGGATCATTTCTTCAATGGAAACAACAGGTTCGCTTTATTGTTAATGGATATGAATTGTTCGGTTTTCTTGACGGTTCTGTTACAGCTCCGCCGAAGTTCATAACAGCACCAAACGGTGCTCCGGTTTTGAATCCGGTCTCCTCTGCTTTTCAACAGCAAGATAACCTTCTCACGTCTTGGCTTCGTTCCACTATAAGCTCGTCGATTTTAAGTTCTTTCTTAGAGGTTCAATCGGCCTCGGACGTGTGGACGACGGCGTTGGAATTGTTTGTTGCAGATACGGATCTCAAACAGTCCCGTCTGCGTCATGAGCTTCATTCCCTCAAGAAAGGGAATCTGTCGATCCGTGATTATGTCACTAAGTTGAAAGGTCTTTGTGCACTCTTGGCAGCTTCTGGTGATCCTATTTCGATGGCGGAACGCACGGCGGTGTTGCTTGCGGGTCTTCCGTCAGAGTTTGAAGGCGTTGTTTCTTCTGCCTCTCTATCATCGACTCCTCTGCCATTTCAGTGTCTAGTGGCTGCGCTCGTTAAGTGTGAAAACCGTCAGGCGCAGGTTACACAAGAGGTTGTTTATTCGACGAATCTTGTGGAAGACTCTTCACTGCCGATCGAGGATGGTTCGTTGCGCGGAGGCCGTTCGGGAGTACGTGGCCGTGGTAGGAACTTCTGGCTGCGTCTTCAATGTCAAATATACTCTAGGTTCGGTCATGTTGCTCAGAGGTGTTATTATCGTTATCACCGTGATGACACGTCTCCGGCGTTGTTTCCGCCGCAAATTCCTAATGCTTCTGGTTCTCGGGGCTGGTCTTCACAGCAAAATATAAGGCCTAGGTTTTCTAACCCTGGTCAAATTTATTTTGAAACTGGTCAAAATTGTGCTTATGGTGAAAATTATGTTTACGGTCAAAATTGGCTTGCTGATGGGGTTAATGTGTTTCATGAGCAGCAGGTGGGGCCGTATGAACCATCACATGTTGGGCAACATGATTGGCCCAGGCCGAATAGGGAGTCCATTGAGCGTCGTACGTATAGGCCCCAAAGTTATGGGCCGAATAGTGGAGTTGATGGCAATATTGGGCCGAATGGTGGTGTTGGGCCGAAGGATGGTATTGGGCCAAATAACGGTAATGATCTTTTCATAGTCACTAACCATGTTTCGAATAATGTGCAGCTGGGTCCATCAAAGCCATCCGATAATCTAGGTGTTCCATGGCAGACTAAGCCACGAGCTCGTGTTTTCTCGGTGTCGAATCTATGTTTTAGACTTTCTAGATTGGGAGATTTACATGCCTCTAATTACTCTGATCCGTTGGTATCTAGCTCGCATATAAACTCTACACCACGTGGGATTAGTGGAGATGAGTCTGACTCACCGGCTCCAAGGCCAGTTGGCATATCATCTTGGTATCCTGATTCGGGTGCCAGCAATCACGTGTGTCAAGATCCTTCGGCACTACATGATGCTGTTCCATATTCAGGTACGTCATCTCTTTTAATGGGTGATAGTACGCCAGCTATGATTTCGTCTGTTGATCAGGGTGTTTTGTCTACAAAGTCTAGGATACTTCGGTTATCTAATGTTCTGTGTGTTCCGGCTATTCAGAAGAATTTATTGTCAGTATCACAATTTGCAACTGATAATGGTGTTTTCTTTGAGTTTCACCCCACTTATTGTGTGATTAAGGACAGCATGACACATGAGATTTTGCTGACGAGCCGTATACATAATGGGTTATATCAGTTCTCTATATCAGATACTACTGTTCCTGTTTCGCTTCATCCGTCCACTGCTCAAGTTGAAATTCCAACTCAGACTGTTGACAGTGAGTTTTGTTTACTATGGCATAAGCGTCTTGGCCATCCATCATCGAAGATTGTTAAGAATGTTCTTAATAATTGTCATTTCAAATTAAATAAAGTTGCTATAAGCGATGTTTGTACTGCTTGTAAAAAGGGAAAGTTTCATAAATTGCCATTTCCTGTTTCTACTACTGAATATACTGATCCCTTTTCTTTGGTTGTTTCAGATTTATGGGGACCTGCCTCAGTTGCTTCTGGGTCAAATTGGTATTATGTCTCATTTATCGATATGTGTTCTCGGTTCACTTAGGTGTATTTAATTCAACAGAAGTCTCAGGCTGTGACGTGTTTCGTTCAGTTTCAGAAACTCGTTCAGAATTAATTCGGCAAATCTATCAAACAGTTTCAAAGTGACTAGGGTGGGGAGTATAGAGCGGTCGCCTCAGTTCTAGCTTCTCAAGGCATCATTCATCGCATTACCTGTCCTCATACTTCTGAACAAAATGGCGTTGCAGAGCGTAAACACAGACACATTATGGAAATGGGATTCACTCTTTTAGCTCAAGCAGGGCTTTCAATGGAATTTTGGGCCTATGCGTTTACATGTGCAGTTCATTTAATAAATCGCCTTCCCACACCAGTGCTGGATAGTAAGACTCTGTATAGAGTTCTGTATAGGTGTGATCCTACCTATGATCATTTGCGGATTTTTGGGTGTTGTTGCTATCCGTATTTGTGGCCGTTTCAACGTCACAAGTTAGATTTTTAGTCTCAACCGTGTACGTTCTTGGGATACAGCTCTTGTCACAAGGGGTATCAATGTCTTTTACCTGATGGTCGAATTATTGTCTCTCGTCATGTAGAGTTTGATGAATCACGATTTCTTTCTCCGACGTCCTTATCATGCTCTACTTGGGAGGTGCGTACTATACCTACCTGTTTTCCTGTAATTAAGAATAATGTTTCTTGTCATAGGAACACAGTTACTGATTCTGCATGCCCGGGTCCTTTGAGTGGATCTTCGGTTCCTCAGAATGGAGTTGATGTTAATCCGACGAGTACTAATTCTCATAGTATTCCCTCTTTAAATGGGTCTTCGGTTCCTCAGAATGAAGTTGATATTAGTCCAACGAGTACTAATTCTCATAGCATTCCCTCTTATTTTGATGATCAGTCTCCCACACCAGTTGTTTCAATTCCATCTGTTCCTATAGGACCAGAGATTTCTGTGCCTGATACGAATGTTTATCCCATGACTACTCGATCAAAGGCTGGTGTTTTCAAACCTAAAGTTCTTGCTATTGAAGTTAGTGAACCATCAACGATTGAAGAAGCTTTTGCTAGCCCTGAGTGGCAGACTACTGCTCAAGCTGAGTATGATGCCCTCATTCGTAATGGTACCTGGGAACTTGTCCATCTGCTATCAGGTCGCAAAGTTATTGGCTGCAAATGGTTATTCAAAGTCAAGAAAAACCCAGACGGTACAGTTGAATGGTACAAAGCGCGTCTGGTTGCGAAAGGTTGTTCTCAAGTTCCGGGCTGTGATTTTCAAGAAACGTTTAGTCCAGTTGTCAAACCTGCCACTATCAAGGTTATCTTATCGATTGCGGTCACTAAAGGATGGTCGCTTCGTCAGGTTGATGTTAACAATGCTTTTTTAAATGGTGACATTGATAAAGAAGTGTTTATGCAGCAACCCCCGGGATATGTACAGCTTGGGGTTGATGGAAAACCTTTGGTTTGTCGTTTAAAAAAGGCTCTATATGGTCTGCGTCAGGCTCCTCGCGCATGGTTTGAGAAGTTAAAGACGTTTCTTCTGGCAGTTGGGTTTGTTGGCTCAAAATCCGATGCGTCGTTGTTTGGTCAGGCTTGCTCTGACTCCATCCTATATGTCATTGTGTATGTTGATGACATAATCATAACTGGTGGTTTATCGTATTCTATTGACTGGTTTGTGAAGTTGCTGAATGATGAATTCTCGCTAAAAGATATGGGAAGTTTTTATTATTTTCTAGGTCCTGAGGTTACTAGGTCCTCCGCTGGGTGTCTTCATCTATGCCAGAAGAAGTACATTCACGATATATTAAAATGGAGTGGCTTGTCTAATACTAAAAGTGTTCATACACCCATGATTAGTTCGTCTCACATTTCTAAGGATGACGGGGATCCTTTGCCTGATCCGACTGAGTATAGGAGTTTGGCTGGTGCATTACAGTATGTGGTTATTACTAGGCCTGATATTGCGTATGCGGTAAACAGGGTTTTCCAGTTCATGCATAATCCTACCACAGTTCATATGGGTGCTCTTAAGAGGATATTGCGGTATTTGTCTGGAACTCTTGATTTTGGGATTACTTTTTGTCGTTCCGGTTATTGTCTCTGGTTGGGTTCTCTGATGCTAACTGGGGGTTGGATTTCGATGATCGACGATCAACTTCAGGATACTGTGTATTTTTTGGGTCCAATCCCGTTTCGTGGTCATCTAAGAAACAACAGGTTGTGTCTCAGTCTACGGAGGAGGCTGAATACCGAAGTCTTGCTGCTGTAACCAGTGATGTCATGTGGTTACTTTCCTTGCTTCAGGAGTTGCACGTTAAGTCTACTGATCCGCCTAATATCTGGTGTGATAGTTCCAGTGCCGTTGCTGTTGCTGCCAATCCTGTGTTACATTCCAAGTTCAAGCACGTGAAGTTAGATTTGTTCTTTGTCCGGGAAAAGGTTGTTGACGGCTCAGTTGTGGTTGGTGAAGTTCCTGCGTCTGATCAAGTTGCTGATGTATTAACTAAACCGCTATCAGTTGCGTCCTTCACTCGATTTTGGAATTTTCTTCGGAAAAGGAGATGGATGCATGTTAAGATAAAATAAATCTGTTAGAGTAGCAGTTACAGAATAGCTGAGTTGTTAGCTATACTGTTAAGAGAAGCAGTTAGTTAGAGTCTATAAATACTCTCGATTGGCTTTATATTGAACCAAGTTAGAAATCAAAATTCAGAAATTGAAAATTCCTCATTAAAGTTTTTTTAGTTTTAGAAGTTTACTTGTATTTCTTCATTTTTAAATTAATATATTATTTTATTATCATTAAATTTAAATTTTATATATTTTAATAATTATTAATTTTAGACATCGTTATAAATATATAATTACAGCTTTTAAAAATATTTTATATTCAATTAATGTTTTAAAATAATTATTTCACATTATAATTTAACATGAAAAATATTATTAATTATTTTGCTATTAAAAAAATGTTAATATAAATATGTAATGTTTATGAACATATTTTCATAAAATAAATAACTATCATTATTTTTATTTGAAGTAATATCATAAAAGTATATTAATTATTAATGTCTATTGTGACCGTTCAGTTATAAATTCTGGTTTTTTCAGGCTTTGGGTCAGATTTATCTTAGGTTCGGGACAAATTAGTATCAGACTTGAATTCTTATAGACTCGGGCTTGGGTTCTGTTGGGCTCATATTTTCTTTGTCTCAAGCTTTCTCGTGCTCAAACTTTTTTCAAATCAAATTTTCTTAAGCTCAAATTTATTATGGGCTTTGGTTTTCTCAAACTTGAATTATTTTGAGTTCAAATCGACACAAACAAACTTTCATGTTTGGGTTTGTTTTGTCAGCTCTCAATAATAGAGTAGTTTGGGCTAGTCACAAACTTATCTACATACTGTTCAGCTAGACATTTTGTTAAGACATTCTTATTCTTAATTTCCTTAAGACATCTATGTTCATCCTTAAGTGACTTAATTTGGCATGTATTGTATAAAGGGGACCCTAGCATTATTTTTGGAAGCCCATAAGACCCAATGAGATTACTTTCACTCTATTCTTATCATTTCTCACAAACTTCAAATTGTACCTATTCTTCCTCCCAAAAATCCTAATAAATTTTTCCACTAAAAACTAAACCTACTTTCAACCGAGGATTGGTCGTGTCTACATCAATATTAATTTCTAGTCACTTTTTTTTTTCTCTTTACTACGTTATCGACTCATCACCACTATGTAATAAGCTTGAATGGCCACTCTCATTGTCAACACTAACATAAACATTACCTTTACTTAAATCGTCCAAGTTAGCTTCCACTCCTAACCTTGCATGCACATCACACACTTCATCCTCACTAGCAGTAACATCATTATCACATTCACATAAATCTGGTTAGGATCTACTAACTTAGACCCTAAACCCTCACCAGCATTACTAACCCTATAACATTAGTAGTTTCCTCATCGGCTTGGTTTGACTCTGAAAATAAAACAATATTCTCAATCAAAAAACATATCTCAATCAAAGATGACAATTAAAGCATAATTATATTTTGATCATGAGAGTTACCTAGAAGCAAACAAATAATAATATCAGAAAAAAATTAACACATTTTAATAATGATAACTACCTAGAAGCAAACAAAAATCAGATCATGTATATTTTAATAAAAGTAATTAATTGAAGCTGATATATAATAAAAGCATGTCACAACCTCAATTTAATAAAGGCAACTACCTACATTTTCCTAATTATTTATTGCTTTTTTTTACACTCTAACATTTTCTAGCAACAATCAATAACATATACCAACAAAGCAAACAATAACTAAAGCAAACACTTTCTACACCACAAGCTTTAGGGACCTCAGTGACACTTCGAAAAGGTCACACATATAACAACAAAAATGATTACAATAAAATTCACCAACTGAATTGCAAGAAGACAAAATAGTGTATATACTGCCTTTACTCTTTCAACACCCTACAAACAATACCTTTTAAATTCTAAGCAATATATTATATAAATACTAACTCAATTCAATTCAAAATGACTAAATTTATTTATCAATCTCTAAATATATGCACTTTACCATATTTTCTAGTCAACATATATATATTACTTAGTAAACTCAAAATTTAAGGAAAAAATAATTATCTAATTATTAGTCTCACTCAATATTATATAAAGAACATAGAACCTTTAACTTGTACATTTTTTCACAATTAATTTGCACAAACCCTAAACAATAAATTATAAAAATACTAGAATATAAGCCTTAAACCTATTTGAATATTTGAAACACTAATTAGTGGAATATACCAAGCTCAAACAACATTTTTAATACCACTTTTTAACAAAAAATCAAGTTTTGTTAGAGTATATCAAGAAGTAAATTAATTAGGTAGTTCAGTTGTTAGTAGGTTGTTAACATTTAGTTAGTAGTAGTTGAGTCTCTATAGCTGAGTATAAATATGTGTAAATATGTGTAAATATTTATACTCAGCTATAGAGACTCAACTGTTACTAACTAAATGTTAACAACTTACTAACAATCTAAACTACCTAATTAATTTATGACTTATTGATATACTCTAACAAGTTCAAACAGCAAACCCAGTCACATTCATCAAATTTTTAATGTAAACTCATCAAAATTTAATCTGAAATCCAAAATATAGAGATAAAAATCTTAAAACCAAGCGTAATCAACCGTACATCAAGATCAATGAAATAAAGTAGACAATATTATCTGTCAATGGACTACGACCCCTTAAATTCCAAAGGTATTCAACCATTCAGCAAACACCTAAAGATCATCACATTGACTGAAAGATAGAATGGCATATTTCTATTTTATTTTATTTTATTTCTAAAGGAGACGTTTGGAATTGGAAAAAGTAAAACATAAGGAAAAAATTTACCCATCTCGCTCAACTCAATTCAGGTAATATTTGACACACGAGTTTTGTACGTGACTAAGCTAGTATTAACTTTGTTTTGTAACAAAACCATTTCTTATTTTGAACTCATGTTTTAAATTCTATGTTAATATTATAACTCAACCAAAGTGTAACTACGATATTTTAGGGTAAATTCTTAAAATAGTCACTTTTGTTTTTTTAAGTTATATTTTAGTTTTTTATATTTGAAATGTTACATTTTAGTCACTTACATTAACGTATTGTAACATTTTAGTCATTGAGCTGTTAATTGTCGTTATTGGTGTAACGGTAATTTGACGTAGCACATTAAATCATCATCCAAACAAAAATTCTAGGTTAAATTATACAATTTGTCCCCATATTTTTTCGTTTTGAGTAATTTAACTTTTTTCTTTTATGTTCTTTTAACTTTCTTTTTTTTTCCCTTTATTTTACATTCTCTTTTGCTTCTCCCTCTATTTTCCTCCATTCTCAATCTCTTTTAATGTAAAAGAAAAAAATTAAATTGCTCAAAACGAAAAAAATATAGGGACCAATTGAATAATTTGACCTAAGATTTTCGTTTAAAATGATGATTTAACGTGCTAAATTAGCTTACTGTTATACCGTTAAAGACAATTAACACTCATTAACTAAAATATTACAACACGATAACGTAATTGACTAAAACGTAACATTTTAAACATAAAATGGGATATAAAATTTACCCATTATTTTATTTTTATTGTCGTGAAATTTTTATTGTAGTTTTTAAGTTGACAGTAGAGGTGATCATGGGTTGAGCGGCTCGGCTCGGCCTGACGGCCCACCCGAAATATGGGAGGGTTTGGGTAAAAATATAAGTCCGAAATATGAGTTTGGGTAAAAAAAATGAGGCCCATTTAAAAAACGGGCTGGGCCTCAGACAAAACTTTTTAGCCTAGACCCGGCCTAGCCCGGCCCGAATATATAATAAATATATTTTTTATTTTTAAAATACATTTCTCATTTCCCCATTTCCCATTAGACATTTAGTATTTATATAATAAATATATAATAAATATATATTTTTTATTTTTTAAACTTTTTCTGCTCATTTATATAAAGTGTAACTATCTTAAATGTTTAGCAGTTTGGAAGGGATCGTTGTCATCTTAAAATGTACTTACTAGTTACTAGCCTATTTTGAACCAACATTTCCTTATACAGTAATACTTCAAATTACAGCCACAAGCGACAAGATTATAGAGTCTACCGGTCGCAATCGCATCTTAAATTGATAAATATTTAATTTATACATTTTATAATTTATAAAATTTTAAATTAATAATAATAAAATTATATTTTCATTCTCTAAAAATGATAAAATTTAATTTAACTCTTTAAAAATTATAAATAAACTATTAAAATGATGAAATTATATTTTTACTACTGTAAAAATATACGATTTAAATCATTCCCTCCAAAATTTTTTTTTTTAACTTCACCACTAAAGTGTAGGTTTACATGCATAGTCAATGTTGTCTAGAGGAATGGTTAGAATTTCTCAAAGGAAATTGAATGCTATAACACTTTTTTTTTTCCATATCTGCGAATCCCCCCATGTTTAAACAAGCTGCCAGTCAACTACTCACTCAAGGCATACACAAAGAAAAGAAAAATATATATACGTTGAACTTTTTGGTTGGTTAGTTGGCTTGAGTGTTTTTTGGTTTGGCTGGAGAGTATGAAATAATACAGTGGTCGTGTTTTACTTGAAATCATTTCGGGGTTTCGCTAAAAGATTCAGTCCTAAAAAAAATATTTAATCTCCTTTCTAAATTCAAATTTTAGATTTTGATTCATGTGAGAACTCTATTTTCTAGATTTTTTTTATTTAAAGTTTAAAGATAAAAAAAAATTTGCCTAGTATCCATTCCTTTACGGAGTTTTCGAACATGGATTCAAAACAAAGCCAACTTTATCTTTTTTTAATCATTTTCAATTTTAATTTTCAAAATAATATAAGAAGAAAATAATAAAAATATTAAATTCAGTTGTGCATGTCAACAGTAAAGGGCAAAGCCGAACAATTTTTAGAAGGGCTGAATGAAATTTTAATTTTTATAGTCTATATCTTTATAATTTTTAAAGGATTAAATTGAATTTTTATAATTTTAGGGAAGCCCAAAGTACAATTTTACCTTTTCTAATTTAAAATTTTAAAAAAATTTAAAAGGCCTAAATGACAATTTTTCATTTTAGGCAAGCCGGGTCCTTTAGCCCCCTAGAATCTCCTCTATCAACAGTTACCCTTAGACCACGTAATATAATATATATTTGATACATTATATTCGTTTAAAAAATATTTGTTAATGCACTATAAATTAATACCAAATTTATTTTTTATTAATACATGTACAAATCAATTTAATATAATGAGATTAGTAGTATATTATATATATGTATATTATATATTATTAAAAAGCATGAGTTGTACAAATATATGTTGAGTGTTTATTTTTCTGTGTACTTCTTAGAGCGATTCATCGACATATATATATGTTACGGTCCATTGTTGTGATGTGCTAGGGGTAGGTAGGCTACATGCATGGCAACACGTTATTCTCCCTAGGGGTGGCACGTGTCCTAGCAAAGGGCTCGCCAAACTATATATCTTTATAATTTTTAAAGGATTAGATCGAATTTTTATAATTTTAGGGAAGCCCAAAGTACAATTTTACCTTTACGAATTTAAAATTTTAAAAAAATTTAAAAGGCCTAAATGACAATTTTTCATTTTAGGCAAGCCAGGTCCTTCAGCCCCCTAGAATCTCCTCTATCAATAGTTACCCTTAGACCACGTAATATAATATATATTTGATACATTATTTTCGTTTAAAAAATATTTGTTAATGCACTATAAATTAATACCAAATTTATTTTTTATTAATACATGTACAAATCGATTTAATATAATGAGATTAGTAGTATATTATATATATGTATATTATATATTATTAAAAAGCATGAGTTGTATAAATATATGTTGAGTGTTTATTTTTCTGTGTACTTCTTAGAGCGATTCATCGACATATATATATGTTACGGTCCATTGTTGTGATGTGCTAGGGGTAGGTAGGCTACATGCATGGCAACACGTTATTCTCCCTAGGGGTGGCACGTGTCCTAGCAAAGGGCTCGCCAAACTATATATCTTTATAATTTTTAAAGGATTAGATCGAACTTTTATTATTTTAGGGGGTCGAAGTGTAATTTTACCTTTACTAATTTAAAAATTTTAAAAAAATTTAAGGGTCTAATAGCAATTTTACATTTTAGGGGGGCCAGGGCCCCTGCCAGCCCCTCTTAAATTTGACTCTACATGGACGAGCTATTGGGAAGCTAGCCAGCCTTGCCAACTAGGACGAGTAGTGAACACCAACTAGAATGGTTTTTTGAGGACATGTGTCGGGCAAACATGGTTTACGTGGCGTGCTCTGTTTTATTTGCATAACAATTTGTCCCCACTTTGTCAAAAGAGAGTCATAAAGTAACTCTTCTGAGACACACTTGGATGAATGATCCTTGCAATTGAAACTTGTTGCATATGCTTGAATTTAAAGCTTATCACATACCCTTTGTTAACGGTAGTAGAATAAAGTTGTGTGTAGTCTTAAATGGTTTATTTTTTGGAAAAACACAAACCATTTTCTTAAGCTTTTTTTCTTTAAAATGATGATTGCTTAACCCTAAACTGCTCACTAGTTATTTCAACTTAGAAAGTTCACGAGATACCGCCAACGGGAAGAGAAGTTGTCGTTTATAGGCAAAAATCTTTGGACTTTCAACTCCTATTTTCGTTATCTTCTACCATGGTTAGGGTTAGAAATGGTTTTGGTGGTTGGGGTGGTGACTATTCTGGTCGTGGCAACTGGGGCCTTGGGTCCGGGTTCATAGATGAGGGCATTAGTCGTCGTGAGCAATGTGAGGTTTCTACACTTGTGGAAGTAGCATATTATCAATGTAAAACTAAACCGGAGGAGATGATTCGTCATCTCGTCGTGTGGGGTATGCAATTGCCAAATTTTACATATGATTTTATGATCGTGGAAGGCTCAGAGATTAAGTGAGGCGGCAAGAGGTTTTCTGTTGGCTCTGCACCTTTTGGAGGCTGGTTTTCACCTTCCCCTCCACATTTTCTTTTGCACTATTTTGGGTGAGTATGGTACTACTTTGGGATAGTTGGCTGGTTTTTCATGGTGGATCTTGATTGCTTACTTTGTTGGCTATTGCCTTCAAAATGAGCCTCTATTGTTGTAAGTCTTTTAAAATAATTATCAATTGAAGTCTTCTAATTGCGAGAGTGGGCTAGGGTTTGTGTATTTCACTACTTGAAAGGGATTCAAAACTATAATTGACGATCATTATTCAAACCTTTTCTTGAATCGGCACAAATATGTGCTCGTCAGGAAAAAGTTTGGGGGTGGCTTTAGATTTCCAACATAGTAGTCAATGCCTAGTAGGGTTGTGTGTATGCAGCGTGAACCCATCACTACCACAATTGGTAAGGAACAATTTAAGAGGCTAAGGAAGGGTCGCGTGCTGAAGCTTGAGGAGTTGTTAACTGTAAGGACTGTTTTTAAGTTTTGCCTTCTAGAAAATAGTCCCAATGGCTGGTGACCCATTGATAAAGCGAATGGTGTGAACACTACCAATGTATTGCTAGTGAAGTTTTCCTAGATTCATGGAGCTACCGATGAGTTGGGTTCGATCTTGTTAGAAAAAAGAAAAGAACACGTTAATTTTTTGTACTCTTACTATGTGATGCCCCAAACTTGACTGGGACGATCTAATCCAAATTCTGAACATCACATTAGCCATTGAGGTGACTCTCCATTTAAAAATTACAAACCACACCAACCAACCGTACACACCATACATTTGCAGAATATTTCATATAGAAAATTAGTCCTGAGTGCATGTTTTTTAAATTACTTATTTCTTTCACACAATCAGAAGGTATAAGGTGTACCTTAATACTCGACGGTCTCCCTTAGATGCCAAAATTTGTTAGTTCATTTATTTATAATCACATTAAACAAGTAATTAAAACCATCTAGATAAGCAATCAAGTAAGTAATTATAACGTTAAAAAATCCCAAAGTTAAATAGTTGGAATTGTCCATTTACAACCCGTTGAAAATTTTATTTAAAAAGTCTAAGTGTAATTCCAATACTAAACCCTTGAAACGACCCACATTGCCTTCATTTTTGAGTTTAAAAGCTCAACACGCATACTATAAAAGAATGCCTTGTGATGGATCACCGATTTGCCACCCTCCTCGCTAACCCACAAACTATTTATTTACAAGGTAAAGTAAGGAGTGTAAGCTTGGTACAGCTTAGTGAGTACACAAGCATATAACACAAGTAAACACACCAAACATGTTAGGATTTAAACATACTTATACAATTCACATATAACACAATTTTCACACTCAACACAATGATTTATTAGCAATTTGTGAATATGAAACATAGTCAAGTTATATGCTCATTGGATAAATGGATTTCCAAAACACTCCTCATGAATCATAAAATCATACAATATCTCCATTTAAGTGTAGCATGTATGCTTACACTCTCCAAACACACTATGCTATCTACGGTGAATGGAGCTATACTAAACATTCCCTTATCTCTTTAACACTATCTTTGGGCCACAATGCCCTAACACATAATAAAAAGGGTGAGTACTCACAATCCTATGACATGCCAATGATATCCAACGGTTTCAAGTGTTCACATTACCAACATATCTATTTAATCACATTTTATTACACAATATAACTGGCTCACATTACTATTGTGTAACACCCCAAAATAGGGCCAAGGAGTTTTAGGGGTATTTTAGGAATTTTGGCCTAGACGAGCTTAGAATTTCGTAAGGTTAGTACTTGATAATGTTTTCAACTTTGACATCTTAACTGTTAAATGAATTTTTGAAAAAGTGTTCTAGAAACCCTTAATTTTAGAAGAAGGACTAATAATCTTTAACAAAGTCAAAATAATAGGCATTTATGTTACAGTTTTACCATTTTGTAAAATTGAACCTATTTCTTCCCCATCAACATTTTTTCACAATTGTTTCTTTTCCCTTCATTGTGCTTACCGCCCCTTGCCATATCCCTTACTATTCCATTGATTGCCGCCCCTATGTTCTTTTCCCTTCATTGTGCTTGCCGCCCCTATGTTCTATGCTTGAATGAGTATGCATGTGTAAAGAAAATAAACTACTAGATGATGCATGATTTAACATTATAAGACGTTAGACTTAAAAATAATGTAACTGTGAGTAAATGATTGGCCGTGTTGTGTGGTGACATGTTTGCGTATAGAAATTCTTTGCATTCACTGAGCTCGTTAAAGCGCACCCACCTATTTCAACATATGCAAATTAGTGATGACACGGTGTGGGCAGTGTGGTTTCCAAGTGAGTGATCCAAGGAAGTCTGTTCATTTATCGTAGGTGCTTTATTACTTATATTCATATTAGGGAATTAGACAATGTGGTAGAATTATTTTGGGTTATTGATCTTTAAACATTTTAATTTGCCTATAAGAATTTTATGTTGTTTTTATGTTAGGAATTTTAAGTATTGACGTTGGCATGACGATTATTGTTTGGATAATTTGACGTTTTGGACGATTAAATTTAGTCGTTGAATGATGAAATAATTAAAGTACCTGATGCATGTTACTTAGAAACTACTTAAGATGAACTATATGTTTTTCTATGTTGTATTTTTAACTCCAGTAACAGAGGTATTGATTGATATTGGGCTTTGAAAATCAACATTTCTATGAATTTAAACGTACAGGAAACATAATAGAGATTTGGTATTGATACCTTTTCTCGAGTATTGATACTCAGGGAAGGAATATCGATACTTTGTTCAGTGGTATCAATATTTTTCGATAGTTGGATTTTTGGTTGAGAAATAGTAATCTAATTTGTTATCCGAGTGGTATCAATACCACCTATCGATACCTTAAACATCAGTATTGATACCTAAGGAAATTTTTCTGAATTTTTGCTAAATGGCCCTTATGCATGTTTCTAATTGTATGTAAGACTGGTTAATGAATGGTTTGCATGTAACAATGTTAGTTAACTATTTTGGACGACTTAAAAATTATCCAGTTTAACAAAAGATCAGTTTTCTTGAATGTAGTTCCTATTTGATATATATATGAGACGAGACGGTGGTGTGACATCCCGTATTTGGGCTTGGCGATTAGGCAGGGTATAGGGTGTTACATTTGGCGTATCAAAGCCTAGGTTCAATAACATTCGAACCTAGGTGGTTGTTGTGTGATTGGAGTTTCAAAATTCATGAGTCTAAATCTTTTTGTTTTCTTGATAATTGTGATGTAACTCTGATTGAATGGCATGGAATTGTTTTAAATGTTCTTACTGAATTGCATCTGGTGTAAGAATGAGAACACATTGCCTTTAACCCTAAAGTTTATTATCGGAACGAGACTTGGATCATTCCTGCCACTCACACCATTTATTTATTTGTTTGTATACTAGATTATTAGATATACCTCCTAGACGTGTTAACGTGAGAGCTAGTGCTCAAGAGGATGGTACATCCTCTACACCTCCTGTGCCGCAGCGTAGAGTGAACATATCTGATGAAGGTGTAGGCTATTTGGTGGAAGCCATGTTAGGAGTGTTTCAGTGGATTGTAGGTGCTAACCCTACTCTTGCACCTGCCAATCCTGTACCGGTTAATCGAGGTTTGCCCTTGAATGTCTTAGGGTGTTAGGTGGTAAACAGTTTTCTAGTGTGAAAGGTACTGATCCAACCATAACTGACTACTGGTTGGAGGGAGTTGAAAGGATCCTCGAGCAGATGTCCTGTTTTGACAAGGAGAAGTTGGGTTGTGCTGTGTCCTTACTCGACGGTGAGAATCATCGTTGGTGGAGTATAGTTAGGAAAGGTACTATTGTTAATAGGTTGACTTGGAGCTACTTTCACGAGGCTTTTAAGAGGAAGTATATGGGCGAGCAGAATATAGAGGCTCACAAGCGTGAATTTTTAGACCTAATTCAAGGTGATTTGTCTGTCATTGATTATGAGGCCGAGTTTGTGCGACTTAATCAGTACGCACTTGAGATGATTCTTTTGGAGAGGGACTCTTGTAAGAGGTACTATTTTGGGTTAAACCACGAGATTTGAGTTTATTTGGTAGCTCAGCCTATAGAGATTTTTGATGAGTTAGTTGAGAGAGCTAAGGTTGTAGAGGAGACCTTAGCTGAGCCTCCTCATTCATTGGTTACTGATTCTGGCAAGGAGTTTCTGATAGTGCATCGGGTTGATCATCTAAGAAAGGGCATAATAGTCATGTTTCTGGTAGAGGTGCGAGGCGTGAGACTCGATTGAGTCAACCTAAGTAGAGTAGTACTGTGGTTAGTGATAGTGGTTCAGCAGGTAGTTCTGGATGGCTGCTTTGCTATACTTGGAGCGTAGGCATTCTAGAGAGTGTCAAAAGTTGACAGGTGGATGTTTCAAATGTGGTTTGAAAGAACATTTTCTAAGGGATTGTCCATTTAGGGTTGAGGCTTCGTACACTTAGAGTTCGACACCCGTTACTAGGCCTGCTAGAGGCCGTGGTCATGGCAGAGGTACTGGAAGACCGAGTGGGCAATGGATTGTTGCTCATACTATTCCTACACAAGTTGAGTCAGGAGGTCCAGCTCGAGTTTATGCTGTTAGGGAGCCGGAGGATCAAGATCCAACTGATGTTATCGTAGGTACTTTTACTTTGTAGTCTACTCCATTATTTTCTTTAGTTGATTCTGGGTCGATGCATTCATATATCTTGAGTGAATTGGCATCTAAGTTAAAGATTCATGTTGAGACTATTGGTTTGGGCATGACTGTCATTGGTTCCTTTGGTGATAGTGTAGTAGTGAATAGAGTTTATCGTAGATGTCCTCTTATGATTCAAGAACATGTCTTCTCTGTTGATCTTATGGAATTTCTGTTTTATGGATTTGATGTGATACTTGGTATGGATTGGTTAACTGAACATAAGGCTAGGGTAGATTTTGAGACTAAGCGGATTACTTTAAGGAATGGTGATGGAATGAAATAGTTGTGGTGGGTGAAAGATCGGCTTTCATGTCTAATGTGGTTTCGACTATGAAGGCTGAATGAAAATTCAAATTAAAAACACCTGATAAAAATTGAATACATAAGAAAATATTAGATTTACCTTTAATCCACAAATTTTCACCAATTGAGCAAAAATGAGCTAAGTTTAGGTGAGAAATTTGAGAAGAAAGAGTGATTTTCTTGAAGAAGTGAAGAAGTAGAGGGTGTTTGGATGCCAAGAAAATATAAAAGATGTAAAAAATTTTGAGAGAAAATTTTCCAATCTAGACCTAACAAATTTTTAAAATGAAGATGCATGGGGGAAATTGGGACGGCAAGTGGCTTTTATAGCTAACTAATTTTTTTTAAATTGGTCTATTTGCCCTCTAAGTCCTCTCCTATTTCTCCTTTATTCTAATAGCTCCATTTTTAACTACTAGTCTTAATTTACACATTTAACCTCTACTTTATCCACTATTCCAGATTAATCCATATTAAAATTTTTTACTAAGGTCCCGACTATTAATACCATTATTATCTAATTTAATTATTATTTTTAGTATTATTAACTAATTAATTATTTTATCCTATTTCCACTTCTACGACACAAAACCCAGTTTTCTCTTGAGCCCACAATCTAATACCCAATTCTACTAACCCATTGGGATGTGACATATTGTAAGTTGGGATCGCGTAATTGGTCTTATGCGCTCTCGAGTGAGCATGAAGGTTGTGCTAGCTCTTGTGCACTCATTAATGTTGCTGATGATGAACTTGTTGATGATGTAGGCATTCTTGGTGTTCAATCAAAAGGATCCACCAACTCCTCTGAAGATCTTGAAGATGGAACGGGTATTGGATTTCTATTGCAAAATGTTCTTTAGGAAAATGTTAGTTCCCCTGCTAGCGAGGGGAGTGGCAGTGCTCGCAAGCAACTGAGGTTACTGAATGAGGTTGTTTGCACTGAGTCTCAAAGTGAAGGGAAGGAAAAAGAACTTGAATCCTTAAGGGAAGCTCATCGAAAGAAAGGAAAAGATCTAGCTGTTCATAATGAAGGTATTAACATGGTTCCATCATCAGTTACTTTACCTACTATTCTTGTATCAAAAGCAGTGTTCGCAGGAAGAAGCTTTGGTACAATTCAAAGTAATGCAAGTACTCCTTCCAATGGGTTGCTGTAGCAAGTATCTTTTAATGGGGAGTAGAACATTCTTTTTCCTTGGCATGACTAGCTCGACAGGAAAGAATATCTAATCTGCCACAAATTAATGTGTCAAATTGAGCCCCGTTTGCGCTTAACGAGCTTATTTTTGAGCAATTTATATATTTATATTATGGTTTTACTTAGTTTTCATTTCTAGTTTTAATAAATGAAATATTGTGTTTTTAACAATTTTGAGACCAAAAATGGCAAATTATGTCATCGAGGACCTAAAGGTTGATTGAGTGTTATAGAAAGTCATCGGAGGCCGGAATGTGAGTGAAAGCATCACCAAAGGCAAGGGTATCGCGACACCGAAGCATGAAATTTGCAACACCTACGACAGGCCCGAATTGAAGAAGAAAAGGGACCATCTACAGTGATATCGTGATACCCAACCTTGGGCATCGCGACAACCACTTGAAATACCCAATTTTGTAAACTGTCGACATATCGCAATATCCTACCTTGGGTATCGCGATATCCCTATCGTGTGGGGACAAAAAATGACATCAGGGGTAGAGTTTGTCCACCCAAAGCACCAATCAAAAGCCAGCATTTAAGGGCACTTAGGCAACATTTTTGGGTTAGAAATAAGCTATTTAAAGCCACTGTTGGTTGAGAAAAGAGGAGGATATAGTTTTAGGTTAGAAAGCTCTCTAGTTTTAGGGTTTCTTTCATCTTTTAGCTTAGGAGCAGGGTAGTTTTCTTCTCTATAGTTTTAGGTTTTTAGTTTATGTTTCTTTCTGGTTTTATTTAGTTTCATAGTTGTTAGTTAAGTTAGTTTTTGCTATAGCTTAGTTTTATTTACATGTTAAAAACTTTAAACTTAGTTGTAATCACGCTTTAATCTTTGAGTTAATGCTATTTGAGTTTTCTTTATTTTTATTTGTTAAAGCTTTCATCTTTAGTGTTCTTATTTCTTACTTTTGTGTTAGTTGCTTTTCATTTAAGTTTATCAAGTTAAAAATCAAAGCTTTCATCTTTTTGTTCAGATTTATGTTAATGAATATCTTAGTTGTTTATTTCATGTTTGTTAGCTTTAATATGGTAATGGGTAGCTAAACCTTAAGGGGTTTGTTGATGGAGATGTGGGTAAGCTGATTTTTGGACAAAGGACTAAATCGTAATAAATTAGACCAAATCGAAGAGAACTAAGAACTTAGGTAGTGATGCCCCTAAGGGAATATCAAGATAAAGTGAGACTAGAAGGTAATTTTGTCGCGCACTCGTTCATTAGTCCTGGATTAACGGTGAGATCAAAAGATAAACCGGAGCTAATTCGTCTAAGTCGATAAAATTGAGATCGGAAGATAAAATGGAGCCAGTTAGTAATTTAAGCGATTTAAGTCCCTTGTTCGAGAATCGGTGAACCACATCAAAGTCAACCAACCACCATTTCTTAGTTTTGAGCTTTTTACAATTTAGTCCTTAGGATAGTTAATTTAGATATTAATTTTTAAAATCTCTGTTTATGCTTTGTCGTACTATAGCAATTATTGAGTAGCTAGTTAGACTTCTTTCTTGCATGTATTTTTGAATATAAATCATTAAATCGCCGACTTTTTTGTGTTGGATCCTTGGAATACTTCGGTATTCCATTGGAACACTATAAATACTACAACTGACTTGTATGCTTGCAGTAAAAATGAGCTTTAAAATTTGTTGTATAAATTCATTGTTTTAACGTGCACTCGCGCAGCCGGTCAATATCCTTATTCTCAAGATGATATAACCAGATAGTTGGAGAAAGGTATACCGAGGAAAGGTAAGGAGTGTGTGGTGCCTTCTGAATCATCGGCTTGCCCTAACAATCTTTCTATGAAGGATTTAATATTATCCCTTCAAGTGTACACCGTTGAAAGTGAGATTTTAAGCCGATGTCTCAGGCGAGCTTACGAGAGGGAAGAGAGCAAAAAAAGGAGCTTATAAAGGCTCATGAGGTAATCAAACTAACACTAAATAGGGCTCGCGAGATCCATAGGGCAGTGGAGAAGAAGAAGGAGAAGGAGAAGGGCATGGAATGAGAAATCGACCTCCTTAAATTGGAGAAACTAGCCCTAGAAGAAAAACATAAAAATGAGATGGAGGAATTGAAGAAGCAGCAAAAGGAAGCACCGTAGAATTATAAAGCTAAAATAGAGAAAAATCTTCGGGAGTGTTTGCCTAAGCTGAAATCCAATATCTTATTGCACGTTCAAGTTGCTGTCAGACCCCTCGATGTTCGATATGTGAACTTTGATTCCATGTGTCATCTGATGGTTGCAAAACTAGACTTCGATGTCCTATACCCCTTTAGAGTCGCGTGGAATGAATTTTCCGAAGAATGGAAGACATCTGGTGGAACTTTCCTGGTGAGTGATCCTGTTGAAACAAGTGTTGGTATTAAGGATGCTGAGTCCGAGGAAAAAGGTAGTGAGCAAGAAGAACCTACTAGTGAAAACAGTTAAATTTTATATTTTGTATTTATTTTACAATTATCCTTGTTATTGTAAGGACCTAATTTTTGAAAGGTTTTATGGATAATTTCATCTGTCTTCTTTGTTTGCCATTGTTAAAGCTATCATTTTTCATACGCTTAATATTACTTCGCTAAAGCTGTCTTTTATTCTATGAAGACCTGCTAATCGAGGGAACTGCATTCCTATAAGTGAAGTTTATGAATCAAATCAAATTTTTGTGCAAATATACACAAGTAAAAGATATAATTTTTATATAATTTGTTATAGATGTAGTTGTAATCTGTTTCTCTTTATATAATTTTTAGGTAAAACATGATGTCTTGTATTACATTTCTCACAATTTCAATGATGGTGATATAATAAATTGATTATATTTGAGCATACACGAAGAATAGTGTCTATGTACAAATCAAGAAAATATGAAAGATAATGCAATCAACCATACATCAAATAGAGTAGACAATAATGTCTATCAATGGACTACCACTCTTTAAATTCCAAATGGATTCAAACATTCCGCACAGACCAAAAGATCATAACAGTGAACAAAAGATAGAATGGTATATTTGTATTTTATTTATTTTTGAAGAAGGAAAATTTTTCCTATCTCTCTCAACTCAACTGAGTTAATATTTAACACGCGAGTTTTGTACGTGACTGAGCTAGTATTAAGTGAGGTATTAATTTTGTTTTGTAACCAAATCCTTGTTTATTTTAAAGTCAATGTTAATATTATAATACTTCAACCAAAGAATAACTACTTTATTTTATTTCTATTACCTTTTTTAAGTTGACAATTATCAACTTTTTCTATTCATTTATATAAAGTTGTATACTAATAATTTAAACTATCTTAAATGTTGTGCAGTTTGGAAGGGATCGAAGTCGGCTAATGTGCTTATAATACATTCTTGTTTATAGTTCAAGATTATAAAGTCTAGGTTTGATATGGATGTTAATGTTAGCATTAATAACGATTTATAATATAGTTTAACGGAAAAGATAGAATGTAAATACTTTCAGTTATTGCCTAAATCAAATGCCAAAATTCAAATGCCGTAGCACCACTGTCGAGCACGTCAAACCACTAAGGACATTGAATTTAGCCGTATGAAAAACTAAAAACCGCCAAAGTCTTTTAACCACTCGAAAACCTCACTAGATGAAAAAAAAATTTGTTTCTTTTTTATGCTTAAGAACCTTATGCTAGTTGGTATTTCTAATGGTGGTTCCTCTTAAAAAAACTACCAACTACGCATCCCACTATCTTACATACAAAGATGTGGAAGTTGAGGGCAGCAGAACGTGGGGATTATTCCCATGAACCAATAACGGTTACAACATTCTTCCAATTGGCTCGTATTGCCCATGAATACTTAAATTTAAAACATAATTCATGAATCATGGTGATATTTTCTCTTAGAATTTGAGTAATATCTTTCATGTATCACAATATATCATGTCTCAACACTTTAACCCAAATTTCTTAATGAATAAACCCAATGTTTATTCCAGGTCCAAACTTTGGTGACATTTCTCAAAATAATCAAATTAATGAGCGCACAAAATATAAGAAACATGAAACTTAACAGAGTTTCTTTATAATCGTTCTTACAACGAAGGTGGGAACAAGTCCCATAAAGGCAACATGATCCTTAAATTTGTGTGGTGGCATGCCTTTAGTTAAATGATCAACTAAAATTTGCTCAATGTTAATGTGCTCAATGATCACTTTCTTTTATTTAACAAATTTCCTTATGGCTAAATACTTAATGTCGATATGTTTACTTTGACTTTCACCTTTTTTGTTCTTAGCCATAAAGAAAATAGTTGAATTGTCACAATATATCATCGACCTAGAAATCGAATCCACAAGTCTAAGTAGAAATGAAACTCTTCAACCATACTCCATGTGAGGTAGCCTCAAAACATGAAACAAACTCAAACTCCATAGTGGAAGTAGCTATTAAGGTATGCTTGACACTCCTCCAAGATATAGTTCCGCCATCAAACATAAATATGTAACCTAATGTTGATTTACATGAATCAACACAACTGTTAATGTCTGAATCAGAGTAGCCAATTACCTCCAAAATGTCTGATCGTTTGTATGTAAGCATGTAGTCCTTTGTCCCTTTAAGATATCTCAAGACTTTCTTTGCATCTCTCTAGTGGATTACTCTGAATCTTTCCAACATTTTAATTGCAAATGCAATGTCAAGTCTTGTACAGACTTGAAAATACACCAGGCTTCCAACAACAGAAGCATATAGAATGTTTTTCTTTTACTCCCTCTCAAATTCATTCTTCGGGCACTGGTTCAAATTTAACTTTGTTGATATAGGTTTCTTGAAATGCACCTAATATACCGTGGTGTCTTTCATAATAAATCTTAATGCCAATGACATAAAACGCATCACCCATATCTTTCATATCAAATTTTTTAGAAGAAATTATTTCTCCTCAGTTAACATACCCCTATCAATTGTTGCAAGTAAAATGTCGCCCACATAAAGAATAAGGAAACAAATTTTATTCCCATTGACCTTCTGGCATATGCATTGATCCATGATATTCTCAACAAAACCAAACGAAGGGATAACTTCATGAAATTTTAAATACCATTATTGGGAGGATTGTTTTAATCTATATGTGGACTTCTTTAGCTTGCATACGAAATGTTCACCATCACTAGAGGAGAATCCTTCATGTTGTCTTATGTATACCTCTTCCTCTAGGTCACTATTGAGAAAAGTGATTTTCACATCCATTTGTTGCAACTCAAGGTCAAAATGAGCTACTAATGCTAACACAATATGCAAGGAATCTTTCTTAGATACAGGACAAAAAGTCTCAGTATAATCGATTCCTTTTCACTGAGTAAATCCTTTCGCAATGAGTCTAGATTTATGTCTATGTTACCCATTGTTTTTGTTTTGAAGACCCATTTACATCCAATGACTTTTACGCCTTTAGGAAACAACAAGATATCTTAAACATCATTACTTTTCATGGAATTCATCTCTTCTTTCATAGCATTGTACCACAATTTTGACACTTTGCAACTCATGGCTTGTGAAAATGACTCAAGATCATTCTCAACTCGAATATTATAGTTAGAGTCTTACAGATAGACAACATAGTCACTAAAAATTGCTGATTTTTTTCTCTAGTAGATCTCCTCAATGTTGAACCAATATTTTCTTGTGAATCATGTTGTTAAACTGGTTGTTCAATAATTGTTGGGTTTTCTTAAACAACGTGATGTACTGAAGAGTTTTCAGCAACTTGTGGATTTTCATTGATTGGTTGTTCAACACCCGATTGAGCTTAAGGGGTGTTAAGTATGATAACTAATCTCTCACCTGAAATGGAAGATTGACCTATGGGAATTGTGTCCCAAGACAAATCACTCCCATTGATTGAGTCATTCTCAAGAAATTTTGCATTTATCGATTCCACAATTATAGTGTTATGAGATGGACAATAGAATCTATATCTTTTGGACGAAAATAAATCATTTTACAAGCCCTTTTTCTCACCCATCTGGGTATGTACCTACAACAAAAAATGCACATATATACAAGACATATCAGGGCACCAAAATCATGAATAATGAAGCTATACACATATGATATAATCACATACAACCAATATGTCCAAAGGCACCTCAATTGAAAACATTAAAACATGTAAAGCAATGTATTCAATTTAGCCAAAATAATCAATTAACTTCCAACAATATTTGTATCAATACATACCATAAAATTTACTTACCAAAACACAAACCATTTGGTACCAAAATCTCATTCTATCACTAGTATCAAATGACCATATAAATCATAAAAAATAAGATACCAATTCACCATATTTCCAACAAGTTACAAGTCATTCAATATGCATATTCAAACCATAATTTCATCTTCCATAATTCAAGCATATCAAGCCAAACATAATCCATATTAAGGCTAATATTTACATGCCTAAACAAAATTCATTTAAACACCAAAATACCAAACTCAAGCCAAACAAATGCTCATTTCAACAACCAAACATATAGGCCAACATTAGCCAAAATACCTATACATGCCATTATAACCAAAATAAAAAAACCGAAAGTACCAAAAGAGCCGATGGATTGTGTGATATAGCTCTGACAAGCTTCAACCCCGAACGAGCTTCCAATGCACTATAATACACGAAAAATGACACAGAGTAAGCATATCAGCTTAGTAAGTTCGTATAACATAAAACATAACTTACCATTTCAATACATAATAGGTAAGATAACATGGCATAATCCAACTACACTTGGCCAAAGCCTAAACATGTACACCAAACATGTTAGCCATTTGATCATATAACATAGGGTATGTAACCAAGAATGAACACAACACATAATTATATCTCATATAAATGTATCACGCATTTCAATTCTCAAAATGCCATGTAGTACTAATTCAATGTAATTCACATATGTCCTTGTTTTAGTTCGTACCGAGCTCTCAACATTCTGTATCAGAGTAATGCCCATTTAACCATTTAGAATACCGTGGGATACCCGGGATAGCTCACACATAGTGTGCTAACTCATATAATTGTAATCCGTCAAATCTAGTATATGTATGCTCACACGAGCTGTGAATCGGTATGCTCACACAAGTTATGAAAATGGGCCTGCTCACACGAGCTGTGAGTAGGAACGTAGCTACACAATGCTACTCACACGAGCTGTGGAGTATCCGCAACACATGCCAGACCTCAGCCATCGGTAGGATGTTTAGGACCAGCACCCGAATCATGTAAACCTTAATTACATGTCATTTGTATACTACGGATTCTTAAGGTTCGAACGGGACCCAGTAATCATCGTATGTCATTGGATATGCAACTGGTATATATGTATGACATTTCACAACACATGTATAATTCAATTAAAAACATATAAACTAGATTTAATTACACAAACTTACCTCGACGAGTAAATATAGATACAGAGGCGACTAATCCGAGACTTTGTCTTTGCCTCGATCTAAAGCCGTACGAGGTCTGTTTTGATCTATATGGATAAATTTAGCTCAATTCAATATGTATTTTATTCAATTTAACCCAAAATCATATTTTAGAAAATTTATTATTTTGCCCCTATACTTTTAATTTCTTAAAATTTAGTCACTAGCTCATAAAAAGGGAAATTCATGAAATTTCATCACAACCCACTATGGCTGAATATCAACTAGGTCCCTAGCACGCATTATATTTTATTTATTTCACAATTTCACCATGTATAATTTTCTATTTTTCAATTTAATCCTTATTTGACAATTTCACCAAAAATCACTTAACAAAAGTTATTTATCTAACAACAATTATCCATTTTCTTTCATAAATAATCAAAAATCATGTACATTCATTAATGGCAAAGCCCTAATAGTTTAACAGTTCACAAATTAGTCCCCGAGCTAGTTAGATTAAGTTACAACGATCCTGAAAATATAGAAATCAATAAAAATGGGACAAAAATCACATACTTTTAGGCAAAATAGGGTTGGCCGAATGTTAAGTTTCCATGGTTCTTTTTGTCTTTGAAATTTCGATTGAACATAGGTTAAAGATGATAGCTTTATCTTTTGTTTTATTTAATATTAACTTTATTTACTAATTACATAATTAACCTTAAAAATTAATCAAAATTTCAATAATGCCAAACCATGCTCACCCACTAACATATTTTTGGTCTAATTACCATATAAGAACTCAAACTTTAAAGTTCTATAGCTATTTAATCCCTTTAGCTACTAGAACTCAATTTTTGCTCTTTACGTGATTTAGTCCTTTTTATCAAATTGAGCATGTAAACGGTAAATTTTTTAACAAAATTTTTATACGGTACTACTATCATGCTGTAGGAAATAAAATATTTATAAAATAAATTTTTTGACTTTGAATTTGTGATCCCGAAACCACTGTTCTGATTTCACTAAAAACGGACTGTTATAACTCTCCCATAAATGGATTTTCGTCCCTAAAAATATTACCAGAAAAGAGGTTTGAATATTGTTTTCTCATAGCTTCCTCAATTTCCTAGGTGGCTTCTTCTATTTCATGTCATTTCCAGAGAACTTTTACAAAATCTATGCTCTTGTTTCTCAATTTTTTCACCCTCGTGCCAGAATTCTGATCAGTTCCTTACTGTATGACATATTAGGTTGAATCTCGACATCCATCAGGGAGATAACATGTGAAGGGTCAGATCGGTACCGTCGTAACAAAGAAATGTGAAAGACATTATGAATATTTTTTAATTTTGACGGTAAAGCTAATCGATACGCAATAGGTCTGACTCTTTCAGTAATCTCATACGGCCCGGTAAATCGCGGACTTAGTTTCGTTTACGACTGAATTGAAGAACTTTCTTCCAGGGCGATACTTTCAGAAACACTCTATCGCCAACTTAAAACTCAATATCTTTACGTTTAAGATCCACATATGATTTCTATCGATCTGAAGCTGCTTTCAAACTATCTCAAATCACTTTTACTTTTTCTTCAGTCTCATAAATCAAATCAACCCCGTGTATCTTTTTTTCACTGAGCTCTGTCCAGTATAATGGAGTTCGGCATTTACGACCATACAAAGCTTCATATGGTGCCGTCTTTATGCTCAATTGAAAACTATTGTTATATGTGAATTTAACCCATGATAAATATTTCTCACAGTTGCCTTCAAACTCTAATACACAGCAACGAAGCATATCTCGAGAATCTGAATTACTCGCTCAGACTGACCATTGGTCTGAAGATGATATGTAGTGCTAAAATGCAACCGCGTACCTAGAGCTTCTTGTAACTTTCTCCAAAATCGTGATATAAATCGCTGATCTCTATCCGAGATAATGGAAATTGGCACTCCGTGTAATCTGACAATCTCTGATACATATAACTCAACTAATTTGTCAAGGAAGAAATCTGTACGTACCGAAAAAAAATGTGCTAACTTCGTCAAACGATCAACGACAACCCAAATGGCATCTTTCTTTCTCGGAGATAGGGGTAAACCCGATATGAAGTCTATAGTAACTCAATCCCATTTCCACTTCGGTATCATCACTGGTTGCAATAATTCTGAAGGTACCTGGTGTTCATCTTTTACTTGCTGACATACTAAACATCTAGTTACAAAGTCAAACATCTTGCGTTTCATTCTCGACCAGCAATACATTTATTTCAAATCATTGTACATCTTATTACTTCCTAGATGAACAATCAAACTACCACTATGAGCTTTGTGCAAGATTCTCTTAATGAGCTATAGATTCTTTAGAACACAAATTCTACCTCTGAAAAATAAGCAATCATCGGGTTCTATCTGAAATTCTAAATTAGAAGTTGACTCACTCTGTGCCTGTTTAGTTAGCAACTCAACATCACATTTCTAAGCTTCGCAGATCTGCTGTAAAAACATCATTCTAGCTTTCAACTCAGCTAAGATTGAACCATCATTAGATAATGTCATATGCGTATTCATCGCTCGCAGAGCAAATAAAGACTTTCTAGTTAGAGCATCAGCAACTACATTCGCTTTTCCTAGATGATAATCAATGATAAACTCATAATCTTTTAACAGTTCGAGCCACCTGTGTTGTCTTAAATTTAAATCTTTTTACGACATTAAATACTTCAAACAATTGTGATCGGTAAATATGTGACATTTTTCACAGAACAAATGGTGTCGCCAAATTTTCAACACAAACACAATAGCTACAAACTCTAGGTCATGCATCGAGTAATTCTTTTTGTGCAGCTTTAATTGTCTGGAAGCATAATGTAACACTTTACCTTCCTGCATCAAAACACAGCCTAAACCATTTAAAGATGCATCGCTAAAAATTACAAATTATTTACTCGATTTAGGCTAAACCAAAACTGGTGCCTCGATCAACAGTGCTTTCAACTGATTAAAACTTTGCTGAGACTTCTCGGACCATTCAAATTTCACATCTTTCTGTAATAATCACGTCATGTAGCTATCGTCGAGAACCCTTTGACGAAACTTCAGTAATAACAAACTAATCCCAGAAACTTCTAAACTCGGATACATTTTTCGATGGTTTCCAGTCAACAACTACTGAAATCTTACTCGGATCAACTCTGATGCCTTTAGTTGATACTATGTGTCCTAGAAAATTGACTTCTCGGAGTCAAAACTCATATTTACTAAATTTTGCAAACAGTTGTTTATCTCGTAGGGTTTACAACATAATTATCAAAGGTTCAGCATGCTCGGACTCATCTCGTGAATATATCAGAATGTCGTCAATAAAACCATGATAAATTTGTCTAAATACAGTTTGAAGATTCTGTTCATCAAATCCATAAATACTGTAGGTGCATTAGTTAAGCCAAACAACATCACAAGAAATTTATAGTGTCCGTACCTGGTTCTGAATGCAGTTTTCAGCACATCTGAATCTTTAACTCATAGCTGATAGTAGCCAGAACAAAGATCAATATTTGAGAATACTGTTGCACCTTTCAACTGATCAAACAGATCGTCAATTCGAGGAAGTGATACTTATTCTTGATTATAACCATGTTGAGTTAATGTTAATCAATACACAATCTCATCGATCCATCCTTTTTCTTAACGAACAGAACCGGTGCACCCTAAGGTGAGAAACTGATTCGAGCAAAACCCTTATCTGTCAATTCTTGTAGCTGCTCTTTCAACTCTTTCAACTCTGTAAGAGTCATTCTGTAAGGTTCTATCGATATCGGTGATGTCCCCAGTACTAGTTCAATAGCAAACTCAACCTCTCTGATCGACAATAATCCAAGTAACTCCTCTGGAAACACATTAGGATACTCACAAAATATAGGTACTGATTAAAGCTTCGATTCAGATACTTTAGAACCTAGTACATATGCAAGATATGCTTTGCAACATTTTCTCACATATTTCTACACTAACATAGCTGATATAACAATAGGCAACGCACTCAGACTATTTGATTCAATACGAATCGTCTCACTGTTCTAACATTTCAATACAATAAGCTTTCATTTACAGTTTACAACAGCATCATGTAGAGTTAGCCAATCCATGCCCAAAATCACGTCAAACTCATCAAACGATAATAACATCAAATCAACCAGAAAACTGTAACCCCGAGTCATCAAAGGGAAATTCTTGCAAACTTTATCTACTAGCACATACCGACCTAGGGGGTTCGATACTTTAACCTCGAATTTAGTGGACCCAATAGGTAAATTCTTACTAGATACTAAATTCGTGCAAACATACAAATGGGTTGATCCCAGATCAATCAAAGTAGTAACATCAGTATCAAAAATAGAGAAAGTACCGGTAATAACATCTGGCGCAGAAGTATCCTCTCGTACGCGAATAGCATAAGCCCTAGCTGGTGCTCGAGCCTCGGATCTCATGATAGAATATTTTGTTACACCACAGCTACCACTCACATTTTCAGGATTACGAGGTGGTCTACCTCTCGTAGTAGTGTTGCTCGGCCTTGTGGTCTGAGCTTTCTCTTTCTCAGATTTCTCTAGGCAATCTTTAAGATAGTGATCGAAGGAACCGCACCTAAAACATGCTCCGTTCTTCAGTCGAAACTCACCATAATGTGGTCTTTTATAATGCTTTCACTCGGGTCTAACATCTTTGACACTACCCATACTTGCTACAGATGTAGCCTGAGGTTTAGGACTCGAACATTCAATTACCTCTGTCTCTACTAGAGTGCCCCACTGAAGCTATAGAACAGTTGTGATGCTCTTTTGATCTCTTTGATGTCGACCGATATGACTTCCCAGTCGATCTCTTTCTCGAGTCTCTAGCTTTAAAATCAACATGTCTTTTCCCTTTACTTAGTTCATCAGCTTTGTGTGCTCGGTCAACCAATACAACAAATTCTTTTAGCTCAACAATTCCAACTAGAAGTTTTATGTCTTCATTTAACCCTTCTACGAATCTCTTACACATGGCAGTCTTGGTCGGAATACACTCCTAGGCTATTTGCTCAGTCTGACAAATTCTGCTCGTACTCTAGCATAGACATACGACCCTATTTGAGCTCAAAAACTTCTTAAAGTTTCTGATCCAGAAATCTCTGACTAATATGTTTCTTTCTGAACTCCGTTTGGAAGAATTCCCAGGTGATCCGCTCTCTCGGCACTACGAAAATTAGTGTATTTCACCACTGGTAAGTCGAATCTTTCAACAAAGGTATTGCACACTTAACATATTCAGCCGGTGAACAGGACAATTCGTCAAAAAACTTGATTGTATTCTCTAACAAGAATTTTGCTCTCTTAGGATCATCTTCAGCAGTAGCTCTAAATTCTTCAGCCTCGTACTTACGAATCTTATCAATTGGTGGCTTACTAACTCGTATAGGTTCCAAACCATCAGGAATAACGTGGACCGGTTGGGGAGCAGGAAGGGGTGGAGGTTGTTGAGCAGCCGGGTTCGTCCGTACGAACTCGGTAAACCATTTATTCATCATTTGGAAGAAGGCTTCCTTAGCCTTTCCTTCCCAACCCTTAGATACGGGTCTTGTACCACTTGATGCTACTCCATGAACGAAGGCTTGAGCGTTACTTTTTACTTCAACGGAGTCAGCTTGGTTGGATGTCATTGCTATATAAAAACATGTTTTAAAACGGTCAAGAGTAATCACACTATCACAACTTATATAATGGTATGTATAGCTAGACTTACACACACTAGGTTCAATCCAAGAATCGACTAAACCGTAGCTCTGATACCAATAAATGTAACACCCCTGACCCGTATCTCTCGCTAGAACAGGGTTACAGAGCATTACCAAAAAATTATCTTCAAACGAAAACAATTTATAAACATTTCAAATCATATTGATAAATTATATTAAAACCAATCTAAATCATATATACTATCCTTTATATGAGCCTTCGAGGTCCTAAAAACACATTAGAAACAAGTCGAGGCTAAATCAGAAACTCAGAGAATTTTTTAGAAAATAGTGAATATTTTCAACACTATAGGGGTCACACAGCCGTGTGGCCAGGCCGTGTGGGATTCGAAGTAGCGACACATGGTTGTATCCTAGCCCATTTTCGTACCATCTAACTCACTGACTTGGGTAACACGGCCAAGCCACATGCCCGTGTGCTAGGCCGTGTACCCTTCGAAATAACCTCACACGCCCGTGTGCCAAGCAGTGTCCTAGGCTATGTAACAACCTGATTTGTAGCCCTTTGAAAAATACAGGAGACATATGACCGTGTCGCTTGGCCATGTGTCACACACGACTGAGACACACGCCCGTGTCTCTACCCGTGTGGACGAAAATAAGTCATTTTACAAGCCATTTTTCTCACCCATCTTAGTATGTACCTACAACAAAAAATGCACATAAATACAAGTCATAACAGGGCACCAAAATCATGCATAATCAAGCTATATGCATATGATATAATCACATACAACTAATATGCCCAAAGGCACCTCAATTGACAACATTAAAACATGTAAAGCCATGTATTCAATTTAGCCAAAATAATCAATTAACTTCCAACAATATTTGTATCAATACATACCATAAAATTTACTTACCAAAACACAAACCATTTGGTACCAAAATCTCATTCTATCACTAGTATCAAATGACCATATAAATCATAAAAAATAAGATACCAATTAACCATATTTCCAACAAGTTACAAGCCATCTAATATGTATATTCAAACCATAATTTCATCTTCCATAATTCAAGCATATCAAGCCAAACAAAATCCATATTAAAGCTAATATTTACATGACAAAAACAAATTCATTTGAACACCAAAATACCAAAATCAAGCTAAACCAAATTGTCATTCCAACAACCAAACATATAGGCCAACATTAGCCAAAATACCTATACATGCCATTATAACCAAAATCAAAACAACCGAAAGTACCAAAAGAGTCGATGGATAGTGTGATATAACTCCGACAAGCTTCCAACCCAAACGAGCTTTCGATACACTATAATACAGAGAAAATGACATAGAGTAAGCATATAAGCTTAGTAAGTTCGTATAACATAAAACATAACTTACCATTTCAATATATAATAGGTAAGATAACATGGCATAATCCAACTATACTTGATCAAAGCCTAAACATGTACACCAAACATGTTAGCCATTTGATCATATAACATAGGCTATGTAATCAAGAGTAAACATAACATATATTTATATCTCATATACATGTATCACACATTTCAGTTCTCAATATGCCATGTAGTACTAATTGAACTACAATTCGCATATGTCCCTGTATTAGTTTGTACAGAACTTTCACCATTATGTATTAGAGTAATGCCCCTTGAACCGTTTAAAAACCGTGGAATACTTGGGATGGCTAACACATTGTGTGCTAACTCATATAACTGTAATCTATCAAATCTTGTACATGTATGCTCACACGAGCTATGAATCGGTATGCTCACACGAGCTATGAAAATAGGCCTGCTCACACGAGTTGTGGGTCAGAACGTAGCTACACGATACTGTTTACACGAGCTGTGGAGTATCTGCAACACATGTTGGACCTCAGGCATCGTTAGGACGTTCAGGACCAGCACCTGAATCATGTAAACCTTAATGACACGTCATTTGTATCCTACGAATTCCTAAGGTTTGAACGGGACTCGATAATCGTCGTGCGTCATTGGATATGAAATCGGTATATATGTATGATATTTCACAACACATGTATAATTCAATTAAAAACATATAAGCTCGATTTAATTACACTAACTTACCTCGACGAGCAAATATAGAAATGAAGGCTACTAATCCGAGACTTTATCTTTGCCTCGATCTAAAGTCGTACGAGGTCTATCTTGATCTATACGGATAAATTTAGCTCAATTCAATATGTATTCTAGTCAATTTAACCCAAAATCATATTTTGAAATAATTACCATTTTGCCCTTATACTTTTAATTTCTTGTAATTTAGTCCCTAACTCTTAAAAATGAAAATTCAAGAAATTTCACCACAACCCACTATGGTTGAATAGAAACTAGGTCCCTAGCAAGCCTTATATTTCATTTATTTCACAATTTCAGCATGTATAATTTTCTACTTTTCAATTTAATCATTGTAATGGCCCAATATTGCCCGGCCCAAATCAGAAATAAATAAACAAAAATATAAAAAATAAAATAAACCAAACCAAAATCTAAAAGTCCACAGTCCAAACACGTGGGCCCAATGTGGCCCAAATCATTTTAACCCACTAGCCTAGCCCAATAACCCCAAATCATTTAACCTAAACTACCCAAACTGTTAGCCCAATACAAGCCCAAAACAGTTTCAAAGAAACCCTAGCGAAGAATAACTTCTAGTGTCAAGCATTTCAAGGCCATCCTCCGCGCGTGCCGAGCCACTCTCCACACATGCAGTGCCTCCACGCACCTCCAGCTGGCCTCCGTACGTCGTACCTGCGTAGCAAACAAACAAACAACCAGCAACGAAAAGAAAAGAAAAAAAAGAGCAAAAAGAAAAAAAAGAACAGAGAGGAGAAGGGGTTTTTGTTTTTTTATTATGTATTTTCTTTTCTTTTGGCTTTGGCTATAAAAAGCCAATTCATTTTTTGTAACAGGGGCTTCTTCTTCCCTTTTTTACACGGAGATTGAATACAAAAACAAAAAAATATATATTCAAAAAAAGAAAACAGAGTTTCATAAGGAAATTTTTGAATTTTTTTTCACTTTTCTTTGTTCTTTTTTTACTCAGTTCATAAATAACATGAAATAAAAGAGAAAAGCGCAGAAGAATCTTACCTTTGCGCGCCATTAGAGCCACCCTCTACTCTGTTTGAAATTAAATGAGAGAGAGGAGAGTTCTGGCTTTCAAGGCAGCGGAGAAGAAAGGGGCGTCGTTTTGGGTTTATTTTTTTTTTTTTCATTTATGCCTGAATGAACCTTGTTTAGGGTTTATTTTTAGATTTATATTGATATCAAAATGACACCGTTTTGTTGGCTATCGACCCGCGCACTGACCCGATCCGGTCCCAGACTCGCGTGTTTTATAGCGCAGGGAAATTTGCGCAACGAGCCCCTCTATGTTTTGTGTTGTTTCAATTTGATTTTCATTAAATTTTTTTAATTTGCATCGCACATTTGGTCTCGATTCCAAATGGATCCATGTTCAAACGATGCCGTTTTCCCTGCTTGATTTTGAATATCCGGATTTATGTGTTTATTTGCTGTTGAGGTCCCTCAGTTTTTAAGTCGAGTACAAATTTAGTCTTTCTTTGATTTCCATTTATGTTATTTACCTATTTAATTTTGTTTTAATTTAAATTTAATTTCATTCCTCTAGTTTATTTTGTTTTTGTTTTTTTCTTTTGATCGTGTTTCAATTTTAACTAAACTTTTATTGGTTTAATTTTAAATCGAATTAGTTCTTATTTTGACAAATTTAGTTTGTATTTCTAATATTATTTCTAATATTTCAAATTAATATGTTTTAAAGTTATCATACATTGTTTTTTTAGAGTCTATTATATACTTTTATTTTCAAACTTGACATGATATTATTTGGTTCATTATTTATTAATATATATATTTTGTTGGAATTTGATATAATATGTATATATTTTAATGTTTTGTTTTAGATTATATCTTAAAATTTGTTTTTGTATAACTATATGCTATTATTTTATTTCAAGTCTATTTTGAGTTCATGTATGTAATTTATTTTAAAATGCCTATACGTAGAACATATTGATTTTTATTTTATTTATTTATTTTTATCTTGGTGTATCTTTTAAAATTGATGCTAGAGTTATTTAGTTTAGAATATTGATGTTGATATTTGCATAATATGATTAAAATCATTTTGCTATTCTTGTTTGTATTTATCTGTTGCTCATGCGATTATCTTTTACGTCATACATAGCCATTCAATCATACTGCGTATGTTTTAAAAACTTATGATTCATTAAAGCATTAAAATCATTTTATTTCACAAATTTTCAAAAACAAGCTCTGTGTTCGCGATTCTCGAGGTAATTGTGCCTAACTTACTGGGCTTCGAATCTTCTCGTAGAATTCAAATAGCTAAGTGTTTATTTTTTTAAACCATACAACTTCTAAACAAAACTCTTCGGAATTTCAAAATGTTGGACCCTAACTTACTGGATCTGATGTTTTGCTACCTCGAATCAAGGATTTTTAAAATAAAGACAATATTCGATATTTAGAAATTTTGTGAAATCGAACCCTAACTTACTGGGTTTTGATTTTCTCATTTGACCCAAACAATCAGATATCCTTCTCAAAATGCATAGGTTTTAAATGTCAAAAGATAAACTCAATTTTGAGGATTTAAAATGTTGCACTCTAACTTACTGAATGTGACAATTTATTTCTCTGAAATAAGTGAGCCTTATCACCCAATTCATTTTATTCACGATAAAAGGATCGTATTTTAAAATCTTTTCAAAATTTCGACATTAAGACATTAAACAATCGTTTCGGTACCAATTTTGGGCGTTATGAGGGTGCTAATAGTTCCTCGTGCGTAACTGACTCCCGAACCTGTTTTCTCAAATCTCGTAGACCGAAATCGTTTAAGGTGAGCCGATCACACCCTAATAAAGGATCGGTGGCGACTCTAATTTTCATTTTTAATAAGTCGATAACTAAATTTTTGTTTTCAAAAAAAGTGGTTTCGACAGCTTGGGGACTCTACTGGGGAACATTTAGAGAGTCAAGCTGCAAAATTGATTGTTTTTTGTCTTAGTGTTGAAAATTGAAAATTTGATTTGAAAAGTTACGATCCTCTTTTTTGCACTTGTTTGTATGATTGCTGTAAATCGAGTTTTATATCTTGGCATCATATTGCATAAAGACTGTTTGGTCTTACCCTTTTAAGTGGGAGTGAGAAGCTACTCCTTCGTGAGGTTTTCACCTCCGTGTAGGATAGTGGATCGCTTTCAGGATACATCCGTACCTATGTCTTCGTGAGATTTTCATCTCTGTGCAGCCATAGGGAAATGTATTCCTCCGAACTGAACTCGGTCTGTATGAGCCTATAATGGGTGAGGATCAAGAAATCTGCTGGTTCGGGTACCTTGTCTTTAGAACCAAACTGCATATAGAAGACCTTAGGAATCCATCCTAGGTAGAGCCCTTCCAAACCCCTAGTGGTTACCCGACTAGGTACTTTTGTTTTCCTTGTTTGCTTCTGTTTTGTACTAACCCATCTTGTTTTGTTTGGATTATGATTGCATTGCATTTGCATCTTAGAATAGAGATATTGACTCAAGTCCGTTTACTAAATTAGAAAGCTTGTCAGGGAATACAGATTCCTTGATAAAGTGTAAAATAATAAGGCTGCCTGAATATATTCTGAGAAACACAAGAGTGATGGAAGAATTCATGACTTTACTTCGTAGCCTAAGGATTCAAGATGATTGTCCAAGGGCCTTCGACGTTTCAACTCCCTTAAAAAAGCTGACGAGCCTTATGAAGATGGGCAGATGATGGATCGTGACCAAGATCAGGAAAATGAGCTAGCAGTGGCATCTATTGGAAATTGGTGAGATTATCCCAAGCATACAGATGAAGGAAGGGATCGATGTTGTCTCTTGGAATATAAGGGCGAGGTCGTACATGCATATACTTTATGTAAAGGAATTTACTTTCTAGTAAAGTTTCCTAAATGTAATTGAATCAGAATCAACGTCTCTTTAGGCATTCATTTCATGCATTGGCATTACATGACATCATATGCATTCAAGATTATTAATAAAAGGTTTTAATTGGTTAAAATTGTGCTTCGGTTGATCTGGAAACTAGCAAAAACTCATCAACTAAGCACCGTTACGGTACCCGTGCTAAGTCAAAAATTATGGACCAAAGGTTGGAAAAGCTAGAGCGACTTCAAAAGGAAATGCAGGAGCAGCTACAGAAGCAAATGAAAGAGCAATTTGAAAAAAATTCAACAAGACATGACAGAAAAGATACTAGAGTCTCAAAAGGACATGATGACTAAATTGACACAATTGTTGACTAAGGAAGCAAATAAAGGGAAAGGTCCTATGGTTAATGAGGAAGAAGAAGGCAAAGAGGAACCCCTATATCCTCCAGGTTTTACACCTCCGCATGCGCAAGTTCAGACTGAGGTGCATCTGCACTGATCCTCTGTTTCAATTAGGCCTCAGCAGGTTCAAGCTGGTGTTTCAACGCCAATAAACTTCTAGGCTGGTTCAGGCTCTAATCCTGGATGTAACCCGATGAATCTTGCTATTCCTGATCTCGATGAAGTAGCTAAGAAAGATGAAGAATTGCCAAAATAGTTTGAGAAAAGGTGGAAATGGATTGAAGAGAAATTCAGGGCAATGGAGAGTACTGAAAGTTATCGTGGAATGGACGCTAGGGATCTAAGTTTGGTCCTAGATTTGGTACTTCCTCATAAGTTCAAGATGCTAGAATTAGAAAAATATAGTGGGACCAGTTGCCCTGAAACCCATATCACTATATTCTGTAGGAGAATGATTGGGTATATTAACTATGATCAGCTATTAATACATTGTTTTCAAGATAGCCTCACTGGAGCGACATCTAGGTGGTATAATCAACTGAGCCGAAACCAAAATAGTTCTTGGAGGGACTTGGCGCAGGCTTTTATGAGGCAATACAGACATGTATCAGAGATAATGCCTGACAGAATCACCTTGCAAAATTTGGAAAAGAAATCAAATGAAAGTTTTAGACAGTATGTGCAGAGGTGAAGAGAGATCGCGGTTCAGGTTCAGCCCCCACTCCAAGAGAAAGAAATGACGATGCTCTTTATCAACACACTGAAAGCCCCTTTCATCATGCATATGTTGGGAAGCACTTCAAAGAGTTTCTCGGATATAATCATGAATGGCGAAATGATTGAAAATGCCATCAGAAGTGGAAGGATAGGTGGTGAAGAAAGTAACAAAAATTCAATCTCAAGAAGAAAAGAAGATGAGATGAATAACATAGGTTGCTCAAGATCAGTTACTGTAAGTTATCCAGGTAAAGGAGTTGCTAGTCAACAAGGCTCATTGAGACAAGAATCTGGAGTGAAACCAGGTACTGAGAAACTCCAGTTCACACCAAATCCGATGTTATATAAAGAGCTGTATCAAAGCTTGTTCGATGCGCATGTTGTTGCTCCTAATTACTTAAAACCTCCACAACCTCCGTATCCCAAATGGTATGATGCGAACGCACAATGTGATTATCATGCAGGAATTACAGGGCATTCAATAGAGAATTGCATTACCTTTAAAAAGCTTGCTCAAAGGCTCATCAACATGGGTGTTGTCAAGTTTGATAACTCTAGTGCAAAAATTCCTCTACCCAACCATGATTGATGCGATGTTGGGAAGCGTTCACATCAATGACGTGTATGAAGACACAATTGAAGAAGGGACCTTGTTAGATGTCCGCCCTTATAAATTTAGGAGTGTTCTAAGCAATTGGGCTGCGGAAGAAATCCCTGTAGTTTTAGAACTTATTTAGAGTAATGTTCAGAATATCTTTGTTGTTTTTAGCCTAAAAATGATAGAAAGTCCTTTGTGAAATAGGCTCATGTCTGAACGTCATAATTCTAATAAAATACATCTTTGCATTCATTTTTGAGCCAATATTCTTTCATTCTTTTTGAATAATTATTCTTTCATTCTTTTGAACTTTCTTCCACATCATTTTTTCATTCATAATTATATTGTACAAATAATTATTCATAAATTCACACATTCTTTTGTATATTCTTTTGTACTTACTATGGGGCCCCCAGATTCAATGACATGAGTGACACCGCTGCAGACTTAGAATCTCCTTTTGAGCGAGATATGTTTTTAGAGGGATCTCATGACTTTGAAAATGACATAGATTGTGGCTTATCTCTGAACTTGTTGAGGATGGTTGAACAGGAGGATAAACAGATCCTACCTCTCAAGGAATCATTAGAAATTGTTAGCTTGGTGAAGATTGTAATTGACCTGACCGCAAAGATGAAGCAACACATTGTTGAGTTACTTCTAGAGTTCAAAGATGTCTTTGTATGATCATACCAGGATATGCCTAGGTTAACCGCTTATAATGAAATCTGTGCAACAACATGATTTTAGAAATTTGCAGTATGAATGATGCAATTCTTTGCCGCCTTTCTCATTGAGTCAGCATAGCTTTGCCCATTTGAAGTCGAGTTTCCATCCCTTCAAGATGTTGTTGGATTTTATCCTGATTAAAGAGGAATATCTAAAGTTTTCTGTCGTACTTGCGCCCAAAAAAAAGCTCTATGAAAGAACTCTGATACCAAAGAAGGTTTTTCACATACAAGATGAAAGTGGAAGATCTTAGGTGGAGGACTTTATCTATAAAAACATTGATTCTGATCGAAAGGTGATAACAAGGACTTGCCTAATCCTATGAATTCAGATTCAATAAAAAAAATCAAAATCAAAATAAAAATCAAAAACAAAAAATAAGAAAAAAAAAGAAAAATCAAAGTCAAAGTCAAAAGCAAAAAGGAAAAATCAAAATAAAAATGAAAATAAAAAAGGAGAGGCTAAGGCGAAAACCCGCAAAGGGTGCTTTGTGACCAAAGGTGGTTTTGAGTTGAAAACCTGAAAAGGGCAACTTAAATTTTGAGCAAAATAGGGCATGGACATCACCATTATCGAAGACTTCTAATGGGCATTCCTTCATTTTTGAGATCATTAGAGGCTGCTTCATACGCCAATGTCATCATATGCTTATTCCAGAGAAGATGGTATTGGAAAATGCATTGAATTTGAACAATAGCACGATAGCTGAGGTCTGAAATCAATTCAGAAGAAGACACCATGATTCGTCACTGAATTTCCTAGAGATGAACATCAAGAAAATTGAAGAAAAATGACTGAGATTTGCAATGACTGGCATAGGAAATTACCATTTGCCCCCATTGCTTGTCGAACATCTGTATTGGGGCAACACCTCTCTTTTTAGTTTACAGGATTGAGGTAGTTTTACCTATTGAAATCCCCTCTCTTCGGGTATTAGTTGAGCTAGAGTTGGAGGGATCCAATCGCGATGTGGTCAGTTGGACCTGGAAAAAGGGTTAAAAGCTATTCATTAGGGACGGATGTACCAGAAACAAATGATATGAGCCCATAATAAATAGGTCGTCTAAGAGAATTCCACGAGAGGGCTGGATGTTAAAAAAGATCCTTCCTCAATAAAAAGATTCTAAAGGGAAATGAATGCCAAACCGGGAATGTCCCTATGTTGTAAAGAAGACCTTTTTCAGAGGACCACTGATCCTGAGTGAGATTGCTAATCCTATAAACTCGAATCCGGTCAAGAAATACTTCGTTTAAAGAAGAAGAAAGGACCAACGTGAACACCCGCAAAGGGCACTTTGAGTCTAAAAAATAAAAATAAATCAAAAACAAAAAAAAAAGAAAATGAAAAGGCTAAGGTGAAAACCCGCAAAGAGCGCTTTGAGACCAAAGGGGATTTGAGTTGAAAACCCAAAAAGGGCGGGTCAAATATTGATCAGAATGGGGCATGAGGTGATCAGAGCAACTTGAATTTTGATCAGATTGGGGCATATGATGATCTTGCTATACTTGAACCAATAGGAAAGGGTAGGCGACATCTTGGGGCATCAAAAAAGTACTGTAGATCTCCTAAACACATGTCAAACTCAGAATGGTCTTCAGAAAGTTTTTACAGAGAAGTTCAAGCTGCGATATCTGAGGCACCCAATTTGCTTACTATTTATATTGAATTTGTTGTTCTTGGAATACTTCATTCTTTTTCAAGATACACATTTCCAATCAATTTCTTTGTTATTCTTCTTTACTGTTTTTGATAATTTATTTCTTTCGAGCTATGCTCAGAGCCAACTATATTCTTATCCATTGATATGACTCTTTTTGCAAGCATGTTGCATTGGAATAATGATTAATGGACTAATAAAACTTTCACAAAGAAAGTTTTACATATTACTCTGAAAAGTTTCTAAATAATACAGAAACTTGAAACAGGACTATTGTTTAGAATGCACCAAATTTAAAGGTTGGAAATTTGAGAAGGAATAGTCTAAATTTGGACATTCTCTTTGGATTTTGTTGTCAAAAACATTGATTGAACAAAATGACAAAATGTTGTGTTGACGACAAATCTTGAATAAACAAGCAAGAAATGATCACTAGGCAACAGGAAGAGGTTTCCTCAGAGAAGAAAGCCTTCATTTGTGCATGGGCCTTGGGTACGACACCCTGGGAATGGTGTAAGGGACCAGAAAGATTTAGATCTATTATCCTTGAATTCTGATAGGAAAGGATTGAGGAAAATGCATATATTTCTACCCTCGGGTTGCAGTGGGAGAATAATGGTACAGATTTTGCGCCCCAACGGATTGAACTTTAAGGTTTACAGTGGGGGCAACCTGACTAAATGTTTCTTCGGAAAATGCTAGCCGAGAAGGGATGTGTTATAGCACGTCAGCCACAAAGCCTTAATAAACTTAAAGTAATGACAACCTAAGCGGGATCATTCTCGGAAAAATAAAATTCTGCATTCATGCAAACACCATTCACACATGTCTAGTTAGGAGCATTTGATTCATTTTGATCATGCCATCCTAATCATTAGGCATAATTAGGTTCATTATACAGGTCATGTTCCCCAAAGAATAGATCAGTGAAGATAGCAAATCTTGCCTTCCTGCATCGACAACTAAGCAGATCGAAAATAAATTCTTACCTCCCTCGGTTGCAGTGGAGCAGGTTAAAGATAGCAGATCTTGCCTTCCTATATTGATAGCGAAGCAGATCGAAGATACCAACCTTGCCTCCCTCGGTTGCAGTGGAGCAGGTTGATGGCAGATTTTACCTCCCTGTGGTTATAGTGGAGTACATTAAAGCTAGTAATTCTATCTCCCTGGTTGGCAGTGGAATAGATTGAAGATTACAAATCTTATCTCCCTAAGCAGTAGTAGAGCAGATCGAAGATGACAGATTTTACCTCCCTGTGGTTACAGTGGAGTACATTGAAGCTAGTAATTCTATCTCCCTGGTTGGCAGTGGAATAGATTGAAGATTACAGATCTTATCTCCCTAAGCAATAGTGGAGCAGATCGAAGATGGCGAATTCTACCTCCCTGAGGTTACGGTGGAGTACATTGAAGCCAGTAATTCTATCTCCCTGGTCAGCAGTGGAATAGGTTGGAAATTACAGATCTCATCTCCCTAAGCAGTAGTGGAGCAGATCGAAGACGGCGAATCTTACCTTCCCCAGGAGTAGGGAAGCAAATTTAAGCCACAAGTCCTATCTCCCTGGTCAGCAGTGGAGTAAATTGGAAATTACATATCTCATCTCCCTAAGCAGTAGTGGAGCAGATCGAAGACGGCGAATCTTATCTTCCCCAGGAGTAGGGAAGCAGATTTAAGCCACAAGTTCATTTCCCTGAGCAGCAGTGGAGTAGGTTGGAAAAATTACAGATCTTGTCTTCCTGTGTTGGCAGCGAAGTAGATCGAAAACCCTCAGCCTTGTCTCCCTAAGCAGTAGTGGAGTAGGTTGAATATTACTTTCCAGGCAGTGTAGTGGAACAGATTAAAGCCACAACGGCGAATCTTGCTTCCCCAACATTGCAGTTAAAAAGACTAAAGCCACAATGGTGAGTCTTACTTCCCAGACGGTGCAGTGGAACAGATTGAAGCCACAACGATGAATCTTGCTTCCCCGACATCATAGTAAAGCAGATTAATGTTACGAGTTACGAATCCTATCTCCCCGACATGGTGGTAGAGTGGATCAAAGCAATTCCTATACCTCTGAAGATGCAGTAGGATGGAATGAGGCTACTTGAAGAAAAACACCAAGGTTCAAGCTTGACCGGGCAAAATTGGCCATTTTTTAGTTTTTGCTTCATTCCCGTAACACGACAATGAGCAAAGAGGGGCAGCTGTAATGACCCAATATTGCCCGACCCAAATAAAAAATAAATAAACAAAAAATATAAAAAAATAAAATAAACCAAACCAAAATCTAAAAGTCCACAGTCCAAATACATAGGCCCAACGTGGCCCAAATCATTTTAACCCACTAGCCTAGCCCAATAACCCCAAATCATTTAACCTAAACTACCCAAACCGTTAGCCCAATACAAGCCCAAAATAGTTTCAAAGAAACCCTAGCACCAAGGCCATCCTCCGCGTGTGCCGAGCCACTCTCCACGCATGCAGTGCCTCCACGCGCCTCCAGCTGGCCTCCATACGTTGAACCTGCGCAGGAAACAAACAAACAACCAGCAACAAAAAGAAAACAAAAAAAAGAGCAAAAAGAAAAAAAGAACAGAGAGGAGAAGGGATTTTTGTTTTTTTTATTATGTATTTTTCTTATCTTTTGGCTTTGGCTATAAAAAGCTGATTCATTTTTTGTAACAGGGGCTTCTTCTTCCCTTTTTTACACGGAGATTGAATACAAAAAAAATTCAAAAAAGAAAACAGAGTTTCGTAAGGTAATTTTTGAATTTTTTTCACTTTTCTTTATTCTTTTTTTACTCAGTTCATAAATAACATGAAATAAAAGAGAAAAGAGAAGAAGAATCTTACCTTTGCGCGCCATTGGAGCATCCTCTACTCTGTCCGAATCGAAATGAGAGAGAGGAGAGTTCTGGCTTTCAAGGCGGCGGAGAAGAAAGGGGCGCCGTTTAGGGTTTATTTTCTTTCTTTCTTTTTTCATTTATGCCTGAATGAACCTTGTTTAGGGTTTATTTTTAGATTTATATTTATATCAAAAAGGCACCGTTTTGTTGGCTATCGACCGCCAAGATCGACCGACACGGTCCTGCACTGCGTGTTTTATATAGCACAGGGAAATTTGTGCAACGAGCCCCTCTACGTTTTGTGTTTTTCAATTTGATTTTCATTAATTTTTTTAATTTACATCGCACATTTGGTCTCGATTCCAAATGGATCCATGTTCAAACGATGTCGTTTTCCATGCTTGATTTTGAATATCCGGATTTATGTGTTTATTTGCTGTTGAGGTCCCTCAGTTTTTAAATCGAGTAGAAATTTAGTCTTTCTTTTATTTTCATTTATGTTATTTACCTATTTAATTTTTTTAATTTCAATTTAATTTTCATTCCTCAAGTTTATTTTATTTTTGTTTTTCTTTTGATCGTGTTTCAATTTTAACTAAACTTTTATTAGTTTAATTTTAAATCGAATTAGTTCTTATTTTGACAAATTTAGTTTGTATTTCTAATATTATTTTAATATTTCAAATTAATATGTTTTAAAGTTATCATACATTGTTTTTTAGAGTCTATTATATACTTTTATTTTCAAACTTGACATGATATTATTTGGTTCATTATTTATTAATATATATATATTTTGTAAGAATTTGATATAATATGTATATATTTTAATGTTTTGTTTTAGATTATATCTTAAAATTCGCTTTTGTATATCTATATGCTATTATTTTATTTCAAGTCTATTTTGAGTTCATGTATGTAATTTATTTTAAAATGCCTATCGTAGAAAATATTGATTTTTATTTTATTTATTTATTTTTATCTTGGTCGTATCTTTTAAAATTGATGCTAGAGTTATTTAGTTTAGAATATTGATGTTGATATTTGCATAATATGATTAAAATCATTGTTGCTATTCTTGTTTGTATTTATCTATTGCTCATGCGATTATCTTTTACGTCATACATAGCCATTCAATCATACTGCGTATGTTTTAAAAACTTATGATTCATTAAAGCATTAAAATCATTTTATTTCACAAATTTTCAAAAAAAAAAAGCTCTGTGTTCGAGATTCTCGAGATAATTGTGCCCTAACTTACTGGGCTTCGATTCTTCTCGTAGAATTCAAATAACTAAATGTTTATTTTTTTAAACCATACAACTTCTAAACAATGCTCTTCGGGATTTCAAAATGTTGGATCCTAACTTACTGGATCTGATGTTTTGCTACCTCGAATCAAGGATTTTTAAAATAAAGGCAATATTCGATCTTTAGGAATTTTGTGAAATCGAACCCTAACTTACTGGGTTTTGATTTTTTCATTTGACCCAAATAATCAGATATCCTTCTCAAAATGCATAGGTTTTAAATGTCAAAAGATAAACTTAATTTTGAGGATTTAAAAAGTTGCACTCTAACTTACTGAATGTGACAATTTATTTCTTTGAAATAAGTGAGCGTTATCACCCCATTCATTTTATTCACGATAAAAGGATCGTATTTTAAAATCTTTTCAAAATTTTGACATTAAGACATTCAACAATCGTTTCGGTACCAATTTTGGGCGTTACGAGGGTGCTAATACTTCCTCGTGCGTAACCGACTGCCGAACCTATTTTCTCCAATCTCGTAGACCGAAATCATTTTAAGGTGAGCCGATCACACCCAATAAAGGATTGGTGGTGACTCCAATTTTCATTTTTAATAAGTCGATAACTAAAAGTGGTTTCGACAATCATTATTTGACAATTTCACCAAAAATCACTTAACAAAAGTTGTTTATCTAACAACAACTATACATTTTCTTCCATAACTCATCAGAAATCATGCACATTCATTAATGGAAAATCCCTAATAGTTTATCAGTTTCACAAATTAGTCCCCGAGCTAGCTAGATTAAGCTACAAAAATCCCGAAAACATAGAAATCAATAAAAACGAGACAAAAACCGCTTACCTATAGGAAAAATAGGGTTGGTCGAATGTTAAGCTTCCACGGTTCTTTTTCTCTTTGAAATTTCGATTGAACATAGGTTAAAAGATAATAACTTTATCTTTTGTTTTCTTTAATATTAACTTTATTTTCTAATTACTTAATTAACCTTAAAAATTAAGTAAAATTTCAATAATACCAAACCATGCTCATCCACTAACACATTTTTGGTCTAATTACCATATAAGGACTTAAACTTTAAAATTCTATAGCTATTTAATATCTTTAGCTACTAGAACTCAACTTTTGCACTTTACGCGATTTAGTCATTTTTATCAAATTGAACATGTAAACGGTAAAATTTCTTAATGAAATTTTTATACGGTACTACTATCATGCTATAGGAAATAAAAAAAAATAAATTTTTTGACTTTAAATTTGTGGTCCCGAAACCACTATTCAAATTTTACTGAAAACAGGTTGTTACATCTACTATAATATTCACCACCTCTATCGGTTCTCACAATTTCAATTTTCTTACCGCATTGTTTCTCTACTTTAGCCTTGAAAACTTTAAAGGTTTTCAATGCTTCACTTTTGTGATGAAGCATGTAGAGATACATGTATTGTGAGTAATCATCTATGAAAGTGATGAAGTATTTCTAGTCTTGTACATCCATATCTGGGCAACATATATTAGAATGGATGATTTTTAATATGGTATAACTCCTCTTGGCATCTTTTCTTGACTTGTTAGTCTGCTTGCCCTTAATGAAGTATATACAAGTATTGAAATTAGTAAAATATGAAGTATTGAGTACTCCATCATTTACTAATCTCTCAATCCTTTCAATGGAGATGTGTCCTAATCTCTAGTGCCATAAAATAGATGAGTCTTCATTTATAACACAACGTTTAGTACTTATTTGAACATGCATAACATTATGAGTAAAATTATTTTGCAAATTTAAAAAATAAATACCATTAGATAAAACACCATTCGATAAAATAAATTGAAATCAGAGTTTTTTAAAAAGTAAAATAATACCCAAATGGTGTAAGTCTTGAAATAGAAACTAAATTTCTAGAAAAATTGGGAATATAAAAAGTCTTTTCTAAAATTAAAACAAAGCCACTCCTAAGCACTAATTCGCATGTTCCAATTGCTTCCACATGCGATTGTATCTTATTTCCCGAATAGATGTGACACTCAGCTCCCACTGGTTCCCTCAGTTTTCTTAATCCTCGTAAGGAATTTGAGATATGGGTTGTAGAACCAGAATCAATCCACCATATGTTATAACTAACATAAACCATATTGGACTAAAAGAAAACAAGTGAGATTGATTTACCTTTCTTTTGAAGTCAGCTCTTAAACTTGATACAACCCTTCTTTAAGTGTCCTTTCTTTTTACAAAAGAAACACTTGGACTTTTTTTTATGCCAACTTGGAATTGCATTTTAACCTTCCATTTTTGCTTGACTAGGACCATCTTCTTTCCTTGAGTAACTGTCAGTTCACTCTCTCTCATCTCTAGTATGAGTCTAGCCTCTTCCTGATCACATATAGTCAAAAGCTTATTGATAGACCACTTATCCTTGTGTGTTATAGGAGATCTTAAATGAGCCATACTGAGGTGGAAGAGTGTTCAATATAAAGTGCACCTAGAAAGATTCAGGCATTTCAACCTTAAGTGCTCTCAATCGAGATGCTAAATCTTTCATCTTGTTGATGTGATCACGTACACCTTTCATGATAATGAGCTTCATTGATGTGAACTTCATGATTAGGGTGCTAGCTAATGACTTTTAAGAAGTTTTGAACTGTTTTTCAATAGTTGTTAATAATTCTTGGACATTCTCATAATGCTCAATTGAGCCATAAACATCAACAAGAACCCGACTCTTTACAAACATGATACTTAAGCAATTAGATCACTCCCAATTTTCATACAGAACAAGATCAACCTGAATGCTGGTTTTAGTAATATGTGGCTCAAATTTCCTTATGGCATAGTCAATATCCAAGCACCTCAAAGTTCTCACTAGTTAATTTAGGGAAATCTACTCCATTATCAGACATATTCACAGGTTGTAAAATTGCAAAATAAATGAACATGCATGCTTAATAAAAATTTGAGGCAAACATAAATTATAATTTACCAATGCAAATTATGTAAATAATGAATCTAGTGACATAAAAATATCCTGTGGGCTGAATTTTTAATTCATAGATCCATTTTATGATAGAATTATTTACTATCATTTTTCTATAAAAATTATTAGATTCATTTTCATAACTCCTCCGGGAAATTAAAAAATCATCTAATAATTTTATCTTAATAAATTATGCAATGGAATTTAATACCTATGCTTTTTTATGTGATTTTAACTTTAATAATTTTATTTAACTAAAGATGTTGTGGCTAGCCTTTAACTAAGTAAAATTATGAAAATCACTTAACTAGATTGTTGCTAAGTCATTATGCAACATATACTATCTATAAACCTTATGAGATCCTTACTACAATAAATAATTTCACTTAATTAAAGTTGTCGTAACTAATTCTCTAATTAAATAAAATTATTTGGATCTCCGTACATATATTCTAAAGTTTTATTAATAAACACCTTATGCAATAAGTCTAAAATTTTATACACCTAAAACTATAAACAATAAATTTCTAAAATTTTTCACTAAATTATTTATAACATCATTAATTTTAGAAATTTCATTTAAAAAATCCAATGATTTTACACAAAAGTTTGCAATAAAAATTCTCAAAAAAAAATGTATAAAAATAATTAAAAAAACATGACATTATTATTTTGAAAAATTTACAAACTTTTAAAATCAGATAAAGTAAGGATAAGCCATGCTCGGATACCAAATGTTACCATAAATAATGGTTTACAATATAGTGTAGCGAAAAAGATCGAACAACAATACCTACAGCCATTGCTTGAACCAAATGTCAAAATCTAAATATTGTAACACCATTGTCGAGCACATCAAACCATCGACGAGGACATCTAATTTAGTTGTACGAAAAATTTAAAACCGCCAAAATCTTCAAAGCACTCGAAAATTTCACTTGATGAAATTTTTTTTTTTTTTGTTTGTTTGTCTAGTTGATGTTTGTAATGGTGGTTACCCAACAAAAAAAAACCACCAACTATACATTTCATTTTCTCTCATAGAAAGATGTAGAAGTTGAGTACAACAAAAGTGGGAATGAGCAGCAAAACGTGAAGGTGATTCCCACGAGCCAATAACGGTCACTGGTGTCCTGGTAAATGATTATAACTGCCTATAAACTTTTTTGTCATATCTACGGACCCCCCCATAGTGGAACAAGCTACCAGTCAACTACTCACTTTGTTTTCCACATTTTCATGTCGGAGATGGAGCTGTATAAGATTGTGGCCATATTTGTTTTCGTAATCAAAAGCTTAACAAGTCCTAGCTAGGTTTACTGGTAAGTACAGAAAAAGTCCCCATTATTTTTGAACCAAGCAAGTACATTTAGTCTCAATATTAGCTTACCTTATCTCTTGAGAGCTAATTAGCCATGGATGAGAATTTAGAGCTGAGGCTTATTGCAGAACGAGAAGAAGAAGAGAAAAGTGATCTGAAGAGAAGAGTTTGGGTTGAAACAAAGAAAATATGGAGTATTGCTTTTCCAACAATGTTGACTAGAGTCACTTCCTATGGAATGATTGTTGTCACACAATCATTTCTTGGTCACATTGGAGAAGTCCAGCTTGCCACTTTTGCACTCATTCAAAGCATTTACGTACGGTTTATCAATGGTATTCTGGTTAGTAATAATTTATAGATCTAATTAGTTAACTTCACATTCTGGGTTTTTTTTTTCTTTTTGGATCAATGTATTTGATTGAATGCTCTCTCATTAGTTTCATGTAATTTGAAAGATTGGAATGTCGAGTGCGACTGAAACACTATGCGGGCAAGCATTTGGAGCAGGACAATACCACATGATGGGGATATACCTGCAACGATCCTGGATTGTGGATGGCCTTACGGCGACGGTATCAGTCCCGCTATTGGTTTTCGCTTCACCCATCTTCAAACTACTCGGGCAGGAAGAGGAGATTGCGGAAGCAGCTGGGAATATATCTCTGTGGTTTATCCCAATGCTTTACCAGATGGTGTTTCAACTAACCATGCAAATGTTCCTCCAAGCTCAGCTCAAAAACTTTATTGTTGGATGGCTAAGTGCTTTTTCATTTGCTCTTCACTTGTTATTGTCATGGATCCTGGTTTACAAGCTAAACTGGGGTGTTGCTGGGGCAATGGGTTCCTTGAATATATGTTGTTGGATTATGGTTGTAGGGGAGTTTGTGTTCATCTTAGGTTGGTGCCCCAATACATGGAAAGGATTCTCCAAGGCTGCCTTGTATGATTTATGGCCTACAATAAAGCTGTCCATGGCCTCTGGCCTCATGATTTGGTAACTTATTATGATGCGATTTCACTTTGTTACTGCTTTGACATGATATGATATCAGTAGGTGATTGTTTTGGAATTAACAGCTTAGAGTTGTGGTACTATGCCGTTCTTGTGCTGCTGGCTGGATATATGAAAAATGCAACCATTGCCATCGATGCATTCTCCATCTGGTAACTTCATTTTTTACTTTACGTTTTCCCTGCTCCAATATTTTACCAAGTAATCAAATTGATCTGCAGCCTCAATGTCAATGCATGTGAATTCATGATCTGCCTAGGCTTAACTGGTGCAGCAATGTAATCTCTTTCTTTCTCTATATATTGTAATTCATTCTTAACCCTTTATACTAAATTCCTTTATTCCATCATTATATATGATATAAATTGTGTTGGTTTTTTCAGAGTTCGGGTAGCCAACGAACTAGGAAGAGGAAATGCAAAAGCATTGAAATTTGCAATAAAAACAATAATGAGTGAATCAATATGCATTGGAATGTTATTCTTTGTATTGTGTTTAGGGTGCGGGCGTCAAATTTCCTACTTGTTTACAAGTGATGAACAAGTTGCACAAGTTATATCATCTCTCTCAGATCTTCTCGCCATCTCAGTCTTGTTCAATAGCATTCAAGCAGTATTAAGCGGTAAGAACTAAATCTTGTCCCCTTCTATATATATTTTGCTTTTATTTATATTTTCTTTTTCGGGTTTTTTTTTTCCCGAGAATTAACCTTTCTTGTGTTGTGCTTATGTTAACATTTGTTTTTTATATCAATGTTGATGTTGATAAAAATATGTTTGTGCAATTTCAGTATTAAATCTATGGCTATTGGTATTATTCATAGATGAATCTACTACTAAAATATAAGAATGTTTTAAGTCTAACCAAAATTCTCAATTGTTGGAACCTCACAACTATACTTTTTATGAGTTAATGCACAATTTGCCCCTCAAAGTTGCACTCAATTATTACTTTGGTACCTAAAGAATTTATTTATCAGTTTGCTACCTAAAATTTCTAAGCCGTTGTCAGTTTGCCTTAGCCGTTAACAACATTAAAAAACAAGATGACGTGACACGCAACCACGTCACCTAAATCCTACTTTATAAATATAAATTAAAATATGGGAAAATTAAAAAATAAAAAACTCTCAATTTTTTTAAAAAATAGAACAAAATATAGAATTATATAAAATTTCCACAAATTAAAAAATAATTATTTTATTTTTAAAATACATAAAACTCAAAATATATATTTTCCAGAAATTTAAAAATATAAATTTAAAAATATTTTCTTTTTAAAAATACATAAATTAAAAAAGAGTGAAAATATAAAAAAATTGTCAAAAATTGTAATTTAAAAAACAAGAAAAATATGGAAAACTTTTAAAATATGAACATCACGGCAGTCAGTGGAATGTAAAATTTTAAAAATTGTGATTTTGGTTGTTTTTTTTTTCTTTATTTTATATGGGAAGAAATTGTTAAAATAAAGAAAATCAAAATCATTTTTTTAAGTTTTATATTTTCATTCACCACCAATCTTCATATTTTAAATCGTTTCATATTTTTCTGAGTTATTAAATTATTTTTAAAATTTTCTGAATTTTGGCAATTTTTTTGCAATTTTATTTTTTAATTTATTTATTTTTAAATAAAAATGCTTTTAATTTTTGGAAATTTTATATAACTTTCCATATTTTTATGATTTGTTAATATTTTTTTGAGATTTTTCTAAATTTGGTTGACTGTTTTTTGTATTTTCTCTTTTGTGTTTTATGTACTTTTTAAAAATAAAATAATTATTTTTAATTTCAGAGAATATCATATAATTATATATATTTTGAGAATTTTCTAATTTTTTTTTATTTTTCTCGTTCTTTCCAATTTTTTTTGAATTCTTTTTAAGAAAATAAATTTTGGGAGAGCGTGCTACGTCACCCTTTTTTAGCGTCGTTAACGATTGGGGCAAACTAATAATGGATTTGAAACTTTAAGTACCAAACTGATACAAAAAAAATCTTTAGGTACCAAAGTGATAATTGGGTGCAACTTTGAGGGGCAAATGGTATATTAACCCTACTTTTATTATAAGCTTTCTTCCTCAAATAGTTTCACCTTAGAAAATTGTCATTAACAGTTACCCGTAATACAATAAAACATGTGTTTTTTTCACTAACAAAGTATTCCTTGATGATACTGAGTACCAACAATGAGGAAGGAAAAAGGTAAGCTTCAGGTCACTTGCGTAAGCTGGGGAGCTGTAATGAGAAGGAGGAAGGAGAATGAAGGAGCAGATAGTGGCTTGGCGAGGATCCTTGTTCTCCCATGTACTTGGACTTATATAAGGGGTTTCCTTTGTCTCATAGTGCCATGTGGCTAGTCGTATGGTTGTACAGATGAACCAATGCCATGTGTCAAATGGGCACTGCTATTGCAGGTTGACTGTTGTTATGGCATGTGTTGTGATGTCCTACCTATGTCATAGGTTGCCTTATTCTGGCATCGTCATCTCTTCAAGCATCAAACGACAAGTCGAACCCCTAATCCTTGGACGAGGAGTAATCGATAAATAGGTTTAGGTGAGGGGAGTCTTGCGAGGGATCGTTCAGAGGGGTTCTATATGGACCATTTGTGGGCTCTACCACAGGTCTCCCGTTGGCGGGGTATAACAATTGTCCCCTCGGTCGAAGGGAAGGTTATAAAATAACCTACCTTGAGACCTTCTTGAGGATTAAAGGATGTGCGAGGTGGGAGAGTTGAATTTACACTCACAATGGCTCGTGGAGGGGCTCTTGTGAAGTTTGGTGTTCTGATTGTCAGAAAGATGTTGTAAAGTTGAAAAGGCAACTTCTTGTACATGAGAGTAACGTTGAGAGGAGAAGGTATCACATGTTAATTGTTTCAGACACACACATTGATTGCCATGCCTTACATTGCATCATTGAGAAATGATGCTAATGATTATCTTTGCAGTTGTATCTTTTTAGATGTCATGTGTTGAAAGAGGAATTGTCCATGAAGCATTGTGTCTGCAGCCATTTTGAGTATGCCATTTGATCGAGGGGCTTTAAATACCCCTCAAAATTGAGCCATAATTCTTACTTTCTATTTTCAAAAATTCTCTAAGTTTCCACACTTCTTGACTTTTCAAATACTTCTTTTTGTTGTCATTTCTTGTTCTTTTTCGTTCATTTCCATTGCCTCTTCACCAGTTGGAAGTTTGTTTAAGCGCTAATGGTGTGATAGAAAAGGGTAAGTGATGATTTCGTGTTTCATTTAAATTTCATTCATGGTACTGTAAATGACCAATGGTAATCGAGGAGAAGAGGCTAGTAGTAGCATTGGTGGCGAGGGTGGTCGAAGGGGAAAGAAGGTGTCGCATTTGGAGAGTGAGATAGTTGATTGTGTTTCATTTGAGTGCACGAATGAAATTAATGAGATGTGAAAATTGTTGCTCTATCATGGGATTCAATCGGATAATTATCAGTACAAATTTAGAATCCCTTGTGGTGAGTATCTGTTAAGTCCGGTGAGTAGGCCAAGTCACGGCAGAGGAAAGTACAACCTTACCTAGTTGAGTCATGTTTAGCACCCCAAGAAACTTATGAATAACCTCGCAAGACACCCCTTGGCTAAACTTATTTACCTATGACCCCTCACTCAAGGACAAAGGGGCCCACCTGTCATTTGATGCTCTAAGGCACGACGAAGTCAAAACAAGACAACCTATGACTTAGGCAAGACCACGCAACACCTACCATAATCGACAACTGACCTGTAATAACAATGCTTGTTTCGCCCTAAACTCTAACTTATTCACACAACCATCTAGCTCGTCATGTGGCATTATGAGATAAATGAATGATGCCATATCTAAGCCTAAGCACATGTGAGAAAAAGGATCCTTGCCAAGTCACTCTTTCCTTCTCTTTCATTCTTCTTCCTCTTTCTCATTGTCAACTCTCCACCCTATGCAAGTGAACCGGACCTTACTTCCTCTATCTCCTCCTCTCTTTTGGTACTTAGCATCAATAATTGGTGTAATGAGTGTAGATTGAACATGCGACCATAACTCACTCAAGTATTATCATCCTTGAGAATATTGAAGAAATAACCTAATAACCCCAACCAACCCGGAATCAACCTTAGCAAGCTCAAAAAAAAGAAAGAAAAAAAGCTATGCACCTCCAAACTCATCTTAACTCCAAGATAATGCCAAAAAAAAATCCACCCACTTGCACTAGACCTATCCCCATAACCCCTAGATATATCGTGGAACCTATCCTCACTATTATCGATACCCCCTACCATGGTACTACTCCTATTTCCACAGGGCAACACTAGTGCCCCACCAGTCGACCAAACATCCTAAACACCTATAATCTAGTTACCAATAATTTACCAAGATGTAAGAGCGAATTAAAATGTTAGAAGAAAAACTCAAAAAATAGCAAAGATTGTAGCAGAAGGAAAAATAAGGCAAGCATCAGTTGGGCTAGAAGAATGAAAGAAAGAGCAACAAGAATGCCAACACTAGTTGGACCAAAAGAATGAAAGAAATGAGTAAATTATTAAAGAACTTACAGCAGGTAAAGATCCCTTGTGACATGAGTACCAAGCCCATGAGGAAGAGATAGCTTAATCCTTTTTTGATGGACAACAAAACTTTATACATAAATATGGTCTTTTGAACCAACCTCTGGAGTGAAATAACCTAGTAATTCAACCCTTAAACCAAAACTGTCAAGGATAGGGTGCTCCATTAGAGAGAAAATGTAGGCATTAAGATGGGAAATCTAAGAAATTTTTAGTGCTAGACTAGATATTGTTTCATGGAGTTATTAAAATGAACCCCTAGCCATAAAAATATTGGCTTACAACCTCCTCTCCACATTCAAATTCTCTAAGGTGATGTTTAGAGGATAAGGCAACCGACAGGATCATTTGACTCATTATAATAATCACATGAACATCTAGAAGGTGTCAGATACAATAAAGTGTCGAGAATTCTCAATGACCTTCAAGGATACTGCTCAAGCACTGTACTTGTCATTACCAAAACGTTTTGTTCACACCATTGATGAGTTGGCGAATCTATTCATAAATAGATTCCTAGCCAACAAAAACCCTACAAAAATCCCCAACATACCTTATTTCCATTAAGAAATAGGGTAATAAGTTGTTCAAAGAGTCCATACGCCGATTCAATGTTGTTATTTTAACACAAAGGGGGTATCTGATGACCTAGCCATCCAAGTATTTATAGCAAGAAAGAGCCACCAATTTCTCAAATACAACCTAGTTAGTAATCCCTTGATAGACTCTTTGTACCGTATAAGGTAGTTATAGTTTTGCAGAAAGTGAAGAGATATAAAGAAATAATAATGGGTAGAAATGAAGCAAAACCAGGATTTCATGCGTCGCATATCTCATCCTCCTCACAAGTTTTTAACAACTCGCATAGAGGTCGACCCCCACTTAGTGATCATTGAGGTTAAAATCCAACTAGGGGTTTACCAAGGGGAAAATATTTTTTTCTCCCATTAGTTCACCCACCACTCAAGATTTGTAAGAGAAGATAGACAACGCCAACAACAACACACTAGAGCACCCTACAATAGATTTAGGTTTTACCTTGACCTAACAAGTTTGTTTCCTTAGCCAGGTAGAACATCAAGGAATCCTAGAAATGCCCCTACCAATGCAACCAAATCAACATAAAAGTAATTCTAATTTGCAGTGTCAGTATCAATATTCTTAAACTTGAACAATAACATACTCACAATGCTTTATGTATTTATTAAAGAATAGACTTTCTATTTATAAGCATAATGCATGTAGCTTCACTTAATTGATTGCTTAAGTTTCTTTGAAATACGACAAGCTTTTTGCTTTATCTTTAACTAGAACCATTCTTTAAATGTAGCTTTGATAATCTCTTCATATAGAAGCCTTCTCAATATGTTGGACTCTCATTATTTAGTTTATTTTTAAAGATAATTGTCACATTATTTCGATACATTATATACATTATAAACTTGAGTAAAATATTACCAATATTGAAAATGCTGAAAATAACTTGTTGATCAAAACTTATTTTCCGCCATATTGCAATAGAAAGTGATGCAACAATTCCTTACACATCTCCATGTATATGTAAAATTTAAGACATTAATAATTCATGTTAAAATTAACCTGACATTTTCGTGTTGTATTCATATCCTACATATATATGTATTCATGTAGTTTGTTTGAAAAGAAAAAGGTTTAATATCTAAAGTCTTAAATTGATGTTTCAGGTGTAGTAATTGGAACTGGATTCCAGAGCACAATAGCAATAGTGAACTTGGGATGCTTTTATATTGTAGGAGTACCTGTTGGAGTTGTGTTGGGTTATGTTTTGAACCTTCAAGTTACAGTAAGAATAATATTTTTTATATAGATTTATTATTTTTATTATTTTTAATATTTTATAGTTAAAACAATGCACTGGCATTATTTTACGTAAAAGAAACAACATTTTGTGATTAAAATCATAAAATTATCAAATTTGACAAAAATATATAATAAATGTTATTTTTAGATTTGGAAGCTAGATTTTTAGGTGAAAATAATTCTATTATCTTTAACAGAGAATTTATATTATTGAAATTTTACATGTTCTAAAAAGTAAAAAAAATATGATTATTTATTTTAAATTTTGGAGAATTTTATTGATGTTTTAATAGGGACTATGGATTGGATTGCTTAGTGGGGTGGCATTACAAATCATCATTCTTGTATTCATAGTTTGGAGAATAGATTGGGATGAACAAGTTGAAAATACTTCTCAACGTCTCAACCATTGGCTTTTAGAAGAAGAAGAAGAAGAAGAAGAAGAAGACGAAGAAGAAGAAGAAGAAGAAAATCAAATTCAAAGCCTACCTTGAGCTTAATTATAACTAAGAATTTTCATCTAGGTTTTTAGTTGCTTCATCTACAACTTTTTTTTTCTTTTAACTATGCTTTGGATGATTAGGTTGTTCGAAAAATAATCACTTCAAGTCGGATTGAAAAAAAAAGATGTTGAACAATTAAAAGAGTCCGACTATAATATTCTAAAATTTATTTTAATTCCATCATGATATAAAAAAGTTAATGTACTAAAAATAACCTTGATATGCTTTGTTGAACGAAACATTATTTTTTTAAAATTAAATAATATATATTTAATTTTATTCATAAAATCACTTGATATTAACTAAAATTATAAATACTTTTGGAAAAACCAAAATACCTAAGTGACCTGAGATATTAAATTGTCAATATCAATTTCAATATTTTCTTTTAAATCTTTGATATTTTTTTCTTTTTAACCAAAAATTTTTTGATAGGTTAAAATGGTTTTAATCATATATTTAGAAATTTAAATTAAATATAACCAGTGAAATTCTAACATATGTCAAGCTAAAATAAAAAGTCAAATTCTATTATTAGTCTTTATATTATATGATAGTTGCATATTTAGTCTCTATATACTAATTTTGTCAATTGTAGTCCTACTTTTCAAATTTCGAAATTTCAGGATGTAGAAAGTAGCCGTTAAATTTGTCGGGTCAAGTTATGCTATTAGTCCCATACTATATGTAAGTTGTGGATTTAGTCTCTATTTTCTAATTTAATCATCTTTAGTCCTTATAATTTAAGAATTTGAAATTTGAAGCATGACTCAAACATAGTTGTTGAATACATTAACTAAAGTTATGTTACTATTTTTAGTATTTTGTGCAAACAAAAAAATAGCATTTTTTTTATAACAAACTAACAATTTAAAGATGGCAATCAAGTGGGTTTCCATTGAGTTTTTTTTTTTGAGTCTTCTAGAGGTAATTACTACCACACCACGACAAATTAGTGATTTGGCAACAAATTTCGATGACACTTTTAGTGAAATATGCCGCAACACTTTTTTGGTATTCTTCATTTCCGTTTTACAGTCCATGATAGCAGTTTCTGGCTGCCCCTCCTAACAATGTCGTTCCCTAAGATCAAACTTACATTTTCTTCTTAGAAGTACAACAACATTTTACATATAATGGCATTTATAAGTAGAAACGATGCCATATAATTATTTCCAGAATGCGAGGAGTTATTCTGCTTGAAAATCTGTTGGCACGAGTTTGAACATTAGTTATAGCGATGATTATTGTAAGAACCAAAGTTACACAAATTGGTGGCAATTTATGGACCAATCGCTACAGGTTGAGAAAAATGTTAACTTTCACAAATGTATTTTTTATGTATACTTATAGCGGTGTTTTATGTACAAAATGTCATCATATGTTGCAAAAATTGGTGGTAGTTATTTATCCAAGTGTCGTAGAATGAAGAAAATATATCATATTTTTTAATCAAATTATTTTGTTACTTATAACAACATGTGACTAGTAAATCGGTAGTAAGCTTAAAGATTTTATGGCATTTTTATGGAAAATGTCACAAGTGTTAAATAGTGACGATGGTTATGATTTAAACATTGCAAAATGGTCAGTAATCAATTAATCAAATGTTGTTGTTTTGGCTTGTAGCGACATTTCTTATATAAGCATCACAACATTTTCTTTTCTCCGTATCTCCCCTCCTTTCCATTCGTCCATCCCTTTTTATTGATCTCTTTATCGCAAACCAACCAACCATTCGTAATAGAAAAATTTGTTTATATATCTATAAAGCAAAACCCTTTTTTTTTTCCAAACTTATTTCTTTCTATTACATTCTTCAACATCTAGTCTATTACTAGATAACATAATGAAGCTTTAAAATAGTTGCTGAGAAGGAGTGACAAGAGAGTGGGCACTCCTTCAAGAACTGCACTACAAATAGTAAACAAATAGAAGACACAAGAGTTGTGTGCGCAATTCAGTTTCTTACATCTGTAGAGCCTAGCTTAGCGAGAAATATTCACTATCTTTAACACTTACAACAAGTGATCCTAATCTATCACACACCCGTGATAATTTTCTAACTTTTTCACCTTGAAAGAATGATACTCTCACCATTAAATTCACCCCTGTGAATTTAGCAAGTAAAACCACAACAGATAAGGTCTTACTATTAAAATACATTATCTAATGACTTGATTTTAACTGGTGTTGTAAAATACGATTTTGAAACCCAATACTATGAACTAAGTTCGTGAAATATGAATAAAAGGATTTACGTATTTAATATCAAAATATATTAATGGTCGGTAAAGGAATTAAATCAAGAAAAATAAATTAATTATGGTTCAGGGACTAAATTGTAAAAATGCAATTGCTATTGAGTTTTAATTTAGAAAATATTGAAGGACCCATTAGCAATTATGTGAAGGACCTCATGGTTTTTTAACCATTATTAATGCATGAGAAAATGGGTGGGACCAAACTAATCCATCAATTTCCATTTAGATTATGAACATTAAACCTAAGTTAATTAAGTTTAATTGTCTATAATTAAGGGTATAAAAAATTAGTGGGAAAGAGAGTAAGATGATCATCTTCCCCTTTAGAATGTGTTGTCCATACCCTAAGAAGAAGAAAAAGAAGAAGAAGAAAACCTTCCAAGCTTCCTAACAAAATTGATCCAAATTAGCTAAGGTAAGAGAGTTTTTCTTTGATGATTTTTATAGAATTTTAATCATCTAAGCATAACAAGTCATGCCCATGTATTAGATTCTCCAATTTATAAGTTTTCATTTAGTCATCATTAGTGAATAATGATGAAATTAAGTTTGAAATTGATGGATATTCAATTAGAATTTGCTAAGATTTTATTAGAAGATAGTAAATTTATGTAACACCCTCTTACCTAACCCAGTCGCCAAGTCCGAGTAACATAATGTCACATTCATTTTTGGAGCAACTACTGTCAAATACGTCGTAAACCAAACCATCATCAAGCCATACAAAAACATATCCAAATCATGTCTAATTTATACCTAAACATGCTAAAAATCATTTTCATATCAAAACTAATTAATGAGATACACCTTCATATTCAATCTTAACAATTCAATCATCTTTTAGCATATTTTTTACCTATCCAAAATTATCAATCAAACATTAACTACATATTAGCATATTCATATCAACCCATATACCTAAGTACCTAAACACATACCTATATAACTTTCAAATAATCATCAAAACATGCCAACATTGTCACACTCGATTTTCATTAAAGTCCCAAAATTAAGAGATAATTGGGAGCTAATTGAATAAAATGGTAACTCGACGGGCTCCACTAGAAAACTTGGAAATCTTGGTGGCTGATTGGTAATTAGTTTAGTTTTAATTCTAGTTCAATTAAGATGGAACCGACTGGTTCCTTTGTAGGAGACAAAATGATTACTGATGTATGGCTTATTTGGGGCTTTGGTGATCATGTGAGAAAGGTTATATATATGTGAGGAGCTTTATTCAGCAGAGAAAATTCTTCTTAATTCTGTTTATGCTTCTTTCTTATCTACATTGTCTTCTTCGATTGTTTCGAAGAAGAGAAAGTTAGGAAGAGTCCTGTATGGAGCGGTGATCGTAAGGTTTAAGACTGGAATGTATTGAATTAGGTAAACTGGTAAGCCTTTCTATCTTTTTGTATTCGTGAAATTGAGAAAAGAGAAGTAAGAATTTCTAAAATCTTTGAAAGAGCTCCTGTATGATATTGGATTCTAGGTTTCTAAGTTAAATACCTTTGGTTTAATTGGTCTATGGGTTGTCATGCTTAGCTGCCAATACAAAGGAGGCTTTGGCATTTGGGCATGCTAAGCTAATGAGGACGAAGGATTTAAGATGAGTTTTTGTACTCTACTTATAAGTGATTGATGGATGTTGTGTTGATTGTATGATCTGCAACTATGTCTATTCTAAGTTCTATTTGAATCCTATGGTTGCATGTGATTCTGGTGAATGAGAAAGCTATGCATGCAAGAAGTTGTGTGTTATACATGAAAGGTTGCAAGTATGCTCTGTGTATTAGAATTGTCTATTGTTGTATTGACATATGGCAAACTCCTTGTTATAGTGGTATGTGTAACGTTATGCATGCTATGTATGTTTATAAAATGTAGAGTACGAACGAAGTTACTTTGATGGGTTAGATGAAGATAGAACAAGTTGGCATGATGGAGGAATGTACAGACTGATAGGGGATTTAAGGGATTTTGGCGACATCATAGAATGGTTATCTACTGGTCCTTCGAGGTGACACCGTGTAAATGGTATAAAGCTCCTTCAAGGCGACTGTAACGCTCGAGTTTGTGCAAGTGTACACAGTCGTTATCAAGTAATAAGTAAATATCGAGTTATCGTCTATATAGGGATTGTATTTGTGCTAAGTCACTTAATTTGTAAAATTATATTAACAATTTGGTAAATAAAAACAAAATATAGTTGAGAAGTGGTGATTATAATATATTAAACTAAATGCAATGATCCCTAATGCAAATTGTTGACACCATTTTTTTTGGTAAAACGGGGTCGACTTGGGTTTTGAAAAATGAAAACGGGAATCGCCACCAATCCTTTTTATCTAGATGTGATTGGATCACCTCATCATTTTAATAAAAGTTTAAATTTACTAAAACGACAAATTTTTTTGGTCTACAAAATCCAGAAAATGGGTTCGGGAGTCGGTTACGCACGAGGAAGGATTAGCACCCTCGATACGCCCAAAATTGGTACCTAGTTGATTACTTAATGTCTTGGTGTCCAAAATTAAAAACTCGAAAAGAATTTAAAAATACGACCCCTCTTTATATTATGTTATTTTAAAATTACTCGAACAATTCGAAATGGAAAATACCTCCTCATCTCGAAGTAACAAGATGTCACATCCAGTAAGTTAGGACACGACACCTCGTATTTTGAGGGTAAGTTTGCATTTCACTTTTTAAACCTTATTTATTTCAATTTTAAAAGGATATTCAATTATTTAGAATCAACGAGAAAAATCGAAGCTCAGTAAGTTAGGGCACGATTTCTCGAATTTTCTAATTATAGAACATTACCTTTATTTTGAAATTTTATGCGTTTGGGGATTTAAAAGGATATTTTGCTCTTTAGGTTTAACGAGAAAATTGAGACCCAGTAAATTAGGGTACAATTTCTCAAATTTCTAAAATGCGAAACATTGCCTTATTTTGAAATTGGTTACGAATTTGAGTGGAATAATAGTGAAATAAAACGTTTAATTCATTATGCCTTTAATAGAATCATTTGACACACAAAAGGAATCATACATGGCTATACAACATGCATTTAAAGAACCGTGGCATGATGTGCATAAAAATACAAATATTTGGTATATAAAAGTTTTAATGTCAACATGCATGAATAAATTATATAAGCAACAATATAAAGATAACAATAATATAATAACAAATAAATGTAATACAAAGGAATCCAAATATGAAAAGTATCTTGATAATACAAATAAATAAAATTGCAATGATAATAGAAATAAAATAAAAAACCAAATTTTAAAAGAAAAAATCATGAATAAATAAATAAAAATAATAATGTAATTTTGACCGAAGATTGAAAATAAATAAATAAATAAACTTGAAGAAAACATTCAATAACTGATTTTTGTTAAAAAGAACATAAAATAAAAAATAAAAAATAAAAAAATAAACAATAAATAAAAAAATAAAAAAATAAAAATTCGGTTAAATAGGCCGAGGATCGAATCGCATCCAGATTCAAATTTTGGGGTCAAAATCGCAAAATACAAAAAAAGAGTTGCAAGGGACTGGACTTGAAATGCGCTTAAAGTTCGAAGGACCTACAGAGCAATATTCCCTAGTCCAGAAACGCAGCGTTTTAACCGAGGGGTCACACATGACCCAAGGACCGAATTGAAATAGAGGCAAAATTTGCAGCCCAATTTCAAAATAAATGAGAAAGGATCAGATTGCGCCATGCTGCGAAGCTGGAAGGACTAAATGCGAAAATATCCCCTCGCATCAGAAAACACGCGGATCCCATGTAGGCGGGTCGGGTCTTTGGGTCCAAAAGCTAAATGATGTCATTTTAGGGCTATGGTGCCAAGCCCTAAACGACTCCGTTTTAGGAGGGGTATAAAACCTCAATTTTTTTAGAAAAAATTCATTCTTTTCCATTCTTCAGAAAAAAAAAACGAATTTCTCTCAATATTCTCCCCCTTTCTTTTCCTCCGGTTCAAGGTTCAGCCATGGTCAACTCAAGAAGGTCACCAGAGATGTGGCGTTGCAAGCAAAGGGAAATTCGGCCCATTTCAAATCTCGCTCAGAGGCCGAGCTTGGTTGGCCTGAATACCGAGAGAAAAAACCTTTTGGCCCCGCCTTTAGAGCCGATTCCGGTTACGGAGAGGGCTCCGACGATGCGGCCAAGGGCGCCCCAGGTATTTCTTTCCTCTTTTCTTTCTTAATCTATATTATTTGTTAGAACCGAAAAGTAAAAGCAATAAAAAAAGGAAAACAGAAAACGAAATGAATATAATCAAATTTCCACCTTTTAAAATCTCAGTTTTGTATTTGATTTTTCTGGTGAGCGTTCGTAAAAAAATACAACGAGCATATCTTGGCTTTTATAGCCCTATTACAACTATTCGTTTTTATTCTTTTGTTTTTTGCTCTTTATTTCTTTGTCTGATTCTGTTGCTTGCATTCTTTCTTCTCTGCAGGTGTCAGATGAGGCCGGCGACGGTGGCAGGGCGCGTGTGAGGGAGGCTGGCAGAGGCTTGCGGTACACCTAGGGCAGTAGGGGCTAGGGTTTGCTGCTGTTGAAAATCTGTTATGGGCCATTAGGTTTGGGCTTAGGGTTTGGGCAATTGGGATTGAATTTGGGTTGGCATAATTGGGTTTATTTTTTATGTAAAATGGACTATGGGTATTTTTTATTTGTTATTGGGCCTGGGCGAAATCTGGGCTTTACAGCTGCCCCTCTTTGCTCATTGTCGTGTAACGAGAATAGAACAAAGACTAAGAAAGGCCAATTTTGCCCGGTCTTGCTGAGTCTTAACTTCTTGGTGCCTTTCTTCTTCAAGTAGCCTCATTCCAGTCCACTGTGCCTCATTGCCTTGATCCACTGTGCTGCAACTCCATGGGGATGAAATTTGTGGTTTTCGTCCGCTCCACTGCAACTTCAGGGAGATAGGATTGGTTTTTTTTTGTCTGCTCCACTACTGCTTAGGGAGATAAGACTTGATGCGATCTGCTCCACTACTTCTTAGGGAGATAAGATCTGTGGTTTTAATCCGCTCCACTGCAACTTCAGGGAGATAGGATCTATTTTTCAATCCACTTCCTACCAAAATAGGAAGACAGGACCTACTATCTTCGATCTACTTCATGCCAATACATGAAGACAAGATCTGCTTTCTTCGATCTACTTCACCACCAGTATGGGAAGACAAGATCTGCATCTTCGATCTACTACACGCCAATACATGAAGACAAGATCTGCTTTCTTCGATCTACTTTGCCACCAGTATAGGAAGACAAGATCTGCATCTTCGATCCACTTCCTACCAATATAGGAAGACAGGACCTGCTATCCTCGATCTACTTCACGCCAATACATGAAGACAAGATCTACTTTCTTCGATCTACTTCGCTACCAGTTTGGGAAGACAAGAATTGCACCTTCGATCCACTTCCTACCAATATAGGAAAACAGGATCTGCATTCTTCGATCTACTTCACGCCAATACATGAAGACAAGATCTGCATCTTTTATGACTTCAATCCATCCCACTGCAACTTCAGGGGTATAGGATCTGTTTCTTTGATCTGTTCTCTGGGGAACATGATATGCAAAATCCATTTCATGGACCTATTTATGCCTAGTGTCTAGGATGTCATGATTAAAATGAATCAAATCTTCCTAACTAGATGTGTATGTATGATACTTGTAGAATGTCATGAGAACGATTTAATGCTTTGGTTGTCATTACTCATTGTTAAACAAGGTTCTATCACTGATGCCTTCTTGTTCGACTGGTATCTATGACAGAAAAACCAAAGAAATAGTTGTAATTTAGACTATTCGTCCTCCAATGCTTCTAACCCTTAAGTTGGTTAGTTCTAAACAGTAGCCCTGTTTCGGGTCCTTGTACTATTTAGAAGCTTTCAGAGTAATATGCAGGACTCCTTCTGCTTGAATATTATCGGTCCAGTAATCGTTATTTCAATGAAAAATGCTTGAAAAAGATTATCAAAATGGACAATATGAAATTTTGTCTGAGAGCAAAGCTCTAAACAAACAAATCAATCAAGATAGCAAATTTTGCTGAGCTACGAGATGTATAAGATGAAAAAGATTATCACAATGGATAATATGGAAATTTGTTGAGAGCAAAGCTCTAAATGAACAAATTAATCACAAATTAATCAAGATAGCAAATTTTGCTAGAATACAAAATGAGAATAGATTAATCAAGATGACGTATTTTGTCAAAATACAAAAAATGAATAAAATGGAAATAGGTGCCCCCGATATCGTAGTATGAGCTTCTCTGCTCCAAACTTCTTGAGGACCCTTTTGAACCTGATATGTGCTTAGAAGTCCTAGGAGACTTTGTTGATGCCCCAAGATGTAGCATCTCTCCTTCTTATTAATTCAAAGAGGGCAAGACTACCACATGCCCCGTATTTGATCGAAATTTGAACTACCCATTTCTGGGTTTTCAATTCAAAACCCCTTGGTCTCAAGGCACCCTTTGCAGGTTTTCGCCTTAGCCTCTCCCTTTTTTTAGGCAAAGTACCTCTTCACTGAATCCGAATTCACAGGGTTGGGCAAGCTTTTGCCATCCATCTTAGTTAAAATTAATGCCCCTCCCGAAAAGGCTTTCTTTACGACGTAAGGTCCCTCCCAGTTTGGCATCCACTTTCCTCTAAAGTCTTTTTGTATGGGAAGGATCTTCTTCAATACCAAGTCCCCTTCAAGGAAGTCCCTAGGACGAACTTTCTTATTGTAAGCTCGTATCATTCGCTTTTGGTACATTTGACCATGACGGATAGTTTTCAGCCTCTTTCCTTCAATCAAGTTTAGCTGGTCATATCGGGATTGGACCCATTCTGCTTCGTCTAACTTTAGTTCTGATAAAACTTGAAGAGAGGGAATTTCAACCTCAATTGGTAGCACCGCCTCCATTCCATAAACCAAAGAGTATGGTGTTGCCCCGGTGGAAGTCTTGACAAACGTCCGATAAGCATAGAGGGCGAATGGTAACTTCTCGTGCCAATCTTTATAGGTCTCAGTCATTTTCCCCACAATCTTCTTGATATTCTTATTGGCCGCCTCCACCGCGCCATTCATTTTTGGACGAAATGGTGATGAGTTGTGGTGCTTGATCTTGAATTAACTACAGACCTCTGCTATCGTGCTATTCTTCAAGTTCAATGCGTTGTCAGATATAATCCTTTCGGACATTCTATACCGACATATGATTTCCTTCTTTAGAAACTTGCTGACAGCTAGCTTTGTGACATTGGCGTAAGAAGTATCTTCTACCCACTTAGTAAAGTAATCAATCACTACAAAGATGAAACAATGTCCGTTTGAAGCCTTCGGTGATATCGGCCTAATGACGTCCATGCCCCACATGGAGAAAGGCCATGGGGATGTCATGGCGTGAAGAGGTGAGGAAGGCACATGAATCTTGTCTTCGTAAATCTGGCATTTATGGCACTTCTTAGCATACTTGATGCAGTCTCCTTCAATGGTAGACCAATAATATCCGAATCTCATGATTTGTCTGGCCATTGTGAAACCGTTGGCGTGTGCTCCACAAACACCATCATGGACTTCTTCCAAGATTTTCTTGGCCTCCATAGCGTCCACGCATCTTAACAGCACCTGATCCTTTCCTCTTTTGTACAGGATCTCTCCATCTAAGACATAGTCACTAGCCAGCCTCCTCAACGTTCTCTTGTCATTCTCAGTTGCTTGGTTTGGGTATTCATGATTTTTTACGTATCGTAATATGTCCTGATACCAAGGGTTGTCGTCTTTTTCTTCTTCCTCGTCAATGTTACAACAGTGGGCTGGAGCATCATAAATGCTCATTTGGATAGGCTTCACATCCTCTTGTTTATTTACTTTGATCATGGAAGCCAATGTAGCCAAAGCGTCGGCCATCTAATTCTCGTCTCGTGGAAAAAGTGATGTCGTAAAACTCCTCAATCAATTCTAGGACGAGCTTTCGATAACTAATCAACTTGGGGTCTCTTGTTTCCCATTTGCCTTTGAGCTGATAAATTAACAATGTCGAATCCCCATATACCTCAAGTACCTTAATTTTGCGTTCCATAGCCGTACGAATTCCAATGATACATGCTTCATATTCTGCCATGTTATTTGTGCAATCAAAATCTAGTTTACTATTGAATGGATAATGATCACAGTCTGGAGATACCAAGACTGCCCCAATCCCGTTGCTCACAGCATTTGAGGCTCCATCAAAGTTTAATTTCCAATCATTGCTTTCTTGTGTGTTTGCTTCAGTAGTTGCCACATACATCAGATCCTCATTTGGGAAATTGAAGTTTAAAGGCTCATAATCATCCAGGGCTCTGCTAGCTAGAAAATCTACTATCGCGCTCCCTTTTATAGCCTTTTGATTCACATAGGTTATGTCAAATTCAGATAGTAGAATTTGCCATCGGGCCATCCTTCCGTTTAAAGAGGTTGACTCCATCATGTATTTCAGAGGGTCTAACTTTGAGATTAACCAAGTCGTATGGTACAACATGTATTGTCTCAATCTCCGAGTAGTCCAGACCAAGGCGCAGCATAATTTTTCAATTGGCGAGTATCTCGTTTCACATTCCGTGAACTTCTTGCTGAGATAGTAGATTGCTCTTTCTTTTCGTCTTGACTCATCATGTTGGCCGAGCACACACCCCATAGAATTTTCAAACACTGCCAAGTATAGAATCAGTGGCTTGTCAGGGCAAGGTGGCATCAGTACTGGGGCGTTGGACAAGTAATATTTAACTTTTTCAAGAGTTTTCTGGCACTCCTCGTCCCATACACCTGGATTGTGTTTCTTAAGAAGATGGAAGATGGGGTCACATTTCTCGGTTAACTGTGAAATGAATCGAGTGATGTAATTTAATCTTCCTAGAAAACCTCGAACCTCTTTTTGAGCACTCAGCGGAGGTAATTCTTGTATGGCTTTAACTTTGTCTGGATTAATTTCAATTCCCTTTTTGCTGACTAAGAATCTTAGCAATTTTCCTGATCTAGCCCCGAAAGTACACTTGGCTGGGTTAAGTTTTAGCTGGAACTTCCTTAACCTTAGGAACAGTTTTCTCAGAACTTGCACGTGTTCCCCTTCTGTTCTGGACTTTGCGATCATGTCATCGACATAGACTTCTATCTCTTTATGCATCATATCATGGAATAGTGTTACCATGGCTCTCTGATACGTTGCTCCCGCATTTTTTAACCCAAAAGGCATCACTTTGCAGCAAAACGTCCCCCACACTGTTACGAAGGTGGTCTTCTCCATGTCTTCAGAATGCATCTTAATTTGGTTGTACCCAGAAAAACCATCCATGAAAGAGAACAGTGAGTACCCGACCGTACTGTCCACTAAGGTATCGATATGGGGTAATGGGAAATTGTCTTTGGGACTGGCCTTGTTCAAATCCCGGTAGTCCACACACATTCATACCTTCCCATCTTTCTTAGGAACAGGGACTATATTGGCTACCCATTCTGAATACTTAACCACCTGTAAGAAACCAGCTTCAAACTGCTTCTTAACTTCTTCTTTTATTTTTAACAGAACATCAGGCCTCATCCTTCGGAGCTTTTGTTGAACTGGTTTGCATTCTTCCTTTATAGGCAGTCGGTGTACCACGATATCAGTACTTAACCCTGGCATATCTTGGTAGGACCATGCGAAGACATCTTTAAACTCTTGAAGCAACCCAACAAGGTCTTGCCTTGTTTCCTTGGTAATGCAAGCGCCAATTTTTACCTCTCTGCCCTCTTCTAAGCTCACGATTTCTACTGATTCCTTATAAGGTAGGATTTGTTTTTCTTCTTCCTCCACCATTCTTAACAAATCCAGAGATAAAACGCTGCCTTGGTCATCTTCAAAATCCTGAGGATCATCCATACTCATGTCTTGTTCAAATAGGGACTCTGAGTTAGCAACAGTGTCGCTCATCTCATTGATATCTGAAGACCTGTTATTGGGACAAAGGGAGGCCCAAATAAAAAGAATCTAAGAATACTTGTATGCATAGTATGATTATAAATGGAATGAAAAGAATGAAAGAATATTTGCTCAAGGTGCGACTGAATGATAAGTTTTCATTGAAATGAGATTTTGGACATGTGCCTTTTACAAAAGATTCTTATTACCCCCAGGCTTAGGGCAACAAGTGTTCTGAATATTACTCTGAATTAGTTCTAAATGTTACAGGGATCTCCTCTGCAGTCCAGTTGTTCAGAACACTTCAAGGTTCGTAAGGGCGAATGCCCGATAAATTTCTTTCCACCCTTTCCTCTTCAAATATGGCATTGATGTCCAACCTTCTGGTCCTTCCTTCCGTAACTTCATTCTCCCTTCGGGGTAGACAATTCCCCCTGACAGAAATGTCTTAGATATATGGGGAAAGGTCATTGGTTCCCATTTGGTTTCCATCTCGCTCAAACGTGCTCTTCTTTTCTCTCGCTTTTTCTCCAATCCCTTCTTTCTTTCTCTTGCGTCAGGCTTATAAGCCAAACCGCAACTGTCCTGTTTGTTAACCAAGATTGGTACTTCGACCCATCCCTGGAGGTATTTTCCAAGTCCTCTTCCAGGCAACGCTCCCTTTCCCATTGTTAGCTGCAAACCCATTGTCGTAGCTTTGGATATTTTAGGCGCTGGAATTTTACTCCCCTCGATGAAAAATGTTGCATTTACGAATTCCAATGATCAGAATGACCATTCTATCATTTCACTATCGGCCTCTATATATGGCGTGTCATTGGTAATTGATGCAATGATGTCTTCTTCTGCACCTATAGTTACTAATCAGCCCTCTATTACCAATTTCAACTTTTGGTGGAGTGACGACGGTACAGCCCCTGCAAAATGAATCCAAGGCCTCCCCAATAGGCAATTATACGAAGGCTTAATATCCATCACTAGGAAATCCACCTCGTATGTATTTGGGCCAATCAAGAGGGGGATCTCTATTCTTCCTATTACCCTCCTTTTAGAGCCATCAAATGCTCTCACTATATTTTGGCATGACTTAATGTGAGAGCTATCCACAGGCAGCCTGTTTAACGTGGACAGGGGTAAAACATTCAGTGCTGATCCATTGTCAATGAGTACCCCCGGTAGTATGCATCCCTTGCAACGGGTAGTGATGTGCAGGGCCATGGTAGATCCCATACCCCCTGGCGGTATCTCATGATCTTTGAAGAAGATGAAGTTATCGACACTTATATTGTTAACCAGGCGGTCCAACTTATTCACTGAGATATCGTTAGCAACATAAGTCTTATTTAGCACTTTTATCAACGCATTACGATGTGTCTCTGAACTTAGAAGTAACTCGAGCACTGAGATGCAAGCCAGTTGCTTATGCAGTTGTTCCACCATGCTGTACTCGCTATGCTTTAGAAATTTTAAAAATTCTCTAGCCTCATTCTCAGTCACTGGTTTGTTAACTTGCGATTCAATTCTGGTCGTCTCTGCTTCAGTTGCTAAGGCTTTTCCTTTTATGGACCCCACTCTTGCATTTGTTGGATCGTAGCATTTTCCACTACGAGTATAGAAGCCTACATCACTACCCTCTTCTGAAGCGTTTACCAGGTTCTCCTCTCCCAGAATTGTCACGTTGCAATCATAATTCCAAGGGACCCTTTTGCTATCCTTGTAAGGAAAGGGTACCGGTTTTTGGATTACGACCCTTGGCGCCATTTATATTCCAGATCCTGTGCTCCTTGGCCTTGAAATAATCACCACTGGGTGATTTTGGGTCTCTTCCGTAGGTCCTTCCTCCGAGGCATAGACTTCTCCTTCTTCTAGTCCTTTGATCTCTTCATAAAATTCCATCTCTTTGTTGTTCATCAGATTTTGTACCATGACCCTGAATTCAGTGCAGTTTTGAATGTCATGGTCCTCTTTAGCATGAAACTCACAGTACGTCTTCGTTCCTTCGGGCCTTTCCTTTGAATCTTGTTTGATGAGACCTCTCTCTATCATTTGTCTCCAAACCCAACTCAATGGGGTTTTTATCTCTGCAATGTCGGCCTTGATTCTCTTTCTCCCATCTTCGATTATTACATTTACCCCTTTATCAGAATGATTGGGTAATGGATTCGCTGCTACGTTTGGTCCTGATGGGTTGTCAAACTTCACGATCCCCATCTTAATGAACCTTTCCACCGCCTTTTTAAACCCAGTGCAGTTCTCAATTGAGTGCCCTGGTATCCCTACATGGTATTCACATTGGGCATTCATGTCATACCATTTGGGGTATGGAGGTTGCATGGGTTCTAGATAAAATGGAGATACTATGTGTGTATCAAATAGCTTCTGATACAGTTCCCCGTATGTTATTGGAATGGGCGTGAATTGAAGTCTCTCTGTGTTAATCCTTGTGTTGGGCCTTGTGTTGGGTTCTTGCCTTGAGGGGGCCTGGTGACCTTGTGTTGGGCCTGCTTACGTTGTTTACTTCGCCCTCTTTTTTCCTTGGGGCTGGTCTTTTGAAATTTTCCCCTGCGTCTATTTTACCGATTCTTATTGCGTTTTCAATCATTTCACCGGACATTACCATATCCAAGAAGCTCTTAGTAGCATTCCCCAACATGTGGTTGATGAATGGGGCCTTCAAAGTATTGATAAAAAGCATGGTGACCTCTTTTTCTAAAAGGGGTAGCTGGACTTGCGTTGCCACCTCCCTCCATCGTTGGGCGTATTACCTGAAACTCTCGTTTTGTTTCTTTTCCATGTTCTGTAACATAATTCTGTCGGGTGTTATATCTGTCATATGACTGTATTGCTTCATAAAGGCTTGCGCCAAGTCTCTCCATGAACTAACTTTAGCACGACTCAGCTGGTTGTACCACTTGGCTGCAAACCCGATCAAACTGTCCTGGAAGCAATGGATTAACAGTTGATCATTGTTGACATATCCCGTCATTCTTCGACAAAACATAGTTATATGAACTTCAGGACAACTGGTCCCTTTGTACTTTTCAAACTCCGGCATCTTGAATTTAGGAGGGAGCACTAAATCAGGAACCAAACTTAAATCTTTGGCGTCAACTCCACATTGGTAGTCGGCGTTCTCCATGGCTCTAAATTTCTCCTCTAGCCATCTACACTGGTCCTAGAGTTGTTTTGGCAGGTCCATTCTTACTTTTTCCATTTCTGCCATGTCATCGAGATCAGGGACCACAGGGTTGGTAGGGTTGTCCCCGGATTAGAAATTGAGCCTACTTGAAAGTGTATTGGTACCGAGGCGTCGGCCTGATATTGAGGTCCAATAGTCACAGGTGCTCTTTGGGGGCACATCTCTAGCTGTGCCTGAGTGCTTGTCAGGGTAAAACCTGGAGGATAAACAGGGTCCTCCTGATCAACTCTTGAATTAATTGCAGGGCTCTTTCCTTTATCAGCTAATAATTGTGCCAGTTGGCTCATGATTCTTTGGGATTCTAGCGCGTCTTGTTGGATTTTATCCAATTGTTCTTGCATCTTGTCTTGGATATCCTTTTTCATTTGTTCCAGCCTTTCTAACCTCTGATCCATTGCTTTTGTTTGACGTCGAGTACCGTAGTGATATTTGGTTGGATTTTTGTTGGTTTCCAGGGTAACTAGGACAATTTTGATTAATTAGGGCCTTTCTAATGAAACTTAATACGTGTAATGGAATGTAATGCAAATCATGAGTGCAAAGGGAGGCATTGATTCTAATTCAATTTCATTAGAAGAACTCAATTTAGAAAACAAATTTCTTTACATAAAATGGACTACATATACGGCTTTGCCCTTATACTCAAAGCCTTAACACTCCTAAAGAGCCGAGCTAACTCTAGACCTCAGCCTGATTCTGATTCATAGCTTAAACTCAGCACATCAGCTTGAACTGCTAAGGTTTGCAGATGATCGGCTACTTCCCATACTTGGGTAACAGCTTCACCCATAATGTAATCTCTATCTCTAATCTGACTTTGGGCATGATGGAACTGCTCTTGGTACTGTTCGTTACGCCTTTCAAGAAGCTCCACTCGCAGTTTGGAATTATACAATGCGTCCTCAAGCTCCCCTATCTTTTCTTTCAGTTCTTCGATCTTATTTAAGCTCGCTCTTAACTCTATCACAGAGTTGCGAATACGGTGCAAATGAAGCGACTTTTCCAACTCTGCTACCCGGGCTTTTAATCTTGCTTCTTCATTCTGGCATTCTGACAAGTTTTTCTCCAAAGCGCTCTCTCGAACTAGGGCATTTTGAAATTTCTTCTCCCACTGATTAGCTTTGGTCTTTTCTTCTTTGATCTCCTGTCGCCACTGCTCTGACGTTTTACCCAAACCGGCAGTTCTCATCGACAATCGCAGCTTCTTATAATCCGTTTTTAAACTATCTAAATCTTCTTCAGCCTTGTTCTTCCCTTTCCTTAACTTTTCGGCTTCCAACTTGTGAATATCGACATCTAATCCCAAACATATCTTTTTCGCTTCTAGTTACTCAATTCTGTTACCTAGCTTGGAACTTCTCCTTTCAAAGTCTTGTTTAATGATCTCTAGTTCTGCTAAAACCACTTGTAGATGCTCTTCTATCGGGCGAACATCCTCTTGGCTTGACACGGGGATGTTATCGTTGATTCTCTTTCCCCACCACAAACTATACTCGGGAGTTGTCATTGGGTTTATAGCAAGTATCTTCATTCTGTGGATTTGGTTCCAAGCATTTGATATTTCACGAACCTTCTTCTTGTAATTATCTTCTTTGAATGAAAATTCACACTGAGCCAACCCTTGTGTTACCGGTATGAATTGTCTAGATCTGTACTGCCCCGAGACTAGCAAAGGGGTATATCCAATGGCTCCCCAAATTTCGAGCAAAGGAACCTAATCGAACTCTCCACATCGATACAAAATCTCATTAGGGATCATCCACGAGGCTCTCCACTCGACATCCTCCTCTTGAAGATTTTGGAGAATCATGATCCATTTCTCTTCCGTGATATCGTCTCGTCTTGGCATAGCCACTAATTCCTTTAATGGAGAGTAATTTTCAGAAAATACCCGATAGGAGACCTTCTCTACTTTCCAAAAGTGACTATGGAACCACACTAATAACAATTGTGTGCATCCGATGAACCTTGCTTCACCCGCTCTTCGACATGCATTTAGAGATCTGAAGGTTTCAGCCAAAATTGCTGGGACCGGTGTGACCCTCTTGTCAAGCCTGTCAAACAAATCTAAAACTGCTTCGTCTACATGCCCTAACGCCTTGGGGAAAATAACTAAGCCATAAATGCTCAAAGCAAAAATATCGACCCTTTTTCTCACATCTGGATGTGCCAAGATCAGATCTCATAGATTTTTCCAAGGCATGCACTTGTTGTTTCTTTTTTGTTTAATCCAGGCTGCAACCCATTGCTCGCTCATCCCTGTCATACTCATTAATTTCTTCAAGAAGGTCGGGACATATGCCGCTCTCGAATAGGCCCTATCGACTTGGATCCTCGGACATTGTAGCAAGGTCATATATTCTTCTATCATGGGTACCAAATCTACTTTCCCAAACGTGAAACAATTGCAGGCGGGGTTCCAATACTGCACGAGGGCTCGGAACAAGTGTTTGTCTACCTTTACGTCAAGCAGATAAGGTAAATCACCATAGTTACTGTAGAACAGCTGTCTGATCTCATCACTCCACTGATCCCAAATCTCTTTCAATTCTTGTAGGTTGTTTTGAGTTACACTGATTCGAGTGAAGTCCCATAACTCTGACAGGTATCCCTCCATGAGGCTATCACCCTTTTCTTGCTGAATTTTTTTAGCCCGAACTCGAACGGCCGCATTATCTTCCACTTTTCCAAGAAACTCCTTTTCCATGCTGAGCTCTCTATTTAAATACTGAACGCGAATCAACGCCACTTTTATGATGAGAATGCCATGCGATCACAATCAAGGTAAAAGCAAAGCAAGTCAGTATAATGAATTCAAATTCAAAGTATACAAGAGATAATAATTAAAGCTACTATTCAGGTAGCTACTAGGGTTCGAGGTGGTTCTACCTAAGGTAGGCTCCTAGGGCTCATGATATGCGGTTTGGTTCTAAAGTCGAGGTACCCGAACCAGCAGATTCCTCAATCCTCACTCATTATAGGCTCATACGGACCGAGTTCAGTTCAGGGGAATACATTTCCCTATGGCTGCACGGAGATGAAAATCTCACGAAGACATAGGTACGGATGTATCCCAAAAGCGATCTACTATCCTGCACGGAGGTGAAAACCTCACGAAGGACTAGTTTCTCGCTCCCACTTAAAAGGTGTGACCCGCGGCCATGCAATGCAATCCAGAAATATCAAACGGCTTGAATAAAAAGTAGCATATCAAATACCATAAAAACAACGAACAAAATGCAACAAAAGGATCGTACATTTAAACCAAATTTTCAATTTTCGACAAAAAGAAAAAAAATTAATCAACCGTGGCTTGACCCTCTTTTTTAGTCCCTAGTAGAGTCGCCAAGCTGTTGACACCATTTTTTTTTGGTAAAATGGGGTCGACTTGGGTTTTGAAAAATGAAAACGGGAGTCGCCACCAATCCTTTTTATCTAGGTGTGATTGGATCACCTCATCATTTTAATAAAAGTTTAAATTTACTAAATCGACAAATTTTTTTGGTCTACAAAATCCAGAAAATGGGTTCGGGAGTCGGTTACGCACGAGGAAGGATTAGCACCCTCGATACGCCCAAAATTGGTACCTAGTTGATTACTTAATGTCTTGGTGTCCAAAATTAAAAACTCGAAAAGAATTTAAAAATACGATCCCTCTTTATATTATGCTATTTTAAAATTACTCGAACAATTCAAAATGGAAAATACCTCCTCATCTCGAAGTAACAAGATGTCACATCCAGTAAGTTAGGACACGACACCTCGTATTTTGAGGGTAAGTTTGCATTTCACTTTTTAAACCTTATTTATTTCAATTTTAAAAGGATATTCAATTATTTAGAATCAACGAGAAAAATCGAAGCTCAGTAAGTTAGGGCACGATTTCTCGAATTTTCTAATTATAGAACATTACCTTTATTTTGAAATTTTATGCGTTTGGGGATTTAAAAGGATATTTTTCTGTTTAGGTTTAACGAGAAAATTGAGACCCAGTAAGTTAGGGTACAATTTCTCGAATTTTTAAAATGCGAAACATTGCCTTATTTTGAAATTGGTTACGAATTTGAGTGGAATAATAGTGAAATAAAACGTTTAATTCATTATGCCTTTAATAGAATCATTTGACACACAAAAGGAATCATACATGGCTATACAACATGCATTTAAATAACCGTGGCATGATGTGCATAAAATACAAATATTTGGTATATAAAAGTTTTAATGTCAACATGCATGAATAAATTATGTAAGCAACAATATAAAGATAACAATAATATAATAACAAATAAATGTAATACAAAGGAATCCAAATATGAAAAGTATCTTGATAATACAAATAAATAAAATTTCAATGATAATAGAAATAAAATAAACAAGCCAAATTTTAAAAGAAAAAATCATGAATAAATAAATAAAAATAATAATGTAATTTTGACCGAAGATTGAAAATAAATAAATAAATAAACTTGAAGAAAACATTCAATAACTGATTTTTGTTAAAAAGAACATAAAATATAAAATAAAAAATAAAAAAATAAACAATAAATAAAAAAATAAAAATTCGGTTAAATAGGCCGAGGATCGAATCGCAGCCAGATTCAAATTTTGGGGTCAAAATCGCAAAATATAAAAAAAGAGTTGCAAGAGACTTGACTTGAAACGCGCTCAAAGTTCGAAGGACCTACAGAGCAATATTCCCCTAGTCCAAAAATGCAGCGTTTTAACCGAAGGGTCACACATGACCCAAGGACCGAATTGAAACAGAGGCAAAATTTGCGGCCCAATTTCAAAATAAATGAGAAAGGATCAGATTGCGCCATGCTTCGAAGCTGGAAGGATTGCATGCGCAAATATCCCCTCGCATCAAAAAAAGCGCGGATCCCACGTAGGCGGGTCGAGTCTTCGGGTCCAAAAGCTAAACGACGTCGTTTTAGGGTTATGGTGCCAAGCCCTAAATGACGCCGTTTTAGAAGGGGTATAAAACCTCAATTTTTTTTAGCAAAAATTCATTCTTTTCCATTCTTCAGAAAAAAAAAACAAATTTCTCTCAATATTCTCTCCCCTTTCTTTTCCTCCGGTTTAAGGTCCGGCCATGGCCAACCTGCAGCGCTGCCCTAGCCGGTGGCCGGTGCTGCAGAAAGGGGAAATTTCTGGCCCGTTTCAAATCTCGCTCAGAGGCCGAGCTTGCTTGGCCTGAATACCGAGATAAAGAACCTTTTGGCCACACCTTTAGAGTCGATTTCGGCGACGGAGAGGGCTTTGACGACACGGCTAAGGGCGCCCCAGGTATTTCTTTCCTATTTTCTTTCTTAATCTATATTATTTGTTAAAACCGAAAAGTAAAAGCAATAAAAAAAAGGAAAACAGAAAACGAAATGAATATAATCAAATTTCCACCTTTTAAAATCTCAGTTCTGTATTTGATTTTTCTGGTGAGCGTTCGTAAAAAAAATACAACGAGCATATCTTGGCTTTTATAGCCCTATTACAACTGTTCGTTTTTATTCTTTTGTTTTTTCCTCTTTATTTCTTTGTATTCTCCTGTTGCTTGCATTCGTTCTTCTCTGCAAGTGTTAGACGGTTTACCGGTGGTAAGGTGGTGCGTTCTGGGAGGTGGCAGAGGCTTTTGGCGCACCTAGAGGCGAGGGGCTAGGGTTTGTCTTTGTTGAAAATCATATGGGCCATTAGGTTTGGGCTTAGGGTTTGGGCAATTGGGCTTGAATTTTGGTTGGCATAATTGGGTTTATTTTTATGTAAAATGGACTATGGGTATTTTTATTTGTTATTGGGCCCGGACGAAATCTGGGCTTTACACAAATTATCCTAAGTATGCAAACTATATGGATGAAATAGATTTTAGTAAAATTAAACACAATTTGCAACAATTATAACATAAAAAAACTAGGACAATTAATTTAATTAAACTCAATTTATTATCAACATGCTTAATAACATTTGGAAAAACATTCCATGGCAACTTGATCTTTCATGAGTTTGGAAACCACATTAGGTCCTTTCGGAATCCTTTACTTAGTAAATACACATGTTACTGATCCTTATTTACTAAGGGTTTCTTAGCATTCGTGTGAGGTAAGAGGGACATGTTAGGTTTGAAACAATTTAATCACACAAATCTAAAAACTATGCAGATAAAAGAGCTTGGTTATAGTTGTTATGCAACCTACAATTTAATCGGGTTAGGATCTAAATTGAGCATGCACATTTCAATTATGCGTCCATTAGCCATCGTCTTTTTAGGACCACTCATCTAATTCAGGTGCATTTCAATCACGTATGAACAAAATACAGACTTGATTTTAATTGAAAACATGATCGATTGAGGCACAAACATTATAAGCATGAATCAAATGAATGTTATTTAATCAAAATAATAATCCTAGCTTAAATAAAATTAAGTTATCATTGTTGTAAACAAGAACAAAGAGCACATAACAAACATCTTTAAATTAAATTTAAAGAAAAGAAAGATTAAACCAAATTTAGAGTGGCTGTCACCCAAGACTCTAACTGACGAGGCTCCTTAGCTTCTTTACGTTGCTCCTTTGCTGATGGCTCTCCAAGGTGGCCGACCAAGGGTTCTTTAAGAGGCTTAATTGCTGAAATCCTTATGCAAGGATGATGAAGGGGAAAGATAGCTAAAAGAGTTGAGAGAATGATGAATGAGTGAGAGATGATGGGATGAGGGATGATTGAAAAAGTGAGAAATGAGCTCTGATTTATAAGTGAGGCAAGAGAGCTAGTTTGCTAAAAATAGGAGTGTCCATCTTTTGAAACTTCCTCCAAGAGTGGCCGGCCATGAATTGAGGAAAGGTGGCTGATTTTTCCTTAATTTTTGGTCAATTTGAGTGCCACAAAAACTCAGGACTAAGACTTGGTCATCAACAAATCTTCGAGAAAATCTCTGATTTCTTTAACTCTTTAAGGACTTTGTATAATTAAACCAAAAAATGGTTTATGACATCCATGTGCAGCTGAAAATTGGGTTGACTTGGTCCCCAATTTGGACGGTTTTGCAATTAAAAGAAAACTTTCAGACCTGTCCAAAAATAGTAGATAGTTTAGAGGACCAAATAATATAATTTAACCACTTTAATTAATCAATTTACTTAATTAATTAAAACCTAATTTATTAATGAATTATTAAAAATGAATTATTAAATATAACTTTATATTTTATTATTTAATTTAATCATGCATGGCCCAGTTTATAGCTTAAAAATATAATATGCCCAAATTAATATAAAATAAGCCATTTTATACATGAAAACTATATAATAATAAAGTATAAAATCACATTTTAATAATTGCAATTCCTAATTTCATATTTTTGCATATTTCATTTATTTATTAAACAATTACTTAGTTTTAACAACAAATTTAAGTAAAAAGGTGATGAATTATATAGGAAAAATCCTATATATTTTTCAGTTTACAGCGACACCATGTAAATGATAAACAGGTCCTTTGAGGTGACATTATGCAAATGGTATATAGGTCCTACGGGACAACACCTTGAAAAGGGTTTACTGATTCTTCGAAATCAAAATTCCATAGTTAGCCATGGCATAATCCAGTGGTGAACAGGTACACATTATGGAAAAAATGGAGTCTATTAGGATAGTGAACAGGGAAGCCTATCGGGGTATAAAAAAGAAAGTCACTATGTGACTCGTGCAACGAGCAGTTTGACGTGATGATCATGGCACATCTGATAACGCTGGCAAGCACGCTAACAAGAGGATCTGCCAAAATGCAAAGGTAAGAGGAACGGGTAAAAGCATCTTAAACACGAGCATATGTGAAAGGAAGGGGTATTTCCTTCAAGGTATTTGTAAATAAGTATACGCAATTAAAAGTACGCTAGAGTTTATGTATAAACCAACATTGGCTATGAGTTAACATAATGGTTCTCAAGTTTTAAATTCTATGTGGTTATTGATAAAGAGGTTGCCAAAAGAGTGGGAAGTCGACAAAGGACCACTTTGGAGGGAATGTCCGCCCATAACTGACTAATCGGTAAACTCTGCTAGAGATTAACAATGAAAGAGGATGTCTGTCAGGACTATATAGCGCGAGGAAGTCTGCCAAAAGAAATCTAAGAAAGAGATAGTTTGCCAGGAACTATCTGTTATTGGGAGTATCTTAGTAGAATAGTCTGAAGTAGGAAAGTCCTACAGAGCTATTTTGCAAGTACAAGTTCGCAAAGAAATGGGTGCTTATTTATCAACCAAGTCTCAATTCAAGGCTGCAATTGAGAATTCCATTAAATGGGTCATCCTTAGAAGAAGGTTTTATGTACAGACTAAGTCATAAGAAGATAATTTCCCATATTAAGTTTAGAGTGGAATGAAAGGGGTTAGGCTAAGAATTCGCAGTTGTGTCGAGATTCTACTAAACTGCCAATAGTAGTAGTCAAACCAGAAATTTTTTTAAATGGTTATCATTGTGAGACAATCCAAGAAAGGTAAAATGGAAACTAAAATGAAGCTAGACAAGTTCAAGTCTCAGAAAGAGGTCGTTGGTAAGAGTAAAATTGCAACTAAATTAGCCTGTTTTGTCCGCCAACTATTCATTAAGAAGAAAGTATGTGTAACAAACCGTTTTTAATGGTGTCAGAAATAATAGTTTCAGGACCACAATTGTAACACCCCTTACCCGTATTCGACGCCGAAATAGGGCATGAGGCATTACTAGAACACATACACTTGTAAACGTATTTAACCGAGTTATAAAATTTCATCTAAATTAAAAATTTCAAATTTTTTTAACATGCTTTTATAATTCTTCAAAATATATCCTTAAAACATTATATTCATAATAAATAGGGCCTACGAGAGCCGATACATACCCATGAAATTCAATGCTTCATTTCCATTTCATTCAGTTCACAATTTCTCATGCTCCCAATTCAAATCATATCACTAGCAATTTCCATTTAATTACCATGTATTTCAATTAAAACACAATAATTAATAATAATTAGATTTTAATTACAAGAATACAAACTTACTAGGCTAAATTGCGTAAATACCATGATATAAGGGCATTTTGGAAATTTTCCATTTCCTCGACTTTCCATGCAATCTTGATCTAAATTAATAATTTCATTCAATTTATTAATATAGACAACAAAACTATTCAATTCTTGAAATTTCTTCATTCTTTTCCATATTTACAAAATTACCCTAGAAATTTTACTTTTATTCAATTTAGTCCCTAAACCTAAAACATGTAAATTAGCTATTTTAAAATAAACTCATATTATCAGAATATTCACATATATTTTCCTCCTCCTCCACTCCATTCCACATCCTTAATGTACTTAACACTCTTAGAAATAACATTTTCTAAAGTTTCGTTATTCACCCTTAAGTATATTCAAAGTTGTCTATCCGAGTCAGTATCACTAAATTATTTTTATCTGGAGCTACAGAACTCCAAATTATACAACGTTAATTTTCCCTAAAACTAGACTCATATATATTTTTACCATAAAATTTTCAGAATTTTTAGTTTAGCAAATTGGTACAGTTTATTCTTTAAAGATTCCCATGTTTCACTGCCTGCTGTTTCTGACCTCTCTTCACTAAAAATCAAATATCTCTTAGTACAAAATTTTGATGGTAGTGTTGTTTATTTCTATTGAAACTATACTCATTTAGGAATTTAATCATATAAAAATTACAATTATTTTTGTACAATTTAAAATGATTTATCAAATTTAGAACAGGGATTCCAAAATCAATCAACCCTTCCTCACTAAAATTCAAATATCTCAAAATATATAACTCTTTTACTTGCTTTGTTTATTTTATGTAAAACTAGATTCATAAAATTTCATTTCATATCTTATTCACTCTCTAATTAAATTTCCATCATTTATGGTGATTTTTCAAAGTTAACCTATTGCAATTTGTCCAAAATTGTTTTAGTGCAAGATGTTGATAATCAAATTTATAACACCCTCCTTTCCTTTCTCTACAATATTTTCTATCAATTCCTCTTGTTTCCTCCACTAACATATCAAGAACATATAACCTTATATAATAAATCCCTACATTAACATCAATTCCCTACTTTTTCAATAATATCAAACTCAAAAATATATTGAAATCTTAATGTTCTTACCTTGCTCTATTGATTTCAATCTTTAACTTGATTTTCTCTCTCTTTCAGCCTTTATTTCTTGAATCTAAGTTGATATTCTAGCTCCCAATAGTCTCCTTATCAATTTTCTCTCTTGGTGGCTATGGAAATTCTTTTGATTTCTAGATGAAAATGGTGAATTTTTGGTGGAAGGACCAAATTGTAAAGAAAGCAAAACTTTCTTTCTTTCTCTTTTTTTCTCACGTTGGTGCATGGAAAAATGGTGGGTTGCATGCTTCTTCATCTTCCTTTTCTTATACATATACTAAATAAAATAATAATAAAATAATAAAATATTATTTAAAAATAAAAATAAAATACTAATAAACTAATATTTATTTAATTAATTAATATAAAATATCTCCAACATCATCATTATCTTCTAGATTTCTCTCTCTTCTAATTGACCATTTTTCCCTTTATGATCTTTTAAAATTCCATCCTTGAGTCATCACTTAATTTGGTAAAATTGCAATTTAGTCCCTCAAAATTCTTCAACTTTTTCAATTTGGTCCTAATCCATCCATTTTTCTTGGTTTCTAGATCATTCCACCCTTAAAATATTTACACCACTAGTCCTTTAACTTTTTCATATTTACACTTTAACCCCTCAATTTTTCAGTATTTACTCTTGGACAACAAAATTTTTCTCACTTTTGCGATTTAATCCTTTCTTGAACTAATATGTCATAATATACTTCCCAATGTTGACATAACTCCAAAATTTCCCCTTTTTGTCGCTTTATTTCCTTATTTTATTATATCAAAGATAATATTTTATTGTAAAAATATTTGGGAATTACAAAAATTCCAACGAGTGAGTACATAGATATATTTAATTAATATTTATGAGTTCAATATAGTATAATAGTGAATCGTGATTTAATAGATTTTATTAATTGGTCAGTTAGTCAAGGTACAGGTGGTGCATACCGAAAGTTAGTGGTTTCGGAAAATGAGGTATCAAAACCTCATTTTCATAAATCGATCTCATAAATATTATTATTTAAAATTTGCGAAGCTATAATATAAGTGGATTGAAGTTTGGTCAGTGGATTGAAGTTTGGTCTAGCAATTTTGATGATTTGATAGTTAATTAAGGAATAAAGACTAAATCGTAAAAACTATAAAAGTTAACTGATATTGGGTTTTTATTTATTAAAAGCTATAATAGATGTAAATTAATGGTCTTATGCGGAAATTTAGCATTTTAATTGTTAGTGTCCGATCATGATAAGCTTTAATTGAATTTTTATAATTAAATTTTAATTAAATTAAAGTTAAAGTTAATAAAAGAAAAGTGAAAAACTAAAAATAACATCATCTTCTTCATGTTTTATTTCCTCTCCATCGAAGAGCTGTGGTTGAGAGATTTAAATTTTCAGCCAAACTATACTTCTTGCATGGAAGCTAATTCTAGGCTCTTTTTTTTATAATTTTTATATTTTTGAGACTGTTGTAGCTTAATCTAGCTAACCCATATCTTTGTTTTCAAAGTTGTTAATGATTTTTAATTTCCATTGATGAAAATTGAAGCTTTTGATGTTTAATAGTTTGATTATAATCTTAGATGTGTTTAATGACTAATTTGTAAAAAAAATTTGGTTAGTTTTGAGTTTAGGGACTAAAATGTAATAATGTAAATTTTGATACTGAAATTTTTGAAAATTATGTATTTATAGGGCTATAAAGGGATGAAATTAAAATTTAATTGTAACATAAAGCTTGAATTTGAAAGATATAATAGTTTCGATTTTAAGGGCTAAAATGAATCAAAAGTAAAAATTTAGGAAATTGTGTAATCTGAAATTAAAAGATAATACGCATGAATTTTATTTTTATAAAGAATTTAGAATTTATATTTGAAACTAATTATCAAATAGATTAAGAATCGAATCAACTAGTAGATAACCGATGGAAAAGAGAATTTTGGATTAGCCTTGACCTTCCTTCTTATTATTGTTTTCACCGTAAGCTTATACGATATAATTATCGATTTTATATATTGTTTGTGACTGAATTGTAAATTTATTATGTTTGAATGTATATTTTAAATTGATTACAATTTGGTACAAAAGGGTGAGAAAAGGGATACATTCAAAAAGTGGTGAATATGGATAAGTATACAATATTGAATGATGGTAAAATTTATTATAGGAATGTATGATTTATACAAGTTGATGTTAGAATGTTAAAATAAATATTGTTATGATATCAAATGAACTAAATTAATGGTTTGTGATTATATCTTGAATTATGATTGGAACAGTACAAAACGTGATTAATGGTTGTATTAAATGTTTCAATATGTTAAAAGAGGTTGAATGAATGTAGGAATAGATACAATTGGCATTCCAATAGGTTTGATTGTGTGTTTGTACGGGATATGTGTAAAAGATGATACGGAGTATATCTTGAATTATGATTGGAACAGTACAAAACGTGGTTAATGGTTGTATTAAATGTTTCGATATGTTAAAAGAGGTTGAATGAATGTAGGAATAGATACAATTGACATTCCAATAGGTTTGATTGCGGGTTTGTACGGGATATGTGTAAAATATTATGTGGAGTATATCTTGAATTATGATTGGAACAGTACAAAACGTGATTAATGGTTGTATTAAATGTTTCGATATGTTAAAAGAGGTTGAATAAATGTAGGAATAGATACAATTGGCATTCCAATAGGTTTGATTGTGTGTTTGTACAGGATATGTGTAAAAGATCATACGAACTAAAAGATTTAACAGAGATATCACAGTTTAAGATGAAATTCTACATTTGTTGTGAATTATGGAGCTTTGTCTTTATAGAGACTTTGGTGTGGTGGAGGGATGATATGATACATGACACATAACAGTGCCTTTAGGCTTTGTACTACGATGAACTGGAGTGGTGTAGTTATCGCTATTTTGAGCTATTTGGTGTGGTGGAGGGATGATACGATACTATGCCTACAGGTTTTGCAGTACGATACCTTGGTGTGGTGTAGTTACCCTTGTATCTATATCTTATTGTTTAGTTCATCAGGCTAACTGTTAAAATAAAATATTTTGATTGACTTTATGAGTTGCTTGGAAATGATATGTTTGTATGACTCTGGAAATGTTAACTGATGGAATTGAATGAATGATGAATATGTGTTTAAAAGTTGTTTGGAAATGATATAAAAATGAAGGGAAAGTTTATAGTTTATATGTATGAAACGCTCGCTTTGGAAATGTGAGATGTGGTAACAAGGTTATATGTTTAAAAGAAAAATTATTTGATTATGTATGTGATAAGTTAAAAGAATGTGTTTATGAATGGTTATGATCAAATAGTTAATTTGATTCATAGGTTTTATAGTTTTGACCAAATGATACTATTATGTATCATATTGAATGGATTTGGGAAGATTATATGATTTGATTTGTGATATACTCACCTTGCTGTTGTAAAATGTCTTGACAAGAAAATGATTTAAACTAATTAATTCTATTTACTTAAATGTGAATCTAAGGTAAGACTATTGTTTATGTACCTATGAACATACTAAGCATGTCAATGTTTACCCCATTTTAATTTCCTATCTTCTATAGTTGGATCTTTGTGGAACTCGGCTACTGATCACTTTTAGGGCTCACACTATCCAGCGTCTCTTTTGGTAGTCTTTTGTTCATTTTGGCTCAGTTATAAGTTGCATGTAATAGGTATAATGTATATATGTGCTTGATGTTGGACTCGTGAGATTCTTATTTTGGTATATTTATATATGGTCTTGTGTGAAAGTGAGGTTGATGATGTTGATTTTGATAAGTTGAATCATACTTGTGCGTATGTGAAGTGAATATAGATATGTCTAATTGAATGTGTATTAATGTATTGAAATGAGATTGTTATGATGAATGTACAAGGAATGCATGAATGGTATGGTTGAATTGAATGGATAGAATTAGTTTTGTTATATTGTGGTGCCAAATGAGGCATATTGGTTAGGCACTTTTAGGTTGAATTATTTTCTGTGTATGTAACGCCCTAAAATTTTGAGAAGTTAATTGTGAGATTTTGCAGTAATTAATTTTTGTATTTGTGGCTCTGTGTTTTCCTATTGTGTTAAGGTCTGGAGTTCGAGTCGCATTGTTAAAAGTTTTATTATTTTGAAACAACCCCTATCCATGCATTACATAGTTCAATGTAATTCTGTGTAAACCTGTGTCAAGAATGAGCCTGTTGGTTCATTGGTTAAGTCTCTGCATTCTGTTTGGTCCCTTGTTCGAGTCCAATCCTATGCGTTAGGGCATATTTTGCTTGTTGTCGAAAATTCGCTAGCGGTTAAGACAAAATATTTTAAATGTTTATTTTTTTTCTTCCACTTCTTTCCTTTTTAAGTTTTTCCTTCTTTTTACCATCTCTTTTTCTTTTTCTTTTTTTTTATATCGTTTGAACATGCTATTGTCGATCGTTGAACTTCTCATTTTGATCTGTTGTACGGGTCGGGTAAGTATGTCTTCTGGGATGTCAATTATGATAATTCGTTAAAATTTCTAAGAAATGACGGTGTCGTATTGTTGATAGTTTGCGCTAATGGATGAATTCTCATTGTTAAACGATGTTGGTTCCTTATTTTAGGAATAGGTGATGAAAGTAACGTATCTCAGTAGGATACTTCAAGTAATCACAGTTAATCTTTTAGTAAGTGTCGATTCCATTAAAGGTTTTATGTACAGGTTTTCGACATAAGTTTCTGTGTATAATTATGATTTATTGTCGTTAAATTCGGTTGATTGAATGATTGGATGGTTGTTTTAGGCTTCAGAGACTCTCTACGTTCTTATCGCTTCAAAATGTCTTTAGGTGCATACTAAAAACCCTTAATTTAAGGAATTTTGAACGCAAAAAAAATGTGGATGTCGACGCCACACGGCCAGGGACATGGGCTTGTGCCCAGGCCATGTAAGCCACATGGTCGTGCGCCAGGCTGTGTAACTCACTGTTCATCAAATTTGAGCCACACGAGCAAGGGACACGAGCGTGTGTCCAGGCTATGTCTGGCCATGTTAGTGAAGGGTTCACACGGGCAATGGACACAAATCTGTGTCTAGGCTGTGTAACCCACTGTTTATGATTTAGGACCATACGGTCCGAGACATAGACGTGTGCCCAGGCTATGTGAACCGCACGGGCAAGGACATGGGCGTGTGTCCAGGTCGTGTAACTCACTATTTGTGATTTAGAATCACACGGTCAGAGGACATATACGTATGTCCAGGCTGTGTGAGCCACACGGGCAAGGGCATGGGCGTGTGTCTAGGCCATGTGGCATATAAATTGGATCTGAATCTTGTTTCTGAGGTAATGAGTGTTTTCCAACATTAGCAATAATCTCCACAATGTATGAATGATCTAAATTTGATTGTATGAGGACTCTCTGATGCTCTAATATTGATATATGGATGATATAAATGTATGTGTACAGTGATGGCTATTTTTGATACTGATCTGCATTATCTATTAGCGAAATGAGTTGGATGTCTGAACACATGTTATGGATATTTGTAATCTACATTTGCATGGGTTGGGATATTGTGAAGAAGGAAGTAATCTGCTTTGAATTAGTGGTTAAGTCACGATGCGTATAAATACGAATCTGGTGCTTTGTCGCATTTCAATCTAGTAGCTAGATTACATTTCTGTAAATGTGTCACATAGACACTCTAAGGTGTGTAGAGTTGGTTGGGCATTGAACGTCTTTAACAGTGAGTTGGGATGGCCGAAGATGTTGTGTAGCGGATGGGGGTAGGAATAACGTCTTTTACGCACTGAGTTCATAACTTATTTCGTTGTTGATTAGATCTCAAGTGGCTCTCAGGCTTGAACGGATCGGCGCTGCGGGAGCTCAATCAAACCCTTTTATCTTTCCTTTAAATTCTACTATTAGTAATTTCAGTACTCTATGCTATTATGATGTTGGAAAGATTATGTAGTTAGTTAATTGTTGTGATGGATATAATATGTTGAATGGTTTCATTTTGACTGTGTTATAACTGTGGTTTTCCTAATATATAGATCACATAACACCTTACCAATATAATGATTTCCAATTGAACATGGGATAGTGAAACTCCCTGGGTCCTTCAACTTCGAAGGTAATTTATTTGTCAACATTACTATGCACCTTTCAAGAGAGCAATAGTCTCAAATTCTCTCAATCTGTGCTTCTTTCACAATATATCTTTCATAAATTTCATGTAGTTGGGCATTTGCTCCAAAGCTTCAACTAGTGGTATGTTGCTATGGAGTTCCTTCAAAACGTCCAAAAATCTTTTGAACTAAATATCCTACTTAGAATTATGAAATCGCTGAGGAAAAGGTAAAGGTGGTCATCCTTCAGGTTGTTGATATTGTTTTGCCATGGCATTATTGTTGACAACGTGTTCTGATTCTGCCCCAGCATTTTACTACTTACCCTTTTTAGGTTTAGTATGTTTTTCAAACAACTCTGGGATATTTACCTAATTGTTATTCGAATCATCCTCTCCTACTATGGCATCTTAAGCAATGTCATCAAGTAGAGTTTTGCTTCTAAGAGTGATGGCCTTGCATTACTCCTTCCCTTATGATATCAAATTCTCAGTATCACTTGGCAACGCTCCTTGTGGTCTCGAATTTAAAGCATTTGCTATTTGCCCCACTTGATTCTCAATAGCTCGGAGAAACTCAATCTAACTCTGAATTACAACATCATTCTTGGCCATATACTCTTCCAGCGAGGCTTCAATAAATGATGATGATGAAACAGATGCCTGACCTTGCTAGACATTTTGCCTCAACATAAGTTGAGTATAAACAAACGGTGCATTGATGGCATTCTATCTTGTCGTATTGTTAAAATTCCCCATACCCTTAATTATTCTAACTAAAGTTCGGATGTTGCTTTTACCTAAGATTATACGTGTTGGAATAGGGGTTATTGTTTCGGTTGAAATTACCCGTATAGCACACGGATGCTGGATTTGATGGGCATTGATCAAACACATGAACTTCACTACAATAAACACATGATAGTTCGGCTGATTTTATCTACTGGACTGCAGTAGGCCTTTTCATTGTTTTAATCATATTAGTCAAAGAAGATACCTGGACTGTCAATGAAGTGATTATGTCTAACTTCATAGTACCAACAGCTCTCTTGCCCGTCTCAACCTTTGTGGTAGGATATTGATAATCAATATTGGAAATCTTTTCTAAAATCTTATATGCTTCATTATAAGATTTATCCAACAAAATACCATTGGCAGAAGTAGCAACTACCATCCTCGTACGTGCATTCAACCCATTATAGAATATATTCATTTGAGTCTAGTGTTGGAATCCATTCATCAGACATTTATAAATTAAGTCTTTAAATTGTTCCCAAGCTTCATATAGTGTTTCATTCTCCAATTGCCGAAAAGATGTGATGTCATTTCTAAGCTTAGCATTCATGCTTGGGGATTATACCGTAGCAAAGACCTCTAACAAAGATCATTCCATGATGCCACTATTTCCAATGGTAAAGCATTCATTCATGCTCTCGCATGATCTCTTAAAGAATATGGAAATAGTTTAAGTCGAACAGCGTCTTCAGGAAGACCCTGTTGCCTAAACAAGTCACAAACCTCTAGAAAAAGTCATAAATGCAGTATTGGATCTTCAGTGGGCAGTCCACCAAACTGTTCTACTGTTTGCAACATCTGAAACATTACCAGTTTCAGCTCAAACTATTGAGCCTGTATTTATGGTCTGACTATCCCTGGATTCAGGTCATCCAAAATTGGCACAACATTCTCTCAGATTGGTCTATCTCAGTCATCTATCACCCCACGAAAATGAGGATTGGCACCTTGACCATTCAAATTATCATTCAGACTAGGTATCACCCTATGAACAGGAGGATTAACATCTTGACCATTCGAATTATCATTGAGGTCAGGATCATTCTCATTCCTAGCAATTTTTTACAATTCTTTCTACCTTCTTCGTAAAGTTCTTTCAATCTGTGGGTCAAAAGGATATTCTTTGTTAGCAGGAATGCCTCTTCCCATGCACTGATGACAAACCTATAGAAATTAAATTAAACTAAGTTAAATAAACTAATGAAATTAAGTAAAAGAACCAAACCTAATTACACCAAATTGCCGATCCTCGGCAACGGTGCCAAAAACTTGTCATGTGGGAATATGATATGTGAATTGTGGAAGTATACACGTTAAATCAAGTAATAAAGTGATAAGTGATATCGTCTCCACGGGGATTGGATTAGGTATAGAAATGGTCAAGTTATGACAATGATTAATATTATGGCAAAACCGAGTTAAGTAAGCAGTGGTAAATTAAGATAATAAGGATAAGTGCAAAATGTATATTGACTAATATTAGAAAATGTTAAGGCAAAGGAAAAGTAAAACTGCAATGGCAATTACAAGAATAATTACATGAATAAAATGCGAGCTAATAAATAAACAACTAAGAATGCTATGGCAAAGATACTACGGCAAAGGATAGAAGGTTTACGATGTTGATTGGAAAGTTGGGATTACTAAGAATCTGTCCTTACTTTTATTAATGCCTCTGCAAATCGTACTTAACCTACTACTTGGAAGAGACCTAAACTGATCTGCTTCTTTCGAGAGCAAGGTCTAAAGTTACCTGGCTTGTGTCTATAGGCCTTAACACGGGACTCTACATTGTTTCACCTTCATTCTATACAAACATTGCTCTATGTCTAGAGTCTACTGCAGGTATTCGATTGAATACCCACTTGTATCATTAAATTTCAGTCCAACCAATCCAACCTTTTCAGAATTAGATTTAGTTTATGTGCATACTGCATACTCATCTATGTCTAGAGAATGTACACATACAGTTAAGAAATAAAAGCAATTGAATGAAACAGTAGATTCAATCAAATATATGCTTCAACCATTAAAGAAAATAAAAGTTTCATCATGCAATCCCAACCCTATGAGATTTAATTCATGGGTTGGCAATTAAAATTCAAGTTCAAAATAACATCTAACATTGTTTCGATCAAATCAATTTATAGGAGAACAAAAATAGAAATAATGGAAGAACTTAGGAAGATGGTTGTTGCCAAACTAATTCGTAATCCAGCAGTACATTGTCCTGTGGTGGCTGAGAGGGACTGCCTTCAGCTTTCTCTTTCCGTCTCTACGTAGCCATTACCCTCTATTGTTGCCTTTGAATCTCCACATCCTTTAGGGCTTCCACCTTTGGCTTTTTATAAGCTTTTCTTCCTAGGATAGCTCCAACAGCCCACAATATCCTCTCCTCTTTTTTAGGTAGATTTTTCTGGTACAAGTAGAGTTGGGTTGAGATTGGTATGCATTGAGTGTTGACTCGGTCATCTCTCTGAATTACCACGACATACAATGTGGCAAACTATCCAACCTTTTGCCCCAGCAAACCTTCACTCCTTTATTTCTTTCTCAACATCCTACACCTGCCAAACCACCAAACACAACTTTTCCACACGCAATTAAAAGTATCTAACATGTAAGCACAGTCCAAAGCTCCTAATGCAAATGATAAAAATACTAATAAAATGTCCTAACATGCCACTAAATGTACCAAAATACAAGCAATTAGCTAGGACTAAAGGCCTAAAATATAACTCTTTTCAAGAATTATCACCCACTAATTGAGATTACACGTATCACGTCAATCGGGTAACATCTTTCCCTTATATTTTTAATTGCACATTAAGGACAATGTGCCGAATAAAGTGTGGGGGTGACTTGGGAAAATTTTTAATTTTTCGGTTATTTTCTTTTTTTCATTTTTAATTTTAATTTTTAATTGCATGTTTTCTTTGTGCTTGAGCTTGTAGAAATACAAGTGATTGGTTAAAAGCATATATCTAGGTTGTTGTTTTTTTAAATTATAAATCTAGCCTTAAATTAAATAATTTAGTTCGCTTATATTTAAATTAATTAGTTTAGTTTATTAGACTGTAAATAGGAAAAAGAGATTAAATATACCAAGTGATAAAGGTAGATATGAGTAGGTAATTATATTTGTAAAAGTATAATATGTTCAATTAAAAGAAAATACTCAAGAAAATCTATGGTTATTGAAATGATGCAATGTGACTAATATAACCCATATAAAAAGTGCCTGAGAAAAATCTCGATCGTATTGGCACAAAAAAAATAAAAAAATCATAAGGGATTATCGGGGAAATATTATTGCATTAGAGTTCAAAGCATGGACAAAAATAAATCCAGTAGGAAAAAATAATCGAACTAACTATACCCTGCAAAAATAAATACTATATTCGTATAAACATTTTGATGGAGCTATATATTTAATTTTCTTAAACTTGTTTACTTTGTAATTTATTGAATTAATCTGTTTAGGTGTAAACAACTTTCAATTGTTTAAATTTCTAGCTAGAGTTATATATATAAGCAAATCTTTCTAGTGTCAATGCTCCAATCCAATCTCATGTATCAAGCTAGATCAAGTACATTTTCTTATTTTTGCATGTTTATTTCCTGTTTTCAGTTTTTGTTTATTTTTGGTTTTTATTTTGTTTTGTTTAGTTTGCTTGAGGACAAACAAAGAATTAAGTGTGAGGGTATTTGACTTGTTGTCAGATGTAATAGTTAATTCAGGTCAATTCTGCACTTAAAGAGATTGTTTTCTAGGCAATTGAGTATTTTATATTTTGTTTTCGGTAATTAGGCCGTAGGATTAAATATTAATAAAATAAGTATTTTTTAACACATTTTGTAAGTGTTGTGACCCAATAGGCCGACACAGGCCTTAGGTAGTACTAATTGGTTTAATTGAGTGTGTAGGATGGAAATATAAAGGCCCAATTAATGTGGAAGTAAGGGTCGAGTGATGCATAAGCTTCCTAGAATGTCAAAGCACAAAACGAACGGCACAAGGTAGAAATTGGGTGTCGTGTTGCACCACGCAAAGGGTGTGGCTCAACACAGGTCGTCGTGCTCCCTAAGTTTATCAAGGTTATTTTCATCCTGGCAATCAACTTTATATGAAAACCTAGGACATGCCGAAGACCTAATTTGGGTTGCAAACACATCTATAAATAAGACATTAGGGGTTTGAAGTATCTAAGTCATCCTAGACGCCTTCAAAACTTTAGTAGTTTAGCAGTAGAATTAGATTATTTTTCTTTCGGCTTTTCCTAACTCTTTTGTTTTTCCCCTTGAATTCAATTTTGATTCAAAAGTTTTTCAATTTACTTGTTCTTACATTTGATTGATTTCTTTATTCAAATCAATTGATTTGCTACTCTGTTCCCTATTCGATATTCAATCCATGATTTTTCAAATCTCTTTTCTTTCCCAAATCGGTCGTGCTCTTCACATGATTTATTCAATTGAGATAAAGATTATGAATAATATGAGTGGCTAAATTCCTTATAGGAGATTAACGAGTGGATGGGGATGTAATTAACAGAGGATTTAGGGTTTCTCGAGTGGGATCAATTGGTATGAATTACATGTGCTTAAACCACTAGGATTGACAACCCTAGGAAGTTATCATAAGCTAGACGAGGTCAAGAGATAAGTCAAATCGAGTACATCGTAATTTATCTTGATTGAGAAAGTTACATTGGGAGATAAGCGAGTATCAACCAATCGATTAGTTAATTAAAGGCTGGGAGGTAATAATTGGTTAATCGGTAGCTAATGCACCCTAAAACTAATACGAAGTTAGTGACAAACCTTGAAAAGAGTTAATATTCCTTATTGGTTTATTGATTTTAAGTCCTTTTTTATTTTTCTTATTTATTTATTTTTCGTTATTTATTTTTATCTCATCAATTTATTTTATGGTTCATCATAATTTATGAATTAATTAGTACTATTTAGACTTATTATTGTTAAAAGCATTTTCATAATTTATTCCATCCTCCCTTGGGTACGATCCTCGGAATACTTCCAAAGTATTTCGTTGTACTGAACTATATTACAATTTGATATGTGCACTTGCGGACACCGTCGTTTTAATTCTTATATATTTTTGGTGTGATATTTAACTATAAACGATAACCCGTTTATAAAGCGGTTAGGAGCAAACTATTTACTTTGGAAGTTTTCAATGATGCACTGGGTGCCAAATTGGTGTGTTGATTGGATCCATGTATCCGTTCGAGTCCGAGTCAGGTTAATAGGAATATAAAATGTAAATTTGATAAATGATATTTGAATTAAGTTGATATCAAGATTTCATGGTACACAAACATATTGCGATATATGAATATATATAGCATGTGAAAGATCATGCGAACCTATTATACGAGTTTAGAGGGTCAATATGGAGATGTGTTAGTTAATGAATTCGATTCGAAATTTGAATAATGAACGAAATAGTGATTGACATTAAATTTAAATTGGATGTATTTTTTATAAATAGATGAAATGGTATGAATTTGATATTGACTTAATTAAATGTTGATTGATTATGTAAATGACATTGAAATGTTGATTATAAGTGGACTAGAATATTATATGTTTGAATTTCTATATAATATGATATATGTTGAACTCACCTTGTTGATTTGTGGTTGTCATATTTAGGCAAACTTGACAAGCTAGTAGATTTCGTATTAAATTTTAATTGAGGTAAGTTATGATTTAAAGCCTATGAATTTACTAAGCATTCAATATGATTACCCCGTTGTTTTCCCTTTCCCTATAGGGAGAGAACTCTTAAGCATCTCTTTTAAGGGCCTTTTTCGAGCCATTACCCCATCTTCAATCCACCATTCCCAAGTTCTTCATTGCCCAATGAGCCACCAAACACGATGGCTACCCAGTGCCATCGCCTCCCTTACCAAACACCAATATCATCTTCAAATAACCACAGCTAAACTCAATCATCTCAGAACGAACAACTCTACCTAAATGGAGTAAGCCCTAACCAAAATCCATTGATTGCAAACAAACCATAGTATACACACACCAAAAAACTTATCTTTGTTTCAAAGTGTGGTCTTTGGTTCACCATTTAGAGATCCAAATAGTGAGAAGAAATAACACAAGGGGAGAAACATACTGAAAACTAACGACCATGGCAGAACTAGATCAAAAAAGATTCTATTTTGGTTTAAGGGTTCACTGAAAGACTCAAACTAGGCATTTGAAAAAAGGAGAGAATGGCAGGCCAACCGATAGCTTTCTCAATCGACGACGACGACACTGACAATAGCCACAGCAACTAGGTCAAAAGAGTGGAAACAAATTTCTTTTTGTTGGGAAAGGCTTATTATATATATATATATATATATATATATAACTCCAGTATTAAACCCGCATTCAAAAATGGATGAATTTAAGCAATCAATTAAACTTTGAATCTTAACTTTTCTTTGACAGTTAATTTTGGCATGATAATTTCTACTATATTTGTTTAAAAAATCATAAAAGATTCTAAAATGTTTAAAAGAATTTAGAATTCTAGCATTTTCTAAAAATTATAAAAATAAAAATAGAAAATCATTTAAGAATAAAAATATTCAGAATTTTCATAAATGGAAAAAAATTATAAAAAATATTATATTAGATTTAAAAGTATATACTCTTTAATTACTTAAATATAATATAAATTTTGTAATTAAACATATAAATACCGTTATTTCTTAAAACGCAACCCCGCGCAATGCATCGGCCTTTTGTTCCGGCCACTCGAAATGTTTCAGCACGGCTCTTCATCCACCTAAACGAAGAACAAAATACTAATCATCAAAACAGAACAACGAAAAAACATCCTCAATAAAATCGCAATTATTTGATACAATATATTTGAGTACTAGTGTGCCTAAATATTATTTGAATTCTTTCTTTCTTTTTTTTTTTTTGAAATTTTTAATCTTTTTTACAATTTTATATTATATTTAATAAATTTTAATATTGTTTTCCATTTTTAATTTTAAAAATTCTAAAATTTTATATATTTTTAAAAGTATTTTTTCTAATTTTAAATTATTTTCTATTAATTCTATTATTTTAATAATTTTAAATCTAGTTTTTTAATTTTCAAAATCCTTTTTTAGAATTTTTATGATTTTTAAACAGATATACCGTAAATTATCAAATTTTGTCACGTGGCACAATATTAACGTGTCACATGACGAAGTTAACGACGTAAAAGGAAAATTGGATTCAAAGACTTAATGGATTGATTAAATTTGATAAAGAGCTCAATTGAATGATATTTTTTTTATTGAAAGTTTAATTAATTATTGAATTTTATATTAAATATTTAGTAATTTCGTTTACCTAATCTAAAAATTTTGTTAATGAAAAATAATTTTCTATACATTTTGACCTACTAAATAATTGATTAAATTTTATAGTATTTATTATAAACAATTTATACTAAATTTAACTAAATTACAAATTATTTTTATTAATTATTTATACTTGGTCAAGAATTAATCTATAGTAAAAAGGAGTATATGTTTAATGCTAGAGAGAAACCCAATAACTATAAAATACTAGAGTAATTAAATAAAATTACATAAAATGTTTATTTTTCTTATCAATTTTATTGGTAATTGTATTGTTGCATTGTTTTATTAACATATTATATACGATGATTTGATTTTAAGTTTTGATACTTGTTTAGAGTATTATTGATAATTGAATAGATTTTTTCTTTTAAGTATTATTGATAACTTTTATAATTTATCAATTTAAAATTATGCAATTATGTAATTATAATTTATATTACCAAATATGATTTAGAGAATTAGAATATAATTATACTCTATTAATACACTTAGGAATTAGAATTCCTTAAAATTTGAAGTGACAATGTAATTTTAAGTGTTTGGGTAATGAAAAGATACATTGTCTCAAATTTGAACTTTGGACTTGAAGATGACGTTATTAAGAGAAATCGAAAAGAAAATTAGAGACAATAAAATAAACGCATAATGATTTATTTGGCCTTCTAATTTTACCAAAAATGTTATTTTAACCCCAATTTATTTTTTCGCTATTTTTTAACTTTTAACTTTTTTTTGGTCAAATAATCTCAAAATGAATGGAAAAATTAACTTTGTTCACTTTATTATGTGATATATACGTGGATGACGTGTCGACATTTAACTAATTTTAAAAATTTTAAAAATATTAACAATATTTTTATAATTTTAATCAATTTAAATTTTTAAAAGAATTCTTATATATATATTTTAAAATTTAAAATTTAAAAATTAATTAAATGCTTACATTTCATGAAATTGCCAATTCTCGTGTATACACATTAGCAAAATAAAGAAAAATATTAAATTTTTATTTATTTTAGAATTATTTGATAGAAAAAGTAAATTTATGAACTAAAAAACAAAAAATTGAATAAAAATTAAATATTTCTTTTATAGAATTAAAAAACCAAATAAATCAACATGCCTAAAACTATTGTTATCTATAAAAAAATCTAAACATGACTTCTTAAATGCATATTAACTGGACAGATCATTTCCATAATAATACTTGAACCGACCCGTAACCATTGATCTTCAGACCCCAAACCCAAAACCGTTTGATTATTCTCCCCTCCAAAGAATCGTTTTTGACCTAAAAACTTGAACCAAAAATACTAAAGGGAAACATCTAAAACCTACTGAAATCGGAATTCACCAAATCAAACCAAAATCATCAGTCTACTATTTTGCAGGGATTCGAAGAATGGCCACCGGTATTTTTTATTTTTTTCCCCAACAGTCTTAGACTAGAGTTAACATAGGATGTTAGAGTTGTGTGAACCAAATTCTAAAAAATTACTTACAAGTTAAGTTAAACAAAAATATATTTTCTTTTTAGAAGATTTAGTATTTATTAGTATAATATATTTAACATTTATTAGCATGGTTTATTTGACTTACTAATTTAGCCTATAAATAGGGTCTTTTACAATCTTAGAAAGATACACTCATTAGATTAAAACTCATAATTTAAAGGTTCTTTGTTTTCGGGTTTTCGGGGTTTAGTTTTTTTTATCTCCATTTTTTGTACTCTTTGTTCTTTTGTCATTATAGTAAAATTATCTTGCCCGTAATTTTTTATTCTCCTTAGAAGGATTTTTCTACTGAGCTATTTTTACTTGTTCGTTACAGGACGATTCTCATTTATTTATCTGAGGTGTTTGCCGTTTTACTTGTTTCATTTTGAGGCCAGCGGCGTTACTTTTCAAGGTTTAGGAACTGCTCAGTACATGTTGCACACGTTCGTATATTTTAGTTCAGCCTATCTTTTACGTGTTCGTACTTCTTTCGAAATAGAAAATTGTTAAAATTCTCTGGCAACTTGGGCAGGGCTGCTCGATCTTCTTCTTCTTATTTTTTCTTTTTGAAGCATTGATCTTCCTGTTATTTTGTTGTAAAGAAAAGGACAAAAAAATGAACACGTGCAACATGCATTTGTTATGTTCGCTTATAAACCCCATGTCCCAGAAAGCCCACATGTCTGCCACTACATGGCAGCTCTTGTGGTGCATAATTGTTTTGCTATATGTTTGGTGCATTGGGTTTCTTAAAATATAGGCTGAAATTTGTGTTATGGTCCCAGAAACCGCATATGTTGTTATAAAGTGTTCTTTGAACTGTTATTTGCTAAGTTGTTATAAACTATTTGAGATTGGAGTTTTGGTTTAGGGTTATAAGCAGTTTCGTCTTAAAGGGTTATAAAGTGTTAATTCAGACTTTTGATCTAGGTTGCTATATAGTTTTATGTAAACTGTAATGAAAGTTGTGTTTATCTGGACTTTATGGAAACTTTTATGGATGGTATCGTTTTGTTATATAAACGATATGATATATATTTTATAAAATATGTTTTTTTTGAAATGTTTTAGGTGGAGCCGGATCGTCCCAGAAAAAAGTTAAAATAAGATTCTATCACGGTGGAACTTTTGAGGGGAACCCAAAATCATCATATCTGAATGGGAAAGTAGAACTTATGGAGCATTATGATGTCGAACAGATATGTTATTGGAGTTTGTTGTCGATGGTGCATCAACTCGACTATGCCTTCAATGAGGTTAAACAGTTGTATTTCTTAGAGCCAGGAAAAACTTTAGAGGATGGTTTGAAGTTGTTGTTCGACGACAATAGTGTGCTTGAGTTGTCAAACCATTTAAATAAATTTGGTGAAATTTCTATTTGTGTTGACCACATCGGTGATGGAAATTAGAAATCTAGTGACATTCCTTTACCTATAGCTTTCTTTAAGTCGGTTGACAAGTCGTCTGATGAAGATGGTAAGGAGGGTATTAAGGAGAATGTAGAAGATGATCTCGATATAGATGGAATAAATTGGTCTAGTGATGAGGGGGACGATGAGTTAACTCTTACTCAACTAAAAGATTTGAAGAGGTTCGACACAGAGGATGTAGGTGGTTTAGGCTTGGAAAAGGGGGTGCTAAGGATGTGGGTGCAGGCCTATCTGAACCACATGGTGTGGACCATTGTGGTGCAAGGTCATCCGGAACACATGGTATGACTGATAATTATGCAGTACAATCCAGAGCTGGTGGTGATGACCAAGATGTTGTACACAGTTTTGGTGATGATGGACCCAAGAGTGATTACATTGTTCGGATGATCCAGGTAGTTATGTAACCACATCTGATGGATTGGATGCTGAAGATGCCCAAAGGGTACCTTCGGGGGGATTGTCTTACAATCCTGGTGTTGGCGATCAAGGGTTTTTTCTTGGCCAGTTATTCAGAGATGCTGCACAGTTTAAGATGGCTCTTAATGACCATTCTTTGAAAAATCAATTTTCATATTGCTACAAAAAGACTGAAAAAGTTCTGGTGAGAGCAAAATGTGCCACAAATGGTTGTCAGTGGGGGATATTAGTCTCTCAGCATGGCAACGACAATTCATTTAGGGTTAAGACATATTTCTCTAAACATTCCTGCTTGCCTACCACTCACAAGAAACGAGTGACATCCAATGTGAGGCCACAAAAGGGGAGGGGGAGAAAAGGCTTAGAGGGTCCAAAGAAGGTGAAAATGTCCAGGGTTGGAAGAATAATGAAGTGTAGCATTTGCCACAAAGAAGGCCACAGCAGAACCAAATGCCCCATGATGCCAGATGCACAATCATCAAATCACGTAAACTTGAAGGTATAATTTCTATTTGTCTCTATTCACACTTGTCTCATGTTATTTATGTTGAAACTGAAATAGCCTTTAACGTATTTTTTGTTTAGAATGTTTCAAATAAAAGGAAGGCTTCTACATCAACTGCTCCTACAACCACATCTACAAATGATGATCAATCTTCTTCTGAAAGGATGGTAAACGCGAAAAAAGCTCGGCCTCAAAGCGCTTCGGGATTGAATGCAAGTATGATTTCCAACACTTCTCTCCAACTTTATTCCTTCATTTTTGTTGTGTATATTACTTGCAATCATATAGGCAGGAGAACTTAATCAATTGGTTATTTCCATGGTTGTAAAAATTGAACTATTCTGTTTTCTGTTCAATCATTTAGAAAAATTAAAAATATAAACTAATAATAGTTAAGAAAAAATACATTGCTAATAAAACAATCATAAAATTTAGGAAATAAGTATATTTACTAAAAAACCAAAGATCAACATGAACCAAAAAGAAAAAAGCCCAATTATTGTGTTAAAAACAAAAACTGTCTGTTTTTAACTACTTTGTATTTTAAACTGATTTTGCTTGGCTCTCTAATTCTCCAAATTAGCTTGTATGTTTCTGGTTTTAATTGGTTGAACCGATCAGTCTAGCTCTGTTTTTACAACCATGGTTATTTTGAGTGGAATCACACCAGTGTGTATTATAACAACCAAACAACTGTTGGTGAGAACAAATTTCAATTATCTTGATTTATTTCCATGCGTAATACACTTTAGACCAATTGTTTTTCCTGTTTTTTTTTTTTTTTTTCTAACACAAGAAAAAAGACAGAGAATGGTTAACGGTCAGATCCACCAATGAGTTGAGCCTTTTATACGATCTTTATGCAGCCTGTCATGCCGCCGTTTATGTTCAAACTAGCTGAACCGAATTTGAAATTTGAATATGCTGTTTTTGGTGGACTGAATTTGACATTGGTACATGCTGTTTTCATGTTTGAACAACCTGATTTTGTGAACGTTATTTGGCACAGTACAGACGCTGCAATGTTTGTGGTGATTACAAGGCAAAGCAGCCATGAATTCTAGATTGGTTAGATACCGGCCACTGTGGCAACTATCGTCCACCACTATTTTCGTGCATGTTCTCCTTTGTTCTCTTCTTCCTCCTTGCATTTCAACCCAAAACCTTATACAAAGATTTAAAATCCCAAAATCTTTATTTTCTCTCTACATGAAGTCTGATTTTCTCTCTCTTTGGGTCTTTATAATCTGCAGATTCCCGCTAATAAGATTGCCACCAGTGTTTTTAGTGTTGTCATTAAAATAAGTATAATAGCTTGTGAGACATATTTAAGACACCTCGCATCCTAGTGGAGGTAACATGTTAGTAGTTAGGACATTTGAAGAGCCTCATAAGATGTGATTAATTAGTGGAAGCGTGCGAGAATGAGTCATTATTAGAAATAAACCTGATTGGAATTTATATATGAGTTAATTTATAAATAGGATAGTGTGATAGTGGATGCCTACATATTCTTCTTAAATCGTAAAGTTTTGGTTCACTTTTAATGTTTAAAGAAGTTGTTTTATTGCTTTACTAAGTAAAAGGAGAAGATCGCAATATTAAAGGGAAGGAACTAGTAGAGTAGGCACGCTCTGAGTAAAGTATTCTAGTGAGTTTCTCTGTACCATGTGTATGGTATATACGCTAATTCGTTTACTCTTAATCACTATACAACTAAGTAAGTGGCTCTATCATTTGTCTCTGGTGTTCATGTATAAAGAAACATGTTCAAAGAATTAGTGCATGCAAGGTTATATATAATTAAATAGACCCAAAAAAATTGGTATATACGTGGTATAAGCACTCCTTCCTTGGTGCACAAGCTCCGTATCCAGACAGGCGTAAGGAGGCTACGAAGGGATGTTATGTATAATGGTAAAGAAGATGAGATAAAATGTTGTCTCTAGTATGACACTGTTGCAAATCATAATTGGTGAAAACTCGACCTTGCAGGGGAACACCTATGTGTTCAAACAATGTTTGGTGTTAGGAGGATTCAGAGGAGATTTTTGTAAATAGCTCTGATGAGCGGATATAAAGGTACAATAAAAATGGTTCTTGGAATCTGGATTAGAAGTTAGCACAAGGAAGAGAGTATGTGAGACAAAGGGTGCATGTGGTAGTACATATTGCATGAAAGAGTAAAGAGTAAACTTGTCAGTAATTAAATGGGGTTCCACGCAAGTGGTGTATTTGAGAAGTAGTTATGCTCGTGACCATCAATCATGAATTTAGAAATCAACGTTGTTCGTCAATAGGCTGAGTTTGGTATTGGTAGTATTTGCTAGTCAATCTACGGATCAAAGGGATGTATATACCAAGTATGGAGAACTCATCCGTCAGCTTAGGTTTCATTTTTTCCTGTCTTATAGGAAATTTGGTGGGTTTATCTTCCCAAGAATTCACTAGGTTCTCATGAACATATCCAATTTCTTTTTACTTTCAGGTTCTTAGGTTGAATGTGGTGATTGAAGGGATACAGTCAGATTTCTGGCCATTTGTGAGCCTTTTTATTTTCGTGAGTAACATGTAATTGTTGGGGTACTAGGACAACTATTAGATACCGCCATTTTAAAATTATTAATTTGTACTTGAAACATTATTTTGAATTACTTCGAATGTTGATCAATAACCTTGAGGGCTTAATATAAATTGTGATTTATAAATGTAGTTAAAGAAGTTGCTAGAGGTTATTTCTTGTATCTAAGAAATATGGCCTAGTACCATTTTAAATTTGCTTCCAAGTGAATGTAGTCTTAAACTAACAAAATACCGTGATGGAAAAAGAAAATAAAAAGAGTACTTGCCAAAATGGATATTTGTTTTAATAGGAGATAGTTTATGTCTCCAATGGGTTGACCTGTGAATGGGTTGACATGTGACTCTCCATACTCAGATCCGATGATTAGGTTGGGCGTGGGTTGTTACAGGTTTAGCCCTTGTTGCTTACTGCACTACCTTAGTACTCCATTATTAAGATATTAATTTGATCAACCTTTAAGGATAAGGTTTAATCTTACAACACCTTAAAGATTTCTATTCAAATCTTAAGACTTAAATCCTCTTAAAAGAGTAAACAAATGAGAAAATAAAGAAATAATCTTTACAAGATTAGAATGTTTGCCAATTAAGCACACACACAATAAAAACATTTGAGCTAATAGAATAAAATGAATGCTTTCAAGTTTTTGCAATAAAAAGATGAAGAATTGAAACTCAAAATGTTGATAAAAGAGTTGTTGATCTTTCTCGATAGCTCTCGATCTTTTGTAATCTTTCTTGTTGTGGAAGCTTTAGAGGTTGGTATTTATAGTCCCTAATTAATTTTCAATCGTTGTGGTTTTTGATGAATTGAATAGTCATTAGAGGTTTAAAAACTAGAGCATTAATGTCCTCTGCAACAAAAAGGTATCGAACTTTCTTTAGGGTATCAATACTTTTTATTTCTTTTTAATTTTCTTGAACATCGAAGCTTAAGTTAGTATCTATACCAGGCAAGGGTATTAATAAAATAGGAAGGTATCAATACTCTATTAAAGGTATTGATACAATAGGGAAAATACCGATACTTTGTTAAATGTATCGATACTTTTGATATTTGCTAAATATTTTGAACTTTGAAGCTCAAATTGGTATCAATATTAGGTATGAGTATCAATACTTTGGGTTAGGGAGCAATTTTCACTTGTTAAAAATATTTGAAAATTTTGTTAATCATTTTGAACTTGTTCAAAATATTTTCGAGTGTTTGAAGAGTAGATTTAAAAGTTTATCTCTTAGAAATATCTTGAAACAAATGTTTACATTGAAATTTATTAAGCTTTACTTAAAAACATTATATTTGTTTTATCAAAACAATTATCAAATTAAAACTTAACAATTTGCATCGAATAATTTGGAATAGCTAACAGAATAGAGTTGGCAAAAGTAACTCGACTCGCCATCCATAGTAATTTAGCATTATAACAAATGTTGTTTGAATCAAGCCAGTCAATCAAACCAGTTCGATCGAAAACTGGTTGGGTACTGGTTTAGAGAGGGGCTTTAAACTAGTAGACGGGCAAAAAATTGGTTGAATCGGGCGATTGACCCAGTTGAACCAAATTTATTATTATTTTTAATTTTTTAATAATTTTTAAGGGAACTGATTGAACCAATTGGATCAGCAAACCGATGGCTTAACTAGTTCGATCACCTGTCCGATTTAAAAAAAAAATTGATTATAACTACTTAGTATTTGCTACACCGTGTTAATAACGACTAGTATGTGCTATTTGTAAACTTTTGGAGGAAGAGAGGCACCCCTGAATAACTTCCCAAAACCATAACCTTTTGAAAACTCAAAAGGTTACATATCAAATCTATTGTCGAAATCGCACATTCTTTGAAAAGAAAACTTCAAGTTTTTGGGCACAAACCTTGTGAACCAAAAAAGTGCAAAATTGTTAGAGGATATTGTTAATAATCATTACTTGCTCTTCAAATTCCTTGCAAAAGAGCGTTAAGTAATCATTAAAAAACAAATGTAAGATGTGAGATCCATCAAGAGATAATTGGATAGGTTTTTATGCACCTCGTAGAACAAAATCCTCAATACTTTGCCCAGGCCTCTTCATCCCCAACACAAAAAGATATGGGGACAAAAGATCTTAGCCTAATCCCCACGAAGGCTTGAAATCTTTTGTATAAGAATCATTCCACAATATTTGCATGGAAGAATTATAATGCATAATGAACTTAAATGAAGGCATCTGTAATCTAACATCAGAATGTTGGAAAAAAAATTAGTTCGAAAATAGGTTTCCTGCATAGTGAAAAATAAAAATTTGAAAACCAAGCGGGTTTGTGATATTTATAACAATAAACTAATTACTGAATTTGCACTTGTGTTTACGACTAGACGAATCCTTGTCATTCTTTGCTTTCAACCGAACGGCCTTATCTACTTTTCTCGTACCATAAACTGGTTCGATTGTGGGCTCGAACGATTCATATCAAATATAGATTCAGGAATAGTTCTTTGTTTAAGTGTGAAAATGAAAAATATTTTCTCAATAGAAACTGATAGAATTGTTATTTCAGAAAATAGATTTAATAGTTAAGAATATATTCTCTCTGTTTTCGGGCAGATTAAAAATATCTTAAAGTTGTGTAAATAATCTTATAGGTGCTATCCATTTATAGGAAGAGGGGGTAGAACCCTTATTGAATTGTAGATATTTATTTCAACTAAAAAAACGAGCTCCTAGTTTAGCTAGAAGTCTAGGGGGTGGCAACCCTAGTTAATATTACTAGGGTTTGCCATCCACCCCTTTAATATGATGGGCTTTTGAGTCTCTCTCATATCGAGTTTAATTACAAGTACTTTCAGGGCTTTTAATTTTATATTTTATAATTTGATCCAACCCAATATTTATTTTTCTATTTCTCAAAATAAACATCTTAATATTTTTCAATCAAAATAATCATCTCAACCCAATTCTAATTTCGTTAAAATAATGATGACTTTCTTGTAAAAGAATCTATAAAAAATATATTTAAATTTTCTACATTCAAGTGGTTCACTACGACCAAATGATTTATTTCTATTTTTGAACTTTAATTGAAAAACATAAATTCATTTTTAGGTCATTCATTTTCATTTTGGAGAAAATCACATTCATTTCCAAATGATTTCATTTTCATTTTCATTTTGGAGAATACCATAATCATTTTCAAATGTTTCCCATTTCTCCATTTTCACTATTTCTATTCATTATGTTCATTTGATCCCATATACATTTCATATTTGATTTCAACGAGCTAGTAAAAGGACCAATTGGACATATGTGATTGAGACTCAAATGCTTTATAATTAAGTTTCAATTTTTTTCCTATTAATTATAAACTCATTTAGTCACAAAGTCATTCCACTATAGTTTTGTGACTGAGCTCTCCCCAATGACACACCATTAAGAAAGCAACTCGATTAGTGTTCATCCAATGACCTTGTCATAAGTTTGTTACCCTCATAGGGTATCCTTAATCTCTTTGGGATAATATCCGTTCTCCCAATATAATCCTATTTTATCTCATGGTAACCATTACATCTTCCTTCTTGAAAAGTCAATTATTATCAAATAATAATCAAGTCATTTATCATAAAGACAAATGATTTGTGGTTACATTTATTTTTCATTAACCATTAAATGCTAATGAGAGGATATCATTTACCTATGTCTCGGACTATGAGTTCCACTGTTGTGAATAACACTACATATTGTGGAAGTCGTACACCCAATACATCAACTTTCGGTTCTTTATCTATTCAAACTCAGACTTTTACTTAAATCAAAGTGTACAAGTCGCGTATACAGAGTCTGTCATCCAATCATGATTTAAGTATGCCACACTATGAACGTCACAAGTGAATAAATCCATAAACGGATTCAAGATGTATTCTTCTTGTGTCTAGTTCGATGTACTGTTAGTCCAACCAGTCACATCTATGTTTCTATCTTCTGAGAGTCATCCGCTTCGATGCCCAAGACAAAGTATTTCTTCAACTAGACTTGATAGACATGTAACACCCTATACCTGACCTGATCGTCAGGTTTGAGCTATAGTGTGTCACATTAGTTGCCGAAGCAACTAGGATCAATTTAAAACTAATTTATACAATTAATATGACTAAATCAAATGAATATATATTCTTTAAACATTCTTAAGTAAATATAAGTTTCATTGATATATATGCATCTAATAGCATTCAACAGATCAACCATATCTATAAATATTAGTATTAGACTAGGAAGCTCAAAAATTTGATTATAACATTATTTAATTGTAACACCCTATACGAAGCATGGTCGCCAAGCCCGAATACGGGATGCCACACCACGTCTCATGTCATATACAAAGAGTGAAAGTCCATTCTGAAAGAAACGTCTTTCATATTATCACTCATATAGGTTTTAAGTTAATTACATTTGATAGTTATCAATGTTACATGCTAACCATACATGAAATAGTCGTATAATAATACTTAAACATGCGTAAGGTCCATTTAACAAGATTTCCAAAACTTTCTCGTAGGTATCAATACTGACACTGGGGTATCGATATTATCCCTAGGTGGTATCAATACCACTTGGAAAAACGATGCCAAACTTGCATTTTGTTTCTTGACCAAAATCCCAAAGTCTCAAAAATTATCAGTACCTATCATGAAATATCGATATTTTGACCCCGAGTATTGATACTTGAGCAAAGGTATCGATACCAAATCTCTAGCCCAACTTTCTGTACGTTTCAAAACAAAGAGGTATCGATTTTGCAACACGAATATCTATACCCCTTCTCCAGACCTCAAAAATGTAGCATACATAAAACAAATAAATCATTCCTATTTAGTTTCTAAACACCATGCATCATATACTTAGAAAAGTAATTATCCAACGGCTAAAATTTGACCGTTCAAAATGTCAAAAATGTGTCCAAGCTAGAAACACCATGCCAACCTTAATGTTTATAACCTAGCATAATTGTAACTCTTAAACCTTATAAACAAAAGCTATAACCAGCAAAATGTCCAGAAAATAACATGTCCATAAACAAGTCTACCACATTGTCTTTTCCCCAAAACGTAGATAAACAAAAAACACCTTCAGAATAACACAAAACTGGCTTGGGTCACCTATTGGAAACTACACCACTCATACCGACACCTAACTAATCTGCAATGGGTAAAGTAGGGAGTGGGTGAGTTTAACAAGCTCAGTGAATGATTAAAATAACCATATCGCAAACATGTCATCATGCATCCTCAAGGCAACCATTTATAAGTACAATTACAATAGTCCTAAGTCTAGCATCATAGAGTACCTATCCATGCATTATCTACTGGTTCATCTACACAGCATTTATATACTCATGCAAACATATATAACAAAAAATACATATTTAATCAAGCATATGTCACAGTTCATACAAGTCACATATAATGATAAATTGGCAATATAACACAAGCTCCATTAAGCATAAAACATGTTCCACACAGTTACATATAATATGATAGATTGACACTTGAGTTACAAACATATAGTAAGCTCTATCATCACTCATCAAATACACGGATCTCCAACACACCAAACATAGACTCATAGAGTCAAACATGTTCTAAAAATGAAGCATAAAGCTAACACTCTCCTTATTTCCCCTAACATGCCTCGTTGAATGGAGCTTAGCTCACATTGCTCACAATCATATGGCATGCCAACTATATCCAATGGTTTTAAAATCACAAGGAGAAAATATCAGTAATCAAACACATAACACTTACCGATTATCCATGCACTATCACTGCATGTTAGCATCTTTCAGAAAATACTATCACTATCATATAACATATATATCATGTATATATTTGCACCTTTTACTACAGTTATCGTATCCACGTATCACACATTTGAGCTTCTCATCACCATGCACAATTTTATAATCATATAAGCACAAAACCATAAAGCAAATACAAGAAAACTCACACTCAAAATTTAGTGTATGGGTTTAGGCTACTACTAAATTCCCAAATAACACATGACTCATGTCTACGAGCAGTGATTCCAAACACTCACCCCTATGCTTTCGCCGAAAAGTCGAAAGCTCAAACTAGCTCTTCCTTTAACTTGTAAAAGGCTCCAATGATTCCAAGGCTTTACACACAATAACCGTACAAATTTCACAATCAGATAGTAACCAAGGACTCACTTAAACTAACTAAAACATCAACCTATTCTAAGTTATCATGTAACCAAAATTTAACATAACAAACTTAGAATGCTCATAACTCGGTCTACACTTAACCTTTTTCCCTAAAATGAATTCTGTTCACCTAATTAGTCATCTACACCTAATCCTCAACCCTTAAACCATTGAAAACTACCCAATTCATGGTATCAAAATTTTTTGACATCTTTTGGCAATTTTCACAAAATTCATTAAAACGTAAGAAATCGTTATATGAAACTTCAAGTTAAGTTTAGAAACCTTCTAATCATGACAAAATAAGTTGAAAAACACTTTGAAACTACATTTTTACTCAAAATCTTGAAACCCACCATTAATGCCCCAATTTTTGGGTTTTATTAAAAATTTGCGATTCAATGGCTAATACTTCAATTTTAAGGACTAGATGTCATGAAAAACTCATAATAATTCGAAACATTACCTTAGATGGATGAAATCGAAATTTTGATGTAAACTTGAGAAAACCCACATTTGGAGAAAATGATGAAATCTATGGAGTTTTGGGTGTTTTTAAAGTGATTCAATGAGTGTTTAAGGGTTGGGTGTTGAGAGAAATCAAAAGCTTATAGTTTGGAAATCAAAATCAAGTGGTTTAGTGTTAGAAGAATAAAGGGACGGCAACAAGAGAGGGGAGAGGATGAAACTAATGTGAATCTGTTATTAGGGGAAAGAAATAGGCTGAAATTTTAAAATCTGGGCTAATTGCCTCTTAAAAACTCCCAGTTTTGCCCCTTTTACAAATGAGTCCTTTGGCCCAAATTGAAAGACTTTTAAAACTTATTTTCAAAAATTGATTTAACAACTAAGATGCCATAGTCGAATATAATTATGATTTACCATGCTATGAAATTTCGAGCACTTTAATGCTAAAATTCCTAAAATACCCCTAAGACTCTTAGGCCATATTTTGGGATGTTACATTAATGCTACAAAACCTAACCTATTAGGTACATGCCAAATATAAATAAGGTTGGAACAAACAAACATTGTTGAGACCAGGATTGTGGATGGGATGTTGAGGTCGATGCTTAGAAATCTCAAATTTAAATCTAATCTGCGTATGAAGAGAACAAACCATGTGTTCAGTAAAGCACTCAGTGGTATTTACATGATTTATGTAATATTAGTATAACCAATTCTATCCTAAGTAAAACAAGTATATCTACATATATATAAATATATATCTACCACATTCTTAAAACTTTGAGTTACTAAGTTTTACATATTCAATTTAAACATGTTAAGTGCACAAATCTAACAAGAATTCTTCCCACTTCAATTCAATTTATATAGACATATCATTATACTTATAATAGTAAACATTTCAATCCTACAATATCCAACATGCCCTTATCAGTCCTAATTCCAATTTTCCACTTATATCGTTTAATTCATTAGTTTCAATCAATATAAAACCATTTCATTCTTTATTATTACTCATGCTTATACAGGGCAACCACTACACTGCAGATAAAACATGAATACATCCATTTCATATTATAAATTCATACATCATATGATGTGTAATTGAAACTGAGCTTTAATTGAGCTTATGAAGGCTCTTTTGTTGACCCGGGCATGAAGTAGGAACTATTTGAAAATTTTTCAAAATATAAGCAAATATATCGATACCCAATCTTAGGTACCAATATCACATTAGGCTTTGATGTTTCAAAAAATCAATTGAATAATTTATAGGGTTTCGATATTAAAACCAAAGTACCGATACTTTTTAATAGGCATCAATACCCTACCTTAATATCGATACCAAATTGGTATTTTGTTTGTTTTGTAGAACTTATAAAAATTGTTTAGTATCGATTCTTAAGATTTGGTACTGATACCCTTATTACAAGTATTGATGCTTAATCTAGTATCAATACCATTTTACCATTATGTCGGTGTTAAAACACTATTCATTTGACAAAGTATCGATACTTCAATCCAAAGTATCAATACTTTTTACCAAAAGGTCAAAAGTACCGCATTTTGTTACCTTTTTATGCTCAAACCAAAACCAACTCAATGGTGCTTATAGGCACCAATCAACCTCCATAAACTCAATTCAAGACATACCATAATGCCACAGTTTAACCAAAACAAATCAACTTTATTAATATACCTCTAATGGCACACAATTTACAATTTCTATGTATAAAAATCATACCAATTTCATCTACCAACAAAACATGCAACTAACCATTCTAAATTCAAACAAGTCATTAAATATTAACAATACCTTTTTACTATGACATAACAATCCATGTACTACCAATTCTTCAACATTTAATACCATTCACATTGACTATAAACTCATGCATTTCATCACCGAAATGACCATTCATATACTTAATCTATAACTTAACACATTGCCAACATTCATACTTATGTACACAGCATATAACCATTCAAAATCATAGTCACACTATAACTAAGCAGTGTATTGCATTTGGCACTTATTTCATTTCAAGCCAATTTTAACCTATACCAAAACATGTTCAATTAAGCAAAAATGACCATTTCTTTCCTCCCAACCAATTCCAATACCATATCCATACTAACATATACAATACAAGGCATATTCAACACATAAACCAACCATATATCATCATTACAAACAATTAGCGCAAATCATTTAAGTTTACTCATTCCTACCTAGTTTTCTTTAAACTTTAATATTCAAACTTTCATAATATAGCAAGCATATAAGTAAAAGGTTAAAAAATTAGCATGAACACGTTACCATTTCACATATTATGTCATGATCAAGTTATGGCAATTTAGATTGCATATACTTATATACTTAATTAGCAATTCTAGACCTTAAGTCATTAACACCAAATATTCAACCTATTATCAATCCATTTATCCAAACATTCCAAACATAGAAAATACAAAGGAATCCACCAAGTACATACTCTATCATATACTATCAAGATTCAGTATTCCATTTCATACAACAATTAAATTATACAACTTTCTATTCCTTCCCCATTTAGTCCCTATTTCGATAATTAATTTCAACCATAGCATTTCACTCAATAATAATTATTAATTTACCTCAACATTTTACAATACATTATATCATGAATAAACAATAACTAAATTAATTTCGAGTCATAGAAATGCAAACTGGAAGCTCGCGTCATTTGTCATCGACTTTAGCCTTTCCTTTCCCTTTTGACGATTCTACGTCAGTTTAGCCATGAATAATATTTCAATAATGATATACTATCAAATATCAATTCATTAAATATCTCAATCTGTAATTCATCATATTCAATTTATCACTCAATTTATCATCTCATAACGATTTAATCCATATTACACATTTTTGTTTCAAATTTCAAACAATTCAAATTGTAATTTCACAAAAACAAATTAATAGTTCAAGAATACATTGAAAACACATATAATCATACCATATGAATTTTTCTTGGTTAAATCAACAAACAAATTGAAGCTTTAAGGACTATTTAACAATTTTGTTCTTTCCCAAATTAATTTTGATTTCGCCCAATTTTCGATCTATACAATTATTCTATTTAGGATAAATCTCAAAATTATATATGAACCTTGATTTAATGTACAATTATATACATAAACTTTAATTTTGTGCAATTATGCACGTGAAACTCTAATTTTGGTTTAAATGTATACTTGAAACTTTAATTTTGATTGAATCATACACATTTAAAGTAATAGATGCATCAATTTATTTTTATATTGGATAAATATAATTATTTATGTATGAAATATATAAACATAAAATGAATATAATAATTGTGTTAATAATTTACAAGAATTAGATCAAATAAAAATCTCATATATAAAATTTTGTGACAACATTTATGTAAAAATTGCACATTAAACTATAGCTCATATATAATTTTGGATTTATCCTTCTATTTAGTTAATCAATTCCACACATCTTATATCATCTTGCTAGGTGCATGCATAAGTTTAATTTCATTATTTTAATGCCCTTAAACTTTTACATTTTATTCAATTTAGTCCCTAAAACCAAAATTGCAATAACTTTCAAATTTGAGCTTTGATTTTGAAATCAATCTCAAATTCATCCTTCCATAGCTTTATTAACTAATATTACGAAATTTCACACCAATTTTTAAATATTTACACTTTAATTTCTATGTTCAACACTAACAATTTTCACTTTACAAATTAGTGCTTTTTATATCTCGAACTTCAAATCCTACCATTTGACATAAAAATCTTCTAGATTCAACAATGGTAACATTTTTAAAGTTTAACAGTTTTAAGAAATAACACACGGATTAGCTAAACCGAATTAATACAATCTCAAAAATGAAAAATTTAAGAAAAACATACTTGAATACACTTACATACAAGTGGCCGAAAGTTTGAATTTTTAAAACCAACGTTTCTTTATTGTTTTTTCTTCCTGAGGAAGATGAGGGAGAAAGAATAAAAAATGTCTTTCTTTTCTTCCACTTTCTTATTATGTTATATTACATATAATATTATAATTATAATTATAATTTAAACATAATTTTAAACAATCATCATGGCAAACTATCCACTAATTCCTTAATGGTCTAATTGCCATGTCAAGTCTTGGTTTAATTGTTATTTAAGCCCTTTAGCAATTAAAAATCTATAGTGAATAAATTTTATTACTTTTATGATTTTTACCTATACTATAATTAATCACTAGTTCGATAAAATTACCTATCCAAAATTTAATTCACCTATAATCGAACTTCGTAAATATTTTTATTAAATATTTACGGGTTGGCTTAGTTTACGAAAATGAGGTCTCGATACCTCATTTTATAGCACCACTGACTTTAGGGTCATTGTAACGCCCCAAAAAAATCCCTTATATAGTTATTTTTGTATGTTTATGACACAATTGTATGTTTGCTTCAGTGGTTAAGTGTTCTGGGAAGTGTTTTGAGAGGTCCTAAGTTCAAGCCTTAGCTTTGGCAAATTTTTTGGTTTTTAAATGAATAAAACTCTATCTCTAACCAGTAGGCTTATAAGTAAATGTTGGTAAAATATGATAGAAAGGGCTTGCTGGTCTAGAGGCTAAGTGTTGTGTTTGTATGTTGAGGGGTTAGGAGTTTGAGTCTCTGTGCGAGTGAAGGATTTATTTTTGTAAGATGTCGTGGAGGTGTTTGAGTGGAGTCAGAATTCTGAAGAGAGTGGGGTTAGTGTGGACGGTTTGGAGTGTTTGAGGGGTGTAGGGAAGTGTAGGAGTGAATTTAGGGATAAGGAGGAGAAAATTTAGGGATTTTGGGGGAAGAATATCCAAAATCTAATCATTTTTCTTTTCTTCTGAAAAAAAACTCAGTTTTCTCTCCACCTTCCTGACAAATTTTGGCTTTGGTATTGGTTTTCTCTCAATTTTTCCTGTCGATTGTTCGTCTTTCGTGGTGCCAAATATTGCTATGATTTTTGGCTATTTTATTTTCCCCTCTCCTTTCTTCTTTTTATTTTTCTCTTAGATCTGTCGATTCCCTCATTTCCTTTTTGCTGTCGATTTCTCTTGTTTCTTAACCTTTTTATTGTTGCTGCAACCTGTCATCTCCATTGTGCTTACATGCGTTGGTGGTAAGTTTCGTAACTGTGGTGTATTTTGTTTAATGGATTCTTGGTAATCGGTCGACTGTTTCATTGATGAAGGTTAAGGGCTGGAGCGATTCAGTTAGTGTTGGAGTGGTGTGGTTCTGCTGTTACTCACTTAGTAGGTAAGGTGGTTGTGTTTGTGAATTAAGGGAAGCTTTTCCTTTCTTTAGATTATGAAGATGTAATTCATTGTTAATATTGGGTCTTTCAGAATTTGCAGTGGCGAATTGTGGGAGCGGTAACCTGTCTTGTTCAGTTTCGCAGTGGAGAGTTGCTTGGTTTCGAGGGTAAATAACGAATGGATTGAACGAATCATTATCAATGTTATGGTTTCAAATTAACTACGAATTAGGACTAATTGTAGGGTTTGTTTGTCGACCATAGGTGCTGGTGATCTCAGAAGTGCATTTACGTCACGAATGAACCAGGTGTGTAAACACAACTCTACAAATGGAAATCGGTGATCGATGATTGATCGAACATAGGCGTGTGATCGATGAGACTAGCCATGTGCGATTCATGGGCCGAGCCAAATTAGGTCGTATGGGCCACACAGGCACGTGGGCCCCACACGGGTGAACCACAAGGGCGTGTCGAAATATTGGGCCAGGGCATGATATGTATATAGCCAAATCCACTTTGGGTCGTGTGGGCCACACGGGCGTGTGGGCCTATATAGGCATGCAACATGGGTCGTGGGCCCATTTTCACTTATTAACTGCTAAGGTTGCACGGGTCACCCAAGTCGACTGTGAACCTACTGTAGGGTGGATAAGTTTACCTAGACCCCTAATTGACTGAAATTATTGAAAGACTGTTATATACCTATATAAGAGATATATGTATGTCTGTATGTTGAGCATGCTATATACACTATACTGATTATACATGATACCATGACATGTCTGTATGATGCATTGCACTGGGTTGGGAATTGATATTGATTGGAAGAAGCGTACTGAACGGCTTCAAGCCTAACTTACTGGCAGCTCAGCTGCAACTACTGTCTAGTGTCACATTCAGTACTATTTGGAGTGTAGGGATGGTTGGTTTGATTATATCCCCACATGGGGTGTAGGGTTGGACGGGGTTAGAGTGTAGAGGCTGGTTGGGTAGGATTTTATAACTGCATAACTGTCACTGTTACTGTACTGTGAAGGGCTAAGGCCTTAATGCTTACTGATACTGAAAAGGGCTTAGGCCTAAACTGAGATTATCTGTTATTGTCTGTTTGTTTGCATGGGGATTACACATTGAGTTTACGTAAACTCACCCCTTCTGTTTAATCTGTACAGGTAATCCCCAGACATAGGCGGATTGATGCGACGGAGTACTCAGCGGTGGCCACACGACTCCTTTTTGCTATTTGATACTTATTTATGATTTTAAGTTTTATTTTGGGGTATTTTTTGTAATAATGGATTCTATAGATTTTTACCTAAAATTTGGGTTTTATATTGTTTTCTTGTTATATCTGCTAGAAGTAGGTAAAACTCGGGTTTTCAAAAGTGATGAATGTTATCAAAATACCACGCACACGCAAACTATTTTAAAAGCTTCCGCAAAGTATAGCATTTTGGAAATGAATTACGATTTGAGAATTTATGAAAGATAATGATTAGTTTTGAACGGAAAACAGTTTTAGCAATGATACGGTTTTCAAATGCACTATCATTTGATATCGCTAGATTTGGCCATAACGTCCAGGCCGGGTTTGAGGTGTTACATTTAGTGGTATCAGAGTCAGGTTGTAAAACTCGGCTGTGGATTTGGGTTTTTATTATTCGATTCTCTAAGAACGAATTTTTAAATGACGTGAAACATTTTTTTCTAAATGTGTGGCACATCGGGTCTCTAGCTTCGATCCTCTAAGTCCTCTAAACTGTTATCTGCTTATAAAATTGAAAATGCTATAGACAGTATGTACCAAGACTACTTTAGATAGATTGTACTGAAAACACTCATGTTAGTGTATACTAATACTGTAGTAAAACTGATAGACACTGATAGACACTACGTTGGGCGAATACAAACTTTACACTTCTGATACTGCCTCTCATAAGATATCTGTTAATAAATACTGAAATTGTAAACTGATGCATAAATCTGTTAATACAGATTAACACGAATAGACAATGAGCATAAGAGGTACTCGCGGACGGAGTACAAAGGCCGTAGAGGTGCTCAAGCTGGGTTCTCATTTTCTGGCAACTTGTCTAATTTAGATTCATGTGAGACACCGGCTTCACCTGTGACTGAGACTGAGTCTCATAATCGAACGGTTGGGGACGACGCACTGTCCCAAGCCATGTTAATGATTCTAGAAAGGGTTGTTGGGCCCAATACGGGAGCAGGAGGCCACGGGTCGGTTACAGAATGACTCCGGTCTAATAGAGCTGAGCTTTTCAGGGGTATTGCTGGAGTTGCCCCTAATATGGCAGAATACTGGTTTGAGGCCATAGAGAGGATTATAGACGACCTAGATTGCACTTTTGAGCAGAAGTTAAAGGGTTTTGTATCACTGCTACATGATGAGGCGTATTAGTGGTGGCTCACTGTTAAAGAGGGCACGTAGCCTGATCAATGAACCTGAGAGTTCTTTTTGACTCAGGGAGACCGATTAGTGGCCGAGTATAAGGCTGAGTTTTTACGACTGAGCCGCTATGCACATGGTATGGTGGCGACTAAGTACGAGCGATGTGTTCGCTTCGAGAATGGCCTCAGGGATAATCTGAGGGCTTTGATAGCTCCACAGAGGGAGCGAGATTTTGCTGCACTAGTTGATCAGGCGAAGATCACCGATAAAGTGAAACGCATTGAGTGCCAAAACTGTGATAGAGAGAGAGGCAGGAACAAAAGGGATTCAGAAGCCTAAGAAAAAGGCCGGAGTTGATGGGCCGATCAGAGTTAGGACTCCTATTACTGCTACTGGACAATCGCTGTGTACTGACTGTAGTAGGCGTCATCAGGGTGAGTGTTGGAAAAGAACTGGGGCTTGTTTAAGGTGTGATTCATTAGAGCACCGTATTAGAGAGTGTATACGGAGGTCTGGTCTGATGCAAGCTTCGGGTACCGGTACTACACCACTATCAAGAACAATTCAGCAGCCACTAAAAGGCCGTGGTCAGACCAAAAGTGGTAATTGGTTGGGCTGTGGTCAGAGAGCACCAAGCAAAGGTGTTGGTCATATTGAGGCGATGCAGTCGGCTGTAGTTTATGCTGCATGTCGCTGAGAGGATGGAGATGCTTCAGACATTATCACGGGTACTTTTTTATTTATAATGTACGTTATACGGCACTGATAGATATAGGATCCACTCACTCCTATTTAGCTTGTACTGTGTTTGAAAACTTGGGTATACTGGTTGAGAGCACTACGAGGGTGGTGACTTATTGAGTCCGCTGGGATAATCAATAAAGGTAAATAAGTTATTTAGAGATGTTTTTTTAGAAGTTCAAGGAGCTACCTTTTTGGCTGATCTGATGGAACTGCCTTTTAGGGAATTTGATCTGATATTGGGAATGAACTGGTTGGTTAAACACCGAGTGAGCTTAGATTGTGGCACGAAAAGGGTTGTACTGAGAACTGTGGAAGATAACGAGGAAGTCATAATTGGGGAGGGTCAAAACTACTTATCGAATGTGATTTTTGCACTGAGGAATGAAAAGTTGGTTCATAAGAGATGTGAGGCATATCTGGCTTACATTAGTGTTTTAGATTCCGAGGATTCTTCAATTAAGGATATCGGGACGGTTAAGGAGTTTCCGAATGTTTTTCCTGAAGATCTACCTGGGTTACGTCCTAATCGTGATGTAGAGTTTAGGATTGAGCTCATTGCTAGTACAGCTCAGATGTCCATCGCCCCTTATAGAATGGCACCGAAAGAGCTTGTGGAGCTTAAGGCTCAGATTCAAGAGCTATTGGATCGTGGGTTCATCCGCCCTAGTGTGCCTCCGTGGAGAGCACCAGTGCTGTTTGTGAAAAAAAAGGATGGGTCTATGCGTATGTGTATTGTCTACCGGTAACTGAATAAGTTAACAATTAAGAATAAGTATCCCCTTCCGAGGATAGACGATCTGTTTAATCAGTTCCGAGGTGCTTTAGTTAATGAGTTAAAGATGCCAACATGCATAAGACGACAATTATGCAAAGGCTATGGTCACTATGAGTTCCAAGTGATGCCATTTGGACTGACGAATGCATCGACATCTTTTATAGATCTGATGAACTGACTGTTCCAGCCCTATCTGGATCGGTTCGTAGTGGTATTTATTAATGATATACTAGTGTATTCAAAAACTGAGGATGAATATGATGAACACCTCAGAGTCGTTCTACATATTCTAGGAGAGAAATGATTGTACGCCAAGTTCAGTAAATGTGAGTTCTGGTTACGTGAAATGATGTTCTTGGGACATGTGGTTTCTGCTGAGGGGATTAGAGTCGATCCTCGAAAGGTTGAGGTTGTCTTGGATTGGAAGTAGCCTAAGGCTGTATCTGAGATTCATAGTTTTCTGGGACTGACACGGTATTTTCAACGATTTGTAGAGGGGTTCTCACTGATTGCAGCACCTTTGCCTAAGCTGCTACGCAAGGGTGTGCCGTTTAACTAGACTAATGCGCAGCAAGAGAGCTTTGAGAAGCTCAAGACTGTATTGACTGAGGTCCCTGTTCTAATACAGCCAGAGTCTGGAAAGGAGTTTACTGTTTACAGCGATGCATCACATGTCAGTTTAGGATGCATATTGATGCAAGAGGGTAAGGTGGTAGCGTACGCGTCTCGTCAGCTTAAGACTCATGAGGCGAATTATTTGACGCATGACTTGGAGTTGGCCGCAGTAGTATTTGCATTGCAAATCTGGAGGCATTATTATCTGTATGGTGAGAAGTGTATCATTTACACCGATCACAAGGGCTTCAAGTACCTCCTCACTCAGAAGGAGTTGAATCATAGGCAGCGTAGATAGATTAAGCTACTTAAGGACTATGACTGTACGATTGAATACCATCCTGGTAAGGCTAATGTGGTGGCTGACGCGCTGAGCCTAGAGCTATGATTGATCTGAGGGCGATGTTTGCTCGTCTCAGTTTATTTGATGATGGTAGTCGGTTGGCCGAACTTCAAGTTAAACCAACGTGGATAGAGCAAATTAAGAGTAAACAGATAGAGGATGAGTTTTTAGGTTTTCATTTTCGACAAGTTGAGAGTGGGAATACAGAAGATTTTGGACTAAATAGGGAAGGGGTGCTCTATTTCCGTGAGAGAATTTGTGTATTGAAAGATACTGAATTGAGGCAGTCTATACTGTGAAAAGCACATAGTAGCTCTTATGCTATGTATCCTGGCGAAAAAAAGATGTATTGTGACCTTCGTAAGTTATATTGGTGGCCAAGTCTTAAGTGAGAGGTTACCGAATTTGTGGCTAAGTGTCTGACTTGCCAGCAGGTTAAGGGTGAGCATCAGTTACCTTCGGGTTTATTGCAGCCAGTCAAGATTCCACTTTGGAACTGGGAGAGAGTGACTATGGACTTCGTTAGTGGGTTACCCCTCACACCGAATAAGAAGGATTCTGTATGGGTCATCGTGGATCGATTGACCAAATCCAACCACTTCATACCGGTTCGTACTGACTACTCTCTGCAGGAGCTGGCTAAACTGTATGTGTCTGAGATAATGAGACTGCATGGGGCACCAGTTTCAATAATATCTGATAGGGATCCTCGCTTCACATCTCGATTCTGGAAGAAGTAACAGGAAGCTCTGGGTACAAGGTTGAACTTCAGTACTGCGTTCTATCCTCAGACGGATGGTCAGTCAGAGAGGGTGATTCAGATACTGGAGGACATGTTAAGGAGTTGCGTGATTGATTTCCGAGGCAGTTAGGAGGATTACTTGCCGCTAGCAAAATTTGCTTATAACAACAGCTATCAGTCTAGCATTTAGATGGCACCCTACGAGGCATTATGTGGTCATAGGTGTCGCCCACCTTCATGTTGGACTGAGTTGGGCGAGCGGAGTGTTCTGGGCCCTGAATTATTTTTTGATACCGAAGATAAAGTTAGACTGATTCGGGACCAACTAAAAGTGGCATCTGATAGGCAGAAGTCTTATGCCGACCTGAAGTGTCGAGAGATTGAGTATTCGATGGGGGACTTTGCTTTTCTCAAGGTTTCGCCACGGAAGAAGGTACTGAGATTTGGTCGCAAGGGCAAGTTGAGCCCTAGATTTATTAGACCTTACCGTGTGCTTAAGCGAGTGGGACCAGTTACTTACCAGTTGGAGTTACCTCCTAAATTGGATTGGATTCATGACGTGTTCCACGTCTCTATGTTGAGACACTACCGCTCTGATCTCACGCATATTGTTCCTGTTGAGGAGATGGCGGTTAGGCCAGATTTGACTTTTGAGGAGGAGCCAGTTCAGATATTAGAGCAAGATGTAAAGGTTCTAAAAAGAAAATGCATCCCACTAGTTAAAGGTTCTTTGGCATAATCATGGCTCTGAGGAGGCTACGTGGGAGCCTGAGGATGCAATGCGACAACAGTATCCTTATCTGTTCTGATCAGGTAAAATTTAGAGGCCGAAATTTTCTTTTAGGGGGTAGAGTTGTAATGCCCCCAAAAAAAATCCCTTATATAGTTATTTTTGTATGTTTATAAAACAATTGTATGTCTGCTTTAGTGGTTAAGTGTTCTGGGAAGTGTTTGAGAGGTCCCAAGCTCAAGCCTTAGCTTGGAAAAATTTTTTGGTTTTTAAATGAATAAACCTCTATCTCTAACCAGTAGGCTTATAAATAAATGTTGGTAAAATATGACAGAATGGGCCTGCTAGTCTAGTGGCTAAGTGGTGTGTTCGTATGCTGGGGGTCAGGAGTTTGAGTTTTTACGTGAGCAAAGGATTTATTTTTCCTAGATGTCGTGGAGGTGTTTGAGTGGAGTTAGAATTCTGAAGAGAATAGGGTGAGTGTGGACGGTTTGGAGTGTTTGAAGGGTGTGGGGATGTGTGGGAGCGAATTTAGGGATAAGAGGGAAAAATTTTGGGGATTTTGGGGGAAGAATATCCAAAATTTAATCATTTTTCTTTTCATCTAAAAAAAAGTCAGTTTTCTCTCCACCTTCCTGCCAAATTTCGGCTTTGGCATTGGCTTTCTCTAAATTTTTCCTGTCGACTGTTCTTCTTCCGTGGTGCCGAATATTGCTGTGATTTTTGGCTTTTTTCATTTCCCCTCTCATTTCTTCATTTTATTTTTCTCTTGGTTCTGTCGATTCTCTCCTTTCCTTTTTGCTGTCGATTTCTCTTATTTCCTAACCTTCTTCTTATTGCCGCAACCTGTCATCTCCATTGTCCTTACGTGCGTTGGTGGTAAGTTTCGTAACTGTGGTGTATTTTGGTTAATGCATTCTTGGTAATAAGTCGACTATTTCATTGATGAAGGTTAAGGGCTGGAGGGATTCGGTTAGTGTTGAGCGGTGTGGTTCTGCTGTTACTCGCTTAGTAGGTATGGTGGTTGTGTTTGTGAATTAGGGGAAGCTTTTCCTTTCTTTTGATTATGAAGATGTAATGTATTGTTAACATTGGGTCTTTCAGAATTGGCAGCAGCGAATTGTGGGAGTGGTGACCTGTCTTGTTCGGTTTCGTAGTGGGGAGTTGCTTCGTTTTGAGGGTAAGTAACGAATGGATTGAACGAATCATTGTTAATGTTTTGGTTTTGAATTAACAGCGAATTTGGATTTGTTTTAGGGTTTGTTTGTCGACCATAGGTGCTGGTGATTTTGGAAGTGCATTTACGTCATGAACGAACCAGGTGTGTAAACATAACTCTGAAAATGGAAATTGGCAAAAAGTCGAAAAATGTGATGGTCGACACCACATAAGTGTGTGATCGATGAGGCTGGCCATGTAGGATTCATGGACTGGGCCGAATTGGGCCATGTAGCCACACGAGCGCGTAGGCCCCACACGGGTGAACCACAATGGCGTATGGGCCCACTAGGGCATGCAACATGGGAGGTGGGCCCATTTTCACTGATTGACTACTAAGGTTGCACGGGTCGCCCCAGTCGACTGTGAACCTACTGTAGGATGGGTAAGTTTACCTAGACCCCTAATTGACTAAAATGATTGAAAGACTGTTATATGCCTATATAAGATAGATATGTATGTCTGCATGTTGAGCATGCTATATACACTATACTAATTATACATGATACAATGATATTTTTGTATGATGCATTGCATTAGGTTGGGAATTGATATTGATTGGAGGAAGTGTACTGAAAGGCTTCAAGCCTAACTTATTGGCAGCTCAGCTGCAACTACTGTCTAGTGCTGCATTCGGTACTATTTGGAGTGTAGGGATGGGTGGGTTGATTACATCCTCACATGGAGTGTAGGGTTGGATGGAGATGGAGTGTAGAGGTTGGTTGGGTAGGATTTTATAACCGCATAACTGTCACTGTTACTGTACTGTGAAGGGCAAAGGCTCTAATGCTTACTAATACTGAAAAGGGCTTAGGCCCAAACTGAGATTATCTGTTATTGTTTGTTCGTTTGCATGGGGATTGCACACTGAGTTTACGTAAACTCACCCCTTCTGTTTAATCTATAGAGGTAATCCCCAGGCATAGGTGGACCAGTGCGGCAGAGGACTCAGCGGTGGCCACATGACTCCTTTTTGCTATTTGATACTTATTTACGATTTTAAGTTTTATTTTGGGGTATTTTTTCTGTACTAACGACCTCTATGGATTTTTACCTAAAATTTGGGTTTTATACTGTTTTCTGGTTATATTTGCTAGAAGTAGGTAAAATTTAGGTTTTCAAAAGTGATGAATGTTTTATCAAAATACCACGCACATGCAAACTATTTTAAAAGCTTCTGTAAAGTATAACATTTTTTAAATGAATCACGATTTGAGAATTTATGAATGATAATGATTAGTTCTAAAAGGAAAAAGGTTTTAGCAATGATACGGTTTTCAAACGCACTATCATGTGACATCACCAGATTCGGCCATAACGTCCAGGCCAGGTTTGGGGTGTTACAGTCATTACACTTGTACCTTAGTCAATTATCAATTAAACAAAATTACTAGGCCAAACTTTAATTTATCTCTATACTATTCCATATTTACGAACACGATTTGAGAAAATGGCATTTCAGAACCATAATTTCAGACACCATTGGAAATTGAGTTGTTAAAAGATGACATATTAGTCTTTTAATTGGTTTGCTCATTTCCGATTAGACTAAAAACATGTTTAGGTTTGTGTACTAATATAATTTATCTTTTTGTATTACGATCCAACCACGTAGTACTGCTTAATATTAGTTTAAATGTTAGATAACCAGTGAGCAACACTTGCTTCTATTTCACTTAGCATGCAAAAACCACAATTATATAAATTGTATTAATGTAATCAATGAATTTGTTTTATTTAAGCAATCTGTTTCAAAAAAAATTACAAGTTTACAAATGAATATACTAAACTCAAGGTACCAAAATAAAGAAATGATATCTTCTAAAAATATACCATTAGATTCTGTCATATGCTTTATGAAGATTAACTTGGATGGCTATCTATCCTTTCCGTCCTTCTCTTGTGCACATAAAGTGTATAACCTCTTGACCGATGATAATGTTCTCTGAAAATCTCCTTTTTGGTATAAAGCTAGCTTGATTTTGAGTAGCCAAATGAAACACCCTAACCCGTCTCCGTCGTCAAATTAGGGTTACGGAGCATTATCGTACAAATCAGAAAAATAATGTCATTTAATATTAATTACCTAAAACTCATTACTAGCCCAAAAAATATATACATTTGGGCCTTAAATAGAGCCTTCGAGGCCCTAAAAATAGTTCAGAAACAATTCGACACTAATTTAAAACAATTTAGTAAATTTGGAAAAAAGTTGAAAAGTTTGAAAACAAGGGTCACACGGCCGTGTGACATAGCCCAGACCGTGTGGTATTCGAACAATGGAACACATGGTCGTGTCCTGGCCTGTGTAACTCACTGACTTGGGTCACACGACCATTTCACAAGCCGTGTGCTAGACCATGTAACTATCTGACTTGTGTCACACGGCCGTGTGCAAGACCATGTAACTCAATAACTTGATATACATGGTCGTGTCTTCGGCTGTGTAAGACTCACACTTGAAATAAAAAGTGACACACGGTCGTGTAGCCAGGACGTGTGTGCCATGTGACAGCCCGTGTCCCAGGCCGTGTGCTCCATAATTTGACCCTATAAACAAGCCATTTTAAGTCCAAAACTTGCCCAATCATCCACTCCATTTGAGCATACATTTAATAGACCTAAACACCTTTCAAGCACATATAAACATACCAATTCAATCAACCTATTTCTTCTAAATAATATGCCATTCAAAGGCACCTCATTTATACCAAAACAACTTCAATCAAAACAAAGCTATATTGCTACATCTCAAGCATAAAATCTATTCAATTTAGCTGCCTAATGACATCAATTATCAATCATTCACTTTTCATAATAAACATACCAAAAGGACCATATATTACAAAGTACTTGAAAGTGACCAAAGGACATAAACTTGCCAAAGAACTATAAGTCCAACAAACAAAATGGATACTCCAAAGGCATAATCATACCAAATTGATCATTAACATATTAAAAAACTACTATTATAAAAATTCCTATACATGCCATTTATAACCTTGGCCAAAATAACTCAAAAACTACTGAAGTGATTGCTGGATAGTGTGATTGAACTTCGACACACTCCAACCGTCGAGCTTCCGATAATCTATGAAACAGAGGAAAACAACTACGTAAGCAACTAGTGCTTATTAATCTCGTATAAAATCAAACATAAACTTACCCTTCTTAAACTTATTTTATGAAATATGCATAACATCATTACCATACTTATAAGATTAATGAAATCCTATATACACCACCAAACTCACAAGTTAGTAAGCTCATGCATAACATATATCTAAAATCAACCATATCATAAGTGAATCTCCATGCATATCATTCATCACATACTTATTTTGTTCCATTCAAATCATATGCATTCATCAAATTTACCTTTTCATAAGATTATGATCAATTATCCAATTGTATACATACCTTACCATTAACCTTTCCTTACCCGTTAAACAATCTAGAATTTTATTAGATACTCAGGAATGCTCACACATAGTGTGGCTTTCCATATAACATATATCATTTCCTTTTCAATAGTGCTCACACGAGCTGTGGGTCAGAATGTTAGCTACAAGATACTACTTACACGAGCTGTGGAGAATCCACAACAAATGTCAGACCTCAATCATCGGTAGAACATTCAAAACCGACACCCAAAACATGAAATCCCTAATGACATTTCATCCGTATACTAATAATTCTTAAGGTTCAAACGAGATTATTTATCCCTCAATTATTCAAAACATTGATCTATTTCTATATTGAAGTCAGTTTATAACTAATATAATATAACAAATAATCAATCAAACTAACAAGAATAAGATTATAATTCATACAAACTTACCTCGACAACTGTAGTCGCAAAAGTAAAGTTGAAAACTAATCCAAAGCCTTTGCATTTCCCCGAATTAAGTTTGGTTGTTGTTTATCTTGATTTCAATAACTAATTTCACTCAATTATTATAATTCCAGCATTCTAATAAGCAGTTTTATGCAATTAAACCCTTCCATTATCAATTTACAAATTTACCTTAAATACTTTTACTTTCTTACAATTTAATCCCTAAACTCTTAACTTGCAAATTCACCATTTTCTAAATAAAGCATACTAATTGATTTTTCTAGGGACCTAATCAACCCATATTTACTCAAAAATCACATAAATTTCAAGGAATTTTACACTTTTAGTAAATAAATCCTTAACCTTAAATTCATCAAAATCATTTAACAAAACAAGTTTATTTAATAACTAACTTTAATTATCTATCAATTAACTTCACAAACTCATCAGTTTCATTCATAGGATATCCCGCAACCTTTAACATTTTTACAAATTGACCCCCAGGCTAGCTAGATTAAGCTAATACGAGCTCAAAAACATAAAAATCAATAAAAACGAGTATCAAATACATACCATGCATAAGAACCAAGCTTTGGCCGAAGATTTAGATGGATAGCAATGGAGAATCGATTTTGAAACATCCAAATGAAGAAGAAGAATATTTTAACTTAATTAATTTTATGTTTATTTTTTAATTTACCGTCTTACAATTATTATTAATTAAAATTTTCAATTAAACCTTGTCCATTCTACTAACATATTATATGGTATATTCACCCACTAAGTCCATTTAATTACCTTGTTAAAGCTATTTAATCCACTTAACTAATAGAACTCGACTTTTGCACCTTTTTCAATTTAGTCCTTTTTACCTAATTAATCGTTTAAACTTCAAATTTTCTTAACAAAAAATTAATACTACCTTAAATTACCCCTGTATACATTAAATAAAAATTAAAATATTTTTTCACTCACCGAAATTGTGGTCCCGAAACCACAATTTCTGACAATTTCTGACACCACTAAAATTGGCTGTTACAACTCTCCCCGTAAAAGAATTTTTGTCCCCGAAAATCTTACCGGAAAATAGGTTCGGGTATTACACTTTCATAGTTTCTTCTGGTTAATAAGTAGCTTCCTTGACCCCATGACGTTGCCAGAGTACTTTAACCAAAGCTATACGCTTATTCCTTAATTCTTTATCTTCCCGAGCTACAATCTAATTGGTTCCTCACTATATGACAGATCTAGTTGAATTTCTACATCAACAGGCGAAATCTCGTATGAAGGGTTAGATCGATACCTTCGTAACATCAATACATGAAATACGTGGTGAATTTTCTCTAATTCAGATGGTAAAGCTAAACAGTAAGCTATTAGCCCAATTCTATCGATGATTTCATACGGTTTGATGAATCGTGGACTAAGCTTCCCTTTTCAGCCAATATGGAGAATTTTCTCCAAGGCGATACTTTTAAGAACACTCTGTCACCAATTTGGAATCCAATATCTTTTCTTTTCAAATCTGCATATGATTTTTGACGATTCGAAGTAGCTTTCAAACAATCACGAATTACTTTGACTTTATCTTCAGTTTCTCGAAACAAATTGATACCGAAAAGGTTTTTCTCACTCAATTCAGTCCAATATAATGGGGTTCTACATTTTCGACCATACAAGGCTTCATATGACACTTTTTTAATACTCGTATGATAACTATCATTATAAGCAAACTCAACCAACAGAATAAATTTTTCCCAGCTACCCTCAAACTCTAAAATGCAACAACGGAGCATGTCCTTGAATATCTTTATCACTTGCTCAGATTGACCATCGGCCTATGGATGGAACGCTATGCTAAAATGTAATCGAGTACCTAAAGCTTCATGTAATTTACTCTAAAATCTAGAAGTAAACCGTGGATCTCTATAAAAAATAATAGACACTAGCACTCCATGCAGTCTAGCTATTTCAGAAACGTATATTTCTATCAGCTTCTCAAGTGAATAATCCATACGTAATGGAATGAAATGTGTGGATTTAGTCAAATGATCAAAAAATAACCCAAATAGCATCTCGCATCCATGGAGACAAGGCTAACCTTGATACAAAATCCATTGTAACCATTCTCATTTCCATTCTGGAATCATCACAGGCTGTAGCAATCCAGAAGGTACTTGATGCTCGGCTTTGACTTGTTGACAAATCAAACATTTAGATACAAGCTCTAAAATTTCATGTTTCATACCTGGCCACCAATACATTTGTTTTAAATCACTGTACATTTTGTTATTACCAGGGAGTATCGAATAATTACTGCTGTAAGCTTCTTGTAAAATCTTCTAATAATATTGGAATTTCTCAGAACACAAATTTTGTTTCAGAAATATAAACTACCATCAGAACTAAGATGAAATTCTGAATTAGATGACTTTTTAGTCTGCTCTCATTTAGCAATCAACTCGAAATCACTTTTCTGAGCTTCCCAAATCTACTACAAAAATGTCGGTCTATCTTTTAATTCCGCTACAATGGAACCATTATCAATCAAAATCAAACGAGTATTCAAAGCTCGCAAACCAAATAAAGATTTTCTACTTAAAGCATCAGCAACAACATTAGTTTTTCCTGAATGATAATCGATGACCAAATCGTAATCTTTTAGCAGTCCAACCATCTACGTTTTTTCAAATTTAGTTCTTTTTTTTACTTCAAATACTTTAGGATTTTGTGATCTGTGAAGATGTTACATTTTTCTCTGTACAAATAGTGCCAGATTTTTAATGCAAACACAATAGTTGCAAGTTCTAAATCATGATTCGGGTAATTTTTTCATGCGGTTTCAATTGACGTGAAGCATAAGCTACCACTTTGCCTTCTTAAATCAAAACGCAACCTAAACCATTAAGTGAAGCACCACTATAGATCACAAATTCCTTGACGGACTCTAGCTGAATCAACACAGGGGCTTCAGACAACAATACTTTCAACTGATCAAAACTTTGCTGGCATTTTTCAAACCATTCAAATTTAACATATTATTGGAGTAGTTTTGTCAATGGTGTAGAAATCATCGAAAACCCTTTAACAAATCTTCGATAATATTTAACTAAACCCAGAAAACTTTTGATCTCTGAAACATTCCTCGAAAACTTCCAGTCTATAATTGCTGATATTTTACTCGGATCCACTCTAATACCATCCACTGGTGCAACATGTCCCAAAAATCCAACTTCTCCCAACTAGATCCCACATTTGCAAAATTTACCACATAATTATTTCTTGCGCAAAGTTTGCAATATTACCCTCAAATGTTGTGCATGCTCAATTTCATATTAGGAATAAATCAAAATATCATCAATGAATACAAGCACAAATCTGTCTAAATACGGCCAAAATATTCTGTTCATCAAATCCATAAACACAACAGGTGCATTTGTTAAACCAAATGGCATAACTAGAAATTCATAATGTCCGTACCTAGTCCTAAAAGTAGTCTTCGGCACATCTGAATCTTTAACCCGTAGCTGATAATATCCAGAATGAAGATCAATCTTTGAGAACATTGTTGCACCTTTCAATTGATCAAACAAATCATTGATATGTAGCAATGGATTTTTTTTTGTGACTTTATTAAGTTGTATATAGTCAATACACAATCGCATTGACCCATCCTTTTTCTTAACAAACAACACAGGTGCACCCCAGGGAGAAAAACTAGGTCGAGCAAACCCTTTGTCGATGAATTCCTGTAACTGTTCTCTCAACTCTTTGAATTCTATAAGTGCCATTCTACACAGAGTTATCGATATTGGAGAAGTTCTCGGTACTAACTCAATAGCAAATTCAACCTCTCTGACTGGTGGTAACCCTGGTAACTCTTCTAGAAACATATCTGAGAACTCACAAACAGTCGAAACTAATTTAAATTTCAATTCTATAGCCATGGTATCAAGTATATAAACTAGATATGCTTCACAACCCTTATTGACATATTTCTGAGCTAACATGGCTGGAATGATATTAGTTGAACTATCGAATCTATCTGATTCGACCCAGACTATTTTACCATTCTGACATTTCAATAAATTTGCTTTCATCTACAATTCATAACAGCATCATGAAGAGTCAACCAATCTATGCCAAGAATCACATCAAACTCATCAAATGTTAATAACATCAAATCAGCCAGAAAGTTGCAATCCCTAATCATAAGAGGACAGTTTCTACAAACTTTATCAATTAACACATACTGACCTAATGAATTAGTTACTTTGATCACAAATTTAGTTTAGTCAAAAGGTATTTTCTTATCTAACACTAATGTTGTGCATATATATGAGTGCGTTGTTCTGAGGTTAATCAAAGCATTTACATTAGTATCAAAGATAGAAAATGCATCAATAATCACATTAGGTGTCGAAGTTTCTTCACGAGCTCGAATTGCATAGGCCCTAGCTGGTGCCCGAGCCTCAGATCTAACTGTAGAATCTTTTGTTCCACTTCGACTATTTCCCATATTACCGCTGTTTCTGGATGACCTCTCTCTCAGAGTTGTGTTAGTAGACCGTGTGTCCTAAGCTTTCTTTCTATCAGACATTTCATGCTAGTCTCGAAGAAAAAAATCATATGAACTGCACTTGAAGCACGATCCATCTCTCAATCTCTACTCTTAAAAATATCATCTATTGCACTATCGACATTCAGGTTTATTTTTACGAACACTCTCCACACTCAATATAGAAGTAGCTTGGGGTCTATAACTTGAATGTTGCTTCCCTTTATCTCTAAAAGCTCTTTCCTTTTTTGTCAAGATATCTTTGACTGATGTATTTCTTTTTAAATTCAGTTTGAAAGAAGTCAAAATTCATACATTCTTTCGGTACCAGTACTATTAAAATATTCCACCACTGATATGTTGAGTCTTTAAGTAACAAAATCGCACATTTCAAACTATCAGCAAAAGAGCAGGAAAGTTCATCGAAAACTCTAATAGTGTTCTCTAATTAGAACTCAACTTTTTCTAGATCATCCTCTACAATACCACGAATCTATACTTATGAATTTTATCTACCGGAGGTCTATTAACTCGTACCTATTCTAAACCTTAAGGAATAAAGGGGACAGGTTAGGGTACGGGAGGGGTGGAGGTCGTTGAGCCATTGGGTTCGTTCTAACAAATACAGAAAACCATTCGGACATCACATGGAAGAAGGCTTCGTCCACCTCACTTCCCTGGCCCTAAGCTATAGGCCCACTACTAGCTGCTTCATGAATGGAGACTTGCGCATTACTTTCAACCTCATCGAAATTAGCTCAGTTGGATGACATCTTTTATCTATATGAAAACATAATTCAATTTAAATTAGGAGATATCACACTATCACATGTTACATAATGACATGTATTCTATACTCCTTACTAGCTACGTTCAATCCGAGAATAAACTAAACTGCAGCTCTGATACCACTAAATGTAACACCCTTAACCCGTCTCTATCATCAGATTAGGGTTACGAAGCATTATCGTACAAATCATAACAATAATGTCATTTAATATTAATTACCTAACCCGTAGCTCTGACACCAGTAAATGTAACACCTCTAACCCGTCTCCATCGTGGAATTAGGTACAGAGCATTACTATACAAATCAAAACAATAATGTCATTTAATATTAATTACCTAAAACTCATTACAAACCTAGCAAATATATACATTTAGGCCTTAAATCGAGCCTTCGAGGCCCCAAAAGTAGTTCAAAAACAATTCAGGACTAATTTAAAAAAATTCAGTAAATTTGGGAAAAAGTTGAAAATTTTGAAAACAGGGGTCACACGACCGTGTGACATAGCCTAGACCATGTGGTATTCGAACAATGAGACACACAGTCGCGTCCTGGCCCGTGTCTTAAATCGTGTATCTCACTAACTTGGGTCACACGATCGTGTTACAGGCCATGTGTTAGACCTTGTAACTCTCTGACTTGTGTCACACGGCCGTGTGCTAGACCGTGTAACTCACTAACTTGATATACACGATCGTGTCTTAGGTCATGTAATACTTACACCTAAAGTAAAAAGTGACACACAGTCGTGTATCCAGGCCATGTGCGCCGTGTCCCAAGCTGTGTGCTCCATAATTTGACCCTATAAACAAGCCATTTTAAGTCCAAAACTTGCCAAACCATCCACTCCTTTTGAGCATACATTCAATAGACCTAAACACCTTTCGAACACATATAAACATACAAATTCAATCAACCTATTTCTTCTAACCAATATGCCATTCAAAGACACCTCATTTATACCAAAACAACTTTAATCAAAACAAAGCTATATTGCCACATCTTAAGCACAAAATCTAGTCAATATAGCTACCTAATGACATCAATTATAAAAGATTCACTTCTCGTAATAAACATACCAAAAGGACCATATATTACAAAGTACTTGAAAGTGACCAAAGGACATAAACTTGCCAAAGCACTATAAGTCCAACAAAAAAATGTATACTCCAAAGGCATAATCATACCAAATTGATCATTAACATATTAAAAAATTACTATTGTAAAAAGTCCTATACATGCCATTTATAACCTTGGCCAAAATAACTCAAAAACTACCGAAGTGATTCCTAGATAGTGTGATAAAACTCCAAAATGCTTCCAATCGATCGAGATTCTGATAATATATGAAACAGAGGAAAACAACTACGTAAGCAACTAGTGCTTAATAAGCTCGTATAAACTCAAACATAAACTTACCCTTCTTACACTCATTTTATGAAATATGCATAACATCATTACCATACTTATAAACTTCATAAAATCCTATATACACCACTAAACTCACAAGTTAGTAAGCTCATGCATAACACTTATATAAAATCAACCTTATCATAAGTGAATCTTCATGTACATATCATTCATCACATACTTATTTTGTTCCATTCAAATCATATGCATTAATCAAATTTACCTTTTCATAAGATTATGATCAATTATCCAATTGTATACATTCCTTGCCATTAACCTTTACTTACCGGTTAAACCATCTAGAATTGTTTGCTACAAGATGCTCACACCATTTAAAATACACATAATTGTAACCTTTCCTTTTCAATAGTGCTCACACGAGCTGTGGGTCGAAATGTTTGCTACAAAATGCTGCTCACACGAGCTGTGGAGAATCCGAAATAAATGCAGGACCTCAGCCATCGGTAGAACATTCAAGACCAACACCCGAAACATGAAATCCCTAACGACATGTCATTCGTACCCTCAGAATTCTCAATGATCAAACGAGATTATTTATCCATCAATTATTCAAAACTTCGATATATTTATATATAACAGATAATCAATCAAACTAACATTAATAAGATTTTAATTCTTACGGACTTACCTCGACAAGTATAGTCGTAAAAGTAGAGTTGGAGACTAATCCAAAGCCTTTGCCTTTCCCCAATTTAAGTCTGATTGTTTCTCTTGATCTAAATAATTAATTTAACTTAATTATCATAATTCCAGCATTCTAATAAGTAGTTTTATGCAATTAAAACCTTCCATCATCAATTCACAAATTAACCCTCAATACTTTAACTTTCTTACAATTTAGTCCTAAACTCTTAACTTACAAATTCACCATTTTTCTAACTAAAGCATGCTAACCGATTTTTCTAGGGACTTAATCAGCCCATATTTACTAAAAATTTCACATAAATTCCAAGGAATTTTACACTTTTAGTAAATAAATCCTTAACCCTAAATTTATCAAAACCACTTAACAAAATAATTTTATTTAACAACTAACTTTAATTATCTATCAATTAACTTCACAAACTCATCAGTTTCATTCATAGGATATCCCTCAACCTTTAATAGTTTTACAAATTGACCCTCAGGCTAGCTAGATTAAGCTAATACAAACTCAAAAACATAAAAATTAATAAAAACAAGCATCAAATACATACCATGCACAAGAACCAAGCTTTGGCTGAAACTTTAGATGGATAACAATGGAGAATCAGTTTTGAAACATCCAAATGAAGAAGATGATGATTTTAACTTAATTAATTTTATGTTTATTTACTAATTTACCATCTTACCCTTATTATTAATTAAAAATTTCAATTAAACCTTGTCCATAACTATCCACTAACATATTATATGGTATATTCACCCACTAAGTCCATTTAATTACCTTGTTAAAGCTATTTAATCCACTTAACTAATAGAACTCAACTTTTGCACCTTTTTCAATTTAGTTCTCTTTACCTAATTAACCATTTAAAATTCAAAATTTCTTAACAAAAATTTAATACTACGTTAAATTAACCTTGTAGACATTAAATAAATAATAAAATATTTATTCACTCATCAAAATTATGGTCCCGAAACCACAGTTTCTAAAACCACTAAAATTGTGTTGTTACACCAACATTGGCAAGACCATCTTCCATGATACACAAAAAACAAGATCTCACCAAATATGTCTGGTGTTTAGCTCTGATACCAATTGTAAATGTTGAATTTGTTGAGTTGTTGTTTGTTCATTTATAATTTATGAAACTACAAGTATGTAGTCTAGTAGCAACCTATACCTCTAAGGACTTTCCTAAATAGAATATCATTATAAATTCATAGTACAACATATTACTTAAGCCCAACCAACCTCACAAGTGTTGTAGCCTCACTTCATACACCAATAATGAAACACTCTCCCCAACTAAGCTTTTCCGATAAAAATAGTTTAATCACACTAATATCCACTTATGAAATGTTCTTTTCAATGAACAAAATTTGCCTTCCAGTTTAGGATCGTTAATGTCCATTTTTTATAACCTTTATCACCATTCAGATACCACTTGATTTGTACCATGCCATATCCACTATAAATCATTTATCATATAACAAAACCATGTTTAGCATTGATACCACTCTCTTATTATCATCTAATCAAGCAAAATGCAACCAAATTTTCTAAGGTAGTAGGAAATAACGAAGCAAGAAGAAAGAAAAACTCACTTAAGACTTGAGGTATCATCTTCCCACAAAATAAAATTTATACTTAGAAATAAATTCTGACATATTTTTAGGCTAAATAATAATATTTTAAAGTTTTGTTTAACTTTTTGTATATTTTAGCCCTACCAGTGCCATCTATTTATAAGGAAATGATGTGAAACCCTAGTTGTAATAGCCTAAGTTTTAGAAATGTCAAAAACAGTTGTTCGAGACCACCAAATTTAGAAAATAAGCTCGTAAATTTTATTATTTAATAATTACGAGCCAAATATGATTTTTAAGAGATTTTTGAATGAGTAATTTGTGTTTTATAAAGATTTATTAAGTCAAGAAATTGAGGAAAAGAGGTATCGGGACCTCGATGTTATAGATTGACCAGTAAATATTTTTATAAATATTTACGGAGTGTCAATATGGCAGTTTTAAAGTTTCGTCAGAAAATTTTAACGTTTCGGTAGTCAATTAATTAAAAAGGACTAAATTGAAAAGATGCAAAACTTGCTAAAGTGATTAAATAGCTTAAAAATTAAATAAGTAATCACTAAAAGAGTAAATGGACCAAATTAAGTGGCTGAGGTGGCATACTGTTAAAAAATCAAAGATATTTATTATTTAAAGATAAAAATTGGAATTACAATAAAGTTTATGTGGCCAAAATTTATTTTAAGGATTTCAAGACCATTTATTCTTTAACTTTCGGTGAAAACAGCCATGGAAAAGGGTCTAGAGCTGGTCTTTCATATTTTAGCTTCAAGTAAGTGCAATTCTTGCTTTTTTTCCTTGAAATTTTTATATTTTTGGACTTTTATAATTAGGTCCAACTTAGTATTCTATTAGTTTTTTATTTTGTTGAATGTTTTGGAAGATATCATTGATAATTTCATATGATTTTTGCTATTTTATAATGAAATTGAGATGCTAATGGATGTTTAAAGGTGTTTTATTAGAGAATTTTGGATGAAAACATGTTCTAGGGATTAAATTGAAAAGTACTGAACTTGTGGAAAAATTCTAAAATTTCATGGAATCCATGGGATGTTATTGATATGTATGAGAATGATTAGCCTTGGATCAATGATTAAATTGCAAGAATTTCATTTTCCAAGCCTAGGGATGAAATTGTCTAAAACAATTTGCACTAAAATAGTTTTGGGCAGCTGCAGTGATCTAACTTTGAAAAATCACCAAAAATTGTGGGAATCGAATCAGAAGATGGATAAAATACAAAATTAAAGCTTATTGAGTCTAGTTTCTCATAGAAGAAACAGTGTAAGTAATGAAATTTTAAATTATGAGATATAATAAATTTTGTGAGACAAGGTCAGAATGATTTTGGGTTCCCCTGTTCTGATTTTGGAAAATCATAAAAAATTGGAGAAAAATAATTAAGCATTTAAATTTATATGTTTAAATTATTAATTAATTTTGTTTTAATAAAAATAAACGGGAACATCATCTGAATCTCGTACGAGGAGATAATGAATTTTTAGTGAAGAAGGGTCGAAACTGTCAAACAGCAGAACAAGGATGACTTGAAAGAATAAACTGTACTTATTGGCTAATCCATAAATTCTGAAAATTTTATGGTAAAAAGATATGTGAGTCTAGTTTTAGAGGAATATAGTGGATATTAATTTGGAGTTCTGTACCTCAATATAAAAATAATTTAGTGACTATGACATGGATGGACAACTTTGAATATACATACAAATAAATAGTGAAATTATAAATAATGTTACTTATAAGCGTGTTATATACAATAAGGATGTGGAATGGAGAGGAGGAGGAGGAAAATGTATGAATGACTTGTGCATAAATTGGTCATATGCCCGATTATAATCGATAAATGTTGAATTAGAAATGATATAATGTTTTATTTCAAATAGTTATTATGAAATAATGATTATCGTTATGTTATAAAATCGAATTGTAAGTTCAAATAGATGAATTTATTAATTACTTGTTAGTAAATGAAAGAAATGATGAATCATTTCATATGTTCGTATTTAAAGTGTGAATATTGTAAAAGTACGGAAAAGAAACTAAAAGGTCAAATTGAGTAGAACGCAGGAATGAGTACTTTCGTTCAGTGATATGTGATGAATTGACAGAAAAGACCATGGTTTGACCATGGCAACATGTGAAGATGTGACTATGTGCTTCCGTGTAAAACCATATCTGGGATATGGCATCAGTGTAAGACCATAGTTGGGCTATGGCTTCGGTGTGTGATATGAGACGATGTACAAGACCATAGTTATACTATGGCAATGTGAAAACGAAGTATTCAATTCTGTAAGACGTTACCTAATTTGTCAATTGTGGTAAGTGTTAAGCAAATTTTATTGATAAAACATATTGAACAGTGAAATTAAGCTCAATTATGTGATCTTATCATTCAGAGATTGTGTTTGACAGGTTATGTTAATAAATTATGTGTATGTGAATTTAAGTGAGAGAAATTAAACAACTAATGATATTGACCTCATTTACATGAATATGTAATATTTAAAAATTGCGGAAGTTTAATTTAAAGCAAATGATTTACGAAAACGTAATATTTAAAAATTGAGTTGCGAAAACGTAGTGTTAGAAAACAGTTATTATTTTGGAAAACCATGTTCTACTTCCAGCAGATATAAATCACTATCAAATCCAAACCCAAATTTAAAATCCAGAAATTGTATAAGCCTTACTACAACCCGAATCAAAATCAAATTACTTAAGTAAATGAGCAAAACAGAATAAATCATGTGCAATTGTGTGGCCCTCTTCGAGTCCCACGTAGCTTTGAATCATCTAACACTGGGAATTACCTGAAAGGTAAAAAAAACGGGGTGAGTTTACGAAAACTCAGTGTGTAATCCCTTATCAAACAGTCGACATACAAAATAGAATCAGTCTAGGCCAGAGCCCTATAACAGTACAGTGTGGCCTTAGCCCAATACAGAAACAGTTTGGGCCTAAGCCCGATACAGTATCAGTATGGTGCAAGTATGCAAACCCATCCCAATCCAACCAATGCACCACTCGTACCAACCCAACACACCATGTGGGGACAGAGTCGACCCTCCCAAACCTCACACCAATATCGCAGCATAGCTACCAGTAGTAATAATGCAGCAGAGCTGCCAGTAGTCAGAATGGCTAAGAGCCATAAACAGGATAGCTATAAGCTATAAACAGAATGACTACAAGCCATAAGTACAGTAATGTGATTGGCACAAAGCCATCAGTAGCAGTGATATGATCGGCACACAGCCATTAGTAACAGTGAAATGATCGGTACACAGCCATCGATAACGGTAATATGATCAACACAAAGCCATCAGTAACAGTACTATGATCGGCACAAAGCCATCAATAGCATCGCAGCAAAGCTGCCAGTAATAGTATATGTGGCTAAGCCACCAGTAACTGTGATTGTGGCAGAGCCACCAGTATAGTACTTCCTCCATAACAGTATCGCAACCCGATGCAGTATGTCGTGTATGCAGAATGCCATGCCCAGAATCAGTCATTCAAATCACAGACAAATCAGTCATACCAAACATAGATAAATCAGTCATTTAACCACAGACAAAATAATCATTTGACCTCGAGGGGCAAAAATAGTCATTTACCCACTAGGGCATTACGGTCATTTTACCCTACAGGGGCATTATGGTCATTCTACCCTACAGGGGCATTACGGTCATTCTACCCTACAGGAGCATTACAGTTATTCTACCCTACAGAGGCATTACGGTCATTCTACCCTACAGGGGCATTATGGTCATTTTACCCTACAAGGGCATTACGGTCATTCTACCCTACAGGGGTATTATGGTCATTCTACCCTACAGGGGCATTACGATCATTCTACCCTATAGGGGCATTATAGTCATTTTACCCTATAGGGGCATTATGGTTATCTTTCCCTACAGGGGCATTACGGTCATTTTACAACCTTTTCGAAGGTCTACAGTCACCTCGAGCGAGACAGATAACCTCTACAGCCAAACGCCCATGTTTCGTGGGCTCGGATTACCATACGTGCGATTGCCTGCCCGTGTGGCATCAAGTGCTGCATTTTCTGGCTTTTCAGCTTTTGCTGAATTACGGTTTAATCATAGTGTGTGTACAATTACACACCTGTTAAGGAGTTGTGGCCGAGATGCTTCTGACGTTGAGAGCCTAAGGTTAAAACACAACCCTTTATTAGTCGAAAACCATCGTTAATCCATAATCATAATATTGGAACGTTTAATCAAATCATAACTACTTACCAAACAACCAATCGCAGTACCCCTCTTGTTCCAAAACCATGTATTCTCTCCAATGCTTTCCCTTCACACGAAACCGTAAACCGATTCATAAGAATCTCTAATCCCACATGAATACATCTATGGCTTAAAGCACTTACCAATAAAAGAGATATCCCTTGTGGGGGATAAGTAGTCGGCCTAACACATTGTTATGAACTTGAGTCCCTAGCATCATTCATACAAAAGGATGTGTTAAAGGATTATTTCCCCATTGTGGAAAAGAGGAGACACCAACGATCAACCTAAGAGATACATAAGTCGAACCTTTGAGAGGAGAACCTAATAAGGTTCAGCTAGGGAGAACAAACTGTAACACTTACCAATAGACCAAGGGGTTTTAGGCAAACCTTCAACAAGAAATGGCCAAGGATCAGAAAAGAAGAGAAGAGAAGGAAGATGGTCAGGCCTTGACAAGATTCGGCCAAACAAGAAGGACAGAAGAGCTGAGAGAGGAAGAGGAGAAGAAGGTATGAGCCGATCCACCAGTATGGCTAGCAACCGAAAAGGGTTTATGAAAGGAAAGACAAGTGCTACCCGGCTAAAGAGAGGAATACCAATTGAATAAAAGGGAATGAAGGATAAAAATCGATGGACTAGAAGGCTAGAGAGAAGAGTAGAAAATGAACTCCACGGCTTTAGAAACAAAGGTGAAAAAGAACAAAAATGCCAAAACCTGAAATGAATAGGAAGAGGAGCTTCCAAAACTCTCAAGCCGAATTCCCTATGGTCAGAGTACCTATTCGGCTACAACTCTTCTCCCTTTCAAACTCCACTTTTTCCTCCCTTAATCTCCCCCAACATCCCTCCACAAATCTCTCCACAAATCACTCAACCATCCAATTTAAACCTCATTCAAATTCCTCTATAACCCTCTCCACAGCCTTCTCCTTGACCAATTCAAAATTCAACTTTGCAGTGTTCTAGTCGACTTTTGCTTCTCACATGGCAAGGAAGAAAAAATAAATACTCTTTTGCGCAACCCAAGACTTGAACCTCAAACCTCACATTTACACCACACACCACCTTGCCACTAGACCACAGACTCTTTTTGTGTCATGATTTCTCCAAAAATATTTATAAAGCCTTCAAGCTAAGGCCAAGATTTACTAAACAGCAAAAATCAAAAATTTTTCTAAAGCCCAAGTTTGAACCCATGACTTCTCCAACACTCCCAACTCTTCCTAAATCACTTAGCCATTAAAGAAAACAAGCAATTTGTGCACAATTTCCTAACCATTCCCTTGCTCAATGCCCAATACTTCTAGGCCCAAATTTTGGGGCGTTACAACCTCTGTATTAGTCCCGTATATCCAAAGTATTCTGTTTTGTCTACTAGGCCTCTACTAAAAAGGAAAATAATTTTTGTTACAAGGTAAAGAATTATCTCTGATTCTTGTTTGAAATATTGAATTAAAAAAAAAAGAAAAGAAAAGTATAGGTGGATAGTAACAAGAGAACGTACTATTTGAAAAATAAGAAGAGATAAAGTGATGTGAATGTTGATGATAAAAAATATTTATAAGGAAAAGAGATAGTGAAAAGATGGAGGATCCGAAAAGATTTTAAGATCTAATGATGAATGATTATAAAGGAAAATAAGTTACAAAGTTGTGAATAGATAAGCATGTATTTGTAATAAAATAATTTAAAGTTGTGAATAAGTAAATGTTTTTAGTTTTGTATGGAGGTTTAAAAGAGTAATCCTTATAGATAAGAATGAAAATATAAATTTATACATTTAAAAGAATAATCTTGATAAGAAATGTTTTACTAATAGACAAAAATGCTTCCAACCAAGCTAGTTCCGACAGTAATGAAAGTGATATTTGAGTATTTGATGGAGAAAGGGGAGTTGCCTATGATGAGTAAAGATTTATAAAGGTACGAAATGAATGTTTTTAATGAATGTATTGACGATAAAAGCCATGTTATGTGTGTATATATATATATATGAAAGTTAAAATTTGAGGATTTATGACCTCTACCCCCTCATAAGTATAGATTTATACAGTGAAATTTATCAGATTTATATTGATTAAGTTTACAAGTGTGGAATTGAAGAGTTCAGTGACCAAATGATTAATAATGCAGTTAGAGCTGAGAATGGGTTACTAAATAAAGATGATTATGACTGAGATATCGATAATTTTTTAAAGATTATTCGAATACAAAATGTTCTTGTTAAGAAAGAAGTTATTCATGAGTAATCGATTTATTCGTATGTTATCTACAAAACGAATTTCTTGGAAATTTCTTCGAATTAGTTCCTTTAGTGTCTTGAATAATGTGATATTATTGATGACTTTAGTAGTTAGTGGAATAGTGATGAAATCGTAAAAAAATATAAAAGCAGAGTTATAATTGGATATTATATAGCAATTTCTTCTAGGTATTCTACATGTCCTGCTATTTTCGAGATATATGTAAATGTTCATATTCGATATCGATTCTTATTACATAGAAAGGTTGACTGATTATGATATTAGAAGAACTTATTGAAAGTCTTGTTAAACTATGAGCGGTACTGTTCTATCTTTCTATGGTATTCTAATCAATTATGCTTGAGAGAAGACTTGATGAAAATATTCATGTGATATTGTTTTCTACTATTACGGGTTGAAGCTCTGAATTGCAACTATGATTAATTCGTGAAAAATAATTCATTGGTCAAAGGTAATTATATTTACTCTTATAAACACTGACTCTATTATAGGAGTTCAGTAATATGAATCTCAGATTGTAGAAATTATATTACTGCACTGATAGTTACTGAAACTATTTTTAGTTTTTCTTTTCTAATTGGAAATACCATTAATATTGAGGTATTACTATATTATACAGTTGAAATGCCGACTCTATTATGGTACTATGGTTTCAATCAGTATGATGGTAATAATTTCAGAAAATTTAAGGCTTCAGTGTTGATAATTGATAGCTATACTGGTGATACATTTATTACAGAAAGATGTAAGATTTGAATGGCCTGATAAATGTTAGCGAAATTCTAACCAGATGAAAGTTCTGTGGATCGAAGCATCAGTTCTGGTTCAGTCTAAATCGTGTAAGAAAGTTTTGATTTACAGAGATATATCATTGAATAGGTAAACCGTGTTTTAATACAGTAAGACAAAGTAATAATCTATACTTTTAAACAATTAAAAAAATCCTATGACAAGAATTACCTGATACATGATTTAGAAGTGACAAGTTATTGTCTCAGCCTTGAAAATCGGTGATACTATCAATTAGTGAAAACTATTTGAACCTCTTTACTGCTGAAATTTTAGAGGATGAAAATTCTTAAGGGGGAGAATTGTAATAGCTCAAATTTTAGAAATGTCGAAAACAGTGGTTCAAGACCACCAAATTCAGAAAATAAGCTCGTAAATTTTATTATTTAATAATTACGAGCCAATATGATTTTTAAGAGATTTTTCAATTAGTAATTTGTGTTTTATAAAGATTTATTAAGTCAAGAAATTGAGGAAAAGAGGTATCGAAACCTCAATGTTATAAATCAAGCCGTAAATATTTTTATAAATATTTACAGAGTGTCAATATGGTAGTGTTAAAGTTTTGTCAGAAAATTTTAACGTTTCGGCAGTCAATCAATTAAAAATGACTAAATTGAAAAGATGCAAAACTTGCTAAAGTTATTAAATAGCTTAACAATTAAATAAGGAAGGACTAAAAGAGTAAATGAACCAACTTAAGTGGCTGAGGCGGCATACTGTTAAAAAAATCAAAGATTTTTATGTATTTAAGGACAAAATTGGAATTACAATAAAGTTTATGTGGCCAAAATTTATTTTAAGGATTTCAATACCATTTCTTCTTTAACTTTAGGTGAAAACAGCCATGGAAGAGGGTTTAGAGCTGGTCTTTCATATTTTAGCTTCAAGTAAGTTCAACTCTTGCTTTTTTTTTCCTTGACATTTTTATATTTTTGGACTTTTACAATTAGGTCCAACTTAGAATTCAATTAGTTTTTTATTTTGTTGAAAGTTCTGGAAGATACCATTGATAAATTGATATGATTTTTGGTATTTGATGATGAAATTGAGATGCTAATGGATGTTTAAAGGTGTTTTATTAGAGAATTTTGGATGAAAACATGTTTTAGGGATTAAATTGAAAATTATTGAATTTGTGGAAAAATTCTAAAATTTCATGGAATCCATGAGCTGTTATTGATATGTATGAGAATGATTATGCTTGGATCAATGATTAAATAGCAAGAATTTCATTTTTCGAGCCTACGGATGAAATTTTCATGTATTAAAAGTTTAGGGTCAAATTGGTAATCAACATTTTGCATTAAAATAGTTTTGGGCAGCAGTAGTGGTCTAACTTTGAAAAATCACCAAAAATTCTGGGAATCTAATTAGAATATGAATAAAATATGAAATCAAAGCTTATTGAGTCTAGTTTCTCATAGAAGAAACGGGCGAGATATAATAAATTTTGTGAGACAAGGTCAGAATGATTTCGGGTTCCCCTGTTCTGAATTTGGAAAATCATCAAAAATTGAAGAAAAATAATTATGGGTTTAAATTTATATGTTTAAATTATTAATGAATCTATTTTCAATAGAAACAAACGAGAACATCATATGAATCTCGTACGAGGAGATAATTATTTTTTAGTAAAGAAAGGTTGAAACTGTTAGATAGCAGAACAGGGATGAATTTAAAGAATAAATTGTACTTATTGGCTAAACCATAAATTCTAAAAATTTTATTGTAAGAAGATATGTGAGTCTAGTTTAGAGGAATTTAGTGGATCTTAATTTGGAGTTCTGTAGCTGAAGATAAAAATAACTTAGTGACTATGACACGGATGGACAACTTTGAATATACATATAAATAAATAGTGAAATTATAGATAATGTTACTTACAAGCGTGTTATATACAATAAGGATGTGGAATGGAGAGGAGGAGGAGGAAAATATATGAATGACTTGTGTATAAATTGGTCATATGCCCGATTATAATCGATAAGCGTTGAATTAGAAATGATATAATATGTTATTTCGAATAGTTATTATGAAATTATGATTATCGTTATGTTATAAAATCGAATTGTAAGTTCATATAGCTAAATTTATTAATTACTTGTTAGTAAATGAAAGAAATGATAAATCATTTCATATGCTAATATTTAAAGTGTGAATATTGTAAAAGTACGGAAAAGAAACTAAAAGATCAAATTGAGTAGAACGCAGGAATGAGTACTTTCGTTCAGTGATATGTGATGAATTGACGAAAAAGACCATGGTTTGACCATGGCAACATGTGAAGATGTGACTATGTGCTTCCGTGTAAGACCATATCTGGGATATGCCATCGATGTAATATGGGTTTCCGTGTAAGACCATAGATGGGCTATGGCTTCGGTGTGTGATATGAGACGATGTGTAAGACCATAGTTATATTATGGCAATGTGAAAACGAAGTACTCAATTCCATAAGACGTTCTCTAATTTGTCATGTTATGGTAAGTGTTAAGCAAATTTTATGTGATAAAACATATTAAACAGTGAAATTGAGTTCAATTATGTGATCTTATCATTCAGAAATTGTGTTTGACAGGTTATGTTAATAAATTATGTGTATGTGAATTTAAGTGACAGAAATTAAACAGCTAATGATATTAAGCTCATTTACATGAATCTGTCATTCGAAATTTTGATTGACAGGAAGAAATAGTGAATTGAATATGAAAAGGTGAATAGAAAGCATGAACTAAATGTTCATGAGATAAATAATGGCTCAATGTGATTGTATATGATGTTATCTAATGAAAGCCAAATTGAATTGTAAATGACTTGAATTATTCGAAAATATTCTGTAATCTCTGGTAATACCTCGAAACCCTATTTTGGCGATGAATACGGGTTAAGGGTGTTACACTAGTTGAATTACTAGAATACAAATAATACTTATTTAATAGAAAAACAATCCACTAGTTGAATTAGGAGCGAGAGGGGCAACTAACCCTAGTTATTTTACTCAGCTTGCCACCCTCATACTTAATATGAGGGGTTCTGGGCCTCTCTCATATAGGTTCCAATTATATGTGTTTCTTGGACTTTTAACCCAACACTTTATAATGTTTTTCTATTTTCTAAAATAAATATATTTATTAAATTAATTTAAATAAATTAATTTTCCAATTAAATAATTTTTTTCAACCCAATTCTAATTTCGTTAAAATCATTACAATTTTATCTTAAAAGAATCTATGAGAAAATATATTTAATTTCTACATTCAAATGGATTCATAATGACTAGGTAATTTAATTCTATATTTAACTTCAATTAATTAAATAATAATTTGAAAAACTTAAATTAATTCTCAAGTCATTTATGTAATTAATGAGAAACCAAATTCATTTTTTATTGTGATTCATTTCTCTAACTTTATCATTTCTATCTTGCTCATTTAATTCAATATGCAATTCATTTCTGGTTTCAGCGAGCTAGTGGAGGGATTGATCGGACATATGCAATTAGCGCTCAAATGATTTATACTTAAGTTCTAACTTTTTCGCCTATTAACTATAAATTCATTTAGTCGCGGAGTCATTCTACTTTAGTATCGTGACAGAACTCTCCCAAATAACATACCATTATGAAAGCTACTCGATTAGCTCGCTCAGTTACCTTGTCATAAGTGTGTTACCCTCATAGGATATCCTTAATCTCTTTGAGATAAATTCATTCTCCCAATATGATCCTATTTTATATCATGGTAACCATTACATATTCCTTCATGAAAAGTCAATTACAATCAAATAGTAATTAATTCATTCATCACAAAGACAAGCGACTCGTGACCACATTTAATTTTTATCTATCATGTAATGCCAATGAGAAGATATCATTTACCCATGTCTTAGGCTATGAATTTCACTATTGTGAATGATTTTACATATTGCAAAATTTGTATACCCAATGCTCAAGCTTTTCGTTCCTTATCTATTTGAACTCAAACTTTTACTTACATCAAAGTGTATGAGTCATACATACATAGTCCATCATCCACTTAAGATTAAGGTATGTCACACTATTAATGTCACAAGTGAATAAATCCATAAACAGAATTAGGATCTATTCTACATGGGTGTTGTTCGATGTACTATCAACCCAGTTAGTGAAATCTACGTCTCTATCTTCTGTCTCTATCTTCTGGGAGTTTATCTGCTTCGATGCTCAAGACAAAACATCTCCCCAATCGGACGTGATAAATGACATGTTAGTCTTTCAATCGATTAACTCATTTCTAATTAGACTAAGGACACATTTAGATTCATCTACTAATATAAGTTTTCTTTTCGTATTACGATCCTACTATGTAATACTGCTTAGTAGTAGTTAAACATTAGGTTAACTAGTGAGCTAATATTTTCTTCCATTTCACTTTGCATGTAAAAATAATTGAGGAAAATTTATAAAGGGTATTAATGTAATTCATGAATAATTTTAATAAACCAACCTGTTCAAAAAAATATACAAGTGTATAAACGAATATACTACACTTAGGGCGTCAGATCCAACAACTAAGAAGGTGTTGATGATGGTGCGAAGGTGCAGTTGTAGGTTCTAGGCAAAGTGGGGGGAAAAGAATTTAATGAGTTTTTAATTTTATCAAATAAAGAGAAATAAAATAACAAAGAGAGGTACATATTTTTATTAATCAATTGGAATCTTTACAATGCTTCTCCGAAGTCTATATTTATAGTTATAAGATAAACACCCCAAACCCGGCCTAGACGTTATGGTCGAATCTAGCGATGTCACATGGAAAGGGATTTGAAGACAAGATTGTCGAGTTTAAAAATCGTTACAGTCAGTTAACTTTTATTTAATTCGAAAAAAACTAGTTGATTTGCTTTAAAACTTGTCTCGTAGCGGAAGCTTTTGTAACCAATTAATTTAGGGAAAATCATTTCTATTTACGAAAAACCATAGTTTTAGAAAAAAAACCGTGTTTTGTGGAGTTGCAGTTTTTTTAAAAAAATCCATAAAAAAAATATAAAGTCTCAAATTTAAAGCTAACCAGTCCATAGTCCAGAAGATGCATCAAAAATCTCAAATAAGTAATAAATTCTAGGCATTAATGGAAAACAGTCTAAAATTTACGTGTGGCCACCGTCGAGTCCTCCGCTACACTGACCCGTCAAGTTTGGGGATTACCTGTACAGATTAAACAGAGAAAGGGTGAGTTTTTACAAACTCAGTGTGTAATCCCCATAGAAAACATGCTTACAGATAATCAATAGAATTCAGTTAGATACAGTCTGGGGCCCGTGCCCATCACAGAATTAGTTTGGGCCTTAGCCCATTCAGATACAGTCTCAAAAATACATTAGGGCCTTGGCTCATATCAGATACAAAATGCAGATACAGTAAATCAGAATCCTACCCACCAGCCTCTACACACCATCTCCGTCCAACCCTACACACCATGTGGGGATTAAATCAACCCACGCATCCCTACACACCATACTGCACCGAAATGCGACGCATAATCAAATGGTTGCAGCTGAGCTGCCAGATAACAGGCTTCATAGCCTTTCAGACATTTCCTCCAAATATAATCAACCCACCCCGATGCAATGCAACATACAAAATATGTCATGCCATTATGCAATTAATAGTACATACATTCAAATATCATAAGTCATGCTCGGTATAGAAATCAGACAGACAGAGCACACATATAGGGGTCTAAGTAAAGCTTACCGACCCTACAGTAGGTGCACAGTCGACTTGGGCGACCCGTGAAACCTTACAGAACTTTTTAGGAAAATGGGCTCACACACCCATGTGGCACACTCGGCCCAAATTGTCCTTGGCCACGTGATCCATTTTTAATGTAACCCGTGCTAGTTAATTATTCATACATATTTTCACTATTTACTTATCTTTTCCTACAAAACTATCTACTTGAGTCACTGTTACTAAATTATTTATATCTTGACCTACAAAATTTTGAATTAAGATCTGCTTGATGTCTTTGAAACTAGACTCAAATATCTTTCTACCATAAAATTTCCAAAATTTTTGGTTCATCCAATAAGTACAGTAAAATCTTCAAACTTACCCATGTTTTGTTGTTTGATAGCTTCTTCCCTTCTTTGGTAAAAATTAATTATCTCTGAGTACAAAATTTTGATGATGTTTCCATTTATTTATATTGAAAATAGACTCATTAATAATTTAAAAATATAAATTTTAACCATTAATCATTTTTCTCCAATTTTTAATGATTTTCCAAAGTCAACATAGGGGAACCCGAATTCATTCTGACCTTGTCTCACAAAGTTTATTATACCTCACGATTTACATTTCCATTACTTACATCGTTTCTTCTATGAGAAACTAGACTCAATAAGATTTAATTTCATATTTTATTCATCCTCTAATTCGATTTCCACAATTTATGGCGATTTTTCAAACTTAGCCTACTTTTGTTGTCCAAACAGCAAGCAATTTTAGCTTTTCGCTGAATACCCCTTTTTTTTGCGTTCCGAGTACACACCTGGTTTTGTTTGATGTTAAAACAGTCCTCGAGCACTCCATAGCCTATAATCAAGACACTAAACATCAATTTAATAGATTTACAAGTGAATTGACAACCAAGAATGAATAGAAACCCAACTTACCACCAACGATAACCCTCCGTTTAACTATTGTTAAGACGAGAACACTGAATTCACCAATCCGAGCCTCCCCCTACGCCCAAATCACAGTGAAAAAGCATTACTACTTCAGTCGTTAAGAGATTCATGACATAAATGAAGAGAAACACTTACCGAAACTAAGCAAGCACTAACCGCGTGCGAAAACGAAGGAAAATAAATGGATTAGGGAAAAATCAAGAAGAGGAAAAAGAAGAGAAAGATGGAAAAACTCAATGAATTTTGGCAAGAGGAGAGGGAGAAGAATAAACGGCAGAATTTTTTTTGCAAAAGAGAGTCAAAATTCGGTTATGGGAATAAAATAAAATAAAATCTTGATAACCCCCAAAATCCCTTAATTTTCTCCCCTAATTCCCACTACACATCCAATACTCAGAATCCCCCTATTACACAACTCTATCTCGAAATCTGAGCAAAAAAATTAATACTCTTGCCTGCATAGGGATTCGAACACATGACCTCCACCATAATAACACACCATTTAACCACCAGACCAGCAGGCCCATTCTAATGTAATTTACCCAACAATCAAATAAAATCCTGCTAAACAAGAGTAAGGCCTAATTCATTCAAAATACCAAAATTTGCCCAAGCAAAAGCTTGAACTTGGGACCTCCCAAACACTCCCAAAACATATAACCACTAAAGCTGACAGATATTTGTGTAATATTTTAACCACTAAACCTGACAGATATTTGTGTCATATTTTCATAATAACAAAATTAGAAATTTTGGGGCGTTACAACTCTACCACCTAAAAGAAAATTTCGTCCTCGAAATTTTACCTGATCAGAACAGATGAGGATATTGCTGATGCATCACATCCTCAGGCTCTTACGTGGCCTCCTTAGTGCTATGATTATGCCACAGAACCTTCACTAAAGGAATAGACTTTTTTACGAAGGACCTTTACATCACGCTCCAGAATCTAAACCAGCTCCTCCTCAAAGGTCAAGTCTGGCCTAACCTCAATCTCTTCACTAGAAACAACATGCGTAGGATTAGAGCGGTAGTGCCTCAACATCGAGACGTGAAAAACATCATGAATGTGGTCTAACTCCAGAGGTAACTCCAACTGATAAGTGACAGGTCCCACACGTTTAAGAATGCGGTCAGGTCTAATAAATCGAGGGCTTAGCTTGCCCTGGCGACCGAACCTCAGAACCTTTTTCCATGGCGAGACCTTGAGAAAAACTTAGTCCCCCACAAAATACTCGATCTCACGCCTCTTCAAATCTACATACGATTTCTTCCTATCAGAAGTCGCTTTCAAACGATCCCAAATCAATCTAACTTTATTCTCTGTCTCAGAGACCAACTCAGGACCTAGAACACGTCGCTCGCCCAACTTAGTCCAACATAAAAGAGTGCAACACTTACAACCGTATAGTGCCTCGTAACGTGCCATCTGAATGTTAGACTAGAAGCTATTATTGTAGGCAAACTCCACTAACGGCAAGTACTCCTTTCAACTGCCTCAGAAATTAATAACATAGCTTCTCAACATGTCCTCCAGTATCTGAATCACCCTCTCCGACTAACCATCTGTCTGAGGATGGAAAGTAGTACTGAAGTCTAATCTTGAACCCAGAACCTCATGAAGATTCTTCCAGAACCGAGATGTGAAACGAGGATTCCAATCGGAAATGATCGAGACAGGTACCCCATGCAGTCTCACTATTTCCAATATGTAGATCTTAGCTAATTTCTGAAGAGAAAATTCTGTCCTTATCGGGATGAAGTGAGCAAACTTGGTCAATCGATCCACGAGGACCTAGACAGGATCCTTCTTAGTGAGTGTTAAAGGCAACCCACTAACGAAGTCCATCATTACTCACTCTTATTTCCATAACGGTATCTTAATCGGCTGTAGCAAACTCAAAGGTAACTGATGCTCAACCTTAACCTGCTGACAAGTCAAACAGCGAGCAACAAATTCGATAACCTCACGCTTCAACCTTGGCCACCAATTCAATTCTCGAAGATCTCGGTACATCTTGTTCCGACCGGGATGCATAGTATAGGGACTACCATGCGCCTCTCTCGGAATCGACTGACTTAAATCCTCATCATTCAGTACACAAATCCAACCGAAAAAACAAAGTACCCCATCAGTATTTATCCCAAAATCAGTAGTGCCACCATTCTCAACTTGACGAAAATGCAACTTGAGAGACTTATCCCCCAACTATTTACCTCGAATGTGTTCAATCCATGTTGGTTTGACCTGAAGTTCTGCCAACAGACTTCCATCGTCGAATAGGCTAAGTCAAGTGAACATCGCTCTCAAATCGTTCATAGCCCTATGGCTCAATGCATCGGCCACCACATTGGTTTTACCGGGATAGTACTCAATGGTACAATCATAATCCTTAAGCAACTCAACCCATCTACGCTACCTAAGATTTAACTCCTTCTGAGTGAGGAGATACTTGAAGCTCTTATGATTAGTGTAGATAATACACTTCTCACCGTAAAGATAATTCCTCCAGATTTTTAATGCAAAGACGACGGCGGCTAACAAAAAATATTGTATCGGATAGTTTGCCTTGTGTGTCTTAAGCTGACGAGACGCATATGCAATCACCTTACGATCCTACATCAACACACATCCCAAACCAACTTGTGATACATCACTATAAACCGTGAACTCCTTTCCAGGTTCAGGCTGTACCAAAACAGGAGCCTCAGTCAGTACAGTCTTAAGCTTCTCAAAGCTCTCTTGCTGCGCATTAGTCCAGTCAAACAGTACACCTTTACGTAACAACTTAGTCAAGGGTGCTACGATCAGTGAAAATCCTTCCACAAACTGTTGGTAATAACCTGCCAGAGCCAAAAAGCTGCAGATCTCAGACACATTTTTAAGCTGCTTCCAGTCCAATACAGCCTCAATTTTTCGAGGATCGACTCGAATCCCCTCAGCAGACACCACATGACCCAGAAATGTTACTTCACATAACCAGAACTCGCATTTGCTGAATTTAGCATAGAGTTGCTTTTCCTTCAAAATCTGAAGAACAATCCTAAGTTGCTCGTCATGCTCATCCTTAGTCCTCGAATAAACCAATATGTCATCAAAGAACACCACTACAAATCGATCCAGGTAGGGCTGAAACACTTAGTTCATCAGATCCATGAAAGTTACCGGTGCATTAGCCAGTCCAAATGGCATAACTAGGAACTCGTAGTGACCATAACAAGTCCTAAATGTCGTCTTATGCACATCAGCCTCCTTAACCCTCAACTGATGATACCCAAAACGGAAGTCAATTTTAGAGAACACAGATGCCCCTCGGAACTGGTTAAACAAACCATTAATCCTCGGAAGTGGATACTTGTTATTAATAGTCAACTTATTTAATTGTCGGTAGTCAATACACATCCTCATGGATCCATCCTTTCTCTTAACAAACAGTACCGGTGCTCTCCACGGGAACATACTAAGGCGGATGAACCCACGATTTAATAACTCTTGAATTTGAGCCTTGAGCTCCGTAAGCTCCTTCGATGCCATTCGATAGGGAGCGATAGACACCGAAGCTGTACCAGGAAGAAGCTCAATCCCAAACTCCACTTCTCGATTCAAAGGCAAACCCGGTAGCTCCTCAGGAAAGACGTTTGAAAAATCCCTCATATTTTTGACGCCCTTAACAATAGAGTCCCTAGAAGAGGAAACAATGCTCATATTCAGTCGCCACCATGCCTCGCGCATAGCGGCTCATCTCAAAAACACAGCCTCATACTCGGCCACTGAACGATCCCCTTGCGTGAGATTCAGAAACTCACGTCTTCTAGCATCAATGTAGCTTGCCCCCACATATTTACCTTGAAAAACAAACTTATAGAAATCCCAAGTCATTCGTTTGGGCTGAGTGCCCTCCTTAATGGTCAGCCACCATTGGTATGCTTCATCGTCAAGCAAGGAAACAGCCCCTTTCGATTTCTGTTTAGGGGTAAAGTCCAGATCATCCATGATTCTTCCTGTGGCCTCCATCCAAGATTTCACCATGCTAGGGCGACTCAATGACACCCTAAATAGCTCAAATTCCATTGGATCGGAGTCGTTCCGTAACCGACCCTCAGCCTCCAGATCCAGTGTTGGGCCCAGTGACCCTCTCTAATATCCTCAGCATAGCCTGGGACAAGGCGTCGTCCCCGACCATACGATCATGAGACCCAGTCTCTGTAGCAGGTGAAACTGGCATCTTTCTCGTATCTAGATTCGGCATGCTGCTTAACGATAAGGACTTAACTCGAGCCCCTCTACGGCCTCTACCTCAGCCTCTAGTACCCCGTCTGCGGATACCCTATGCACTCATTGTAGAATTCATAGCTTATCTGTGTTAACAGTTTTATTAATCAGTTACAGTTTCAATATCTATTAGTAGATATTTTATGCAAAATAGTATCAAAAGTTTAGAGTTTGTTATCACGAATCGAAGTCTTACTATAGTTTTTAGTTTCGCTACTGTTTTCAGTATACACTATCTACAATGTTCTCAGTACAATGTACTACTTATAATAGTTTCAGAATATGCTATTCACATTTTTAAAAATTTAGCAGAGTTTTTAGAACACTTACAGAATCAACACCAGAGACTCGGTGTATCACATACTTAGTCAAAAATATTTCAAACCATTTAAAAATCATCTCTATAAAACCAAGCTTTAAAACCCAAATCCACAGCTGAGTTTTGCAACCTGGCTCTAATACCACTAAATGTAACACCCCAAACCCGGCCTAAACGTTATGGTCGAATCTGGCGATGTCACATGGAAAGGGATGTCAAGACAAGATTGTCGAGTTTAAAAATCGTTATAGTAAGTTAGATTTTATTTAATTCAAAAAAAACTAGTTGAATTGATTTAAAACTTGTCTCTTAGTGGAAGATTTTGTCACCAATTAATTTAGGGAAAATCATTTCTAATTACTAAAAACCTTAGTTTTTAGAAAAAGACCGTATTTTGTGGAGTTTTAGTTTTAAAAAATAATACTAATAAATAGTATAAAGTCCCAAATTTAAAGCGACCTAGTCTATAGTCCAGAAGATACATCAAAAACCCCAAATAAGTAATAAATTTTAGGTGTGGCCACCGTCGAGTCCTCCGCTGCACTGACCCGTCAAGTCTTGGGATTACCCGTACAGATTAAACAGGGAAAGCATGAGTTTTCGCAAACTCAGTGTGTAATCCCCCCAAAAAATATGCATACATATAATCAACAGAATTCAGTTATATATAGTTTGGGGCCCGTGCCCATCACATAATTAGTTTAGGCCTTAGCCTATTCAGATACAGTCTCAAAAATACATTAAGGCCTTGGCCCATATCAGATATAGAATACAGATAAAGTAAATCAGAATCCTACCCATCAGCCTCTACACACCATCTCCGTCCAACCCTACACACCGTGTGGGGATTTAATCAACCCACACATTCCTACACACCATGTTGTACCGAAATGTGGCACATAATCAGAAGGTTGCAGTTGAGCTGCCAAATAACAGGCTTAATAACCTTTCAGACATTTCCTCCAAATATCATCAACCCACCCCGATTTAATGCAACATACAAAATATGTCATGTCATTATGCAATTAATAGTACATACATTTAGATATCATAAGTCATGCTCGATACAGAAATCAGATAGACAGATCACACATATATGGGTCTAAGTAAAGCTTAGTGACCCTATAGTAGGTCCACAATCGACTTGGGCGACCTGTGCAACCATACAGAACTTTTCAAAAAAATGGGATCACACGCCCATGTGGCCTAATTGTACCAAATTGGCCTTGGGATCCATTTTTAATGTAACCTGTGCTAGTTAATTATTCATATATATTTTCACTATTTACCTATATGTTCCTTCAAAGCTGTCTACTTGAGTCACTGTTACTAAATTAATTATATCTTAAGCTACAAAATTCCAAATTAAGATCCTCTTGATGTCTTTGAAACTAGACTCAAATATGTTTCTACCATAAAATTTTTAGAATTTTTGGTTTAGCCAATAAGTACAGTAAAATCTTCATACTTACCCCTGTTCTGCTATCTAACAGCTTCGTCTCTTCTTTGCTAAAAATTAATTATCTCTTAGTAAAAAATTTTGATGATTTTTCCATTTGCTTATATTGAAAATAGACTCATTAATAATTTAAACATGTAAATTTTAACCCCTAATTATTGTTTTCCAATTTTTGATGATTTTCCAAAGTCTTAACAGGGGAACCTGAATTCATTCTAACCTTGTCTCACAAAGTTTATTATACCTCACTATTTACAATTCCATTACTTACACCGTTTCTTCTATGAGAAACTAGACCCAATAAGATTTAATTAAATATTTTATTCATCCTCTAATTCTATTTCCACAATTTATGGTGATTTTTCAAAGTTAACCTACTGCTGCTGTCCAAATAGCAAGCAATTTTGGCTTTTCACCGAATCCCTTTTTTTTTGCGTTTTGGGTACACACCTTTTTTTTTTTTTTTTGCTAAGACAGTCCCCGAGCACTCCAAGGCCTATAATCAAGACACTCAACATCAATTTAACAGATTTACAAGTGAATTGACCACTAAGAACGAACAAAAACCCAACCTACCACCAACGATAACCCTCCATTTAACTATTGTTAAGACAAGAATACTAAATTCATCAGTCCGAGCCTCCCCTACACCCAAACCGCAGAGAAAAAGCATTACCACTTCAGTCGTTAAGAGATTCATGACAAAAATGAAAAGAAACACTTACCGAAATTAAGCGAGCACTAACCGCCTGCGAAAACGATGGAAAATAAATGGATTAGGGAAAAATCAAGAAGAAAAAGAAAAGAAAGATGGAAAAACTCAAAGAATTTCGAAAAGAGGAGAGAGAGAAGAATAGATGGCATAATTTTTTGGAAAAGAGAGTCAAAATTCGGTTATGGGAAAAAATATCCTGATAACCCCCAAAATCCCTTAAGCTTCTCCCCTAATTCCCACTACACATTCACTACTTAGAATCCCCCTATTACATAAATTTATCTCGAAATCTGAGCAAAAACAATAATACCCTTTCCTGCATAGGGATTCGAACACAAGACCTCCACCATAATAACACACCATTTAACCATCAGATCAGTAGGCTCATTCTGATGTAATTTACCCAACAATCAAATAAAAGCCTACTAAACAAGAGTAAGGCCTAATTCATTCAAAATACCAAAATTTTCCCAAGCGAAGGCTTGAACTTGGGACCTCCCAAACACTCCTAGAACACATAACCACTAAAGCTGACAAATATTTGTGTCATATTTTCACAATAACGAAATTAGAAATTTTGGGGCGTTAAATAAGAAGTATATGTGATATAAAACTCTACTTCTAATGGACATTAGAGTCCCAAAGTAGATCAAACTTATTATCTTGATGATCCGCTTCTATAATAATAGAATATTTATAACACTCCCTCTTAGATGTCTATTGATAGATAATGTGCTCATTAAAATCTCACTAAGATAAAAGCCCTGTGGGAAAATTAGTGAAGGAAAAATGGTACACATATCTATAATACACATAACATGATGCCTCATTAAAAACCTTACTAGGAAAACTTAATGGTGAAAAATCTTAATTAAAGGAAAAGAGTACGAACATATTTACTCCCTATCATGACAACATCACATAATATATCATATTCTAAGTATTCAATCTTGAATACTAGCTTTTCAAATGATCACATGAATGTACTTGTTAAACATTTATACCATCATTCTTTTGAATGTCATGAGTAAGGAAAATTTTGGTGAAATATATTTTGATCTCTTCAGAGTTCCAACAATAATCACGATAAACTTTGATTACAATCCTTCTATAAAATAGATATGTTCAAATCAATTCAATCCATATATTGAATAATTTCTAGAATTTTATATACTTATAGCATTCTAAAACCTTCAAAGATTTTAATATAAACTTCCACTATATCGTGATTCTTATAAATATTGTAACAATAGTAAAAATGCATGTCAAATCTTTCATGAACGCCAAATTAATAAGATATCTAAAGGTTATTGCATCCATCACAATGAATATCTTTTCATAATTAATGTCGGACTTGGAAAAACCTTCATGTTTCTTATTCTTTTCTTTTCTTTTCTTTTTTTGCAAAACTACTTCATTTGTACCTTTACTGGCTTTATACCTTTAGATATTTGGACTACTAGTCCAAAACCTTCACAAATTTAATTCTACTTAAATTGCATCTTTCTATTTTTGCCAATCTATTCCATGTTTATATTTCTTCGCAGACTTATTCATATCATCATTTTCTTTCATTATCTCAATAATAAAATTGCATGCAAAACTGTTGTCAACAACTTTTCATTCTTGTTCCATATTTTCTTATATTGACATAACTTATCACGATCTCTTTATTTTCATTATTTCAATATTCAAGCACTTGACTCTCTTTTGGAGTTTTAATAATTAGTTATGTTGTGGGTTTCTTTATGTAACACCCTAAAATTCTTTAAATTTTTTGGTAAAAATTGTGTTAAGTAAATTAATCTGATTCAGTGGTTAGGTGTTCTGTATGAGTGCTTGAAGTTCTGTGTTCGATTTCCTTCCTTTGAATTTTTATTGATTTTATCCCTACACTTGACTGGTCACATGTAGGTTATCTTTTATTTTCGTTAGCTTGTTAACAAGAATGAGCCTACTAGTTCAGTGGTAAGGCTTTATCTTATCGTTAAGTCCCAAGTTTGAATCCTGTTGTGCCCAAAATGGAATAATTTTTTGTTCTTTCTCTGTTGTGCCACCCATACTGTTAGGAACTGAGTCAAACTCAAATTCCTAGAAATATGATAGGATAACAGTAAATCTGGTAGGTTAGGATTTGATTAGATTTGTTTTTTAAAATTATAGAAAATTATCTCCACTTTTCTCTCTCGCACTCTCTCCATTCTACCATCCCTCTTGTCCTTACTCTCCTCATCCCCCATTTTCCCTCATTTTGCTACCGAAAACTCTCTCTGCCACCTCTCTTTTTTGTTTCTTCATCTTTTCTTCTCTTTTTTTTTTCATAATTTCATTATCAACCTTTATTCCTCTCACTTTTGTCGATCCTCTACCCATTACTGTTGTTGTTTTGAACTTAAACTTGCTTCGTGTTGTCGTCAGTCCTCCATTATTAGTTGCTGGTTGTGTTTTAGAGGTTTGGTAGAGTATAATAAGTTTACATAAATTTAAACGTTGTTTTTCTATCAAAGGCACTTCTTTTTTTATCAGATTAATTCTGTTGATTTTGTTTAGGTGAGGTTCGTGAGACGCACAACCTCCGGCAAATTAGGTGTCGTTAAACCGTTAATTTTCTGGGTAAGTGACTAAATGCCCAAGTTTAGGTGTTGGTATTAAGTGAACAAGTGCCGAAAGCTTAGATTCAAACTTAGTGTTTCTTGCTAATGGGTTCAATTTTTTTGTTGTGTGCAGAATTGATTATCTGCTGTGGTGCCGACTTTCCATTAGTAATCAGGTGTGTGTTCTAACCCGTAAATTCTGAAAAGATTATGAAAAATCTAGAAATTGCATGAAAAATCAAAGAAGGCAGATGACATCAATGACCGTGTGTCCGGTCGTGTGCTAGGTCGCGAGGGCCACACAGACATATGGGCCCATTTTGATCGTTTTGTTGGGCTTGGGCCGATTGTGAGATTCTAAAATTGGATTTGCAAATAATATGTAAGCATGCAAGACCATGTAGTCGGTAAATCTGAGCATTCGTATTTCAATATATGTATGATTTTGATCAGTAAAATTCTGAGTAAGCTATTTAGTTTGACTTGTTCTGTTAAATTTTATGTATTAATACCATATATCCTATTTGTTATGAGTTTGTGTGGCATGATCACATAGAATGAACTTGCATATTCATTTGGGGTGGGACATGGTTATGTGATGGAGGAAGTTTATTTCTGGCAGTTTATATGTGCTATATGATTCTGCCGGTAATTCCACAATATACTTCTGGTCGCACAGCTACAAATTATCTAAGTGGATATGACCACATTTTGGTGTGATGGATGGATAGGTTCTAGTAGCCCTATTTGGTGTGTAGCGGATGGGGGTAAGATTATTTTGTATGATTTTTCCATGCTAAGCATGTTGTAATTTCTGATCTGTCTGCTCTAATATAGGTGCATATATGCATGTTTCTACTATAAGATTTTTTTTGTGGGCTATGACACACACGGAACTTTTTAGCTTACCTCGTTTGCTTAATATTTTAGGTAACCCTTCGACTTAGGTTTTGGTAGCTCTCAGGAGCTCGAATGGTTATATCATATAAAACTAATTTAGTAAATCTTATTTTAAATCTATGGACTTTTGGACTATTTTTCAGACTTTAATTGTGGTTTTAGGATTTGCTAACTTTTTAGTTAGATATTTTTAAAATTCAGCATGATTTTTGGTAATTAAAAATTAAACGTTCGAGTTTCAAAGTTAAATAAGTCTAATAATTTTTCTGTTGCAAAAGTTTAATCTAGAATACGTATTTTTACAAAGAAAGTAAACAAAGTCGTTGGGATGACATTTCTAATAAAATGGGTATTATAGATTAACATTTTGGACTTAAAAATAAATGATGCTTTGAAAGCAAACAAACGAAGTTTCAGAATGTTAATGTGACCTTTAAGATCTAGCCATAACGTCTAGGTTGAGTATTAGATAAAGGCCATTAAGAGGATCATGAATGATTTGGAGTGTACCCCGTAGCAAAAATTAAAGGGTGCAATATCTTTGCTTCGTGATAAGGAATATCAGTGGTGGAAATCAGTGGTATAAGGCACACAGGCTAAGTGTATGACCTAGGCATTTTTCCAGAGTACCTCTAGAAGAAATATGTAGGGGAAAGGTACATGGAGGCTTGCAAGTTAGAGTTCATCGGGCTTAAGCAGGGTGAGGTGTCAGTGACCGAGTATGAGTCTGAGTGGGTATGCTCAGAGTTTGGTAGCTACTGATTATGATAATAGTGTTCGTTTTAAGGATGTGTTCTGGTAACATCTGAAAGTTCTAGTAGCTCCATAGTATGAGCAGGTCTTCGAAGCTTTAGTGGAGAAGACTAAGGTTGTGGAGGAAATTAAGCGCGTGGAGTGCGGGAGAAGAGAGCAGAAGAATAATCTAAATAAGAATAAGAGAATTAGATCCTTCAGGTATAGCTTTGGGGCCTAAGAAAAGGGCCAGAGTAGATAGACCTCAGCAGGTTAAGGCAGTTGTGGGTGTTGATCAAACTCCAATCTGTGCATATTGTTATAGACACCATCCAAGTGAGTGTTGGAGAATGATAGGGGTATGTTTCAGATGTGGGTCTATGGAACATCAAATTAGTGAATGTCCACGTCGGGCTAAGTAGATGCAAACTTTGGTTCAAGATTGGGTTCATCCTTAAAGGGTAGTTCAGTAGCCTCCAAGGGGTCGTGGTCAGTTTAGGGGTGGTAATGGTAATGGTCGTAGACAGAGGGCACTAGGTCGAGGTGCAAATCAGACTGAGGCTAAGCAACCTACTTTGGTTTAGACTTGTGGAGCACCAAGCTAGTTTGGATTATGCTTTAAAAGGGGTAACTTTGAAAAACTTTGGATGGTGAGGAAATTGTGATGGTTGATGAGCATCGAGATTATTTATCTAACTTAATCTCCGTTATTGTAGCTGATTAATTAGTTTGAAAAGGGTGTGAAACATATTTGGCCTATTTGTAGGATACAAGTGTTGCTGGTTTAGCAGTGGAGAGTATTGATACGATTAAGGATTTTTCGGACGTCTTTCCTAAGGAATTTCTTGGGTTACCACCGGACCGAGAGGTAGAGTTTGGGACCAAAGCTTTTCTAGGGACTGCCCTAGTGTCCTTTGCTCCCTACCACATGGCATCGAAAGCACTTAAGGAATTAAAGGTACAACTTTAGGAGCTTCTCAATAGAGGGTTTATTAGACCTAGTGTATCGCATTACGGAGCATCGTGTTGTTTATGAAGAAGAAGGATGGTACCATGAGAATTTCTGTGGATTACCAAAAACTTATTAAGTTAACGATAAAAAATAAGTATCCGTTGTAGGGTTTTCGCCCCCTTCATGCTACATGAGGGGTTTTGGGTCTCTCTCACATTGAGTCCAATTACAAGTACTTTGGCCCTTTTGACCTAGTACTCTGTAATGTGATCCAACTTTATTCAGTTTTTCTATTTCCCAAAATAAAATTTAATATTTACATATTAAATAATTTTCTCATCTCAATTGTACACCAATAAACTTTTGATGATTTTACCCCCAATAAAATTTTGATGATTTTTCCCTCAGTAAAATTTCTAGAAAATTCGTTTAATATGTTACAACTCAACATGTTGACTATGACCGAATAGTTTATTCTCATTTTTAGGCTTCAAAACAATAATCATTCTAGAATGTTTCCCATTTCAAGGAGCTAGCAGAGGGACCGGTTGGACATATATAGTTGAGACTCAAATGATATATAATTAAGTTCCAACTTTTCATCTATTAATTATAAACTCATTTAGACACGAAGTCATTCCACTATAGTTTAGTGACTGAGCACTCCCCAAAAATATACCATTACGAAAACACCTACTCAATGCTTGTTCAATGACCTTGTCATAAATGTGTTACCATCATAGGATATCATTGATATCTTTAAGATAATATTTATTCTCCTAATATGATCATATTTTATCTCATAGTAACCATTACATCTTCCTACATGAAAAGTCAATCACTATCAAATAGTGGTCAAGTCATCCATCACAAATATGGACGACCCATGGCTACATTTACTTTTCATCAACCATGTAATGTTGATGAAAGGATATCATTTACCCGAGTTTTGGGCTATGAATTTCACTATTGTGAATGTCGCTACATAATACAAAAATTGTACATCGAACGCACCAACTTTATGTTCCTTTTTGAACTCAAACTATTATTGACATCAATGTGTACGAGTCACACATACATAGTCCGCCATCCACTCAGGATTTAGGTATGTCACACTATCCATAAATAGATTTAGGATCTATTCTGCTTGGGTCTAGTACGATGTACTATCAGTCCAATCAGTCACATCTATGTCTCTATCTTCTGGGAGTTATCCGCTCTGATGCCCAAGACAAGGCATCTCCCTAATTAGACTTGATAGACAACATATTAGTCATTCTATTTGTTTACTCATTTTTCATTAGACTAAGGACATGTTTAGGTTCATCTACTAATACAAGTTGTCTTCTACTACAATCCGACCACGTAATACCGCTTAGTATTAGTTAAACATTTAGACAACCAATGAGCAACATTTGTTTGTATTTTTCATTGCATGCAAAAACCATGTGAGGGAAATTATATAAAGTATATTAATGTAATCAATGAATTTGTTTTATTAACCAATCTATTCGACAAATTTACAAGTGTATGTTGACAAAAATACTACAGTTAGGGCACCAAACCCAACGTCTCCAACTTGCCCTAGTGAAGTAGATGAGTAATGTTTTGGATTCTTGTGCCCCTCCACATGTTTCCCAAGGATCTCTCTACCTAAAAGAGTCTTGTCTAAACAAATCTTCGGGGTTTGTCCTCACATGCGATCTTTGACTGCGTCCACTATTCCTTAAACACTACTCTCTCCTTTACGTATTTTTCCTTATGTGGTTAATTTGGGTTTAGCTATATCCACACTATTATAGAGCCATATCTTTTCCATACCTCATATTAAGCCCTCCATAGTGGAGTCAGTAGTACGGCCTAGGACAAAAACACAGCCCAATATCGATTTCCTAAAATCCTAACAAGTTTGGAAGTCAAGATCAATATATCTGATAGGAGTGAGATCTCCTCCAGGATACACAAGTATATAACCCATCATTCACCGTAAATACTTGAGTATATGCTTAACTACTTCTCAATGCCTTGGTCTTGGATTCTCCTGATATAGAGTTAACAACCCCACTGCAAAATAGATATTTAGGCGTATGCATAGAATAGCATAGTATACATGAGACTTCCAACTATCGAAGCATAAAAAACCTTTCTCAGGTTCCCTTTCTTTCAGCTGTTTTAAGACAGTCCTCTAAAAAGAGATGAAATCCCAATACGGAGGGTTGATTTATGTTCTTCGAATCGTTCATTGCATAACGCTCCAATATCTTGTCTATGTATGAAGCTTGAGATAGTTGATACGCCCCGGCCTCGGTGATGAGAGTCGAGTCGTTGATGTGCCCGATCGTTAAAATTAAGGAGTATAAGTTGAGGTTTTCAAGTCGGGTTGAAAAGAACAAATTGGCTGAAAACAAGAAAATATTTAAGTGATTAAAGGATGGATAGGGTAGGTTCGATTTCAAGGCTGAAGAAAGAACCGATATTATATGCAATATCGACCCAAATCTTACGTTAGCTTGAAATGATGAAAAATTGTTAATCGTGCCCAATATCTATGAGAGATAAGAACCAACGATATAAGATTGAACGCCACACTTTAGTAAAGTGATAAGTTCGAAATTGACAGGATTGACGCCACAAGAATGTCTTGATAAGTCAATGGAGTCAAGAGAGAACAAAGGGAGTTGAAATACTCACCAATTGAACAAAAGTTCATAATTGATCAAAGTCTCAAAATTAGTAACCTTCAAATGATTACAAAACAACAATTTATAGGTTGGATATGTTCCACCGAATGGACTCAAAGCAATCACTTAATTACACTTAATTAAACTCAAATGGTCATTGAAATAACCAAAAGTCATTTGGAAGCTTCTATGCATAGGTGACACCAATGGGCGTGTTGTTTAGTCTTCCAATTCAACTAATAATTGCACTAATGAGCTGAGATGATTTTGTTCAATGTTTGTTTAGTTGAAAACATTATGAGCGACCTTTAATTCCTCCTTGGGCAACCAAATAAGCAAAGACCAAATTAATGGTAGTTTAAGCACACTAACACCCAAGTGTGTGAACACTTGATCTCCAACGACCTCCAAGTGTGGATGAACAAAATGAATAGCTCTCATGGTGTGAAAATGTTTTGTGAGATGAATGGTCTTGTGTGAACAACTCTTTGTCCATTGCTCTTCACGAACGACCACTTGGAGAAGCTAAAACTATCTGGATTTTTAATTAATTTCATGGTCCATTGAGCTTTACGAATAGTCACATGAGGAAAAGGAATCATCAACTCTCTTCATGGCCAATCCATGCATGTACACGAAAGCAATTTAATTCAAGAACTTAATTCATATTAGGACACATTTAAATTGATGAGAACAAGACACATTAAATCGCTCATTAATTCAATTTGGACTAAGAAACATTAAAATGATGTAATAAGTGAATAAATTCATGTCATGTGCTAACTAAGACATATTAAAAACATGTAATTAATTTGCCTAATCTAAGACACATTAAAACAAATAATAACTTAGACACAAATTTAATTCAACAATAGCTAAGACAAATTAATTAGAATATGAAATTAATTTGTCTCCACTTTAGACACAATTTAATCACTTCTAATTAAAAAGTCCGAATTAAAATGCAATTTAATTATTTAAGTTGAATAAACTAATTTGCATTTATTTTATTCCAAGAACTAAAATTATAAAAGCAAAGTAAGCTCAAACAAGCAAATGAGCTCAATGAGTGGAACGAGTGAATTGAGCTCAACGAGCTAAGATTAGGCTTCATTTTGCACTTGGGCCCCTCAAGCTTTAGCCACTCTTGATGACATCGAGTTGTGTTGAAACATGATGCGACCAGGTTCGCATCAATAGTGCTATCACTTTGTTCTTTTGATCTATTAGGATTCAAATACCTAGAACAAAATTAGCTTCTCCCAAGTCCTTCATGATAAACTATTGGGTTAACCACAGTTTAACTGATGACAATGTCCCTACATCATTTCCAATTAGTAGAATGACATTGACATACAGAACGAGAAAAATCACATTTCCATCCCTTAAACATTTGTAAACATAATGTTTGCCTACGTTTTGCTCAAATCTAAAAGTCTTAATCACTTGATCAAATCTTTGATTACATGAGCGGGATGCTTGCTTAAGTCCATATATGGATCTAAGCAATTTGCAAACTTTATGTTCATTTCCTTTAGCTATATATCTAGTGGGTTGCATCATGTAGATGCTATCTTCAAATTACCCGTTTAGAAATGTTGTCTTAACATCCATTTGTTGGATCTTGTAATCGAGAGCCGCCGCAATGGATAGTAATATGCGGATTGACTTGAGCATGATAATTGGAGAGAAGGTTTCTTCGTAATTGATACCTTTGTTTTCGTATAACCTTTTGCTATAAGTCTGGCCTTATAAGTTTCCAGTTTTCCATTCGGAGAGATGATTTCTTTGTGTATTTCCCAAAAGCTTCTCAAGTACCTCTTTACTTCAAGTATTGAATTCATTCATGTAACTTTCTTCGAGAAAAGTAGCATGAGTTGACACTATAACAATTTACTCTTTCTGGTTATAAAGAAAACCACCCTTTGTACACTTTGAATATCTGCAAACATGCACAATCCTGTCCGTAAGTCCAACTTCCTCGAATCTTTATCCAATACGTGAGCTGGCATCCCCAAATCCTTAAATGCTTTAGACCTGGCTTCCTTCTATACCACAATTTGTATGGAGTTTTTGATGTTGCTTTAGTTGGAACATCATTCAGAATATAGCATGTCGTTTGTACTGCATATCCCCAAAAAGAGATTGACAACTTCGAATAACTTAACATTGAACATACCATATCTAACAATGTTCGATTCCTTCTCTCATCCACGTCATTCTATTGTGGAGTACCCGACGCGGTTAATTGGGATAGAATCACATTCTCTATGAGGTACCCTAAGAACCTAGATAAATATTCCATACATCGATCAGATTGAAGTGCCTTAATGGGTAAACCTAGTTGTTTCTCCACTTCTGCATGAAACTCTTTGAATTTATCAAAGGTTTTACTCTTACGGTGTATCAGGTATACATACCCATATCTAGATTAGTCATTAATAAAGGTTACATAATACTCATAACCACCACTTGCGCTAATGCTCATGGAGCCATATATGTCAGTGTGCACAAGTTCTAGGGGTTTTTGGCCCTCGTTCATTTTGCATTAAAATACCGCTTAATGATCTTACACACCAAGTAAGACTCACATTGTGGAAGGTCAACTTCTTTAAGCTAACTTAAGATGTTATCTTTAATAAGTCTACTGAGTTTTTCTCAGTTAATATGACTAAGTCTCAAATGCTAAAGGTACTCTTCATTAGAGTGAGAAGTTTTAAGTCTTTTATTCAATATTTTAGTCTCAAGCAGTGTGTACATCTTTGGTTTAATAAAATAGAGGTTATTTGACATCCATCCATTACAAATAAGATTTTGAGTTCTAAATATTGCAATTCCATTATTAAAAGTTACGGTCAAACCTTCTTTATATGAACATACAACTGAAATTAAGTTTCTTTTGAAACTTGGTACATAGAAAACATCTTTTAAAGTAACCTTCTTAAAATTATCAAAATAAAGATGTACATCTCCCACTACTTCAGCTGTCACACTTGTCTCATTCCCCAACTGCAATGATAAGCAACGATGCTACATACTACAAAAGTCGTACACCTAATGCATCAGTTTTTGTTTCCTTGTCTATTTGAACTCAGGCTTTTACTTACATCAAAGTGTACGAGTCATGCATACATAATCTGCCATCGACTTAGGATTTAGGTATGTCACATTATGAATATCAAAAGTGAATAAATCTATAAATAGATTTAAGATCTATTCTATTTAGGTCATGTCCGATGTACTATCAGTCCAGTTAGTCACATATATGTCTCTATCTTCTGGGAGTTATCCGCTCTGATGCCCAAGATAAGACATCTCCATAATTGGACTTCATAGATGACATATTAGTCTTTCAATCGATTAACTCATTTTTTATTAGAATAAGAACATTTTTAGGTTTGTCTAGTAATACAAGTTGTCTTTTTGTACTATGATTCGACCACATAATATCGCTTAGTATTAACTAAACATTTAGACAACTAATGAGCAACATTTGCTTCTATTTTGCTTTGCGTGCAAAAACCATGTGAGGACAATTATACAAATTATATTAATGTAATTAATGAATTTATTTTACTGACCAATTTGTTCAGAAAAATTACAAGTGTATATTGACAAAAGTACTACACTTAGGGCTCCAAATCCAACACACAATAGGTGTCCGGGAGACTAAGGGTGGAGGTGGATGCATGACCTACATGTGTGATAGAAATTTTTGTACCATTAGTTATATGAATAGGTGGAAGAGAGGAGGTAAGAGACATGTGTGGAGAAATTTTATAAATTAGGTGTCATATGATTATAACAAGCCAAGTAGAACTACCCGGAGTAACAGACAAGACAGAATGTTAAGAGGAACTGGAAGATAAAATCTATTTCAAGAGAGGTACTAAGTAACTTAATGAGAGGGAAGCAAAATTAGTGCAAGCTGTAGCAACAACAGATGAACCAAGAACAAGAAAAACTCCTTTAGAGTTGAGAGATCCATAAACCTTAGTAGTTTCACCAATTCGAAGGGGCCAAATCGGACAGTCGCGAATAAGTTGGCCATGTTTATGAAAGTAATGACATTCCACCTTAGAGCAGGAGGAGAATTGATGATCGTTCTGATGATAATTTTTACAAAAAACATTGCCAAGGCGAGAATTCTTTATTTTCTCCATGATAGAGACAAATTAGATAGAAAGAGAGTGAAGAAATAAGAGTAGATCGACGAAAAATGGTGGGATCGGTTTGGTCAACGGAGTAGTCAACAACTTTGAATGGCTTGAGTATGATGGCTCGACTTGGAGACGGATTGGCTTGGGCAAAAAAAGGCAAAGCATGGGAAACAGATGACAAAACTATAAACAAGACCAAAAAAATAAAGGAAAAAAGAAGAAGAAAATGAACCTAAGCTCTTGATACCATGCTATAAACTTAAAAAAAAAAAGTAAGAGGAATGAATTTATGTGTGTCTATTATTGTACAAGTGCTAGATATTTCTACTAGTACCAATGAACTATACATGAAAATAACTAGACAAAATATCCTAGATTATAGCCTAATTTGCATGCTAGAATCAGATTGATACAGATTTATATTAACACTAGTTAATCAAATAAATCATAATAAACATAGATAAAAAAATAATCTCAATATGAATCATTAAATAAAAACTTCCTGCACATCTCTGCATCTTGTGTATAAGACTTCGGAGAATAAATTTGATCTTCAATCCTCAAATGAATTAATTTGATCAGATATGGATAAATATGTTCTCATCTTGGCACTATATAATTAGAATCTTTGATTAGCTGAGCGATTAAGGAATGGTGGTAATTGACGCGGTTTTGATTCCTCTCAACGATGTCTTGTTTTATTATTTTCTCTCCAATGGCAAATCTTTTATAATTTTCTTGAGGAAAATTTTTTAATGGTTGATAGGTAGGCAATCGATTGAGGAAGAGGGATAAAAACCGATGGGTGTAGGTTCAAACCCTTTAGTGGGTTAAGAGAAATTTTTTTCAAAATTTTGTTTGGGCTACGGGAAATAATTTAAGGAAAATGTTTAGAAGAGAATTGTGTTGATAATATGTTATAAAAGTAAAGAAAAATAAGATAACAAAGATGGTAAAGAACAAGAGAAATAAGAGAACAAAGAGAAGTACGTATTTTATTGATCAATCGAAATTTTAGAATGTTTCTCCAAAATATATATTTATAGACATGAGAAGTATACATGATATAAAATTCTACTTCTAATGGACATCGAATCCCAAAATACATCAAACTTATTATCCTAATAAACAACTACTCCTATAATAATAAAATATTTATAACAATGTATAATTAATTTAATTAATTTTGATTTGGAAGAAAGAATTTTATTGGACTTTGACTTTGGTAAAACCTATATATATTTATTTCCATTTTATAATTTTTAAGGTCTACATATATTTCATAAATGAAAAATATTTTTTCAAAAGAACGCTATGTGGCTTTATTTGATTGACTATCAATTTTTTAAATGTCGATTAGAAAGTGAATTTAAAAACATAATGGAGACATATTTTATATATCAAACTAAAAAATAAATATATTTTAAACACCAAATTGAATAAAAATTAAAGTATCAAAATAGAAAAATAGGGTTATACCAGAAATAAAATCATGAATTAATTTTTTAGCAAAGTACATATGTTTCGAAAGGACTTTTAACAATAAAATGAAATAAAACTGACAGAACACTTTAAGTTGTTACTATTAGACAAACATTGTCTTAATTTCATTTAGTTTTGGTCAGTGGTGTCGGAAAGGACTTGCAATAATGGAATTTTGTTTTGCTTTTTCTTTTTTCTCAAAGATATTTGCTTTTTGTAGGTAAAATTGGTAAAAAGGGCCACTTTTAAAAAAAAAAATTAGCGATTTAGGTTTTTTTTTTCTTACATTAATTGAGAGAAATAGTTCGTTTGAAATCAGAAGTTGACGTAACAAATTTTTTTTATAGAAAGCGTTTTTAAAAGATGTTTTATATCAAACGCGTTTTCTTTTGTCTGTTTGTTAAAAGCTTGCATCTTTTATAATTGGGTCCTAAGTTTAAATCCTCCTTTTAAAAATGTTAATTAATATTTTTATTTAATAAACTTGCTATTTTCAAGTTTTTAGTTAATAAACATGTTTTAAGTTTTTTATTTTATTTTAATTAATAATTTCTTTATTTACATAGGTAAAATAATAAATATGTAATTATATAATAAAATAATTTTTATACACATTATCATGTTAAATATACTTTATTTTTAAAAACATCAACTAATTTTTATATAATTTTTATATGTAATTTTTATGTCAAATATTTATTTTTTCAATACGATAAATTCTAATATTATAAAAATAATTATTTTAAATATCATTATTTTTTGACTTACATTGTGGATATAATGAAAATATATTTATACATATCATTATGTTAAATATATTTTATTTTTAAAATATCAATTAATTTTTTGATATATTTTTCTTTATATATAATTTTATACATCAATTATTTATTTTTTCATGTACATTGTAGGTATGGTAAACTCTAATATAAAAAATCAATTAATCATTTCAAATATCATTATTTTTTATATGTGAAATATTTATTTTTTCACCTACATTGTGGGATGGTAGATTCTAATATTATAAAATCAAATAATTAATTCAATTATCACTATTATTTTTATATGTAAAATATTTCAAAAAATCATTTCAAATGTCATTATTTTTATATGTAAAATATTTCAAATAATTATTACAAATACCAATATATTTTCACCTACATTGTGGATACAGTTAATTCTAATATTATAAAATAAATATTTAAAATACACATACAAAAATATATAATACTAAAATTTGTCACACCCATAATATGGATGGAAAAATAAATATTTCACATATAAAAATTTTATTTACTAAAAATAATTATATTTGAACTAATTGATTGACTTTATATATTATATTTGCCATACACATGATGTAGGTGAAAAATAATGATATTTGAAATAATTATTTTATAATATTAGAATTTACCATACTCACAATGTGTGTGAAAAATAAATATTTGACATATAAATATTATATAGAGAGAAAAATATATCAAAAAAATTAGTTGATGTTTATAAAATCTAAAATATATTTAACATAATGATATATATAATTATTTTCATATATAATTACATATTTATAGATGTATGTATAAATAAAGAAGTTATTAATTGAAAAATAAAACAAAAACCTTAAAAACATGTTTATTGTAACACCCTACACCTGACCTGATCACCAAGTCCGAGCTATAGGTCACTGGAGCGATTACGATCAATTTTATTCAACTTTAAACCATTGTAAAATTTAATTTAATCAAACGAACATTAATCACAATAACAAACCATTTACGAGATTTATAAGAGTTCACAAAAGCTCCAAGAATTAATCTAAAGTTGAATATGAACCAAACATCCATCACATGGTGCCACATTCAACAGGAGCATTCACTTAAGAACAAACAAAATTAGACTCAACTAGGTACATGCCAACTTAGAATAAAAACAGAATATAAAAACATTGATGAGTTCAGGATTGTTGACTGGATGCTAAAATCGTAATTCAAATATCTTGAATTATACCTAAGCTACACACGAAAAACAAATCGTATGTTGAGAAATGGAACTCAGTAATATTCCTATGATTCAAATAAAAAAATTGTAAGTTAAGAAAATTGTAACATCCAACTAGTATGTCATTCATATCAAGTAGAAAACCAATTCATTTAGCATTGCAATAGAAGTGATCGATTCCATTTATATGCCAACACCTATCGTAAAGTCTTTTTTTTTTAATTCAATAGCAATAATAAATCAAACATTTATACCCTTAACAATATAACAATCAATTCCATGTTCATTCCACAACAATAAACCATTAAAGTCTCTTTCTAAAGTTGGTCAACTCATTCATATTCGTTTCAACCTTCTCCAGGGCTCGTTTCCAATTTATTCACACAGAAGTTTACGTATTTCCTTTATCATGATTCACACACACACACACACACACATATATATATATATATATGCACAATTGATGCCATAAATTTATACTATTTCATTTTGATATCTGTAATCAAGTCACAAACTTATACCAATTTCATATAACTCATTTCATTACATTATTTTATTGTCAATCTATTTCATTTCATTTTCAAGTTTCCAAATTCAATTATAATATCACACCGATGGAACCATTCATTTTCACATATCATATCCTATAATTATTTTCAATTACATATCACAACTTTGAATTTGGTTGTATTTGCATACTCGTATCTTGTACACTATTCTTATTGTATAATAATGATTTCATTACAATTCAATCCAATATATATTCACATTCAATTTTAGAATCACAATTCAATTTATCATCAACACACAATATCTCATGATAAACGTGTCTTATGAATCATCTTAAATATGAGCCAATAGCTAGTTAGGAATATATCATATTAACATGTCATTTCCCAAACTGAATCGTTGAATTCGTCACAATTTTGTACCAATCTTCCAGGCTTATAAATTCAGTTTACAAATTTCTTTCACATTAACAATTCTTTTCATTATCATAAGAAATTTTTACATATTAAATTATTATTAACTTGACTCGGACATGAACAGATACACAAATCCAACCAACACCCTAATTTGGCACCCGATGCCACATCGGACAATTTTCGAAGAAAACTGATTGCGCCTAGCGCTCATCGGTATGACCAAAGTAAAAATTGTGCCTAGTACTCATCGACATGTACTCGAAGTAACCATTTGGCACCCGGTGCCTCATCGAAACATCCGAAGTAATTAGTTTACGCCCAACGCTCATCGGTATAATCAAAGTAAATGTTGTGCCCAACACTCATCGGAACGTCCAAAGTAAAATGTGCCCAGCGCTCATCGACAGATAGTCGAAATAACTCTGCCCGGGCATTTAATTGTGTAATCATTTATCCAATTCCCTTATAAGTTCAATTTTCATTCTATCGATCTCACCATCATCAATTCATCACTCATAATATCATTTCATACATAACATAGCATACCGTCTCAATTCCAAACCAATTTCACCATTTCATTTAGTTTTAATATTTTCACTTTTATTCAATTTAATCATCTATCTCAATAATCAATTAAATTCACACCAATATGATCGATCAATCATAATCAACTATTAATTCATTTATAATTCTTCTATTATTTTTTCTCCTCCTCCTCCTCCTCTTCATCTTCATTCCACTTCCTTTATTTACATGTTTTATACAAGAATCTTTAACCTTAGTATGACATGCTTTTATGTAACATGAAATATCCTTTCACTATTTATACATGTACTTTTAACAAAGTTGTCTTCTTAAGTAGTATTCACTAAATTATTTATATCCGACCTACAAAATTTGAAATTAAGATCCACCTTTTTTTTTTTTTTGAAACTAGACTCAATAATATTTAATTTCATATTTTATTCAACCTCTAACTCGATTCCTACAATTTTTGGTGACTTTTCAAAGTTGTACTACCACTGCTGTCTATAAAGTGTTTAGTGAAACATTGTGCTCTTCCATGATTTGATTAAGTAAGTTTGTCTCGTTTCATTATATACCATACTACATTCCAACCAAATTCAAGTCAAAACATATACCCACTAAGTTACACAAAATCTTATTTCTGTTCAAATTAGTCCTCTAATTCGATAATCAATCTCAAACATAGCATTTTAAACTCAAACAATCATTTTCAATTTACCTCGTTATCATACTTTGCAAAACAAAATAAATATGTAACAAATATAATTATTCAATTTATTGAAATACAATCATAACATGAATTAACTTAGTAAGTTTCATATAAACTTACCTGGCAACACAACAACCAAATGAGCTTTTAAGGACTATTTGACAATTTTTGCTTTTCCGCGACTAGCCTCGATTTGGTTCAATTATTGATCTATAAAATAATTTAGTTCAATTTATCAATTCCAAATATCTCATATCATCCTATTATAAGCATGTACTAGTTCAATTGTCTTTTTTAATGTCCCCTAAAATTTTGCATTTTATTCAGTTTAGTCCCTAAAATCGAAATAGTTATATTTTTCAAATTTGAGCTTCGTTTTACAATCTAATTTCAATCTCATCCTCTATAAACTCTCTACTATCTATTTTTATCAAATTCTCGTAACAACTTTACAAATAAATCACTTTAGTCCTTATATGGAACAACTAACAACTAAACTCTATAATCTAGTCTTTTTCACATCTAAGCTTAAAATCTATAACTTTAACACCAAAAATTTAAGAAATCATCAATAACAACTTTTAAGACCTTAATAGTTTAGAAAAATAATACTTGGATTAGCTAAATTGATTTCCCACAATCTCAAAAATATAAAATTTACAAAAAATGAATCAAGATAAACTATGTTACATCCCGAAAATCATGTTGGAAGAAATTGGGTTAGTGAAACCAATAGTTGTCATGCTCTGAATTTTGAGTTAAGATTGTGAAAATTATGTAAAGTTAAGTATCAGCTTCAGTGGTTTAGTGCTTTGGATGTGTGTGTCCGAGGTCATAGGTTCAAATCTCACTCTTGGAATTTTTTGGTGTTTTTGTTGTAACTTCTATTCTTGATCATCTATCATAAGTAATATTTTCACTCAACTTATGACAAGAATGAGCCTGTTGGTTCGGTGGTAAGGTGTTTGCTAGCTTACCCTAAGGTCTTATGTTTGAATCCTATGTATGCAAAGTGGAGATGATTTTTGTTTTGAATTCGGAAGAAAAAGCTGATGTGGTTAATATGTGGAAGTTAGTGGCGTAGTTTTAAAAGTTAGTGATAAAGGATTTCTTCCCCATTTTCCTCACATCTCCCACTCTCTCTCCCTCTCTCTTATTTGTTGTCCCTTTCTTTCTTTTGTCTCATTTTCCCATTTTTTTGTTTGTTTCATTCTTTCCACTTTGGTTTTTCATGTAGTGGCAACTGTGAGTTTTTCTTCCATTTTTTCTTTGTTGTTTTCTTTTCTTGTTCGTTCTATTTCCTAATTCTTCTCTTAAACAATCCATTTCCATTCTTTTTGAAGACGTCTTTTGTAAGGTACTACGGTTGTTTATTCCATCTATTGCCAACTCTTCCTCTATTTTTTTTTGTTCTTCTGTTCGTAAGTGGTAGTGGTAAATTCGTTTTAGTAGTATAATTGTTCTCGTTTCGCTTGGTTATGTAGATTTTTTGGTATGGTGATTAATGTAAGCGTTGCTCATTTTTTTTTGTTCTGATAGGAGAAGTTTGTGGGGCATTCAACATTTATTCGGCAAGTTCGAGGATTTTTTGAGCGGTTGTTCCATTTGGGTGAGTAATTGAGTGCCTTGAAGGGGCTGAGTCGTGGTGTTAGGATTGCTTATTTGATGGTTGTGTTCAAATCGATAAAAGCCAAAAATTGACGTTGTCGACGGCATACAACCGTGTGACAGGCCGTGTGCCAAACCGTGTGAGTCACACGGTCTAGGCTAATTCGGTCGTGTCAGCGACACAGGCATGTGTAGGTCATATGCCAAACTGTGTGAGCCACACGATCTAAGCTAATTGGGTTGTGTAGGCCACACGGGCTGGCCATTTGGGCTGTGTGGGCCACATGAGCGTGTGGGCCCATTTTCTACAAAATTTCACCTAGGCCCATTTGACTTTGAAATCCGTAATTAGGCTTTTCGTAGGACCCGTATTGCTTAATTAGAGCTTGAAAACATGGTATCTATTATTCTGGTTCTGTGTATGATGTGTTTAAAATATGTGAAATATATTTGCATGATCCGATACTGTTAGTTCTGATGGTATGTTGTAATTTGCCAAGTCTGTATATGTGTGTATGATATGCGATTGTGTTATTTCAAATTTTTCAATCAGCTATATGACTATGCATTTAACATTATGGCGATTTGTATTTCTGATACATCTATCTACAAAGCATGAAATCACATGCTTACTGGTTTCTGTTAAGAATATGAAAGCATGTTCAACATGTTTATCATTTTGTTTAGTTTATGCATGCCATGTCACATTGCATGGGGTTGGGATACTATGGTACGGAGGAAGTTCTGGCAGCTTAATGATCTACCTTATTTGGTGGTTTATCCACATTTTCTATTATGGCAGTTAGGCTGCAACATAGTGGCTTGACCACATATATTATCTGGCAGTTTTAACTGCAATTTCTGGTGGCATTGTCTACGATTATCTTTTGGTGTGATTGTGGATGGACAAGTTCTGGGGAACTTTATTTTGGTGTGTAGCGGAGTTGGGTAATAAGTTTTCTGGAAATTTTGCATTATTTTTTAAAAAAATACCGCATTGGCACATTCATGCATCATCAGTTCTGTTTAATTAATCGATATGAAATTCTCTGTGATATTCTAATTTGAATATTGTGTTTGCGTGTTTCATATTCGACTTTTATTATACACTGGGCTCTATAGCTCACTCCTTTGTTTTATTTCTGATATTTTAGGTAATTAGTAAAATTTAGCATCGGACGACGTGTGGGAGCTCGGATTATTTTCGATTTATTGATTTGAAGGTTTAAGTTTTAATTATTTTGGTTTGTAAACTTGTTCAGACTTTCATTTTTTGTTTTTGTTATGTTTGTTTGTTTTTGAGTGTTTTAACATGACACTGTGAAACCACACGAGTTAACAACAAAAAATTTGGTTTTCGAAATCAAAACTCTGTAAATTTTCCGTTGAAAACTTAAGTGACTGCTTAAGTGTTTTTTTGAAAATAATCAAATAGTTTTAACGTTTGTTTGCCTCCAAGCTAGAAAGGATTTCGCCAAAAGTAATTACTTTCAAAACCCAGCTCTGCATTCAAATTTTGGGTTTGAAACAAGTGATTTCGTACTTAAGTATTTCTATACTTTTGTAAGAATGTGTTGTCATATTTTACATTTTTCGAAAAACACCCTAAGTTTAACTGAGACAAAAGTTTTTAAACAAGTTGATGTAATTCCTCCAAATTTGGCCATAACGTCTAGGCCAGGTTTAGAGTGTTACAGGCTACCTCAGTTTCTTTTGTTTCAAAACGCGAAGAAGAGAAAAATGGATGACAACATCCTTTCTCTTATTTATTAATTGTCATTTCGTACTTTATTATTATTTTAATTATAAAAGTAATGGAATTTATAATTCCACTACAATTCCAAAATGGTCTAATTGCCATTTTAACCTTGATTTAATTACTATTTAAGTCCTTTAGAAATTAAAATCTATAGGGATTAAATTTTTTACTAATTTTATGATTTAATCATTGTACCTTGATTAGTTACTAATTTCACAAAATTATCTATCGAAAATTCAATTAATTTGTACAATAACTCCATAAATATTTAATAAAATATTTACGAGCTCGGTTTACGGAAACGGGGTTCCGAAACTGCATTTTCTAATTCCATTGACTTTCAGATCGTTACATTTGTTAATTTAAAATTTGATAATAACATGTTTATTAATTAAAAACATTAATTAAAAGTTAAAAAAAAAAAGCTTGAATCATTCATTAGAAAAAAAGAAGTCAAATAAACATGAAAGGGAATTCGAACTTGAGACTCGAGGGTAGAAAATGCAAGCATCTCCAATGCAATACGTTTAGCTTTTTTTTGTCTCACGCTATAGTATCTAATCTCATCATCACCGTTGTTTTTACACTAACTGCAAGTAAACATACCGTCCATCTAAAGGGTCTTAAATAATTTTTAAAAAAATACATTTTATGTACAATATTTTTTGAAAAACACTTTTTGCATAACGCACTTTTTACCATGTGACTTCCAAAATCAACTTATTTTCTTAAATAATATAAAAAACCACTTAAATCAAAGCTACATTTTTCGTTAATTTTGTCGCTTATTAAGTAATCATTTACCCCCTTTTCATTCTCCTTTGTCCATGCTAGAAAAAGAGTGATAAATGTAAAAAAAAATCTAATTTTATACTAACCATTTATTTAATTTCATACTAAAAGTGCCTTGTAAGATTGAAAATGATAAAGATAATGTTTTAATTATAAATAAATTATTCTGGATTTAAATTCATATAAATAAAAAATATTTTTAAAACATTTTAAATATTAAACTCGATATCTTAATTTGAAGCTATCTAAATGTAAAGTGTTTTTCTAATTTTATTTCTATTATAGAAAATAATTATTAAATATTTTTATTTTTCATAATTGAAAATAAATTTTTATTTCTATTTATCAAATATATATTTTTAATTTTTTAAAATAAAATAGAAAAATATTTTCTAAAAATAAAATAGAAAATATTTTCAGAAATCAATAGAATCTTATCTCTAATGACCATAAAATGAACATGCAAAGTACATTCATTATATCATAATTTATTTTAATAACAAATTGAAGGAATTAAATTTAAATAAAGATATTTTATTAATTAAAAATAATTTGAATCAAACTGATTCATTTTCTTTTTTCTTTCAAAAATTCTAACTCAACTTGGAGGTGAAAATGGGTAATTCAATACTTCTTTTATTATATAGCCGTCCATGTCATGTAACTTTAAACATTCGTACATATTACAGAAAAGGCATGCAATAATATTAGCAGCAGTTACTGCCATTTGTCTATACCCATTCGTCCCCGCATATTTTGAAAGATTCCAATCTCATAATATCACTAATAAAATATTCACACTAGGTTTCATTTAAAGTTTAATTTTGAATTTAATTTTTAATTTTATAAAATTGAGATTTTTTTTTGTTTTAATTTGTCATAGTTTTTCTTTCTAATTTATGAAAATAAGAAACATAACATCCACTATTGTTTTTGCTAATTTATTTTATATTAATTACTGGATAACTGGTTTTATTAATTTTGTACATATAAATTGTTAAATTGTTTATTTTCAAATAAATAATTTAATGATAAGATTTAATAGTGTTACACAATTAGATAAAATTTCTAATTTTTGTAAAATATAAAATCACAAATTAAAGTAAGATGAAATTCACAATTACACCTTGATACTCTTTATAAATCTAAGACATTGATGAACAGTGATATGTAAATCACACTAGTTGATCCTATACTTTTCATAGTTGTTGCATTATTGCAGAAGTGAAAGCAGCAGCAACATGGATGAGAGGCTTCTTGGGTCAGAAGAACCAAAGGAAAACAGTAATAATCTGAGGAGGAGAGTTTTAGAGGAATCAGGAAAACTATGGAAGGTTGGGTTTCCTTCAATGTTAGCGAGGGTTACAGCTTTTGGCATGTTTGTAGTGACCCAAGCTTTCATTGGACACATTGGTGAACGACAGCTTGCAGCATATGCTCTTATACAAGTCATCACAGTTAGATTTGCAAATGGAATATTGGTATATCATGTGATTAATCATTCAGAAATTGCCTTACTTTAGAGCCCCTGATTGATTATTTGCTTCATCAATATTTTGCAGTTGGGGATGTCCAGTGCAACCGAGACACTATGTGGGCAAGCATTTGGAGCAAAACATTACCACATGTTGGGTATTTACTTGCAAAGATCATGGATCATTAATTTTGTCACATCAGCTGTGTTGCTACCAGTATTCATCTTTGCATCACCAATCTTCAAATTACTTGGAGAAGATGAGGAAATAGCCACTGCTGCTGGATATATATCTCTTTGGTTCATCCCCATTCTCTACTTTTTTGTTTTCAACTTCACCACCCAAAAATACTTGCAATGCCAGCTTAAAAATATGATTGTTGGGTGGATTTCTGCTGCCTCTTTCATTCTTCATGTGTTGTTGTCATGGATCCTTGTGAGCAAATTGAATTGGGGGATCCCTGGTGCTATGAGTTCAATGATAATATCAAGTTGGTTGGTGGTCATTGGGGAGCTTATTTATGTATTTGTTGGATGGTGTCCCGAAACATGGAAAGGCTTCACTTTTGCTTGTTTTCTTGATCTATTTCCAGTACTTAAGCTCTCAATATCTTCAGGAGTGATGATTTGGTAAAATTCCATTTCCCTTTACTTAGATTTAACATCTAAAATTTTTGTCAATATTTATTCGATTTCTTTGCTTATGTTGTTGGCTTGTCAGCTTAGAGTTATGGTACTATGCTATCCTAGTCCTGTTGGGAGGGTATATGAAAAATGCCGCAGTTGCCATCGATGCCCTCTCCATTTGGTAAGATGGTCAATTTCCATGTATATATACGCATACCATATATGTTGTCTTTTTCTGACTCGAATTTAACCAAAGAATATATCACATTGCAGCCTGAATATCATAGCTTGGCAACTCATGGTGTTCCTCGGCTTCCTCACAGCAGCTAGGTTGGTGATTTGCCTATAAGTGCTACGTTATCCGAATTTTTCAACTTTTTTTCTGAACTATTAATGTTCATTACATATTTGAATAAATTTGAGCATACCAACTTATTGACTGCAACACTATATGTAAACCGAGATACATGACGGTTTTCTGTCCTACAGTGTGCGAGTTTCAAATGAACTAGGGAGAGGAAACGCCAAAGCAGCAAAATTTTCGATGAAAGTTCTATTATGTACATCACTGAGTATAGGAGTGTTATTCTGGGCACTGTGCTTAATATTTGGTCATCGAATAGGTTACTTGTTTACAAGTGATGAGGAAGTAGCAAACTCCGTGGCAGACCTCTCTTTGTTGCTTTCTTTCTCAGTTTTGCTCAACAGTGTTCAGCCAATCCTCTCAGGCAAGTATATATATATATATATATTGCCTGAATATGTATGGGAAGGGAAAAGAATGACATGGTTAAAATCTGCAATGCAGGGATAGCAATTGGTGCTGGTAGACAAAAAATGGTTGCATATGTTAACATCTGTTCCTATTATGTGGTTGGTGTGCCTTTAGGAATTCTTCTTGGATATGTAGCCAAAATGGAAGTCAAGGTTAGACCTTAAGAAACAGATTTTTTTTATAATGAACTTTATATTTTATTTATTTATAGGCCATCTGGAGAATTAAGCTAGAACAAATGAATAAATAAGTTATTTGATTTCGACAGGGAATATGGATTGGGATGATAACTGGGGTTGCAACGCAAACATTTGTTCTAGCCTACATTACCTCAAGGACTGATTGGGAAGAAGAGGTAATTAAAATGATGATAATTTTTCTTTTTTAAAATACAATAATTTTTTTTGAAAATAATGGAGGAATACATTTTTTACTTTCCAGGTTAATAAAGCATCAGAGAGGCTAAACAAGTGGCTATTGGAGCCTTCAGAGACATCTTATGGGAAGCTTAGTGGTGAAACAGTGAATGAATGACTCAACAAATTTCACTATATAAGCTTATAGTGGTCTGAAACGTATGCATATTTTTACACGTAATCAAATTTTTGTTTTTTTATTAAGTTAAATTCATGGAAGAAAAGTCAGAAATTTTAGTAAGTATCCTATCTTCTGGTGGAAGAGTAGGAACATAACTTTGGTTTTGGAGTTAAAATACTCCACTCGTGATAGTGTTAAATATTTTTATTTGTCAAAAATCTGTGTATGATCTACATAAGATGATTAGAGTAAATAAAATTATTTTACGGTTGTATAAGAATAAAAATATTAAGGATTGGTTCTTAGGTTATTATTTCTAAATCGCACGAATCAAAAAGTATGTATGAGTGAGATAGATAATGTACAGAATTACAAAGCGCTGGTTCCAATTGCTTGGATTGGTGTAAGATGATTGAGATGTATAAAATGATCACTTATTATTCATACCAAACAAGTCTAGATAAGGGAAGATGCATAGCTCTCTTTTTAGGGACTATCTTGATTTTCTTTATTCTAATAATAAAGAATGTGTCTCAATTTTAGGAGGTGTGTAAAGCTTTTTATTATTTCAAGAAAGAAGCTAGGTCGTCCATCGCTACTATTATATGGATTTCAGGAAAAATTAAGAGGGTTAAACAAGCTATTGCTTTTTTAATTCTAACGCTCAAGAACAGATAATTTGAGGCTAAATCTCAAAACAATAATTTTTAAAGTACCCTTACAATATGTTTTCACGTAATCTCAACCAAAAGAAACTCTTAATCATCTTACTTTTATTATGAACTAGAAACGACACCAAAGTACTTATGGAAAGTAATTGTTTGATGACTATTAAAATGATAAATGAGAGCGATGCGAATTTCACTATTCTTATTAGAATGATTAACGAAGCAACAAGATATATCCAAATGGTAAAGTTACAATATGTTCCAAGAGAAGGGAATATGGTGGTGAATTGGCTTGCTAAAACTTGTACCAGTGAGAATGTTGAACTTAGAATTATTGATTTCCCTAATTTTCATGTTAGGAAACTACTATTAGAAGATAAAATAGATACCTTTCATGCAAGAGTCGGTTGATTAAGGCAGTTTGATTGCCTTCTTTTCCTTATCCAAAAAAAAAAAAATCACCCAATTAAGCCCCTCCATTAATAAAAAAGTTAATTAAGTCTCTCCATTAACAGTTTTCGTCATTAACCAGGTTGATCGTTAAAATAAATTGACAAACCAATGAGATGGTGACACGTGGAAGCTTCTGGTTTATTTTAATATTTTTCCTATAAAAATATTTAAAAATTATTAAATATTAAAAATATTAAAATTTATAATAACTTATAAAAATTATAAAAAAATAAAAGCTTATAAATATTATAATAAATTATAAAAAATCTAAAAAATTGATATCAACCACTAGTCCAGTTTTAAAAGCCTTGGTCAGGATATTTCATACTTGTCATACGTTAATAGTTGGATAATGAAATTTTGCTTTGATAGTATCTTACTATATCAAAATAATTTATATCATGCAATACTTAGCAAACAATTTTAAACTTTTTCAAGTTCTGCATTACTATACTAAAAATTTGGAGATAAACTTTTAAAAATAAAAATAAAGTTTTATCAATGGACCCACAATTATCATTTTATTTGTAGAATATCAAGAACATTTTATTCCACATGAAAATGACTCTAGCATTCTGATAACTATTCTCATTATCCAATGATTGATGTGATGACATGTGTTCATTAATTAGAGGGGTTTAAATGGCTTTTTCAGAATTTTTAATATTTTTTATAATTTATTAGAATTTATTATATTTTTATAAGTTTTTCTATGAATTTTTATAACTTTTTTATAAAAATTTAAATATAATTTGTTAATTTTATATATTTTAATAATTTATTAAAATTTATTAGATATTTATAATATTTATAGGTTTCTATTATATTTTATAATTTTTATACATTTATATCACTTTTGAGATTTTTAAATATTTATAATTTTTAATATTTTATAAGTTTTAAAGAATTTTTGTAGGTTTCGATAAAATTTTAAATATTTTAAGCATGTTTTATTAATTTTATAAAAATTAGAATTTATTAGAATTTTATAATATTTATAATATTTTTTATTTTTTATAATTTTATAATTTTATATAAATTTTAATTTTTTAAATTTAAATTTTAATAATTTTATAATTTTATAATTGTTTCTAATTTTTTATTATTTTTAATATTTTTATTGAAAAATATTATATTAAATCGAAAACTGGCACGTGTCACCACATGATTGGTCCATCAAATTATTTTAACGATCAATGTGGTCAATGACTGAAACTGTTAGCAAACGGACTTGATTATTTTAGTTAATGACATGGGCTCAATTGGGTGCAAAATTAATATAGGTGCTCAATTAATTTTTTCGTATTTTCTTAAGGGCTTTTTTTCCATATAAGCCTTTTATTATTAAAGGAGGTGGGGATCACACTAACGAACTTATTGCTGATAGAATAACTAAGAAAAGACAACTAATAGCTAATGTCATGGGGCTAGACCTTTCATCTCGTAATCCATGCGACCTTAGGCGATTTCTTCGCTTCAAATACACTTAAGTCAGCTTAACTCTCGCAAAGTGAGAATTCTCCCAGAATTTCTCTAAGGCACCAAAAATATAGTGGAAGCAACTCATGTTAGGAAATGTCTCATATTGTAGTAAACATGTAACTATTTTTTATTTATTTGAACGATGAATAAATAAATAAAATTATGTCTTTTATATTTCTGTCTTTTATATTTTGCATGCATAGCAAAATTGTAATAAGAAAATATTAGTTCATTGATTGTCTAAGTTCAAACTGAAGATAAGTGACATTGTAAGAACGTTTACATTGCGAGAAAGACAACTTACTTCAGTAGATAATCTAAATAAGTCTATAATCTTGTAAAAGAATCGAAGTGAGTATTTGATTCAAATACTGAGAAAGATTATTACGTCATCTACAATTCCAATTGGGGAGATGGCTAATTTTGGCTATCGGAGCAGTTGGCTCCACGGGTAGAGACATAGATGTATTCATTAGCAGAATGATACATTGGACTGGACCCAAGATGTATTAATTCTGAACCCGTTTGTGAATTAATTCACTTGTCACGTGCATTGTGTAATTAGCTTAAATCCTGAGTTGGTCACTGACCATGCGTATGCAACTCATGTGCTTTGATATAAGTGGAGGCTTATGCTCTAAAGATGATCAAGCTCATAGCCGGTATGTTGGGTACATGACTTGTGTATGGCATGGTTATACTAGCAACAGTGGAATTCATAGCTCAATTAAAGAGTTAATGATATCCTTACATTGGCATTGTGTGGATTGATAAATATGGAATGTGGCCACGGGTTGTCTATTCTCGAACGAGTAATTTATCATTGTCATTTGTTGATAGTGATCATATTAATCACTAAGAAGACAAAATGGTGACAATGAGATAAAATAGGATTGTATTGAGTGAACGGATTTAATTCAAAGGAATTAAGGATATCATATGAAGATAACACACATATGACGAGGTCATTAGATAAAACAGTTCATCCAACTATTTTTGTAAAGAGTATAAAATAAGGAGTTTTCAATCATGATTTTTCTTGTGGACTGACTCTGTGACTAAGTATTTGCAAATTATCGGAACGATGCTTCTAGACTTAATTGCAATTACTAGAGCCTAATTGTATATGTCCAACAAAAGCTCGATCGAACTGCATTTGAATCAAAAAAAAGTTCTACAACTTTGGAAATAATTTAATTTATTTGATTTATTCAATGTGGAATTAAATTAGGTGGTCATGAGAATTGTTTAACTAGAGAATTTGATTAAAGAATTTTCTTGAAAATTTAATTTTAAAAATCTAAGTGATTTTTGGGAAAATTAATTTTGATCAAGTAAAATTAAATTAATCAAATTAATTAAAATTAATATGGTATTTTTAGAATTTAATTTTCAAGTCAGACAATTGGTCCAATGGGTAATTGAACTTAAAAATTGGACCTGAAATCTTAAATTGTGTTTGGGAGCCTAAAACTGAAAAACTGGTCAAACCGGGATGACGGTCAAATCGGTGGCTAGATCGAACCGGTTGCGTTGTTATTGACCTAGATCGAATCAGCTTAGGGTTTCGTAAAGGTGTCGCACTTGCATCACCAGACACGATGGTGTCAGCGATGATAATGTCTTTGGTGGTTGAGCAATGGAAGAGTTACACTTCTACTGGGACTCTACCAGAGAATTTGATTTCAGGTTAGCTATATTTTAATAGTTTAATATTAAATTTAATTTAATACTTATCTTAATAGTATTTTATTAATTTAATATTAAAATGATTATCTTAATATTAAATTTAATTTAATATTTATCTTGTGGATAAATATTCTATTATTTTATAAGATTTAATATTAAATTTAATATTAAAGTAATTAAGTTTAATCATAATTGAACTCTCTCTATATAAAGAGAGCCTTGGGTCATTATTTTACATATACTTGAATTCAAGAGAAAGTTGTAGAGAGAAAATTCTCTGAAAATTTCTATAGATATTTTTCTGTTTTATAACTTGACCTAAAAGTTTAGAGAAATTGCGAAATTACCTCACTAGTAATTTTTTTGAAAATTTTTCTGATTTGAAGCGAGCCCACACTCGGTCGACATGAGCTTGAGGATAACGAAGAAGATTACTCGATTGAAGCGCCCATCCTAGACGAATCGGGTATAATTTTGATTAAGTGTTGATTACTTTAGTTATTATAACCAAGATCTTATTTTGGAAAAAAATTTAAAACTCTGATTTTTCTCTAAATTTATTTTCCACTGCGTTTTTCAAACTCGTTTTTCTAATAATTGGTATCAGACTAGATTGCATTCTATCTATAAGTATAAACAGATAATTAAAATGTATTTCTCTTCTTCTTGAATGATTTGATTATATAGAAAGTGATCTTTTTTAGATATTATGCATGTCTTGAGTTATATATGGGAATGGATACGATATTATATATTTATTATATAATTGTTTTTTATTGACGAAGTTGTGGTTCTTAGGAAATAGACCGTGACTATCATCTCCACGTAGGGTTTTTTTTTTAAAGTTTCATAGAATTCTTGTGAGTCGAAAACGGATATAGGACTTAAATGTAATTTTTTTCAAAAGGACTTCATGACGAGGAAAAGATGCGATGGCGGTTGAAGACCCAAGGAATGCCTTGCGTAAAAAAATTATGTAATTTTATTTTCATTTTTTTCTAGAAATAAAACCAAACCTTGGTTGGCAATTTTATTTTGATTATCTATCTCCTTATATATCTGTTTTATAATTGTTTATAATATTTCTATTATGTAATGTTATAATTATGATATATATATATATATATATATATATATGAGATGATCCACAATTGATCGTTTAAAAAATAAGAAGTGTGGTAATGAGAAAATACATGTGTTTTATTGTTCCATTCACTTCTTTAGGTTATTCGATAACTGTGAGAAGTGTGGTAATGAGAAAGTGTAAGTCTAGGATTGGCTTTAGCTAGGAAAGACTTGATTTTTAAGTGGTCAAATTTGACTTACCTCCCTTTCCTGAGACCCTACTTGGTGCACGGTTCATATTCACTTCTTTGGTTTTTCCCTTAAAAGAAAAATTGTGGAGAATCAAAATTATTTGTTTTTATGATTGACTGGTTCTTGTGAATGAATGTGAATATTATAAAATTTTCATAGCATGTCATACATATATTAGAAGGATATCAATTAGATTAGGTAAGAATGCCACTAGGACTAATGAATGATCACTCTTGAAATTTAGGATAAAAATCTTGCATATTTTTAAAATATTGAGTAGGAGAAGGTTCTTGAACAAGACCTACGGTCTCCATTGATGGTCCCTAAGTGATAGCTTAATAAAGTTTCGAGCCAGTTCTTACCCTGGCCCCACCCCAAGGTAAACTTTGTTATGTGGGTTCACTAGATGATATTTCTTTTTCAGGACAACTAGTCACGTATGAATTTCAGAGAGAATGTCTCAAGATGACTCACAAATGAGAGGATGTTCATGATGGGTGTTGAGTCAATGGTTACACACTCAAGATCATTTTTTATTAAATAGTTTCTCAAGAAACGATATTTAAGCTAGAGATGATTGCCAAACATTAAACGATCGTTAATTCGCATGGAGTCTTGAGAATTAAGATTCATGAACTGATTGGATGTAATCCATGTTCTTGCTAATTAATCATAGGACCCCAAGGTGACATGGTTGATGGGTGTGAGAATGATCATAGCAACGAAAAAATATTTTTTCAAGGTTTTAATACAAGACGCATGCATCATACTGCATTCTTGATATGTTGCTGAAATGAAAAATATTTGCTTAATACAAATATAGTAATTAGTGAATCTTTATTTATTTTTTTAGTTCAAATATGTCTCCTACTCTTCTTATTAGCATTCTTACTATGAATAAATTAAATGAGGATAAATTTCAAGAATGGAAACAGAACTTGCTGATAGTTCTCAGCTGTGAGAAACACAAATTCATTCTTGACGAAACGTGCCCTCTTGAAGCTTAGCCCAAAGCGAGAAATCGCTGGAGAGATTCTAACTCGATTGTTCGATGTTATATGTTAGCGAGCATGAGTAGTGTGTTGCAAAAGCAACACGAGAATTTTCATACTACTAAAAAGATCATGACAAATTTAGAGGATTTACTCAGAGGCCAAGCCGCATTGGCTCGACAATTCGCTATTACAAATTTGATGAATTTTCAACAGAAAACTGACACTTCGGTCAAATAACATATGCTTAAGCTTATGGGATTTTTGCGAAAGCGGAGGGCAATAGGGCTGAACTAGACGTGAACACTCAAATTGAAATAGTGTTCAAATCCTTAACCAAGGAGTTTGCTGGTTTTAGGGCCGCTTACAACTTGGGGAACAAGGCACTTACCTTGACTTAGCTCATGAAAGAATTACAATCCTATAAGTTGGTGTTGAATAGTGGTAAGTGTAACGCCCTAGTTTCATAAGCATGGTATGTTATCTAGTGTTAAATAATTTAAGTTAGATTAGTGATAGGTATTGTGATTTTATGTGAAAGGTTTGGTGTTCGAATCTCGTATTGCACAATTTGAATTATTTTGTTTTGGCTATTGTTGGAATTGAGTATTATTGGAAGTCTATTAAAAATCTGGTGGTTAAATCCTATTTCTTTTAATTGATTTAAATCTTATCAAAATTTCTTTTATTTCTCAACTTGGTAACCACCCACTTCTTCTTTTCTTGCTCTTACGTCTGCTTTTGATATTTTCATCATATTTCTTTACTCTATTTTTTAGTTCTTTTTCTTTTTTTCTTTTTCTTCTTGAATATTTGGGTTCTATTTCAATTCTTTCTTCATTTTTTCTCTAGGTGCGTTGCCTTTATGTTTTAGTAGGGGGTTTAGTGTTGGATTTGTTGCAATTTTGGTTCATCAAAAGTGTAAGTTCAACTATTGTTTTTTTTATTGATCTAGGGTGTTTGTCTTTCAATGGGGTTTGAGTTTAAGTTTTACTATTTGCATTATTTAATATCATGTTAAGTATTTTCCATGGTTTTTGGATAGGCGAAGGTTTGGGGAATCAAGTTTCTCCAGTGGAATAAGACTCATCTAGGACGCTATTTTCGAGTGGTAAGAGTTCGATTATGATTTTTGGGACTAAAATTTTGGCAAATCATATGTTAATTTGGATGGATTTTGATGGTTAAGTGATGTGATGTGTTAAACGAATGTAGGGTTCATAAGTTCCGGACGCGTGGGAGATTGATTTGGATATTAGGTGTGTGTGAAAAGAAATCCAAAAATCGCTTTGAAACCTGATAAAATTGCAAAACAAAAGCTGTTACGAAACTACCTAATTTCCACACGACCGTGTAGGTGGCCCATGTGGACCACACAGGCTAGGTAAGGACATTGGGCATATTAGCGGGCTTATTACATCTTAGTGTCCGCCCGCCCCAACGTTTATACAAAGTATTACGTATGGGAAATATTGAAACCATCTTTTCCAGTAGTATAGCTACTGTCTTTTTTGTAACTTTTGTTGTTGTCGGAACTATGTAGTACGGTTTAATAACTACCCCAATCGAATTATTTGGTCCTACTCGTTATCAATGGGATCAAGGATACTTCCAGCAAGAAATATATCGAAGGGTTAGTGTTGGGTTAGCCGAAAATCAAAGTTTATCAGAAGCTTGGTCTAAAATTCCTGAAAAATTAGCTTTTTATGATTACATTGGAAATAATCCAGCAAAAGGAGGATTATTCAGAGTGGGTTCAATAGACCACGGGGATGGAATAGCATTGGGTGGTTACAGCACACTATCTTTAGAGATAAAGATGGGCGCAAACTTTTTGTATGTCATATGCCTACTTTTTTTGTAACATTTCCGATTGTTTTGGTAGACGGAGATGGAATTGTTAGAGCAGATGTCCCTTTTAGAAGGGCAGAATCAAAGTATAGTATCGAACAAGTAGGTGTAACGATTGAGTTCTATGGCGGTGAACTCAATGGAGTGAGTTATAGTGATCCTGCTACTGTGAAAAAATATGCTAGACGTGCTCAATTGGGTGAAATTTTTGAATTAGATCGTGCTACTTTGAAATTCGATGGTGTTTTTTGTAGCAGTCTGAGGGGTTGGTTTACCTTTAGACATGCTTTGTTTGCCTTACTTTTCTTCTTCAGACACATTTGGCATGGTGCTAGAACCCTGTTCAGAGATGTTTTTGCCGGTATTGATCCAGATTTGGATGCTCAAGTGGAATTTGGAGCATTCCAAAAACTTGGAGATCCAACTACAAGAAGACAAGTAGTCTGATGCAAGATTTCTTTGGTATTTTTCGCTTCTACTTCTATTTGTGATTTGCCATAGGCTGCTGGAAAAATCTTGATTTAAATAGTTGCCTTTTCTTTGATTCTTGTTATTTCTTTATTTTATTCAGGAGATTATTCCAAATAAACAGGTACGGAAGCTATAATTGTAAACCACGGTCGAATTTATGGAAGCATTGGTTTATACATTCCTCTTAGTATCTACTCTAGGGATAATATTTTTCGCTATCTTTTTTCGAGACCCGCCTAAAATTCTAACTAAAAAAATGAAATGATTTTTCATTATCTCAATTGAAGTAATGAGCCTCCCAATATTAGGAGGCTCATTAATTCAATTAGTCCCCGTGTTCCTCGAATGGATCTCTTAATTGTTGAAAGGGTTGCCCAAAAGCAGTATATAAGGCGTACCTAGTAAAACTTACGAGTAAACCAAATATAGAGATGGTGATTAAGGTTGTTGTTTCCATTATTATATAATTTCAAGATCACAATGGGTCTATGATAATATTGTTTATTTACAGCGGAATGATATACAAAGTCAACAGATTTCATTGATTACAAAATAAGATTTATGGCTACACAAACCGTTGAGGGTAATTCTAGATCTGGTCCAAAACGAACTGTTGTAGGGGATTTTTTGAAACCATTGAATTTGGAATAAGGTAAGGTAGCCCCTGGATGGGGAACGACTCCTTTGATGGGTGTCGCAATGGCTTTATTTGCGATATTTTTATCTATTATTTTGGAGATTTATAATTTTTCCGTTTTACTGGATGGAATTTCAATGAATTAGATTCACAAGAATCACGAAGCTTTGCTTTTCAATACAAAAGTGAAACTTTTAGTTCTCTTATTTTTTTAGCCCCATTCTATTTCGATAGTTCGACCGTGAAATTTATTTGTTTCTGTATTTCCGGAATATGAGTGTGTGACTTGTTATAATTGATCTTATTAATAGTACAGAAAATGGGTCTGTCATCTTGATCGAGATAGTTTTATCCCGTCGGATAATCATTCTAGTATCTGGAGCATGGAATATATGAAATGGATCACAAAGTATTTGAACTATGATTCATACTTAATATTCAAACCTCGCAACCAGACTCAAAAAAAAGTTCAAAGAAAGTGTTATATTATTTATAAATCGAAAGATTTTTTATTCTTTCAAACTCTCATTTAGTTTATGCTTATTTTGATCAAAGGACAAACCTTTCTTTTCTTTTTATTTTTGTTATTATATCTATTCTATTGATTGAATAAGTGATGATCCAATGGTTCTTAGTCAAAGAATCTTTGGACTTAGTTTGAAGGTTTTATTGAATCATTGCGGTTCTGGTATGAATCTAAAGTTTCAATTGATTCATAGGGTCTTAACAAGAGAATTCTTATCAAAAAGAAAGAAAACAAGAATAAAGCCACATTTCACACAAAGAACAAATCAAAGCAAAGAAAAAGAAATAAGTAGGTAAATAAAAGATTCAAGAGGCTTGTAACGATCAACATAAAGACGACTGCGCCGACTTGATTTTTTGGCATTATAATTACAACTACAAAAAAAAGCTTTTGGATTTTCACTCTTTTGTGTCTTCAGATAAAATTGAATGAAAAGATTAAGAAGTTTTAAACTTTTTATTCCATATCCATTTCAGCTATTACTTGGGTGTTTTTGTTTGAGCTATACGAGATGAAATTCTCATATACGGTTCTCGAGAGGGGTCCTCTTGGTTTACCTATCTCAATAAATTCTATGATTGGTCAGAAGAGCGCCTCAAAATTTAGGCGATTACAGATGATATAACTAGTAAATATGTTCCTCATCATGTTAACATATTTTATTGTCTAGGAGGAATTACGCTTTGTTTTTTGGTACAACTAGTTACAGGATTTGCTATGACATTTTACTATCGTCTAACCATTACTAAGGCTTTTACTTCTGTTCAATACATAATGACTGGAGCTAACTTTGGTTGGTTAATCCGATCAGTTCATCGATGGTCGGCAAGTATGATGGTCTTAATGATGATCCTGCACATATTTCGTGTCTATCTCATTGGTGGTTTTAAAAAACCTCGAGAATTAACTTGGGTTACAGGCATGGTTCTGGCTGTGTTGACCGCATCTTTTGGCGTAACAGGTTATTCCTTACCTCAGGACCATGTTGGTTATTGGGCAGTCAAAATCGTAATAGGCGTTCTGGACGCTATACTGGTAACAGGGTTATTACGTGGAAGTGCTAGTGTGGGACAATCCACTTTGACCCGTTTTTATAGTTTACACACTTTTGTATTATCCCTTCTTACTGTTGTATTTATGTTAATGCATTTCCTAATGATACGTAAGCAAGGCATTTCTGGTCCTTTATAGAGAATATAGACCATAGCTATATTGTAACCAATAATTTATCTTATTACTTGGGGGAGGAACAATAGTATTTCATTGCTACAAATATGGATTATTGAAAAAAAATAAGACATGTATTTGGATATTTCCTTTCAACTAAAATAATAGTCTATTATTTATTTGATATGACATGAATAGTTGAAGGGAATTCCCCGAAGAGAAAATGGATTATGGGAGTGTATGACTTGAACTATTGATTGGGCCATGAAGAAATATGCATTTATCTGCTACATTGGAATTCACAACCAAATGTGTCTTTGTTTCAACCACCGTGTAAGACCCATACAAAGGATAGGTGGTTCGCTTGAAGAGAATCTTTTTTTATGATCGGACTGACGATGTTGTATATAAATAGGGCTCGTAAGATCCAATAGAATAAGTGATTTGGCATAATCCAAATTAGATTTTAGTTTTTTACTTTCTTATCTTAATAGTATGAAAATGCATTCATTTCTTACGCATCGACCGATTTAATTATACTATCGGAGTGAAACAAGGGATCTAAAGAAGAGCAAAGGCTAGACTATATTAGTAACAAGTAAATCTTTTGTGTGTAAAAATCTCGATATATTTTTGGGATAAAGGTGAATCTCAAGGCTTAAGACGACCCATAAAGCACTTGATCACGATCAACTTTGTACGCCTACTTGGGTACTGAGCATTTACCTGTAAAAATGAAATTCCTTGGAATGTATAATTGCAACTCCGTAAAATGGAATCGGGTACCTTTTTTCTTAAATATGGAACCATTCATATGTGGGGATAACATATAGATTTATTTTAAACATAAAGAATATAGATTTATTTTATAGGTATCCGTTTGTATCCATTTGATTCAATTGAATTTTGCTTGAGCCAGATGATGAAAAATTATCATGTCCGGTTCCTTTGGGGGATGGATCTAGAAAAATTCACCTATCCTAATAACAAAAAAACTTGACTTGAACGATCCTGTATTAAGAGCTAAATTAGCTAAAGGTATGGGTTATAATTATTTTGGGGAACCCGCATGGCCCAATGATCTTTTATATATTTTTCTAGTAGTAATTCTCGGTACTATTGCTTGTAACATGGGCTTAGCGGATCTAGAACCTTTAATGATTGGTGAACCCGCGGATCCATTTGCAACTCCTTTGGAAATATTACCTGAATGGTATTTCTTTCTTGTATTTCAAATATTCCGTACAGTACCTAAGAAGTTATTGGGTGTTCTTTTAATGGTTTCAGTACCCGCGGGATTATTAATAGTACCATTTTGGAAAATGTTAATAAATTCCAAAATCCATTTCATCGTCGAGAGCGACAACCATTTTTTGATTGGTATGCTGCGGTAGCCCTTTGGTTGGGTATTGGAGCAACAATACCGATTGATAAATCCTAACTTTAGGTCTTTTTAAATTGAATCAATTAAAAAATATCATGATGTGCTTATCTAGGAGTAGTCACTTCAAAGGCAAAGTGAATTCTCCTAGATACATTTATTCAATTCGTCCGAATCTATGGATTGTCTTTGAAGGTTCAAAATCTATTGGATTAAAAATTTTGATAAATCAATTTTGAAATGCTTTTCTACTTCTTTTCTAGAATGCCCAATATTTGTTTTACATCTTCTATGCGAAAGTGTTCAATTTTCATAAGGTCTTCTCTCTTTTTTTCAAAAGGTCTAATAATGTATGTATATTGGACTTTTGAGACAATTATAGATCCCGGAGGTAATTACGATTAGTCAATAAAATCGATTTCAATGCTATTTCTTTTTTCTTTTTTGTTAGTTTAACTAATCTATCATGAAACGGAAAAAAGGTAAAGTAGCATCGTGTTGATTGTTTTCTAAATGTAAGTTTTCTTCTTCTGCATGTAGAAAAGGAATAAATAAATCAATCAAATTGTGAGAGGCTTCATGAAGTGCTTCTTTCAGAGTTAAACATCCATTTGTCCATATTTCTAGAAAAAGTATCTCATGTTTTTCATTATCATTCCCATAACAATGAATACTATGAGTCGCTTTTCGAACAGGCATGAATACAACATCTATAGGATAACTTCCATCGTGAAAGTTCTTTGGCATTTTTATACCGTATCCTCTATTTCTCTCGATTTATAATCCAATACACAAATCAATTGGTTTGGTTAGGCTGGCTACATGCTGTGTATTATCAACGATTTCCACAGAAGGTGGTAAGATGATGTCTTAAGCAGTTACATATTTGGGACCCTTGGCACAAATAAAGGCGTTACAAGTTCCATACAAATTCCCTCTCAATACAATTTCTTCCAAATTCATTAAAATTTCATGGACTGATTCTTGAATACCTACTATGGTAGAATATTCGTGGGGAATTTTCTCAGATTTTGCACGTGTAATGCATGTTCCTTCTAGTTCTCCGGGTCGAAAGGGCCACACGACCGTGTGAGTCCTTTTGGCAAATTTTAAGACTCGAATAAGGGTCGTTTAGAGGATCTGATATTTGGGTTTAAGGATGTCATAAGAGCTGAAAAATTTGTAATTTTAGCACGTAAACTTGTATGTGTATCATTAAAAACACGATAAACATTATATGCTGAAATTTAACTGTAAGATATGTTACACATAAATAAATTTTGTACGTGAGCATGTCGTCTGTTTATGATTATGTTATGTCTAAAATATATGTATGTTTTGTTTATTCATGGGGTGGGATATGATGCATTAGAGGAAGTGTATATAGCAGTATTTACTGCAAATATGGTGGCTAGACCGCAAAATTATGTGTAAGGTAGCCCAATTGCAAATATAAGAGTGGCATACCGCCACATCATGGTGTGATTAGATGGATGGAGTTGGTGTGTAGCAATAGAGGTAGGATATATTATGTATGATATGTTCGATATGATCTAGCACGAAATGGCACCGTATCCTAAGCTATAATGTGATAAGATATGAATAAACTGAAATTTATGTGATATGTGATACACTGATATATATATCATTGATGTATGATCTTTGGACTTTGGGCCAAAATGCACACTAGGCTATTAGCTCACGTTTTTGTTTGTTTTGTTTCAGGTAATCCCCCGACTTAGCTTTGGACGGCGTCATGGAAGACTCAGATTTCATAGTTTTAATACACTATATTATGGTTTTATTCTATGTGTTTAAACCGGATATTTCAGACTATATTGTGGTTTATTAATTTTTGGACATTTTATGTGTGTTTAGTTCACAAGGTCTAAAATAGATAATTTAAATAAAGCTCAAGTGATAAATAATTCTTCCTAAAACGAAACTGAGTTTTCAAGTAATTGTCATTGTAAACTAAGTTTGAGGTTTTCATTAAAAATAATTTAACTTGATATGTTGACATGTTTGAAATGTTTTTTTTTTAAAAAAGACAATGAAGTTTTAACCTGGTGGAATTGGTTCTTCAAAACACCAATACTTTCTTTTATCTAGTGATGTGAACTCCATAATCCGACCGTAATATCTAGGTTGAGTTTGGGGTGTTACAGTAAGTTGGTTCAGGAGAACCTAAAGCGAACTTAGCTATGGGCCCCTCGTCCTCTAAGGGGAAGCAGAAAGCTAAGAGAAAGAAGAAACCAACTAAGTCTTCGATTCCACCTTGTGTGGATAGGAAGAAGGAAAAGAAGTCAAAATATCCTAAAAAGATCAAATGTTTCTTCTGCAATAGAAAAGGACATTTCTAATCAAACTGCAAGGAGTGTTTGAATTACCTAGCCAAAAAGGGCAAAGGTATGAAACTCTTTATGGTTGAAGCTTGCTTAGTGGAAAAATCAATTGGCAATTAGGTTATTGATTTTGGAGCCACTAAGTATTTATGTGTTTCTTTACAGGGGTTTAGCAAAACGAGAAGTTTGCGTGGCAGGAGTCTCTCGTTGCAAACTGCAGATAGGAGCTATGTTTCAGCCGAAGCAATTAGAGAAGTTATTTTACACTTTCATAACTTTAGGAAGGTTGTTTTAAAGAACTTCTTTTATGTACCTCATTTTAAAAGGAATTTAATTTTTTAGCATGTTTATTTTATGACGGTTATACCATGACATTCAATAAAGGGATTGCTGTTCAAAAAAATCGTTCTTTAATCTGTAATGGATGGATGGAAAACAATCTCTACTTTATCAAACCAAATAACTACTTGATGCTTCAAACTGAAATAGTGAATAAAAAGCTTAAATCTTCTTACTCTAATGAGGGGTACCTATGACACTTAAGACTTAGTCATATTAACCAAAAAAGAATCACTAGACTCATGAAAGATGGTCCTTTAAGTATGCTTATGGAAGTTAGTTTTCCATAATGTGAATTTTTCTTGGAAGGTAAAATGACTAAGAATTCTTTTAATGTGAAAGGTACAAGGGCCAACCAACCTTTAGAACTTGTGCACACTAATATATGTGGTCCCATGAGCATCAGTGCCCAAGGAAGTTACGATTATTACTAACTTTTATCGACGACTATTCTCGATATGGATATGTACATCTAATGCACCACAAAATAAAAACCTTTGATAAATTTTGAGAGTTTCGTGTGGAAGTGGAAAAGCAATTAGGTTTATCTATAAAGAATCTTCTGTTTGACCAAGGTGGGGAATACTTGTCCAGTGAGTTCTTATAATCCTCATAAAGAATGTGGTTTATCCCAATTGATTGTGCCAAGCACTCCACAGCAGAACGGCATAGTTGAGAGAATGAATAGAACATTGCTTGACATGGTTCATTGAATGTTAAACTATTCACGACTTTCTACTTCCTTCTAGGGATATACGATACAAACGACTTGCTATATTCTAAATGATGAGTCAACCAAGCCTACTTATAAGACACTTTATGAATTGTGGCATGGAAAGAAACCTGCTCTAAATCACTTTAGAATATGGGGTTGTCTAGCACACGTTCTGGATAAGAATGCAAAGAAGTTGGATGCACGGAAAAAATTGTGTATGTTTGTAGGATATTCGTAAGGAACAAAAGGAGGATTATTCTGTAATATGAAAGATAATACGACTAAAGTTTCTACTCATGCTACTTTTCTTGAGGAAAGCTACATGGATAACTTTAAGCCTCGAAGTACTTAAGGAAATTTTTGGAGTGGTAGAACAATCACCAAGTTCAATTCTTAAGAAAGTTGTAGAAAGACCTGCAAACAATCAACAGCATAGGGGAATCCATCGTAGCGGGAGAGTTTTTAAGAAACCAGATTTTTTCATCTATGATGGTAGTATTTATAATAGGGAAACCAATCGTGAGAATGATGATCCACTCACCTACGAGGAGGCTATGCAGGACATTGATTCCAAGTTCTGAAAAGAGGTCATGGATGCTGAAATGAATTCTATGAAATCCAATACGATGTGGAAACTTGTAGACTTACCAGTTAGGATAAGTTGTAAGTGGATTTATAAGAAAAAGAGGAATACGGAAGGGAAAATAGAAACATACAAAGCTAGACTTGTAGGGAAAGGCTACACACAGAAAGAATGCATCGATTATGATGAGACCTTCTCTTCGGTAGCTATACTTAAGTCTTGTAAATGGATGTCAAGACAACATTCTTGAATGGTTATCTTGATGAGACCATTTACATAGCTCAACCCACTGGCTTTGTTATCAAAGGAAAGGAGTAGAAAGTTTGCAAACTACTAAAATCCATTTATAGGCTTAAGTAGGCATCCCACTCATGGAATAAAAGATTTTATCAAACGATCAAGACTTTTGGATTTGAGCAAAACGCTGATGAACCTTGTGTTTATAAGCGTATAAAGGACAAAAAGGGGTCTTCCTTATTTTACATGTCAATGATATTCTACTTATCAAAAACTATGTAGGAGAATTGTCATTGGTTAAACTATGGTTAACTCAATAGTTTAGCATGAAGGACTTGGGTGAAGCTAGTTCTATTATTTGAATTTGAATACTTAGGGACTAAACGAATAAAACGATAGCTCTATCTCAAGCTTCCTACATTGATAAGGTACCAAAACATTTTGCAATGACAGATGCGAAGCCAGGCGTTTAGCCATCTGCATCAGGCTTTCATCTTTCTTTAGATGATTGTCCTAAGACAGAGGAAAAAAAGAGCATATGAGTAAAGTTTCATATGCTTCAGCAGTTAGAAGCCTTATGTATGCGATGCTTTACACACGTCCAGATATCTTTTTCACAGTAGGAATGGTTAGTCGATATTAAGCGAATTCAGGTCTCAGGCATTGGCAAGTTGTAAAGCATATATTAAGGTATCTTAAAGAATCAGAGATTATATGCTTGTGTATTCTGGGGAGAACCTTACTCTTATTGGATACATAGACTCAAACTTCCAAACCTGTAAATATTTGAGGAAATCAACGTCGGGAAATCTATTTGTTCTAGACTGTGGAGCCATAGTATGGAGAAGTGTAAAACAAACTAGCACTGCTGACTCTATTATAGAGGCCGAGTATGTAGCTGCTTTTGAGGCAACAAAAGAGGCAATATGGCTTCGAAAGTTCTTAACTGATCTTGAAGTCATTCCTGTTATGGAAAAAGCTATAACACTATATTGTGATAACGGTGCTGCAATAGCTAATGCCAAGGAAATGAGAAGTCACAATAGGACAAAACACATTGATCGAAAGTATCACTTAATATGAGAGGTAGTAGTCTAAAGAATTGTAGATGTGATGAAAGTAGTTTCTAAAGATAACCTTGTGGATCCGTTTACTAAGACACTTGTAACTAGGATTTTTAACAAACATATAAAGGATATAAGAATGCGAAATATGACACATTTACTTCACTAGGGCAAGTGGGAGATTGTTGGAAAAAGTGCTCATATTGTAGTAAACATGTAACTGTTTTCTATTTATTTGAACGATGAATAAATAAATAAAGTTAATTTCACATTTGATTATTATGTCTTTTTTATTTTTGTGTTTTATATTTTGCATGCATAGCGAAATTGTGACAAGCAAATTTTAGTTCATTGATTGTCTAGGTTCAAACTAAAGATAGTTGGCATTGTAAGAGCGTTTACATTGCGAGAAAGACTACTTCAATAGATAATCTAAATAAGTCATAATCCCGTAAAAGAATCAAAGTTAGCATTTGATTCAAATACTGAGAATGATTACTATGTCATCTACAATTCCAATTAGGGAGATGATTAGTCTTGGCTATTGAAGTAGTTGACTTCATGGGTAGAGACATAGATGTATTCATTTGTAGGATGATACATTGGATTGGACCCAAGATAAATTAATTCTAAATCCGTTTGTGAAACAATTCACTTGTAATGTTCATGGTGTGATTTACCTAAATCCTGAGTTAGTCACTGACCATGTATATCCAACTCATGTACTTTGATATAAGTGGAGGCTTATACTCTAAAGATGATCGAGCCCATAGCTGATATGTTGGGTACATTACCTGTGTATGGCATGGTTTTACTAGCAACAGTGGAATTCATAGCTCAATTAAAGAGTTAATGATATCCTCTCATTGGCATTGTGTGGATTAATAAATATGGAACATGGTCATGGGTTGTTTCTTTTCGAACGAGCAATTTATCATCATCATTTGTTGACGGTGGTCATATTAATCATTAAGAAGACACAATGGTGATAATGAGATAAAATAGGATTGTATTGAGTGAATGTATTTAACTCAAAGGAATCAATGATATCATATGAGGGTAATACACACATGATGAGGTCATTGGGCAAAGCAGTTGGATGAATTGTTTTCGTTAAGAGTATTTAATATAGAGTTTTCAATCATAGTACTTCTTGTGGACTGACTCCATGATTAAGTAATTGCGAATTATCGGAACAATGCTTCTGGACATAATTGTCATTATTATAGCCTAATTGTATATGTCCGATTGGTCCCTCTGCTAGCTCAACAAAAGTTTGATCGAACTGCATTTGATTCTAAAAAAAATTCTACGACTTTGGAAATAATTTAATTTAGTCGATTTATTCTATTTGGAATTAAATTAGGTGGTCGTGAGAATTGTTCAACTAGGGAATTTGATTAAATAATTTTCTTCAAAAATTAATTTGGAAAATCTAAGTAATTTTTGGGAAAATTAATTTTGATCAAGTAAAATTAAATTAATCAAATTAATTAAAATTAATATGATATTTTTGAAATTTAATTTTCAAGTCAAACAATTTGCCTAATAGGTAATTGAACTTGAAAATTGGACTTAAGTTATTAAATTGGGCCAGGGAGCCCAAAACCCAAAAACTAGTCGAACTGGGCCGACAGTCGAATCGGTTTCAAGACCAGACTGGCCAGGTCATCACTGACTCGAACCGAACCAACAATAACCAAACCAGCTTGGGTTGTCGTAAAGGTGTCGCACCTACATCATCAGACACGGCGGTGCCGAGGGCTACGACGGTGACGTTCTAGCGGCCGACGATGGTTTGTCTTTAGTGGTTGAGCAGTGGAAGAGTTATACTCTCCTATTAGGACTCTACCAGAGAATTTAATTTCGGATTAACTATTCCAAAAATAATATTATTTTTATAGTTTAATATTAAATTTAATTTAATACTTATCTTAATAGTATTTTATTAATTGAATATTAAAGTTATTATCTTAATATTAAATTTAATTTAATGTTGATCTTGTTGATAAATGTACTATTATTTTAATAAGATTTACTAGTAAATTTAATCTAATATTTATATTGATAAATATTATAATAATTTAATATTAAAGTGATTAAGTTCAATCATAGTTAAACTCTCTAAACTCTCCGATATAAAGAGAGTCTTGGGTCATTATTTTACACACTTGTATTCAAGAGAAAGTTGTAGAGAGAAAATTCTCTGAAGAGATTATTTCAAAAAAATTCTAAACATATTTTTTTGATTTACAATTTTACCTAAAATTTTAGAGAAATTGTGAAATTACCCCATTGGTAATTTTTTGGAAAATTTTATAATTCGAAGCAAGCCCACAATTGGCAGACGTGAGCTTGAAGATAATGGAGAAGACTACTCAGTCGAAGCGCTCATCTTAGACGAATAAAAAAGGTACAATTTTGATTAAATTTTTATTACTTTAGATATCACAACCAAGATCTTATTTTGGAAAAATTTTTAAAACTCTGATTTTTTTCTAAATTTATTTTCTGTTGCATTTTCCAAACCCCTTTTTTTCCAACAAATCAATGACAAAAGAAAGCTCAAAAGAACAATATATTCATAGAAAAACAAAACACACCAAGTGTTTGAGTAAATGCTCTCAATATATTATTTAATTTACAATAAGTGTTTCACTGGGCCATAAAGACTTTAAGTAGATGGACTTTGTCACTTGTTCTTCGAATTGGGTCAGTTCAAGTGAGTCAAATGAGCCCCATTGAATATGTTGACCTTTATGAGATGTTGTTTGTGCTTTGGTCATGGGCTTTGAATCATGGCCCATGACATTCTCCCCCACCCATTCTCGCAATGTCCTTGGAATGACATTGGTTTGACTTGCTTTCGAACTTTCTCAACGCCTTAACCCTTTCCTGACTAGTCTCATTATTTGGTAGTCTCGGATAACTAGGCTACGGCACACTTAAGTTGAACACTGGGTTAACCTTGACTTATTTTGCCAACTTTTGTTTTTAAGCCCCTCGACTTCCCGGTTTGGAACTTTGAAAGGGTCTATGTAACTTTGCCAAGCCAACAAGTCAAAATGAAAAAACATTATCAAAGTGTTTGAGACATACCTCACTCACAACATTTACTCGTCTCAACTACCCAGTTTGCATCACCACTTTACCCTAAAATTCTTATGCACGACCCACATCTCTCATAGTTGGTAGCTCCACTGATAGATCCATAGGCTTCATATCAGTTTTATGCCCCATTAGCATTTCCTAATGGGCTTCCTTAGCAGTCCAATCTACCGAGTCAATGTTCCTCCCATACGAAACATCCTTGGCTAGCTGGATTGCCGACAATACCTTGGTCCCAACCTTCATATCTCGATTTACTGGCACAAAAAATCATGATTGTGAATCATAAAATATATTAATGCAATTAGCAACAGGAAAAAGACACGTATTAATCCTGTCAAGGAAGTTCAAGCCAAGAACAAAATCATAGTCATCTAAATAGATTACCTTGAAATCTTCTTTTCCTTCCCACTCGTCAATTTTCATCTCTAGTCCTCATGCTGCTCCCACAGTCAGGACATCTTCGAAACTTACTATCTTGATCTTCTTGTTCAATTTTCTAATCAAAAGACCAAGTTTGATCACAGCTTGATCACAGCTTTCTCTAACATGAATAGATTTGATACTCCCGTATCAACAAGAGCACTTTTTCTCTTGCCTGCGATGTTGATGTCCACAAATATCAACCATAAATATCTGTTATTCCTTTTTGTAGGAGTGAGTATCATTGACCCAAGCGTTGAAGCCTTACTCTCATCAAGCTCCAGTTTTTCGTCTTTACTGATCACGAACAGCTTAGATCGCTCTGGACAGTCCTGCATCTTATGTGGACCACTACAAAAGAAGCACTTCATTGGCTTTTTCTCACTGTCTTTGCCCATCTTGGCTTCGAGACCATGGATGATCGAACCAAGCCTCATAGGTGCTTTTTCTGGCTCATCATTCCCTTTGATGGTCGAAAACACAGATCTCTTCAAACAATTCCTTACCCATAAATGAAGCACTTTATCTTGCTCCCCTTCTTCTTTGGGTTGTTGTTGGTTTTCCCTTCCTATTTTATGGTTTCGCATTGCCATTATTACCGTTGCCATACTTATCATCTCCTTCTTTATCTTCCCCGACATTGCCTTTTCCATTAAGCTTGGAAGACTCAAAATTTCCTTTCCTCAAACCAAGCTCGACAAAGGATTTCGCTTCAGTAATGGCTAGAGTAAGCTCAGTGATACCTTGTCAATGCAACTCTTGTTTCACCCAAGGCTTCAACCCATCCTTAAATTAGTAGAATGCATCTTTTTTTACTCAAGTCAGTGATTTGAAGCATCAACTCACTGAACTCTCGAACATATTCTCAAATAGTACCTAGTTGCGTAAGACGGCGCAACTTTTCCTGAGCCACCTCATTGTCACACTATGGGTAAAATAACTTCTTCAAATCTCTTTGGAACTCCTTCCAAGTTTTAATATTCATCCCACCATGTTTCTCATCCATGAACCTATGGCACCACCATTAGAGAGCAACATGAGTAAAATAAATTGAGGCAGTGTTTACCTTAATGGCATCATCACTAATGTCCATCGTACGGAAGTATTGTTCCACTCCTTAGAGAAATTTTACCACTTCCCTCACGGGTCTTGCCCCTTTTAACTCTTTCGGTTTGAGAACATCCATTTTTCGTTACTTCGGTCCTGAAGCCAACATCTCACTACCCAAAGTAGCCTTGTAGATCGTGAGCTCTGTTGGAAAAAATCCAATTTGAAAATAGTTTTCTTGCACAACGGAAAATAAAAATTTTGAAAACTGACCCGATTTGTGATATTTATAGCAATAAATCCTAGATCGAAATTATACATGTGTTTTCAAATAGACAAATATTTGTCATTCTCGGCTCTCAACCAAACAATCTTCTCCGCTATTCTTGTACCACGAATTCCTTCGAGTGTGGGCTCGAACAAAACGAATCAAACACAGAAACTAGAAATAGTTTTATTTACTTTTTAGGGTGAAGATGAAAATTTCTCTCTTCAAATAGAAATCGAAAAAATCATTATTTCAGAAAATATATTTAATTCTTAGAGAATAAAAGTCTCTCTATTTTCGGGAAGAATAACAATATCTGAAAGTTGTGTGTTAATAGCCCTATTGATGCCATCTATTTACAGGGAGAAAAGATAAAACCCTTTTTAAACTAGAGAAGTTTATTTCAAATAGAAAAACACTCCCTATTTAGAGTAGGATTAGGGTGGGCAGCACACCCCTAGTATTCCAACTAGGGTTGTTGCCCTTTCATATTCCATGAGGGGATTTTGGGCCTCTCTCACATCAGGTCTAGTTATGAGTACTTCCCGGACTTTTTGACCCAGTACTTTCTAATTTAATCCAACCTAATTTTGTTTTTCTATTTTCTAAAATAAACTTCAATATTTATATTTAAATAAGTAATTTTGTAATACCCCATAACCGACCTAGACAACAAGGCCAAGCCTCGAAAGTTACAACAAAGGACAATCAAAACACATTCTACAATTTATATTAAAACTCCTTTAAAGTCAAAATTTTTTTTAATAAAAACAAACTAGTAATTCATAATTTTCATCCAACTAACTGAAACTATGGAACAACTAACATTATTAATAATACTAAATGGTGTAAAACGCATAACCGAGCTCCCCATTCGTCGACCCGTTCAAGTCTACAATTTACCTTAAATCCATTCAACAATAAATGAATTAATTAATATATATATATCAGAAAGGAACCAACTATTTACATATTCAACAGGGTATCGGTAAAACCAAGATATCCAAGTGCAGATATTGATTCAGAATTAGGAAACAATTCATTCAGTTACAAATCAAAATCATACAGAAAGATAACAATTCAAATTGTAGTTAGATGTAGAATAGAACAAAACAGATGCAATTACTTAATTCCATCCGCTACACACCATCTCCGACCAACCCAACACTCAAAATAGGGTATTTATTACCCTTTTAGCCCTACACACCACACAGTGTCGGTCTGGCACGTTTCAGAGAATGCAGTCTAGCTGCCAGATCAGAACGTAGATACCAATGATTTAACCACTGTTCTAGAATAGAATACTTCCTCCTGATTCAATTCCCACCCTATGCATATGCAGACTTCACATGACAGTTAATACAAGGTTTTATGCAGATACAGAAATATAGTTCATACTCGAATATTGTAAATCAATTCCATTAACATTAGTCAAACACAGTACACATGCTGATAATCAGTATCAAAGTTCCAAATAACAGAAGACCAATTATACAGTTTAATTCAGTTCAAACAGCCTCACAGAAGGCTTGTATTCGGTTTGAGCGATACTCGGGATATAGAAAATTTTCGTAAACTGTCCTACATGCCCGTGTGGTCTCACACGGCCTGGGTAGCTAGCCCATGTGCTCGCTCGTATGTCTCACACGGCCTAGCACTCGACCATGTCCTTCGCCCGTGTTGTCCTCATTTTGTAAGCAATGGGTTACACGGCCTAAACACACGTCCGTGTCTTTGGGCCCGTGTGAACCCTGCACTATCATTGCCACACATGGTCTAAGCACACGCTCGTGTCCCTTACCCGTGTGGTTTTTCCCCGGTGAACAGTGAGTTACATGGCCTACCGTACGTCCTGGAACACGGCCGTGTGGCATCGACAACCATGTTTCTCAACATCTAAAATTCGTAAAAGCTCAGGTTTTCGATACGCACCTGAAGTAGTTTCGAAGCCGAAACAATGTAGAAGATTCCCGAGACCTAAAACAAACAGTCCATAACCAATTAAGCAATAATTCAAAACAACACTAAGATTATCACACAACCAACCTTGTCAAAACGTTTCGACACGAGAAAATCCTAAATCGCATAATAATTACCTCCATACCATCGCAATCACGAATCTAAAGCGTTAAAGGGATTGTTATCTTCGAGACCTTTCCCTAAGAACAACAACCAAACATATAATCAAAAGGTTCAAACAATTTATGCCAAAACTACACTTGTCAAGGAAGACAACAACTAAAGTTTTCCAAAGTTGAACAACCAAGCGCAGAAAATTAACAGAATGCAAACTTACCCGACAATGGTAGTAAGTAAGACGTACGAATCTAAGGGGCAAATGAACGGAAAAGAAAAAAAACTCCATGGGAAAAAGACGAAGAAAGAAATAAGAAAGGTAAAAATAAATAAATGGAAAAGCAGGGAGAAGAAATAACGTTTAATTTAATTTAACCACCGATCGAAAATCTGACATTAAGCAAAAATATTATCTTACACGTACAACGAGACTCAAACACAAGACCAGAGGGTATATAAAGCGCTTAACCATTGAACTAGCAGGCTCATTCTTGACACAGATTTAGATAGAATTAAATCTAAGTTAATGGCTTAAGAATAGAGGTTAGTTAAAATTAAAATAGCAAAACCTCTAAAACTGCATCTCGAATCCCTGACCTCAAACACATAAGTAGAGCACATAACTACAGATACAGGGACTCAATTACAATAGAATCCAACAATCAAACACTTAATTTTTTGGGGGCTTTGTAAATTTTCTCATCTCAATTTTACTCCCGGTAAAATTATGACGATTTAACACCTAATAAAATTTTTGAGAAAATATACTTACTATTTCACCATTCAACTTATTCACTATGATCGTATGGTTTATTTTCATTTTCAAGATTTAAAATAGCTCAAAAACATAAACTCAATCTTACGATCATTTTTGAGAATTCCTTGTTCATTTCAACATGAACTTATTTCACATTTTCATTCTCATTTTCATTTCTATTTTAGAGAACACCATATTCATTTCCAAATCATTTCATTTCTCCATTTTCATTTTATCTTGGAAAAAACCTTAATCATTTTCAAATGTTTCCTATTTCTCTATTTCGGCATTTCTTTGATTCAACATTTAATTCATTTATGATTTCAACAAGCTAGCGGAGAGACCGATTAGAAATATGTAATTGAGACTCAAATGATTTATAATTAAGTTCTAGCTTTTTGCTTATTAATTATAAACTCCTTTAGTCACGAAGTCATTCTACTACAGTATTGTGACTGAGCTCTCCCCAACTGCATACCATTATAAAAGCAACTTGATAAGTGCTCGTCTAATGACTTTGTCATAAGTGTATTACTCTCATAGGATATCCTTAATCTCTTTGGGATAATATTCATCCTCCCAATATGATTCTATTTTATATCATGGTAACCATTACATCTTCCTTCATGAAAATTCAATAACTACCAAATAGTGATCAAGTTATCCATCATAAAGACGAATGACCTGTGGTCATGTTTACTTTTCATCAACCATGTAATGCCAATAAGAGGATATCATTTACCTATGTCTCGGGCTATGAATTCCACTGTTGTGAATGACACTACATACTACAAAAGTCGTACACCCAAAGCACCAGCTTTCGGTTCCTTATATATTTGAACTCAGGCTTTTACTTACATCAAAGTGTACGAGTCATGCATATATAGTTCGTCATCCACTCAGGATTTAGGTATGTCACACTATGAACATCACAAGTGAATACATCCATAAGTTGATTCAGGATCTATTCTTCTTGGGTCCAATCTGATATATTGTCAGTCCAGTCAGTCACATCTATGTCTCTATCTTTTAGGAGCCATCCGTTCCAATGCCCAAGACAAAGAATCTCCCCAATTGAACTTCATAGATGGCATATTAGTATTTTAATCCGTTTGCTCATTTTCGATTAAACTAAGGACATATTTGGGTTCGTTTACTAATATAAGTTGTCTTTTCGTATTATGATTTAACCACGTAATACCGCTTAGTATTAGTTTAAATGTTAGACAACTAATGAGTAACATTTGCTTCCATTTTTCTTTGCGTACAACTATTATATAAGGAGAATCATACAAATTATATTCATGTGATCAATGAATTTGTTTTATTAACCAATTTGTTTGAAAAAATTACAAGTGTACTTAGACAAAAATACTACACTTAGGGAACCAGATCCAACGAGCTCCCCCTTAAGTTCTGCAATCTCTTCCTTCAAGGCCATCACCATGGCCTCGAGAGCGTCATCTCTTACCATCAATTTTTTTGCAGTGGAACCGAGAGACTCTAACACAAAATCCCTAAGATGCTCCCTTATTGATTCCAACTCATTGGTACGTCCCTCAACTTCCTCAAGTGTCTCCCTCTGTCCTCCATGGACTCCTCAAGATTGACCACTTAACTCTCCAAAGACAACAGCATGTCTCTCAATCGACTAGCTTTCCTGGCTATTTTATAGGTCTCTATTGGCTCAACCTGATCGGCAACTTCTTTCAACATCTTCAACGGTTCCTTTGAAACCTTAGCTTTGATACCAACTGTCATGGGGCTAGACTTTTTGTCTCGCAATCCGTGCAATCTTAGGCGATTTCTTCACTTCAAATGCGCCTAAGTCAGTCTAACTCTCGCAAAGTGAGAATTCTTGCATAATTTCTCTAAAGTACTGAAAATATAGCGGAAGCAACTCAAAGACAAAAGAAAACTCGAAAGAACAGAATAGCCATAGAAAAGCAAAGCAAGCCAAGTGTTTGAGTAAATGCTCTCAATATATTCTTTAACTTAAATAATAGAATACAATGGATCCTTACAAAATGAAGGGGAGACTCTCTATTTATAGTTGAGCTCCCCTAAAACTGACGATATAGATTGAGTAACATCGACGGACGAGATTGAAGCCTATCTATAATTAAGGTATTTACATAATCCCCAAGATTACAAAATCAAATCTTATCAGATTACAAATCTTCTAAGATTACTTTCCCTATTTACCAAGGTAGCACTAATTTACCATAAGCTCTTCACTGGGCCATAAAGGCTTCAAGTAGATGGATTTTGTCACTTGTTCTTCAAATTGGGGCAGTTCAAGTAGGTCAAATGAGTCTCATTTAATATGTAGACCTCTAGGAGATGTTGTTTGTGCTTTGGTCACGGGCTTTGAATCGTGGCCCGTGACATTAGAACAATGACTCCAATAATATTGTTTGCTAATATTGTTATGAATCGTGACATATGAAGCACTACTCCAACAAACTCAAAGTGTTAATGCAGTAATTACTACACATGTTGTAATTTTTATGAATGATTTTGCTAAATTTTCACAACAACAAGAATTATTGAAAGGATCCACTTATGTTACTACTCTTGTGAACTCAAGTGAATTTCTTGCATGTCTTATTTCATTTTCATTCAAGCTGGTCATTCATTCTAATGTTATACATCATATAAAGGTAATTATATCCTTCTCTATACCTTTTAGTTATATAAATCATCTTTTCCTGTGATTATAGTTAATGGGTCTACTTATAATATTCTTGGTTTTAGAAATATTAATTCAACTTCCTCTTTTACCTTATCATCGGGATCAAGTCAGTAACACTTTTTAGACTTCATATAAAAATTTTAAAACTTTTCTTAACATACAAACACTTAATTTATTATTATTGAACTCAATTTCAACCTTTGAAATTCAATTTAAGTATTTTATATCAAAATGTATACATATATCCACCATCCGAGCTTATTTCATAGCCTTAAATTTTAATTTTTATTTTCACAAATGCATATACATAATTTAACGAAATATTCCAAATTACATACAAATCATAATCTTTCTAACTTACCAATTTCAAATTTCTATTATTTAACTTCATACAAAATTATTTATCAAATATTTCATGGAATCAAGTATATAATTACTATGCCCAAATTAACAACAACATATTTCAGAATTGAAAAGCCAGTCCAAATTTCTAAAATTTTATGATTTGTATGTAATTTGGAATATTAGGTTAGAAATATGCTTGAACAAGAAAATGACCAAATTGAATTAAATGTAAAACTTGTTTTTCCTCTCTTCTCTCTTTTCTCATGCACCCCACATTGGGATTTTATAAAGACAATGATTTCCTTCGTATTTTTAAAATTTTCTTTACTTTTCTTTGTTTTTCTTGATTTAACATTTAATTGTTTAATTTATTTTATCAAGGGTTTAAATTTAATCACATGATTTTATCTAATGGTTATAATTTCTCCTATCAAAATATCATATTTTTATCATTTAAAATTAAAAATTAATATTTAGATCAAATTTCTCTTTAATATATCTTTTGTTATATTTAAGACATAAGGAAAACAATCATTTCACCCTTTTTCCATCACTCATTTGTTTGACACGTGACATAATTATGTGTCCTAAATAATTATTACTTATGCATATATTATTTATTCATGGTATAATTGCAATTAAGCCCTTTTCTCACAAATGTTTAAATTTGACTTTAGTCCCTTTACTTTTAACCACTTTTTAATCTAGTTCATATCTCCATTTTCCGAATCCACCTACCAATTCATATCCATGTCACATTCATAAAAAAATATTTTTTACATTTCCCCCCTTTTTCAGAAAAGGTAAATTTGCACTTTTAGCTCATCTTTCACAAATTTTCAATTTAATCTTTACTAAAATTTTACTATTCATATTTTCTTTTTCAATGTCAAATTTTGACTTTACTATCATTATTAATTTGATAAACTCTTACTTTTTGTGAAATTTTGCTATTTATCTTTTGAAATCCTACTATTGGTGACACTGAGATTTTTAGGGTGTTACAAAGTCAGCCAAACCTTGCCTTTGACTTGATTTCTGTAAGTTTACGCATGAGAGAAACTACTATATTTCATTATGATAAGAGAGTAGTGTCCACAAAGTCCCCGGTAAATTCGAATTTGCTTCGAGCTCAAGAAAACTCATTTTGACAATGGAGGCTTTAAATTCCACCTAAGGTTAGGAAGCATGCAAGAACACTTAGAACCTAACAATAATTAGAAAAGAAAGTGAGTAATCAATTACCAATAGATGAAAGGAAGAGAAAAATCAAGAAAAAGTTTATTACTAAAAATATTACAATCTGACTCGGTTTTTAATATTTTTTCCGTTGTGCAAGAAAACCGTTTTCAAACCTAATTTTTTCTAACATTTCGTCCCTCTACTCACAAAAAAGGGCAAACTAACCCATGTATATTAGATCAAAGAGAACTGATCATCTCGTTTAAATTCTCATCCATTTTTATCGTTAAGTGATGATGTGATTGATAGAGCAAGTAGACAGCAACACTTGGCAAGCCAGTGCTCATGCTAATATGGCAATTTTGCCACATCAAAAAATATTTAAAAATTAAAAGTCCTATAAAAGTTTTTAAGAAAAAACAATTAACGTCCAATATGAACTTAGACAAATTTATCCATATTCAAATGAACTTGGACAACTATTTGTCCATATTCATTCTAAACATAATTTTTCAAATAATTATAAAAATATAAAATTACATAAAATCGTTTAAAATTTATTAGAAATTATATGAAAGTATACACATTATTTAAAATTACAATAAATATTCAAAATACAAATTTCTTATCACCGTCAAGTTATAATTTATTTAAATATTTAATAATTATTATGATAATTACTATAAATATAAAAAGAATTGAAATGACAAATAACTAGAACAATAATGTAAAGTTTAATGGAAGTAAAGCTTTTGTTTTAAGCAGATGTTTGCCCACATCTTGTCCACTACTAAGTGGATCAATACTCGAGGAGTATAAAATACGTTATAAGTAATTGTATTTTTAGAATTTTAAAATTTTAGTTAAAGTGTAGTTTTTTTACTTTTTTTAATTTAAAAATAATTATTAAAATTGTTAAATTTATTGGTGTGGCATTTTGAAATAAAAATACTCATTTGGTAGCAATATAACTAAAAAAATGACATTATAATGAACCTGAATTTAACAATATAATTTTAAACTTAAATTTTAAAATTTAAAATTAAAAAATTAAATTCTTAAAAATAAAAATATAAAAATTAAAATTTCAAATTTATAAAAGAAAATAACTATATTAACCCTCATCTTAAAACCCGTAGAATACGGTGAGTTGCTTTTTTTACACAAACAAAATTGATTGAAAACAAATCTCCGCACCGTCATTAATTAAATAATTCAAATATTAAATTAGGATCTCTTTTTATATCCTCACTCGTAATTGGTTTTTAATTTTATTGCTTAACATAATAAAATGTGTCGAAACCGTTTTTTGAAAAAAAAAAATTTTAGTTGTCGACTTAAAAAAATAAAAAATGGAGTCGCCACCGATCCTTTATTAAGGTGTGATCGGCTCACCTTAAATGATTTTGGTCTACGAAATTTGAGAAAATGAGTCCGGGAGTCAGTTACGCACGAGGAAGGATTAACACCCTCGTAACGCCGGAAATCGGTACCAAATTGATTCTTTAATGTCTTGGTGTCGAAAATTTGAAAAGATTTTAAAAAAACTTTTTATCTCATGAATGAATCAAAATAATAAGACATTCTTATTTCAAAAAAATAAAACACCACACCCAGTGAGTTAGGGCACAATATTTTTAAATCTTCAAAATACCGAATATTGCCTTTTTGTTTTGAAATTCTTATTTCGGGATAGTAAAATGTCATGACCAGTAAGTTAGGACCCAACATTTTTGAATTCCCGAGAATAAGCTTTATTTGAAATTTGTGAATTTATTGCAAAACAAATACTTGGCTTTCTAAATTCATCGAAAAATAATCGCAATCCAATAAGTTAGGACACGATCTTTCTCGAGAATCATGAATGCCAAATATTTTAGAAATTTATAAAATATGATGATTTTAATGCTTTGACGAAACCAATATATACATTTTTTAAAAAAGATATGCTAAAAAAGGGTTAATGTATAACATGAAACCAATATTCTAATTTCAAGCATATATGAATAAACATTTACAAATATATATATAAGTATAATATACAAGTAAATTTGCAAACAAAAAGAAGGAATGAAATACATCAAATAAAACAAATAGAAATACATGTATTAAAAATAAAATAAAAGTATAAAAGTATGCATATGTATATATTTACAGAAATAAAAAAGTATACATGTATTGGTGAAACTTGAAAATATATATGTATAATATACAAAAGATAATAGAATATGTGAAATAATGAAAATTTTATAATTATTTTTTAAATGGGAACATGAGTACATTAAAAATGCCCATGTTATAAAGCGTGTATGTATATATATATATATATATGGTATAAAGTATAAAAAAATAAGGAAAGTAAAACAAAAACAAAAGAGTATGTATATATGTAATATATGCGCAGAAAGCTTAGAAAATATATATATATTAAAACATATATTATATAAAGAGCATGCGTGCTTAGGAATATAGTAATACTATTGATAATAAATGAATAAATGGTATAATGATAATAATATAAAAGACAAAAAAAAAGCTTGAAATGGATTAATTTGAACTAAACAAAAAATGGGGTGATTTTGAATGAATTAAAATCGGGACCAACTTGAACGCGCAGCATATGAGAGGAGGACTAAAAGGAAATTATCCCTCCTTCCAAAACGCGCGTAGCGATGGGCCAAATTAAAATAAAAATAAAATATGCGGCTCAATTTAAAAAGAAGCAAAAGCAGTTTAATTGAAGCGTGTCATAAAAGGCGAGGGCTAAATGCGCAATTATACCATCAAAAGCAACGCGCGGATCCTCCCTTGGTCCAGCCACCGCTGGTCTACTTTAGTGAAAACGACATCGTTTGAAAATATTATTTAAACAAAAAATATTAAAAAACAGTTTACAACAAAGTGAAAAAAAATTAAAAAGAAAGGGTTGCCACCCCTTTTCCTCTGCTAGGGTTTCAGCCCTAGCCCCGTTTTGCGCCGCCGTCGCAACACGCCTCCGCCGCGATTTCACCGAGAATGGTGATCGGAGAGGCGACACGACGGGCTTTTAACTGCCCTTGAGCAGATTCAAAACGGAGGTAACCCCCTTTTCCCCCATTTTCTAATTTTATTTATACAAAAACAATCAAAAAAAAAAGAAAAAAAACGTAAGATGCAAAAATGAAAAGAAAAAGTGGTGCGATTCACCTCTTTTCTATTTTATTGTTTTTTTTATTTTCTTCTCTGTGTATCTCTCTGTTATTGTCTATCTCTCCCCGCTTTACAGTACTTGAAATCGGCCTTTTATAGCCGAAATAGAAAAGAGAAAAAGAAAGAAAAAAATCTAAATAAATCTGTTATGTTGTTTGTTGGCCCGATTTTTGCTCTTCTGTTTGTGTGTGTTGCTGCAGGTACAAGGCGAGGCTCGAGTGGAGGCGCAACTCGGGCAAATGGCGGCTACTGTTGCGGAGGGGGTGGTGCGCAGGGCTGCGACGCAAGGAAAACTGCTAGGGTTTTCCATTTTGGGGCTGATTTGGGTCAGAAAATGGGCCTATAATTTGGTTATTGGGTTAGGGTGTTATTGGGTTTGTTTATTGGATTGGGCCCGGGTATTATTGGGCTTGTACAGCTGCCCCTCTTAGCTCATTGTCGTGTAACGGGAATACAGCAAAGACTAAAAGCCCAATTGTGCTCGGTCTTACTGAGCCTCGCCTTCTTTAGTGTTTTTCTTCTTCAAGTAGCCACATTCCCTTTAGGTATAGGAACTGGTGCTTCGATCTACCCCATTGCAATGTCGGGGAGAAAGGATTCATATGTTATAGCTTCTCGAAAGAACAGAATTTGTTATCTTTAATCTACTCCACTGTATCTTCAGGGAGATAAGACTTATAACTTCAACTTGTTCTGCTACGACTTAAAGATAAATCGGATGCGATCTGCTCTACTGCAATTTCAAAGAGATAAGATTGGTTACTTCTGTCTGCTCCACTGCTACTTTAGGGAGATAAGACTTGTATCTTCGATCTACTTCGCCACCAGTATGGGAAGACATGATCTACTTCCTTCGATCTACTTCACGCTAATACATGAAGACAAGATCTGCTTTCTTCGATCGATTCCACTGCCGACCAGGGAGATAGAATTACTGGCTTCAATATATTCCACTGTAACCTCAGGGAGGTAAAATCTGCCATATTCGATCTACTCCACTACTGCCTAGGGAGATAAGATCTGTAATCTTCAATTTATTCCACTGCTGCCCAGGGAGATAGAATTACTGGCTTCAATGTACTCCACTGTAACCTCAGAGAGGTAAAATCTACCATCTTTGATCTACTCCACTACTGTCTAGGGAGATAAGATCTGTAATATCCAATCTATTCCACTGCTGCCCAGGGAGATAGAATTACTGGCTTTAATGTACTCCACTGTAACCTCAGGGAGGTAAAATCCGCCATCTTCGATCTACTCCACTACTGCCTAGGGAGATAAGATCTGTAATCATCAATCTATTCCACTGCTGCCCAGGGAGATAGAATTATTGGCTTCAATGTACTCCACTGTAACCTCAGGGAGGTAAAATCCACCATCTTTGATCTACTCCACTACTGTCTAGGGAGATAAGATATGTAATATTCAATCTATTCCACTGCTGCCCAGGGAGATAGAATTACTGGCTTCAATGTACTCCACTGTAACCTCAGGGAGGTAAAATCCGCCATCTTCGATCTACTCCACTACTGCCTAGGGTGATAAGATCTGTAATCTTTAATCTATTCCACTACTGCCCAGGGAGATAGAATTACTGGCTTCAATGTACTCCATTGTAACCTCAGGGAGGTAAAATCCACCATCTTTGATCTTCTCCACTACTACTTAGGGAGATAAGATCTGTAATCTTCAATCTATTCCACTGCTGCTCAGGGAGATAGAATTACTGGCTTCAATGTACTCCACTGTAACCTCAGGGAGGTAAAATCCGCCATCTTTGATCTACTCCACTACTGCTTAGGGAGATAAGATCTATAATCTTCAATCTATTCCACTGCTACCCAGGGAGATAGAATTACTGGCTTCAATGTACTCTTCTGTAACCTTAGGGAGGTAAAATCCACCATCAACCTGCTCCACTGCAACCAAGGGAGGCAAGGCTAGTATCTTCGATCTGCTTCGCTGTCAATGCAGGAAGGCAAGATCTGCTATTTTCACTGATCTGTTCTCTGAAGAACATGACCTATATAATGAACCTAATTATGCCTAATGATTAGGATGGCATGATCAAAATGAATCAAATGCTCCTAACTAGACATGTGTGAATGACATTTGAATGAATGCAGAATTTTATTAAGGCTGTCATTACTTGAAGTTTATTAAGGCTTTAACACTGACATGCTACAATGCCTTCTTGCTTGACTGGCTTTTCTTCAATCCTCTCCTATCGTTATTCAAGAATACAGGATTTAAATCTTTCTGGTCCCTTACACCATTCCCAAGGTGTCGTACCAAAGGCTCATACGCAAATGAAGGCTCTCTTCTCCGAGGCAACCTCTTCCTATTGCCTGATGATCATTGCTTGCTGGTTTATTTAAGCTTTGTCATCAACATGACATTCTTGTCCCTTTGTTCAGTTAATGTTTTTAACGACAAAATGTGAAGGGATAGTCTTAATTTAGACTCTCCCTCTTATATATTCAACCTTTAAGCTTGATGTATTCTAAATAATAGCCCTGTTTCAGGTTACCGTATTATTTAGAAACTTCTAGAGTAATATACAAAACTTCTCGTGTGAAAGTTTTAATAGTCTATTGATCATTATTCTAATGCAACATGCTTGCAAAAAGATCATGGATAAGAATAGAGTTGGTTCTGAGCATAGCTCGAGATGAATAAATTGTCGGGATAACAAAGATGGATAACAAAGAAATTGATTTAGGAATGCGTATCTTGGAAATGAATGAAGTGTTCCAAGAATAACAAAAATAGTATAAGGATTAGGTGCCCCAGATATCGCAGCTTGAACCTCTCTGTACAGACTTTCTGAAGACTATTCTGAGTTTAACATGTGTTTAGGAGTACTTTGACGATGCCCCAAGATGTCGCCTACCCTTTCTTGTTGATTCAGGTATAGCAATACCATTGCATGCCGCCATTCTGATAAGCATTTGAGCTGCTCTGAAAATTTCAAGCGCCATTTTGATCAACATTTGAGTCGCCCTTTTTGGGTTTTCAACTCAAATCCCCTTTGGTCTAAAACGCCCTTTGCGGGTTTTCACCTTAGCCTCTCGGTTTTACTTTTTCATTTTTCATTTTCGTCTCTTCATTTTCCACATCACTTTTTCCTTTTTTTTTGTTGGGACTCAAACTGCCCTTTACGGGTTTTTACCTTGGTCCTCTCTTTCTTTAAGCGGAGTATTTCCTGACTGAATCTGAGTTTATGGGACTTTGCAGGTTTATCACCCATCTCGTTCAAAATCAAAGCTCCTTTGGAAAAGATCTTCTCTATAACATAAGGTTCTTCCCAATTTGGCATCCATTATATTTTTTGTAGAGTGAGGATCTTCTTCAGCATTAGGTCGCCATCGTGGAATTCTCTAGGACAAACCTTTTGCTGTAGGCTCACATCATATATTTCTTGGTACATCTGACCCTGATGAATAGCTTTTAGTCTTCCTCATTCTATCAAGTTCAATTGATCACATTGCGATTGGATCTGTTCTGCTTCATCCAACTTGCTCAGCCAATACCCGGAGATAAAGAATTTCAACTTCAATAGAGAAAACTGTGATGAACTAAAGAGAGAGGCACTGTTCCGGTAGAATTTTCACTGCATCATTCATGATATTAATCTTGACATACTGCAAATTTTTGATATCATGCTGTTGTTCAGATTGTAATGACAGTGCTTAACCTGGGCATATCCGGGTATGACCATGCGTAGACATCTTTGAATTCTTGAAATAACTCAACAATGTCATGCTTTGTTTTTTCAGTCATGCATGTTCCCTCAAGGTCACAGCCTCTATTGTCTCATTTGTTTCTCTTATTGCTTTACCATCCTCAACAAGTCAGGAGATAAGCTACAATTTATGACATCTTTAAAGTCATGAGATCCCTCTAAACGCATGGCTCACTCAAAAGGCGATTTTGAGTCCGTAGCAGCGTCACTCATGTCATTGATATTTGGGGACCCGTAGTGGGTAATAAAGAATATACAAAAGAATATATGAATAATATGAATGAATGGTTTGGCAGAAAAATCCAAAAGAATGAAAGAAAATATCGTAAAGAATGAAAGAACATTTGCTCAAAGATGATTGCAATAATGTATTTCATTAAAATAATAATGTTTAGACGTGAGCCAATCTCACAAAGAAATTTTTATTGCTTCTAGGCTGAAAGCAACAAGTGTGTTCTGAACATTACACTAACAGACTCTAAATACTTCAGGGGTTTCCTCTACAGGCCCATTTTTTAAAACACCTCTAAGGCGAATATCTAAGAAGGATCCTTTTAATTGTGTCTGCATATATGGCATCGATGTGCAAACTTCTCACCACTTCTTCATACATTACAGTCCCTCCATCCTTAATCATGATTGGGTAACGGATTTTCTGCACTTGATGAGTCACCCAACTTGACAATACCCATGTTGATGAATTTTTTAACTAGCTTTTTGAAGGTAATGCAATTCTCTATTGAGTGCCCCGTAATTCCTGCGTGGTAGTCACATTGCGCGTTCGCATCATACCACTTAGGATACGGAGGTTGTGGAGGTTTTAAGTAATGAGGAGCAACAACATGCGCATCAAACAAGCTTTGATACAGATCCTTATATGACATCAAAATTGGTGTGAATTGGAGCTTCTCAGTGCCTGGTTTCACTCTAGATTCTTGTCTTAATAAACCTTATTGGTTAGTAGCCACCTTTCTTGGCTGACTCACAATAACTGGTTTAGAGTAACTCGTGTTGTTCACCTTATTTTCTCTTTTCCTTGAGATTGACCTCTTGTTACTCTCCTCTGCATCAATTTTCCCGCTCCTTATGGCGCTTTCAATCATTTCACCATTCATGACTATGTCAGAAAAGCCTTTTGTGGCACTTCCTAACATATGTGTGATGAACGGCGCTTTCACTGTATTTATAAAAAGCATCGTCATTTCTTTCTCCAAGAGCGGTGGTTGAACTTGGACGGCGACTTCCCTCCATCTTTGCGCGTACTGCCTAAAGCTTTCGCTCGGCTTCTTCTCCATGTTTTGAAGGGTAATTCTATCAGGAGCATGTCTGTCACATGACTATACTGTTTCATGAATGCTTGTGCCAAGTCCCTCCATGAACCAATCGTGGTACGGCTCAGCTGATTGTACCACTTAGATGCTGCCCCTGCTAGGCTATCTTGGAAACAATATATTAATAGCTGGTCATTGTTAACGTATCTAGCCATTCGCCTACAGAACATGGTGTTATGAGCCTCTGGGCAAGTCGTCCCATTGTACTTCTCGAATTTCGGCATCTTAAACTTATGAGGGAGTACCAAATCAGGAACTAAGCTCAGCTCTTTAGCGTCAATCCCATGATGATTTTCGGTGACTTCCATCGCCTCAATTTCTCCTCGAGCCATTTGCACCTTTCCTCTAGCTGCTTTGGTAACTCCTCCTTTATTCTTTCCTTTTCAGCCACTTCATCGAAGTCAGGAATGGTAGAGTTAACAGGGTAGTTTTCGGGGTTAGAGCCCAATCTAGCTTGAAAGTTCGAAGCATTGGCCTGGGACTGCTGAGGCCTGATTGTGATAGTGGGTTTGTGCGAATATTCAGCTTGAGTCCGAACATGTGGAGGAGTAAAGCCTGGAGGATAGAGTGGTTCATCGACATCAGCCATGAGACCCTTTCCCTTATCACCTCCTCCAGTCAACAGTTTGGTTAGCTTCGCCATCATATCACCTTGGGATTCTCGCATCTTCTCAGACATATCCTGTTGCATCTTATCTAACCGCTCCTGCACCTGTAGCTGAAGTCGATCTTGCATCTCCTTCTGACACTGTTCGAGTTTTTCCAATATCTGATCCATGTCCTTAATCTTTGCTCGAGTACCGTAACGGTGTTTGGTTGGTTGGTTGGTTTCCAGGTTAACTGAGCAATGATTTTAGTTAATTAGGATCTTTTAATAATCTTTGATGCATATGATGTAATGTAATGCAAATGCATGAAATGAGTGCGAAAAGTGACGTTATTCATGTTCAATTTTTCACTAGAAAACTTTACTAGAAAACAGATCTCTTTACATAAAGCGGACATATATATACGGCTTTACCCTCATACTCCAAGTGAAGATATCGACCCTTCAGATATTAAGATACATCTCATGAATTTGATCTCCTTTCTGTTTGATCTAGGTCGTAAATCATTGCTCATTCACATTCATTAGCTTCTTTATGAGATTGGGACCTTTGATGACTTTTGAATAAACTTTGACAATTTGGATCCTCAGGTCATGCGGCAAAGTCGTATACTCCTCTTGTTAGGCTTTTCATGCCATGTTTTCTTCGGACCACCGTATTATCTTCCACCTTATCAAGAAACCCGTATTCCATAACAAGCTTTCTAATCTAGTAATCGAACTCAAATTAACATCTCTTTTCTAAAATGAAAATGCAATGCAATCATGATGTCATGCAATCAAAACAAAATAAACCTAAGTCAGTATCACACCAAAAAAGATATAATTCAATACAAACATGAAATAGCAAGAACATTTATTCAGGAATCCACTAGGGTTTGGTATAGCTCACCTAGGGCAAGTTCCTAAAGCTCACTATATGAGGCTTAGTTTCTAGAGTAAGGGTACCCGAACCAGCAAATTCCTCGATCCTCACCCATTATAGGCTCATGTGGATCGAGTTCAGTTCAGGGGGATACATTTTCCTATGGCTGCACGAAGATGAAAATCTCACGAAAACATAGGTACGGATGTATCCCGGAAGCGGTCCACTACCCTGCACGGAGGTGAAAACCTCACGAAGGACTAGTTTCTCGCTCCCACTTAAAGGGGTAAAACGGACCATACAAGGCAAAATGCAAATACAGATTAATCGGCTTGGTCCAATCATGCAAACATATCATGATAAAAAATCAATGAATGCAAAGGGAAATCATGATTTTAAAACAAAACTTGATTTTTCGATCACAAGACAAATATAATCAATTTATGGCTCGACTCTCTAAGGTCCCCAGTGGAGTCGCCAAGCTGTCGAAACCGTTTTTTGAAAACAAAAATTTTTAGTTGTCGACTTAAAAAAACAAAAACTGGAGTCGCCACCGATCCTTTATTAAGGTGTGATCGGCTCACCTTAAAATGATTTTGGTCTACGAAATTTGAGAAAATGAGTTCGGGAGTCAGTTACGCACGAGGAAGGATTAGCACCCTCGTAACGCCGGAAATCGGTACCAAATTGATTCTTTAATGTCTTGGTGTCGAAAATTTGAAAAGATTTTAAAAAAACTTTTTATCTCATGAATGAATCAAAATAATAAGACATTCTTATTTCAAAGAAATAAAACACCACACCCAGTGAGTTAGGGCACAATATTTTTAAATCTTCAAAATACCGAATATTGCCTTTTTGCTTTTGAAATTCTTATTTCGGGATAGTAAAATGTCATGACCAGTAAGTTAGGACCCAACATTTTTGAATTCCCGAGAATAAGCTTTATTTGAAATTTGTGAATTTATTGCAAAACAAATACTTGGCTTTCTAAATTCATCGAAAAATAATCGCAATCCAATAAGTTAGGACACGATCTTTCTCGAGAATCATGAATGCCAAATATTTTAGAAATTTATAAAATATGATGATTTTAATGCTTTGTGAAACCAAAATATACATTTTTAAAAAGATATGCTAAAAAGGGTTAATGTATAACATGAAACCAATATTCTAATTTCAAGCATATATGAATAAACATTTACAAATATATATATAAGTATAATATACAAGTAAATTTGCAAACAAAAAGAAGGAATGAAATACATCAAATAAAAACAAATAGAAATACATGTATTAAAAATAAAATAAAAGTATAAAAGTATGCATATGTATATATTTACGAAATAAAAAAGTATACATGTATTGGTGAAACTTGAAAATATATATGTATAATATACAAAAGATAATAGAATATGTGAAATAATGAAAATTTTATAATTATTTTTTAAATGGGAACATGAGTACATTAAAAATGCCCATGTTATAAAGCGTGTATGTATATATATATATATATATGGTATAAAGTATAAAAAAAATAAGGAAAGTAAAACAAAAACAAAAAGAGTATGTATATATGTAATATATGCGCAGAAAGCTTAGAAAATATATATATATTAAAACATATATTATATAAAGAGCATGCGTGCTTAGGAATATAGTAATACTATTGATAATAAATGAATAAATGGTATAATGATAATAATATAAAAGACAAAAAAAAAAAAGCTTGAAATGGATTAATTTGAACTAAACAAAAAAATGGGGCAGATTTTGAATGAATTAAAAATCAGGACCAACTTGAACGCGCGCATAACAGAGGAGGACTAAAAGGGAAATTATCCCCTCCTTCCAAAACGCGGCGTAGCGATGGGCCAAATTAAAATAAAAATAAAATATGCGGCTCAATTTAAAAAAGAAGCAAAACAGGTTTAATTGAAGCGTGTCGCAAAAGGCAGGGGCTAAATGCGCAATTATACCATCAAAAGCAACAACGCGCGGATCCTCCCCTTCGGGTCCAGTCACCGCGCGGGTCTACTTTAGTGAAAACGACATCGTTTCGAAAATATTATTTAAACAAAAAAATATTAAAAAAACAGTTTACAACAAAGTGAAAAAAAATAAAAAAGAAAGGGTTGCCACCCCTTTTCCTCTGCTAGGGTTTCAGCCCTAGCCCCGTTTTGCGCCGCCGTCGCAACACGCCTCCGCCGCGATTTCACCGAGAATGGTGATCGGAGAGGCGACACGACGGGCTTTTAACTGTCCTTGAGCAGATTCAAAACGGAGGTAACCCCCTTTTCCCCCCTTTTCTAATTTTATTTATACAAAAACAATCAAAAAAAAAGAAAAAAACGTAAGATGCAAAAATGAAAAGAAAACAGTGGTGCGATTCACCTCTTTTCTATTTTATTATTTTTTTTATTTTCTTCTCTGTGTATCTCTCTGTTATTGTCTATATCTCCCGCTTTCTGAAGACTTGAAATCGGCCTTTTATAGTCGAAATAGAAAGAGAAAAAGAAAGAAAAAATCTAAATAAATCATTACATTGTTTGTTGGCCCGATTTTTGCTCTTACATTTGTGGGTGTTGCAGTACAAGATGAGTAGCTGAGTGAGGCGCAACTTCATGCGAATGGCTGACTCTTCATTGCGGTGGGGGTGGTCTTAGGTCATGTGGCGCAAGGAAAAGCACTAGGGTTTTCCATTTTAGGTGATTTGAGTCGAAAATGGGCCTATAATTTGGTTATTAGGTCGAGGTGTTATTGGGTTTGTTTATTGGTTTGGGCCCGAGCATTATTGGGCTTGTACAAAATGGATTGAAAAATAATTTCAAAATTTAGCCTTAATATCATGCAATGCAAAATAAAGGTTATAGGAATTAGTAGATAATGAATTAAAAGCCAAAATAGTGAAAAATAAATAAATTTTAAGAATTCCAAATATAATTTCAAAACAAACATATATTGAAAAGGAAGGTAAGGGAGAGGATCCCAAAGTTAAATTACTTACTAAAATTTTTATTTGAAATGTATAAACTTAATTTAATAAAATATTTCATTATTTCAAACTATTTATAAAAATTTTTATTCAAAAATATATAAACTTAATTTAATAAAACATCTCATTGTTTCAAACAACTTATTAAAATTTAAAACCCTTATTCAAAAATATATAAACTTAATTTAATAACACATCTCCTTATTTTTGTTTTTGTGTATATGCTCATTTAGTATTGACAGCAAATCTCTTTCCACATTGCACTCAATTTTCATATTTCAGGCGCTGGTTGAGTGAAAGAATCGAAAAAAAATTTATCTTTTTTACAGAAGTATACCAATTGTCACCATCAAATTTATCACCTAACTGAAAGTACCATGTTTGGCTTATATATTACTTGGATACACAAAATAAAATATTTGCAAAGCTGCATCAAATTATACAAAAAAGGCTTTTCTATTTCAAGATATCTTTCCATGCCAATATGGGTTATTCGAAAACAAATAGAGAATAGTTATTATTTAAAAAACAACATATATTGAAAAGGAAGGTAAGGAGAGGATCCCGAACTTACTAAAATCCTTATTCGAAAATATATTAATTTAATTTAATAAAATATCTTATTGTTCTAAACTACTTACTAAAACCTTTATTCTAAACTGTATAAACTTAATTTAATAAAACATCACATTATTTTAAACTACTTACGAAAACATTTATCCTGAAATGTATAAACTTAATTTAATAAAACATCTCATTATTTCAAACTACTTACTAAAATCTTTATTCGAAATGTATAAACTTAATTTAATAACACATCTCATTGTTTTTGTTTCTGTGTATCTGCCCATTTAGTATTGACAGCAAATCTCTTTCCACATTGCACTCAATTTTCCTGTTTCAAGCACTGGTTTAGTGAAAGAAAGGAAAAAAAATAACATCCTTTTTAGACGGGTATACCAATTGTCGCCATCAAACTTATCACCTAACTGAAAGTACCATGTTTGGCTTATATATTTCGTAGATACACAAAACAAAATATTTGCAAAGCCCCATCAAATTATACAAAAAAAGCTTTCCTATTTCAAGATATCTTTCCATGCCAATATGGGTTTTTCAAAAACAAATAGAGAATATTTATTACTTAAAAAAAACATATATTGAAAAGGAAGGTAAGTGAGAGGATCCCAAAGTCAAACTACTTACTAAAACCCATATTTGGAAATATATAAATTTAATTTAATAAAACATCTGGTTGTTTCAAACTATTTACTAAAACCTTTATTTTGAAATGTATAAACTTAATTTAATAAAACATCTCATTGTTTCAAACTACTTACTAAAACCTTTATTCGAAATGTATAAACTTAATTTAATAAAACATCTCATTGTTTCAAACTACTTACTAAAACCTTTATTTGGAAATGTATAAATTTAATTTAATAACACATCTCATTGATTTTGTTTTTGTGTAGATGCCCATTTAGTATTGACAGCAAATCTCTTTCCACATTGCATTCAATGTTCTTATTTTAGACATTGGTTGAGTAAAAGAATCGAAAAATTAACATCTTTTTTAGAGGGGTCTACCAATTGTCCCCATCAAACTTATCTCCTAACTGAAAGTACCATGTTTGGCTTATATATTACTTGCATACACAAAACAAAATATTTGCAAAGCCATATCAAATTATACAAAAAAAAAAAAAAAAAAGCTTTCCTATTTCAAGATATCTTTCCATGCCAATATGGGTTATTTGAAATCAAATAAAGAATAGCTATTACTTTAAGAAAACAATATATATTGAAAAGGAAGGTAAGGAGAGGATCTCTAGGTCAAACTACTTACTAAAACCCTTATTCATAAATGTATAAATTTAATTTAATAAAACATCTCATTGTTTCAAACTACTTACTAAAACCTTTGTTTGAAATGTATAAACTTAATTTAATAAAACATATCATTGTTTCAAACTCTTGATGTGGATGTTTTATTGGGAAATAATATTAGAGAAGGAATAGGAAAAGGAACGACAAAAATTAGAGTTTTAGATTTATTTAATTTCTTTATTATATCGATTTATTAAGAATTTTAGTTTTACTTATTCTCCCTATTATATTAGGTTTTTTATTTCCCTTATAAAATTTAAGTTAGGAATTCTATTAGGACTCTTTCATTTATTATTAACAGCGTATAAAAAGGCTGCCAATATGAAATAAAGACTAAGCAATTTGTTTTTATCACAAACGTTATTTTGGGAGGAGGTTCAGTCAATGACGAATCTGCCTTTTGAGTAACCATATGTTGAAGCAAGAACTCTTTCTCGTCTAAACTTGTGACTAGATCCTATGCCAAGGCGTATAACAACTTGGTATCAGAATCTTCTGTCATGGGTGACGAAGAGACTTTAGCAGCCAAACTGGAAGCTTTCATGGCACTAATGGCTACAAGGCAACAAGCATTAGAGGAGTAGATGGTAGTGTCATCTCTTTTGGTCCAAAAGACAATGAAAGGGTATTCGGAGAAAAATAATGAGGAATAAGGCAGTAGCGAAGCCAAAAAAAAGGAATCCAAACTCACAAGAAGATGGGTGCATTGTGCAACGATACTCTAAGATGGAATTTCCTACTTATGATGGTGTTGAAGATCCTTTAAGGTGGCTAAAAAGATGTGAAATTTTTTTTGGCAATCAACGAACTAACAAAGAAGACAAAGTAGGCTTAGTTTCATTCCATCTCTTAGGAGAAGCACAACTATGGTTTGATCAAATAGAAGAAAAAGCATATCTTGATTGGGCCGTCTATGAGTAATAGCCCCTTAGGGGAACTTGCAAACCTGAGACAAACCGAGGCTGTAGAAGAATATCAACGCCAATTTCAATCACTACTGGCCAGGACTACTGATCTTAAACTTGGAAAACAAGTAGACCTTTTTACTGTTGTGTTGGTAAAGGAACTTAGAATTGATATTGAGATGCAACAACTAGGAGACCTTGGAGTTGCAATGAATATGGTTCGAGCTTTAGAACGTAAACAAAAGGTCTCTTCCAAAATGTTATCTCGAACTAATCAAAATTAGCCAACTTCCTAAAACACTAGAAGTAATTCGATAATTCCAACAACTAAGAGCTTTGAAAAAGGAGGGGGACAAACAATGAAACCAATGGGGAATAACTGAAAAATAGGTTCTTCTACACCATTTATCAAGAGATTGACACGAGAAGAAATGGCGGAAAGAAGGGCTATGGGATTGTATTACAATTGTGACAAGTCTTATTCCATTGGACACAAATGTTCAAGGTTACTTTGGATAGAAATATCTGATGTTGAATATGAGCAAGATGGCGATAAGGTAGATGATCTTGAAATTTCTTTACTTGTCATCAGAGGAACTTGCAATTTATCTACTATGCAACTAACAGCAAAGGTGTAAGGAAAAACAGTGTTCGTCCTCATTGATTCGGGCAGTATGTATAACTTTTTCCATGAAGGTTTAGTGTGAAGATTGGGACTAAAAATACGGAAAAAATCTGGGCTACAAGTATGTGTGGCAAATGGAGAATGGGTCCCTAGTGTCACGAGCCGCAATTCAAAGCCCGTGACCATCGCACCAAATGCATCCAATGGGGGTCTATTGCTTAGATGGGGATCATTTGGCCCACGAGAACTGGCCCGATTCAAAGAGCTACTTGATAAGCCTGTCAGATTGAAGCCTGGTTGGCCCGATAACGAGGAGATGGCAACTTAGGCTAATATGGTAACTAATCTTAGAAGATAGAGGGAATCATATCTTGTAAAGATTAGATTAGATTTGATATGGCATATCTTGTAAATCCCTAAAATAAAGGGATATGGTTAATCTCGTCTGTCGATGTATTTGTATCTTAACCGTCGGTTTTGGGGGAGCTCAACTATAAATAGAGAGCCTCCCCCTCATTTGTACTCACTCCTGAATTGTTTCATTATTCTTTGTGAATAAGAATTGAGAGCATTTACTCAAACACTTTGCGAGCGCTCTTTCTGTTGTTCTTTGGCTTAGCTTCTTTTGGCATAAATCGCTTCCGCTCTTCAATTGGTGCCTTGTAGGAGTTCTTAAGAATTCTCACTTTTGGGCGTAAAGGCTGACTTAGGCGAGTTTGGAGCAAATGGATCGCCTAAGGCCGCACGGTTTACAAGACGAAAGGTCTAGCCCCGTGACAAGTGGTATCTGAGCCAAGGTTTGAACCAAGTAATATTCCAGTTGTTAGTTCAAAGGCACCATTGGGATGTCAAAAGAAGAGTTCGAACAAAGGTGGGCGAGGAAGTCTTTGAGAGAGACATTATCGGCAATAGAGGAACATGTTGGAAAACTCGAGGGATCCATGGAGGATGTAAAGGAGGCACTCGATGGGGTCGAGGATCGCATAGCAAACTGGAAGGAGCAGTCCAGAGACTATGTAAAGGTGTCTCTTGGTTCCACCATGGATAATGTAAAAGAGTTGTTTAATTCACACAAGGATAAGCTGTCGGACAGGAATGATGCTCTCGAGGCCATGATGATGGCTTTGAAGGAGGAAACAATGGCCACGACGAAGGCTTTGAGCACAAGAATAGAAGAGCTCGAGGGAGAGCTGGCCTTGTGTCAAGCAGCCGTGGGGAAAAGAGTGGCAAATGCAACACTCAGTAACAAGGATGTCCCAAAGCTGAAAGAGTTTGTGGGGACAAAGTCTGCATGTGATGTGGACAATTTCTTGTGGAGGATGGAAAACTACTTCCGTGCCAAAGGCATTATGGAGGATGCGGTTAAGGTAAACATTACTTCAATGTTTCTTACTGACATTGCGCTTTTATGGTGGAGAGGTAGGACCACAGATAAAAGGCATGGTGAGATTGGGACGTGGCAAGAGTTTCAATGTGAATTGAAGGGACAGTTTTACCCAGAGTTTGCCGAGGAAGAAGCTCGGGCAAAGTTGCAAGAGATAATGCAACGGGGCACAGTGGGGGAGTATGTTCGAGAGTTCAAGGAATTCATGCTCCAAGTTTCAGATATGACCGATGAAGAAGCATTGCTTGCTTTTCAAAAGGGATTGAAGCCGTGGGTCAGACAGGAGGTGGAACAAAAAGGTGTCCAAAAGCTGTCGGAAGCCATGACGGTAGTTGAGGCCGTGGTTAAGCTTGGTCTAGGGAAAGACAAGTTTGGGTCTTCCAAGTCCGAGGAAAGGGGCGTAGGTGAAATGGATCACAAGGAAGATAGAGTTAATGGCAATGGCAACGGCGACAATGGTGGTAATGGGAAACCACGAGTTGGGAAGAAGAAAGCCAAGAGGAAAAAGGGACAAGCTAAAATGCTTTCTCTGCGACGGTCCACACATGTTGAAGAAATGTCCGAGGAAATCCGCGCTTAAGGAGAAGTCGGTGGGTAAGGCCTTGGTACTTGGTTCGAACGCAAGGGGTGTCGAAGCCAAGGAGGCCGAAAGCGAGAAGAAGCTAGTGGAGTGCTTCTTGTGTCAGGGTCCGCATATGTTGCGGAAGTGTCTGATGAAGTCTGTCATCGAGGGGAACGATGGAGAAGACAAGAAGCCCAAGAAGCTTGGTTCGAGCATGGGAAAAGCCGAAGCCAAAAGGGCAAAGAGGAGCAAAAAGAAGCAAGTAAAGTGCTTCTTGTGCCGTGGTCCGCATGAGTTTCGGAACTGTCCAAAGCAAGCCGGAGTCAAAAGAAAGGCAACGTCTGAGCTTGGTGAGTCGTCAGAGGGACTTCCACCCAAGGAAGAGGTGAGTTTGTCATCGAACTTAGTGGAGAAAGTTGCGATGAAAACAGTGAAGTTCGGACCAATGAGGCTCAAGTTGAGTGAAGCCTCAGAGTTGGCCGAGTCATTGACAAGGCTTCCACCTATGGGAGAGGTGGGTGATGCATCGGACTTCATGAGAAAAGAAGTGATGCATGAGGGACAGTTGACCAGAGTAAATGCGAAGGTACATTTCGAACACTGTGATAGTGTTTTGCATTCTAACTTGTTGACTTGGCGAGAACATAGGGGCCCTTTCGAAGTTCTTGAGCAAAGAGGCCGAGAGACTATAGGCAAAGCGAAGCCAAGTGTGGTGAATCAAGAGGATTCTGTTCAAGCAAAGTTAGAATGTGGGCAAGAGAGCGACATAGCTTCTTGTCATCGAGATGTACAAACGAGTAGGATGAATCGAGTTAAGAAGCGACGTAAGCCGAGGCAAAAGTCCCGAAGGAAGGGAAAGGCTAAGGCGTTGAGACGAGACCGAGGTAAATCTAGTCAGTGCCATTTGAAAGGCGCAACGAGGACATTGCGAGAATGGGTGGGGGAGAATGTCACGGGCCGCTGTTCAAAGCCCGTGACCATCGCACCAAATGCATCCAATGGGGGTCTATTGCTTAGATGGGGATCATTTGGCCCACGAGAACTAGCCCGATTCAAAGAGCTACTTGATAAGCCTGTCAGATTGAAGCCTGTCAGATTGAAGCCTGTCAGATTGAAGCTTGGTTGGCCCGATAATGAGGAGATGGCAACTTAGGCTAATATGGTAACTAATCTTAGAAGATAGAGGAATCATATCTTGTAAATATTAGATTAGATTTGATGACATATCTTGTAAATCCCTAAAATAAAGGGATATGGTTAATCTCGTCCGTCGATGTATTTGTATCTTAACCGTCAGTTTTGGGGGAGCTCAACTATAAATAGAGAGCCTCCCCCTCATTTGTACTCACTCCTGAATTGTTTCATTATTCTTTGTGAATAAGAATTGAGAGCATTTACTCAAACACTTTGCGAGCACTCTTTCTGTTGTTCTTTGGCTTAGCTTCTTTTGGCATAAATCGCTTCCGCTCTTCAATTGGTGCCTTGGAGGAGTTCTTAGGAATCCTCACTTTTGGGCGTAAAGGCTGACTTAGGCGAGTTTGGAGCAAACGGATCGCCTAAGGCCGCACGGTTTACGAGACAAAAGGTCTAGCCCCATGACACTAGCATAGGCATTTGTAAAACAATACAGTTCGTGGGGGAAAATGACAACTTTCAAGCTGATTTTTATACAATACCATTAGAAGGGTTTGATGTGATTTTGGGGGTTAAATGGTTGTGTACCCTTGGTCCAATTTTATGGGACTTCAACTCCTTGACTATGCACTTAGCAGTAAACAAAAAAGAAATACTATGGCAAGGGCAACACCTAGAGGAAGTTCCACAACTTAGTCTGATGCAAGGACAAGATTTAACTAATATAGTCTTAAAATTTGCGCATTTGTTCCAAGAGTCATTTAGGTTACCTCCTAACCGCAAATGTAACCATCGTATAACTTTTAAACCATGATTTAAACCAATTGTAGTTAAGCCTTATAGATACCCACATTTTCAAAAAGATGAGATTGAGAAGTAGTGTGATCAAATGTTTCAAGTAATCATTCGACCTAGTAGATCACCATTCTCTTCTCCAGTACTCTTGGTAAAGAAACATGATGGGACATGGCTCTTTTGCATTGATTATCGGGAGCTTAATTCTAGCACTATTAAAGGCAAATATCCTGTAGTAGATGAATGGTTGGATGAACTTTATGGGGCAAAACATTTTACAAAGTTGGATTTACGATCGGGATATTTCCAGATTAGAATGGCAACTACAGATGTGGAAAAGACAACTTTCTGAACCCACCATAGACACTTCAAATTTCTTGTCATGCCATTCAGGCTTACCAATACCCCTTCCATATTTCAGAGTTTGATGAATGACATTTTTCACCCTTACTTGCATAAGTTTGTTTTGGTCTTCTTTGATGACATGTTAATTTATAGCTAAACATGGAATGAACATATGCATCATGTAAGACTAGTTTTTTAACTCTTGCGGGATAACATGTTGTTCTTAAAGAAATCCAAGTGTTTCTTTGGAGAGTCTAAGGTAACTACCTTGGCCATGTCATCCATGGTGACGGAGTCGAGGCTGATCACACTAAAATTAAAGATGTCACCAATTTGCCAACTCCTAAATCTACCAAGGCTCTACGAGGCTTTTTAGGGCTGGCAAGATATTACAGAAAATTCATAAAGAATTACGGAAAGTGGTTGCACCCTTAACATCTCTTCTAAAGAAAAATGCCTTCAACTGGACTAAGGAAGCTAATGTTGCTTTCACCCAATTAAAAACTTCTCTTTCAGCAGCCCCAATCTTTCAATTACCCAACTTTGAGGAGGAATTTGTGGTTGAATGTTATGCTTCTAACAACGGGTTTGGAGTCGTACTACAACAAAAGGGACACCCCATTTCCTTTTTCAATTGTAAGATTGCAAATTGACACCTTAAGTTGGCTACCTATGAGTGAGAATTAATTGGCTTGGCAAAGGGAATGACTCATTGGAGACCCTATCTTTGAGGAAGGCACTTCCTCATCCGTACTGATCACTTCAGTCTTAAGTACTTGTTAGACCAACTACTTACGACATCCCCACAATAGCATTGGATCAGCAAGTTAATGGGGTTTGATTTTCAAGTAGAGTATAAAGCAGGAAAGTTGAATAGAGCTGCAGATGTTTTATCTAGAAAAGACGAAGACTTACCACACCTCATGATTGTTCCTTTCCCTCAAGTTGAAATTTTTAAGGCCATCAAACAAGAAACGAAAACTTCTCCAGAATTATTACAACTACAGTAAAGAATTCTACAATGAGAATTGGGGTCAAATTGGGTTGCACAAGATGGGTTGATTTTCTTCAAAAGGAGGTTGTACCTTCTACCTACCTCTCCAATTATTCCCACTATTATTTCTTCAATACATGTTATGACACATAAAGGGGGATTGAATATATTGCATTGTCTTCATCAAGATTTTTCGGAAAGGAATAAAGCTTGCAACCTTAGAATTTGTGAAAATTGTTTAGTATGCCAATGCCACAAATGGAAAAATTCACAGCCCGCAGGTTTACTTCAACCTCTTCCAATTCCACAACAAATTTGAGTTGATATCTCTATGGATTTTGTGGAGGGTCTACCCAAAGTTAAAGGGAAATCGGTACTTATGGTGGTTGTGGACAGACTATCGAAATATGCTACTTTTTTACCCTTGGCCTATCCATTTACTGCTATATTTTTTTGCTATTGTCTTCCTTCCAAAGGTATTCTGACTTCATGGCTTGCCAAAATCCATAGTTTGGACCGTGATAAAGTTTTCCTCAACTTTTTTTAAAATGAATTATTTTGTTAGAGTGGTTCTAAGCTCGCTTTTTCTTCAGCATACCATCCCCAATCTAATGGTCAGATAGAGGTAGTTAATCAAATAATAAAAATGTACCTACGATGCCTCTCTAATGATCGTCCACGACAGTGGGTCAATTAGGTTCCATGGGCTGAGTATTGCTACAACACCTCCTATCACACTGTTAGAGTATGCCCAAAGATCAATCATGAGATGGTTGTAAAAACATACTTGATTTATCATGTTTATTAATATAAGGCGTTACCATCATTATTATTTTTGTTTTTTTTCTGTGTGCATAAATAAACTGTTTTATAATAATGTCCTGAGAATAATATGATTATTCTTAAAAGGTCCTTAGTCAAGTATTATTGTTGGCTGGGACAATAATAATGCATTAAGACTAACATGTAGTTGATTGATGATAAAGAGTTGTCATTGATATGGAATGTTAAGATCGATGCATGAATATGTGTGTTAGAGAACAACATATTGGACTGACCCGTTATAAGTATGTTTCTTGGATTATTATGTAATTGTCACAACATTACTCATAGTGATTAATATGTATATGATCCTCAGACTTGAGATCATCATAATCCCAACATCGTGAGTTGTGTATTTTGATACAGTCAAACATACACCGTAACTGGTTGTTCTATAAAGGCTGATGTTGGATATACCACGATCTGTGTAGAGGGATATGGTTGATCGATATACGATAAGTCCCTCCTACATAATGGGAGTAATATCTTAGGCCACTTGATTGAGTGAGACTAGAAAAGCATGGCCATGCTCAAATAAGCTGATATGAGATGTCATACTTATTTGTATATCATAGTCTACTTAAGATATAAAGGAACATGGAATTGACTATGCAAGTGTGACTATTCCATGACTTGTGTCCAATCCAGAGATAAAGAACTTAAGGATTATTGCATGAAAGGTTAATCATAAAAGGTTATGTCGAATCATGATTTCTTGTGACTTAGGTAGCAATGATGCATTGTTAGGTGCCACTCATTGTTTGTAACATTGGAATCGTTCTAGTATTACTGCTAACGTTACAAGAACCAACAGGGTCACACCCTATAGTTGAAATGAACGGAATAAAACATAGTTGGCATTGTGTTTGGTTATCGCTTGAATTAAGGTAATCAAATATCGAACACATTATATGTACAATGTTGTTGTACGCATAATGAGAACATGAATTTGGTTAGTATATAATTTTAAATAAATATATAGTTTACCGAAATCATTATTATAATTAATGTAATTATAATTTTTGGTTTAAAAACATTGATATATTTATTTAATTTTTAGAAACCCTAAAAAGGGGTATAAAATCTCGTTTTTCTTTGCTTGTTGGGTCTAGTAGCCGTCAAAGCAAAGTTTTCTCAAAAATAGTTTTTGGGATTCTTCCGTTTATTGTCAACAGGGTGGATTACGTAGAGGCTGGGTCACGATAGATTGCGGCTAGATTCGATAGCAGATTAGATTACTCGTTGCCAAGGCGTCGTTGTCTACTCAGAATAAAGATTCGGTAATTTCGAAATCTTTTTCACCCCGATTCGTTCCTCACACATGGATCCATGGTTAGGATCGCCGGATATTTTATTTTTCTGCTGCGCCGTAGGGGTGCCGGCGTTCCAACACACATTGCCCTAAAGGTCACCCCTTTCCAATTAGTATATGGTAGGGATCCACCTCGACTTCTCTCCTATTCAACTGGTTCTACAAGGATTAAAGCTATGCAACAAAATACATGATGTATTCCATGTTTCTTTCCTCAAAGAATACAAGGGACCTCAATCAGATGCAGTGGGAGACTTGCCCTTAGTGTATGATGGTAAGCCATTGTCTACTCCACAAGCTATTATTCATAGTAGGCTAAATCGAGGTCGACGGGAACTATTAGTGCAATGGGCAGGTTGTTCTCAAGAAGATGCCACCTAGGAACCATTTGATTGTTTTCACAAAGCTTATCCTGAATTTGAGCTTGAGGACCAGCTCAACTCCGAGAAGGGGAGTAATGATGTGGATGTTTTTATTGGGAAACAATATCAGAAAAGGAATAGGAAAAAGGAGCGACAAAAATTAGAGTTTTAAATTTATTTAATTTCTTTATTATATCAGGTTTATTAAGAGTTTTAGTTTTACTTATTCTCCCTATTATATTAAGTTTTTTATTTCCCTTATAAACTCTAAGTTAGGAATTCTATTAGGACTCTTTCCTTTGTTATTAACATCCTATAAAAAGGCTATCAATATGAAATAAATAGTAAGCAATTTATTTTTATCACAAGCGTTATTTTGGGAGAGGGTTCAGCTAAGGACAAATCTGCCTTTTGAGTAACCATAGGTCAAAGAAAGAACTCTTTCTCGTCTAGACCTGTGACTAGATCCTATGCCAAGGTGTATAACAACTACTTACTAAAACCTTTATTCCAAAATGCGTAAACTTAATTTAATAAAACATCTCATTGTTTCAAACTACTTAAATATTTATTCGAAAATGTATAAACTTAATTTAATAATACATCTTATTGTTTTTGTTTTTGTGTATCTACCTATTTAGTATTGACAGTAAATTTCTTTCCACATTGCAGTCAATTTCCCTCTTTTAGGCGTTGGTTGAATAAAAGAATGGAAAAAAGAGTTACCATTTTCTTAAAAGGATATATCAATTGTTGTCATCAAACTTATCACCTAATTGAAAGTACCATGTTTGGTTTATATATTACTTGGATACACAAAACAAAATATTTACAAAGCCATATCAAATTATAATAAATAAAAAACTTTCCTATTTGAAAATATCTTTCCTTGTCAATATAGGTTATTAAAAAAACAAAATAGTTATCAAATAAATTACATCAAACAATCAAATTATATAATTTCATCAAATTAAGGCAATGAATTGAAGCAACTCAGATTGAGTCACGTCCAAATTTCTTTCAACCTTGGTCAGAACCATCTTATCATCTTTCTTTTTAATCTTGTATCTTCATCTTTCATTCTTAATTTACCTGAAATTAGGCATCTTTTTTATAATTGTATTTTTATATTTAGAGTTTTATATTTTAAATTTTAAATTTTAAAATTCAAATTTACTTGTAACTACTATTAAATTTTTAATTAAATTCATTAATGAAATAAAAAATATTTGATAATCATTTACCAAAAAATTAATATTGAAATAAATATAAATTTAACAAAAGAATTTTATAAATGTTTGCATTTAGAATTGAATTTTGAAATTTCAAAAGTAAGAGGGCTAGAGTGCTTAAAATAAATGGTAAACTATACAAATGGTCATCAAACTATACCCGCGTTCATGTTTTGGTCACCCAACTTTAAAATTTTCAATTTTAGCACTAAACTTTGTATTTGTTCTTGTTTTGGTCACTTCCATTAAATTGATAACGTAAATAATGACATGAATATTATCAATTTGATTACACACTTAGTCATCAATACTTACATATTCTTTCAATTTGATCCTAATTTTAAATAATATAATAAATTTAACCCTTCACATTTATAAATTCTATCAATTTAATTCTCACATTTCCTAATCAAAGCTTTCAGAAAGCTATGACAACAGAGTCATTCCAAACCCCAAAAAAGAAAAAAACATTTCTACAATTGAGCAAATATAACATACTTTACGAATATCTTGATAATTGAACTATACGAGGATTTTAGTTTCTGAGTTATGTAATTTTTTTACTCTTTTGTTTTTGTATCTAATGGTTACCCAATTTAATCCATGAGCTCAAAGATGGGTTCTTTGCTGCTGGAAAAATTGAAAAAAAATATAGAATTTGTTGTTGTTAATTGGTTTTATTTTGTCCGCTAAATCACCCATAAAGAAGATCAACAACTTTGGTGTTAATTACTCTGGATTTTATTGAATTAATTAGTACCTACTACTAGATCTTGTGTTTCATAGGCTTTTTCTTTGGATTTGGATGTTCAATGGTGATCTTATTGTTTGGTTTATAAGCAATAATATATTTGCATGTGTTATTTATTACAAATATGTTATATTTGCATAATTAGAGAAGGTTTTGTTTTCTTTTTGGATGTTACAAACTTATAGATGTGAAATGGCTTTGTTTTAAAACTTGAAAAGTTTAGTTAGAATATTTAAAGATCAAATTGATAGAATTTGTAATGTGAAGAGCTAAATTTATAGAATTATTTAAAATTAAGATCAAATTAATAGATCATGCAAGTATTGAGGAAATGTGTTATTACACACAATTAAAAAAGATCATGCCATTATTTTCGTTATCAATTTAATGACGGGTGATTAAAACAAGAATGAATACAAAGTTTAGTGTCTAACTTAAAATTTTTAAAGTTGGGTGACCAAAACAGGAACGTGAGCATAGTTGAGTTGTCATTTGTATAATTTACTTATTCAAATATATGAAAAATATATAGATTTAAAGAGCTAATGTAAAATATAATACTCCCAAAATTTAAAAAAAAATCATTAATTAACTAATTATTCATATCAAACATATACTCAACGCAAATATAACTGTAGTTTTCTTTTTCTTCTTTCGAAGTGGAGCAGACTTATCAAAACTTAAATTTCCTATCTCATGCATTGTTATGTTCTCTGGATATTACAGCCTAGAGGGCGTATATGATAATTGGTGTTTTGATGCAAAAATTGTTCCATTGATCCACATTGTCGTCTATATTATCCAGATTATGGGGGATGACTCAACCTTATTATGCAAACTATGAAGCAGAGTAGTTATCGTATTCCGGAGCTATACTTGAATTTCATAACGAATATATAATTTCCATCAGTTTATTAAAGGAAATATATATGACAGCGATTCTGTAAATGATGAAAACAAATGTCTGTATTGGATTCAAGATCATAAATAACTTTTTAACAGACTATATGCAGGTAAATCTTTCACTCTGGAGACACTTTCAAGTGAAAGTTCGTGCTCTAACCGTGTTCTTGTAGACTTCAGAATTTCCTGGAAAAAGAAGACAAAGAATATAGAATGAACAATGCAGGAATGCAGAGGAAAGTCATGGAATTACAAAAGTAGGATCATTCATGAGAATGGTTTACGTTGAATTCCATGTATGAAGCCCGTTTCAGAAGCCATTGTGCATCCATCATCTGAAAGGTCACACAATAAAGATCGTCGAATGCCATTTCATCTTCTGCAAGTAGTTCCAAAAATCTTCTTCCAGCCCTAGAAGATGGTTTCCCTGCAGGTAAAACATTATTACATGAGTAAAATTCAGCACCAAGTCAAGGCAGCAGATAATTAATTTACTTTATTCGTTATAAGGTTAAGATTCCAGTACTTTTCTCGTCAGTAAAACAAAGAGTTAATGCCTTTGTTCGAGTAATGCCAGCAAAATATCTTAGCATCTAAAGGTGGTATTGAGAATTCAATGGTATTGAGAATTCAACATCTAAGCAGTTCTAAATTTCCATTACCTGATTGCAGATCCAACATCTGTACCAACATAAATGAAATATTGATGCCAGCTACTGCAAATGGATATTCCCATTCAGATCTATTCCCATCTTGTTTGTGCAACAACCTCTGGAAAGATTGCTGTTCACGGAAGGACCAAATCAGAATTTGACCAACCGTGTCTGTAGTTCATGCTGATTAAAACATGATAATTTCATTGTTTGGTACATGCTAATAAACTAAAATAAACAAGAAATATAGGTAGAGCAGTTCCCAAATGCTCCATGAGCTAGATCATAATCAATAAAACAAAATCCAGTTATTTAAGGAAAGGAAACAAACCGGATATTTCTTGGCAAAAAAGATGAGATTCTCTAATGATATGAATCCTCCACCCCTTCGAATAGCAATGAGATAACAAGAATAAGCATATATTAAGCAGGAAAGAAAACCCAACCAAGATAACCGGTTTTTAAGGCAAAGTCAGTATACCGAAAATCTGTTGAAGGATCTGGACCTTGCCATCCCATGTCCTTCCAAAGCTCTGATTTAAGAGATGGAAGCTCCCTGTCAGGGTAAGCCAATTTCCATAATTGCTTAAGAGCTTCCTGCCAGTCAAATGAAAGTATGATAAAAAAATCTTTTACTTGTGTTCATATATTTGGTATATGGGAGGGGGTTACAGGAGAGAGAAACTAGAAAGGATAATTATTGGCATTTTCAACTCCAAAAGAAAAGTTGTTGGAATTGGCAAATTCTTTTGATCAAATGTGCTTCCACAGACTATAATTCACAGAAAGAATTAAAAAAGTGAAACCAAAATAAGGATTGAAAAATACACAAGCACACTGATTATAGCAAAACCTACTTGATGCTCCAGGCGAGATCCATCATAGGGGATTCCCAATCTTTGCTGAAGACTTCTCAGCCTAGCTTCCTACAAGGGTAAGGAATGGAAACACAAATACACCTCAGATTACCAATAGTAAATTGAAACGCAAAGGTCACTGACAATTTCTTTTTTCCTGTTTTCTCTTTCAAAAGAAACAACTGAATAATCTATGCAAAAATAACTCGTGCTATTTGCCAACTCAACTGTTTTACAAGAAAATGTACAAGAAAGGATCCTTTTAAGTTTTAATTATTTCCCCAAACTCACTCTCAAACCAACTTAAAAACTCCAACTACCTATAAACATGAAGGATTTTTTTTCCCTTTAGGTGTTTCCTCGCATCCATATCAGTCAGGATCCTGCATTGAGGCAAATTCTCAATCTTCTAGTCCACTACCTTTATATGCAGGATTAAGTTGTCTTTAAAAACTGTAACAGCTAAAAGCAAATTCTCTACCAGACTTGAAGTTTGGGGCCTGAATTTGATTTAGATTTACAATACTCAAGATCAATCAGAATATATTACCGAATTCTCCAGTCCAATGACATTTTAGCAATTTTCCACGACTAGAGCCAATATTTACAGAATTGGTGGCACACAGACTAGATACTCAAGACGGTCCATTTTCAGTAAAAGATCGTTCCAGATCTTAATATAAAAATTGATACACTCTAGCTTTTTCTAAAGGTTTGAAAAACATCTCCTTGACACTTCCCCCTAAGGAAAATGGGAGACCGCAAAAAAGGGGGGGAGAAACAATATGTTGATCATCAGAGCATGCCTCCATGAAACTCCAAATGGCCACACCAACCCCTATCATCTCCACCCTCCCCACCCTCTCCCCAAAATCAACTCTAAAAATAATAATATAAAAAAGGTTCTTCAAATCCAGGAAAATACATTGAAAAGAGTGTATTGTTGATTATACCTGTAAAGGATTAAGTGCAGGCTCAAGAAGTTTCCAGTTTGATCCACTTTGGGTGTTAGAAGGTAGAGGTAAAATGCGTGCAATAAATGATACAGATCCAAGGACAATGTTTGCTGGAAAAGCCAAAGAGAACTATCACTAATCCAAACTGCTATAAGACTCCCCCCACTTACCAAAAAATAAATGAAAGAGGAAGAAGCCAAAGAAAGCAGAGAATGTAATAACTAAAGTGCCATGCATCATTAAATCACAGTTAAAAACCAAGTAATCAAGAAAACAAGCAATTTATTTCTTTTGGCCTAAGATAACAGGCAATTCAACTTATAAAACATAATCAAAGAAAAGATACAGTTTTCATTATACGGTATCAAACTATAACCTTCTCTATAAACTGTATAATATCTCTGAGGATGCATTTACATACAAAATGCCCCCAAATAGGGTCATTTTTAGTTCACACGGAGAACCAAACAAGAGAAGAACTAGAATAAATTCCTTTTAGAACTCATTTTTTCTCCATTTCTACTCTTAAAACTTTCCCCTCCATTATTCATGAACGAATGTGAAGTTATAAAATCATGTGATGAGTAAAGAACACCAATTACAAAACAGGTGGCGCACTTCTGATTCTATAAACTACATTGATAGAGAGATTCCCACAACTGTGCTTTCTATTAGGGAAACTTTGGCCAATGCTTAGGAGATATGAGGGGAGTACTCAGAAAACTAATGCAAAAAGTTTCCCATGTTGCATAAGTATATTTAAATATAGACAATAGTGTATGCAATTTACATGCATAACAATCTAATATACCAATATGCTCAACAGATTAGTAACTGGCTAACTTAATGGTTTAACTTTTGAAGTCAACAACCAGCAACCAAAAGAAGCAATATAATACAAGTAGATTGAAACTGCAATTATAGACATTGCAAACAGTAAAATCTCATATCCGAAAACAGAAACAACACTGATAATATCTCACCTATCCATTGTGCCCATTGCACAATCAAGTTAGTGAACAAAAGCGCCGCCCAATGTAAATGCTCCTTCCATTGCCCTTCAACCCAAATACACTCTGGCGTTTTCCCCTGTAACATATCGGAGAAGGTAAATTTAATGTTAGCAGTACTCTTTCTCCCCTTTCTTGCAATAAAGCTTAATTAAAATAAGCAATGGCATAATCACCTCTGAATGCCTGCCATAGTAATCACGGTTCCCTAACAAAGGTTCATCTAAACCATGTAATCCCGTCATCATATAATTTCCATTGCTCATCCTGCCAACGTCCCCATGATCAAGCCGCCTTCGCAAGGCACCAGGCCTCATTAATTACAGCTCAAGATTTGCACCAATTCTTCCTTAAACCCTAACAAATTCTTTCTTTTTTTGAAAAAAAAAGGAACAAAATATATATCAAAATCCCCCGAACTGCTAAAATAGATTAAACAAGCAACTATGCAAATTTTGAATTAGCAATGAAAACGGTTGGCAACACAATACTCTTCCAAATTTAAAATTAGTCACCAATTTGGATCTCAAAACTGCTATATTACAAAAATTAAGCAAGCAATCAGAAATTCAAATGACGAAGAAAAACATCCAATTTCGGCATCAAAATTCTATTGAAAATTTCAAATTAGGTTTAAAATTTGCATCCAAAACGGATAAAAAAGAAAAGAAAACTTACAGGAATATTGAAATCGAATTTGGAGAAGGCCTTAACGTAGAGTAAGAGGAAATCCAGAAGTGTAAGGAAAGCTGGTAAACCCCCGAAGAAAGAAAGAAAGAAACAATAAAAGGTAGGTTAGTAAATAAGGAAATAACAGAGTTTTAAGAAATTTGAAACTCTATTATTTCAATCCCTCCCCTCCGGTATGTGTCCTTTATATATTGTTATTAGAGTTCCTTCCTGGTCGTTAGGACGTTTGAGTTGGAGGGGGAAGAGATTCTTCTAAATTCCAATTTTAATTAATAATGATTATTCTCATACTAATTGTTGAGGCCAGCTGTGGATCCGCTTGTGGGCTTGTGATCTGTAAAACAAAGTAAATTAAGAGGCCCAGAATTTCAGCTTTGAGAGCTTCTCAATGCTTAAGTTAGTGTATGAATAACAAAAGATAAGAAAGGTAAGAGATGATAATGGAGGAATGAAGAGATCATATTTGAGGTCAACTCGAGCTTTAGTATATGTTATTGAGTTTCTGAGTTGTCCGTTGTCTGTCTACCTTTATTTTACATCCATTTTGTTAATTCATTGATTGATATAATGTCTCTTATTTGTCAGGGATGTTAGTAACTCACGTTTTGTACATAGTGTATGAATTATGTTGAAGCTTTTTTTTTTCTTATTACAAAATGGGTTTTTTATTTGTCATGTGATCCTATTAGTTTAACAAATAAGCTCTAGATTTTTATGAGTTTGAGCTCGATTTAAGTTTTTCAATTATTTAAATATTGAACTTTTTATTAGTTAGTTTGTGCTTCTATCAACTTATTCTTTCTAATATTTAAGGGAATTTGGGGCTGACATAAGCATCCTCTGTATGTAAAGTCCAATACCCTGATAAGGGAAGAAGATTCGAGCAAAAATATGAAGGAAGAAGGAAGAAACAGAGAGAAGAGAGAACGAGAATTCAGAAAGAAGAAATGAAGAAGAAAACCATCTGTAATTTCATAACTACCTCACCCTTCTCTGATTGGTCCATAAAAAGAGCGAGTAACGGATAGAATTTAACAACCGAGCAGTAACAGAAATAAGCTCAATAAGCACCGTTTAACTTGTACGGCTACTTACCCTAAACTTACCGTTTCAAGTACTGATCTAATTCCCCCCTTACACGCACCATTTTCATTAGAATATTAAATTCCTAAAACACAGTGTTTTGCTACAATACTAAAATTAACAGAATTAAAAAAATAGTTAACCGTTATTACTAATAATTCCATATCAAGTAGTCCCCTCCCGAAGATGATCATTGCCCTCAAGGATCAAACAGTGGAAATTTCTGCTAAAACTCGCTCAAACATTCCCACGTGGAATCTTCAGTAAAAATGTTGGTCCATTCTACTAGCACCTCAGTAGCTGCCTGATTTCCTTGTTTCACCATCCTTCTATCAAGAATGCGAACTGGTAGCTTGACAAGGTTGCCTTTAGAATCTACAGGGGGTAAAGTAGTAGAACTAGGAGTTGAGCCAATGTGTTTCTTGAACTGAGACACGTGAAAGGTAGAGTGAATACGAGCATCAGTTGGTAGAGTCAGTTTGCATGTGACCTTGCCCCTCTTAGCTTCTACTAGATAGGGTCCGAAATAGCGAGGAGACAACTTCGGATTACCCCGTTTCCTGATGGAGTGTTGCCTATAGGGTTGAAGTTTCAAATAGACCAAGTCACCTACTTGAATTTCCCTATCAGAGTGCCTCTTGTCAGCCATCTATCTCATTCTCTCTTGTATCCTCTTTAGATGGAATCGTATTATGTTCCTAGTTGCCTCCCTCTGCTGTAAACCACGATCTACTATTGCAACTGGAAAGGATCCTGCCAAATAGGGTATATGATAAGGAGGTTCTTGGCTATACAAGGCCTCAAATGGAGTGATCTATAGGGCAGGATGATAAGTAGTATTATACCACCATTTTGCTAGGGGCAACCAGAAGACCCAATCTGAAGGCATTTCCCCTAAAATGCATCTCAAATACCCTTTTAAGCACCTGTTTAGGACCTCTTTTTGGCCATCAATCTGGGGGTGATATGTGTATGAGCCCATTTTTCCCGGGCCCAGTGCCAAAACAAAAACAAAAAATAATAACAGCCCAATTCAAACCCAACAGGCTCACAAAATTAAAAGACACTAGCCCTCAAATCCAGCAGGTTTTAGCCAAGGAGAAACCCTAGGTGCGCCGCACTTAGGTCTTCAGCCTCCAGCGTCGCTCCACCTGCGCCACACCCCACCGTCGCCGCTCGTCAATCGCCAGCCTGACACCTGCAAACAAAAAACAACACGCAATAGCAAAGAAAGAGAAGACAACAAATAAACAAACAAAATAGTGATAGTAGACAAAAACGAAAAAAACAAATGAAAAAAGACAAAAGAAATGATGAAAATAGCCTTAGTTCGGCTATAAAAAACCAAAATCTCACCCTTGTATTTTTTCTGGACATTTTTACGAACATATGAAATAAAAGAAAAAAGGTTGTTGTTCTTCGCTTTTTCTTCAATCGATTATTATTACTACCTTTTTTATCATTCTTTTCTTTTTAAATCTATTTTTTAAAAACTATAAAAAGAAATAAAAGGAGAAGAAGGGTTACTGAATCGACCAGAGCCCGCCTTTCAGTATCCCTTCTCCGTCGTTGGATTCGAACTCGGGGGAAGGCCAAGGACCTTTTTTTCTCTCCGATTTCTCACTTCAAGGACTCGGCCTTTGAACGCGCTTCAGAGCGCTGGTCGAAGAGGCGTCTTCGCGCGACGCCGGCCACCGGACACGGTGGCTCTACGGCAGCGATGGGGGCCGTTTTCTAGAAATGTTGAGAGAGGGGGGAGGAGATTTCTGTTTTTTTATGGAAGAGGAGAAATGAAGTTTTTTTAAAATTTTTTTGGTTTAAATAGCAAACACAAAACAGCGTCGTTTTAGAATCGGTGGTCAGTGCCAAACGACGTCGTTTGGCCTCGACCGACGCGACCGGACCCGTTAGGGGATCCGCGTGTTTTTGCTTGGAGGGGCTATTTCTTTTACATTTTAGCCCCACGAATTTTCGGCCTGGAAATATTTCCCAGTTGGTCCCTCATGTCTTAAGCGCGCTACATTTCAGCCCCAAACCCAACTTTATTACTTATTTTCAAATTTTGCCCCAAGTTTTAGCTCAATTTCAATTTGATCCTCGGCCTATTAAACCTCAAATTTTATTTTATGTATTTTTTTAAAAAAGAGAAAAAAATCAGTTTTATCTAATATTTTATTTAATATTATTTATTTATTTTCAATTTTTTGGTCAACTTACATTATTTCATATTTTATTTAGTATTCTTTTTTTTATGTTGGTTTGTGTATTTTACTCTTGTCATTATTATTACTTTATCATTTCATTATTTATTTATTTGTCATATTTAATAATTTCAAATTTTAGATTTATTATTATGGTTATTGTTCTTGTTATTATTATGGTTATATTGTCATTGGCATAATTGTTCTTGTTAATGCATGTTAATATTGGAATTTATTAGAACCAACGATATGTGTATTCTTTGATGCATAGCATGTCACGATTGTTTTAAACGTGTTTCGCATCATTGTTGTTAGTCATGTACGACCCCCTTTAAAAAAATGATTTCTTTTTGAATGTCATCAAAATGCGTATTCTATTTTCAAATATTCCATTAATATTCATTCAAATTCAAAAAAATTCAAAGTAAGGCAATATTTTGCGTTTGGAAATTCGAGAAAACGTGCCCTAACGTGCTGGGTTTCAATTTCTCGCTCGACCAAATAGCCAATTATCCCTTTGAAACTTTCAAAGTAAGGTAATATTTTGCGTTTGGAAATTCGAGAGAACGTGCCCTAACGTGCTAGGTTTCGATTTCTCGTTCGACCAAATAGCTAAATATCCTATTAAATCTAAATCCATCTTATTCGAGTTTTTTCAATACAAGGATCGTATTTTTAAGATTTTTTAAAGTTTCCAATCTTCGACATTAAGACATTAACTAATCAACTAGGTACCAATTTTTGGGCGTTACGAGGGTGCTAATCCTTCCTCGTACGTAACCGACTCTCGAACCCATTTTTCTGAATTTCGTGGACCAAAATTGTTGTTTTAATAAAATTAAATAGTTTATTAAAAACAACCACTTTTCAAGGTGATCGGGTCACACCTTATCAAAAAGGATTGGTGGCGACTCCCGTTTTTGTTTTCGTTTTCAAAATCCAAGTCGACCTCGTTTTATCAAAAAAATAGTGTCAACAGCTTGGCGACTCCGCTGGGGAAAGCATCAAAAGAACAAACATAAAGAACATGAAAAACGAAGTGAATATCTTGAGCATGCATAGTGAAGGGTACTCCAAATCAGTCACTGTAGGCCAGCCGAGGGTCGTAACCACTGGCTATCAAAGTGCTTCAATGCGAGAATCCAACTCCAGGCCAAACACAGAAAGGCTCCAGTTCGCACCCATTCCGATGACGTATAAAGAGTTATATCAGAATCTGTTTGATGTGTGTGTAGTAGCTCCGTTCTACTCAGAACCCATGCAACCTCCGTTCTCAAAATGTTATGATGTGAATGCCCAATGTGAATATCACGCGGGAATAACAGGGCACTCAATTGAAAACTGCACTACATTTAAAAAGTTAGTTGAAAGGTTCATCAAGATGGGCATCATAAAGTTTGACAATCTATCAAGACCTAATGTGGCAGGGAATCCGTTACCCAGTCATCCAAACCCAGGGGTAAACGCGATAGTTGAGAATAGAGGAAAGAGAACCAAAACAAATGTTGCAGAAGGAAAAACCCCACTGAAATGGGTTTTGAAACAAATGATAGACATGGGATTAATCACTCAGAATTTAGAGAAGAAACCAAAAGGTATAAGGAGCTATTGTGAGTTCCACGCAGAAGAAGGAAATGAAATCCAAGAGTGCGCTGAATTCAAAACTTTGGTGCAAAGTCTAGTGGATAATAAGGAGTTGGAATTCTTTGAAAAGCCAAAGGCCCAGAAGGAATGTTGGGGAATTTGAACGTTAACGGCGTATTTAAAGAGGAAGCCGAGGAAGAGAATTTATCAGGCATTTGCCCTTACACACTTGGGAGTATTTTGAACAATGGGACTGCAGAAGAGATCCCTGTACTTTTTAGACCTAATTCGGATTAATGTCCAAAACACGCTTATTGCTCTAAGCCTAGGGGCAATAAGAATCCTTTTGAAAGATAGGCTTATGTTCAATATCTTTATTTCAATAACATGCATCTTTGTTTCTCACTTTGAGCAAAAATTCTTTTATTGTTTCCATTTCATTCATAACAGATAAATATTCTTAGATTCTTTTATTCTTCGGATCTACTTTTGTCCCTATAACAGGTCTTCAGATATCAATGATATGAGCGACACTGCTATTGACTCAGAACCTCCTTTTGAGCAAGATATGTGTCTAGATTAAACCTCAGGGCTTTAGAGATAACTGAGACTATAGCTTATCTCCTGATTTTTTAAAGACGGGAGAACAAGATTCTACCTTACACAGAATCAATGGAAGCCATGGCCTTTCTCTATGTGGGGCACAGATGTCATAGGGCCAATCTCACCTAAGGTTTTTGACGGTTATCTTTATGGTCATCAATTACCTCACTAAGTAGGCAGAAGCTGCTTCAAATGCCAATGTCGCAAAGTCAACAGTCTGCGAATTCTTGAAAAATCATATGTCAATATGAAATGCCAAAAAGAAGCATATCTGATAATGCACTAAAATTGAACAACGGCACGATGTCAGAAGTTTACAGTATGTTCAAGGTTAACACATTTCGCCCAAAAATGCACGGTAAAGTGAGAGCAAAAACAAAACAAAAAAAGAGAGGAAAAACTGCTGCCGGGGTAACACATTGGCTCATCGTAGTTTTGCTCATTAAGGTCAAGATTCCTTCTCTCCGAGTGTTGGATCATATCCCAATTGAAGAGAAATGTTCAAAGTTATCCGTCTGGGTCAAATGCACCAAAAATAAAAGACGCGAGCTCACCAAAGAAGGTTAGCCCTGGAGAGTTCCATGAGGGGGACCTAGCATCAAAGAAGATCCTCTCCATACAAAAAGGACTTTAAAAGAAAGAGGATATCAAATTGAAAATATCCTTATGTGGAGGGCTTTATCTGGAGAAGTGTTAATAGGACTTACCTGATCCTACGAGTTCGAATTCAATTAAAAAAAACAAAAAAAAAAGAAAAAAAGAAAAAGAAAAGAAAAAAAAAGGAGAGGCTAAGGTGAAAACCTACAAAAGGCGCATTGAGACCAAAGGGGTTTTGAATTGAAAACCTAAGAATGGGCAGTTCAAATTTTGATCAAAGGTGAGGCATGCGATGGCCTTGTCCTCTCTGAACTAACAAGAAGGTGAGGCACTACATCTCGAGCCAACAACAAAGTCTTTTAGGACTTCTAGACACATATCAAGTTCAAAAGGGTTCTCAAGAAGCTTATGCAGAGAAGCTCACGCTGCGATATCTAGGGCACTTGCTTTCATCTTCTTGAGGACCGATGTAGATGGCTAGAGGAAAAATTTAGAGACATGGAGAACACCGACTACCATTGTGGAGTTGACGCCAAGGATCTGAGTTTGGTCCCTGATTTGGTGCTCCCACCTAAGTTCAAGATGTCGAAGTTTGAAAAGTATAATGAGACTAGTTGTCCTAAAGCTCATATCACTATATTCTGTTGAAGGATGACAGGATACGTCAATAATGATCAACTGTTAATCCACTGCTTCCAGGATAGTTTGATCAGGTCTGCAGACAAGTGGTACAACCAGCTGAGTTGTGCTAAAGTTAGTTCATGGAAAGACTTGGCACAAGATTTTATGAAGCAATACAGTCATGTGACAGATATGACACCCGATAGAATCACGTTACAGAACATGGAGAAGAAAAAAAATGAGAGTTTCAGTTAGTACGCCCAACGATAGAGGGAGGTGGCAATGCAGGTCCAGCCACCCCTTTTGGAAAAAGAGGTAACCATGCTCTTTATCAATACTTTTAAAGCCCCATTCATCAACCACATGTTGGGGAGTGCCATCAAGAGCTTCTCAGATATGGTAATGTCCGGTGAAATGATTGAAAATGCAATAAGAAGTGGTAAAATAGACGTGGGGGAAAGCTCCAAAAGACCAGCCTCAAGGAAAAAGGAAAGCGAGGTGAACAACATAAGCACATATAGCAAGAGTTATTCAAAACCAGTTGCTGTAAGCCAAACAAGGACGATAACTACTGGTCATTAAGGCCCACCAAGATAAGAGTTCAATGATAGGCAAAGAACGGAGAAGCCCCAATTTACGCCTATTCCAATGACATATAGGGAGCTATACCAGAGATTATTCGATGCACATGTTGTCTACCCTCACCACCTAAAACCAATACAACCCCCGTACCCTAAATGGTATGACTCAAACGCTAAATACGAATACCATGCAGGGATCACGGGGCATTCAATAGAAAACTGCACCACTTTTAAAAGGTCGGTTGAGAGGCTTATTGATATGGGTGTCATCAAATTTGATGATCCATCTGGAATAGACAATCCACTACCTAACCATGTTGACAAAGGAGTAAACGCATTAGCCGAGAATGAGGGGAGGAGAATCAAGGGGAATATCGTTGAAGTGAAAACTCCGTTGAAAGAGGTTTGGAAAGAGATGGTGGAAAATGGATTAATCACAGCAGATTTGGAGGATAGATCCCAAGAAGCATTAAACTATTGTACATTCCATAATGAAGAAGGGCATGTAATTCAAGAATGTGACGAATTCAAGGCCTTTGTGCAAGGTTTAATGAACAACAAAGAATTAGAGTTATTTGAGTACGCCGAAGGAAATGATATTTGCGCCTCAAAAGAAGGGTCGTCAGAAGGCGTCTACGGGGCTAATCTCTCGATAATAATCATTTCATGACCAAAGGCTTACGAAATCAGAGCACAAGCCCCACCAAGTGTCATTATCCAAAAACCCGTTGCTTTTCCTTATCAAGATAGCAAAAGGGTACCTTGGAATTATGACTGCAATGTGACATTCCCAAAAGAGGAAGGCCCGGTGTACACATCAGAAGGAAATAAAAATGCGGGATTCTATACATGCAGTGGGAAGCGTTATGATACCTCAAAATCAAGAAATGAACCTTTAGCGGTTGAGCAAAGAAAGTAGAAGCGGGAACTACCTGCTAACGAGCCAGTAACGGAGGGAGAAGCCAAGGGATTTTTGAAGTTCCTCAAACACAGTGAGTATAGTGTCGTGGAACAACTTCACAAGTAGTCGGCTCGCGTATAAATACTGGCACTACTCTTAAGTTCAAAAACACACCATAACGTGCTTATGAAGGTGTTAAACGAGACCTACATCGCTGATAACATTTCAGTGAACAAATTAGATCGCCTAGTCAACAACATCAGTGCTGACAATTTCATCTTTTTCAACGATGATGAGATCCCGCCAGGTGGCATGGGATCCACCAAGGCCCTGCACATCATTACCCGTTGCAAGGGGTACAAATTACCGGGAGTACTCATTGACAACGGATCGGCACTGAATGTTTTACCCTTGCCCACGTTAAACAGGCTGCCTATGGACAGTTCTCACATGAAATCATGCCAGAACATAGTGAGAGCATTTGATGGCACCGAGAGGAAAGTAATAGGAAGATTTGAGATACCTCTCTTGATTGGTCCAAATACATATGAGGTGGATTTTTTGGTAATGGATATCAAACCATCTTACAATTGCCTATTTAGGAGGCCTTGGATCCATTCTGCAGGGGCTATACCATCGTCACTTCACCAAAAGTTGAAATTGGTAACAGAGGGTCGGTTGGTAACTATAAGTGCGGAAGAAGACATCATTGCATCGGTTATCAATGGCGCGTCATATGTAAAAGTCGATAGTGAAGCAACAAAATGTTCATTCCTATCATTGGAGTTCGTAAACGCAACATTTGTCGTCGAGGGAAGCAAAATTCTGGCACCTAAAATATCAAAGCTACAACAATGAGTTTGCAGCTGACAGTTGGAAAGGGAGCATTGCATGGAAGAGGACTCGGAAAAAACCTCCTAGAAAAGGTCAAAATACCGATCTTGGACAACAAACAGGACCGTTGTGGTTTGAGGTATAGGCCTAATGCAAGGGACAGGATGAAAGAATTAAAGAAAAAATGAGAGAGAAGAAGAGCGCGTTTGAGCGGGGTAGAAGCCAAATGGGAACCGATGACCTTTCCCCACATATCTAGGACATTTGTTTCAGGGGGAATCGTCTACCCCGAAGGGAGGAATGAAGTTACTAAAGGGATGACAGGAAATTTGGACATCAATGCCATATCTGAAGAGGAAATGGTGGAAGAAAACTTATTGGGCATCTGGCCTTATGAACTTGAAAGTGTTCTAAACAACTGGACTGAAGAAGAGATCCTTGTAAGTTTTAGAGCCAATTCAGAGTAATGCTCAAAACACACTTGTTGCCTTAAGTCTGGGTGCAATAAGAATCTTTTTGTAAAAGACATATGTCCTAAATTTTATTTCAATAAAAATACATCGTTCAGTCTCATTTTGAGCAAATATTCTTTTATTCTTTTCATTCCATTCATAATCATATTTTACATATAATTACTCTTAGATTCTTTTTCTTTGGACTTTCTTTCTTCACAATAACAGGTCCCCAGATATTAATGATGTGAATAGTTCTACTACTAACTCAGAGTTCCCTTTTGAGCAAAACATGGATATAGAAGATCCTCAGGGTTTTGAAGATGACCAAAACTGTAGCTTCTCTCCTGATTTTTTAAGAATGGTAGAGCAAGAAGAAAAGTTGACTTTGCCCTATAAAGAGTCAGTAGAAGTTGTGAGCCTAGGGGAAGGAAAAGAGGTGAAAAAAGGCGCTGATATGTCAGCGGAGACGAAACAAGACATCATCGATTTACTTAAAGAATTCAAAGATGTCTTCGCATGGTCTTATCAAGATATGCCCGGGTTAAGTACTGATCTCGTGATGCATTGACTACCCATAAAGGAAGGGTGTAAACCGGTTCAATAGAAGCTTCGAAGGATGAGGCCTGATGTCTTGCTAAAAATAAAAGAAGAGGTCAGGAAGCAGTTTGATGCGGGATTCTTGCAGGTGGTCAAGTGTTCAGAGTGGGTAGCCAACATAGTCCCTGTACCAAAGAAAGATGGAAAGGTGTGACTGTGCGTGGACTACAAAGATTTGAACAAAGCCAGTCCAAAAGATAATTTCCCACTATCTCATATCGATACCTTGGTGGATAACACTGCAGGTTACTCACTTTTCTCCTTCATGGACGGCTTCTCAGGATACAACTAGATAAAGATGCATCCTAAAGACGTGGATTGATTGAAAAATGTGGGGAACGTTTTGTTATAAGGTGATGCCATTTGGATTGAAAAATGCAGGGGCAACATATCAAAGAGCCATGGTAACCCTATTCCATAACATGATGCACAAGGAGATCGAAGTCTATGTCGATGATATGATTGCAAAGTCTAGAACAGAAAAAGAGCATGTACAAGTTTTGAGAAAATTATTCCTAAGGTTAAGAAAGTTCCAGCTAAAGCTTAACCCAGCAAAATACACTTTTGGGGCTAGGTTAGGAAAGCTGCTAGGATTCATGGTCAGTAAAAAGGGGATTGAAATTGACCCAGACAAAGTCAAATTTATACAAGAACTGCCTCCGCCACGCACCCAAAAGGAATTTAGAGGATTTCTAGGAAGATTAAATTACATCGCTCGGTTCATTTCACAGTTAACTGAGAAATGTGATCATATTTTTCGTCTTCTTAAGAAACACGATCCGGGTATATGGGACGAAGAATGCCAGAAAACTTTTGACAAGATCAAGTGTTATTTGTCCAATGCCCCAGTATTGATGCCACCTTGTCTAGACAAACTACTAATATTGTACTTGGCAGTATTCGAAAGTTTCATGGGATACATGCTTGGCCAACATGATGAATCGGGAAGAAAAGAAAGAGCGATATACTATCTCAACAAGAAGTTCACCGAGTGTGAGACAAGGTATTCGCCAATTGAGAAGTTATGTTGCTCCTTGATTTGGACGACTCAGAGATTGAGGCAGTACATGTTGTACCATACAACCTGGTTAATCTCAAAACTAGACCCATTGAAATACATGATGGAGTCAACTGCTCTAAATGGAAGAATGGCCTGATGGTAGATCTTGCTCTCTGAATTTGACATACTTTACGTGAATCAAAAGGCTATAAAAGAAAGTGCAATAGCGGATTTTTTAGCTAGCAGAGCTTTAGAAGATGATGAGCTTTTGAGCTTTGATTTCCCAAATGAGGATCTGATGTATGTGGCAACTGCTGAAGATAACAACCAAGAAGGCGATGTTTGGAAATTGAACTTCGACGGAGCTTCAAATGCCGTAGGAAATGGAATTGGGGCAGTCTTGGTATCCCCAAATGGAGATTATTATCCATTCACCAGCAAGTTAGATTTTGATTGCACAAACAATATGGCAAAGTACGAAGAGTGCATTAAGGGTATCCAAGCAGCTATTGAACGCAAAATCAGAGTACTAGAGGTGTATGGAGATTATGCACTAGTAATCTATCAGCTCAAAGGCGAATGGGAGACAAAAGATCCCAAGTTGATCAGTTATCGAAAGCTGGTCCTCAAATTGATTGAGGAGTTTGATGATATCACATTCTGGTATCTCCCACGATATGAAAACCAGATGGCCAATGCATTAGCTACATTGGCTTCTATGATCAAAGTAAATAAACAAGAGGAGGTGAAGCCTATCCAAATGAGCATTTATGAGGCTCTAGTCCCTTGTTGCAACATTGATGAAGAGGAAGAAAAAGGCGATCACCCTTGGTATCAAAATATATTGCGATACGTGAGGAATCGTGAATACCCAGGCCAAACAACAGAGAATTATAAGAGAACATTGAGAAGTTTGGCTAGTGACTACGTCTTAGATGGAGAGATCCTGTATAAAAAAAAGGAAAGGATCAGGTGCTACTAAGATGTGTAGACTCTGTTGAGGCCAAGCAAATCTTGAAAGAAGTCCATGATGGTGTCTGTGGAACGCATGCCAATGGCTTCACAATGGCAAGGAAAATCATGAGATTCAGGTATTATTGGTCTACCATGGAAGGAGACTGCATCAAGTATGCGAAGAAATGCCACAAGTGTCAAATTTATGGAGACAAAATTCATGTACCTGCCTCACCTCTTCATGTCATGACTTCCCCATGGCCTTTTTCCATGTGGGGCATGGACGTCATTGGACCAATATTGCCAAAAGCTTCAAGTGGGCATCGATTCAGCTTCGTAGTCATTGACTACTTTACTAAATGGGTAGAAGCTACTTCTTACGCTAATGTCACAAAGGCAGCCGTCATCAAGTTCCTAAAGAAGGAAATAATATGTCGGTATGGAATGCCAGAAAGGATAATATCTGACAATGTGCTAAATTTGAACAACAGTACGATAGCAGAGGTCTGTAGCCAATTCAATATTAATCACCACAACTTATCGCCATATTGTCCAAAAATGAATGGCGCGGTAGAAGCAGCTAATAAGAACATCAAGAAGATTGTGGGGTAGATGACTGAGACTTATAAGGATTGGCATGAAAAATTACCATTTGCCCTTTATGCTTATAGAACATCTGTCAGGACTTCTACTAGGGCAACTCCTTTCTCCTTAGTCTATGGGATGGGGGCAGTTTTACCCATCGAAGTTGAAATTCCTTCCCTTCGGATTTTGTCAAAGCTAAGGTTGGATGAAGCAGAATAGACCCAATCTCGATATGATCAGCTGAACCTTGTCGAAGAAAAAAGGCTAAGAGCTATCCGTCATGGTCAAATGTACCAAAAGCGAATAATACGAGCTTACAATAAGAAAGTTCGCCCTAGGAAATTCCATGAAGGGGATTTGGTACTGAAGAAGATCCTTCCCATACAAAAAGACTTTAGAGGGAAGTGGATGCCAAACTGGGAAGGACCATATGTGGTAAAGAAATCATTTTCTGGAGGAGCATTAGTTTTGACTGAGATGGATAATCTTTTTCAAGCATTTTTCATCGAAATAATGATTAATGAACTGACAATATTCGAGTAGAGTGAGTTCTGCATGTTACTCTGAAAGCTTCTAAATAATACGAGGACTTGAAATAGGACCGTTATTTAGAACTAACCAACTTAAAGGTTGAAGGCATTGGAGAAAGAATAGTCTAAATTGTGACTATTTCTTTGGTTTTTCTATCAAGATATCGGCTAAACAAGAAGGCATCAGTGATAGAACCTTGATGAAAGACGAGTAATGACAACCTAAGCATTAAAAGAGGATCATTCTCAAAAAATGACATTCTGCATTCATACAAATATCATTCAATGCAAATATCATTCATACACATCTAGTTAAGAGCATTTGATTCATTCTAATCATGACATCCTAAACATTAGGCATAAATAGGTCCATGAAATGAATTCTTTCAGGTCATGTTCTCTAAAGAACAGATCGGTGAAGAAACCAGCCTTATCTTCCTGAGCAGCAGTGGAGTAGGTTGAAGATTGTAGATCTTATCTCCCTAAGCAGTAGTGGAGCAGATCGAAGACGGCAAATCTTATCTTTCCAAGATAGTGGGGAGCAGATTTAGGCCACCAGCCTTATCTCCCTGAGCAGTAGTGGAATAGGTTGAAGATTGTAGATCTTATCTCCCTAAGCAGTAGTGGAGCAGATTGAAGATGGTAAATCTTTTCATTCCAAGATAGTGGGGAGCTGATTTAAGCCACCAGCCTTGTCTCCCTAAGCAGCAGTGGAGTAGGTTGAAGATTGTAGATCTTATCTCCCTAAGCAGTAATGGAGCAGATCGAAGACGGCAAATCTTATCTTTCCAAGATAATGGGGAGCAGATTTAAGCCACCAGCCTTGTCTCCCTGAGCAGCAGTGGAGTAGGTTAAAGATTATAGATCTTATCTCCCTAAGCAGTAGTGGAGCAGATCGAAGACGGCAAATATTATCTTTCCAAGATAATGGGGAGCAGATTTAAGCCACCAACCTTGTCTCTCTAAGCAACAGTGGAGTAGGTTGAAGATTGTAGATCTTATCTCCCTAAACAGTAGTGGAGCAGATCGAAGACGAGGAATCTTATCTTCCCAAGGTAGTAGGGAAGCAGATTTAAGCCACTGGTCCTATCTCCTTGAGCAGCAGTGGAGTACGTTGAAGAATGTAGATCTTGTCTTCCTATACTAGCAGTGAAGTAGATCAAAAGCAAATCTCATCCCCCCGAAATTACAGTGGAGCAGGTTGAAGATACAAGTCTTATCTCCCTGAAGTTACAGTGGAGCAGACTAAAACCCCCAATATCGTCCCCTAAAGTTGTGGCAGAGTGGATTGAAGTTACAAGCCGTATCTCTCTAAAGTGCAGTGAGGTAGATTGAAGCAACGAGACACAGTGGACTAGAATGAAGCTACTTGAAGAAAAGAAGCACCAGAACCAGTCAAGTCAGCGAGACCGAGCAAAATTGGTCTTTCTTAGTCTTTGCTCTATTCTCCTTACACGACAACAAGCAAAGAGGGGTAGTTGTACGAGCCCATTTTGCCCAGGCCCAGTGCCAAAACAAAAACAAAAAATAATAACAGCTCAAATCAGACCAGCCCAATTCAAACCCAACAGGCCCACAAAATTAAAAGACCTTAGCCCGCAAATCCAGCAGGTTTTAGCCACGCACCTAGGTCTTCAGCCTCCAGTACTGCTCCACCTGCGCCACACGCTACCGTCGCCGCTCGCCAATTGCCAACCTGACACCTGCAAACAAAGAACAACACGCAATAGCAAAGAAAGAAAAGATAACACATAAACAAACAAAATAGTGACAGTAAACAAAAAACGAAAAATAAATGAAAAAAGACAAAAGAAATGATGAAAATAGCCTTAGTTCGGCTATAAAAAACCAAAATCTCACCCTTGTATTTTTTCTGGACATTTTTACGAACATCTGAAATAAAAGAAAAATGGTTGCTGTTCTTCGCTTTTTTTTCAATCGATTGTTATTACTATTTGTTTTATCATTCTTTTCTTTTTAAATCCATTTTTTAAAAAAACTATAAAAAGAAATAAAAAGGGAGAAGAAGGGTTACCTGAATAGATCTGTAGCCCCGCCTTCGGTATCCCTTCACCGTCATTGGATTCGAACTCGGGGGAGGGCCAATGACCTTTTTTTCTCTCCGATTTCTCGCTTCAAGGACTCGGACTTTGAACGTGTTTCAAAGTGCTGGTCGAAGTGGCGTCTTCACGTGACGCCAGCCACCGGACAAGGTGGCGCTATGGCGGCGATGGGGGCCGTTTTTAGGAAATGTTAAGAGAGGGGGAGGAGATTTTTGATTTTTTTATGGAAGAGGAGAAATGAAGTTTTTTTAAAAATTTTTTGGTTTAAATAGAAGACACAAAACGGTGTCGTTTTGCAACTGGTGGTCAGGTGCCAAAACGACGTCATTTTGGCCCTGACCCGAGCACGCGACCCGACCCGCCCCTCCACGGGATCCGCGTGTTTTTGCTTGGAGGGGCTATTTGCATGTTAAGCCCCTCCGCTTTTACGCATTAATGCAATCCGGCCTTCATTTCTTTTACATTTTCGCCCGACGAATTTTCGACCTATTTCATTTTGGTCCGTGCTTAAACATTGCGCTTTGGCCTGGAAATATTGCCCAGTTGGTCCCTCATGTCTTAAGCGCGCTACATTTCAGCCCCGAACCCAACTTTATTACTTATTTTCGAATTTGTCCCCAAGTTTTAGCCCGATTTCAATTTGATCCTCGGCCTATTAAACCTCAAATTTTATTTTATGTATTTGTTTCTTTAAAAAAAGAAGAGAAAAATCAGTTTTATCTAATATTTTATTTAATATTATTTATTTATTTATTTTCAATTTTTTGTTCAACTTACATTATTTCATATTTTATTTATTATTCTTTTTTTTATATTGGTTTGTGTATTTTACTCTTGTCATTATTATTACTTTATCATTTCATTATTTATTTATTTGTCATCTTTAATAATTTCAAAATTTAGATTTATTATTATGGTTATTGTTATTGTTATTATTATGCTTATATTGTCATTGGCATAATTGTTCTTGTTAAAGCATGTTAATATTGGAATTTATTAGAACCAACGATATGTGTATTCTTTGATGCATAGCATGTCACAATTGTTTTAGACCTGTTTCGCATCATTGTTGTTAGTCATGTACGACCCCCTTTAAAAAATTGATTTCTTTTTGAATGTCATCAAAATGCGTATTCTATTTTCAAATATTCCATTAATATTCATTCAAATTCGAAAAAAATTCAAAGTAAGGCCATATTTTACATTTGGAATTTCGAGAAAATGTGCCCTAACGTGATGGGTTTCGATTTCTCGTTATAAAAAAAATGGTGTCAACAATATGTAGTGGACAGGTGAAGCTTAATCTCTAACTGTTTAAATAAAGCCTACCAAAATGAACTTATTAAGACCTTATCTCTATTAGAAATGATGCATTCAGGAACTTCATGAAGCTTGTAATTTTGGTCAAGGTACTGTTGAGCTACAATAAAAGTAGTAAAGGGGTGTAACAGTGCTAAAAAGTGTCTATATTTAGTGAGTTTGTCAGCCAAAACAAGAATGGTATCTTTCCCTTTTGATACAAGTAGGCCTTCAACAAAGTTTAAGCTCATAGCTGCCCAAGCACGATCAGGAATGGGAAAAGGTTGTAACAGCCCTAGAGATACTGAGGTGTCATACTTGTATCTTGGACAAACAATACACTCTTTCACCCACTATTTCACATCCTTTGAAAGGCATTTCCAATACAAAAGCCCTAAAATTCTATACCTGGTTGCATGTACTCTTGAATGTCCCCCTATAGCTTCATAATGGAACAAATCAAAAAGATTCTTCCTCAATTCGAGATTCTACCACACTACTGCTTTCCCTTTTTTTCTTAAGATTTTTCCATCCCATAAGTACTTTAGATGAAGTTGAGGCTTGTGTTGCAAGTCTAGATAGATTTGTTGTAATATAGGGTCAGTGAAGTAGAATCAATGGTTTGACCCCATACCTCAGACCAAGAAATGCTGCCAATACATTGTAACAGTTGGCCCGCATGTGAATGATCCCTTCTGGATAGTGCACCAACTACTACATTATGTCCCCCTTGTTTATAGGTGATTGTGTAATCATATCCAAGCATTTTGGCCACCCATTTTTGTTGATAAGGTGTAATGGTCTGTTTGTCAAAGAGAAAGCACAGACTTCGATGGTAAGTTTTGATGTGAAAATGCCTGCCCACCAAGTAGGGGTGCCATTTTTTGATAGCAAGCAAGACTACTAAATTTTCCTTGTCATAGATTGACAAAGCTTGGTGCTTGATCCCTATGCCCTTACTGAAATAAGCAATAGGTTTGCCTTTCTATTGTAGTACTACTCCCAACCCCTGACCACAAGCATCAATCTCAACACAAAACTCTTCTTTAAAATTTAGTAGAATCAGTACTGGTGCTTGAGTTACTGCTGCTTTGAGTTGTTCACTGTCAAACCACTGTTAAAAAACCTCTTTCTTTAGTAAGGTTGTTAAAGGCTTAGCTAATACTCCATAATGTCTTATAAATTGTCTGTAGTATCCAGATAACCCAAAAAATCCCCTCAAGTCCTTTACTGAAGTAGGTGGGGGCCAATTAAGAACCTCTTCAACCTTTTTTGGGTCTATAAAAACTAATCCTCTAGATATTATGTGCCCCAAATACTCCACATAAGTTGTACCAAAAGAAAACTTCACTTCTTGACATACAACTGATGTTGCCTCAAAATGCTTAAAACCTTCCTCAAATGTCTCACGTGTGCTGATCAGTTAGCAGAATACACCAAAATGTCATAAAAAAACTAGCATGGATTTCATCAACAAATGTTTAAAAATGCTATTCATTAAAGACTAAAAGCTGGAAGGTGCATTGGTTAAGCCAAATGGCATACCCAAAAACTCATAATGACCCTCATGAGTCCTAATTGTTGTCTTATGGATGTCTCTCTCCCACATTATGATTTGACGATAACCAAATCTCAAGTCCAATTTTGAAAAATAAGCAGCTTGTCCCAATTCATCAAGGAGTTCCTCAATTACTGGTATTGGGAATTTGTCTTTTATATTCAGTTGGTTGAGTTGTCTATAATCCAAACATAACTTCCAACTATCATCCTTCTTTTTCACCAAAACAATTGGTGATGCAAAGGGACTATTACTACCCCTCACTATCCCAGCTTGTAGCATTTCTTAAAGAAACCTTTTTATTTCATTCTTCTAAATAGTAGGATATTGATAGGGTCTGATTTTGATCACTTGGGATTCATTTTGAAGAGGTATTCTGTGATCTTGCATTCTAACAAGTGGTAGTCCTATAGGGAGTTGAAACACATCAACAAACTCAATTAGGAGCAACTCAATATCCTAATACAAGGGCTGAAATGGTAAGGACAAAGCTACCTGAGTGGTGGTAGTTAGTAACATTGGACTAGGACCCTGACCCAATAAACTAAAACACTTGGACAACTGTGTACCAGAAAAAATCTGAAGACCACCATAGGGAATTCCTTGAAGAGTACAAGTCTGCCTCAAATGTTCAAACTACATGGTCAGAGAAGAAAAATTCCAAATAATGGACCTTAGGAATGGAAGCCACTAGATACCAATGACTAAATCACACCCCTTAACAGGTAAAACCATAAATTCAGTGAAGAATTTATACCCCTGTGCTTCCTAGGCCATTGATCGACAAACCCCTTGAGTTGCTAGTTGCACACCATTAACAACCATTACTTTGAGCTTGCAGGTAGGATCTACTGGTAGTTGTAGCTTTCTCACCGACCTAGAATCTACAAAGTTGTAAGTACCACCAGAATTAACAAGAATAATAGCCTCCATGTGACCAATTTTAGCTGAAAACTTTATCGTATTATGACTTTGAGATCCATTAAGGGCGTTTAAGGACAACACTAGAGCTACTAAGTCAGATTCATCTTTTATGGTTTCCAACTTCACAGGACAATCTTGGAACTCTTCAGGAGAAAGAATTTAGAGCTCACTTGCTGGCTTAGTGGAAGCCTCAATCACCAGTTGATATAGCTGTGATTTAACACATTTATGCCCTGGTGTATATTTGAATGCACACCAATAACATAACCTTTTCTTTCTTATATCATCCATTTTAGATTGGGAGATGGCCTTAGAAGGATTTTTGTTATTAGGAACCATGGGAGTATGACCCCTTGAAGCAATAGAATTCTCAGGTTGGTGTATGCTTTAACAGGAGAAAACAAGGGTTTAGAGTAACTAGAGTGTCCCTCTATAGGAGTAGTCTTCTGAGGAACAGTGCTTACAATATCCTTCATTTGAAGAGAAATTGTTAACCCTTCTATTAAGGTTGTGGGTTTAAATAACCTCAAATGTTGTCCAATCTCAGGTTTAAGGTTGTAAACAAATATGCTTAATGCATAACTTTCTAGTAAATGCAATTGGTTCAAGAGACTTACAAAGTTATCATGATAGTGCTCAATTGTGCTTGTTCGAATGGTCATGCTCAATCTGGAAGGTAGACTTACCAACATTCTCAGCCTAAAACAACTATTCTAGTTTGGACCACCAATTTAGAAAATTTTTCCCATCAAATCAAGGACATTGTAACTAAAATATTTTTCCAATAGAATCTACTACGCTGACTCGAGAGAGAGTGCCCAAGTGGCCCACCTCAGCTGTTGGTGACATAGCCAAACTGTCCTTAGGTGGAAACCCTGGTGGGGGTGTTCCTAGGAGTCCATTGCCTCAATCTTGACCCATTCCGTGAGCACCGGTAGATGACAATCCAAAGTACTGCTCAAAGAAGAAATGCAGCTCAGATTTGATTTCTCTTCTGATTTCACCTTTGAACTCTTCGCGGAAGTCCTTGAACTGTGAATCTAACTTGGCATCCAATTTGCTATCAAGCTGAGAAAATTCACGTTGCAACAAACATATGTTCTTCTGTAGATACGTAGTGATTCCATCATTGGCCATGAGAATCGTGTGGCTCTGATACCTTTGATGAGGGAAGAAGATTCGAGTAAAAAATGAAGGAAGAAGGAAGAAATAGAGAGAAAAGAGAATGAGAATTCAGAGAGAAAAAATGAAGAAGAAAACCATATATAATTTCATAACTGCTTCACCCCTCTCTGATTGGTCCATAAAAAGGTGAGTAATGGACAGAATTTAACAACCTGGCAGTAACAAAAATAAGCTCAATACGCACCCATTTAACTTGTATGACTACTAACCCTAAACTCACCGTTTTAAGTATTGATCAATTCCCCCCTTACAGGCACTGTTTTCATTAGAATACTAAAGTCCCAAAACGCAGTGTTTTGCTACAGTACTAAAATTAACAGAATTACAAACGCAGCTAACTGTTGTTACTAATTATTCCATATCATACCCATACCATATCCATAAGAAAAATAATGATTAATTGAATATTCAAAATTTAAAATTTTACTACTCTAAAATATATTGAAACTAATTTTAAGGGCTAAGTGGTTTGCCTCACTTTGGGGTAAACTTGAATTTTGATTTCCATCTTAATTCGACTTGTTTTGCTGTCTATAAATAATAAATAATAAATAATAAATAATATAAAAATATTTTTATATTTTTATATTTTATAATTTAATTAAAATTAAAATATTTTAAAACAATAAAATATAATAACTTTAGAACCGAATATCCACCCCAATCATTAACACCTTTACTTATGATTTATTTGAAGTGAAATAAAAAATAAGAATATTTATTTTTAATTAAGAAATTATTTATCATTTAATTTATTTTAATTTCAATGAAATTAATAAGTTGGTTCATTATTTTAAAGGGGTTTTTTTATAAAGGAAAGGATAATGAGTGTTTAAGGAATGAATTCAAAATGTGATTTCCTTTTGGGTATATTACACCAACAGTCACTCAACTTTAATATAGTTGACAAAATAGTCACTCTGATTTCAATTCAATCACTCAAATTTCAAAAAATAACAAATCAGTCCTCTAACCATTTTCCGTTAAGACGTAACAGAAAAGTGACCTGGCATTTAACCGGCCACCGCGTTATTTTGAACCTAAAATATATATAAGGGTAAATTACACCAACAATCACTCAACTTTGATCTCAATGACAAAACAATCACTCAAATTTGATCTCAATGACAAAACTGTCACTCAACTTTCAAAACAGCCACCCAATTTTCAAGAAATAACAAATATGTCCTACTAACTTTCAAAAAGTCAGACACCTAAAAAGAAAGAGAAATAAAACCCTTGAACGAATTCTTCTTGTTTAGGAAGAAAGTTGAAAACCATGACGCGATTCAAATCCCTTTCCAAGGATTGGGCTTACCTCACCTCTACCCCAACTTTCGTTGCTGACTATCTCCGTCGCTCTTCTTCTAATCTATCTCTCATCCTCCTTTGCTACAATACCTAGTCCAATTTTGACTTTGGGATCTTCGCTGCTCTTCTTCTAATCTATCTCTCATCCTTCTTTGCTATAATACCTAGTCCAATTTTGACTTTAGGATCTTGTTAATCACTGACCGGACCCAAAATTTCACTTGTGATTTTGTTTATGATTTTGTTTTATGCAACTTGATAATGTTGGCAATGGAGTTAGTGTTGTTTAGCTTAATCGACGACCCTTTTGTTTATATCATCATATCTTATGAAGATCTAGACAAATCCGAGTTGTTTTGGTTCTTGAGTCGCTTGAATGTTGCTTTGGAGGATTTTCTCCTCACCAGTTTGGTTGTGGGTATTGATAGTTTGACCTAAAATTGTCTGCAATCCCATTTCGATTTGGTTTTTTCAGAGTTAATGGCTTTGGGCAGCAGAAAAAGACAATCGGATCCCAACTGTGGTGGCTCCTCTATTTGAGGGTTGAAAAAGAATAAAAGAGGATAGGTTGGTGGTTTGGAGGTCAACGACGGTGACGCCAAAGATGGTTGTGATGGAGGCGACGGCAGCGAGATTGTTGGGATAAAGAAGAAGAAGTATAAACATATTGGGTCATTTACGCAAAAATTAAAAACATTGGGTCATTTATTAAAAAGACGGAAAAGGAAAGACGAAAAAAATAGTCACTCAACTTTGCCTTGTCTAGCGTGGTAAGTTAACTACCCACATCAACTAGTTTACTGGCCAAGTCACCTTTCCCATTAGACCTATAATGGAAAATGTTAATGAGTGACTGATATATAATTTTTCGATAACGTTAGTGACTGATTTTTTATTTTTTGAAAGTTGAGTAACTAAATTGAAACTTTGTCTCGTCCAACGTGGTAAGTTAAATTGGCCACGTCAGCTAGTTAACTGGCCACGTCACCTGTCCCGTTAGGCCTGTAACGAAAAATGTTAATGAGTGACTGATTTGTCACTTTTTGATAGCGTTAGTGACTAATTTGTTATTTTTTGAAAGTTGAGTGACTGAATTGAAATCAGAGTGACTATTTAGTCAACTGCATCAAAGTTGAGTGACTATTGGTGTAATTTACCCTTTCTTTTTAATATAAATATTTTTCCATTATACCATAGACTCCATTAACCATCATTTAAAATTGAAAAGGGTAAACTATCAAAATAGTCAGTTTTATTTACTTCAGATTACATTTTAGCCTTTTATGTTTGAAATATTATGTTTTAGTCACTTACATTGTTGTGTTGTAACATTTTACTCACTAAGCCGTTAATTTCTGTTAAAGATGTAACGGTAAGCTACGTGGCACGTTAATCATCATTTCAAACAAAAATTTTTGGTTAAATTATATATTGGTCCCTATATTTTTTTTTGTTTTGAGCAATTTAATTTGTTTCTTTTATGCTCTTTTAACTTTCTTTTCTTTTCCATTCTCTTCTGCTTCTCATTTTGTTTTCCTCCCTTCTCTATTTCTCTTAACATAGTTTTTCTATGTTTTCCATTTTTTAAAACATCCGCGCATATAGGTTAAGCTCTTTAGTTTGACATTTTTTGTTTCTTGCTTTTGAGAATCATAAGAAGGAAGGGAGTTCAAGGGGCACCATCAGGCCCGGTTCTTGACTAGATGCAGAAGGTAAGAATTACGGTTAATGTGGCAAGGGGCTTGGAATATTTGCACGAGAAGGTTCAACCTTTGATTATCTATAAAGATGTCAAATCTAGCAATGTCCTTCTTTTTGAAGACTTCAAAGCGAAGATTGCAAATTTTAACCTCTCAAACTAGGCTCCCAACATGGCTGCTCGTCTTCACTCTACTCGTGCTTTGGGAACCTTCGGCTATCATGCACCTGAGTATGCTATCTTAAGCTGTTTTATATCATTGTTCATTTCTTTTTCGAACCAACCAGTCATTGCCAGTTGTTGACATAAATAATTGAAGGGAGGAAAACGGAAAGGGAAATAGAAGAGAATGAAAAAGAAAAGAAAAGAAAAGAAAAAGAAAATAACATAAAAGGAAAAAAATTAAAATTGCTCAAAACAAAAAAATATAGGGACCAATTATATAATTTATCCTAAAATTTTCATTTGAAATGATGATTTAAAGTGTCACGTCACCACTGTTACATTGTTAACGACAACTAACGACTTAGTGACTAAAATATTACAATACCATAATGTAAGTGACTAAAATGTAACATTTCAAACACAAATGACTAAAATATAATCTGAGGCAAACAAAAGTGACTATTTTGATAGTTTACCCAATTTAAAAATAATTTATTTAAAATAATATTCATTTTCTTTTTACTATTTTTTTAGACTAATAACTCTAAATAGTATTCTTTTTCTTTTTTTTCAAGAAAAATTAGATTAAACTTTATTTTGAAGTAGGGCAAAAGGTTCTTTATAGAATAGGAGAAAGAAAATGTCAATTATTTGTTATGTTTCTTAATATTGTTTGAACTAGATCGGTTTATCAATTAGATTGAGTATCATCCAATATATTGAATTTAGAGAGAGACAAAAATCGATTGACCTATGAAGTGGTATTGTATTGTTCATTTAAGCTGGCTAAAAATTGGTTCACTAGTTTTTATAAAATTTTAATAACTTTTTAGATGTTTATTTATTTTAAACTGGATAGACCAATAGGATTGAAAACCAATGATCTATCCCACTAAATTGATTTAAAAATATTGATATTTTCATTATATATTTTCTTTGTTTCTATAATAAAAATGAAACCATTTAGTATTTTTGATATATACAAACAAATCAAAACTCTAAAACCAAATATTTTCTTAACTCAATAATAAAATATTACATTTTTTTTAAAAGCCTACTATTTTTATTTGAATTTAAATTACATTTTGATATTCTATTATATTGCGATTCTTAGGCTTCTTAAGATTTGGCCGAACCCATGTTTCAATGTTTGTGTGTGCAATTTCACCATTATATTCCTCTTGGATGGCATGACATATTTTCAAAGCATTGGCTTCTAATTTCTTATTGAAAGATAAAGAGTACCGATGGAGAAAAACTATTGTAGTAACCACTTCTTTCCCACTTTATTCCTCTCATGAGTTTATAATAACTAAATATATTATATAATATAAATATAAATTTAATAATTATAGAAAGTATTTATGTTTTAAATCTTGTAATATGAATTTTATTTTATATAACATCCTAATAAATTATAAATTTATTATCATAAATATATTTTTATTTATTATTTAAGAAAAATAGTCTTAATTTATGATTTATAATTTAACATAAATATTAAAAAATTATTTTATTATTTTATAAGAGCATATTGTAAACTAATAATTTTTTATTATATTTTATTTTAATTTCACTTCATCGCCGCGTTTGAATCTAAATACATCTCATCACTAATTTTAATCTCAACGCTACATTTCTCAATCTCACCATAATAGTAAGTAATCTCACAACCACCATTATTTTTTTTATTTCACCGAAGCTAAAGCCACGCTGTTAGAACATGCAATTTTCTCTTTTTTTTCAGAGATTTGTCTATACACTTTTATGATTTGTATTCTCTCAAAGTTACTATCTAATTTTGTTTGGTTTACCTTTTTTCCTTTTTTTCTTTAGTAAAGAAAGAGGCCTATAGAAACAACCCAAAAACAGCAAAAACATTCAAGAAGATGAGGCCCTTTGGTGACCAGCCTTCAGCAGCGGCAGCAACCAATGGGATAGCGAATCAAGTTCTTGACTTGAACCATTCCATAACCGACAACTTGGCCAAGGTATCAGATACTCGATTGGCGTCTCTAACAATATGATGGAAGGAGACCTGCCTCCAAAAATCTTGTATCGACAGGTCCAAAGCAATGGAGTTAACATAATCATCAGACTCATGAATCATTTGGATGGCCAGCAAGCTATTTTCAAGCGTCACATGATGGAATCCTGCTTCCCTCGCTAGGAGGAGGGCATCATGAATTGCCCATAGTTCCACATGTAACACGGAACAACTCTACAGAAATCGAGTGAAATCAGTAGTCCACTCCCCTCGTGATCTCGAACTACCCTTCCAGTAGAAGCGTAATTTCCACTACACGCCGTGCCTGCATCACAATTTTCCTTCGGAAACTGCCAAACCAGTTAAGAGGCTGCTTGTTACCGGAAGTAGACAAGATGTGCCTCGACTGGACACGACCCTGGCAAACAATATCAGAGACGAACAAAGTATCGAGATTCAAGTATAATCCATAGATAGCCTATTTATTTTTCCTTTACTTTTTAATTAAATAATTGGTAGAGAATATTTAGTTTTAGATTTTTTTGTATATTTTAAATTTTAGTTTTAAATATATATTACTGAATAAATTCAATTTTTATTGTAAAAAGTAGTAAAAACAACACTAGATAATGGTGTCTTCTCTCCTATTCAATAGAGTACACTTGAAAAATTTTGCATCTCCTAAATCAAATTTAACCTGATTTATTAAATAATTTCTTATACATAGAAATTTAAAATAAAATAAGGAAAAAAGAAACTAAAGATCAATTATATACACAAACAACCGAAATTTGCATGACATCAGAACCTGAATTCAAATTCAATGACTAAAATCCCTACCCTCGTCTCCAAATTATGAAATACGAAAATTTAACCCTGCTCACTTTCAATTTTATTATTATTAGGATGAGATTTAATTAAATTTAAGGGGTAGCAAAATTAAAGTAAATTTCAAAGGGAATAAAGTTAAAACTTCCATCCAACTAGCAGTAGATTACATAAAACTAACAACACCCACCCCCACCCCCACCCCCCCCCCAAAAAAAAAAAAAAACGTTTATAAGAATTTCACTGCCCCCTAAGCTTTAAATCCATCATCTCAGACAAAGGCGGATCCTTGCTATTTTGGTACATCAACTTACAGGCTATGTCTGAACTATAATGTAGTAATGCTAAAAGTAAAGAGTTGCGGGAACATGAAACATATTAGAACTGAAACTCAGTTGAGCCAATGAGTTAAGGAAGTGGATGATGGGGCTCAGATCTAAGACAACGCAACTGATGCCTATAACTTCTCTACTAATTTACATTATACATGGCCGCACTCAGCCTTGATAATCTTCTCAAGGAAATATAACGTTGATGACCTGTTGTATCGGTTGACAGGTTGGACCTAAAATCCAATACCAAAATACTATTTTCATGACCCTTTCCAAGTAGTATAATATATGATTTTTCAGGCAAAGCTTACTGTCGAGGTACAGCTGGTGTTGACTGAGGGTTTTGCCCGTAAAACCCCATACCTGGTGGCCAGTAAAATCCCCCAGTGGCTGGCTGCTGCTGCTGAGGCTGGGATTGCGGCTGCTGCTGAGGCTGAGACTGTGGCTGTGGCTGTGGCTGTGGCTGCTGCGAAGACTGAGACTGAGACTGAGGTGGTTGTGGAGGCTGTAGTGGCTGAGAAGCAGGCCTAGCTAAATTCATTGCTATATGTGGGGGAAGAGGAGGAGGTGGTGGCAGCGTGTTCGCTCCATATCCGTAAGGCATCACCCCCATCATCATACCAGTTGACTGCATATATTGACTTCCTGAAGGATTTGCAGGAGAGAGAGGGGGAGGTGGAGCAGAAGCAAAGGGAGCCTGAATCTGGTTGCCTTGAGACATTGGTTGCATACCAGTTGATGGTGCAAGTGGCATGTTGTTAATTGCCTGCTGCTGTAAAGGGTTGAAATGAGTTGTGCTTGGGATGTCTGAAGCATCTGATACAGGCATTGGTTTCTCAAGTTTGGGGCGCTTTTCTGGAGGAAACATTGATAACCCTGATGTGAACCCACCGGATTTTAAGCTACCATTCATAGAGGCAGCTTCTTCTGCAACAAGGGACGAAAGTACAGATGTAAGCATCTGAGCAGAGGATGTTGAAGCAGCAAGCTTAGCAGCGACAGCAGCAGCTGCTGCTTTCTTATTATCTTCTTCGGTCGTTTTTGAAGGTGCAAATGAAATCATAGGCTGTGGAAGAAGCGGTTGAGGTAGAGTGCCAGATGGCTGAGCTGAAGGAAGGTTCCGTTCACTCACAGCTACAGCCTCACCTGTAGGGATAGATGTAGTAGTTACATGGCCATGCACAGAGGGTAAAGTCAGCCTCTTCCTTAAATTGCTTCCTTGCTCAATCTGACCACGAGCAACCTGTACAAACATCATCAGTTTCTTGTCAGTTTCTTCCTAGGTGCTGCAATTTAGCATCAAACAACATAAGCAACTCGTATCCTATTGGGCAATGCACATTTTGTCAGACGCACATATGGCACACTTAGGTTGTGCTTTGTTGGGTGGAAAACTGGAGGGATGGAAGGAGGGAAAGGAAAAGTGGAAAGAAAATAAATTTTAAGCGTGCTTGGTTGGGAAGAAAGTGAGAGGAAAGAAAATAGGAGAGATTAACATTTTCCATCTTAATGCATAAAAATCAATTCTTCCAAATTGGAATAATGAGCGGAGAGAAAATGAAAGAGAGGTGTATGTTAATTCTAAATTATGCATTTTTCAATTTTTTCCTTCCATTTTTCAACTCTACCAAACAATGTGGGAAAGAAAAAAGTAATTTTCTTTCCTTTTTTCCATCTTTCCTACCAAGCACACCTATGGAAAGAAAAATTATGTTATACATCCTTTTAGGTTTCTACCCCAAATTTTCTTTCCACTCTACCAAGCGAAGCCTTAGATTCACTTTTTTTTAAGGAAAAATGTCTGATTGAATTTCATTTTAACTTCTTTAATTTTTTTTTTCACTATATATCTATAAAAGGATAACATCAAACTTTGTTTTTAATGTTTGAATATTCAATAACATGGGACTTCTTTTTTGTACAACTTTGGATTTAGGAAAAATTCATTAGCACACACTCCATCAACAAGTTTTATTCCCATCTATCCACAGAAAATGGTTCCCAGTTGTTACTAGGGAGAGTCACTTTTGTGATCCTTTCCAATATTAGCAAATAAGTCAAACTGCAAAATTTGCAGTTTTAGAAGATCTAAACAGACAAAAACCAGTAAATTTAAAATCTATTCAATGCAAATTATCAACTCAAGCAATTTGTTACAAAGAATGCAATTCTTACCTGAAGCTGACTACAAATAAGCTCCAGCTTTGATTCCTGAAAAACTATATATTATTGAGTACTGAACAAGGAAAAACGTTTCCAAACTCAATTTCCAACTCAAGAAGACATGATAGTAATGAAAGCATACTTGTTCCTGAAGTGCTTCTTTAAGTTGAAAAATCAAGGCAGCCCTGGTTGTTTCAATGCTTTCAAGTTGTTCAACACATTGGCGGAGAGCATTTTCTTGCAGCTGTAGCTCATCTAGCAAAGCAGATCCATTCTGATTCCCTAACCGAAATCAAATACATGCACTTAGAGTTGCTAAAAGCACACAGTAAATCAAAACTTAAGGCAAGATATTGTAATAACATCAAAGTTCAGTTTACCAAGAAATAAATGGTCAACAGTTAACAACCTCAACTGAGAGATCCCCTATTAAACTGTTTCGCAACAAGACACTCATCACAAAATTCCTATGCAAGAAAAAGGTTCAAATATATGTTCTCTTTCATCACTTATAATAGATGAATCAATTGATTAGAGGTACTCATCTGAACCAACAGCACTATAAAATAATAATCGGAGTTCATTTGTAGAGGATAAAATGAAGCAGCAGATGGACGCACCAAAATAGTTAAAAGAACAATTGTTATGCATCAATTTCCTTTTATCTCCACCAGGCAATTTCAGTCCTTGATTATACATGCAAAATCAAGCCTATAATTTCTCCTATAATTTCTTTGGGAATAATTTTTTGCTTGTCTTGGTGGACCGGTTAGGAACAATCAGAAGTATCATGCATTACATTCTCAACAAATGCAAACAATATACAAGCACAAAGTGCCGAGAGAAATCAGAGGTCAGTTACATTATAAAGCTAAATATTGTACTTGTAAAAGACTTTTAACTACTTAGGATGGATTCTAATGATGTTCCATTCCCAAGTCTGTTAGGTAAAACCAGGCAGCAGCACAATAAACTCCCACAAATGATCAAGCAATCCAGTAAGACAATCCCTTTGAGAAAGCATATTAAAATCAAAAGAACCTAACAACTAACAGCAACTGCTTATGAGCCAAGCCAAATATCACCACTAGAAACCTTCAGAGGCCTTAAGTGCTTTAACTGCAGTGGCATTTTAAATAAAGTAAAACTTTTTTCCATTGGGAGGTTAGAAGTTAAAACACAATAAGCAATATGAATCCTTATATATATACATACATACATATCCACACACACACACATATATGTAAGAGAGAAGAACAAAAATTGTACTCCTATGATGTTAAGGTCACGAGTTATGGATCGAGTCACCGGACGATTCACAGGAAAGTTCACTCCGATTGAGAGAGCCTTTCCCTTGTTGCAATTTCTACCATGAGAATAACCTATGATGAATAAAATATGGAACTCGTCGAAGGAAGCTCCTAAACTTAGAACTCGTCAAAGGGAGCACCGAACCTTAGACTTGAAAGAAAGAGAGTGATAAACTTCTATAAATTAGAATAGTTTGTCTTAATTATTACTAAGAATTGTCCCCTTAAATAGAACTGTTAGATAGGGTATTTTTCTTATAGACTAAGAAACTAAAATTAACTTGCAGAATAAAAACTATAATTGAGGAAACTAAAATTAAGTACTTTTAATTGCAATAAAATTCTTCCTAAATAAATTCTTCTAATTAAGAATATTACTAAAATAAAGTTATTCATCTTCTTTCCATCTTTGGTGCTTTGACTTCTTGTCTTGCCCACAAAGGCATCCATAACATATGATTTTACTTTTGGTCAATAATTTACAATAGTGAAAAGTGCACAACCTACATTTCTACCTGAAAAATGATGGAAGTACTGTGTCCCATGATGGGCCTTATACTAAGCTGGAATATGTTCTAGTTCCAATATTTGGAGCTAACATGAAATAATTTTAAAAGTAGACTCAAAGCGAACAAAAACATGAAGTATCCTCTTGTTAGAATGATTTATGAGTGACCAGCGAACATAGTTTGTGTGCCTAGCAAAACTAGTAATTCACCTTACCATGAGATCTCAGTTCCAAAATTAAGAACCCCGGGTAATTATTAGGGCCCATTAACATATATTTCTATCTTCTAGTTCTTACAGCTTCAGTATTCTTTTTACAATAGGGAAAAATCTCAATAAAATTACATTAAAAAAATGCATATACAAAGAGACAGGGAGAGAGAGTACACTTTTCCTTTTACTGGAAAATAAAATCTTAATAAAATGTAAGCATACAACAATAAATCCCATAGCAGAACTCATACCTTGAGCTAAACAACTTTCAGCATTTTCCTCTAGTTTACTCAAATTTTGTACAGCAGCATTACACTTGTTTAAAACAGTATCCTCACTTGGATTGTCCTCGAGCACAGATTGGTATGCAGTTAGTATCTTTTCTGGAAGACCTCCAACAGCCAATTTCTGATGGTAAGAAGATCAAGAAAGAGAAACATATACGAAATCACAAAATATTAAACCAAGAAAACGTCTTAAGTCATAAGAATACAAACAAAATGGCCAGAATCAAATTGATATCAAAGTACGAAGGAGAACTCAATAGGTAAGTTCTTACAATTCTCACTGCATGAGCATCCCTCTTCACTATCTTGATAGGATTTGAGCCTTTTCCATTGTTCACTGCAACAGGAGCAGGAGGAGGAGGAGCAGGATTCTTCCCAAGCATTTCATCTTTAAGATTTTGCCCTCGAGAACCAAAAACTTTTCTTTCTTCCCATATGTCAACCTAACAGTTATCATGCAAATAAGCCCCCAAACCCATCACCCCAGAAGGAAAAGTGGAAAACCCGAAAAAAAAAAAAGGGAAAAAAGGGGAAAGTTACTTGTTACGTGACAGGTCCACTGTAAAAAGAATGCAACAAAACAGCATGAACCACTACACTCTTTCAGTAAACAAAGAATTAATCTACTAAAACCACTAGGAGTTGCAATCTTAAGTACAAAATATCTACAAAAACAGATGCAGCCAAAGACTGAATAAAGCACTAGAACTTTCTCACTTTTCCTAAATGAGCCCCCATTCTTCTCTTCTATTATAATTGGGATCCAGGTAGGCCCTTATCTTGAGACAAACAATGTCATGTGTATCACTTGAAATTAATGCCACCGGCCATCTATCATTTCTACAGCCACGGATGCTGATTGAATTTTTTTTTTCCTGACATGGAAAGTGAATTTTCTAACCAAGCCATGGTTGTCATAATCAACAAGTCGGGAAAATATTTCATCTGTCACATCAGTAAGGGTGCCAGCTTGCAATGACCTTAATGACCATTAAGGTTGCATGTCACATATTTTGGTTCTAAGGGTTTATCTGGGTAAAAATAAAAGGATAGGGGCTTTTTGAGAAGCTTGGTACAGTTCAGAGGCTTATTTAGTGCTTCATCCAAAAAAATAACTACCAAAATATATCTACGTAAGTTTCCACTGTAAAAATAAAAAATACTACATTAAAAACAATACTTTCACAAGCTTTGACAAAGGCAGCTTTCCCCCATCAATGAACATAATGCAGCAATACTCAAATATACGTGATAATTATGTCAGCAATGGAGTAAAAAACTAGAAAACAAACAAACTATCTTATTCAATTTCCAAACTTTATTTGTGTCCCATATATCAGCATAATTGTAGTGCAAGGGAAGTTAACACCTCCATTTAAGGAGAGAGGGAATAAACACAGGCAACAATTAGTAATACCAAGATCAGACGCAAAATTGTGACAATAGTTCCACAAAGACCCCAAACTCATATCATCAAATCAAAGGTAGTATAATCTGCATGAGCTTCCAAGAAAACATTCTATCATTAATCCTATTTTGGTGGAATTAATCACCAACAGAAATAAAAGTTTTTGACTACTTGCATTTAGGCTAAAAAGTTCTATCACCAAACAACTAATTACACTATCCTATAATTTATTACAATAGCCGTTAGAACTAAATAACGACACTTCAAAGCAAAAGAAAACAAAATGCAAGAATAACACTAAGTAACAAAGCGCAGATTGATTATTATGTCAATTGGTTCTACATGAAAGCAGAGTAGAAAACTGCTGATGCCATTCAAAGCAATACATCACATGTCAAGAGAAAGCGACATGAGGAAGCACAATTAACCAAAAGTAACAATTGTTTTACTTTCAAGCCATTAACTTCTTGGAAATATAATAGAGGGAAGCTACTAAAAATGAAATGTTATCACAGCACCAGACCAGTAGTCAAAACCTGAAGTAGCTAATAACCTAATAAAAGCTACAGAGAGAAGAGTGCTAAAAATTGAATAAATAGCTTACCAGTCTGGCTACAGCCTTCTTTCCATACTCATCACCATCATCATACACATGTTTGAGAGCTACCGGAAGAACTTTCCAGAATTCATTTACAAACTCGCTTCCCTTTCGCCTACTATTTTGCAAAATGTCATTAGCCAAATACAGAAAAGAAACGCATCGTTCTTTCTGGGAAGAGTTAAACAGTTTGTCCCATGTTTCAACAATCTGTTTTGCCTTCTTCCGATGAGTAATACACCAACGAGACAATGCTGAAGAAATGTGAAGGAAATGCATGCCAACAACAATTCGTAGTAATAAATAAGAAATACAAGAGGTACATTAGGCAACAATGTGAAAATGCTATTTTTTTGTGGAAAATTTTCAATTTCGTCCAATAGCCATTCGTTCTTACTAGAATTATCTATTGAGCAAATCATGTTGAGAGGCTTTCATAGTGCAGATAGTGTTTTAGTCTATACCAAACATTGAACTATAAGTAGTTATAATGCTTATCCATGAATTAAAAATAGTTTGTTGAAAAGTTGTAAAGTACCACATTACTATATATAAGGCCATTATGCTATCTGTGCAGAAAATCTAGTTACATGACTTTCAATTGAAGACAAAACAAAAGAGCAGACTCGAACTAATTTAAAACTTAACAATAATGCCAATAACAGGCCCCCCATAAAATAAACAGGCAATAACATCAGAATCACCAAGAAATTCCAAAAAGCATCAATCTAAGGTCAGTAGGCATAATGGTAGATCGCACATCTTAAACAAAAATTAGTTGTTGTGGATGACTTACATAAACTCATTCTCATTTCAATTTAAAGAAAATGTGTCTAGCAGTTACTAAAGTAGTACACTAGTAATCCTTATCCTAAAAGAAACTGAACATAGGCAACATAAAACAGCCTAAATTGACATCAAAGTTCTCTTCAACCAAAAACAAAATGGCCAAACAAGATTAATAACATTGTTTAAAACCTACGACCACAATAAAAACAATGTCCCAAAAGCAGAACTCATACAATAAACGCCTTATGAACTAAATCTAAAGAAGCTACATACAAAACAATCTAAAAGGTTCCTAACATAAAAAGAACAGAAACAACGGATCTGCCAATGATCTCATATTGCTATCAAATTGCTGAAAGGAACAACTGATGCAGACATGCAATAAGGAATTCATGCAGCCCAAGACTAGACAGTAAGAAAAAAACAAAAACATGTGGTAAAAGTTAAGGGATAAAATGATATAATAGATCTAAAAGCATCACATCAGATAAAATTATAAAAACCATAATCAAAGGAAACATACACAAAAGTACTTCATAATGGAACAAGACAACAGGATACATTCTCAGTCAAATTTACAAGTAAAATTAAATGTTTACCTCAGTGTTATCAAGGGTGCAAGACACACTCTAGTAGTCTAGGTCCTATAACCCCTTTATATTGCTAGAAACCAAATGCAAAAAAAAAAAAAAAAGGACTTGCCTAAGTGAATTACGACACAATGTATACACGTGTACGTTTTGTATATATGTTTTATATATATAATATGCTTAAGATGAATAATTATGATAAACTCTAAAGAGTGATTCAGCTCATCAAACAAAGCATGCAAAATTTCCCTTCTTTTTTTTTCCTTTTGTTGGTCAATATGCATAACTTCCCATGATCTCAAGTTTGTTGTTGAATAATCAAAAATTGAGAAGCAACACTTGATATCCCCTTTTTTATTAGTTAACGTACAATTAAAGATTAACAGAGTTTCAATCAGGGTGTTACTTTTTGTGCCAACTGCCTTGCAAAAAAATGTCTATTTGCAAAAACCATGTGCTTGATCAAGGGCTAGTTTGCTTTCGAAAAATGCTGTTGAAAAGTTTGGTTTAAGATTAAGCGTTCAGCATTTCTGTCAAAATGTGCTGTTGAAAAGATAAAATGACTATTTCAGATATGATGTTGTAAGGTAAAAAGAGTTTTTGGAAGCTAGCACCTAGAAAATGAGGACAGATAGATAATTTAGCTTAAATGTGATTTTCCAAAAGCCGGCAGCTAGAAATTTTAGCTTTTTGGATTGGCTTAAAAACATAATCTGAAACACACTTTTGGCTTCAAAAGCTATCTGCTTAATATTGGTTATGGCTTGAAAACTAGTTTGAGAAGCAAGGTAAACACACCCCAAATGCACCTTGTCCAAAAAGGTTTAAAGAGCTTTTGTTGTAGGCGCTAAGGCACAATGCTCAGGCACACGGCTTAACAACACCAGTTTAAATGAAGAGAGAAACACTTATCTAAAGGAAGAAGATAAACAAAAGATTCATGTTCTTCAATAACGAACTTCAGAATTACACCAGATTCACATAACCAGGAGTGTCATTATAATTATATAGTACTAATGAAAGTGAGAGACTATTCCAGCATTCTTATTTTCTTAACAACAAACCTCTAATTAAGCTTGAACCGTAGGATACATTCAATGCTTTGTTGCGAATTGTTTAGTTTTGACAGTTTCTCGGTCAGTATCTGCCCATCAAAAACGTCGTTGCTCATCTTGTTGCTTAATGAGCATTTACATAGCCTGCAGTAAACCCTTTTAGTTATGTGGATTTAGAAGGGAGGGGAAGGTAGCAGAGAAAAGCATACTAAAAAGAAAATATATGTATACACATTATTCAAAAATACTCCTAGCAGTTCAAACAGGATAAACTAGAAGCTCTTAATACTTCATGGAAACATTGATGCAAGAGGATAATTCACATTTCGTTTAGAAAGACAAGTACAAGGTATTTCACTGATGATTCAGGTTACAGTCAACCTTTCTCCAACATTTCATATATCAATTAAATAAAAAATATCCTTCAGAGGATCCAGCAAAATAGTTAATAATTCCCCATGTCAAAGAAATGTCAAGGAGGCCTAAAATCCCACAAAATAGAGTTTGCAAGGCTACCAGTCAACCATTATATTCTATTAAGAACCCATGCTTCAAGCATTAAACAACCATCAAACGTTTTCTTAGCGGTTGTCAGCATGGCTAGAAGGGTTAATTACTTCACCAAATAGCCCCAAATGCAAGTCTAGTATTTGAAGAAAAAAAATTTCTTAATTTATGATCACATGCATTGTGCTTGACCGTGATACATATTACTCCACCAATAGCCCCAAATGCAAGTCTAGCATTACTGACAACTTCCAGCACTAACCACCACAATACCTAAGTAGGGAAAATTTCGACTGTTCTTCCATTGAATATTTTAATGTGTCCCAACTCCCAACACAATTGATTTTCAGAAACACAATACACCAAGACTCCAGTCCTAACCACCACAATACCTAGGTAGGCAAAACTTCCACAGTTCTCCCATTGAATATCTTAATGTGTCCCAACTAACACAATTGATTTTCTGAAACACAGTACACCAAGACTCCAGTCCTAACCACCACAATACCTCAGTAGGCAAAACTTCCACATTTCTTCCATTGAATTCTTTAATGTGTCTGAACTCCCAACAAAATTGATTTTCTGAAACACAATACACCGAGACTTTCTATAGGACACCAACTCAAAATTTTCCTAGAAATGAAATTCGCAACCACATTCTCAAAACCTTTTCAGAAACTTACACTCCACTCAAAATCCCACAAGGACCTTGGCATCGGTCTTGTAATTAGTATTCTCACAAAGTAGAGTCAGTTGAAAACAAATTTCCAAATAGCTTTCATTTTCTTCATAAATTATAATTTATAAGCAACGGGCCTTCTCTAATTACAAAGTTTCGTCCATCAATTCTATTGATTTTTCTAATGAGTTTCTTCTAGTGTTCAATAACATTAGCAAAATCTTTTGGCTAAGTTATAAAAACTAAGAAAACTGCTCACGGCGACTACCTAGAAAGATTCCGTTTTAAACTATTTAAATTTACAAATTATACAATGAAATTAAAATAAAAAAAATATGAGAAACACATTTTTAACAAGAAAAAAAAAGGGACAGTCAACTGTGTCTAATACCAAAATTCTTCACAGAGCTGATGTCAACTCCCAATATTGCAAAAATTTCAATTCCACTTCTACTTATTTTCTTAGAGCTTCTACTTATTTTCTTAGCAGCCAAATAGAAACCCTAGGGTTCGAAGAAAGCAAAATAGATTCCAACTAATTTTCAAAGCAGAAAGAAAATAATAAAAAATAATTCAATTACGATAACAAATAAAGAACGAACCCGATATTACTTGGAGAAGTAGAAAATTAAGGACTCCCTTTAGAAAGAGAAAATTTCGTGAAGAGAGCGAAAAACCCTAAAAAAATTCTGAAGAAGAAGCCCTTATTTATTTAATTATTTATTTTCTGGGGGCAAAAGAGGGAATGGGAAAGAGAAAGATAAGAGGAAACATGTCCTTGTTACTTAAAAAAGGTTTAATATATTATTTGATATCTAAATTTGACTTTAATGTTCAATTTGGTATTGAGTAGTTTTTTCAATTTAATACTTAAGTTTGACTTTAATGTTTAATTTAGAATCAAACCCAAACGATATCATGCCGCCTAATGAATATTTGATATGTATGCAGTGTGCTCTAATAAAAAACATATGTACATAATTAGTTTGCATACTCATGAGATGTATGGGTTAATTGTGTGTATCAATAAAAATAATATTTAATCATTTGTAATTTTTATAATGATATTTTAAATAATATATAAACCACTTAAATATTATTACAAATTTAATTATTTGTATAATATGCTATATACATTTTATATAAAAAATTTATTTAAATTCAAAACCTATTTTATTGAAAAAATTATAAATATAAATAGTTTTAAATAATTTGAAAATATTATGTTAATAGTTTTAAATTTCTATACATTTTAATTAAAATTGTAGTATATTTTTAACACATTTTAATACTTTTTAGACATTTAAGTAAAATTTTCAATAATTTCAACAAAGTTTTAAAGTTGTTTTAAATATGTTTGTTAAAAAGTTTTATGTTTTAAAAAATTTTGTTAGAAATATGTTTAAAATATTAGCAATGTTAAAAATAATTTTATTATATTTTAATTAAAAATTTTAAGCAGATTAAATTTTTTTAAATATTGATAAAGTGTTTATGGAAATATGTTAAAATAATATACAAAATTGTTTTAAAAATTAACATTGTCTATATATTAAAAAAGTTACTTTTTATTTGTAGTTTTTTAATCATAAAAGGAAAAAAAACTACAACAATCCAGTTTTAAGTGGTGTCGAAAAAGACGATTTTGGGACTCCATTTTCATAAACCGGGCCTGAAAATATTTAATAATGATATTTACATAGTTAAAATATTGATGAATTGAAATTTGGTTAAGTGGTTAGCCAAAATTATGAGTAATTATGGCTCAGGGATTAAATTGTAAAAATTTAGTTATATAGATTTTAATTAGACTAAAGCTTTGGGACTTAAATTACAATTATCTAAAGGGTCAAAATGGTTAATAAACCATTTTAAATTATATGTTAGTGGATGGCAATGCTTATAGTAATTAAATTAAGAAAATGAAAATTTAAATGTTAAGAAAACATGATTAATTAAGTAAACAAAGCTTAATTAACTAATAAACCAAGTATAAAAAAGGGTTGGTGGAAGGAGAGATGATAGTGTCATCTTCTCCAACCGGCCAAAGAAGAAACCTAAAAGAAAAACACCATTTTTGTTTGTTTGGAGCTTTTGGCCTTTGATTCTAAGTAAGTCCCTAGTCATTTTTCATTAATTTTTATAGTTTTGAGGTCATGAGAGTTTGATTTAGCTAGCTCTTGTACTAATTTGTAAAATTGTTAAAGTTTTAAAAGTTTCAATTGTTGAGAATTGAATGAAATTGGTGTAAAATTGTTAGAAATTAAGCTTAGTATATGAAAAGGACATAATTGTAAAGCTTAATTGTTAGTTTCATACATTAGGGATCACATTGAATAAAATTAAAAGTTTCCATTGTGATATTATGAAATGCTTTGATTGAATTGCTATCTTTGAGATTATATATCGAAACAAGGACTATTGAATAGAATAGATAATGGTGTGATTAATTTATATATGATAATTGATATAAAATTAAGTTGAAACATGTTATGTTACATGATAGGTCGATGACGAATTATGAATATGGAATATGAATTGAATGTTAATACCTTATTAATTAGTCGGGCTGAGTAAGATATAGTTGTAATGTCATAGGATTGGATTGTGTATGGGTTTATGTGCTTATGCGCCAGGATGCACTTTGTACGTCAAGATGCACTTCATGTGCTAGTATGCACTTTGTATGTTAGGATGTGCTTCGAGCGATAGTGTGCATGTTACGTACCAATTTCTCTTACTTGGTTACTCTATTAATCCACTTCGGTGCTAGTTTGGTGTATTGGATGGACGATCCGTGTATCCATCAGAGTCCAAGTTGTGTTAATAGGGATCAATAATAAGTTTGATTGTTTATATCGAAATGAACTAATATGATACTTGAAATTTTGAATGTGTGCATATATGAATTTGAAAGGGAAAGTAAGCATTTTATTATTCAAAGTAAAAAATGAATTGAGCCTTATAGGCCAAAACGAATATGGATGAGTCAGTAGACTCCAAAAATGGATTAACCGACAAGTATAAGGTAAGTAATGGAATAAATCACAATAGATTGATTGAATGAAGGTATTGTTTATGTGCGCAATTGAAAGATGATTAGTAAAAGTGCAAAATGAATGATAATGTTGAAATGTTAAGTAAACTTACTTACCTAATGGGTTATACACATTTTCATGTACATATATATTGATATATGTAGATTACATTTTAAGTTTCTATACTTTATGTTATGCTATTGATACTAAATTGTAATATCTTGAATCATGAAAGTACCACTGAGCCCTATTGCTCAACGTATGGTTTGTTTTCTCCATGTGCAGGTTTAGGTACCTCTCGAAGCCTCGAGAATTGAAACCAGCATCCAGACCTCCGTTTTCAACTTAACTAAGTTTGTATAACTCATCTTATTTTGGTTATATGACATACACCTAGGTTTCATTTGTTTCAAATGTTTCAATGGTCATTTTGGAGAATCAATATTGTAATTAATTGAAATGGTTAGTAATTATGCATGAAAGTGTTGTTGATGTTGTGGTATATAGTTGTTAACATGTTGAAATTAAGGTAAATGATCAATTGAAGCCTTAAGGGCATCTATGTATGCAATATATGCAAGTTGAACAATGTATGAAATCAAATTTTGTAGAGAACAGGGCTCACATTGCGACATAGGTTCCTCAACATCGTGACGAGGGCAAGACAGAGAGTCATGTTAGATGACGAACTCTCAACATCGTGATGAGTCAAGACAGTATGTTTCGTCGCAATGAGGAACCCCCGAAGTCACGACGTCAACTTGAAACTTTGAAAATTTTACAATTTGGTCCTAATTTGTCATTGGGTTAACGAAAGAGCTTTCATAAGCTCAATTGGGACCCAAAAATGATTCAATATCGATTTATACACATTTTATACTTGTGTTTAATTGTTTTAATATTCTCAAAATCAAATTTAAAAGATCACAGTTGCTCCGGCTACGAGTGTGAGACCTTGTAACTCAGATCCGACAATCGGGTCAGGTATCGGGGTGATACAAAAACCTACTTTGAATTTATGGCAAGCTTCCATTTATTTTCACATATTTCTACTTTTATTTTATAAAATTGTTTAACATTAATTACAAATCAGACTCATTAATAATTTAGTAAAGAGCAATAAATAATTTAAATACTAATTACAGATGTGTCATGTTAAGAGAAGTGTCATTTGGCATAAAATAAGATAATTATAAAATTATATTAAATTATTTTATATAATATATTATTAAATTAATCAGATATATAGTCATAAGTTATTTGTTAAACATTGTTGGGATGGACAACTACGAACTTGAACATAGACCTTAAAACAAATAAAGAAAGAACTACAAAATATATGTATAAATAAAAAATTACTTTGTTTTAAATTAATTCATAAAAGTCAAAACAATTTTCATGTTATCTTAATTTTCTGTTATATAAATTGCTAGTAGCGATATTCCAAACATTTATATTTCATAGCTTTCTAGGTTGATGAAATTAGATGCAAATTAGGAAACTAATTTAAAATTTTATAATTAAAATTTTTTATTTGTGAACTTGATTTCCTTGAGTGGATTAAGGGGAAATGTTCAATTATAATTGTGAGTTTATTTGTCTAAGTGAAAAATGTAACGGTCTGATTTCAATGGTACCAGAAAATGTTGTTTTGGAACCCCATTTTCGTAAACCGAATTTGTAAATATAAAATAGAAACATTTTTGGAGTTAATATAAAAATATATTGAAGAATGGTTGAGTAATTTAGTTGATAAAATAGTTAATTAAAACTCAAGGACTAACTTGTAAAAGTCCAATCGCTATAGAATTTTAATTAAGAAAAGGCTTGAGGACCTAGATAGAAATTAGCCAAAGGGCCAAACAAATAGGTATGGAAACCGAGTCCTTTTCTTAAAATTTTTATGGATTTATGGTCATGGGAGCTTAATTTAGCTAGCCCATTTACCAATTTGGTAAATTTTTAAAGTTTTAGCAATTTTTCATCATTGATAAATTGATGAATTAGGCTTGGATTTGATAAATATTGAGTTTAGATTATGAAAAATGACTAAATTGTAAAGTTAGTTAAGCTTGTTTGTTAACTTTCTAATATTAGGGACCAATTTGAAAAAATATAAAATACATCATGAAATTATACTAGGGATAGAAAGTATAAGATCCCTAATGAAGGAATGTGAAATCGAATTTTAATCCGAAGCTAGGAATCGAAAGTTATACACATCCCGAGTTTAGGGATTATATTGAATAAAATGCAAAATATGTGTGAAAATAAAAAAAAGAGAATTATTTAGAATCATGAATCTCATGACTGGAACGATGGAAATGTGCAAGTGTACACAATCACAACAAGTAATAAAGTGACAAGTAAATGTCGAGTTATCGTACCCACAGAGATTGTGCAAAGAAAATACTTATGAAATGCAATTAAAAACACTTTGGTGAATGAAAATCTTTTGTTTTGAAAAAGGGTTTAATAAAACTAGAATTTAACTAAGTAAAATATAATAAAATAAAAATAAAATTTCCAATGCACCATTTCAGAAGACGATTTTAATCAAGATAACATAATTGTGTTAGATTAATTACATTTCTTAACTTAATATTACTAAAACAATGTTCATGTTGTTATGAATAAATTCATGGCAACTTGGTAATTTGTTAAGCTGTAGCACATACAGACTTACTAAATTAACTAATCTCTTGAACATATCACTATTTCAATTCAAACAATTAATCAATTTAAATAAGCAAGTAAAAGATTAAGTGAGGTAGCAATATATTCCTACATTGAACAGTTTAATCACAATAATCTTGCAAGTTATGCAAGATTAATGTACCGCTTAATACTGGTCGCTAATTTAATCCTCAGCTACCTTAGAAGATTAAACATGCACGATTAAGTATTATGTCAATTAATTACAATTTCAATACGATTAATAATTAATTCTTTAGTTACCTTACAATTGTAAGGCAAGAATAACATAATCATGATTTTACTTAATCAAACAATTTACCAAGACCTATAACAATACAAACATAATTTTAATAACTTAAGTGGATGAAATGCAATCAACCTAACGCGAATTAAATTTAAGTCATGTTAATTAAATTTAAAATAACAACAAAACAAATATTCATAGACATGTTCATAACAAAAACAATAAAAATTAAATGATAGGAAACTAGAATTAAATTCGGTGTTTCTCCAAAACTTGACTAGTTTGCTCCGCTCCTCCTTCTCCACTTGTTCTTGTTGAATCGAGAATTCTATAAGCATTTGAATGCTGCTACCCAAGGTGGTTGAATGGCTCTTTTCCAAGAGGGAAATTGGTAAGGAAGGGACAAGAAAAAAAATGGAAAGCAAAGGAGAAGAGTGAGTGAAAGTGATAGAGAAGTGTGGAATGAGAGGTGTTGAAATGAGCAGAAAAGGGGGGTATTTATAGGTGGGATTGGCTGCTAAAAATAGCAAAAAATTAGCAGCCATAGACCCCATTGGCCAGCCACACATGTGGTAAGTTTGAAAGTTTCAAACTTGCTAAATTTAGCTTAGGGTGAATCTTTAAAAGCACAGAAAGAGGAGGGGTTTGAATGCAATTTCAATAAAATTTCAAGGGCTGAATTGCAAGCCAAATAATTAGTTAATTTGATCTGATTGGGTTAGCATGTTGGACGGTTTTGGGCAGCTTATTTGCTCGGTTGGATCAATCTTTCGGTTCAGCACAATTAAGCCTCATTTCATAATTTAATTAATAATAATTATTTAACCCAAAATAAATTGGATTAAAATTAAAATTAATTATATTATGTATTAATATTCATCATTTGGACCGTCTTAGGTTGAAAATTAATTCGCCTCAAAGCTTCAAAAATTGCTTCACAGTTTTGTGCTTCTAGCAATGTCTGCCGCAAGTCAATTTTCACCATTTGTGCAAATTTGTCGAAATTAAATCAAAATTTATTATAAAATTAAATAAAATTTTATATGTTAATAATTTAAGTACAATTTAAGTATTTTATAATTATATTATATTTTTCGACAAGAATTACTACAAAATTGCATGAATTTGAGTTAAAAAGGGCATGAAAAAGTCTATATATTTTCATGTTTCCACACCCCCAAACTTAATTCATTGCTCGTCCCGAGTAATGCACAAATTGAAAATAATTTCTTGGAAACACCTTTGAAAATTTCCTTCAGAAAACATTCTTTTAAAAATTCATACTTATGCTCAAGAACAAAAATTTTGAGATTTATGCTACTTAAGTATACATATCATTCAAATTAATCTCAGTAATTATTATGATAGCAAAAATAGACTAAGTGGTTTCTCAATAAAGGCATGTTAAACCCCTATCAAATCGATTTTATTCCCTTATTTAAGAATAAGCTACAATCATTAAGTTTAATTTATACCTTCATATGTTGAACATAACAATTTCTCTCCACTAATGCAGGTAGCATAGAAACTTGAATCAATAGGTCTTTTAAATAGGTTGTAACGTGGCTAGGCTAGGGGTAGGTAAAAGATAGATAAATTTAGGCTAAAAACCCTAGAATCAGCTTGAATCGGACCTTCAGAATAGTTACCTTCAATAAGCCAACTTATTTTTCTTTCACATGCTCTTTTGTACATCTATTTCTTTCGAGTACATATGCTCTCTCTTTTTTTCTTTTTTTTTCACGAGCATTTTACTTTTTTGAGCATTTGATACTTCTTTTCAACTCCCCGAAACTTATTTTCAAAGAATATTCTGAATAGTACTGAGTCTAGTGTTTGGAACAATTTAAAGATAATTAAGAGAAAAGTGATGGCTAAATATTCCAAAGGTTCAAATAAAGTTAGGCCATATAGTCTCAAAGTTAGGTTTCAAAGGATAAAAAATTATTAAGGTTGACTTAAAAGGTTCAAAGGGTCCAAACAAAAGTTGCCTAAATCATTTTCAACATTCCATGCTTCCTAGGATTTTGCCTCGAGAAATTACTAAGTCAATTCTAGAGACTTAAACTTTCATGCATGCCTAGCTTTCCTAAGGAACTAAAATATTATTGTATGATTTACATACTTTATTAGGAGTACATTTATGTCATAATTCAGCTAACATACAATTATTGAAATAATAGAACTTTATTCATACTGAAGTTTATCATACTTAATAAAATTTCAAATTCTTGAACAAAATATAACCTAACCATAATTAAAGGAAATATTTATTTTGAGATGAAATAATTTCAATTTTTTGGTCCCCCTAACTTAAGATTAACAATGTCCTCATAGTTAGAAGTGGATAGATACTATAAACCAGATAGGATTCTAAAAAAGAGGAGGTGAGTCAATTTGACTGCTTAAGTACGAAGCTCTCTTTAGATCCAATCCTAGACATATATATATCTATTGCCACACTTCTAATTTAAAACTTGTTCATTTTTATTTATGATTTCCACCTCTTATTTTATTATGCAAAAATAAAATAAAAATCCTAATAGAACCTAATCCTAACAAAACCTAGGAAAGAAAATAACATAAAGTAAATATCCCCCATTTTTTATTTATTTGCAGATCCCTCAGAATCTGACTTATCTTTTGCTCCATCGTCTTTATTTTTGCATGAATCACTTTGTTCCCTCTTCGATATTAAAACTCCATGGTTCAAATATAAAATTTGGAAACTCAGACACAAAAATAAACGGGCCATTGAATATTTTCATAAAAGCGCTTCTCATTGAGCCATCCCATATTTTTGAATATCTCCAGTAAGCTTGTTGCTCCCACTGCATATATTGCATTATGCCCATCAATTTTGACAGCTCATCTCGAAGATCAGGGCGAGGCAATTGAGTTCTGAATGTTGAGGTTGTCATGTCAGGTTCGGCTACTGGTTCCATTGGTTCTGCCTTATCAGGGATTTCAACTGACTGCATTGGTTTGATCTCTGTGGGATCTTCTTCGGGATCCTCGCTCTCTTCAACTCATTACTGTAGAACAGAATCTCTGGCTATTCGGTAGAGGTCCAAATATGTGATTGTGCCCTAACTATAACTTGTCTTCTTTATGTTTGCAAGAATTTTAGTTTTCAAGCACAAAATTGTTATTGTAAAGGGGAAATAAGTTGGGCCAGAACGTCTAGCGGCACAATTCTGTATTTCTCTGAGAATGATTTTTCCCACATCAATGGTCTTTGCGGTCAAAATCAATTATAACAAGACCATTCGCTCTAATGAAATTGTAGTCCCATGTGAAATAGGCATAAGACTGAATTGAATGAAATAGAACCATACCTTCGTTACTAGTGTCAAATAATCTCTACGATAAGTGTGAGTTCCATGATTTGACACAGTTCACTTAAAACCCAGAACTGTAAGTTCCTCGAGAATTTCTTATAGTTTTTCAGCCTCAATATTTCTCATCAAGGAAGAATATTCGTCGTCTTCAAAATCAGGCAATTTAAAGAATTTATTAATAGCGTTTGAGCTTAATGGTACCTTGATTCCTCAGACAGAAACTTCTGTTAATTCGCCTTAGGTCAAATTCACATAAAATGCACGAACTAACTCTTCATTTGCACTAGATCTTTTCTCACAAAACAACTCCCAATTGAGAGCTTCGACAATTTATCGAATGCGCGCCATGAAATCGATATAGTTGCTTTCTTTCAGTGTGAAGCCTTTTTCAAGGTGCTTTTGTTGATTCTTGAAAATGCTATCGTATCTCGCTTTGGCTTATTCAAAGTGAAATTTGTTTTGAGATTCTTCAATTTGGACAGAGACATAAGTTCTTCTATGAGGCATGATTTACCTAAACATAAGATAGAAACAAATATTTTCTCAAAGATTTAATTAGTATAAAATATTAACAATTCAAAATAAATTGAAGAGTTAAATAATTAAAACAAATTAAGATTTAGGACAAAAATTTCTTACCACCTTTGTATGGAAAAAAACTCAAAGAAAATAAATATAAAGCTAAAGAGGTCGGTTTAGGGATGGTTGGAGGGTGTCTTGATCGTGTGGTGCGTGCAAGGCTAGCAAGGGTGCGCACGGGATTGAAGCAAAACATAGCAGCAGCGCGTGGCCTTTGTGTGAGTAGGTGTGTCCACTGGGTAGCAAACAGCGGTAGCGTGGTGTGATGGAGGCAGGTGCATGCGAGAGCGTGAGAGTCACACGAGAGCAGTGTCTTGAGCGAGAAGGGTGTGTCGAGCAAGGCCTGGCGTGAGCAGCTTTGTAGTTGGGCGTGTGGGCAGGTATGGCGACAAGAAATAGCTGCTGGGCTATTGGTGTGCGTGAGCTAGAGTTGGAAGCAGCAATTGGCATGCGTTGGGGCTGCTAGTGTGTCAATGGTTGGTGTTGGTGTGGTTGGTTAAGGTGATGTGAATAGTGGAAAAGATTGGTGGAATTTATAGTGAAGGGAGGAAGGAATTCAATTAGAACTCTTAGAAAAATTTAAAAATAAAATATTCTAAGCCCTAATTCCATACAAAGTTAATAAAAATTAATAATTAATATGATGCATATTAAAATAGTATTTGCTATTAATTTAAACTAATCCTGATTCTATGCAAAGTTGATAATTAATTAATATATATTATATTAAATATAATTATATATAAGTTATTATCATCTTATTTATTAAAATTAAATTAAAAACAATTTTATTTTAGCTACCTTTTAAAAATATTTACAAAAGAGATAACTAATGTCAATATTTACAAAAAGAGTAACCAAATGTTGCAATTAATTCAATTAAGTACCTAGACTTAAATAAAATTTGAAAATTGAGTTGCAATTAAAACTTGGATCAAAATTGAACCTTTTATTTGAAAAACTAAAAATTTATTTTCCCATTTAGGGAATAATTTCTCAGAAGATTATGTTCAAATCAATTCCCACGAAAGATTGAAAGGGTTACAAGCGGTCCCGCTTAAGTTCCAATATCCTAGATAGAATTTATTTAAACATACTAATCCTGAAAATATACCCTAAATAATTTATTTAAAAAGAAAAATGAAAAAAATTAAATATCTGATAAAATGAATGAGACTTTATCCCGCTCAATTTTATTCCCTTAGTAATGTTTTAAGCGTTGAACATTGACTTGAAAATTACCTCCCTTACCTTGAAGTTCGACAACTCCATATGGAAAAACTTGGTGAATCGTAAATGGATCGGACCAACGTGATTTTAACTTACCTGGGAAGAACCTTAATCTGGAATTGAATAACAATACCTGCTAACCTGCTTCAAATTCTCGAACTCGAATGTGCTTGTCATGCCATCTTTTAAGTCTTTCCATGAATAGTTTGGCATTCTTGTGTGAGAACATTCAAAACTCTTCTAACTCGTTGAGTTGAAGCATCCTTTTCTCTTTAGCAAGCTTAAGATCCAAGTTGAGTTGTTGGAGAGCCCAATAAGCTTTATGTTCTAACTTCAAAGGTAGATGACAGGCTTTCTTAAAAACCAACCTATAGGGTGACATTGTAACAGCCCGGTTTAGACCCTATTTAGAATAGTGGTTTTGGGACCACAAATTCGAGTCAAAAAAATATTTTAATAATATTTTTGGAGTCTCCAGTATGTTAATTTATGTGTGTGAAAGTTTCGTGTGAAAATTTTATCGTTTGTGTGCTCGATTTAATTAAAAGGATTTAATTGCGTAAGATGCAAAATTAGAATGATATTTGTAAAGGTACCTATTTGCTATAGTTTTTATTATATGGAGTCCTTATGTTGTAATTTAATCATTAGAATTATGCATGGACAAAAATAGGCAACCATTAAATAGTTTTCTAATTAAATCATTAAGGTTAAAATTGTAAAATGTATATTAATATGTATTAAATAAAACAAAAAATAAATGGCCATGCATGTGTTCATCTTTCTCGGCCGATTCTAAGAAGAAAATAAATAAATAAAGCTTTGGAAGCTTTAAACATTCGGCACCTTTGGGAGATTAATTCGGGTATGTGTTTTGCTCAATTTTTAATGATTTTTACGTTTTTATGATCGTTGCTTTGAATACTAGCTAGCCCATGCTTTAATTTTGAATTTGATGATGTATTCATGAATTGCCATTGTTGATAGCTTGATGATTTTTGTGTTTAATGATGAAAAATAAAAATATATTGTTAGGTTATTATGTTTAATTAAGTGATTTTTGGTAAAATGTGTATTAAGGATTAAATTGTGAATTTTATAAATTGAGGGGTCAAAATGTGAAATAAATTAAAGAAATGGGCTGCTATGAACCTTAGTAAATTTGGCTATACTAGAGTTTAGTGAAATTATGTGTATTTTGTGTTTAGTGAAATAGGGACTAAAGTGTGAAAAATGTGAAATGTTAGGGGCAAAAGTGTAATTTACCCATTTATGTGTTTATGGATGAAATTGAATGAATATGTTAATAAACAAGTCAAATTTGTATTAATTTAGATCAAGAAAAGAGGAAATCAGAATTGGATCGGGGGAAATCTAAAGTTGTCGAATAGTCGTCCTGGTTCATTCGTCTTCGTCCGAGGTAAGTACATAAGTAAATAAATGTCATTAAATTTGAATGTATATATTTTATAAGTGCCAAATTGAATTATTACAAATGTATGTGTATATGCCGAATTGAATTAAGCATGGGAGCATTGCTTATGAGTTTGAATCGATCGAATTACGACATGCGAAAGCCTTGTAAGAATCTTAGGAATAGTTAGGATACATATCTCATGTCATAGGATTTAGATATGTAATTACGTGTAAGACCACGTTTGGGACGCTGGCATCGATTTGTGATTTATGTATAAGACCATGTTTGGGACATCAACGTCGTATATGGGTTCGTGTAAGACCCTGTCGAGGACAGTGGCATCGATAGTGGATTACATGTAAGACTACGTCTGGGACATTTGCATTGTACGAGCTTTTCGAGTTATTCGAGTATCCTATTTAATTCCAAAAGGTTCAACGGGCAATATCGAGTTATGATCGGATGTGAAAACGAGCTAAATGGTTCAGGTACGTACGAAGTTAAATGATTATTAAAGTAAGGTCAGTATAGTATTTGAGATGAAGATATGAAATTTGTTTGTTATAAAAGGCTGCTTATATGTACATGTGATTATTCTTATTCGGCCAAATGACATTATAAGGTTAATGTTCATGTGATGATATATGAATTTGCAAGCATGATAAATGTATATGTGGTTAAGGTTTTCTTGATTTGGCCAGTTTAATTGAATTATGTATGATATTGAAATGATTTAATTGCTTATGACTTACTAAGCTATTTAAGCTTACTCTGTGTATGTTCATTCGTTGTTTTATAGATTTTGGAAGCTAGTTACAAGCTCGAGGATCGTCAGAGAAATCCGTCACACTATCGATTACTATTTCGGTATTTTTAAAAGCTTGAATTATGAACCTATGGCATGTATAGGCTAGTACTTGTTTTGGTTGGTTTTGAAATTGTAAATATAAAGCCATGCAGAAATGGCTAGAAATGATGCTTATGTTTTTGTATGTTCGGTCATGGTATAAGTTCATGATGGAAAATTATGTTTCATGGTATATATGTATGTGATGTGCTTAGTATATGATTTCGGCATTAAGTAGTGAAATACTTATGGCTTATGATTAGTTCATTTTGGTAAGTTTGATATATATATGGTAGGATTTGCAAATATAGATTGTTATAACTCAGCTCAAGTGAATTTGGTATGGTTGATGAATATGTTTTAGTTGTGATTTTGTTGGCTCATTATTGAAATGTATAATTTGTATTATGAATTGGTTTAGAAGTGATAAATGATGTGATTATATGTTCGGTTAATGATAGGTCGATTGAATATGTATATATATAAGTATGACATATTTGTTAATGAATGAATTGTTGGCAAATTAATTGATTATGTGTATGTAATTTTAGGCGCGGTAATTAGCATGCGATTGGATGTATTTTTTTTAGTTGTTATTTGTACTTAAGATAGTTCATTTTAAATATGGTCATATAAGTATAGATTTGTGATAATAAAAGAAGTATATTCAATCAAATGTGTTTAATAAATTTGGTTGTGTATATGAAATTGTGGCATGAATTATAGCATATGGAATTGACATGGTTTGAATCGGTTAAAGTGCTTGGAAAATGGCTAATGTTAGACAAGTGAGTAATTTATGAACTAGTCATATTTGCATTTGAAATTCGAACGTTTAGAATTGCTTGTTTGTATTTGTATAATTTTGCCTATTTAGCCGTGAGGTACATTCAACTTAGGTTAATATGTGCAAGTAGGAAAGCTTATAAATGAATGTATCCCATAATTGTTAGACAATAGGTTTGGCTAATAGATATATAAAGTATATGTAATATGATATGTTATATATATATTTATTAGTGAGTTCGTCGAAGAGAGTAAATAAATAATGTGGATATGTTTAGATTTCTAAAGCATGATTAGTATATGTTTTATAAATGGTAAATCATGTTGATTTATGTTTGGTTAAGTAAAGCATATGTATGCATGTATAAGTTGAGGACTATATGGTTTGACTCAGTAATTATGGAACATGTTTAATTTATTAGTAATGTATGTCGGTTCTGAGCTGTGTTTAGTTTGATAATGCCTCATAACCTTAATCCGGCGATGGATACGGGTTAGGGGTGTTACAGACATCCCTAAAGGTGTCTTGTATGCTGTTCTGTAGGCCCATAAAGCATCATCCAGCCTTTTGGACCAGTCTCATCGGTTCGGACAAACCACCTTCTCTAGTATGCCTTTTATTTCTTTGTTCGCTAGTTTAACTTGCCCATTTGTCTGAGGATGGTAAGCTGTGGCAACCTTGTGCTTCACTCTATATTTGTCGAGTAACCATTTCAACCATTTGTTCACAAAATGGGACCCCTCATCACTAATGATAGCCCTAGGAGTTCTAAACCTTGTGAACACATGTTTCTGCAAAAACTTCATCATAACCTTGGCATCGTTTGTCGGATATGCCTCGGTCTCAACCCACTTAGACACATATTTTACTACTACCAATATGTACTAGTGACCAAAAGACGGAAGGAAAAAGGACCAAGGAAGTCAATACCCTAAACATCAAATAGTTCTACCTCAATGATGTTTGTTCGGGGAATCTCATTTCTGTTGGTGACGTTTCCAACCCTTTGGCATCGATTACAACTCTTTACGTAAACATACACGTCTTTGAATAGTGTTGGCCAAAAGAATCCGGCTTGTAATACTTTGGCTGTAGTAAGTGTACCTCTGAAGTGTCCCCCACTCAGAGCTATACGGCAATTATATAAAATCTCATGTACTTCATCTTCTACCATGCATCTCCTGATCATTTGATCTGTACACTTTCTGAACAAGTATGGTTCTTCCCAGAAATAGTACTTCACATCATGAAGAAACTTTTTCTTATGTTGATATGACTTATCGAGAGGCATCAAACCACAAGCTAGATAGTTAGCAAAATCAACAAACTAAGGGGTATTGTGGATATGATTTACCTGAGTATGTGTTCGTCTGGGAATGTCTCCTGAATGGGTATAAGTGGAGAAGTCCCTTCTTACGGCTCTAATATGGACAAGTGGTCTGCTACTTGGTTTTCTACTCCCTTTCAATCTTGAAATTCTAGATCAAATTCTTGGAGTAGAAGTACCCATCGAATCAACCTCGATTTAACATCTTTCTTGGCAAGTAAGTATTTAATTGCTGAATGATCCGTATAGACCGTCACTTTGGTACCTACAAGATAAGATCGAAACTTGTCAAAAGCAAACACAATAGCAAGTAACTATTTCTTTGTTACCGTATAATTCAATTGAGCTTCCGTTAAAGTCCGACTTGCATAGTAGATGGAATTAAAAACTTTGTTCCTTCGCTGGCCCATCACAGCTCCTATCGTGAAGTCACTTGCGTCACACATCAATTCAAATGGCAAAGCCTAGTTTGGTGTGACAATGATTGGTGTTGAAACTAACCGACTTTTCAAATCATTGAAAGCTCTTAAACACTTCTCTTCAAATTTGAACATCGTGTCCTTCTCCAATAATTTGCATAAGGGTTTAGCAATTTTGGAAAAGTCCTTGATAAATCTTCGATAGAAATCGGCGTGGCCCAAAAAGCTCCTAACACCCTTTATAGCTATTGGAGGTGGGAGTTTATCAATAAAATCTATCTTTTCTTTATCTACCTCGATTCCATGTCTCATTATTCGATGCCTTAGAACAATATCTTCTCGTACCATGAAATGGCACTTTTCCCAATTGAGCACGAGGTTTGTTTCGTCGCACCACCTTAGTACCTTGGCAAGATTGGCTAGGCAATCATTATATGTATCCCCGAATACTAAAAAATCATCCATAAATACTTCCAAATATTTTTCAACCATGTCAGTAAAAATATACATCATCCATTTTTAAAATGTAGCAGGTGCATTACATAAACCAAATGACATGCATCTAAATGTAAATGTACCGTACGAGCATGCGAATGTCATTTTGTGTTGATCTTCTGGTGCTACTGTAATCTGATTATACCCCGAATATCCATCGAGAGAATAGTAACAGTCTCGCCCCGCGAGTCTATCCAGCATTTGGTCCAAGAACAACAAAAGAAAATGCTCTTAGTCGCCTTGTTCAACTTTCGGTAATCTATGCAAATTCTCCATCTCGTAACTGTTCTAGTCAGTATTAATTCGTTATTCTTGTAACAACTCGTTTTTAGTGAAATCAGAATAGTGGTTTCGGGACCATAAAGTTGAAGATAAAAAATTTATTTTATGATTATTTTATTGTCTACAGTATGATAGTAATACCGTATAAAAATTTTGTTAAGAAATTTTACCGTTTACGTGCTCAATTTGATAAAAAGGACTAAATCGCGTAAAGTGTAAAAGTTGAATTCTAATAGCTAAAGGTATTAAATAGCTATAGAACATTAAAGTGGAAGTCCCTATATGGTAACTAGACCATAAATAGTGATATTGGATGTACATGGCTTGACAATTGTGTAATTAATAAAGTTTTTAAAGGTTATAATTGTAGTTAGGTAATTAAAGATAAATTAAATAAAAATAAATCAAGTTATCATCTTTTTTGTTTCATTATCAACCAAAAATAAGCTTAGGAAGCCATTGGAGAAGCTTCAACATTCGGCTAACCATTTCTAAGTGCATGGTATGTATTTTAGTCCTATTTTTATGATTCTTATGTTTTGGGGATCGTTGTAGCTTAATCTAGCTAGCCCGGGGATTAATTTGTAAAACTATTAAACTATTAGGGTTTTACCATTGTTGAATATACATGGGTTTTGAAGTTTGATGATAGAAAATGAATGGTTGTTGTTAGATAAACAACTTTAGCTACCGGGATGCATAAGCCTCAACTTTGCCATCTTGCATCAGAATACAACCCAATCCAACATGAGAACAATCAATGTAGACTATGAATTCTTTACCGGACTTAGATTGTAACAGAATGGGAGCCTAAGTCAAAATATATTTGAGCTTCTCAAAGCCTGATTGCTGCACATCAGTTCAGACAAATGGTGCGTTCTTGTACAACAACTTAGTTAGAGGAGTTGCGATAAGCGATAACCCCTCAACAAACCTCCGATAATAACCCACTAACCCAAGGAAGCTGCGGATCTCAGACACATTTCTAGAATGTTTCCACTCAAGTACAATCTCAATTTTCTTAGGATCAAATAAGATCCCCTCAGCAGACACCACGTGACCCAGAAAAGTTACCTCCCTTAACCAGACATCGCATTTTCTCAACTTAGCATAGATCTTTTTCTCGTGAAGTATCTAAAGAACTACTTTAAGATGCTCATCATGATTATCCTCAGTCTTAGAGTATACTAAAATGTCGTCGATGAAGACCACAATGAAATGATCCAAATACGATTGGAAAACTGGGTTCATAAGGTCTATAAATGCACCTGGAGCATTCATTAAACCGAAGGGCATGACTAGGAACTCGTAGTGCCCATAACGAGTCCTAAAAGTAGTTTTATGAACATCAGGCTCCTTAACCTTAAGCTGATGGTACCCAGAATAGAGATCTATCTTAGAGAACATAGAGGTCTCACAAAATTGATCGAACAAATCATCGATTCTTAGAAGTGGGTACTTATTCTTTACCCTCAATTTATTTAGCTGGCGGTAATCCACACACATCCTCATTGTACTATCTTTTTTATTTAGCTGGCGGTAATCCATACACATCCTCATTGTACTATCTTTTTTATTTACAAACAGAATTGGTTCTCCCCATAGAGACATATTAGGCTGAATGAACCCTTGATCTAGAAGTTCCTAAAGTTGAGCCTTTAATTCCATAAGCTCCTTCGGTGTTATGCATTAAGGAGTAATGGACACCGGAGCTGTACTTGGTAGAATCTTAATACCAAATTTGACCTCCCTATCTGGGGAGAACCCCAATAACTCCTTAGGAAAGACATTCGGAAACTCCTTAATTATCCGAATGTCCCCAATAAACGAATCCACAGAAACTGAATTAAGCACAAGGGCCAAAAATGCTTCACACCCTTTTCGAACTAACTATTTAGCCATAAGAGTGGAGATCATATTGGATAGGTAATCTCAACGCTCGCCGATCATAGCAACCTCTAAACTATCCTCAAATCTTAGAACCACCTTTTTTGCAGCAGAATCCAAACTGAATCGATGCTCCACGAGTCAATCTATTCCCATAATTAAATCAAATTCTCTGAATTGCAATTCCATTAGATTAACCAAAAACACAACTCTTGTATCTCCAATGGTACCCTCCTATAAATGCTATCAACTCGAACTGACTAACCCAATGGACTGGTTACGGTAACCTCACGAAAATTGCTATCAACAGAAATACCCAAGTTCCTAGAACCAAAACTAGCTATATAAGAATGTGTTGATCCTATATCTAAAAATGCAAAGTATAGAACAGAATCAATGAAAAATGTACCAATGATAACATCTACGGTGACTCTGTCTAATGCTCTCTAACTTCTATCCAAATCGTTACCACCCCTGCCTGGACCACGACCCCTAGGTGGCTGTTAAACTGCTCGCTGAGGCTGAACTAAACCCAGAGCTGGAGCTTGCACCTAATCAGAGCAATGTGGACAATCCCTGATGCGGTGCTTCATTGACCCGCATTACAGACAAGCTCCCGACCTTCTCCAACATTCACCTGGATGACGTTTACCGCAATCCCCACATGTCTAAACCACAGCAGGAACAATAAGAGCCTCAACCCTTAGTGGCTCATCAGATCTGGCCCGTTTCTTAAGCCACTGAAAAGAACTAAAGGGCTCTGAATCCCTCTTATTCTTTCCTCTCTTTCTCAGTCCTTCTTGTTGCGCTTAGTGCACTTAACCTCCTCAACAATCTTTGCATTGTCCACCAAGACGGCAAAAACTCGCTCCCTCTGTAGAGCTATCAAAACCTTGAAGTCATACCTCAACCATTCCTCAAAATGGATACACTTGTCATAATAAATAGACACCAGCCCATGAGCATATCAGCTCAATTTTAGAAATTTGCCTCATACTCAGCTACTGTCCTATCCCCTTGAGTAAGGCCCATAAACTCATGTCTACGAGCCTCCATATAACTCGCCCTTACAAACTTCCTTTGGAAGGTGTTTTTAAAAGTCTCCCAAGAAATTTGGTCAGGTTGAATACCCTTCTCAATCATTAACTACCATTGGTATGCTTCAATGCGAAGGATATATATTGCACCCTCTAATTTCTACTTGGGGGTGCAGTAGATATCATTCATGATCCTCTCTGTAGCCTCAAATTCATACTCGACCACAGTTGGGACAACTTCAGTGACACCCCTAAATAGTCCCGCAACGTTGGACCGGAGTCGTTTAGTTACCAACGTACGACTCCTAGATCTAGAATGGGGCCCAACGATCCCCTCCAAAACCCTCAGCATAGCTTACGACAATGCCTCGTTCCCAGCCATTTGAATCTAATACCTAGTCTCAGCAATATGTGTACCTGATCTTTCACATGTATATAGATTGGGCAAATTTCCCATCAAGGACGGCTCAGCATGAGCCCCTCTTCGGTGGCCGCCGCGCTCACAGGTACCTCTTCCACGAGTTCCAAGTATACTCATCGCATATTATCTACATTACAGAATTTTTATGTATCAGTTCAAATTTTCTTATCAGATGTTTTATGTCAAAAAGTCTTATCAAAGCATTTTTTAGAATTGCTATAGTTTTGGACTAGGGCACAAGCATTTCTAATACTACAGTTTCATTTCTAACTAAGTAGTTTAACTAAGCATAAATACTTATAGGACTAGCACCGGTGACTCAGTATTCCATAAACTTTATTTTTTAATTTTCAACAGAAATGGGTCTTGTTCGCAAAACAGTTTTCACAACATTTTGAACCCAAATTTCACAACTTGAGTTTTGCAACTTGGCTTTGAAATCACCAAATGTAACACCCCATACCTAGCCCATACGTTATGGCCAGATCTGGAGATGTTACTGCAATTTCTTTTGAAAGTCTAGAATTCATTTATTTTGAAAACATATATTACCTAACTGATTTAATGAAAACGTTGTTAGTTTACACTTTCCTAAATATATAGTTTTGCAGCGAAATTATTTAGAACGTAAAATTTTTGGGAAAATACGATTTGTTGTTTGAAAATCTGACATTTTGCAGGTAAAATGTATATTGCCGATAAAAAAAAGTTTAAACAATTTCTAGCAAAAGACGAGAACAAAATCCAAAATTGTTTCCCAAAATGTCCAAACAGTACATAAATAACAAAACACCATAAAATCAAAATAAGTAGAATGATTAACTAATTAAGTTTTAACCGAGTTTCGTCGCATCCACCCACCCTAAGTCTAAGGGTTTCCTGAAAGTGACAGACAAACAAAGAGTGAGTTTTTGCAACTCAGTGTGTAACATATCATACTAAAACCAATCAGACATATATAGAAATATCAGAAGTAGAGCTTCTTAGATCATAACAGATGCAAATATATAATCTTGCCCCATCCGCTATACACCATCTCCGACCATCCCAACGCACCATATAGGATACTATGTACCCATCCAACCCTACACACTGCTTAGTGTCAATATGACACATTTCCAGATATTTGTAGCTGAGCTGCCAGTTTATTAGGTGATTTATCACCGTTAACAGAAATATATATGTGGTTGAGACACCAAATACGACCAGTTATTATACTTCCCACACTTCCTCCATATAATAAATCCCATCCCAGATGCAAATGCAGAACTAACAAATATAAAATATGTTTACGATGTACATGCTTATATTGACGATATACAGAACATATATAACATTTTCAGACTAAACATAGCATTTTACAGATTTTACCTATCTTATATCACTTCAAAAATGCGTATTTATATCAAGTTTTACACTATAGATGGTCAAAATTCGTGTTTTATAGTTCAATTAATAACATACCAACCCTACAGAAGGCTTACGATCGATCCAAACAATGTTTACGGCTATAGGGTAGATTTCAGAATTTTAGGCCCATACAGCCCAAATAGCCCAGACCGTGTATCTCACACAGTCTAGCACACAGCATGTTACACGGTCGTATGTGTGGTGTTGATAGTGCAGTTTTTCGCCTTTCACCATTCGCTGTTTTTTGGGTTTCTCGTTACACACCTTGACCGATTTTGATGTAATTCCAGATTTGAGTAATCTAAACCTAATTGGTAGGAATCACGAATCAATTAACACATTTCTTAACTGAATCTAAACTTGAAATCGACAACAAAATGATCAAATTATGCCAATCGAAGTTCTCAATGCAAAGTTAAACGACTTACCCCCAACAAAATAGCTAAACACCACAGAACCTAATTTACCGAAGTATCAATCGTCCTGTGAATGTCACCTAGAAAACCTCAAACGATTAGTACAAATTAACGCATCACACCCCCCGAAATTGAACAAAAGATAAAGAAATGAACACCCCCATAACGAAAGAAGAGAGAAATACTAAATCATAAAAGAAACTGTTACTTACATGGAATGGAGTAGCAAACAAATCAGTCACCAAAACTGAAACACCTAATGAACCATAAACAAGAAAGTAAAATAGTTTTGGCATAGGAAAAAGAAAGAAAGAAAGAACGAATTTTTGCAATTTCTCTACTAGAATAGACGTGAAGCAAAAAGATGGGAAAGTGGGGGAAAAATTAAAACGTGAGTAATGGGAAGAGAATCTTGGAAATATTTTTTTATAAATTTAAATAGAAAAAATAAAACAAAAATAATATCCAACTTGCCCAACAACCTAATATCTTATCAGATTCTTCAAAGCTAGAGTTTGGTTAAACTACAATCACCACAAAGTCAGCTTAAATGAAAATAGCAAAAATATTATCAATTCGCTCACGCAAGGATTTGAACATGAGTCCAAAAGATAAGCTAATACCTTACCACTTAAACCAACAAACTCATTCTATTATGAATTGACTGAAAATATTATTTAAGCTAAACAATTAAAGATAAGGCTAGGAGCAAAAATAATTGGATTTTCCCAAAAATAAGATTCAAACCCATGACCTCAAACATACAATCAATACACTTAAGCATTGATACAAAAACTTAATTATGGTAGAATTAACAAACTTGAATTCATATTTTTAGGGCGTTACAGATTAAATCAATTAAAACTCGAATTGGAATAATAAAATACTTAGTTTAATCATAAAAAAGTCAAGATTTTACCTCATTTTGAAGAAATCAACGAGTTAGAGATCAAATTCGACAGAAACTTGTTGATGAACAATGGTGAAATTGAAGGAGAAAAGATGATTTCCTTTAAAATTGAAGAAAATTGTGTTTCGATGACTAGAAATTCTAAAAGGGTGAATCAATTTTCGGAGAAAAGCCTTGATTTGGTGTTTGGGAAAAATTTGAATGATAAGAGAAATGAGAGGGAAGGGAGGGTGGGGGTTATTAAATAGGCAACCAATTTTTAAAAATTGGGGCTCCTTTACCACCTTCAATTTTTTCCCTTTTTCAAATAGGTTCTTATTTGCAATTAAAACTTACTTTCTAAATTATTTTCAAATCCGATCTCGTTTTAAAAATCCATTTTAACCCAATTATTTCCTGGACACCTAATTTTAATTTATTAACCTTAATTTTTTATTCTAATTATTTTAATATTTTAATTTATTTATTCTTATTTATTTTAATTATCTAACCTAATTCTAGTTTATGGTTCACTAACCCTTGGTTTTCTAACTTGATTCTACTAACCCGACTTTTTTGGATGTGATAGAATTCAATAATGATATTGGTAAGTACCTTATATGTTGCTAATTTGATACATTACTATAGCTATTATTGAAATAAATTCATGTAGGTATTGATTCATAAGTGATATATATACTAGTAATAATTTGATTTAAAATGAAAATTTTAATTTTTGATGTACTTACTAAGCTTTTGCAAGCTTAACGCATTATTTTTCAAACGCATAGGTGAAGACTTGTTTTGAAGCTCGAGAGTGAATGACGATTTTCCACTCATCTGATCACAAAGCAAAGCTTAAAAGAGAGTATGATTTTGAATTTTTTGCATGAGCTCATGGCATGTAAATAGGGTTATGTTAAGCATGTTTGTAGATGAATTTCATTAGAAGCATTTGACAATTTTATTATTCCTTGCTAATTTTGTAAACTTGGACATGTTTGATTTTGTATTAAGTTGAATTAGGTGATGTTTAAGGTTAAAAATAGGTATATTTGAATGGCTAAAATGGATGATAGATACCATATGGATGTTGTCTTAGGTGTTAGGAAGTGAAATACTTAAGATTCAGGGTGACAGATTTCACATCGCGATGTTAGGTTCATGAAGTCGCGATTAGCCCTACTTCATGGCTGTGATTTACAATGTAATTGCAAAGGCATCTTGATTTACGATAATGGCATTCCAGATTTATATCTTCTGTGTTTGACTTGTTTGACAATATACAATACAAAAATGTAAATAATTTTATTGATGTTATAATTACCAAATGAGAAAATAGACAAAATAACTGATAAAATTTGTTTTTTTATGTTAATTTTGATTAATTGATAAATATTAATCAAATTAAAATCTAAAATATGTAACTAATGTTAGTTTTTAAAAAATAAGAACAATCTCCTACTATATACCTTGTAACACCCCAAAACCTGGCCTAGAAGTTCCAGCCGAATTTCGGAGGTCCATTGATCACCAAAGTGATCGTGGGAAATTTTAGTTTAACAAACCGAAAAATATTATAGCATTTAAGTTTCGCAAAAACTCTCAGATATAAAATCCCGGTATTACAAAACCCTCAGTCCAAATAACGCTTACATGTATTTAATATAAAAGTTCATACCACAGTTTTCAAAATAGTTCTTAAACTAATTATTTAAAATGCGTAACTCCGAGACCTTTCGCGTGCCGAGTCTAGCATCAGAATTCAGATATGTACCTGGAAAGGGAAACACTAAGGGGGTGAGCTATATGAGCTCAGTGTGAGTTCGAGACATGACTAACCACAAAATTACAGACCGAAATTCCAGATAGTAGCACAACAGTGAAACATACTTACAGTGATATATAGGACCAGAAGGTATACACGAAGCCAACATCCCAAACGAATGTACTCAAGCAAAGCACTTATCATCACACACAGTGTTACAAAACGTCATTACACGCAAGAACAATCACAAATGATAAGTCAAACAGACAAAATGCAGACAAACAAACTTACACCCAATCACTTAATCAGATGCTTCTGAATGCAGTCAAGTAGTGAAAACCCACCCATCCAGCCAAAACACCTCCCCGTCCCTCGATCACACCCCAATAGAGCTGTTTAAGCTCATCCAACCAAACACACCACATAGGCCCTCGAAAGGTCCATCCAACCCTACACACCATGTATGTGGACTAAGCCACTCAGATAATAGTACACATTAAAGCTGACGTATATTCAGTACAGTGCATTACAGTAAACTACTGTACAGATATGTTACAGTTAAACTACCAGATAAGCGCAGCAAGCTTACGTAGATATAGTACAGTGCATTACAAATATGCTGTAGTTAAATTGTCAAATTAGATCAGAATCAGTCTTCCTTCTCTTCACAACCAAACCCCAAATCATGATGCAAATGCAACAATACACACTAAACACGAATAGTTATACAGACACAGAAGGTCGTAAACAGTCAGAAAATTACAGAATTTTGTGCGATTACAGAAATACACGCTCTTTAGAATCAGACACACAGAATCAAAGTACAGAATCAGAATGCTCTTACACACGCAAACTGAATGTCAAATTTTTTCACAGTTATCGAACACGGTTTATTTTGCAGAGCACATTACAAACACGAATTATCAAATTGAAAGTTTAGCACCACGCTTACAGTTAATCACACGACCTTAAGACGTATTAGAGTCCTTAATACTTATACAAAGGCCCCAACAACCGTTGGACGACACAAGAAATAAAATGGATAAGTTATGCTATAGAACAAAAATTTACGAAACAGGGCCACATAGCTGTGTGCTCCGGCCATGTGGAAGTGCCTAGGACATGTAGGGGTCAACACGCCCATGTGGAAAGGCACACGCCCGTGTGAAAGGAGGCACATGGCTGAGTGATCTAGCTGTATAACTTTTTGTTCGTTTTTGCTAAAATAGGGTACAGGGTGGACACGACTGTATAAGGGTCTCACACGTCCGTATACCCACCAAACACGGCCGTGTATCTCAAACACACATCTGCGTGTACTCCTTAAATCCCCAAATTGGCCACACGGTCATAAGGTATCAAATCACATAACCCTAATTTGTAAACACAAGCACCCGTGTGAGGAGAGGACACGGCTGCGTGGCACCCAAATTAGTCTGGAAACCCTAAATCTCAATTGCACACAGCAGTGTGAATCGCCCGTGTGGTCACGAAACCACACCAAAACTGGCTAAAATCTCAGTTTTGCAACATTAAAATGAACCCCGGTCTTTAACTACTCTTTAAACATCAGAATCTTGCAGAAATCCTCTAGGTTTGACAACAATTTCATGTCGAATATAGGCAGTTCAGAACACACACAAAAGTTGCTAAATTTCATAGCAATTCGATACCAAATACATAGTTCAGTACACACTCGAAATTACCGAATACTACAAAATTGAATTAACAATTCAAAAATAAAAGAAAATAGGTTTGAAACCCACACCTTAATTTGCGATAAAACGCCCCAACAATCAATGAACCACAAAGCCATCACTTGCTGCACAATTATATCTCCCTCAAGAACCCGAAACCAAATCAAAACAATGAAACTGCAATGACGGAAAAGAAAGAATTTCGTGAGAAGAGAGGGAGAGAGGAGAAAAGAGGAACTTATAGAGAAACATTAGGAAACCCTAAAACGTGAAAGAAAACTCCTATTTTTCCCCTCTTTTTTTCATATCAAAAATAAAAATATAAATAAAAATAAGAAAAAACAAATAAAAAAATCTAACCTTTTAAAACCAGAACAAAGCTAAATCAAAATAATTCCTTCAAAACGCACTTGAGGACTCAAACCCGGAACCCCTAGGCTAAACTAACACACAACCAACCACTAGACCAACAGACCCATTTTGACACTTGATTGCAAAAATATACACAACAGTTTGATCTAGCCACTGCCCCTTCCCAGAACTCACAAAACTTCCAACCCCAAAAACTGTGGTGTTACATACCTAAACAAATAATTAAAAAAATTAAATTATTTGTCAAAAAATTTTAGACACTTTCCAACATATATCATTATATATACAAAATATTTTTAATACAATTATTTAAAATGCATTTTGGGAACAAATATGTTTAGAGTAAGATAATGACTCTATTTGGCAATTGGCTGATAACTGATAGTTGATTCCTGATTCCAATGGCTAGTTTGACCAACTAATTCTATTAACTAATTTGACCTGATTTTATTAACTGTTTATTTAAAAGTGTTTGGTAAAACTTAGTTGATAGTTGAAAGTTGATATGTGTAAAATGACAAATAATGACATGACACGTCTTATTTTTAAGTATTTATTTGTTTATAATACCTTAGTCTTTATTGGGTGAAATTATTGAAACAAACTACTATTACCAAGGAATTAAAACATCCATTATGAAAATTAATTAGTGAATATTTTTGAGAATTTAAATAAACAAATTTCTTAAGTTCCTTTTTGCAAATATTAACCTTGTGAAAATTGATAAATATTAATAGTGTATCAATATAATTGTAAACTATATTCTTAGTGATAATTATGTCACACTCTGAATAAATTTGTCAAGTAATATATTTCAATTAATATAAGTTGCATAAGAAATCATATTACCCAAGTAAATTGAAAATAAATTAAGAGTACATAAATATTCAAGGATGAATGGGCTCGATTGAAAATTTTTTACGGTAATGGTGATTTTTGTAGATTCATGATGGATTTTTTTTATATTTACTTTGGACTTTGGAGGTGAAGGTGAAAATAGGAAAATGAAGGCTACTGGAATCTTTGCACCCGTATTAGGTTTGAGAGCATGTAGCAAAAGGAGTAGTTTTTGAGCAAGCATGGTCAGATATGTCATCCCACAAATCTCATTCCCAATTAGCTGTTCAAAAATGTTGCCCATCCCAGTGTTATTTTTTTGTTTCGTTTTGGAGGTTTTAGTTCAACAAGCTCTTGCAAATCTCCATTCACCAAACACCACAATTCGAGGATTTGACTATCCAATCTCCATTGTATCCAAATCAACTAAAAAAGGCCAAAAACTTTGTTTACTAAACACCCTCAATATAATAACATGCGAACTTAGATTTGCAATAAAAATATTATATATTGGAAAACTTAAAATTTATAATTTTTGAAAAATATTGTAAACTATTTTGCAAATTTGGTAATTAAAAATTATGCAAACTTTACAGAAAACAATTAAAATATTATGCAAACTTTACATAAAACAAATTTTCTCACTTTCAAATTTGATTATTTTTAAGTTGATTCTCCTTCCATTGCAAACTTGTTATTATAAAAATAATTAACATATAATTTATTAGTTAAAATATATTACAAATGTAATTATTAAAATATCAAATTTAAAATAACAAAATTGTATGAAAACAAGTTAAATAATTTGAAAATTTATTAAAAACAAAATTTTAAAAATATAATTAAAAATATAATAGAAATATACCTTCAACTATTGATTCTTCCAAGAGTTTCTAATTTCTATTTTTTTTTACATAAACAAGGATAAAACCATAACTAGATTAGGCGGGCCCAAGTCATTTTAGAGCAATCATGATGTAGTTTTTGAAGAATTTCATCCGGGGTTGTATATAGCTATACATGCCTAGAGGTCTTGAAAATACCATTATTGCTAGTCTATCGACTACTCGATTACTCTTTCTAAATACATGTGTCATCCTAATCATCCAAGACCGTTGAATAATTTTTTTAATAGCTCGTAGCACAGCTGAATGATGGAACTCAACTGACTCTTTTTTAATCAACTAGATTGTAGTCATATTATCCATCTCTAATTTCTACTTTAATTTTACATATAAGATTAGAATTTATAGTTAGAGAAAGACAATAAATAAGGAAATTTAAAATATGAGATTACTCCATTTAAGACTTTTTTCCTTTAATTGCATTCATATTAGCACAAATTAATCTCCATTTCCTTTGTTTTTAATTGAAGGATTTGTTTAAAAATTTCTCTCTATTTAATAAATTTATGTTTTTTTATAGAAAGTAAGCAATACACATGACAACAATGTATAAATTATGATATATTGGATTGTTTCCTAAATTGCAATTACATATATATATATATGATTGGAATAAAAAGAAAACTCAAGTATCAAATTAAACATTAAAATTAAATCTATGTGCTTAATTGAAATAAAAAAACTTAAATATCAAATTGAAAAAATTAAGCACCAATATAAACCCTAAGACCAATTTAGGTACCATATATTATATTAACCCTTGTTTAAAAATAAAATGTTAAAATAATTTCAAAAAAATAAAATGTTAGAATAGTATACATGAGACCATCAAGAGCTTAGATCTGAATCTTAGACCTCAAAAGAGTAGAGTCATCCCAGCGTGAGTGATAGAATAGGGTGACAACCATTCGATTTGGATAAGTTTTGAAAAAATTTTACAATTATTTTGCAAATTTTGATTTTCTTTTTTTATTAGATTGAATGAAAATCGAATAAAATGTCAGGTAATCAAGTTGAACTAAACTGAATTTTATCCATTTTTGGGTTTGGTCATTAATTTTAAACTTTTTATTAAACATATTTTTATGAAGTACTTGAAAATTTTTACTAAAAAACATTAAAAATTATATACATGATCACCCGTCTATTAAAAATTTTCTTGTAAGGTCACTTAATTTACCATTTTATGTTTCTAAGTCCAAAATTATTAAATACCTTATAATTGGTTGATGTGACTATTAAGTTGATGATTTATATTTTTGACAAATTATTTTTAATACATATAATTTCCATGTCATATAATTATAAAAAAATTATTAACCCAAAACCGTTTTTCGTTATTTAAAACCCACCGTCCCCTCTCCCCCATTGTGCAACTATTCATAATCCTCCACCGCTCAACAAGTAACCCACAACCACCATCACTCTTGTAACAATTCATAATACACTCGTATAGCAATTCCTAAGTTAGCATTTACCTTTTCCGAAGCCACCACTTCAGTGTATGAGGCCTCCACTCCTTGTATTCTTTCAGCTAGTCCATCATCTCTTCCCCTCCACGTCACTTAATATTTCACTTTATAACAAACTCCTTTTGGTGCTTTGAAGCAAGATAGGTAGTAGATCAGCATGCTGTTGAGAAGGGACTTAATTAGTGTGCATCCTCCAACAGGAGATAGGATCTTATCTTTCCAGTATGAAAGCTTGCTCTGTATTTTATCCACAATCGGCTGAAAAAACACTTAGTTTTATCATGTATGTTCCCAAAATAGAAACCTAAATACCTTCCAGGCTTTGAGACGATCTTCATACCCAAAATTCTTTGGAACATTCTTTTAAATCTACGGTGATATTTCAGTAGACTATCCAAAGTTATTTTTAAGACCTGAAAGATCACAAAAAGTTTAAAGAAGTGTATTTAAACCATGGCAAGCACTTCTGATAAGCTTAAAAAAATCAGGCTATCATCTGCAAAAAAAACTATAAATTGTAAAATCACCCCCATCAACTTCGGCAACAAAAAACTTGCACGTCTTAAAATTTTTAAGTTTAGATACCTAAAAAATTAAAAAAGTGACAACCAATAGAAAAGTGAAACATATACACCCTTATTTTACTAGATTAGACTATCAACATTACATAAAGTATATGCTAGATTAGAATATCAACATTACATAAAGTATATGTTAGAAAAAAATTCAGTTGAAAATTATATTCTTTACAGCGAAAAATAAAAATTTTAAAAATTGAGTTAATTTGTAATATTTATAATAATAAATTTTTTACTAAAACTATACATGTGTTTTCGGCTAGACAAATTCTTGTCGTTCCTAGCCTTCAACTGAACGACCTTCTCCGCTATTCTCGTACCACGAACTGCTTCGAGCGTGGGTATGAACGATTCGAATCAAATAGAACTAGAAATAGTTTTTTTTTTTTACTTTCAATGTAACACTACAAACCCTACCTAGACGTTACGGTTGAATTGTGGAGGTTACATCATACGTGGAAACACTAATGCTTAATTTTGGTAAAAACCCACTTTCAACTTAAAGAAACACCAATTTTGAATAACTTGTTGAAAAACGTATCCATTTCTAAAACCCGTGATTATTTTGATGAAAACCGTATTTAATTAGCTTTACTAAACGAATCCAACTTACTTAATTCATTTGTGAGATAAAACAATTTAGTGAAATTCAATAAAACTTAGCAGCGGAAAACTTTGTAGCAAATCGATCTTGTAACCCTTGTTTATTTTAGTTGTCTTGACTTAAATACCGATTAAAGTTAAAGCTTTTGCAAAAAAAAAAATGCCAAAATAAATTTTAACATCCCAAATAAATTTAAAATGTCCAAAAGTCATGAAAGTCCATAAAAACAAGTCCAAAATATACTTAAACTGTAACACCCCAAACTCGCCCTAGACGTTAAGGCCAAATCTGGAGAAATTACATTAGTTTGTTTAAAATCCCAGAAGTTTTAATCTCACTTTAGAAACCATAAGTTCTGAAAATATTAACGTTAAGCAAAACACATATACATTATTTTTGGAAAATTACGCACAAAACATATTTATTTTATAGAAAACTCCTAACCTGATCTCATTTGAAAACTTCTAATTTCAGTGCGTGTTTTGAAATTATAAATATGACAAAGCTCTTACATATTTTAGAAAAAAAACTTATACTTTTATATCACGGTAAAACCATCAAGTAATGTAGTAGCAGATTTTAATTTTGAAGGTCTATTTCGAATATGATAAATAGTACGTTATCGTCGTTTTACGTTAAAAACACCAAAATCCGACGAAAATGAACAGAAACCATAAAATGAATTTACAAACTAAAAGATCAAAAATAAACTAATCGTAAATTGATTTATTTACTTAACTAGAAAATCAATCTGAGCTCACAAATGTCGTCCGGTCCTAAGTCTGAAGACCACCTAAAACATATTAAACAAACGAGTGAGCTAGAAGCCCAGTGTGTAACACATCTAAGCAAAAAAATTAGAAACACATACACAACTATATATGTTTTCATATACAGATTCGGACATGTTCTCATATATGGAATCAGATGTATACTCATAATCAAATGTAGATGCATATATGCATTCAGATACAGATGCAGACATAGATCCTAACCCCATCCGCTACACACCAATTCCGTCCAACTAGTCACACCAATTAGGACTACAAGAGTCCACCCATCCCATCACGTCTGGCCGTGGTGGTATGCCACTCATATAAGTGCAGTTGACCTGCCAGACAAAAATGTTGCGGTAAACTGCCAAAATCATATATATGTGATCGAGCCACTATAATTGCAATCAAGCTGCCAGAACAAATATTACGGATACATTGCCAGAAGGTGCAGTAATACTGCCAGAATCACACTTCCTCCATCACATATCATATCTCACCCCAATGCAAATACTAATAGACATCAGATGCATATATGTCATATATATTTTTCACATCAGAACATACTAACAGAATTATTAGATCATAGACCATATACGAATTTCACATTTTAGACATTCTTGTAATTGAAACACAAATAATATCCCTATAACATACAATAGAAAAATATCAGATTTCACATTTCAGCGTCATTTTTAAGCCAAACAGTCCCCACGGGAGGTCTAATTAGGAATTTCAAAGTCAAACAGGCCAAGGTAAAAATTTTTAGAAAGTGGGCCCACACGGCACAATTGGTCCAGTCCGTGTGGTCCACACTGTCTAACACACCCCCGTGTGGGCCACACGGCCCAAATAGCCTAGACCGTGTTACTCACACAGCCAGGCACATGGCCGTATGGTGACGACAGTCCTAATTTCAGCTTTCGTCGATCGCTATTTTCTCGTGTTTTCGTTACACACATGGTCAATTCCGATGCTAAAACCACAGATGTAAATCCAACACCCTTAACGACAAAAAATTAAATGCACTTATGAAGCCGGAGGAGCATTCATATCATGATTCACACCTAACCAGATCCAAATTCAATTAAACAAAAATCCCCTCAACGAGCCCACACTTACTTCACATAAAACATTTAAGGAAATTAAACATGGAATGCTTACAATTTGATTGTTGAACTAAACCGAAATGCTTAATCACGCACAATCCACATGAAAAGAAAATGAAGTGAATCGTCGACAAGAACAACCCAAAGTCAAAACAACAGTAAAGTGACAGAAAAATGGTTGTTAACCAAACGAGTATAACAGAGACTTACAAAAGCGCAAATGAAGGAAAACCAAAAAGGATACCAAGAATTTTTGTGAAAAAAAGAAGATACGTGAAATCACAAAATGGGAAAAAATAGAACGTGAGAGAAAATGGAAAAAGTGGACGATTGCAGAAGAGGAATTTTGTTAGGGAAAATAATTTTAATATATTTTTTTAAAACCACCCATATCCCCACTAACTCCCACTAAACCACATATATCCCTACTAACTCCCACTAAATATGATTAGTTATCCTTATCAGATTTTCCTCACAGTTTAAAACAAAAATAATTTCCACTTACGCATAACAAGATTCGAATTTAAGACCCTTGGGTAACCTAAAGTCTTATCACTAAACCAACAGGCTCATTCTTGAGACCAATTGAGCAAAAAGAATATATAAGATACAAGATCAAATATAGGGGTTTTGGCAAAAATAGCAAAAATTCAAGGAAAATGATTCGAACCTAAAATCTCTAACACATTACTCACATCTCTTAACCACTGAACCAAACTAAATCACTTAATAAAATTTTCACAATCTTAACTCAAAAATCAGGGCGTGACTACTCTTGGTTTTACTAACCCAATTTCTTCTAACCCAGTTTTTGGGATGTGACATAAACCAATTTTTTGAAATCTGAGCTCCAGAATCGTCGTCCAATCCTAAGCCTGTGGATCACCTAAAATGAAATAAACAAATGCGTGAGCTTTAAGCCTCGTGTGTGAATCGACCCATATATCATAATATAGATCAGAATATATCATATTTCATAACGAAGAATAACTTATAACATATCATAGCATATCAGATTTCATATCAAAACATATTTTATAACATAGCATATCCTACTTCCGTCCATTACACATCATCTCCATCCAATCAATCATACCAATAGGTGGCGGTATACCCCTCATAATATGCAACTGAGCTGCCAAACAGAAATTTGCGGTCTAGCCACCATAATTGCAGTAATAACTGCTATATCACACTTCATCAAATCATAACTCACCCCAATGCATATACATAACATAATAACATACATATGTAACTCACAAATCATATAGCATGCATAACTCACGTACGTACTTATAGCATATCATATCGCATTATTATACTTATCAAAACTTACTTAACATGCTTCCTACACTTACCCATGTTTGTTTACTGAAACTTACGCTTTTCTAGGCTTACATAATGCCCATGGACCCAATTTTTAAGTCCATTAATTGGCCTCTAATCGGGCCCTGAAATTGGCCAAAAAAGTCCATACGGCCTACCTGTTCAGACAGTGTAATCACACACGGCCATGTGCTCTACACGGCCTGGCACACGGCCATGTGGCACTAGGCAATTTAAAAAACAGCCCCTATTTCGCAATTTTCTTGAGTTTCGAATGAGTTTTCAAGTTAATTTCACACACTTGAAGGTAGATTTAATAGACCACACAACTATTACACTTTGAATCCTACATACAACGTTTAAATGAACTGATTATAACGTAATTAAATCCCAAAATCTTACTAAAAATACCTCTTTTTTCTTAAGGAGATAGTCCCAAAAGCAGCATTTGGATACTTACCCACATAAGAACAGAGAACAACACGATGATTACACCACTGAAGGATCTTGATTCACAACTCTCTTGCCTAAAAAGAAAACCAATTAAGCACTTCATAAAGTATGGAACAAAAATAACATTAAAACACAACCTTGACAAAGAACAAACTAAAGCGAACAATATCAGAAAAATCAATGATGAAACTTATGCTATTATTGTCTTATGATCGAAACAGAGAATCAACACAAGTCCTACTGTAACACTAGAAACCCGACCAAGACAATATGGTCGAATCTAGAAGTGTTACGAAGAAAATTTATAAAAATGACTTCCTTGTTACTTGCAAATCATCGTAAACCGTTGTTACTTAGTATGCCCGATTTGTTTGGAAAACGTGTTGATATACTTATTTAATTTTAAATCGTTGTTCCTTTACGTCTATCATTTAAAACGAGTATTTGTTACTTTGGTAATTCATAAAACGTTATATTTTTATGAATTGTTACTTTGAAACGTTAATTTTAAAGTGTTTCATAAAACGTTATATTTTTGGTAATTCAAATTGTTACTTTGAAAACCGTTATTTTAGAAAAGTTGTTGTTTTTGGAAATACCGTTTTATCAGTCTCTACGCTAGAAAAGACAAATCCGAAACCAAAAATAGTCCCCAAAAGTTCAGAGAGTCCCAAAACTACAAAACTCTCAAAAGCCAAAAAAGTAAGCAAATTTTTATGAAAATGCGGTTTTACGGAAAAGTGGTCATGTCTGAGTTTCTATTGCACCGACCCGCCTAAGTGTGAGGGTTACCTGATCCAAACAGACAAACAGAGAATGAGTTTTATAACTCAATGTGCAATGCAAACGTAAACACCATTTTGATTTAGCCATAGACAAAATAAATATAGAAATAGAACTTTCACATAATTAGTATCATACAGAATCGTAAAGAAACAAATATGTATAGTCCTACCCCCATCCTTTACACACCAACTCCGACATTCCCAACACACCACATGGGGTATAAAACACCCACCCAGCCCTACACACCGCATAGTGTGTATATGACACTTTTTAGAATAGTCGCAGCAGTGCTGCTAGTATATTGGTGAGATGTCGCCTCACAGAGAACACCTCCTCTTCATAATACGAATCCCACCCCATAGCCAGATATAGATAATATATCATATATAACAGAATAAAGATACTAGAACGTATATCACATGTATACTCATATAATAAGTGCTAAACATGCTTTTACATACAGAACATCTCATATATATATCATCTTACACAAACTCACGTAGATGTTATTTTCATCAATTTCAATCTAACAGAGAGGCAACTTTCATGCTTTACGACTCATACCACACATACCGACCTTACGGAAGGCCCATAGTCAATTGGAGCGACCCTAAGGAAAAAATCTAGAAGGCATGTGGGCCTACACAACGCAAAATGAACTAAGACGTGTGTCAGCCTCACATACAGCCTAGCACACGACTATGTGGCATCTATAGGCCTTATTTTTTGCTTTCTTATATCGCCATTTTTTCACATTTTCGTTACACACCTAGCTCGATTTTGACGCGAAAACAAGCACAAGACTTTCGAAACCTAAAAACAGTATCCCAACAACTATTTTAGCAATTGAGTTACGAATTCAACAAGACTAAACTGAACTTAACCTTTCAAAACTGAACAACGCATACGAACTTACCACCAACGAACACAATCACATACAAGAATTAGGCCGTTGGAGCGAAATCCACTGCTCCACAATCTTCTTATACACAACACATTCACAGAAATTAAATTCCCCAAACTACAACACCATTACGCCATCTCAAAAAGAAAGATCCTAAAATGAACTTACAAAAATCGAAAGCTAAAAATAAGCAAAACCACACTTACCAAGCCGAACGAAGAACACTAGAAATTCGAAACTAGCGATTTGAACGAAAGATTTGTGAATAGAATCAAGGAAGAAAGAAAAAAAAGAAATTGGCAGAGAAAGGAAAAGAAGAGAAAAAAACGTCAAGAAGAAAAGAATTTTGGGGAAAAAATTAAATTAAAATTTTAAAAATTAAATCAAATAATATCCCAACTCCCCACTATCCCACTAACTAACAAATCCCGCCAAAATCGACCCAGTAACTCTCATCCACTACCACAAAATTTTAATTCCACCAAACCTCTACTACACAACTAACCTATACACAGAAGCAAAAATTATTGTCAAACGCTCACTCAAGGAATCGAACACAGTACCCTAAGGCAAGCTAACACTTACCACTTGAACCAACAGGTTCATTCTGATGAGTTGACTAAGAATATGATCTAAGTCAAGCCATTAAGGACAAGGCTAGAACAAAAATAATAGAATTCTTAAAAGTGAGACTTAAACCCAAGACCTCAAACACACACCCACATCACTTAACCACTAAAGCAGATAATTAATAATGATAGAATTCGTAAAAAACAAGATTTTATAAGTCAAGGTTTACAACTCTACCCCCTAAAAGAAATTTCGACCTCGAAATTTACCTAATTGAAACAGATACGGATATTGTTGACGAATCGAGTCATCAGGTTCCCACGTGACTTCCTTAGTGCCATGATTATACCACAGAACCTTCACTAATGAAATAAACTTCCCCCTCAATACTTTCACGTCCTGATCCATAATTTGAACTGGCTCCTCCTCAAAAGTCAAATCTGATCAAACCTCGATCTCCTCAACAATAAGAATATGAGAACGGTCTGACCGATACCGTCTCAACATGTAGATGTGAAACACATCATAGATAGGATCTAACTCTAAAGGTAAATCCAACTGGTAAGCAATCAACCCCACACGATTTAGAATCCAATACGGCCCAATGAACCTAGGGCTCAACTTGCCGTTACCAAACTGCAGAACCTTCTTCCAAGGCGACACCTTAAGGAATACACAATCCCCTCATAGAAAACTCGATGTCCCTTATTTTGAAATTTGCATAGGACTTCTACTTGTCAGAAGCCGCTTTAAGACGATCTCGAATTAGTTTGACTTTATCTTCAGTCTCAAAAACGAACTCAGAACCCAAAACTCATCGTTCACCCAACTTAGTCCAACACAGCGGGGTACGACACTTACGATCGTACAGAGCCTCGTAAGGTGTCATCTGAATGCTAGACTGGAAACTGTTATCGTAGGCGAACTTGAAAAATGACAGAAAATCCTCCCAACGACCTCAGAAATCAATCACACAACTCCGAAGCATATCCTCCAGTATTTGAATCACCCTCTCAGATTGACCATCTGTTTGAAGATGAAACGCAGTATTGAAATCCAATCTCGAACCCAGAGCCTCATGAAACTTTCTCTAAAGCTGAGAAGTAAAATGAGGATCTCTATAAAAAATTATCAAAACCGAAACCCTGTGAAGTCTCACAATCTCAAAAATATGTAGCTTGGCCAACTTCTGAAGAGAATAATCTATCTGAATAGGAATGAAGTAGGCAAACTTGGTCAACCGATTCACAATGGCCCATACAAAATCCTTCTTAATAGGTGTTAGGGGCAACCCAATAACGAAGTCAATATTCACATGTTTCCATTTCCACAAGGGAATCTTGACAGGTTAAAGCAAACCCGAAGGCAATTGATGCTCAACCTTGACTTGTTGGCACGTCAGACAACGAAAACCAAAATCCATTACCTCCCGTTTCAAACCTGGCCATCAATACAATTCACGAAGATCCTGATACATCTTATTTCCACCAGGATGTATAGCACAAGGGCTACTATGCGCTTCCCTCAAAATAGACTTCCTCAAATCAGAATTATTCAGTACTACCATTCTCTACCTAACGGAAACGCAGAACCACAGAACCATCCCCTAACTACTTATCTCGAATTTGATCAATCAGAGTCGGCCTAACTTGTAACTCGACTAGTAGACTCCTATCATCAAACAGACGTAGGCAAGCAAATCTCCCTCAAAAAAGATATTGCCTTATGACTAAGAGCGTCAGCCACCACATTGGCCTTACCGAGATAATACTCTATAGTGCAATTATAGTCCTTGAGGAGTTTAATCTATCTACGCTACTTAAGGTTCAACTCCTTTTGGGTAAGGAGATACTTCAGACTCTTGTGATCGGTGTAGAAGATACACCTCTCACCATACAAATAGTGCCTCCAAATCTTTAAGGCAAAAACCACAGTAGCTAACTCGAGATCGTGCGTCGAATAATTCTACTCGTGTGACTTAAGCTGTTGGGACGCATAAGCCACGACCTTACAATCTTACATCAGAACACACCCCAAACCGACATGCGATGCATCATTATAGACCACAAACTCCTTACCAAACTCAATCTGTATCAGAACAGGAGCTTGAGTCAAAACATATTTAAGCTTTTCAAAGCTTGATTCCTGCTCAACACTTCAGACAAAAGGAGCGTTCTTTTGGAACAACTTAGCCAGAAGAGTTGCAATTAACGAGAACCCCTTGACAAGTCTCTAGTAGTAGTCCATAAGGCCCAGAAAACTGTGGATCTCAGAAACATTCCTAAGCTATTTCCAATCAAGTATAGCCTTAATCTTTCTAGGATAAACTCAGATCCCCTCTGCAAAACCTACATGGCCCAGAAATGTTACTTCTCTTAACCAAAATTCACACTTTTTCAACTTAGCGTAGAGCTTTTTCTCTCGAAGCATTTGAAGAACTACTTTAAGATGCTCACCGTGATCATCTTCGGTCTTAAAGTATACCAGGATGTCGTCAATGAAGACTACGATGAATTAATCCAAATACGGCTAGAAAAATTGGTTCATCAGATCTATGAATGCAGCCATAGCATTTGTCAAACCAAAGGGCATGACTAGAAACTCGTAATGCCCATAACGAGTCTTAAAGGCCGTCTTATAAACATCAACTTCCTTAACCTTAAGCTGATGATATCCAGAATGAAGATCTATCTTGGAAATTACTAGATCCCCATGAAACTGATCAAACAGGTCATCGATCCTCGGAAGTAGGTATTTGTTCTTCACTATTAGCTTATTCAACTGTTGATAGTCGATACACATTCTCATAGTACCATTATTTTTCTTTACAAAAAAACTGGTGCCCCCACGGGGACACACTAGGACGGATGAATCCACAATCCAAGAGCTTTTGAAGTTGAGTCTTTAGCTTCATAAGCTCCTTCGGTGCCATACGATAAGGAGCGATGGACAACAGAGCAGTACCCGGTAGAAGCTCAATACCAAACTCAACTTTCTGACTCAGAGGTAAACCCGGTAATTTCTCAAAAAAAATATTCAAAAATTTCTTTACTGCTCTAATGTTCCCAACATAAGAGTCCACAGAAACTGAATCACTTACAAAAGCCAGATACGCTTCACACCCCTTCCGAACCAGTTTTTTTTGCCACAAGAGCGGAAATCACATTGGATAACGTCTACACAATCACTGCACAGTTGAGCCACAGCATGAGCAATTGGAACTCCAACTCTAGAAAGCCCATCAAATCTGGTCCGTTTCTTAAGCCTCTGTACAAAACTAGAGGGCTCTGAATCCCTCTTATTCTTACCTCTCTCATGATCTTTATTATGGCATTTAAAGCGTTTAACCTTCTCGGTGATCTTCATCTTATCCACCAAGACAACAAACTTTCATTCCCTCTACAGAGCTATTAGAACCCTCAAATTATCCCTTAAACCATCTTCAAAACAAACACATTTCTCATACTCAGTCTCTACCATCTCACGAGCATAATGGCTCAATCTCATAAATTTGGCCTCATACTCGGCGACAGTCTTATCCCCTTAAGTGAGGTTCATGAACTCGCGTCTACGAGCATCCACATAACTCGCCTCCATATATTTCCTTTAGAAGGCAATCTTAAAATATTCTCAATTAACTCGATCTGACTGAGTAGCTTCCTTAACTGATAACCACCACTGGTACACTTCATCGCGAAGCAGAGATACTGCACCCTTCAATTTTTGCTCATGGGTGCAGCCAATATCATTCATTATCCTCTCGGTGGCCTTCAACCAATATTCGGCCACAGTAGGGGCGACTCTGGTGACGCCTTTAAAAAGCTCAGCTCCATTAAAAAGGAGTCGTTCAGTTATTGACCCACGACTCTCAGAACCAAAATGGGGCCAAACGACCCTCTCCAATACTCTAAGCATGGCTTGGGACAATGCGTCATCCCTAGCTGAGCGGCTTTGAGACCTAGTCTCAACTGAAAGTGTAGCTGGTGTTTTGTTCATATCCAAATTATGCATACTACCCATCGAGGATGACTTAGCTCGAGTCCTTCTACGGTGCCCGCCATGCCCACGAGTACCACGACCATGCGTTCTACGAGCACTCATCGTATTCAAATTTTTAATTACATTACGAATTTTTATGAATCAGTTTCATTATTTATTAGTAGTATTTTATGCTTCAAATAATCATCAGAAGTTGTTTCAAAAAGTTCAGAAATTTTAGTCTTTAACTAACTCAATGCAGTTTAATCATTTTAGAGTTTTCTAACTAAAGTATTTCTAAGTTAGAAGTATTTACAGGATCGGCACCGGAGAATCAGTATACCACATACTTTCAGATTAAAAATAAACTTTACTCAAAGAAACAATTTTTTTTACAAACAAAATTTTGAACCCAAAATTTCATAGCCCGAGTTTTGCAACTTGACTTTGATACCACTAAATGTAACACCCCAAACTCTGCCTAAACGTTATGACCGAATCTGAAAATGTTACGAAGGAAATTTATAAAACGACTTGTTGTTTGCAAATCATCGTAAACCGTTGATACTTAGTATGCCCGATTTGTTTGGAAAATGTGTTGGTATACTTATTTAATTTAAAATTGTTGTTCATTTACATCTATCGTTTCAAATGAGTGTTTTGAAGTGCAGTTTCCTAAAATGTTATATTTTTGGTAATTCAAATTGTTACTTTGAAAACCGTTATTTCAGAAAAGTTGTTGTTTTTGGAAATACCGTTTTATCAGTCGCTATGCTAGAAAAGCCAAATCCGAAACCAAAAACAGTTCCAAAAATTCCAGAGAGTCTGAAAACTACAAAACTCTCAAAAGCCAGAAAATTAAGCAAATTTTTATGAAAATGCAATTTTACGAAAAAGTGGTCACATTTGAGTTTCTGTCGCACCGACCCGCCTAAGTCTGAAGCTTACCTGATCAAAATAGAAAAATAGAGAAAGAGCTTTATAACTCAGTCTGCAACGAAAACGTAAACACCATTTAGATTTTAACCATAGATAGAACAAATACAGAAATAGAACTTTCACAGAATCAGTATCATACAGAATCGTACAGAAACAGATATGCATAGTCCTACCCCCATCCTCTACACACCAACTCCGACCATCCCAACACATCACATGGGGTATAAAACACCCACTCAGCCCTACACACCGCTTAGTGTCTATATGACACTTTTCAAAATAGTCGTAGTAGTGCTGCTAATATATTGGCGAGATATTGCCTCACATAGAACACTTCCTCCTCATAATACGAATCCCACCCCATAGCCAGATACAGACAAAATATCAGATATAATACAGTACAGATACCAGAACATATATCACATGCATGCTCATATAACAAGTGCTAAACATGCTCTTACATACATAACAGCTCATACATATCATATTACACAATACTCATGTAGATGTTATTTTTATCAATTTCAATCTAACAGAGAGGCAGATTTCATCCTTTATGACTCATACCACACATACTGACCCTACAGAAGGCCTACAGTCGATCGGAACGACGTGAATGACCTTAGGAAAAAATTCTAAAATTTGGGCCCACATGCTCGTATAGGCCCACACAGCCCAAAATGGCCTAACACACGGCCTTACACACAGCCTATCACACGGCTGTGTGGTGTCCACAGGCCCTATTTTTGGCTTTCATTAATCATCATTTTCTCGTGTTTTCGTTACACACTTAGCTCGATTTCGATGCAAAAACAACCCCAAGGCCTTCGAAACCTGAAAACAGTATCCCAAAAACTATTTTAGCAATTGAGTTACGAATTCAACAAGAATAAACCGAACTTAAACTCTTAAAATCGAACAACACACATAAACTTACCGCCAACGAACACAATCACACACACAAATTAGGCCGTTGGAGCGAAATCCACTGCTCCACAATCTTCTCATACACAATATATTCACAGAAATTTAATTCCCCAAACTACAACACCAGTATGCATGTATGCATGTATGCATGTATGCATGTATGCATGTATGCAGGTATTCATGTATGCATGTATGCATGTATGCATGCATGTATGTATTGAATTCAAATAATGAAAGCATAAATAATATTAGTTACTCATCTATGGCTCTTGCCTTTCCTTTATCTCGAGACATCCTAACGTCATCTTTAGCTACGCTTGGCAATTAAATTATAAAAATGGTATTAGTTTTCACCCAAACACATGAAAAACATATAATCAAGCATATTTTTCATTTTATTCATTTTTAGTCCTTAAATCCGAAATACTCATATTTTTCAATTTTTAACATCGAATTAAAATCAAATTTTATATTCTTTCATTAGGGACTTTGTATTTCTAATATTTTGCATAATTTCTTAATAGCTTTTAATTTAGTCCTTAATGTCACAAAATTAACCATCAAGCTTAGTTAAATTTCTAATAAATTCCATCACTTTTCACTACCTTCGTAGTCCTAACATGCTTAAAACTCATACATCAATTTCTCATCAAAGTCAAGCTCAATTTCATGACATACCAACTAATTAAAACTTGATAAACATTTAACAATTGAAAATTCTAAAGTATGGTTAAGCTTAATCAAGCTTAGATAAACATGAAAATATAAAGATTTCAAAAGAAAAGCATGTTTACCTTAGGGATATTGGACCAAATTGTAAAGAAAGCAAAATAACTTTTCTTTCTTCTTATGGTTAGAGACAACACAAAGATGGAGAAAAGATAGAATGTTTCATCTCTCCACTCACATCTCCTATTTGTACTTAAGATTAAGATTAATTAAGCTTAACTAAGGAATAAAGCTTCCTTAATTAATTAAACATGGAATAATAATTATCATTTATTATGCTTAATGGAAATGGATAGAAATGATTGTGCTCATCCACTAATTCATAAGATTTTAATGGTTAAATAATCATTAGGTCCTTTGGTCAATTGTTAATTGGGTCCTCAAGCATTTTTAAAATAAAATTAAGTAACAATTGAACTTTTACAATCTAGACTCTTTATTATAATTAATAAGTTTCTTAATTTAATTACTTAACTGTTCTTTAATATATGTATTCATATTAACTTCTTAAATCTTTCTATTCATATTTTCACTTGACTCATTTTTCAAAATTGAGCTTTGAAATTGCATTTTTCCAATACCGTTTAAAAGCGAGGTTGTTATACTCTAAGACTCTTAGAATATTTAAATTATATATAACCATGTAACATTTTAATTGAAAACTTAACAATATTAACTATTTTGACTGTAACATTATAAAAACATGAAAACCAAATTATAATACAAATCATAGAGATTAAATCTCAACTTTAGACATTAGATGGACCAAAACTAAAATTTAAACACTCTTCCAAAATGTAAAAATAGAAGCAAGTATAATGATTTGCCATGTGTCAATAGGTATATAGATGGGCTCTTTTTTTTCCATTGTAGTACTAGTTATACATGCAAGTAAAAATACAATTGAAAAAACACATCAATTTGCTATAAGTTCGATTTGTTTGTTCAATGTTGTGTTCACTTACATAATTGATCAGTCTACGAAATAAAAACAAAAAACAAAAAAAAAGTAGAAAGAGATTTACACACAACCATTTGTTACACGCAGTTCAGAAATAATTATACTCTGTAGGGCCTCAATGAATGATTCTTATTCAACAATCTTCCAGATCATTTATTAGTTTAAGCCTAATCTACTTTTACACATTTAAGTAACTGCAGCTCAAATACCAATCTCAATTGTTACAAATCACTCGCTAGAAAAACTTCGCGTACAAAACTTCAATCTCTCACAAAAAAAAAACCTACTAATAGAATGTGAAAATATAAGGAAGAATAACAAAGATAACTTAATCAAATTAGCACGGCATTCTCTTAAATCAATACCCCGTCCATGTGAATTGGCTGTCTATTTATAGACTTAATATAATAGCATATTCGATTATCATAGTTCAATATAAACTCTTCTCCAATAAAATAATCAGGATAAATAACCTCTAATATTATCTTATGATAAAGTAGGATTAATCTCCTAAAATCAACCATGAAATATACTTTTCAAATTGAGAATTTCTCTCCAAAAACTAATGTCAAATACAACTTCTTCAACACACTCAAACTCTTCAAAATAAACACAATTTCGATTCTAACTTTAAGAAAAGAGCAAACTCTTCAAAATAAACACAATTTCGATTCTAACTTTAAGAAAAAAGTGAAGAACGTCCAAGAAATCCATTTACTTATTAAAACAACATCCAATAAAGCCCGTGTAAAAAAAGCCTACATATAAAATTGTCCAGGCTATCTCTTATCTTAACTGATCATATCACTGAACAAACATTGATGGACAGCTTTGGCATTAACAACTAAATTATTAGACCCTGTCCGGGAAACTCCAAGCAACTAGCAGAATAAAGTGTTTGCCAAAAAGATAAAGAGCTCAAAATTGTGAAACCAGATGTTGACAAAAACTAAATATTAAGAAGATCCACTCTCATCACCAGATTATTAGAAGGCAATAGATTTTAACCAATAAACAAGGCCAACCAGCAGCTACCTTACACAATAACCAAGATTTTGCCAACAACAATGATGTATTAAACAACTTGTGAGTCTAGTCAGAGTCAAGAGTGAAGTACAAATTGTAAGAAATAATTTTTTTTCTCATATGGCCATTTGTTGTTTTACCATACTTCCTCTTATCCACTTTTAAGACAATTCCTAGAAACCACACCCCAAAACCCTTTGATATGTCCTAGAATAAGCACAATACAAACAGTAATAGGGCTCCTCAATCATAAAAGCATTATTTTTGGAAGGAGTTCTTTTGCCATATTATTATGCGCATTGGCGTAGGATCTAGTCACAAGTCTCGGGTCCAGATGAGAGAGAATTCTTGCTTCGACCTTTGGTTACTCAAAGAGTGAGATTTGTCCTTTGACTAAATACTTAGAGTTTATGAAGGAAATAAATACCTAATATAATAGAGAAAATAAATAAAACTAAAACTCTTAATAAAACCTAATATAATAAATAAATAAAACTAAAACTCCTGTTGCAATAAAAGTGTCCATATCACATATATACACACCATGTTATTTCAATTAATTCTATATTTCTCTTGTACAAAGCTTTGATACAGAAAAGTATCAATCACACAAATGCATAAAAGATAAAGAGCCAATGTACAATGTTAGATATTCGGTCAAAAATGCATATATGTGCAACTGCATGAGTTATGCCTTCAGCACATACATATACATCCAACCATGAGTTTTGTTATATTATATATCCCCATCAAATGAATCACTAAATGAAGGAAACAAGATTAATTCTAAAATTTAAAGTAAGACACCAAAAGGGTGGTAAAAATTCATTTTAATGAATTACCAGATAATCTTGAAGTTGCTGCAGTTTTGAACTCGAAGCAGGAGAGATTTACATGAGTACGATGGAATGAGAGTGCAAACAGAACTAATTTCCATTTAGCAATCAAAGAACCTACAAAATCATCAGTATTCTCCGGAACAGACAATATTGCACCTCCTCGTCATATAAAAGAAATCAGATTGCTAAAACATCATTAAATTTGTTGCCATTCCAACAACAAAAGGTTCCATTAACAATCGAGTCAAGAAGTAAAAAATGACACCCAATGTAATGGATATGGGGAGGGCAGGCAGTGCTCGGTGGCACACAGATAACAAAATAAGAGTGCACCCAAGTCCTGAGATAATGGCAAGATAACATGCATATACAGTCATCAGATCATACATGGCTGCCCTGCCTACCAGAACACTATAAAACACAAAGTCTCCGAGACCAAGCTTGATACCTCTACTTGCTACCACTGAATCCCTCCTTTCATGCTCTCTCTCATTGTCCATCCCCAACAGGTCAACAAGAGGAGACATTTCCTCATCCACAGAAGTCTCGGATTCTCTATTGTGAATGACAGTAGAATATTCTGATGAGTTACTATCTGATGAATACCTTTCTCTTGAATGACCAACCAAAGGCGACCTCTCACCTTCATCTCTATTTCTTTCACCTTCCACATTCTCCAAATTTCTAACCTGGATAGCAGTGTACTCAGGACTCCTACGATTTTCAGCCCCATCTCTGCGGACATTATTATTTGACACAGCCTGCAACTCAACTGACCCAGAATCTGAAACTCCAGCAACAAGAAGCCCCAAAGTCGACCGCGGATTTCCCTCATTGCGAGAAACTGTAGGTCGAGCTTCATATACCAAAGCTGGTAATTCCTCATCACGGCTTGAGGCCAACTCCACCAACAACTTAAGGGGGCCACCAGGAGCCAAAACTGCCACCAAATCATACAAAGCCAATGCAACCAGCAAAACCCATGTAGTCCACTCCGGCAATTTGGTAAACCATGTTGCCACAATTATCCCCAGCGATACCATATATCCCTGTCTCAAAACAATAGGCATCCCACCAGAAAACATGGATAACACCCCGACAATGGTATAATTGAAAAGCAGCAGAAAGCACGTAATTGAGTCAATCGGTATTGAGAAATGCTGAATTATCGACAAAAAGATAGAACCACCCATTGTACCTAACACCAATAACAACAAATCCACCTAAGAAAAATCAAGATTCATAAATAAAACATGTAACTACGAGGATATCACCGAAAAGGAAAACAAAATAGAAGACACTAATGTAATCAACAGGCAACAACAACAAAATATTTAGATAAACTGCCATTGATATATGCTGGCCTACCAACAAAATTCTAGGAATTGCTACCACTTGTAACATGAAAATGAAAGGCATAATGGAGGCTCAAAACAACCATACGAACATAACTAAAACAGTGACATTAAATGCTTTAATAGACAGTTAATGTGATGATTTCAAATGCAATGGAGAAACTTATTGTTTAAAATCGAAACCTTAAGAAGTAAAGCATTCCTCAACTAACGAAGAGGATATGGAAAATGGAACCGTAATAAATTATTTCTCGATAAGTACAAATAAACACATAATTCAAACGATAAACATAGCCAAACGACAGAAACACCCAAGTACGGGAAAAAGTTTAAACAAAAAAATGATCACAAATAACTAAAGACCCACCTTGCTAGACACATAATTCGCTCAAAAAGACTGCTTCTAACACCAAATATTCAGAAATAAACCTAGACCCATTTTAGAAAAAGAGGAAATTGTGCAAAATTTGCATCTTACCGAGAACAAAAAAAGCCGAGAATCGCATATAGTTCTTCAAAAAATTAGTGAAGTTATAGTAATAAAGCAGCACAAGAACAAAGGTAACGATGGCAATGAGGATAACGAAGACCAAGGCATTGAGCAACGCTCCCTCCAGTTTCTGAGCAGTGGTATCAGAGGGATTTTCGAGGTAAACGAGATTGGCAGCTGTACGGATGGGAGCAGAGGAAGAAGAGAAAGGGTTGGAATCTGAGAGGGAGTAAACGAGAAGGACAACTAAGAGCATGCAAAGAGAGACTGGGGACATCACGCCGATGATTTCTTGGCCGATTGATTCTAAGATACTCGACTCCATTGGGGTTTTTGAATGGGGAGTTTTGTCGAACAGGTTGTTGGAATTGCTTTTTTTTCTTTTTGGTTCTTTTCGAAGATGAGTTAAGGCATCTTGAAGGGTCCAATGACCGAAGAGCTTGCCCTTCGCCTCTTTTCTTTTCCCCCCGAACGTATCCACTGGGCCAGGCCCATTATAAAATATTAGAAATGTGATCAAATTATTCCAAACATAAAATATTTGGTTAAAATATGTTGTTAGTCCCTATACTTTAACAAAATTCGAAATTGTCTCTACATGTAAAGAGTTAGAAATTTCATCCTCCAACTGTTTTCCTTTCAAAAATCATGGTTCAATCATTAAGTATTTTCCATCAAAATTTGTCAATATGACATATTGATTAAGTTGTCATCATGTGACGTGTCAGATGATTGACAGAAAACAAGCATGTTGACAAATTTTGATAGAAACTATCAATGATGATAATAATTGGACTATAACTTTTAAATTGAAAAGTAAGAGGATTAAAACTATAACTTTTGAAGTATAATGACTAAATCTAAAATTCAGTAGAAGTTGATGGACTAATAGTATATTTTAACCTAAATATTTTGAATATGATTATAGTACAAAACTAAAGGTGTGCAAAATATTAATTAAACCGATTAAATCTAACAAATTGAACCAAAAAGTAAATTTTTTTGGTTAAAACGGTTTTCGATTTATTCGATTACCTATGTTGATTTGAATGAGTATTTTGGTTCCATTTCAATTTTGATAATCTAAACCAAAATAACGAAAGAAACTAATTATTTTATACATTTAAAAATAGTTTCATAATTATACCTGAACTCAACCCAATATAAACCAAAATCTAGCCTATATACCCAACCCAAAAATTTAATATAAACTAAAAACTCAACCCAAATATAAAAAAATAAAACCCAAACCCAAATTAATAGTTGTAAATTTATAATTAATTTAATTATTGTTATAAAATAAAGAGAGATGGAGAGAATAAATAACAAAGAAAATATAAAAGTAATAGAGAATGTACTTTATTGATCAAATGGATTATTACAATGCTTCATCGAGTCTCTATTTATAGAGAATGTACTAGTTTTTCAAGTGACTATTTGAATGCATTGCTAATTATTTATATCACCATTCTTTTGAAAATCATGAGTGAAGGAAAATTTTGGGAAAATATATTTGGATCTCTTCAGAGTTTCAACAATAATCATAGCAAACTTTAATCATGATCCTTCTATAAAAATACAAATAGGTATTTTGGATCATTTTATAATCCTCTTTCAACTACTATTGACTAAGTCAAATTTACCACATATATTCAATTATTTCAATTCATATAAATGAATAATTTCTTGAGAATTTCAATATGCTTCTAGCATTCTAAATCCTTCAAGGATTTTAATATAAACTTTACCATATGGTGATTTATAAAGGTTGTAACAACAATCATTAGACATAAGTTAAATCTTTTATGAATTGTCAAAATAACATGTCTAAAGGTTATTATATCTACCACAAAAGAATAGTATATTTTTCATAATCAATAGCAGTACTTAGCAAAAAACTTCATATTTTTATTCTGTTTTTGCAAAACTACTTCATTTGCACCATCAATGGCTTTATACCTTTAGATATTTGGACTACTGGTCCAAAAATTTTACGAATTTAATTGTACTTGAGTTGCGTCTTTTTATTTTGATCAATTTATTTCGTATCTATATTTTTCTCAATAGATTTATTCAAGATCTTCCTTTTATTTCATTATTTCAATAATAATATTGCATGCAAATCATTGTCAACCACTTTTATTAATCGGTTCCACATTTTCTCGAATTGACATAACTTATCGAGATATCTTATTTTCATTATTTTAAAATTTAGTTTTAGGTATCTGAATCTCTTCTAGAGTTTTACTTATTAGTTATGTCTTGGGTCTCTTCTGGAGCACCTGCCTCCACTATATGACCATCTAGAAGAATTTTCATATTTGGCACCAATCAATCTATCATTTATTCTAACTGATTGTCCTATTAGGACTTTGATTCAAATTAAAATATTAGATGATATATAACACCTAGTTATTCTCATTAAGTTTGTAAATACATCTAACAATTAACTTGTAATGAGTTATCCTTATTGAACTTCTGGTTCAAATTACTCTGCCCCTAACTCATTACAAGTTATTATTTCTCTCCCCTTAATGTCGGGAAAACTATCGAATCAAAATTGTAATCACAAATCATGTCATAATTGAATCTCGAATACATTCAAAACATCTAATAATATAAAGAAATTTGTAATTAACATATATTCCCAACTTTCTTTGAGGATTTACTCATATTTGTTCGTTGTGGTGGAGCAATTAGAACATATACGTATATACAAAAAATTCAAAGATGAGAAATGTTTAGCTCTTGATCAAAAATCAATTGTGATGGGGAGTATTTACAACTTATTGGCTTGATGCGTACAACACGTAAATCAACATAATCTCATGTTGAAATAGGAAATTTAGTTCTCATAAGTAATGATTTAAACATTAATTAGAGGCGTTCAATCAATAATTTCTCTAAACCATTATGTGCATAGATAACAAACTTTTACGAAATTTTTTTCAAACTCAATCAATAAAAGACTTAAATATAAACTCATCAACTTTAGCAAGATGAATTGTCTTAATTGCATGATCTAAAATTAATTATTTAAACAAGCAGTATTGCAATTGACAGGTTGCAAATTGATAACACATATGTAATTATTTTGTAGATGCATCTACCAAAATCATATAATATCAAAACCATCCACATGGTGGATGTATAAGCCCATATTCGTTTCAGAAATGCAAGACACTAAATCTTGACTTTAGCTAGTGAGTTTCTAATAATCAATTTTCATTGAGAACAAGCAACGTATGGGAATTCTTTTAAATTAAAGAATCTTCTAGTTCTTTAATGAATGTCCATATGAATTCTCAATTAATTTTCGTATCATATATGATCCAGGATGGTCTAACTGGTAAGGCCAAGTAGTAAATGCATTTGTATCAATAAACTTCGGTTTACTTTAACATGCATTTCAATTGTACTAATAATGTCAATATAAATTGTGACAAATTGATACTTTTAGTGTCATTCCTTTTACTTTGTATCTATATATAAGTACTTTTTGACATTTCTGCTGGAAATGTCTAAATCAATGTGAATTCTATAATATCACTAAGTCAAAAAATGAATATAATTTTCAAACAAATATATGCAATATTCGCTTCAGGGAATATGCGAAAATTTTCAAATATCCAAAAAAATTATTACTAACAAACTTTGAGAGTGGATCTTATTTTCTAGGTGTACAATAGGTACATAACCAATGAATATTCGTACATAAGTTTTCTCTCTTATAAGTTCTCATCAGTAATATTTTTCCACGTAACTTTAATTGAGAACTTATTCTGAATATTGTGGAGTTATACTCAGTTTTTTTAAAAAACTTGCAACTTCAGGTGCATCCAACCATAATGAGCTTTAGATAGAATTACCATATTCTATTGCTCATAAGTAGATCTTTCACAATCAAATATTTTACTTTCACCCCCTTAATGAGAATGATGACAAAGAAAATCACAAAGACAATATGATGACAAAGAAGATCACAAAGACAATCACAATCAATTCAATTTATAACAAGAGTAATAAATATAAATCAACAACCCAATCCTCTTTTGTTCATATGAAATATAATATTTTTCTCATTCACAATCTCAATATGAGATCCATTATTAATATCTTTTAAAACCAATAGATTAACCATCACAAGGTATTAATATATTAGCTCTTCTGGAGCTTTCGACTAATTTTGTACTACCAAATATTGAAATAATATTGGTTTTTATTTTCTTTTGTGCTTGCGTTCACTTCGGGGAATGCAATAGATTTACTAGGACGAACTTATAAACGTTCCAAAAAATTCTTTATTTCATAATTACCATCGCAAACATGCATAGATTTTAAATCAAAATCTATCTATTCATATTGTCATGATTAGTCTCCAATTATAATAAACATGGTATAATAAATATATCATAGTAAAATATATCTAAAGATCTTTAACATCATCATCATCATCATCATCATCACCACCCTGGCTATTATCATGAGCACTGAGTGGTTAGAGACTCTAATGATTACCCATAGTGCGTAGGCCTCAATTGAAATAGCAGCAGCTCTAGGAGGCAATCGGCAACAATAGATTTTGGGATATTTTTGTGACTTATGGAGAAAAAAAATTAAATAGAATCGTGCTGATAACATGTTATAAAATAAAGAGAGATGGAGAGAGTAAAGAACAAAGAAAATATGAAAGTAATAGAGAGTGTACTTTATTGATCAAAGGGATGATTACAATGCTTCATCATAGTCTCTATTTATAGACATAAGAAGTATAAAAGAAGTAGATATCTAATTCTAATAATTATTAGAATTTAAAGTACATTAAAACTTTATATTAATCATAATAGACATCCACTTAATACGATATTTATAACGATTATAATTTTATTGATGTATATACATAACATAAAACATAATAATTTAAATTTTTTTTTAAAAAACCCTAAAAAAGTAACCTAAATTAGGCTTCTTTTTTCTCAATTTTGAAATCCCTATCCCAAAACCTAACGCCATTTGCACCGCCACCAGCCCCTCCTCGACGGTCATCCACTACTGGATAATTATTATTTCTTGTTACTTAACTCGGCAGCCGTGACAGTAAGTACTGAAATCGTTAGTTTTTGTAGTTCCATATCTGTATTGCGCGATTGCAAAACCAGCTGCCAATTTTTGGCCAGGAATATAGACTGAGAAAGTTTTTCTTTTCCTTGGGGTTTTAATGGAGTTGAATCATGAAAATCACATGATAATTTTATATATTTTCACTAATTTTTAAACATTAATTTATTGGCTATGCTTCTTTAATATGATTCATCAACACTCAACAGTGTATAAACTTATGCACTAAATCTAATACAAAACCCTCTCTATATAAACACTAAATTAATTAAATGTGCTTCATAGCAGCTATTTTTGGTAATGTTTTATCATTTTTGTACTGTTTGTATTAAACCATGTAAAAAAATTAAAATTGATAAATCGAACCGCATGATCAAATTTGATTTGGTTAGTTCGGTTACTCTTTAAATCTTGATTTATTCTGTTATTGCTATAAAAACGAATATATAAACTGACGGTATGTATAACTTAAATTATTAATATATTATTCTTTTATAAATATAAATTATTATTATAATAAAAATTTGTATATGGAAATACACCATAAATACTATAATTATTAAAATCTATCTCTTTCAACTTAAATGTTATATAAAAATTTATTTATCATATTACGTTTTTTTCAAAACTAATTTTTCAAAATATATTTTTTAAGGATATAATGACATCCATATATGTCGAGTTTAAGGCAATGCCAAATCATCACAGAATTGCTTGCCTTGTATCTTAGAAGAGAATGATTGCAAAATACAATTAACATGACTTCAACTTTGATGATTGTCGTATTCAAGGTTGTGAAATTTGACTTTGAAATTTATTTGCCTGTTGGCTTAACTAACTTATTTAATACAAAAAAATCAACCTTTGTGAGTAAAATCAACCTTTGTGAGTCAAATTTCTATCCTATATATACCTTTGTTCATTATCTTCTCCTCTTATCAAAAGTTTTCTTTAACTTTATTGGGATCGACTTGTATAAGCAACGAACAAATAAAATAAAAAAGATCAAACACACAAATATTTATGTGAAAAAATCTTTCGAAAAGGAGAAAAACCATGGGCATAAGAGGCTTCGGCTTTTCACTAAATGAGTAAACAAAAGAGAGTACAATATGAAAAAAAAAACCTAAATGTACTAAACGTACAATCTTAAAACCCAAAAAAAAAGCCCTAACTCGGGAACAAAATTCTCTCCATAGTTACCACGAAACTCTAACCAAAACTCATATGTGATGTAACACCTCGAATTTTGGGTCCAGAAGAAATAGGTTTTGAACAAGGGAACAGTTAGGAGACTGCACATAAATATTTAGTTGTGCAAGGAAGTGACATAAATGAATGTTTGCTTCAGTGGTTAAGTGATTTAGGAGTGTTTGGAAGTGTCTGAGAAGTTTAGGGTTCAAGCCTTGGCTTATGCAAAATTTTTATTTTAAGTTAATAAAATCCTTGGATCTAGATAATAGGTTCTTAAATTATTATGGTTAAAATATGATACAAAGGAGTTGTTGGTCTAGTGGTAAGGGGTGTGTGGAGTGTACATGGGGTTTAAGGTTCAAGTGGTGGCACATCAAAAAGGGAGTATTTATTTTGCAGCCTAATTCGTGTGGGTGGTAGAGTTGGATTGAAATATTGCTAAATGGAGTTTGAATTGGTTATAGAGAGATTTGAGGAGGTTGTTGTTGTGGAGAGATAATAGTAGAAAATTAAGGAATAGGAAGTGGATGGAGAGTGTATAGTCGAATTGGAGGAGGGATTTTTGGGATTTGAGGTTATTGCCGATTTGGTGAGAGTTAGAATTAGAGTTTCATTCCTTTTCTTTCAACTTTGGCCAAATACAGCTTCTCTCCTCCCTCACCATTTTTCTTTTCAGTTTTCTCTCCTAGTTGATTCTCCCTTCTTATTTTTTTAAGCTCTGCCGAATAGCTCTTGGCTTTAGCAAGGGTTCGTTGATCAATTAAGAGTGCACGGTTTTTCTCTTCCTCTCCCTCAAGTGCTCTCCATTGGCCGAATACTGGTAGATTAATCTCGAATCTCGGTTCTTTGTACGCTACATCTCTGATCTGTAATCTGTTTTATCATTGTTGGTAAGTGGTTATGGTATGACAAAGAGTTATCTATTACTTTTTGAGAAATAGTATTAAGTGGTAAGTCGGGTGCAATTGAGATGGTTTGTCAAGTATGAGTCTAATATAAAGATGGTGACTTTTGTGTATGTGGTGGTCGAAGTTGATTGGCACATTGCCTGGGAACCAATGGTGCGATGATCATTGATTTTCGGAATAACAGTGTTCAAAACGAAGGAAATCTGCAAATCGTATCAGGTGTGTAAACACCCTACTGTAACTGTAGAGCGGCAAAAGTCGAAAAGCCAAAAATACGGTGTTTGAGACCTCACGAGCATACAATCGCTCGTGTGGTAAGCCAAACCCATGAATCATGGGCGATAAACTTGGAGGCCTCCATGAGCATTTTCATGGGCTTAGACCGTAATGGGCCACGTTGGGCTTGTGGGCCCTACACGGATGAAATCCACGGTTTGTGGCAAATAGTGGACTGGGCTATGTAGATCTCATAGCCGCGGCAAAATCTGGGTTGAATGGGCCGCATGAACGTATGGGCCCACTTGGGGTCGAGTAATCCCATTTACACTGTTATGACCATTTAGGTTACCTGAGTCGCTCAAGGCGACTGCGGACCTTTTGAGAGGTCGTATCTGTACCGAGACCCTAAAATAGGGTAAAATGATCGAAATACCCCATAAGGTAAAATGATCGAAATACCCCTATAGGGTAAAATGACCGAAATACCCTCATAGGGTAAAATGATCGAAATACCCCCATAGGGTAAAATAACCAAAATACCCCCATAGGGTAAAATAACCAAAATACCCCTATAGGGTAAAATGACCAAAATACCCCATAGGATAAAATGACCGAAATACCCTCATAGGGTAGAATGACGGAAATACTCCCATAAGGTAAAATGACCGAAATACCCCCACAGGGTAAAATAACTGTTATACCCCTAGGAGATGAAATGATTGTTATGGCCTTATGTTATGCATGACTAATTTGCTCTATGATATGTATGACTATGATTGAGTATGACATTTTGCATACACGTATGATATTATGTCACGGTATATTGCATGGGGATGGGTTGTTATATTTGGAGGAAGTGTACCACACTGATAAGGTTGCACGAGTCGCCCAAGACTACTGTGGACCTACTGATGGCTATATGCCATTTATTTTATTGGCAGCTTTGCTGCAATACTGATTAGTGCCGCAACGGTGCTAATCTTGGTGTTTTTGGCTGGATGGGTTGATTTTATCCCCACATGGTGTGTTTGGCAGGACGGAGTGGTGTGTAGAGACTGGATTGGGTAGGATTTCTAACTGCATATCTGCACTGATTAATGATTTTGTACTGTTACTGCATCGATTAATGATATTACATACTGTTAACTACATGACTAATATCTGTTACTATTATGGGCCAAGGCCCCACTGATACTATTATTGAAATTGGGCAAAGGCCCTACTGATTGCTGGCATTGTGATGGGCTCAAGCCCAATCGTTTACTATTACGGGAAAAAGCTTAGGCCCACACTAAACTGGACTGTTACTGTAACGGGCTCAGGCCCAAACTGCATGTATCTACTGTTTAATTGACTGTTTGCTTGTTAGGGGATTGCACACTGATTTTTCGTAAAATCACCCCTCTGTTTATCTGTACAGGTAATCCCCAATTATAGGCGGGTCGGTGTTACGAGGGACTCGATGATGGCCATACAACAACATTAGCTTTCGTTATTAGCCTTTGATTTATAAGTAACTGAATTTGTGTATTTTTATGTAACAAGGCCTTTTTAAAGTTATAAACTTTAAATTTGAGTTTTTATTTATTTAGTTTGATATAAACTGCTAGTTGTAGAAAAAGACGGGTTGTCAAAAGGTAACTGTTTTGAAAGAGACCACGTTTTCGCGACATTTTCGCAATAAATGAGATTTTGGAAAATTTATAACGTTTTAAAAGTGATTAGCTTTTAACGATGCACGCTTGGAAATGAACAACCCATTTTGGAATCACCGTTTAATAACAAAATGATTAATTGATTTTAAAGATTTCAGCGACAACAAGTTTTACGTTAAACACCTCAATGTGACACCGCCAGATTCGACCATAACTCCTAGGCTAGATTTGGGGTGTTACATGTGACTACATCTTGTCGCCCTCAAAGAAGAGCCCTAGTTGATTGGCCTAACAAAATAGGGATACAATTACCCCTTTAAATAGGCTTAGATTAGAGTTCTAACAAAATAGGGATACAATGATCCCTCAAAGAAAATTCCATCACATCGTTACAATGTCAGGGACCTCCTTGTCCCGATGTCGGCACTATTTCTGCTCTTCTGCTGTCACTCATATATTCTCGTCTAAAGTGATGCAACATTTTCGATAAATGTGAGGCACACCTTACAAAATCTCTAAAAACTACTATTAATAACTTACTTTTTTGGGAAAAATATCCCTTTAAGGTTTAAGGAAGAACACATAGCAAATCATACAATTAATATGGTAAAATTTCCAACTCAAAATTTTTAATATTTTTGTTATTGTAACACTCCAGACCCGACCGAGTAGGTTCGACCCGAATCCGGCTTGCCACATTAGCCACTAAAGTGACTCACTGTTAACTCCCAACCTAACCTCTAGCACACCACTTATAACGATAATTAATGTGTTAATGTAAAACACTGTAGCGGAATTATTTCATTACATGGAGTATAAACATGGGAGCTTACAAAACATCAAAGGAAAGGTTCGCATGTCAACAATAAAAAGACTTACGAGTTTGCAAACACAACTTTAGACTTGCACACATAAAACGAAAAAGGTCGCCTATTAGGATAACATATGATTTCACATAGTAAAAATAAAGCATAGGTTCGCAAAACATTATACTGCATGCTACACGAGTTCGCATAAAATCACAAGTTCGGACACAATATTGTAGGTTCACTTAATATTAATAGTTCGTATAGTACTTAAGTTCGCAATATACAATATGGTTTCGTAAACAAATAGACTTCGCAAACAAAAGAAGTCGTACATGCATTGGTTTTCATACTTTAATAGGGTTCGCATAAGTACTTGGGTTTGCACGATTTGCCTGGGTTCGCTAAGATGAAAGACTATCTCTAACAGGGGTAGCATGTAATTTCTGAGGTCGCAGAAAGTAGTACTTATCAATAAATCTAACTCGCGTGTTTTGACAAAAGGAAATACATGTAACACTCATGCATGAATAAACATAAACTTTATTTATAATAAAAGATAATATTTTAAGACATGGTTCACAAAGATAAAATAAACTTAAACTTTAAAAGTAATTATTTCAATAACATAGTCAACTTATGATAAATCTAAACCCACATAAAATAATAAACCCCATCACCTAATTCCCAGGTTTACTAGTATCTGTTCAGGGATAAGCCTTGCCAAGTTTTCTACCTCACTACTACCATCCGCGACCTACCTTCCTACGAAGTAAGAGAGGAGTGGGTGAGTTCATTGCGAACTCAGTGAATGATCAGGAATCAGTAGAGTATGCTTAAAACACAGTTTAAAACAAAAAGAAGACTTAATCTGAAAATCATGTCACGAGTTGGGTTCGTCGTAAAGATGTGAGACCCAGATTGTTGTTTTGCCTGCTTATCAGAAAAAACATATAAGTTGGTAAAAATTATTTTAGTTGTGCTTATAACAAAATCATTCTTGAAAACTTAGCTTGTAAACAAAACTTGTATAGCATGAAACATGCTCACACACTTTTCATATCAAAATGACTGAGAAACATAATATATGTTATCGCACTTAACACACTTATCAGAATCTTGTCTCGTTGGATATGTGAATCTCCTTATAACTCCTCAGAATGACTCAAAGAGTCCTTATAACATGTTCCATAAGTGCAGCGCGAAGCAGTGTCCTAGGGCCTAGCCTAGTGAATAGAATATAGCTCGACATTCCCTTATCTCTCCACATGACCTAGGGCCTCAATGCCCAAAATCACAAAACTGAAAGGTGAGTAGTCACAATCCTTTGGTATACCAATATATCCAACATAAGGCTCATAAGGAGCACACACATAGACTTATAACAGAGAGCTCGCATAGGGAGCTTACTTGAAAGCACGTAGAGCTCGCACAAAAGCTCGTAAAACATACTTTATAGAACCACACTTTAAAAACATCTCTTAAAACATAGGCTTGCTTAGGAGCACATGTAAGACTTATTTTTAAAACATAGTTTTGAAAATGTGACTTGGAAACGTATCTTAAAAATAGAATGTCAAAACTTAAAAATAGATTTTTGGAATTCTTAACCACTCACTGAAAAAGCTGATAATTAAACAAGCTTGGCTTTGCCTTTATCCTTACTGGTAGATGGTTCGAATGGTTGCAATATAAACAAACACAACGATTACTAAGCAAACAAAACTTACAAAATTCACACATGCAGGCAAACCTAAATTTCTGGACAATCAATCCTAACAGGGTAGAGGCTTACCTTGGTTGCTACGAACTTGGTTCATAATAGAGACTTGATGACAAAATATTCAACGAGATAATTCTCATGAAATAAGGATCGTATTTATAGACCTTAGTGTCCTAAAAATCTTAGGATACCCTACTTGACTTAGGAAAGGTGTTACTTGAACAAAAAGTATTCCTGGATACACCATATCTTTATTTCATAATTTGAGTCTGTTTTTGACTTTGACTGGTGAACCCCCAGTTTGCAACTCAACTGGTAAACACTAGCTAGCCAAACAGGCTAGCGAAACTAGCTTGCCAAATAGGTTAGTGAACCCTTAGTTCGCCAAACAGACTAGCGAAGCCCTTACCACATCTTTTATAAACATGGGAATGGATACGGATGTTGTGGATAGCGCGATCTTTTCCTAGCCATGGGAGTTCCCTATCAATAGAAGGTAAAAATATAATTGTATATAATATATTAAAATGTATTCAATTACCAATATTTATACCCTATTGCATTGAATATTTGAACAAATTTAGGGGTTCCTTGTATCATACGAGTTATAGAAGGGACTTTACTTAGATGCCAAAAGAAACCGATCGACGAGCTTGCTAATAGGTATATTAATTTTGTATTCACATCCAATGCAATTCATTATTCTCATTAATGAATATAATTGTATTTGTATTATTTGTAGTTTCTATATATGTCGTACCAAGACAAAATTTTATTTGCCATCATACCTGAGATAACTATCATTTATTTCTACGTCGAGGACAAAAAATAATCTGATCAAGTGAAACGACAATTTAAGGTCATGTAAGATATTTTGGAAAACTTACACAACATCAATCTTTTGGGACCTAGTGCCTTTAGTGTGTTGATTTCGTCTATATGTACTTGTAATTTTTTGAACAATTTGGTTTAATAAAATATCCATCAATATGTAACACCCCAAAAATCATAGGGTTAGAATTAATAAAACTATCAAGAATTGAGCATTAGTCTAAGTGGAAAAGAGCTTAGTAAACTCCCTAGAGAGCCAAGGTTTAAGTACTACTCCTTTTATTTTACCTCTTTTATTTTCAGCAATCAAGGAACAAAACCAAGCTAGCATAAGAAATAAATGTGGTAGAAAAATGACCAAGAATAAGCTTGTTGGTTCAATGGCAATGCCTTAATTACTGAAAATAAAAGAGGTAAAAGGAAAAGAAAAACAATCCTTATGGCAAATAATCCACGCTAACCCCGTTTCTCCCTTTTTTTTTCTTAATTTCGACCATAAGGATTTTTTCCCAAAACAACCCTCTAAAATTTTCCTCATCTTGCCATTTGGTCCCTTTCCTAATCATAATAGGATTTTGGTTATCTTTCAAACCTAATTAGAATTTATTTTTCTCTCTTCTTTATATACATCTATTTCTTTTATTTATTCTTTTCCTTTTCATAAAAATATTCATCTTCTTTTTCTAGATATTTTATATTGAATCCCAAACCCAAATTCCACCCCGTTCAATCTGTTCGTCGTATCATTTTAACATAACAATGTTAAAATTCATTTCTAACATGTCAAGATTAGTAAGAATTCTTATATTTTATTTTGTAGAACCCTAGCATTTTGAAATAAATAATGTTCTTGTCAATCTTTCAATTGATTTCGAATCTTTTACATAGCTTCCCGAAAATCTTGATAAATTCAGTAAATCTTGAAAATCAACATTAATTCAAGCGTATTTTTCGATCAAAAAACCTATTGTAGGTATCCCAAATCAGATTTGGATGTAAGGATTGTCATATGAAACCCCGAAAGTTAGGTGTGTGTTCTTTTACTAGAAAATCGAGGCAAATTCAAACCCAGCCTAGACCACACGGCTTGCCACAAGAGTCTGTGGACAGCCCGTAACCCTAGAATTTTCGCTTCTCACACGACCTGGCCACACAGTTGTATCTCGCATGTAGCTTAATTTTTGTATTTTCAACACGACCTCAATTTATTACACAACCTAGTCTCATGGTTGTGTAACCCTTCCACACGTCCTGAGCCATCCCACAAGTCCTGGCCAAACGACCATGTGCCTCTTTTTTTAAAATTTATGATTTTGAACCATAAATTTATGATTTATGCAGGTTAGTCCCTGATAGATTCCTGAACTATTTTAATGTTTAATTTATGTAATTAAGTCCCTGATAGTTTTAATATTGCTTGACTCCATGATTTAATTGACTGTATTAATATTAAATATATACCCAATTGCATGAACTGTGAGTAATCATGTTAATTGCATCTGTACTTATGATTTTCGTATATTATACCTTATGACACAACTAAATTAAACCTTTGAAGAATATACGATTTCTCTATTGAATTAATTGATTGGAAGCATATTTATTACTGCAATATTTGGTTATTTTTAATCATAATATTTGTTCTGTTATGATCTGTTTTAAGCATGTCTTATTTTGTTGCATAGGTTGGGACGATTTGTAAGGAGGAAGTTCTAGCAGATTATAAATTTGCAAATCTGGTGGTCTATCCACATATTATTTGACAACTTTTATCTGTAATTAAGTTGTGTATTCACAACCATTTGGTAGTGTATTAACTTGCAAATTTAGGTGGTTCACCCACCTATTATATGAAGCTTTTATATGTAATTATGTTGTGTGCTCACAACCATCTGGCAGCATATTAACCTGCAACATTTGGTGGTTCATCCATAACCCGGTATGTAGGATGGATGAGTTTTGGGGAACTCGTATGGTGTGTAGAGGTGGGGTAGGATCTTATCTGTTAAATCGAATTCATTTGCATCCGCAAAGCATGTGCTTGAAATTCTGAAAATTTTTGATATGATATGGTATATGTGTTTTTGCTTATACATTGTGAAAACTGTTATGTTATTCTGATATACTGAATTTGTTAATTGAGATTTAAGCTATTTAATTTGAATTGATATGCTTATCGGATTAGGACGCGAGGACGACATTCAGAGGGCTTGGCTCGGAATATTGATTTCTATATAAAAGTATTTTAGAATGATTATTTTATAATTCTGGTTTTTTAAAACTATATTAGTATTATTGTGGCATGGGACTTAGTTTACGATTTTTACTTAGGGATGCATGACATTTATATCATTTAAGCTATTAGAATATGAATTTTATCTAATAAAACATGAAACATGATTTTTATTAAAATTGCGTTAATATCATTTTCCCCTGCTAAATTGTAAATATGTTTTGTTAAGAAAGTAACTCAGATTTTCAACCAAGTTTTCAATAGTAAACATCGTTAGAATGAAGATGTTAAACTTAATCTTTTTTTCTTAAAACCCCTTAGTTTTTCTGAAAAGAGACGAAAACTTCCTTCTAAAAATAAACAAATTTTTAAAATTAAGTTGTTTTAAGAACTCTGATAATTCTGCCAATCCATTTCGGTGGCCAATGTAATCTCTCGAATTTGGGTCTAACTTCTAGGTCGGGTTGCACATAAAGGTTTTTGTAGGTAGAGGTTACACAAGATTATTAATATCTTTGTATATTGTCCGCAAAGGTTTTTGCACTTAAACCAAAATGAAAACAAATATTGATTCACAGATTATCTAACGTTTAACTAATATTAAAATGATATTACATGGTCGGATCGTACTACGAAAAGATAATTTATAGTAGTAGATAATCTAAAAACATCCTTAGTCTAACCAGAATTGAGAAAATTGATTGAAAGAGTAATATGTTTTCTATCAAGTCCAATTAGAGAGATACCTTATCTTGAGTATCGAAACGAATGATTACCAAAAGATAAAGACATAGATGTGACTGATTGGACTAACAATACATCGAATAGTATCCTCTAATCGACATTACATGATAGTTGAAAAGTAACTTGGCCACGAGTCATTTGTCTTAATGATAAATTATTTAATTACTATTTGATAGTAATTGATTTTTCATGAAGGAAGATGTAATGATTACCGTAAGATAAAATAGTATCATATTGGGAGAACGAATTTATCCTAAAGAGATTAAGGATATCTTATGAGGGTAACACACTTAAGATAATGTTATTGGATGAATACTTATTGAGTAGCTTTCGTAATAATATATACTAAGGAAAGCTCAATCTTGATACTTTAGTGGAATAACTTCATGACTAAATAATGTTGTAATTAATAGGTGAAAAGCGGAGACTTAATTACAAATTAATTGAACCCTAATTATAGATGTCAAATTAGTCCTCTACTATCTCCAGATAACTAAAACGAATTGCATGTAGAACCAATGATAAGAAATGAATGAAAATGATGAAGTAAGAGAAATAGATCGCATGTATCATTATTTGCGTGAATGAATTTTCTCACTAAAGTACAAAAGATGACTTAGAAATTAATTTTAGTTCTTGAATTGTTATTTAATTAATTTTAATTAAATAATTGAAGTTTGAAGTAAAAATTAAATCAATTAGTCATCAAAATTCGTTGAATAGGACAATTAAATATGTTTTCTTTGTAGATTCTCATACAATAAAGTGTCATGACTTTAATGAATTAGAATTGGATTGAGAAATTAATTTAGCTAATTAAATTAATTGGTTAAATAAATAATATATTGGGAAATATAAAATAAATATTGGGTTAGAAAATTATAAGTGTTGGAGAAAAGTCTAGATAACACATATAATTGGGGCTAAATTTGATAAAAAAAAAAGCCAGTTAGAAAAAAAAGGGTTTGGGACTAATTTTTGGGATATTTAAGGAAATAGGCTGATTTTGGAGAGAGAAATAGAAAACGCATCTTACAAGGCGCGTTTTCATTGACATGTAGTGAAAACGCGTCCTATAGGGCGCACTTTCTGATTTTTTTAACACATTAGCTTTTTTGTTTAGATGGTTAAATGGTAGTGGCTTCTTTGAATCTCTGGTTTGATTCCTCTTTTACTCACATTTGTATTTTTATTTCATTTGTTTCAAGCTTTACTTCTATTTTGAAAAACTGTTTTTAACATGTTAGCTTCTTTGGTTGGATGGTTAATTAATAGTGATTTTATTCTTGAGTCCCAAGTTTGATTCATTTTCTAAGCACATTTGCATTTTTATTTCATGTTTTCAAGCTTTTTTAATTAATGTTTTAATTAACAAACATATTGTTTTCAACTCTTTTATTTTTAATTTATGTTTTTAATTAATAACTCTTTTATTTATAAAATAAAATAATTATTGTCAATTATATAATAAAAATATATTTTGATAAAATTGATATTTATCATTATGTTACATATATTTTATTTTTAAAACATCAACTAATTTTTGATATAATTTTCTTTATATATAATATTTATATGTCAAATATTTATTTTCTCCACCTATATTGTGGGTATGATGATTTCTAATATTATAAAATCAAATAATTAGTTCAAATATTTATATGTAAAATATTTTAATATCATTTTTTCAACTACATTGTGGGTATGATATTTAAAATACTTTTATATGTGAAATATTTCAATTAATTATTTCAAATATCATTATGTTTATATGTGAAATATTTCAAATAATTATTTCAAATACACATAGAAAAATATATATAATACTAAAATTTACTATACTCATGATATGGATTGAAAATAAATATTACACATATAAAAATTATATTTACTAAAAATAATGATATTTAGAAATAATTATAAGATTTTATAAATAAAAGAGTTATTAATTAAAAATATGAATTAAAAATAAAAATCTTGAAAACAATATATTTATTAATTACAAATAAAAAAGCTTGAAACAACATGAAATAAAAAAAATACAAATGTGCTTAGAAGAGAAATCAAACACGAGATTCAATGATAAAATCACTATTAGTTAACCATCTAACCATTGGAGCTAATGTGTTAAAATAATAATTAAAAGTAAAAGTAAAGCTTGAAACAAGATGAAATAAAAATACAAATGTGAGTAACTTAGAAGAGAAATCAAACCTGAGATTCAATGATAAAATCACTATTAATTAACCATCTAACTATTGGAGCTAATGTGTTAAAAATAATAATTAAAAGTAAAAGTAAAGCTTGAAACAAGATGAAATAAAAATACAAATGTGAGTAAGAGAGGAACTGAACTCAGGACTCAAAGACAAAACCATTAACATTTAACCATTTGACCAAAGGAGTTGATGTGTTAAAAAGTTAGAAAACGCATCTTACAGGGCGCATTTTCTTTTTCTCTCCCCAAAATTGGTCTATTTCCCTAAATATCCTAGAAATTGGCCTAAAACCCTAAATATTTTTTAAAATCAACATTTTTTTTCAAATTCGGCCTATAATTGGATCTAGTAAATGAAAATCCCAATAGGGTCATAATACATGCAATTGCGGGACTTAACCCAACACCTTACGGCACGAGCTGACGACAGCCATGCACCATCTGTGTCCGCGTTCCCGAAGGCACCCCTCTCTTTCAAGAGGATTCGCGGCATGTCAAGCCCTGGTAAGGTTCTTCGCTTTGCATCGAATTAAACCACATGCTCCACCGCTTGTGCGGGCCCCCGTCAATTCCTTTGAGTTTCATTCTTGCGAACGTACTGATAACCCTAATGTATCCCTAAGGCATGTCGTCGCTCCCTATACTTTTACTTGGAGTAGAAGTTGTGTTTTCTATTAACAATTATTATTTAATCAAATCTTATTCGAAAAGAACTCTTGTATTGATTCTCTAAATAGGAACTATGAGTTAAGCTTTAAGCATCATTATTTATGTCGTTATTCTGTCAGAAAATAGTGATAATTTTTTTTAAAGAATAAATTCTATTTTCTAGGAAAGACGAATAATTTTGGTTCTAGATAGAATTAGATTTCCTACTGAATGTTAATAAAGTTTTCGTTTTGTATGATTGGTTTGTGATACTGTGAGCCCTCACTCAAAGTAGTTCATGGTTCAAGAATAGTGAAGAAGGTCATTTGGTAGAAAGTTGGGATTGACTTAATCGCCTCGTACAAGGCACATGTATAATTTTAGTTAATGTTTATTGCTATAAATATCACAATAGCTTGATTTTAAAGAAAAATTTCAAACTACTATTGTGCCTAAAAACACTATTTTTTAAAATCTATTTTTCCATTAATTGGTATCATAGCCAGATTGTGCTATGTTTACAATATAATCTGATACCCAATTTTCCCTTTTTTTTCTTTCTTTCTTTGATTAAGTTGAGATAATAACTGACATTCTTAAATTGCATGCATGTTTTGGATTATTATGCATGTGGATGAATGTAAGAATTATTTTATATATATGTTATAAAGTAATTTTGCGAAGATTGTAATTTTTAGAAATTAGATCGATTGTATTTTAGGTTTCTCATAAATTTTGGGTTTGTGATTAGATCATGGACTATCATTTCCATGTAGGCTTATTTTATTTTTTTTAATTATTGTAAATTTATGAAAATTCATATGAGATGGAAATGGACTAGGAATTTTTTTAACCTAAAATTTTGGTGAATTGGAGAAATGAGGCACCAACGACATGACAAAAACCGAACGAAATGACACAAACTCGATATAACTGCCCATTGGTGGCCAGTAGCGGACGAGGCATGCCATTAGGATTATACAGACGTTTGATTAGGGATTTTATATGTTATTACAAGATCTAACATTTGTTTCAGATTCTCAGGTTATACGTATTGTAGGTTTAGCCCGGATGAGTAACCTCAATATAATGTCAGCTTGTGTGAGCAACTCATTCTCGTGTATCCGAGTCCATTTTACTATAGTTTCATCAGGAGATGTTCAATGAAATGGAAATGGAAACTTGAATGCAAATTTAATATGAGATAATATATGTTTGATATTTGATATGTGATAAGTATTGGATTGCCTTAATGTCCTAGATATTTCCCATGATTTGTAAATGTGATTAACTTATTTAGTTGATAATGTTGACATGTACTTAGATGTGCCAAAATGTGCCAAGAATAACCACTTTTGAATGCCAAAATGTATTATTTTTTATATGCTTTAATGGATCAAGATAAGTTTAGTAACTCCATTTGAACTTACTAAGCATTCTGAATACTTACTCTGGTTGTTTTTCCTTCCATGTAGATTGTCACATTTCAGAACTTGTCAGGTCAGATCAGTAGAGAAGCTCACACTATCAAAGGCAGTAGAATTATGTTTCTTTGAATCAAGACATTGTGGCATGTTTATATAAGGTCTTTGGGAAGCTAATGGTCTTTTTAAGTTAGATATTATATGATAAAAGTGATAATGGCTGGATTTTGTTTGCTCACCATGGTATATATCTATATGTACATGTTTTTGTAACATCCTTGACATCCCCCAAGATGTTAGGGATTGAGAAAGGTTAAGGAAATGAAGATGAGGATTTTCTTGAGAAATTTCATATACATTTTATTTGATATGCATGAAAATGATATGTGGATATTGTATTGATGTGTAAATGTTGTGTATGTGTATTATGTGAATAAAGATAAAAAGAAGAAAAGTGAAGATCAAATTGGGGATAAAAGACTAAATTATATATGTGATATATTTATATTTGAAAATGACGATATATTTTATGGAATTTATTTGAATGTAAAGTTATATTCTTACTATGAATTGAAAAGCATATATGTAGTGAAATTGGTGAACCTAGGCTTTGATACCATCAAATGTAACATCCTAAACCAGCCCTAGACGTTATGGCTAGATCTGGTGAAGTTACCATGATTCAATTTGAAAATCTCAGAAACCAATTGAGCTTGTAGCAATAACGTAAGCTTTTAATATAAAACAATTCCAATTTATTTTAAAAGAACATATCTTTCTTTCTTAGTTTGTTAATTTTGTCGATTTCATTTAATTTTATAAAAAACTTGTGTTTATAGTGGTACTCTTAGCTAGAGTCAGTTTGGATATCGCAATTTGAATTTTGAAAATCCAATGTTTTGTTGATAGTGTGGTTAAAATTTTAAAAAAAGTAAACAATTTAAAACAAAAATTTAAAGTTCAAAACAAAATAGTCTCGAATATCTGAAATAGATCAACAATACCAAAACAGTATAAACCAAGTTTTGAATAACATAATTAAATTTGTTTAACCGAGCTCTTGTTGCACTGACCCATCCTAGGTTTGGGGGTTACCTGAAAGTAAATAGACGGAGGTGAGCTTTCGAGTTCAGTGTGTAACTTATAAAAATAAAAACCAAAGGTATAATTTTAAACATGCTTTTAGATATCATTTAGACATATTTTATAAATAGAACAAAAATAGTACACATTAGATACAGATTAACAATCCTATCCCCATCTGCTACACATCATCTCTGACCATCTCTACACACCGTAAAGGGTATTAAATGTCAACCAACCTCACACACCAATTAGTGTCGGTATGGCACTTTTCAGAATATTTGCAGCTTAGCTGTTGAATCAAAAGGTGATATATCGCCAAATACAGATATACGTGGCCGAGCCACCAAATTAGGCAGATAAATTAAATTGCCCTCACTTCCTCCAAAAACATATCTCCCATCCCAATGCACATGCAGAACTAACAAATATCAGAAATGTATATGACATACATGCTTTTTATAACGGATTTAGATCATGCTTAGCAAATAATAGTGTAACACCCAGAATTTTGGGCCTAGATGAAATAGGTTTTGAACAAGGTAATAGTTAGGAGACTGCACATAAATATTTAGTTGAGCAAGGAAGTGACACAAATATTTGTCAGTTTTAGTGGTTATGTGTTCTGGGAGTGTTTGGGAGGTCCCAAGTTCGAGCCTTCGGTTGGGAAAATTTTGGTATTTTGAATGATTAAGTTTGAAACATTGCCTCGCATGTAGGGGGTGTAGGTTCACCTACCCAACTTAGGTGATGTTTGGATCGGTCGGGCCCAAAATAGGTCTGTGGAAACCACGAAATTTAAACATTAGAGTTTTCAAAAGCTTCCACGATTCTAGATCAACCTTTTATAACAATTGCAGATAACAAGGTAAACGTTTTTGACTAGATGATTTGTTAAATAATAAAGGGGTTTTTAAACCTAGAAACGAATTTTTACCAACGAGTTCAATTTTCACTAAACACCTCAATTTGACACCACCAAATTCGGCCATAACTCCTAGGCTGGGTTTGGAGTGTTACATTTAGTGGTATTAGAGCCAAGTTGCAAAAATCGGCTGCAGAATGGGTTTTGAAAATATTTGGAATTTCTAGAAAACTGTTCTTGAAGTGTTTTGGAAGGTTTACAAGTGTGGCACACCGAGTCTCCAGCGCCGAATCCATAAGTTTTCTTTATACTGTAGACTGTTTGAACTGAAATACATTGAGAGACTACTATAGATAGTAGGACTGTACTAAAACTCATTAGTTAGAGTAAACTGAGACTGTAGGAAACTGGAAACTGTAGGGAGACCTTGATTTGCAAAAACAAAACTCTGATTACTACTTTTCATAAGACATCTATTAATAATTACTGGAATTACAAACTAATGCATAAAACTTCTTAAACTGATAATATGTTATTTGATATGAGCATAAGAGGTACACACGGATGAGGTACAATTGGCCATGGTAGAGGCCATAGAGGTGTTCGAGTTGGGTCCTCGTCGTTTGGCCTTATACCTAATTTAGAACTAGAGTGTACAGTGAAAGCGTAGTGGTGGAGTCTAGCGTAGTAGTGGAGTCTGTGTTATGCGACCGATTTGATAATTGGAAATTTCGAGAACGAAATTTCTTTAAGGAGGGGTGAATTGTAACACCTCAAATTTTGGGCCTAGAAGAAATAGGTTTTGAAAAAGGGAACAGTTAGGAGACTGCACATAAATTTTTAGTTGAGCAAGAAAGTGACATAAATGAATGTCTGCTTCAGTGGTTAAGTGATTTAGGAGTGTTTGGAAGTGTCTGAGAAGTCAAGGGTTCAAGCCTTGGCTTATGGAAAATTTTTATTTTAAGTGAATAAAATCCTTGGATCTAGATAATATATTCTTAAATTATTGTGGTTAAAATATGATACGAAGGAGTTGTTGGTCTAGTGGTAAGGGGCGTATGGAGTGTACATGGGGTCTAAGGTTCGAGTGATGGCGCATCAGAAAGGGAGTATTTATTTTGCTACCTAATTCGTGTGGGTGGTAGAGTTAGATTGAAATACTGCTAAATGGAGTTTGAACTGGTCATAGAAAGAATTGAGGAGGGATATTTGGAAAGATTTGAGGCGAGAATATTGGGATTTGCGGAGGTTGTTGTTGTGGAGAGATATATATCATCTTATTTGTTTCTTGTTCTCGATGGGAGATCGGCAAGGTTTTTAAGGTTTTCGTCGCTTTCTCCAACCTGCATTGCATCCATTCCTAACTGGTGGTGGTCGAGGTTGATTGACACATTGCTTGGGAACCAATGGTGCGATGATCATTGATTTTTAGAATAAGAGTGTTCAGAATAAAAGGAATCCACAAATCGCATCAGATGTGTAACCACCCCACTGTAACTGTAGAATGACAAAAGTCGAAAAGCCAAAATATGGCGTTGAGACCACACGAGGGTGCAATCGCTCGTGTGGTAAGCCAAACTTATGAATCATGGGCGATAGACTGTAGGGGCCTCCATAAGCATTTTCATGGGCTTAGGTCGTAATGGGCCGTGTGGCCAAAATGGGCTCGTGGGCCCTACACGGATGAAATCCACGATTTGTGGCAAATACTGGTCTGGGCTGGGCTAAGTAGATCTCATAGCTGTGGAAAAATATGGGCTAAACGGGCCACACGAGCATGTGGGCCCACTTGGGCCAAGTAATGGGCCTTGGGCCCATTTACACTGTTATGACCATTTAATTACCTAAGTCGCTCGAGGCGACTGCGAACCTGTCGAGAGGTCAATATCTGCACCGAGATCTAAAAATAGGTAGAATGACCGAATACCCCTATAGGGTAGACTGACCGAAATACCTCGTAAGGTATAATGACCGAAATACCCCTATAGGATACAATGACCGAAATACCCCCATAGGGTAAAATGATCAAAATACCCCTATAGGGTAAAATGACTGAAATACCCCCATAGGATAAAATGATCGAAATACCCCCATAGGGTAAAATAACTAAAATACCCCAATAGGGTAAAATGACCAAAATATCCCGATAGGGTAAAATGATCGAAATACCCCTATAGGGTAGAATGACCGAAATATCCTTATAGGGTAAAATGATCGAAATACTCTCCATAGGGTAAAATGACCGAAATATCCCCATAGGATAGAATGACCAAAATACCCTCATAGGATAGAATGACCGAAATACCCCAATAGGGGTAAAATGACCGAAATACCCCCATAGGATAAATTGACCAAAATACCCCTATGGGGTAAAATAACTGAAATACCCTCATAAGATAAAATGACCAAAATACCCCCATAGGGTAAAATGATCGAAATACCGCATAGGGTAAAATGACCGAAATAGCCTCATAGGGTACAATAACCGAAATACCTCCATAGGGTAAAATAACTGTTATACCCCTAGGAGATGAAATGACTGTTATGGCTTTATGTTATGTATGACTAATTTGCTCTATGATATGTATGACTATGATTGAGCATGACATTTTGCATACACGTATGATATTATGTCACGATATATTACATGGGGATGGGTTGTTATATTTGGAGGAAGTGTACCATACTGATAAGGTTGCATAAGTCGCCCAAGACGACTGTGAACCTACTGATGGCTATATGCTGTTTATTTTACTGGCAGCTTTGCTGCAATACTGTTTAGTAGCGCAACCGGTACTAATCTTGGTGTGTCTGGCTGGGTGGGTCAATTTTATCCCTATATGGTGTGTTTGGCGGGACGGAGTGGTGTGTAGAGGCTGGATTGGGCAGGATTTCTACCTGCATATCTGCATTGATTAATGATTTTGTGCTGTTCACTACATGACTAGTATCTGTTACTATTATGGGCTAAGGCCCCACTGATAATATTATTGAAATTGGGCAAAAGCCCTACTGATTACTGGCATTGTGATGGGCTCAAGCCCAATCGTTTACTGTTACGGGAAAGGGCTTAGGCCTACACTAAATTAGACTGTTACTGTAACGAGCTCAGGCCCAAACTACATTTATCTATTGTTTAATTAACTATTTGCTTATTAGAGGTTTACACACTGAGTTTTGTAAACTCACCCCTCTGTTTAACTGTACAAGTAATCCCCAGTTGTAGGCGGGTCGGTGTTGTGAGGGACTCAATGATGGCCACACAACTGCATTAGCTTTCGTTTTTAGCTTTTGATTTATAAGTAACTGAATTTGGCTTTTTTTTTTTCTAAAAAAGCCTCTTTAAAGTTATAAACTGCTAGTTGTAGAAAAAAACGAGTTTTCAAAAGGTAACTATTTTCAAAGACACCACGTTTTTGCAACATTTCCTAAAAAAATAACTTTCACAATAAATGAGATTTTGGAAATTTTATAACATTTTAAAAGTGATTATCTTTTAATGATGCACGCTTGGAAATGAACAACCCGTTTTGGAATCACCGTTTAATAACAAAATGATTAATTAATTTTAAGGATTTCAACGACGACAAGTTTTACGCTAAATACCTCAATGTGACACTGCCAGATTTGACCATAACTCCTAGGCCAGGTTTGGGGTGTTAAAAATAGAGCATACTTAGCTTATAATAGATCATACTAGCATCTAACATATTAATTATTCGTACATAAATCGTATTACGCTAATAGAACATCAAAACTCATGATTGGTAGCCCAATTTGTATCATACGAACCCTACAAAATGTTGGGAAATGTGCCCATATTGTAGTAAACATGTAACTTTTTTCTATTTATTTGAATGATGAATAAATAAATAAAGTTAAATTCACATTTCACTATTTTTTCTTTTGTATTTATGTCTTTTATATTTTGCATGCACAACGAAATTATGACAAACAAATATTAGCTCAATGATTGTCTAAAGTTCAAACTGAAGATAAGTGAAATTGTAAGAACGTATACATTGCGAGAAAGATAACTTACTTCAATAGATAATCTAAATGAGTCTGCAATCCCGTAAAAGAATCAAAGTGAGCATTTGATTCAAATACTGGAAAGGATTATTATGTCGTCTACAATTCCAATTAGGGAGATGACTAGTCTTGGCTATTGGAGTAGTTGACTTCACGAGTAGAGACATAGATGTATTCATTGGTAGAATGATACATTGGACTGGACCCAAGATGAATTAAATCTGAATCCATTTGTGAATTAATTCACTTGTGACGTTCATGGTGTGATTTACCTAAATCCTAAGTTAGTCACTAACCACGCGTGTGCAACTTATGTACTTTGATAAGTGGAGGCTTATGTTCTAAAGATGATCGAGTCCATAGCTGGTATGTTTGGTACATGACTTGTTTACGACATAACTTTACTAGAAACAATGAAATTCATAGTTTAATTAAAGAGTTAATGATATTCTCTCATTGGCATTGTGTGGATTAATAAATATGGAACGTGGCCACGGGTTGCTAGTTCTCGAACAAGCAATTTATCATTATCATTTGTTGACAGTGATCATATTAATCATTAAGAAGACACAATGATGACAATGAAATAAAATAGGATTGGATTGAGTGAACGAATTTAACTCAAAGGAATCAAGGATATTATATGAGGGTAACACACATATGACCTCATCATGAATGAATTGTATTGATTGAATGAATTGCTTTCATAAATAGTATACAATAATGAGTTTTCAATCATGGTACTTCCTGTGAATTGACTTAATGATTAAGTAATTGCTAATTATCAGAACGATGTTTCTAGACATAATTGCAATCACTAGAGCCTAATTATATATGTCTGATTGGTCCATCCGTTAGCTCAAAAAAAGCTCGATCGGACTGGATTTGAATCAGAAGAAAATTCTACGACTTTGAGAATAATTTAATTGAGTTGATTTATTCGATGTGGAATTAAATTAGGTGGTCGTGAGAAATGTTTAATTAGAGAATTTTACTAAAGAATTTTCTTGAAAAATTAATTTGGAAAATCTAAGTGATTTTTGGAAAAATTAATTTTGATAAAGTAAAATTAAATTAATCAAATCAATTAAAATTAATATGATATTTTTGAAAGTTAATTTCAAGTTAGACAATTGACCAATGGGTAATTGAACTTGAAAATTAGACCTAAGATCGTAAATTGGGCCCGAGAGCCCAAAACCGAGACCAAGACCCAAAAATTGGTCAGACCACGTATGTGAAATCTGGCTGACGGTCCAACCGGTGGCTAGATCGGATCGATCAGGTTGTCATAGACCCAGACCGAATCGACAGTAGTGGAACCTACTCAGAGTGCTGTAAGTGTGTCAGAGCTGCATCACTGGACACGGCGTGCCGGTGGCTGTGATGGCGGCGTCCCACTGGTCTACGGTAGTTTGTCATTAGTGGTTGAGCAATGGAAGAGTTACACTCCTACTGGGACTCTATTAGAGAATTTGATTTCAGATTAATTATTCCAAAAATAATATTATTTTAATAGTTTAATATTAAATTAAATTTAATACTTATCTTAATAGTATTTTAGCAATTTAATATTGAAGTGATTATCTTAATATTTAATTTAATTTAATGTTTATCTTGTAGATAATAAATATTAGATTAAATTTAATATTAAAGTGATTAAGTTTAATCATAGTTGAACTCTCTAAGCTCTCCCTATATAAGGAGAGCTTTGGGTCATTATTTTCACACACTTGAATTTAAAAGAAAGTTTAAGAGAGAAAATTCGTTGAAGAGATTATTCCAGAAAATTTCTAGAGATATTTTTTTGATTTACAACTTGACCCAAAATTTTAGAGAAATTGCAAAATTACCCCACTGGTAATTTTTGTGAAAAATTTTCTGACTCGAAGCGAGTCCACACTCGGCAGACGTGAGCTTAAGGATAGCGGAGAAGACTACTCGATCGAAGCGCTCATCCTAGACGAATCAAAAAGGTACAATTTAGATTAATTGTTTATTACTTTAGATATCACAACCAAGATCTTATTTTGAAAAAAAAATTAAAACTCTAGTCTTTCCTTAAATTTATTTTCTGCAGCGTTTTCCAAACCTGTTTTTCCAACATAGAAGGCCTATATTCGACTTGTACAATGAATATAGTGCTAGGAAAAAAATTCATAATTTGGTCTGTGTGGTCCACACGGCCCAATTGGCTCACACAGTCTGGCACACGGCCATGTGGCGTCGACAGTCCTAATTTCAACTTTCAACAGTTTACTGATTTCTCAATTTTTCACTACACACCTGGATATTTTCTAATACAAAATCGATCCTAAGATTTTCAGAACCTAAAATCATCATTCAAACGACCAAATTTTAGTAACGAATTACTAATCCAACTAACGCTTTCGATAAAAAATGAAACATACGTAACACTAAACCGAAAAAAACAACCCCTTTTAGGTGTTCAGTCACTTACCCATGCAAAACAGCCACCACCTACACTTAATTCGCTGATGGGTCATCAAAAGCTTCATGATGTTCTCCTAACAATAGAAAAGAACCCAATCAAACAACCGTATGTCACAATTATAACTAATTAGAGCATAATAATTCTCCATATCAACAAAGAAAATAATTCCACCACTTACACAAACACAATAGCTACTTACCAACAAGGCAAGACAATCGACTGCATAGAGGATGGGTTCCAAAATAGAAGAAAAGGAAAACGCAAAAGGAACAAAAAAAAGAAACAAATAGTATGATGTGGAAAACACTTGTGTTTGCAGTAGTACTCTTAGCTAGATTCAGTTTGGAAATCGTAGTTTGAATTTTGAAAATTCAACGCTTTGTTGATAGCGTAGTTAAAATTTTAAAAGAAGTAAACAGTTTAAAACATAAATTTAAAGTTCAAAACAAAACAGTCCTGAATGTCTGAAACAAACTAACAATACCAAAAAAGTATAAACCAAGTTTTTAATAACACAATTAAAACTGTTTAACCGAGCTCCCGTCGCATCGACTCGTCCTAGGTTTAGGGGTTACCTGAAAGTAAACAGATAGGGGTGAGCTTTCGAGTTCAGTGTGTAACTTATAAAAAAACCACAAATAAAATTTTAAACATGCTTTCAGATATCATTTAGACATATTTTATAAACATAATAGAAACAATACACATCAGATACAGATTAACAATCCTACCCCCATCTGCTACAAATCATCTCCAACCATCTCTACACACCATAAAGGGTATTAAATACCCAACCAGCCTTATACACCAATTAGTATCAGTATGACACTTTTTAGAATATTTACAGTTTAGCTGCCAAATCAATAAGTGATATACCACCAAATACATATATACGTGACTGAGCCAACAAATTAGGCAGATAAATTAAAGTACCATCACGTCCTCCAAAAACATATCTCCCACTCCATTTCACATTTACAACTAACAGGTATCAGAAATGTATATGACATACTTACTTTTTATAACAGATTTAGATCATGCTTAGTATCTAACACATTAATCATGTGTTTAACACTAACAGAACATCAGAACTCATGATTCGTAGCCTAATTTGTATCATACGGACCCTACGGAAGGCCTAGATTAGACTTGTATGACGAATACAACCCTAGGGAAAAAATGCTTACTTGGCCAGCCCGTGTGGCCCACACAACCTAACACATGGTTTCATACTTGCCCGTGTGGCCCATATGGTCCGATTGGCCCAGACCGTGTGGCTCACATGGTTTGGCACACGGTCGTGTGGCTTCGATAGTCCCAATTTCAGCTTTTAACTGTTCGCTGATTTCTCGAGTTTTCGTTACACACTTGGATATTTTCTACTACAAAACCAATCTTGAGATTTCCAGAACCTAAAATCATCATTCAAGTGACCAAATTTTAGTAATGAATTACTAATCCAACTAACACTTTCGATAAAAAATGCAACATATGTAAAACTAAACAAAAAAAAGCCCCAATTTTTGGGTGTTCAGTCACTTACCCAAGAAAATAGACATGACCCGCACTTAATTCGCTAGTGGGTCATCGAGCTCATTCTATCACAAGTTGAATGAAAATAATATTTAAATCAAAAGATCAAAGATAAAGATAGAAATAAAAAATATTTTTTTTCCAAGAGTAAGATTTGAACCCATGACCTCAAACACACAATCAAGGCCCTTAACCACTGAAGCAAATACTTAATTATGACAAAATTTAACAAACCAGAAATTCAAATTTTTTGGGGGTTACATATGTAGTGAAATTGGTGAAAAAGACTAAATTACAAAGAGTGTGAAAGTTAAATAGGTGAAGTAGATGATGATATGAAGTATTTAAGTGAGATGTTAAATTTTGATAAAAGAAATGTCAAGTGAAATTTGATGAATGATTGATCTTATATGAATAAGGACTAAATTGTAAAAATAGTAAAATTTAAATTGTTTTATTTGTTGAGAAAATGTAAATAAATTGTATAAGTTTAAATTCTCATGTAGACAAAATGAGAACTAGTAGGATATAAATTACATGTCATTACGAAAGTGACTAAGCGTGCAAGTGATAGTGGCACTACAGTGCAAGTGTAGTGACACTTCAGTGCAAAGTGATATCCACACGTCCGTGCAAAGAATAGTGGCACTTTGGTGCATCTTATCGACATTTCTGTATATTCTATTGTTTTCTATTAAGTCTACAATTGGGCAATTGAATTACAAGGTAAGTGAACTTAAAGTGACAATGTTAAGTGGCTTGTATTTTGTTGAATTGGTACCTTATTATAGTTTTTATTGAAACAAAATTGTGCATAATGATAAAGATTAATGATAGTATTACATATATATATGTATGTATGTGTGAATGTGTAAGGAACAAATTTTAAACGTATCGTTTAATTCTTGATATGCTTTAAGCTCTCGTGAGCTTAACATGTTTCTTTCAAGCGCATAGGTGAAGATTTTTTCGAAGTTAAAAGGTGAAGATCATCTCCAACTCATCTCATCACATCTCAAACCTTGGTGGAAGTATGAATTTAAATTTTTGGCATTAGATTTGACATGTACATAGGGTTCATTGAGAATGTACATATAAATAAAAATTAATTACATAACAATTTCAATTAACTAGTCAGAAATAGTAAGTGAGGTGCAAAATCTGAAAAAGAAAAAAAAACACAATTATAACAACATATAACTTTACTTTAATTAAAAGTAAAATAATATTTTATTAAATAAGTTTAATTTTAAGCATACATAAATATCTTGTGAAAATCTTACCAAAGATCTTCAAAATGTATATGAAAAATATTAATAAATTAAATATTATTCAAAATGAAATATCAAAATTAATAAAAGTACTAAATTGACATTGGAAAAGGGTGAGCACAGATACATGAAAATCAATAATAAATTTTGAATTTATAATGCAATTTAAACTATTTCATACGTTTGGAATAAAAAAACGAAAAAGAAAAGAAAAAGAAGAAAACCCATTTTTGGGTCTCATGATTAAAACAATTAAAATCCGTTCAAGAGTCCGAACGATGCAAAGGTAACTAATAGATCCAAGTCTGATCCAAATCTGATCCAAATCGTAGGATGAGAAGAAGCTTCAATCTCGTGATGGGATCAGTCGGAGAAGCCCATGGACGGCAATGATATATTTGAATATGTAAGGGTATTTATAGTAAGCTTGAAGCTATTATAAATAAAATATTAATTTAAAAAATAATTATCAAGTTAAATTAAGTAGACAAATTAAAATTTTAATATTTACTTTAAACATAAAACTCTAAAATAAATAAATTTTATTTATCAATTTTAAGTTAATATAAAATTTTAAGTTTAAGATAAATAGTTAGTAATATAAAAAATTAGTTTTTAAAAATATTTGATAATTGCGATCACAAAAATGCTTTAAAATATGAACAATAAACAAATTATATTTAAATGTTAAAAACACTACATTGTAAATATTAATTTTTATTTTGAATATTAATAAGAAAAACTACATTGTAACAATATTTACGATTAATATTTGATAATTGCAGTCATAAAATTGCTTAATTTTTATCTTTAAAATTTGGGTAAAATTAATATATTTAAATTATCTTCAAAAATTAATATTTAAAAGATTTTTAAATTACAATTTTGAATAAATTATCTTTAAAACACATACAATTAAAAATATTTATTGTAACCTCCCCAACTTAGCGAGACATTAGACACGAATTGAAAAATTACATTAGCTACCAAAATGACTCAAGAGACTATCGAGTTTTACAAACAATTACTTTAAAACATTTGATTATTTTAGAAGAGAGCTTAATTAATTATTGATTTATTTATTACTCTAAAACTTTATTCATACTTTAGCAAATGGAAAATTGATAATTGTTTGCATTTTTAATAAAACTGAAGTTCATGCATAAATAATTAATATTCATACCTCAAGATCTTAAAATCAAATTAAATGCCATGCATGCTTAAAGAAACAAATCCTAAGTTTCATGCCACAGTTCAAAATAAAATAATACAATCTTTGAATAATTAAAAGTTCAATTAGTAATAAATCTAAAATATATGATTAACTAAAACCGAACCAAGATCTTTCGGATGTCATGTCCTTGTCCTAGCCTGGTGGGTTATCTGTAAGGATGAAAACTTAAGGGCGAGTGAGCTATGACGATCAGTGTGAATTCAATCACAAGAAACCAGTGCAAAAGATTGAGCATACGTATATCTGTCACAAAGAAATAATTCACAATGGCACTTTCAGAATATCGATATTTCATATCACTCACAATATACATATATATATATATATATATATATAAATATGTCATATCATAAATTCCAGATTTGTATGTACATGTTTTTATGGATGCCATACAGTTTCGGTTTTAACAGAACATATCCTACCCCACCACTACACACCACAATGGGAGTTCCCTTGAACTCCATCCACCAACACACCGGATTGTGGTTAAACCGCTACTGGTTCGTAGATAAGTTGACAATAGCTATGGACACATAATAAAATCCCCGTAGATGGAATTTGCCTTTGGTTGTGGCTACACAACATATGTCTCGTAGATGAAATCTGCCTTTAGCTGTGGATGACACAACAAATAACCTGTGGATGGATCTACCTCTGGTTGTGGATACACAACAAATTTTGTAGATAAACTACCAAACTTCCTCCGTTCACATTGCCCCACTCATGCAATACAATATGCTATATTTAATACAGATCAATATGGTAGGAATTAATATGCTTATAACATAGCACTTCAGTAGCAAAAGCCATGCTTTTCATGTGCTCGATTAAATGATAACATAAGACAAATTGTATGTACAATCGCAATTATAGATACAATAGTTATATGTACTATTCACAATTCATGCAAATATACACAAATATAATATTAATTCAGTCAATCAGATCATGAATTCTAACAAGATTCATATTATCAAGGACTTGAATAAAATAAAACACTAAAATAGTTAAAAAATTATTTAGGGACTAAACTGAATAAAACATAAAATTATGGGAAAAATTGTAAAATTAGAAAAATAGGGGCACACGACTGTGTGGGATGCTATAGGCCATGTGGAGGGGGTACACGACCTTATGACTAGGCCATGTAACAGACTATGGTCATGTGGTAATTGTAAAATTATGTACAAGGGAGGTAGGATCATGTGACAAGCCGTGTGAATGGTTCTAGGTCGTGTGAGAATCAAAATATCCTAGGGTTTCAGGGGAACATGCATGCGTGAGGGGCCGTGTGGTCCACACACCCGTGTTGCCCTATTTTGAGGCATGGTTTGCTCTGATTTGCTTGTAAAATAATACACACCTTTCACTGGGATCTCAAACGATGTCCCTCACGTTTAAATTTGGTCTGGTGCACCTGTAATGAGTCTTTTAAATGACATTTATACACGGGTTAAGGTTTGTTGTCAAGATTTATCAAAATTACCGAGAATCTCGACAAGAAACCATAAAAGATTGATTAATCGAATGAAAGATTTGTGTCAAGACAATGATATTATGAAATACAAAATTCGATTGATGAAACAAAGGCACTTACCGATTCTTGGCAAAGTTAGAGATGCGATGAAAGTGATTTGCTAAACCATTAAAACGTAATGGAGTGGAAGATGATTTGATTCAGGAACAAAATGATTATTAGCAATGGAGAAAAATATTTGATGCAAAGAAGAGGATGGACAAGAGAGATGAGAATAAATAGGGGAAAAGAAATAAATTTTTATTTTGTTTTGGAAAAAGAAAAAAGATTCAAATACAATTAGGAAAAGGGATAAATACTTAGGGTTTCAAAACTCTAGGGGCTGCAAGGTAATTTCCCCTTGTTGTCAAAAATAAAAAGGAAATGGGGAAGAATGGCTTGGCTTGAACCTAATATGCAAGGGGGAAGGATAATGCTTAACAATTTGGGCTGCTACCCATTCTTATTAAGTTTTTACTCTAAATTATATTTGTTTTAAGATTGTTTTCATCTTAGTTTGCTAAAAATGAAAAGTAAAGAAATGGAAGAGGAGTGGATAGAACCTACGACCTGTAAAGAGTACACTAACTATTTAACCATCAAGTCTAGGTCATTCTTTGGTTATTTATTTCAATTAACCTTATATATTTTAGGGTGTTACAATTCTCCCTTCCTTAAAACAATTTCTTCCTCGAAATTTACCTGGTTCAAATATATGGGGATATTGTTGAAAAATCGCATCTTCTAGCTCCCACGTGGCCTCTTCGATGCCATGGTTCAGCCATAGAACCTTAACAAGTGGGATGCATTTCCTCCTTAGAACCTTTACCTCACGATCTAAAATTTGCACAGGTTCCTCCTCAAAGACAAGTCCCATCGCACTTCAATCTTTTCGATCAGAACAATGTAAGAAGGGTTGGATTGATATCATTTCAACATGGTGACATGGAGACATAGAAAGCATCGTGGATTCAATCTAGTTCGAAAGGTAATTCTAATTGTTATGGCATTGGACCAACTCTTTTAAGAATTCGGTAGGGTCCTATGAATCTCAAACTTAACTTACCCTTTCGACCTAACCTCAACATTTTCCTCTATGGAGACACTTTTAGGAAGACTTGATCGCCAACGTTTTACTCAATGTACTTCCTTTTTAAATCCACGTACGACTTTTGTCTATCTGAAGCCACTTTCAACCTATCTTGTATTAATCTAACATTCCCGTCAAACTCTTGCACTAACTTGGGACCCAAAAATTTCCTTGCACCCAGTTCGGTCTAACACAAAGGTGTTCAGCATTTACAACCATACAAGGCCTCATAAAGTGTTATCTGAATACTCAATTGGAAGCTATTATTGTAAGCAAATTCTGCTAGAGGCAAATGTTCCTCCCAACTGCCTCGAAATTCAATAATGCAACCTCTTAACATATCCTCCAATATTTGTATAGCCCGTTTGGATTGCCCGCCAAACTACAGATGGAAGGCAGTGCTAAAGTCAAAACAAGTACCAAGTGACTCTTGCAGCTTCTTCTAGAATCAAAATGTAAAACAGGAATCTCGATCAGAAATAAGTGATATGGGCACCCCATGCAACCTCACTATCTCCGAAATATATAAATTAGCCAGCTTTTGCAATGAATAATCCTTACGGATGGGTAAGAAGTGTGCTGACTTAGTTAATTGGTCTACTATCACCCAAATTGAATATTTCTTAGTGGGTGTTAAGGGTAACCCACTAACAAAGTCCATCGCTATTCGCTCCTACTTCCACTGAATTATTTTGATAGGCTATAACAACCAAGAAGGGAACTGATGTTCAAATTTCACTTGTTGACATGTTAGGCACTTAGCTACGAACTCTATGACGTTTTGCTTCAGTCTAGGCCACCAATATAGTTCCTTTATGTAACACCCCTAACTTGTCTCCATTGCTAGATTAATGGTACACGATATTACAACAGTTAACAAGACGATAATACATTATCACAATAAAAAATATTTATTTAATCATAAAAAAATAATTTTTATTCTCTATTCATAGCATAAATACTAAAACGATACTTAAATCGAGCATTCAGAACCCTAAAATAAGTTTAGAAACGAATATGGACTAATCTGAAAGAAAATAGAAAAATATGGAAAAAACTGAAAATAGCGGTCATACGACTGTGTGATAGAGCCAAAACGTGTAATAACTTGAGTCCGTGTAACTTAGGGTCACACGACCGTGTCTCCAGGCTGTGTAACTCTCTAAGACCGTCTGGGCAATCCTGCACCAAAAATCAAAGAGGCCATGGTCGTGTGGGGTGACCGTGTGTGGCACACGGCTATATGGCAGACCGTGTATGTAACACCCCAAACCCGGCCTAGACATTACGGTTGGATTATGAAGGTTACATCGTTACGTAAAACATTGTCTACTAATTCTTGTAAAAACTTAATTTTAACTCAAGTGTAAACAAAATTAATTAATTTATCAAAGCATAAGTATTTAGAAAATCGTGTGAGAGCACTTTGACATAAAACCTTATTTTATTGATTTTATTAAAACAAACCCACTCGCTTAACCACTTGTATCGTTTAACATCGTATTTGTTTTCAAAACCTTGCAGCGAAAAACACATTAAGGTTCTTACTTATAAAATCATAGTATTTCATCAGTTATTCCATATTGTTAAAAATACCGTTTATGAATAATACGTTTGCAAAAATAAATACCAAAACCAGAATTAATGTCCTAAAACAAGTAAAGAGTTCGAAACTCTAAAAAGTCCAAAATTAAACCCAAAACATACTTAAAAATCAAAATGTCTGAACCGAGCTCCAGAGTCGCCACCAAATCCTAAGTCTGAGGATCACTTCAAACGTATTAAATAAATGAGTGAACTAGAATCCCAGTGTGTAACTTGACCCACATGCACAATTTTACTTATAATACACATATATACAAATAATATAACAAAATTTCATATTTTTCAGTAACTTATATCATATCAGAACAAAACCTACTCCCATCCGCTACACACCATCTCCGAGTAACCAATCACACCAATTTGGACTTCATGAGTCCATCCATCCAATCACACCGGTAAGTGGTGGTATGCCATTCATAAATATGTAGCTAAGCTGCCAGAAAAATATTGCTGTTTAACCATCGGGATTTGCAGTAAAACTACAATAATACACTTCCTCCATCATATCTAACCCACCCCAATGCTCGTGCATAATCATATTAACATACATACATATCACATGGATTGTATGGCATGCATACCTAAACATATTTTTACACATCATAACATATCGTATTGCTTATACAAAATTAATCCTACTTAACATGCTTTTTAAGCATACTCATGTGTAACATACCAAATTTTACACTTTTATAAGCCTACAAAATGGTCATGGATTCAATTTTTAGTTCCTTAATCGGCCCCTAATCGAGCTTTTAAATTGGCCAAAAGGCCTATACAGCCTAACAAGCAAGCTTGTGGGATCTGCATGACCTACCTGTTCAGGTCATGTAATCACACTCACCTGTGTGCTCCAGATGGCCTGGCACACGACCAACCACACGGTTATGTGGTGCACACGGCTTGCCACACGACCGTGTGACGCAGAGTAGTTTCGAAAGCAACCCCTATTTTTAGGTTTTTCCCAGTTCTAGTATAGTTTTCAGGTTAGTTTCACACATCTAGTGATAAATTTGATTAACCACACAATATTGCACTCCCAAACTTCACAAAAACATCGTCAAAACAACGACTACTCCACTGGAGGATTTCGATCCTTACATCCTTCTCACCATGCTTGACTTAGGATTGAAGAGCGAATAACATGCACGAATGAAAAAGAAAATAAAATGGCAGCAACCAAGAATCAATCAGAAAGAAAAAAAAACAAAGAGAAGAAATCACTAAGGGTAAAGAAAGAAAAGAGAACGTGAAGGAAGAAGAGGGGAAAGAAAAACAAATGTGAAAGGAAGTGGGGAATGGATAGTTTGGTTGGTGAGGAATATTAGGGATTTTGATAAATTTTAGAAAATAAAAATAAAGTAATAGAATAAATTGAACCAAATCCTAACCCACCAGATTTAATAGAATTCAAATTGAATTCAACCTCCAACATATAACAAGAAACAATAATATTTCACATTTGCGCACAACGGCTTTTGAACACAAGACTTAGGGGTAAGCTAAAGCCTTATCACTGAACCAGTAGGCTCATTCTTGTCAGCAACCTAAAAAAAATAAAAGATAAGCCCAAAGAATCAGTTGGGCATAATTCAAAATTACTAGGGAAAAATCCAAAACAAAGGAATTGAACTTAGAACCTAAAGCAGACGTTCAAGGCACTTAACCACCAAACCAAATTAGATTTCTTAATAAAATTTAACAATACAAAACTTAAGAAAATTGGGGCATTACAATTCTCCCCTCCTAAAAGAAAATTTAGCCTCAAAATATACTTGACTAAAAAACATAGGGATACTACTGACGAATCAAGTCCTCAAGCTCCCAAGTGGCCTCCTCTGAACCATGATTCCGCTACAACACCTTAACTAACATAATGGTCTTTCTTCTCAAGACCTTAACCTCACCATCCAGAATCTGTATCGACTCCTCCTTAAAAGACAAATCCAACATCAACTCAATTTCCTCCATTAGAACCACATGAGAAGGATCAGATTGATAACGCCTCAACATGGACAAATAAAAAACATCATGGATGCGATCCAACTCCAGAGGTAGCTCTAATTGATAAGCAACTCGGTCCACACACCTCAAAATCCAATACGGCCGGATGAATCTAGGGCTTAACTTTCCCTTATGACCAAATCTGAGAACCTTTTTCCACGGAGACACCTTAAGGAAAACATAGTCCCCAACTTCGAACTCAATATCCTTTCTCTTATGGTCCGCATAAGACTTCTTTCTTTCAAAAGCGGCATTAAGTCAATCTCGAATCAAATGAACCTTATCCTCAGTCTCGGCCACTTAAGTCAATCTCGAATCAAATGAACCTTATCTTCAGTCTCTGCCACTAACGCAGGACCCAAAATCTTCCGTTCACCCAACTCGATCCAACAAAGCAGAGTACAACACTTCCAACCATACAAGGCCTCATACGGTGCCATCTAAATGCTAGACTGAAAACTATTATTATAAGCAAATTCAGCTAGCGGCAGAAATTCCTCCCAACTTCCCCAGAAGTCAATAACACAATTCTAAAGTGTATCATCTAAAATTTGAATTACCCTATTAGGCTTACCATCAGTCTGCAGATAAAATGTTGTACTGAAGTCCAATCTAGTACCCTGAGCATCATGTAATTTCTTCCAAAACTGAGAAGTAATCCGAAGATCCAGATCTAAAATAATTGATATCGGAACCCTATGATGCCTAATTATCTCGGCACCGTAACGTTTTGCCAACTTTTGTAAAGAATAGTAGGTCTTGATCAAAATAAAGTGAGCAGATTTAGTTAACTGATCCACAATAACCCAAACAGAATCCTTCTTAGTAGGTGTTGAGGGCAACCACTAACGAAGTCCGTAGTTACATGTTCCCATTTCCACAATGGAATCTTAACGGGTTGAAGCAAACCAGAAGGAAGTTGGTGCTCAGCCTTAACTTGCTGGAATGTCAGACAATGAGATACGAAACCGGTTACCTCACTTTTAACCCAAGTCACCAGTACAACTCTCCGAGGTCACAATACATCTTATTACCGCCGTGATGCATAGCATAGGGGCTATTATGCGCTTCTTACATAATAGGTTGCCTTAAATCCACATCACTAGGCACACAAATCTGACCTTCGAAACATGGGATACCATCGCTATTAAACCCAAAATTCGAAGTCTTATGCTCATCAATGTACTAAACCCGACTAATTAGAGACTCATCTAGAAGCTACTTATTCTTAATCTCAGTTAACCAAGTTAGCTTAACTTGCAACTTGGCTAGAATCCCACCATTATCAAATAAATTTAGGCGAGCAAACATCGCCCTCAACTCAGACATAGATCTTCGACTAAGAGCATCGACCACCATATTGGCCTTACCAGGATGATACTCTATACTGCAATCATAGTCTTTAAGCAACTCGATCCAACGACATTACCTAAGATTCAACTCCTTCTGAGTATGGAGGTACTTGAGGCTCTTGTGATCAGTGTAGATGATACAGCTCTCACCGTATAGATAATGCCTTAAAAATATCGTCGATAAACACTACGATGAGCTAATCCAGATATGGCTGAAAAATTCGATTCATGTGATCCATGAATGTAGCTAGAGCATTAGTCAAATCAAGTGGCATGACAAGGAACTTGTAATGCTCGTAATGATTCTTAAAGGCGGTTTTATGCACACCAACCTCCTTAACCTTTAATTGATGATATCCAGAACGAAGATCAATATTTGAAAACACTGACGCCTTACAAAACTGATCAAACAAATCATCAATTCTTGGAAGTGGGTACTTATTCTTTACTATCAATTTGTTCAACTAGCGGTAATCCACACACATCCTCATAAAATCATCCTTTTTGAAAAAGAGGACTGGTGCTCCCATTGGGGACACACTAGGTCAAATAAAATCCCTATTTAGAAGTTTTTAGAGCTGCAATTTTAATTCTTTCAGCTCCTTCGGTGCCATATGATATGGATCAATAGACATTGGAGCTATCCTAGACAAAACCAGAATTCCAAACTCAACCTCCCTATCCGGTGGTAACCCTGGCAAGTCCTAAAGAAAGACATCTGAAAAATCCTTAACAATGATAATTCCCTCCACAGTTGATCCCACAACACTCATGTCATGCACATAAGCTAATACACATCACACATTTTTCGAACAAGCTTTTCGATTACTAAAGTAGAGATCACGTTAGAGAGGTAATCTCGATGCTCTCTAACCATCACTACTTCCTCGCTATCCCCAACCTTTAGTGTCACTCTCTTAAATTCACAATCCAGACCAACCCGATGCTCCACCAACCAATCCATACCTAGTATCAGGTCAAACTCTCTGAACGATAACTCCATCAAGTTAGTCAGAAATACAAACCCCTGAACTTTAAGCTGACACCTCCTAAACACTTTACTAACTTGAACTGACTATTCCAACGGGATAATCACAGAAATCTCACTACTAGTGTCCTCACTAAAATTCCCAAATTACCCGATACACAACTAGCAATATATGAATATGTAGAACCACATTCAATCAAAGCAAAATAAGGATGTGAATCTATAGTAAACGTAACGACAATCACATCGGCCACATCTCTTTCCTCACGGTGCCTTGCTGCATAAACCAAAGTTGGCTGTCTCACCTCAGTTTGAATCGCACCTCTGCTTGGTGCTTTATGATCATGTCCACCTCTATTACCTCCCCTAAATTAACCATGGCCCCTAGTGGCCTACTGAACTAGCCTTTGAGGTTGAGTCTGACCCTAAACCGGAGCTCGCACCAGCTCAACCATACTAGGACATTCAATGATCCTATGGTCAGTATATCCACATCTGAAACAAGCCCCAATCCTCTTCCAACACTAGCTCGAATGGCATCTATTACAATAATCATAAATGGAACCCACTCAACCTTGGCAATGGGCTCAATCCTGGTAGCTAACTCAACCTACTGAGGTCTCTCAACCTTGGCTGTTTCATAGGCCACTTAAAAGAACTACAAGGACCTGAATCCCTCTTATTCTTATTTTCATTCTTCTCATTGTCCCTTTTCTCACACTCCGCGTGCTTAATCTCCTCAGTAATTTTTGTCTTCTCTACCAGAGTTTTGAACACTCGCTCCCGCTAGAGAGCTACTAAAACCTTAATATTGTACCTTATCCCTTCCTCAAACTAGATAATATTATCATATTTTTCCCCAACTAAACCTCGAGCATATCTGCTCAACCTCAAAAATTCGACCTCATACTCAGCCACTGATCTTTCTCCCTGAGCTATCCCTATAAACTCGCGTCTACGGGCCTCAATATAACTTGCCCCTACATATTTATTTTGGAAGGCACTTCGAAAATAGGCCCAAGCCGCTCATTTAGGCTGGGTGCCTTTCACAATAGTTAACCACCATTGATAAGCTTCATTGCGAAGCAAAGATACTACACCCTTTAGTTTCTGCTCGAGGGTGCAGTCCAGATCATTCATTATTCTTTCTATGGCCTCCAACCAATACCCGACTGAAGTCGAGGCGATCCCAGTGACACTCCTAAATAGTTCTACTCCATTAGATCGAATTCATGTAGTTACCGGCAATCAGCTCTCAGATCTAGTATGGGTCATAGTAACCCTGTCTAACACCCTTAACATTGCTTGAGACAGTGTATCGTCCCCAGCAGTTTGAGCCCTAGACTCAGTCCCAACGGTAGGAGTTCCAATTGTCTCACTTGTGTCTAAATTGGGCATACTGCCCATTGAAGATGGCTCAGCTTAAGCCCTCCGACGGTGACCACCATGCCCACGGGTACCACACCTACAAGTTCCATGTGCACTCATTATCTTATGTATAATTTCATAGTTTTATGAATTAATTTAGGTTTTAAAAACTTAAATCTAAAGTTTTAACAAAACTGGTTATTAGAGTTTAAAGAGTGTTTTAATTTTCTACAGTATAGCTAAAGTTTGGAAGTTTCTTACTTGGATAGCCGCCAAAGTCTCTATTTCTTTTTTCCAAAAATCAAAGGATCAAATTTAATAAAAATTCTAAATAATGCAGAATTATATATATTTGAAATCATTTTGAACCCAAAATGCACAGCCCAAGTTTTGTAACCGAGCTCTGATACCACTAAATGTAATACCCCAAACTCGACCTAGACGTTCCGGTCAGATTATGAAGGTTACATCGTTACGTAAAACATTGTCCGTTAATTCTCGTAAAAATTTAATTTTAACTTGAGTGTAAACAAAATTGATTAATTTATCAAAGCATAAGTATTCAGAAAATCATGTGAGAGCACTTTGACGTAAAACCTTATTTTATTGATTTTATTAAAACAAAATCACTCGCTTAATCACTTGTATTGTTTAACATCGTATTTGTTTTCAAAACCTTGCAGCAAAAAAAACAATAGGGCTCTTAACTTATAAAATCATAGTATTTCGGCAATTATGTTGTCTTGTTAAAAATACCATTTACGAATAATACATTTGCAAAAATAAATACCAAAACCAGAATTAATGTCCCAAAACTAGTAAAGAGTCCAAAAGCTCGAAAAGTCCAAAATTAAACCCAAAACATACATAAAAATAAAAATGTTTAAGTTGAGCTCTGGAATCTCCGCCAAATCCTAAGTCTGAGGATAACTTGAAACATATTAAACAAACGAGTGAACTGGAAGCCTAGTGTGTGACTTGACCCACAAATACAATTTTACTTATAATACACATATATACAAATAACATAACAAAATTTCATATTTTTTAGTAACTTATAACATATCAGAGCAAAACCTACTCCAATCCGCTACACACCATCTCTGACCAACCAAGCACACCTATTAGGAATTCATAATTCCATCCATCCAATCACACCGGTAAGTGGTGGTATGCCACTCATAAATATGCAGCTGAGTTGCCAGACAGATATTGCGATTTAACCGTCAGAATTTGCAGTAAAACTACCAGAATGCACTTCTTACATCATATGTTAACATGCGTACATATCACATGAATTGTATGATATGCATACCTAAACGTATTTTTACAGATCATAACATATCATATTGCTTATACAAAATTAATCCTATTTTAACATGCTTTCTAAGCATACTCATGTGTAACATACCAAATTTTACGCTTTTATAGGCCTACAAAATGGTCAAGTTTTTCAATTCCTTAATCGGCCCCTAACCCGAGCCTTCAAATTGGCCAAAAAAGCCCACATGGCCCAACAAGCCAACCCGTGTGGTCCACACGGCCTATTTTTTCAGGTCGTGTAATCACACACGCCCGTGTGCTCCACACAGCCTGGCACACGGACTGTCGCATGGCCTGCCACATGATCGTGTGACACAGAGCAGTTTTGAAAAAACCTCTATTCTTAGGTTTTTTTTCGAGTTCTAGTCGAGTTTTTGGGTTAGTTTCACACGCCTGATGATAAATTTGATTAACCATAAAATAGCACACTTCAAAACTTCATAGAAACTGCGTCGAAATAATGACTACGCTGTTGGAGGATTTCGATCTTGACGCCCTTCGCACCACACTTGACTTAGGATTAAAGAGTGAATAACACGCACAGACTGAAAAGAAAATAAAATGGCAACAATCAAGAACCAATTAGAAATAACAAAAAAGAAACCACAAAGGGAGAAAAAGAAAAAAAAAGAGAAGCACAAAGGGGGAAAAGAAAAACAAATGTGAAAAGAAGTGGGGGTAATGGACGATTTGGTTGGTGAAGAATTTTAAGGATCTTGATAAATTTTAAAAAATAAAAATAAAGTAATAGAATGACTTTAACCAAATCCTAACCTACCAGATTTAATAGAATTTAAATTGAATTCAACCTCCAACATGTAGCAAGAAACAAAAAATATTTCACATTTGCGCACAATGGGTTTCGAACACAATATTGGAAAAACGGGTTTGGAAAACGCAATGGAAAATAAATTTAAGGAAAAAGTAGAGTTTTAAAATTTTTCCAAAACAAGATCTTGGTTATGATATCTAAAATAATAAACACTTAATTAAAATTGTTCCTTTTCGATTTGTCCAGGAAGAGCTTTTCGACCAAGTAGTCTTCTCCGCTATCCTCAAGCTCACGTCTACCGACTGTGGGCTCGCTACAAATCAGAAAATTTTTCACAAAAATTAATAATGGGGTAGTTTTTAAATTTCTCTAAACTTTTGGGTCAAGTTGTAAATCAAGAAAATAATCTATAGAAATTTTCTAGAATAATCTCTTCAGAGAATTTTTTTCTCTACAACTTTCTCTTGAAGTCAAGTGTGTGAAAATAATGACCCAATGCTCTCTTTATATAGGGAGAGTTTAAAGAGTTCAAATATGATTAAACTTAATCACTTTAATATTAAATTAATATAATATTTATCAAGATAAATATTAGATTAAATTTAATATTAAATCTTATTAAAATAATAGAATGTTTATCTACAAGATAAACATTAAATTAAATTTAATATTAAGATAATCACTTTAATATTAAATTAATAAAATACTATTAAGATAAGTATTAAATTTAATTTAATATTAAACTATTAAAATAATATTATTTTTACAATAGTTAATCTAAAATCAAATTCTCTGGTAGAGTCCTAGTAGGAGTGTAACTCTTTCACGACAGCCAACCACTGCAGCCACCGGGACACCATCATCACAGCCTTCGACACCGCCGTGTTCAGTGATATAGGTGTGACACCCTAATGGCACCCTAAGCTGGTTTGACTGCTGCAAGTTTGGTCCGGGTCAATGACGATCCGACTAGTTCGATCTAGCCATTGCTTGGACCGTCGCCCCAATTTCATATACCAGACTCAGTTCAACCAATTTTTGGGTCTCAGTCTTGGTTTTAGGCTCCCGAACCCAATTTACAATCTCAGGTCGAATTTTTAAGTTCAATTACCCATTGAACCAATTGTGTGACTTGAAAATTAATTTCCAAAAATATCATATTAATTTTAATTCATTTGATTAATTTAATTTTACTTTATCAAAATTAATTTTTTCAAAAATCACTTAGATTTTCCTAATTAATTTTTCAAGAAAATTCTTTAATCAAATTCTCTAGTTGAACAATTCTCACAACCACCTGATTTAAGTCCACATCGAATAAATCAAATAAATTAAATTATTCCAAAGTCACAGAATTTTATTAATTTAAATGCAATCCGATCGAGCTTTTGTTGAGCTAGCAGAGGAACGAATCGAACATATACAATTAGGCTGTAGTGATTGCAATTATGTCCAGAAGCATCGTTCCAATAATTCGCAATTACTTAATCATGGAGTCAGTTCACAGGAAGTACAATGATTGAAAACTCCTTATTGTATACTCTTTACAAAAGTAATTCATCCAACTACTTTGTCCAGTGACTTCATTATGTGTGTGTTACCCTCATATGATATCCTTGATTCCTTTGAGTTAAATCCGTTCACTTAATACAATCCTATTTTATCTTGGGTCCAGTCCAATGTATAATTCTACTAATGAATACATCTATGTCTCTACTCGTGGAGTCAACTGCTCTAATAACCAATGTAACACCCCTAGCCTGTATCCGTCACTAGATTAGGGCTACAGAGCATTTCCAAAAGGTAACATCATACAACGAACATTTATTCACTATATACAAAACACAACATAAAACATGGCAATGTTATTCAAACTCATGCTTATAGTCCAATTTACGAGCCCTCGAGGCCCTAAAAAGACATTAGAAATGAGTCGAGACTAAACTGGAAACATATAGAATTTTTTAGAAAAAGATACAAAATTTCAAACTGTAGGGGTCACACGGTCGTGTGACTCACACGGCTGAGACACACGCCCGTGTCTCAGGCCGTGTGGATATTCAAAGTAGGGACACACGGCCATGTCCCAGCCTATGTTATGCCTGTGTAACAATTTGACTTGGGTCACACGACCAAGACACATGCCTGTGTGCTAGGCTGTGTACCTTTCGAAATGGCCTCACGCGGCCGTGTGCCAGGCCGTGTGATAGGTCATGTAACAACTTGTGTTGCAACCCTTTTAAAGCTACAGGGGACACACGGCCGTGTCGCCTAGCCGTGTGTCACACATGGCCGAGACACATGCCCGTGTCTCTAGCCGTTTGGACGAAAAATAGGCCATTTTCAAGCCATTTTTCTCACCCAAAATCTAGCCACTTGCACAACCCAATTGCACCTATAATCATGCATTCAAAACACACCTAATATATGCATATATAAGCTTAAACATCATAGAAACTAACCATTAAACCAATATGCCAATATGACACCTCAATCTCAACAATCAAACTTGACTAAACACCTACCAAATTCATTCATATTACAATCAACCAATTGAACAATTCAATGCCACATTTGCCATAATCTCTATATACCAAATACATGCACAACAAATACCATTATGACCATTTTCACATCGATCATGTACCTTACCAATTTGATCAAAAGCCAACTACATTCAAAGCTACTAAATCTAGCCATTTACGACTTCATTTATTATCTCATTCTACACCAACCAACAATTCATAACATACCATTATAATAATCATTTCCTTACCATCATCTTAACCACCACAGCATCAAAATAATAGCCATATAAAATACCCTATCTATATATATGATATCATACCATTTAGTTCATCAACCCAAATAACATATATACAAGCCACACATAATGGCTAATTCCATCAAACAAAGACACCTATACATGCCATTATAACCATGACTCAAAATCATCAAAATCTACTGATATAGCCGATGGATAGTGTGATGGATCTCCGACAAGCTTCCAACCCGAACGAGCTTCTAATTATCTAAAAACATTATGAAAATAACATAAAGTAAGCATTTAATTCTTAGTAAGTTCGTTATTCATAAACAAAGCTTACCATTTGAATACATATAAGCTTAAAAGCAATTTATGAGATAATCCAACATAACTTGGCCTAAGCAACAACAACCTTTCAAGTTAGGTAATCACATAACCTAGCAACTCATTGCAAAACCTAATAGCTTATATGCACATAACTTATAAGCATTCATACTTTCATGAATATGACTAAGCATATTTACAGCATCATCATTTCATACTTGTTTCATACTTTTATAGCATTACTTATCGAAATATCTGTTCATCCTTCCCTTTTGTATACCTGTTGAACCTAGAATAATATCGAATATGCGGGAATCTTGCACACTATGTACTAACATATGGTCAAAATGATTACTTTCTCTTATCTTAATGCTCTCTCTCAAGCTAGTAATGGGTTTGCTCACACAAGCTGTCGGTCGGGACGTAGCTACACAGTGCTGCTCACACAAGTTATCAAGTAACCGCAACACATGCCAAAAACTCAGCCACTGGTAGGATGTACAGGACCAGCACCCGAAACACAGTAACCCTAATGACATGTCATTTGTATCCTATATATTCCTAAGGTTCAAACGAGATCTGAAAGTCATCGAAACTTCGTTGGATATTTTCTTAGAGATTTAATAGCATAATATAACATAAAGCTTTTAACTCAAGCATAATACAACGCTAATGAAATGTACGAACTTACCTCGATCACAACCGAAGAAACACGACTGACTAATCCAACATTTTTTGCTTTCCCTAATCTAAATGCGTACGATGCTTTTCTTGATCTAAATAATCAAATTTAATTCATTCAAACTTCATTCTATTCAATTCAATCCAAAAATCATATTTTGGAAAAAATGCTTTTGCCCCTATAATTTTAAATTCATTACAATTTAGTCCTTAAGCTTATAAAATGAAATTCATGCAAGCCCTACATTTCATTTATTTCACCATTTCACGATGAATTTTTTTATATTTTTTAATTTAATCTCTAATTGACAATTTCATCGAAATTCCCTTTACAAAAATTGTTCAACTATCATCAAACATTCATTTTCATACATCAAACATAAAAAAACTAATATGTATTCATGGTAAAACCCTAACATTTAACAGTTTTGTAAATTAGTCCCTGGGCTAGCTAGATTAAGCTACAATGACTCCAAATACATAGAAATCATTAAAAAGGGATAAAAATGCACTTACATGCAAGAGAAATAGTTGGTCGAATGCTTGAATGCCCAAAAATGGTGTTTTTCTTAGGTTGAAAATTGGCTAAGAAAGAAAACAAAGATGATAGCCTTTGTTTTTTTTACTAACTTTATTTATTAAATTACTTAAATAACCTTTAATTAAACCTTTAAAAATCATTTAAATGATGTCCATCTTTGTCCACTAATTATATTAATGGTCTACTTACCATTTAAAAGGCCAGTCATATTCCAATTTCATAACAATTTGACACATTTTACTTATAAAAGTCAAAATTTGCATCTTATGCAATTTAGACTTTTTTATCAAATTAATCATGCAAATGATAAAATTTCTTGACAAAATTTTTATACGATATTACTAACATGTTGTAGAAATTAAAATATTAATAAAAATAAATATTTTGATTTAGATATGTGGTCCCGAAACCACTATTCTGATTTCACTGAAAACGAGTTGTTACAACCAAAACTAGCCATCTCCCTAATTGGAATTGTAGATGACATAATAATCCTTATCAATATTCAAATCAAATGCTTACTTTAATTCTTTTACGAAATTACAGACTCATTTAGATTATCTACTGAAGTAAGTTATTTTTCTTGCAATGTAAATGTTCATTACAATGCCACTTATCTTCAGTTTGAACTTTAGACAATCAATGAGCTAATATTTGCTTGTCATAATTTCATTGCATGCAAAATATAAAAGATAGAAAATACAAAAGACATAATAGTGAAATGTGAACTTAACTTTAGTTATTTATTCATCGTTCAAATAAATAGAAAACACTTACATGTTGACTACAATATGGGCACATTTCCCAACACACAAGACCTAGGGGTAAGTTGAAGCCTTACCAATAAACCAACAAACTCATTCTTGTCAACAATCTAACAAAAATAAAAGATAAGACCAAAGACTCAATTTGGGCATAATTCAAAATTAATAGGAAAAATTTCAAAACAAGGGAATCGAACTCATAACCTAAAGTAGATGTTCAAGGTACTTAACCACCAAATCAAATCAAATTTCTAGATAAAATTTAACAATCCAAAACTTAAGATAATTGGGGCATTACAGTGTACACCTAAAAAACTTCAAAACCAAGCAATTTTAGCTACCATTTCTTAGGTTCCAAGCCATACCATTTCCACTCATTTTTACCTATCCAAAACACATTTAAACATGCCAAAACATATGAAAAATCCAACTGAAGTGCCTAACCAATATGCCCTCATTGGAACATCAATTCAAGTATTAAACCGTTACACTTTCATCAATCACAAACATATACTTAGCATTCATACGATTATAGCTTACCATATTTTCAACCAATCACACAAAGCATTAATCAACTTGCTCATAAGCACATATAGAAGGACATACTTAGGCCAAAAGTGCCAAATAAGTACACATTCACCTTTACAACCAAAACACAAGGCAATAAAGTTATACAGATTCATATTTAAAAATCCTAGCACATGCCATTCATAACCAAAGCAAAATGATCGAATTAACTACCGAGTTGCTGAACTGATAGTGTGAGCTTCGAGTTGAACTTCCAATCGATCGAGACTTCTGATGATCTACAAAGAAAGAAAGCAACAGAAGTAAGCAATTCAATGCTTAGTAAGTTCGCATAAAACTTAAACGTAAACTTACTGAATAGGAATCAACTTAAACAATTCATCCATAATTTCATTAATTAGCTTATAACCTCACTTATTTCCTATACACAACACAAACCTCACAAGGTTAGTAAATTTATAAATACAACATATAACATAACCATGACTTGATACATTTATAAGAAAATGTATATAAAACTTAATTCATTCATCCCATGTTCATTTAACTTAAAACATTTCACTTCAATTTTTCATATCAAAATTCTCCATTCACATGACTAATTTTATATAACCATTTCATATATCCCTTTCCATTTATAAATTTATCACCCGATGAACCAAATGAAATAACGTCGGGTACTCAAGAATGATGCTCACACAAGCTATAATAATGTTGACTACATGATGCTGCTCACATGAGCTGTGGAGAATCCGCCACAAATGCAAGACCTCTACCATCGGTAGGACATCCAAGACCAGCACCCAAAATGGTAAATAACCTTAATGACATGTCATTTATATCCTGAGCATTCACGAGGTCCATATAGGCCACACTACACATTCAATTAATTTAAATTTATTCATTTTAAACCATTACAAGCACACATCCATAGAGTTCTCACTTTTCATACATAATTATCAATTCAACTAATACAACAATTTAGTTTAATTTCCTAATTACGACATATCAATCAATTTAACTCATTCACAACATGTATACTAGTAAATAAATCATCAAAAACAACAATTAACTACTTTAATCAACATACAAACTTACTTACTCAAAAATTATTATAAATACGATGCCGATGACTACTCTGCTAACTTCGCTTTTCCCCGATGTAACGCCGTAAAAATTTAAAATTTTGCCTGGTAAACTCTGTCATTAAATGTGTGTCCACTTTAGTAGTTTAGTGCCTTAAATGTGTGTTTGAGATCTAGGGTTCAAGTCTTAATTGTAAAAATTTTTATTATTCCTTTTATTCAACCTTTATCTGTGAACGTTCGACCTAAGTTTAGTTCAGTGTAATTTCATGTCAAGAATGAGCCTGCTGGTTCAATAGTTAAGCTCCTGTATGCCTTTGGTCCTGTGTTCAAGTTTGTGCGTACGCGTTAAGTATGTATTTTTTTTATGTCATTTTGTAAATTTTGTTTATTTTCTTTACTTAGTTATATTATTTTGTTTTCTCTCTGTTTTCCCTCTTTTTTCCTTTCTTCTTCTTTATTTTTTCTTTTTGTCATATTTTTTTATCGACTGTTTCTTTATCTCTTATTGTTATTGTTATTTTGTCGAGCGAATTGCATATTTCGTTGTTTCAACTGAAAAGTTAATCACGTAAGTTCATTGTTAAAATTTAGTTAATGTTTACTTTCGTTTGTTAAGTTATTGAAATTGGTTTCTGCTTAAATTGTTCAAATTTTCGGTCTGAATATTTGATTTGCTTTATTTTTAGGCGCAGATCAAGAGAGTAACATTTCTCTAACGGCATGTATTGTTGTTTTCTACTAGGGTAAGTGTTCAATTTTTGAGTTAGGGTTTTGTATCAAAGTTTTCGATGTATTTCAATTTTTGATGTGGATTTAGTGTTGTGTTGGTGAATAGATCATTTGATTGGGCAATTAGTTTTTATTTTCAGGTTACAGAATCATTTGGGTTGCTCCTACATCGATTCCCTATCAAGTGTGTAACAAAAACCCAAAATTTTGCAAATAAAAAAGCTAAAAACCATGGCTATCGACACTACATGGTCGTGTTCCATGCCGTGTGGTAGGCCATGTGAGCCACAGAGCGTGTGTCCAGACCGTGTAACTTATTTTTTTGGAATTAGGTTCGCATGGGCTAGAGACACGGGCGTGTGTCCAAGCCGTGTGAGAAATTTTTGGGTTTTGGGTGGCACAAGTGTGTGCTAGGCTATGTGTTAGCCCGTGTAACTCTCTATTTTTGGTCAGATGGTCGTGTCTTGGGTCATGTGACAGACCATGCGGGCGCTAATATGAGTCACACAGGCGTGTGCCAAGCCGTGTGGACCACACAGGCCACTCATTTAGGCCATGTGAATCCACAAGAGCGTATGGGTCAAAAATTGAGATTTTTCCCCAGTGCCATAAACATTGCTTGAACCAAACATAGGCTTATCGTGGGGGTTGCATGATTTGAAATAGGCTATAAAACTCCTTATTTGATTATCTATTTCTTCAAAACCTATTATTTATATACATTTTTTAAATTTAATATGATAAATAAGTGTGTTTGTATTACTTAAGCATGAGTTGAATTCGTGTTACTGTATATTCATATCTAATATCTGTTAAGTCTGCATCTACATCGAGATTGAGATTGTATAAAGGAGAAAGTGTGGAAAGTTTAATAATCTGTCAAATCTGGTGGCTAAGCCACATATATAATTGATTCTGGTGATTTATTATATTCTGATCTAACAACTAGGTTGTAATTATTCTAAAACGTGACATACAGTCACTATACAGTGTGTAGGGATGGATGGAGATGGTGTGTAGCGGTTTAAGGTAGGAATCTGCATCTATATTTGATATCTCTTGAAATTGTATCTGATATCCTCTGTTTCTGTTTCTTATCGGCTTCTGAGAATTTATTTGATTAATGATAAATCGAAACCATGTTTGTTATATTATTGATTATTGAATGCATAAGTTACACACTAAGTTGTAAACTCATTTTAGTCTCTTTGTTTGAGTTACAGGTAAACCACAAACTTAGGCGGGTCGACATAGTAGGAGCTCGATCATCTCTATTTATTAGTTTAGTGTTTAATTAAATTTATTCTGTTGTATGTTTTTTTTTTGGATTGTTTTTAAAAGTTTGGATTTCTGTAGAATGATAAAACCATTTTTAGTCATTTGGAAAGTTTAAATTTAAGAAATCTAAGTTGGTTTTTTTTTTTTACAAATGGTTATTGTAACCCTCCAGGTTTGGCCATAACGTCTAGGCCAGGTTTAGGGTGTTACATTTAGTGGAATCAAAGCCAGGTTGCAAAACTCGAGCTGTGTTTTCTGGGCTTCCCTTTTCATGAAAAGTGTTTTTGAATAAAATATTTACTTGATAATTCTAAAAATTGATCTTTTTTGGAAAGACCGAATCTCCGGCACCGAACCTGTAAGTACTTCTGCTTTAGTTATACTATTTAACTAGAAGACATTATAGTGATTAAACTAGTTTATGTTAGTTAAAGACTGTGATACGAACTGTGAAATAAGACATATGACAAAAAAACTTCGAAATGATCTGTGCACTTTTGACATTTCTAGATAAACTAATATTATGAGTTCGTGCGATAGTCGTGAACGTGGTTCTCGTGGCGCCGTGGGTGCCGGAGAGGAGCTCGAGTAGAGCCATCCCTTATGGGCAGTATGCCCAATCTGAAAACTACCAAGACCGTTAGTACTCCTACCACTGAGACAAGGTCTCAGACTCTGACAACTGAGGACAACTTACTGTCCCAAGCTATGCTACATGCGTTAGAGAGGGTTGTTGGGACCCACTTTGGATCTAGGGGCCGAGGGTCTATTACTAAACGACTCCGATCGAATGGTGCTGAAGTGTTCAGGGGCATTACTAGAGTGTCCCAACATTGGCCGAGTACTCGTTAGAGGCCACCAAGCACATTATGAATGATACTGACTGCACTGTCACACAAAAAATTGAGGGGTGCAGTAGCTCTACTCCAAGATGAGGCTTATTAGTGGTTGTTAACCATTCAAGAGGGCACTCAGCTCAAGCAGATTACTTGAGATTTCTTCACAAACGCTTTCTAGGGTAAATATGTGGGGGCAAGTTATGTGGAGGCTCGTAGATACGAGTTTATGAGCCTAGTTTGGGGTGAGAGGACTATGGCCGAGTATGAGATCGAGTTTCTTAGATTGAGCAGGTATGCTCGAGCACTAGTCTCGACTGAGTATGATAAGAGTGTTAAGTTCAAGAAAGGATTAAGGTATGATTTGAAAGTTCTGATAGCTCTTTAAAGGGAGAGAGTTTTTGTGGCCTTGATTGACAAGGTGAAGATAGTTGAGGAGGTGAAGTGCGCTGAGCGTGAGATGAGGGACCAATAGAGAGTCAGGTTAAGCCTAAGAGAGATTTGGGTCTCTCCAGTTTTGTTCAACGACCTAAGAAGTGGGTTAGATTTAAGGAGCCTCCGAGGGCTAAGGCACCTGCTACATTGACTGAGAGTTAGACTTGTAGCGATTATGGTAGACACCATCTGGGTAAGTGTTAGAGGAAACTGAGGGCTTGTCTGCATTGCAGATGGATGGAGCACTGTATTAGGGACTATCCCTTCCATTTTGATCAGGTGCAAGATCCTGTACAGGTTCTAGCTTTGGGTTTAGCTCAGCCACAGAGGACAGCTTAGCAGCCACTTAAAGGTCGTGGCCCGACCAGGGATGGTAATAGTGCTGGTAGGGGTTAGAGAGCACCAGGCAGAGGTGCGCATTAGACTAAGGCATGACAACCTAGTTTAGTATATGCGGTTAGGCGCTGCTAAGATAAAAACGTCGCCGACGTTATAATAGGTACGTTCTTTATTATTATGTTTCGTATTTTTCTTTAATAGACATTGGTTCAACACAGTCATATGTATATAGTACTGTTTCTATAAATTTGGGAATATCTGCTGAGAGTACTATTAGAGAGGTCTCTGTGATTAGTCCCCTGGGTCAGTCGGTTCATGTTAATAAAGTCTATAGGAGGGTTCCGTTAGAGATTCAAGGTGTTGTGTATTTTTGGCTGATCTGATGGAATTATCGTTTGGAGAGTTTGATCTGATTTTAGGAATAAATTGGCTCGTTGAGCATTGAGTTAGTCTAGAATATGCCTCTAAGAGGGTAATTCTGATATCTGATATCAATACCAAGACTGTTATGAGTGACAAGCATCGAGATTACCTATCTAATGTGATCTCCGCTCTGGTAGTTGAAAAGTTAGTTTAAAAAGTTTGCGAAGAGTATTTGGCCTTTGTGTCTAACTCCAATTCTATAAAACCTTCTGTTATCGACATTCAGACTGTAAGGGATTTTCCAAATGTGTTTCTTGAAGAGTTATCAGGGATACCTCCGGATGGGAAGGTTGAGCTTGGTATCAAACTACTGCCATGTACAACACCTATTTCCATTGCTCTTCATCGCATGGCACCAAAAGAGCTTATGGAATTAAAAGCTCAACTTTAGGAACTACTCGATCGAGGGTTCATTAGGTCGAGTGTGTCTTTGTGGGGAGCACTGATTCTGTTCATTAAGAAAAAAAACGACACGATGAGAATATGTGTGGATTATCGCCCTGCTAAATAAGTTAATGATAAAGAATAAGTATTTGCTTCCAAGGATTGACAACCTATTTGATCAGTTTCATGGAGCATCCGTATTCTCCAAAATCAATCTCCGTTCTAGGTACCATTAACTCAAGGTTAAGGAGACCGATGTGTATAAGACCGCTTTTAGGACTCGGTACGAACATTATGAGTTCCTAGTCATGCCATTTGGTTTGGCAAATGTTCTGGCTGCATTTATGGACATGATAAATTGGGTATTTCAACCATATTTGGATCAGTTTGTTGTAGTTTTCATAGACGATATTTTAATTTACTTTAAGAATGAGGGTGAGCACGATGAGCATTTAGGGTGGTTCTACAGATTCTCTGCAAGAAATAGCTTTACGCTAAATTGAGTAAATACTAATTTTGGTTACGAGAGGTTACCTTTTTGGGACATGTTGTATCGGTTGAGGGGATCCGAGTTGATCCTAAGAAGGTTGAGGTTGTGATCGAGTGGAAAAAACTGAGGAATGTATCTGAGATTTGGAGTTTCCTTGGTTTGATAGGCTACTATTAGAGGTTTGTTGAGGGGTTCTCACTTATCCCAGCTCCTTTGACTAAGTTGTTGCGTAAAAATGCACCTTTTGTGTGGTCTGATAATCAGCAAGCGAGCTTTGCGGAGCTCAATTCAGTTTTGAATCAAGCACTTGTTCTGGTATAGCTTGAATTTGGGAGTGAGTTCGTAGTCTATAGTGATGCATCGTATATTGGTTTGGGTTGCATTTAGATGTAGGGTGGTAAGGTTTTGGCTCATGCGTCCAGACAGTTTAATTTACACGAAGGTAACTATCCCGCTCATGATCTTAAGTTAGGTATAATTGTGTTCACTCTGAAAATCTGGAGGCATTATCTGTATGGTGAGAGGTGTATCATTTACACTAATCACTAGAGCCGTAATTATCTGTTGACATAGAAAGAGTTGAATTTTAGGCAACGCAGATGGATAGAGTTGCTTAAAGACTATGGCTGCATTATAAAGTACCATCCTGATAAGGCTAATGGTGTAATTGATGCTGTTAGTCGTAGAGTGTTGACTGATCTAAAAGCGATGTTTGCTCGTCTAAGTCTGTTTAAAGATGGTAGTTTGTTGGTCGAGTTACAGGTTAAACTGACATGGATTGATCAGATTCGAGAAAAGCAGTTGAGTGATGAATCTCTGGTTTTACGATTTCGAAAGGTTAAGGAAAGTGGGACTTCTGATTTTGGTTTAAATGGTGATGGGATTTTGTATTTCCGAGGACAAGTTTGTGTGCCTAAAGATTTAGAGTTGAGGTAATTGATTCGACAGGAAGTGCATAGTAGTCCTTATGTTATGCACCCCAGTGGGAATAAAATGTATAGGGATTTGTGAGAGTTGTACTTGTAGCCTGGTTTGAAACGAAAAGTCACTGAGTTTGTTTCCCATTGTCTAACGTGCCAGCAGGTTAAGGACGACCACCAGTTACCTTCAGGTTTGCTATAACCAGTTAAGATTCCCGTTTGGAATAGGAAGCATGTGACTATGAATTTTGTTAGTGGGTTCCCTCTGACACCCATTAGGAAATATTCTGTTTGGGTCATCGTGGATCGATTAACCAAGTCTGCTCATTTCTTACCAATCAGGATCGATTATTCGCTTCAGAAGTTGGCTAAGTTGTATGTCTTTAAGATTCTAAGACTGCACAGCGTGCCGATTTTGATCATCTCTGATAAAGACCCGTGTTTTACTTCTCGATTCTAGAAGAAGCTTCATCAAGTATTAGGCACCTAATTGGATTTCAGTATTGTATAACATCCTCAGATCGATGGACAGTCTAAGTGAGTTATTCTGATTCTGAAAGACAGGTTATGGAGTTGTGTGATTGACTTCTGAAGTAGTTGGGAGGAATTTCTGTCGTTGACTGCATTCATGTATAAAATAGCTTCCAGTCCAGCATTCAGATGGCACCTTATGAGGCGTTGTATGGTCATAAGTGACGTACCCCTTTGTATTGGACTGAGTTAGGTGAACGTCGAGTGTTGGGTCATGAATTGGTTTCTAAGACTAATGATATGATTAGATTGATTCGAGACCATTTTAAGGAAGCTTTCGACCTACAAAAATCGTATAAGGATTTAAAGAGGAAAGACATTGAGTTTTATGTAGGTGACAAGGTTTTTTTAAAACTATCTCCTTGGAAAAAGGTTCTCCGGGTCGGACATAAGAGCAAGTTGAGTCCGAGGTCCATTGGGCCCTATCGTATTCTGAAACGTGTTGGACCTTTCACCTATCAAATGGAGCTACCTCTTGAGTTAGATCGTATTCACGATGTATTCCACATCTCTATGTTGAGACAGTATCGGTCTGACCCATCTCACATTGTTCCCATTGAGGAGATTAAGGTATGATCGGATCTAACCTTCGAGAAGGAGCCTGTTCAGATTCTGGATCGAGACATTATGGTCTTGAGAAGGAAATTTATTCTTTTGGTCAAGGTTCTATGGCGGAATCATGGCACTGAGGAAGCCACGTGGGAGCCTGAGATTCAATTCGTCAGTAATACCCTCATTTGTTTACATAGGTAAAGTTCGAGGCTGAAATTTCGTTTAGGGGGAAAGAGTTGTAACGCCCCAAAAATTTGAACTTCTTCCTGGTAAACTATGTCATTAAATGTGTGTCTGCTTTAGTGGTTTAGTGCCTTAAGTGTGTGTTTGAGATCTAGGGTTCAAGTCCCACTTGTGAAATTTTTTTTATTCAACCTTTATCTATGAACATTCGACCTAAGTTTAACTCAATGCAATCTCGTGTCAAGAATGAGCCTGCTAGTTCAATGGTTAAGTTTCTAAATGCCTCTGGTCCTGTGTTCGAGAGTTTCTGTGTATGCATTAAGGATGTATATTTATTTTTATGTCATTTTGTAAAATTGGTTTATTTTCTTTACTCTCTATTTTCCCTCTCTCTCTTTTTCCTTTTTCTCTTTTTCTCCTTTCATTTTTCTTTCCATCAAAAATTTCTCCTTTATCCATTGTTTCTTTATCTCTTACCGTTACTATTATTTTGTCAGGCAAAATGCGTATTTTGTTATTTCGACTGAAAAGTCCATGCAAGTTTGTTTTGAAATTCAGTTATGTTTGCTTTCGTTTGTTAAATTGTTGAAATTGGGTTCTACTTAAATTGTTCAAATTCTCAGTTTGAATGTTCGATTGGCTTCCTTTTTAGGCAAAAATCGAGGGTGAGTGTATTTTTGTTTGTGAATAAATTATTTTTGTTTACATTCCTCCAACAAATTAGGTCCATGTATTTTTGTTTCCTACGAGGGTGAGTGTTTGATTTTCGAGCCAGAGTTTTGTGTCAAACTTTTCAACGTATTCCAATTTTTGATGTGGATTTAGAGTTGTGTTTGTGAATAAATTATTTTATCGGGCAATTGGTTGTTGTTTTCAGGTTTTGGAATCATCTAGGTTTCTTTTACATAGAATCTGTATCAAATGTGTAATGAAAACCTGAGATTCTGTGAACGACAAAAGTCGAAAACCATGGATATTAACACCACACAGTTGTGTGCTAGGCCGTGTGAGCCACACGACCATTTGTCCGTGTAACTCACTATTTTGGAATTAGAGCCACACGAGCTAGAGACATGGGCTAGTCTCCAGGCTGTGTAACTCACTGTTTTAGAATTAGGTTCGCATGGGCCAGCAACATAGATGTGTGTTTGAGTTGTGTGAGAGAATTTTTGGGTTTTTGGTTACACAGTCATGTGTTGGGCTGTGTGACAGATTGTGTGGGCACTGATATGAGCCACACGGGCATGTCCACGGGCCATTCATTTAGGCCGTGTAAATCCACATGGGTAAGTGGGTAAAAAATTGGGATTTTTCCCAGGGTCGTAAACATCACTCCAACCGAATGTAGGCCTACGATAGGGTCTGCATGATTTGAAATAGGCTATAAAACTCGTTATCCGATGTTTTTTTGTACAAAATGTTATTTATATACGTGTTTGAAATGTAATTTGATAAATAAGTGTTCTGCATTACTGGAGCATGATCTAAATTGGTGTTACTGTATGTGCATATCTTATATCTATTATGTCTACATCTGCATTGGGATTGGGATTGTATAAAGGAGGAAGTGTGGATAGTTTAATAATCTGTCAAATTTGGTGGCTAAGCCACGTATATAATTGATTCTGGCAATTTATCGTATTCCGACCTGGTAGCTAGGCTGTAATTATTCTGAAACGTGACTTACAGTCACTATGCGATATGGAGGGATGGATGGGTACTTGATACTCTATATGGTGTGTAAGGATGGACAGAAATAGTATGTAGCAGTTGGAGGTAGGAATCTACATCTGTATCTGATATCCTTTGTTTCTATTTCTGTATCCACTCTTGAGAATTTTTTGATTAATGAGAAATCGAAACCATGTTTATTGTATTACTGATTATTGAATGCATAAGTTACACACTAATTTGTAAACTCATTTAGTTTGTTTGTTTGGATTACAAGTAAACCCTAGACTTAGGCAGGTCGGCATAGCAGGAGCTCGGTCATCTCTATTTATTTACTTTAGTGTTTCATCGAAGTTATTGTTGTATGTCTTTTTTCGGATTGTTGTTAAAAGTTTAGATTTCCGTGGATTGTTAAAACCAGTTTTAGTCATTTAGAATGTTTACATTTATGAAATCTAAGTTGCTTTTTTTACAAATGGTTATTATAACCCTCCAGGTTTGGCCGTAACGTCTAGGTAAGGTTTGAGGTGTTACACACGATTTGTGTCTGGTTGATTTGTTTCTTGATCTATATAGTAATTTTAATTCAATTAATCACTTAAAAATCAAACAATAAAACTCATGCATTTAAGCCATTTTATGTTTGTTTTATAGAATTACCCCAAAATTTCACACTTTATGAAATTTTTCCTTATATCAAAACTTGCAAAATTTACACAATTGACCCTAAAACCCCTATGCCGAATTTATTATAGTTCGTCTACAGCCCTTAACAACTGAATTTTTACGATTAAACCATGCTAATTTCAATATTATAACAATTAAATCCTAATATTCAAAACTAATTAAAACTACTTTACAAAATGTTCCTATTTAACCATCAAGCTCATGAGTCTATCGATTAACTTCAAAAACACATATAACTCATCCATGGAAAGTCCCTAATCTTTAAAAAAATTTTCAAAAATACATACCATGTATGCAAAACAAAGCTTGGCTGAAATCTCCCTAACACAACAATGGTGGTTTCAATTTTGAAACAAAAGAAACAAGAAAGATGATTTCATCTTTTGTTTTATTTTAATTTTGTTTATTACTCAATTTACAAGTTGACCCTTTAATTAATAATTCAAATTTCATGAAATACATCACCAAAATCGTCGACTAAATGTTATGATATTTCCCAGACTTGGAATGTTCAAAAAATTGTTTGAAGGGAAGGATCGTCTTGAATGGTTCAATTGGTGGAAACCTCAACTCGTAGCAGTCTTAGCTAAAGAACCTTAGCTATTTTAAAGCTAATACCTGTTTAACACTCAAACAACTAAAACCTCGGTATAAAGGAAGTCGCCACACTTCGGGGTGGGGTACGAAGTGATAAGACTGGTGAACGCCACGAACTGAGAAGTTTGAGAAGTTTGAATAAGTTCAGTTAAGAATATTAGAGAGAAAATTCTCAAAAAGATAAGTTTAATATTGAAAATGTTCTAACCTGACAAATGTCCAATTACAAAGTCTATATAGACCCTAAGTTGGCCATTCAAATTTGGCATCAATGGTGTTCACATTAGTATTTAAAATGTTCACACACTAGCATTAAAATCGGTTCATCTAGTTGGAAAATTCATGCATCAATCAAATGGTCACTTTCTCCCCCTTTGGACTGTTCATGTATGCTTAATCAAGAATAAATCTCCAAATTCTTTGCATGTTCAGCCTTTACTTCTCCCTTAATTCCCTTTGGTCGAATGTTAGATGCATGGCTCATGCATCACTTTAGTTGGCACCTTTAATGCATCTTGGAAGGTTGAATAATCATTATGCATCTTGAAAATGCATCCCCTAATTCGATTCATGCATGAGTTTGTTCATTGGCCAAATTAATTATGGTTTGACTCTCTTGAATGTTGCTTATGAATCCCCCCAAGCATGAAGTAAATGATCAGCCAAATTCCTTCCACCTTTGCCACCGTCCATGCATCTTCATTGAAGGATGGTTCTTGAAGATTTTAAAGACTTCCATGGTGCTTGAATTCGGCACAGTGGAAGAGACACTCAATGATCTATGTGAATGGTAACCTACACATATAAACAGACATCAGCCATTTGCAACAAACACAACTCACAATCAGCTATAAGACTTACCTAAACTAGACACTTGACTTAGACTCTAGATGCACACACATATGAATGAATGACTTAATCAAGCAACATGTTTTAAATATCACACGCATAAATAACATGACTTAAGATAAAAATGGCAACATAAAATGACACCCTTTACACACATATCTTTATGAACAAACTTAACACATAATTTAACACATAAAAATGATGCACAACAGAAACTGTAGAATTAAAATAAACTTAAGTTCATAAAGATCAGAGTGATAGAATGGACAATGAAAGTCCATTAGAGAATTCATCCTTCACTTGGACCAAGTGAAGTCCATTAGAGAATTCATCCTTCACTTGGACCAAGTGAACTAGATTAGGATTTGGGTTTGGCCCAATTTCTTCAAGATTGCTTTGCGCTTGACTCCAAAGCCCACGTATGAGTCTATTAAAAGCCTCTTTAAAGCATTTAGCCCTAGCCCTTGTGATTGGCCTAATGGGAACTTGAAAAGGGTCTTGTATGATCTTGGATGCTTCGTGTAAAGTTGGGCCGTGATGGTTTAGCCCATATTCATCCTCCTTTGACTCCACAGGTTGTGTCATATTTCATTTTTTGTTTTATTTTAATTTTGTTTATTTCTTAATTTACAAGTTTACCCTTTAATTAATAATTCAAATTTCCTGAAATACATCACCAAAGCCGTCCACTAAATGTCCATATGATCTAATTACTTCTAAAGCCCATCAATTCAAATTTCTATAGCCATTTAACACATTTAACTATTAGTGATTAGCTTTTGCAACTTTTACGATTTAATCTTTTTTACTTAATTAACTATCTAAAGGATAAAATTTTCTAACCAAATTTTAATATGACACTAATGTAGACTTGTAAATATTAAATAAATAATATTTATTGACTCGCTAATCAATATTATGGTTCCAAAATCACTGTTTTCTATACCACTAAAAACTAGTTGCTACACTTTACATCCCAATACATCTTGTTTCCTTCGGGATGCATGGCATAAGGGCTAACATGCGTTTCTTGAAGTATGGGTTGTCTTAATTCATTATTATTTGGCACATAAGACCTTCCATGAAAGCACAAAACACCTTCATCATTAAACCCATAATCCTCAATTTTTTCATCTTCCATCATTTTGATCCAAGGTAATAAGGACACATCTAAAGGTTGTTTAGCCTTAATCTCACTACCTAAGGTGGGTTTCACTTGCAGCTCGGCTAACAAGCCTTCATCATCCACTAGGCTCAATCTAGCAAACATTGCTCTTACCTCTGTTATCTGGTTCCTACTTAAGGCGTCTATTTTCTGAGGTGGTATTCAATTACACAATCATAATCTTTTAGCAGTTCTAACCACCTCTATTTCCTCAAATTCAACTCTTTTTGGGTGAGAATGTATTTGAGACTCTTATGATCTGTATAAATGTAACACTTTTCACTATACAAGTAGTGCCTCAAAATTTTCAGTGTAAAAACTATTGTAGCCATCTTTAGGTCATGAATCAAGTAGTCGTACTCATGATGTTTCAATTGTCTCGATACATAGGCCAGTGGCCTTACTGTCTTGCATCAACACACATCCAAGGTCAGTATCGGATGGATCATTGTACACCACATACTATTTTCCTGATTCAGATTGAATTAACACGGGAGCTTGGGTTAACACCGCCTTAAGCTTTTCAAAGCTAGATTGTTGCTCATCTATCCACTTAAAAGGAACATCCTTCCTCAACAACTTAGTTAGGCGTGTAGCTATTAAGGAAAACCCTTCAATAAATCTACGACAATACCTAGATAAACTAAGGAAAATTCAGATTTCAGAAACATTTTTGGGTTGTTTCCATTCTAGGATAGCCTTTATCTTTTTTAGATTTACCCGAATACCCTTTGCAAATGCAACATGTCCTAAAAACATAACCTTTTTAAGCCAGAATACACATTTAATCAATTTGGCATACAACTTCTTTTCTCGGAGGATTTGCAGAAACTTCCTAAGGTGTTCATGATGTTTAGGTTTGTTTTTGGTGTAGACTAAGATGTCATCGACGAATATGAATTGATCAAGGAGGGATTGGAACACTTGGTTCACTAGATCCGTAAAGGTGGCAGGAGCATTAGTTAAACCGAATGACATCACAAGGAATTCATAATGGCTATATCAGGTTCTAAATGTAGTTTTGGGCACATATGCTTCCTTTACCTTAAGTTGATAATATCCTAACCTTAAATTTATCTTAGAAAACGCCATTGCACCTCAGAATCGATTGAACAAGTCATTGATTCTAGGCAGAGGGTATTTATTCTAGATAGCCAGTTTGTTCAACTATCGGTAGTTGATACAAAGCCTTAAGAAACCATTTTTCTTCTTGACAAATAGGACTGGAGCTCCCTACGAAGAAATACTGGGTCTAACAATTTCACGATCCAAAAGTTCTTAAAGTTGGATTTCCAACTGTTGTAACTCTTTGGGTGCCATGTGGTAGAGAGCAATGAACACTGGAGCAATTCCTACAATAATTCAATTTGGAATTCTACCTAACAATCTGGAGGTAACCTCAATAACTCCTCGAGAAACACATCTAGGAATTCCCTAACGGTTCAAATGCTATCTAAGGTGGTATTATCGGTATTCTCATCCATCATATAAGCTAGATAAGCTTCGCACCCTTTCTGAACTAGCTTTTTGACGACGATAGCAGATATTACATTGGATAAATAATCCCGACACTCCCCAACCATAAAAATTTCTCTAGCCTCGGTTGTTCTCAAGGTTACTCTCTCAGAGGCACAATCTAGACTAACGTGGTGTTCCACTAACCAATCCATACTGAGAATTAAATGAAACTCCCCTAAAGGTAACTCTATAAGATCTACTGAAAACACTACCCCTTGAACCTCCAATGGACATCTCCTATAAATTTTATTTACAATAATTGATTGCCCTAAGAGGCTTATTACAGTAACATCAGTAGTGGTTTCCTCTACCTCAAAACTCAATTTATCAGACATATTACATGCAACACACGAATTAGTGGATCCTATGTAGGGCAAAATATGGAATTGAGTGGAAGGTAAAAATACCTATGATAACATCAGATGCATATCTATCCTCACATCCCCTAACAACATAAACAAGCGCGGGTTGTCTAACCTCTGGTTGATTTACGCTAGCTGCTACAGTATTTGCAATTTTATTCTGCCCTCCGCCCCTTAAAGGTAACTGGCTCGCTCTTTGATTTTGGGCTGGAGCTTGTTTCTGGTCAGATTGTCGAAGGCATTCCTTCACCAGATGCTCCATCAACCCACATTTAAAATAAGATACCAACTTCTTCCAAACACTCACCCGGGTGACACTTTCCACAATATTTACAGGTTTAGACGTCATCCCTAGAGTTATTTACCACGACCCTTTGCTGCAGTCTACCCTCTCTGGTTCATTTTATAGGATGAGCGTTCAAAATAATGGAAACAGAATCTCTCTTAGATGGGACCTTACTCTTTCCCATTTTTCACATTCCACCAGTTTAACCTCTTCCACTATTTTGGTTTTCTCTACTAGGGTCTCAAACAACCGTTCCTGGTGTGGAGCAACTTGGATTTTGAGGTTGAAACGTAACCCATTTTCAAACCTCACGTATTTATCCTACTTCGTAGCGACCATGCCTTGAGCATTTTAGCTGAGCCTTAGGAATTCAAACTCATATTCTACCACAGTTTTATCCCCTTGTTGTAGCTTAATAAACTCAAGCCTGCAGGCCTCCACATACCTAGTGCCCATATACTTCTTCTGGAAGGCCTTTTGAAAGTATTCCCAGATTATGTGGTTAACCTGCGTACCCCTTACAACAAACTGTCAGCAACATAGGCCTCTTCCCTAAGTAAGGACATAGTGCCCTTCAACTTCTGCTCCAAAGTACAGTCTAAATCCTCCAGAATCCTCTCTATCAACTTCATCCAATACTTAGCCATAGTAAGAGTCATTTTAATAATACATTTAAATGTTTCTGCCCCATTCAACTGGAGCCTCTCCACAATAGATCCATGGCTCCCCAATTCAGTTTGGGCTTTAGTAACCCTTTGTAACACTTTTAGCATTGCCTGTGTCACTATGTCATCATTCTCATATCCTCTGCCACCATTGATGGTGGACTACTCAACATAATCCTTCTTAGGTATTGGGTTTTTGCCTTGAACGGTGGGTGGCTCAACAAGTGCAGCCCTACGCGACCTACCCCTACCACGTCTACATTGAGTATTCATAGTAATCTCATGAAAATTTAGAGTCTAAAGTATATCAACATTTTTCATGCAAAATTTCAAGCATTAGTTATCCTCTTAAATGTTCATAATCTAAATTTTACGGTCTATTTAAAGTTTCAAAAGTAACAATAACTAAAGTAGAATAAGTATCAAAGTCTCGGATTCAATTTAGTGTAGAAAATTATTTTTCAAAAACTTGTGGCATGATCTTTCCCAAAATATCCCCTTAATGCATGCATGCAAACTCATTCAAATCATTACGGTCCGAATTTAAAAAACCTAGGCTTTGATACCACCAAATGTAACCTCCTCAACCCGGCCTAAATGCTATACCCAAATTTGTAAGATTACATTAGACACCAAAATAGATCAGTAGGCTATCAGAGTTTTGAAAACAAACACTTTAAAAACATTTGATTATTTTAGAATAGAGCTTAGTTAATTATCGATTTATTTATTACTCTAAAACTTTATTCATACTTTAGTAGTGGAAAAGTGATGATTGTTTGTGTTTTTAATAAAACCAAAGTTCATGAATAAATAATTAATATTCATACCTCAAGATCTTAAAATCAAATTAAATGTATTCCGATGCCAAAATTAAAAATAAAATAATACAATCTTTGAATAATTAAGAGTTCAATTAGTAATAAATCTAAAATATATGATTAACTAAAATCAAGCCGCGAAACCTTCTGGATGTCACATCCGCGCCCTAACCTGGTGGGCTATCTGTAAGGTTAAAAATTTAAGGGGTGTGAGCTATGACGCTTAGTATGAGTTCATTCACAAGAAAACTAGTGCAAAAGATTAAGCATACAAAAATATGTCACATAGAAATAATTCACAACGACACTTTTAGAATATCGATATTTCAGATCACTCACAATATACATATATATAAATATGTCATATCGAAAATCCCAAATTTGTATGCACATGTTTTTATGGATGCCATACAGTTTTGATTTTAATATAACATATCCTACCCCACCAGTACACAACATAATGGGAGTTCCCCTGAACTCCATCCACCAACACACCGGATTGTAGCTAAACCACTACTGGTTCGTAGATAAACTGCCAATGGCTATGGATACACAACAAAATCCCTACAGACAAAATTAACCTTTGGTTGTGGATTACACAACAAGTAACCTACAGATGGAATCTACCTTCGGCTATAGATACACAAAAAATACCCGCAAATGGAATTTGCCTCTGGCTATGGATACACAAGAAATTTTGCAAATAAACTGCCAAACTTCCTCCGTTCACATTGTCCCACCCCATGCAATGCAATGTGACATATTTAATACAGATCAAAATGGTAGTAATTAATATGCATATGACATTGCAATTCAGTAGAAAAATTCATGCTTTTCATCTGCTCGGTTAAATGATAACATAAGGCAGATTGTATGTACGATCGCAATTATAGATACAATAGTCATATGTACTATTAATTCATGTAAATATACACAAATACAATAATAATTTAGTCAATCAGATTGTGGATTCTAACAAGATTCATATTATCAGGGACTTAATTGAACAAAGAAAAAAGCACTAAAATAGCTTGGAAATCATTTAGGGACTAAACTGAATAAAACATTTTAGGTGAAATTATAAAATAAAAAAATAGGGGCACACAGTCATGTAGGATGCTATAAATTGTGTGGAGGGGGCACACGACCGTGTAATAGATTGTGGTCATGTGGTAATTGAAAAATCATGGTACAGGGGAGACACGATCTTGTGGAAGGTTCTAGGCTATGTGACAATCGAAATCCCAGAGTTTTGGGGGAACATGGTCGTGTGAGGGACCATGTGTTCCACACTTATGGCTGGTCGTGTGTGTAACACCTCTAACCCATATCCGTCACCAAAATAGGGTTACGGAGCATTACCGTCAAACCATAACATAAGAAAATACATTTCCAAACATTAATATAATCATAGCATAAATCATTCATTCACATGCTCATCATCCTTTAATCGAGCCCTCGAGGCCCTAAAAACACTTTAGAAATGATTCGAAACTAAATCGAAAATATTTAAAACATTGAGGAAAAAGTTAGAAAATTTTAATTTGTAGGGGTCACATGGCCGTGTGACTCACATGGCTGAGACACACGCCCGTGTCTCAGGTCGTGTAACAATCAAAATAAGGACACATGGCCATGTCCCAGCCCATGTCCGTGCCCATGTAACTCTCTGACTTGGGTCACCTGACCAAGCCACACGCCTGCGTGCCAGGCCATGTAACTCTCAAAATGGCCTCACATTCCCGTGTGCCAGGCCGTGTAACTACCCGACTTGTAACCTTTAAAACCTACAGAGGGCACGTGGTCGTGTGTCACACATAGCTGAGACACACGCTCGTGTTTTAGGCCATGTGGACAAGAAAATGGTTAAAATAAACCATTTCTTTCACCCTTCCCAAGCATAAACCTAAGTACTTTTGCACATATGATCAAGGCTTCTAAACATGCTCAAAACCTGCATAAAAAGGTCGATAGAATAGGCTAATAATCCATACAACCAATATACCATTTAGGCACCTCATGAACATACATCAAGCATACCTAAACATGTGTATATTTAACCATTTATCAACTAAATTGTTTCCATGCCAAAACATATCACAATTGACACATATCAACCATACCATATTAGATTCATGCTATATCAAAATAACCTTACCTTTTGGACCATTTCTCACATGCATCAAAACCATCCGAATGACACAAATCTAGTCATTTGTAAATGGTACCAACAACTAACATATATACATACCATATTTCAATCATGTATATCTATTCAAAACCTTTCCAAGGCATACCATAACTTGACCATGTTGAGGTCAATTCATCACCTACCATTTTAGCCATTCATACATGCATTAATACATTGTCTAAATAACACACATCAACAAGGCATCGAAAGTACCAAGGTTACATCAACCAAAATGACATATACATGTTAAACTCATCAACTAACATAAACCAAAAGTCCACCTATACATGCCATTTTAACCTTGATCAAGATATCAAAATCTACCAATATAATTGTTGGATAGTGAGATAGATCTCCGACGAGCTTTCAAACCGATCGAGCTTCTAAAAATCTGTAAAGTAAGATAAAGATAACCACATAAGCAATGAATGCTAGTAAGCTCGTATAAACTTTAAACATAACATTTCATTTTAATAATGAACTTTATAGGGTAATTATATACCAATTTCACCAAGTTTATCAAACTTATAACCATCAACTCATAAATGAGTAAGTTCATCAATATCACATATACTTTTCATTCCTAACATAATAGGATTTATAAAACATACTACTCAATCATTAACCTTTTCATAACACTATGAACCACTCCATTCACTTTCTTACCATTCCATTTACTTACTTTCCATCTCATTTACTTAGCATAAACTTAAATAACAACATCAATTCACTAATTAGTATATTTGTTCCTGAACTAGGTAAATTCATCCATAGCATATGTAAGTTTCTCGTATATAAGTACATCATTCAACTCATCAGTTCCTTTTTCATCATATTACATTTCAATTCAGAACTTTTCGTTTGATTACCTTTTCTTACCTGTTTCATTTGCATAATACAAGACGTAAGCATAACATCAACCACATGATAAACCATTTCATTAGAAATGCATACCTTGATTCTTACCACCCTTTAATGAACATAAGCATATTTCCATTTGGACACTTATCATTTCAATGCATAAATTTTAAAATCAAACATAATACAATCCAATCAATAGCTTGACACAAGCCTAAGCGTCATCAACAACACATGTTAGCATATTCAAACACAATCCACATGAATTTAACATAGATAAGTCATTTCGCATGAATATAATTCATCTGAACTCATCATTTTCCTTTAACATATCATACTTTAAATGAAACTTCCTTTTCAAACTTTTCATAAATACGTGACATAGTTTCTTTTGATCACTTGCCATTCCTTTCCTTTACATACCCATTGAACCGTTTAGAATATCATTGGATACACGGAATAGTTCACATTAAATGTGCTAACATATAACTGTAACATTTCGTTTCCTTTATATCATTGCGCACATGAGCTATGAAATGGACCTGCTCACACAAGTTGTAGGTCGAAATGTAAGCTACATGATGCTGCTCACACGAGCTGTGGAGTATCTCCAACAAATGCAAGACCTCAGCCACCGGTAGGATATTCAAGACCAGCACTTGAAATACGAAAACTCTAATGACATTTCATTTGTATCCTATGAATTCCTAAGGTTCAAACAGGGCTCGATAGTCATCGAAACATCATAGGATTTCCATCGTTTCATTACATAATTAATTGCATAATAACTTACATATATTGATTCATTTATAATAGAACCATGCGTTAAACATTCAATTTAATCAACATTTAAGTGGTTATAGTTCATACGAACTTACTTGGCTAAATTGCAAAAATGTCAAAGTACAAGGGCTACTTGGTAATTTTCTCATCTCCTTGATTTTCTACTCAATCTTGATCTAATTTAATAATTTCATTCAATTCATTAATTTAGATAGTAAAAATAATTCATTTTTATACAATTTAGTTTTTTATATTTTTACAGAATTGCCCTCAACTTTTCATTTTTATTCAATTTAGTCCCTAAACCTAAAACATGAAAATTTACCATTTTTATTAAAAATCATATCAGCCAAATATTCACAGCTTCCATTTCAGCCCATTTTTGCAACAATTTCACGTCAAGTCCTTGAACTATTACTATTTCAACAATTTAGTCTCTAATCGTTAAATTCATCAAAAATCATTTAACAAAATACTTATAAATAAAAACTAATATTTCAAATTCATCATTTAAGATCAAAAATCACAAATTTTCATCAATAGAATCATTCAAAATCTTTAACAGTTTCAAAAACGAAGGTGTGGGCTAGCTGGACCTAATTGCAACGATATCAAAAATATAAAAATTATTAGAAACAGGTGAGAAATAGCTTACCATGCTAAGGTTTCACCATGGCTGAACCTTAAGCATGCTTTCATGGAGCATTTGGTGATGAACAAACAAATGGGGGAAGAAATCATTGTTTTCTTTATTTTATTAACCTTTTTTCTGTATTTTAAGAATATAATAACATATAAAACATTAAAATTAAAACATCAAACCGTCCCACTATTTTAAGGATGGTTTATATATATCCATTAAGGACATCCAATTATAATTCTTTAATCAATTAACAACTTTAATCTAATAGGGATTGACTTTTTCCACTTTTACGATTTGGTCCTTTTTGCTTAATTAACTATCGAAACATTAAATTTTTTAACGAAAATTTAATACAACCTTAATAACACTCCGTATATATTTATAAAAATATTTATGGCTCGGTTTATAGAAACGAGGTCCCAATACCTCATTTTCTAAAATCACTTGACTTTAGGGTCTTACCAATTGAACCTAATTAATCATTCATATAACATAAATTACCATATCAAAACCTTTTAAAACCATATCTGACTCATAAATATTAAATAATAATATTTACGAACTTACTCGTCGATTTGTGGCCCAAATATATATTAAAATATTAAACACATTATATATCAATAATTATAAAAATATTAAAATATTAAACACATTATATATTATTTATAAAAATTATAAAATATTATTATAATAAATATAATATTTTATTTTTATAGTTTCAATATTTACCCATTATAATATTTTAAAATAATAATTGGTACAAATTATAAAAGGTTTTAATTGTATTATTAAATATAATATAACACATTAAATATTAATAATGCTAATATATTAAGTATAACAATAAAATAATATATTATACACATTAAATAACTATTATTAAATATTTTAATAAATTAAATTTTATTGTGCCGCATAATTTTAGTTTAGTAAACATGATAGTATATTTATTAAAATATATTAAATCAAGATTTTTTAATTAAAAATATAATATTAGTTTTGTAAAATTATTCATTTTAACAATATTTTAATATATTAGAAAAATAAAAAATAAATGTAAAAATTGAAAGAGCTCCACTTAATTAAAATATGATTTATGAAACTCATAGTTGATTTAAAAACAAATGCTTAAAATATGAGAAACTGTGAATCATATATATATGATTTTTAAATTTATGTTTTATCTTATTTTATATTAAAATAGGAAAATAATTTAATTAAAATTAAAGAGAATATCATGTGTCATTAAAGAGAAGTGTCACGTGTTATTAAAATAAATCGTCTATATTAATAGGGGACTTAAAGACCTTATAATATAATATATATGATATGAAAAATAATTTAAAATTTTTAAAAGTAACTAAATGAAAAATAAAATTAAAATAATCAAAAGCAAGTAAGGGGATAAAGAAAAACAATTGACAAAAGGGTTAGAAAAATAATTTCAACCTTTATTGGAGGGTCTAGGTAGTACTGAAACTAACATCCAGGCTAACATGAAGCTAAAGATTGGACATAATAGGAGAAGAAGAAAAATGAAAGAGAATCCCTAAAACATTATAGGAAAAGTTTAAAACCGTACATCCTACATGGGTGAAGTATCCAAAAATGCTGATTTTTAATGATAATTATCGAATTAGGTTGATTTTTGTAAAATTTATTAGATTAGGTCGATTTTGGAAAAATGCATCCAGCTAGACGTGTTTTCAGTGAATATAACAGGAAAACACTTCTAACTATATGTGCTTTTAGCTTTGGCTAGATGGTTAAATATTAGTGCTTTTATTATTTGAGTCTCGGGTTTGATTCCTCTCCTACTCACATTTGTATTTTTTATTTCATGTTGCTTCAAGTTTTTTATATATTTAATTATTTCTTTTCCACTTAAGTTTGTTGGTTTGATGGTTAGATAGTTGTATTTACATTTTGGAGTCTCGAGTTATATCATTGAGTCTCGAGTTTGATTCCTCTACTACTCACATTTTTTTTATTTCATGTTGCTTCAAGTGTCTTTTCTAATTAATATTTTTAATATATTAGCTCATTTCGTTAGATGGTTAGATAATTGTGAATACATTCTTGAGTCCAAGGTTTCATTATTTTTATAAGCGTATTAATGTATTTTTATTTCATATTGTTTCAAACTTTTTATTTTTAAATTAATGTTTTGATGATATTTTTAATTATTTTTATTTTTAATTAATGTATTTTTATTTTTAAATATTTTATTTATAAAATCAAATAATTATTGCAAATATCATTAATTGAAATAAAAATAATATGCTTGTAAAAATAATTAAAAAAAACTTGAAGCAACATGAAATAAAAAATACAAATGTAAGTAGTAGATGAACCAAACTGGAGACTCAAGGATATAATTACAACTATCTAACCATCTAATGGAAAAACTAGTATGTTAAAAATATTAATTAAAATTTAAAAAATTGAAACAACATGAAATAAAAAACACATAAATATGAGGAGTAGAGGTATCAAACTCGAGACTTAAGGATGTAATTGCAACTATCTAACAATCTAACTAAATAACTAATATGTTAAAAATTAAAAAACTTGAAGTAACATGAAATAAAAAATACAAATGTGACTAGGAGAGAAATCGAACCAAAGACTCAAGGATAAAAGCACCAACATTTAACCATCTGACCGAAGCTGAAAACATGTTTAGCTAAATTCGTTTTCCCAAAATCAACCTAATCGAATAAGTCTCATAAAAACTGACCTATTCCAATAATTATTATTAAAAACCAACATTTTTGAATAATTCACCCATCCTAGTTAATTACCAAAAAGAGAAACTGTTGAAGCACTATTTTCCTTTCTTTGGCCTTGCTGAGCGAAGCCAATTGGTTACCATTAAAATGTAATTTAAATCATATATAAATGCTTTTCTTCTACTGGCAAGCAAATAATGGAAAGGAGTTGGTCATGTGTATGCTATTGAATGGTAGCAAAATATGTTTGAAATGACAAATATCGATTAAGTTCTATTATTACTATTATGATGATGATGACTAAAGAGGCAATAAATATATACAAAGAAATCTGGTAAAAACTCAAATGCCCACGACTTTGCTTCTATAAACCAATTAATAATTTAATGGGTTTGGGTCACTAAATTTGAACCTAAAAGTAGTAATCTCCAACAAATTACACTGTCAGAAGGATGAGTACAAAAGGCCGCAGAAGTTGTTGGGTTGTTGCCTCAAAATTAACTCTCCTCACCTTCTAAGTTTTACTATGTTATCAATGCATATCACCCCATGCATACTAATTTTCAATTATGTCAAAATTAGGTATCAAACAGTCTCCATAACAAAGCAATTTTTTTTATTCAGGTGGTTTTAAAATAGAAAATTATTTAAGAAATTTTATTTTTCAAGTTTTAATTATCTTTAAATTAAGGATCTTAACAATATGGTACTATTTAAATGCAAATTCTTTACTTGTTTAAGAAAATAATAATAAAAGAAATTATAAAGGATAATAATTTATTTTTATTTTTATTTAAACTCTGGTTGGGTTGGTGTTACGAGTCAAGTGAGCATCAACTTAGTTATAGAATTTATTTTGGTGTCCTTCTTATTTAAAGTAAGTTATATTATTTGAGAGTATTTTAGTTTTCTATTTAAAATAATATATTTATGGTTGGATTTAAATCCATGCCAATTGCATTAGTAAAACTTTAAATTTACCACTCAATCTAATTTTTATTTTAATAATTTTTATACATTTCATTAATTAGTTGCAAATTATAGGTTCATGATTTATTGTATTTTACTTTCAAACACATCTCTATGTGTTTTTTTCCTTTTTGGTAGAATAAAACATACAAAATAAACTAACTACACATTAATTCTCTAGGCAATACTAACGCTTGCTTGAGACATAGGAGAAAGTGCTAGCACCTCCCTTGAAATCTCCTAAAAAGTCTTTAAACCTTGGCTTATGTCAAAAGCCATCTTGGCCAAGCAATCAACAATTTTATTGTAGACTCTAGGGCAATGTTGTATTATCCAAGGTCCTGCGTTTAGCAACAGGTGATGAATGCGTCTAATGAGGACAGAGTTCGAACTTGAAAAAGAGGAATCTTGAATGACCTGGATGACTTCCAAGCTATCTGTTTGCATCAAGACACCCTCACGTCTCATGTTATGGATAAAAGCTAATCCATCAAGAATACCCCACAATTCAGCATCAAAGATTGAGCATTTGCCCAAGTATCTGTTGTATCCCATAATCTACTCCCCGTTAACGTTTTTATGACCGCTGCAGCATTTCTAGTAGCAATTTGAACCACCCCATCAGTGCAAAGATTGGTCCATCTTTCTGGTACCTTGGTTGATAAAATTTGTTCCTTTCGTCTAGAAATGTCCCTCTTGTGGAAAGAAAAAAATTATTTTTCCCATATATGTGAAATCTTAAGAATCTCACATGTATTCTAGGAGACGCCTTGAAAAAGAAAAAGATTTCGATTTTTCCAAATTCGCCAGGTTAGTAAACCAAATAAACATGACCAATTTACCTCACTGACGACTAAATTCGCAAAACTTTGCAAATTAGACTTAAATCACTGAAGAAGATCCCTTGCAAAAAAAATCTCATTGGTTTCAGCTGAGATAACTTGCTTCCAAATCTCTTTAGCTGTCGAACAATCTCTATATTTTAAATACGTAATTTTCACTCGCATACAAGTATGATAAAATTTTCTATATTTATAAAAATTTCTGCACACCTAATATATATACATTTTTTAAAACAATTAATGATTTTATTTTATGAAAGAAGTTATTTAATGAGTAAATAATTTTAGAAAAATAACTATTTAAAAGAGACAAAAGGAAGTTATAATAGTAAAAATGTGATAATATTTCTTTAGGACTTTTATAATTTCTTAAACATTGGTTATGCAATAACTTAAGTTATAAATATCCTTCAAATTATGTTTTTATTTCATTTCTTTTTATATAAATATAAAATTGATGTTATATAATTTGCGATACTAATTTAATTAGAAATTATATAGTTATTAAAATTTGTCACTTATAATTTGGATGAAGAGATAATATATTATATATTTTACCTTTAAAATATATTTTTTCAATTTGATCTAGACGTTAAACTTGAATTCGGGAGATTATATCAGCCACCCAAATGACCTAGTACGATCGGAGTTCATAAAACAATCAATTTAAAACATTTATTTATTTTAAAAGAAAACTTAGTCTATTTTCGAAAATCAAAGAGTTAACAAAATCAATTAATTATAATTTTTTCTTGTAACGGTGACTAATTTTGAAAAATTAGTTAATTTATTTATTCTTCCAAAACTTATTTATAAATTAGTAGGGAAAGTTATTTTTAACTTAGTTTTATTAGAACTATATTTCATGCTTAATTAGTTAACAACCATATATTAAATGAAGCTAAATATCATGCATGCTAAATAAAACCAAAACCTAAGTCTCATGCTACAGTTCAAAAATAAATCCATACAATCTTTGAATAATAAATTATCAATTAATAATTCTAAAATATTTATATAGAAAAAACATATCCGAGCCGAACCCCTTCGGATGCCAATTTCACTTCCTAACCTGGTGGGTTATCTGTAAAGATGTAAATTAAAGGGGAGTAAGCTATGAAGCTCAGTGTGAGTTCAATCACAAGAAAATCGAAACAAAACAACAAACAAGCAAAGCATATGAACTAGCAATTTTGAGATTAAACACAATCATAAAGCACTTCAGATTAACGGTTTTTCACATAAAACACTTCACTTCACTATCTCGGTATTCACAGTTTTGTATGCACATGCTTATGAATGCAATGAAGTTTCAAATTAATAGAAACGTCCTACCCACCTTCACTACACACCTCACTAATGAGTTCCCTATAACTCATCTTCCATATCACTCTAGATTGTGGATGAGCCACCATTGATTTGCAGATAAACTGCCACTTTGTAAAGAAAAGTGTAGGTAAATTGTCACACCTTAAGTTTGGCAGATCCGAGTTTAAGGCGTAGAGTTGTGAAGTTATCTATTTGGCGTAATGAAATCAGCCACGTTATAGTCTTTTGGAGAATTGGAATGTGGCGTATAGTAACTGTCGTAGAGGTGAATAAAGGTTTTGGTTTATTCTTATTCTGTTATCTAAGAGAAGGGTATATCAAGTGAAGTATAAGTCGGGTGAGTTACCATTATATTCATAGTACATCCAATTTCCTAAGTACTGTGTTAGTTGGGTTTTGTAATAAGATTTTGTTAGGAGTCAACTAGATTGATTTTTCAAATATCAATTATACAGTATGCTCATTTATGTTTCTCTCAGAACTTGTAGGCCATTATGTCAGCTAAGGTTCTTGATTTAATCAGTGGTTGTTCTACCTCTTGGTAAGTATTGTATAGCTCTGCGTGTTAAGTTTTTGAAAAAGTAAAGATGTTATTGTAGGAACAGTAAGTTATGAATGCAAGGTCTTGCATGTAGGTTTTTTATGATCAAGATGTTAGCAAATTGCATGAAAATGAGTTTTAATGGTGAACTTTAAGAAGTTGTTGTTTTTAGGTCGAAATGGATATCCGAGTCTGGAGCTTCGAGCTACAGTTTAGGAGTCTCTGTTTTGACTCTTGCATGTTATTTGTTCAAGTAAATACATATATATAATGATAAAAACCTCAGATAATGGGTAAGTTTGTGAAGTATATAGTAAAGGTGTTATATGTGTATAATAAAGTTATGTATGAAGTATTGTATGAATAAAAAAATGATTGGTAAGTATGCAGTTAAGGTCTGATATAAGGAATGTACGAATTGATCAGCTATGCATGAACAAATTTTGGGTAAGTAAATTCTGGATAAAACATTCCTTGTGATGCCTCTGGTAGGGCATGCATAATGCTAATCAAACTAGCATATCACGATATGAAAATAAGTGTAAAACCATGTGGTTGAGACCCATGGCAATGTATGATATGAAAACACTCATGGTGTAGCCTCTAATAAGACGAATACTGGACTGACAGATCACAACACGAAAGTGTGTAAGTCCATGTGGCTGAAACCCATGGCATAATATGATATGATGATATGAATATTCATGGTGAAGCCTTTGATAATATATAATCGAACTGACAGATCACGACATGAATTTATGTATAAGTTCATGAGGGAGAAACCCATGACACCTTCTATGAAAGTTCGTCGGGATAGTAAACACGTGATTTTATATGTTTTCTAGATCGATCTGCTAAGCCTTTGTAGTGTGTTTTTGTATGGCCATTGTGGCAAGTTTTGTATAATTTTATTGGCGTATTTGATGATCTGTGTGGTAAAATGTGGTTATCCACCTTTGTGGTAAGTTCTAGATAAGTTCTGAGAATTCTTTGATAGATAAGTATATGGTAAGGACATGATACGTTTGAAGTTAATTTGGTTGAATTAGTTTCGGGATGTAATCAAATAAGTCTTAAGGGAAGTCTTTTAAAAAAAAGCATGTATCTTCAAAGAGAGTATCCGCTAATGTAATCTGTTAGTCTAGAATATAGGCATATTTGTAGTCATGAAAGATATGAGTATTTGTCAATCTGAGTTCGTTCGTGTTACATAGTGCTGAAACTTGAGTCTCTAGTATCCGTCATATCTGAATGGTATCATGTCTCTTTCTAAAATCTTATGGAATCTGAGTTGTTTGTCATCTTGGTTTATTCTGGTATTCGTCAAATGAAAAATCTATAAGTAGTATTCGCTAAGAGAATAGTACCAGTGAAGGTTGTTTGATGATAATAGAAGAAATTGTACCATTTAGTAAGATCTGGAGATAGCCAAAAGTTAAGTGAAAGATAATAAGTAAAGAACGGTAAGTGGTGTGTAAGTATGTATAAAGAAAAAAATGGTAATCCAAATAGTCAGAATGTAGAATTCAACAAGGAAAGTTTAAAAGTATTTTGTACTTAAACTCACTAGGTTTGTATAACTTACAAATGCTATGTTTATGTTTCAGGTATTATTGTGAATGATTATGCCAAGAGGGACAACACTAGAAATACGCCATGGAAGTGGCGAGTTAGGATATTATGCATACAGGGGACGTCTTAGGATTTGGTGTACTGTAGGATTACCCTTATTTGTGTATGTTTTCAGTAAACTTTTGTGTTGTAATTAAATTATGATAAGTCGGATGCATTATATCATTTTTAAATTTTTTTCTTCATTTATTTGAAATTGAGTCTTTAAATAAAATAATAAGAAATATGTATTAAGTAAGGAGTATCTGTCAACTATTTTGAAAATTTGCTAAGTTATGTGTAGTAAAACTTAAGATCTAGACTTGGTGAAACGGGTCGAATTGAGGACATTACATAAACCAGTAGTATTTTAAATAAAAACATTTGCAATTACTGCCACTTGTTGTGAGTGCACAACATGGTTGCATATTAAACAAAATACCATTGGGTTTGTGAATGAGCCACATATTTGTAGTTACTATCACTTGTTGTGAGTGCACAACATATTTGCAGATTAAATAAACTGCCACTTTTCCTCCATACAATGTCTCACCCTATGCAATGCATTCTGTCATGCTTTGTATTATAACAAATCAACACTAGTAGTAGACATGTAAAATTTACTCAATTCATCGCTAACACTTAACATGTTTATCATGTACTTCTCAGGGCGGTAACAATATTATCACTTTCAATTTAAGAGTTTCACTTTATCAAAGAACACATAACGTTTACATATCATGCGATGTAATAAGAGCACTTAAGGCATTAAACACAAATTTCAAGATTCACACAATATCCGTGACCTAATTAAGCACGAAAAAACTCCAAAAACAAGTTAAGGATTATATAGGGATTAAATTGAACATATCATACTTTTACATAATATTAATAATTTAAATCAATCAATCATGGATTCTAGCCTAAATCATTCTATTAGGGACTTAATTAAACAAAATTAAACATTAAAAAAAGTTTGGGAATTGATTAGGGACTAATTTGAATAAGATATAAAATTTTGGGTCAAAACATGATTTTTGCAAAATAGGGGAAAAATTATAAAATTTAAAAAAAATGGGCAAAACTATAAAATAAAAAATAGGGGTAAAACTATAAAATTAAAAAATAAAGGCAAAACTGTAAAATCTAAAAAATAGTGGCAAAATTGTAAAATCTGAAAAACAGAGGACACATGGCCATGAGGCCCTATCCTAGGCACGATTTTGCCGCAACTCGCTGGTAAAAGAACACACATCTTTCATCGAGATTCCGAATGATGTCCCTTTCGTTCAAATTTGGTCTGATACACACTACACCAAAACAGGTTTTTAGCGGCATTTTTTTAGGCCTTTAGCGGCGCTTTTTAGCGCCATTAAAAGTATTTGCGGCGCTTCCACAAGCATCGCAAAAAATGCCACTATTGACAATGCCACTAACATTTGCGGCGTTTATAGAAATAAACGCCTCTAAAGGTCATGTTCTTTAGCGGCGCTTTTCCTACAAACGCAGTTAAAGGTCATGTTCTTTGGAAGCGCCGCTAAAGGTCATGTTCTTTAGCGACGCTTTTCTTACAAACGTCGCTAAAGGTCATGTTCTTTAGCGGTGCTTTTCCCACAAATGCCGCTAAAGGTCGTGTTTTTTAGCGTCGCTTTCCTTCAAACGCCGCTAAAGGTCATGTTCTTTAGCGACACTTTTCTCACAAACGCCGCTAAAGGTCATGTTCTTTAGCTGCGCTTTTTCCACAAACGCCGCTATTATTTGGCTACTTTTAGCGGCGCTTTTTCTAAAAACGCCACTAATTTTGGGATTTTTGTAAAATTAAAATTTTTATTTTTTCAGCCCTCCTGTAACAACAAATCAAAAGCAACCAAATCTAAACCAGCCACAAGCAATAAATTTATATAATATTTCAAATTAAACGAATAAAATAATATTAATATCAATAAATAAAATATAATTCATATTATTTTCACAAAAATGATTAAAGTTAAAATGATAAAAATATTTATACAATACACTATGACGGCAGAAGTTGGGACTGCTGAAACATCTTCATCATATTTCAAACTGCTTTGGAGTTCGTCAGACTTTCTTGCCGCTCTGCTTCCCTTCTTGCAGCCTCCGCTTCTCGCCATGACCTCTACTTCCTCACCGCCGCCTCTGCTTTAAGTTGTAGCTGGAGTTCTTCATATTTCCATTGAACCTCAACTGTGGTCGCTTGCATCTGAGCCATCTGGTCTTTTAACCTCTGAACTTCAGCTTGAGCCTGACTCCCCGAAGTCATGTATTGGTGCTAGCTGGATCCAAAATATTGGGTTGGGTTAACAAAAGATCCTTGAAATTGAACCCGACCATACCTTTCAGGATCCAAAACTTCAGTAATAATCCGGTTATCAATGTCTTCAAGATGAACAGAACTATCACTGGAAGCAATCGCTTCGTACTCCACCTTTTTATCTTTTAGTTTTTCCTAATAAATAAATTACACAGTTAGGAACGCAATATATATTAAAAAAACAAATGCAACATAAGTTAACAATATTTGCATTACAAGCAATGAATTAAACCATTAGAAAATAAACACTATAAATAGCTAAAACAAGTCAAATCGTATTAACTAAACGTACCATAATTTTTTCAGCTTCAGGAGTCATAGGAGATTCATCTTTCTTCCTATGTTTAATCTCAAAAAGTTGAAGGAGTCAAAATTTTTGACCGGACGACGGTTCCTACAATATAGTAGTAAAAATATTTTTTAATGGAAAGTAATACATATTTGACAGTATTAAAAAATTAAAAATGCCTCGGCCTCAGCTACACAAGTAAAACCTTTTGACCTGGCTGTGTGAGTGAATTTCTGTTTCTCCCTGCTGCTTTTTCCAACTCGTTCACAATCCTACGTTATGAAATTATTAGTACGTAAATAGTAAATACTATAAACCAAAATAATTACAAGAGTTTGGAAGTACATCATACCTCACCTTTCTTCGAATGCCAAAATCTAACCGCATCTTCCCATTGGTACCTCAAAGATACCCAATGGACATTTTGCAATTTCTCATCGAGGGTTGTTTTTGTCTTATAATAATCTTTCTTTAAAGTACTTTTATGGTCTCTCCATCTTTTTCCCAATGCCTTCTTTACATAATTATCCGAGACCTCTAAAGCAAACCTCGCCTACAAAAAACACAAGTTAAGAAAGTAAATATAAATGAAACTAATTCCCAAGTATTACAGATGACATTAACGTTTTGTTACCTTAATATTATCGAGGGCTTGGTTTTTGTTACTATTGGGCATTTGATGCCATGACTCGTAGTTGATAGGCAACATATTCGCATTTCATGCTAAAATGCCCAAGTATCCTGCTAAAAGTCGAGCTTCTGTTCCAACAGGCTAACCAAAACTGTTTCTGCATACTTTTACATGATCGATTGGATCTAACTCGTATAAATCTCTAAGTAGCGTACGTCCTCGACCTCTGCGCGTCCCACCATTTTCAACTGAAAAATGGTATATTATAATATAAGAATTTGAAAAATAAATCAATTAGAAGTCAACACGCATGTAAATTAAATATAAAAATACGTTGAACTTCTGTAGGATCCTCAGGTGCAATCGAAACATTCGAAGATCCAATAGCTGTCTATTGTTCACTATTTGTTTCTGTCAAGTTTAGAGCATTTTGAACAATACTTAGATCTCGCATTTTTCTTCTAGGCATTTTATTTGCAATACACATAAAATAGTTGAAAACTTAGTAACTAATTACAACAATAACAACACATATAAAATAGTTGAAATATATAATAAGACCAATATTTAAATTATGATATTACATAATTCGTAAAATCTTCATCCGTATCATGGCGAACCCATTGAAATTGTGTACTAGTACTAGGGATATTTTCATTTAAGTTTTGTTCTGGAAAGGGAAAAATTTCTGATCTGTCGTCGATATTATCTCTACTTCTACTGCCCATGTCAAACAAGTCTCTAGGGATGTTACGGAGTACAACGTACCAACCCTCATCAGTTGGATCTTTTGAGTCAAATTCATATTTGAAAAAAACAAACAAAAATCATTTATTAAATCCCTAAACTAATATGTAAGTCGATCAAATTAAATATGAAATTGATACATTTTTCCTTTCTCTAACGGGCAAATTACCCGTCCCTCCGAAATTGGCCTCAGGTGTCAAGACTGTCATAAATGAAACCCCATCTGAAAATGACTAATTTCATCTTCTTCCTAGTCCTGGAAGAGCTCAGCTTCTGTATTTTAAATTAAAGTTTACTAGAAGTCCATCTATCTTCTATAAATTTAAAATTTACTCCTATAATTTTATTTATAGGAATTTAGCCCTTCACTTTTAAGGTCGATATTTGGAAAAAAAATCAAAACATCACACCAATAAATTTGACAGAACGTATTATTATTGTTTTTTCAAAAGCTCAATTTCATGTTCAAATAGCCTTCACCTCAACTTGAATAATATGCGTCTTAATCTTTTACTTCTATAACGAACTCGGAAAGAAACAGAGAAGAGTTAGGGACATCACCATGAACAGAAGGCTTAATCCACGATTACATTCCTTCCCCTTCATTAACTACGTAAAAAACTAGATATTATACCTAAATCCCTTATACACTGTAACCAAAATTAAGGGCAACTGCTAAATAAACAAATTATACCTAAATCCCTCACACACTGTAACCAAAATTGTTTTCTAAACCCTAAATTCGCAAAACACAATGCAGCCAAAACCCTAAATCAAGACGATGCGCTTCGAAAGGATTAAACACTTACCTTTTAACCACAGATTCCGCAGCTACTCAAAATCCCGTCAAGATTGAAGCAATCGTTGCTTCCTCTTTGATGATTTCTGAGTTCTCCTCCCCCTTCTTGCTTAGATTTTTTTCTTAGGTTTTTTCCCTTCCAATTCGGCCTCTGCGCAATTGCTTATGTTTCTGTTTTTGTCGAGTGAGTAAATGATAAGTTAAAAAACTTCTGGAGAAACGGCGTCATTCAGCAAAAAATCTAATACACTTTTGCGGTGATTCTTGAAAAAACGCCACTACTTGTTCCACATTTCCGGCGTTTTCAAACCAAACGCCACAAAAAATTAAACTTGTAAACTGAAACGACGCTGTTTTGTTAGTCTGAAATTGCATTTTTTGTGGCGTTTAATGTAAAAACACCACTAACACTTAATTCACTTTAAGCCAAACAGTGACGTTTTAAATAAATAATTCTAAAATTTTTCTAAGTTAAAAATTGTTTACGGAAACAGCGTCATTTAGCCATTACTTTAATACCCTTTTGCGGCATTTTCGGTACAAACGCCGTTATTGCTTCCACAGTTCCGGCATTTTCCTAAAAACGCCATTAAATATTAAAGTTGTAAAGGGAAACAGCGCCGTTTTTTTTGGTCTCAAATTGCATTGTTTCTGTCATTTTATGTAAAAACGCCACTAATACTTAATTTCTAAAATTTTTCTAAGTTAAAAATCGTATACAGAAACGACACCGTTTACACATTATTTTAATACCTTTTGCGGCATTTTCTGTAAAAACGCCGCTATTGCTTCCACATCTTCGGCGTTTTCCTAAAAACGCCACTAAAAGTTCAAGTTTTAAATAGAAACAATGCCGTTTTGTTAGTCTCAAATTGCATTATTTCTTGCGTTTTATGTAAAAACGCCACTAATACCTAATTTACTTTAACCCAAACGGTGATGTTTTAAATAAATAAATCTCAAATTTTTCTAAGTTAAAAATCGTGTACAGAAATGGCACCGTTTAGACACTATTTTAATACCCTTTTGTGGTGTTTACTGTACAAACGCCACTATTGCTTCCAAAGTTCCGGCATTTTTCCAAAAACGCCACAAAAATTTAAAGTTGTAAATAGAAACGACGTCATTTTGCTAGTCTCAAATTGCATTGTTTCTAGCGTTTTATGTAAAAACGCCACTAATACTTAACGTACTTTAAGCCAAACTGTGACGTTTTAAGTAAATAATTCTAAACTTTTTATAAGTTAAAAATCGTGGAGAGAAACGGGGTCGTTTACTCAAAATTTTAAGACACTTTTGCGGCGTTTCTTGTAAAAACACCACTAATGCATCCCACATTTGTGGCGTTTTAATAAAAACGCCACTAAAATTTTAACTATTCATTCAAAAACGACGCCATTTTCTTAAGCTATAATGCATAGTTCTGGCGTTTTCTTTGAAAACACCACTAAAATTTAATTCAAGAATATTTATAACAATTATATTCATTTTGTAAATTTTAGGTTTTTTGTCTTTTTGTTTGTTTTTTATTTCATTTCTTATGTATTTGGTCCTATATATAATATATATTTCCAAAATAAATAATTATACCTAAATATATATCCATCCATATAATATATATCAATAATTTTTTTAACTTATTTATTAATTCTATTTAAACTAATATTTGAATATATCAATTGGTACTTTAGATTATATTTTTAAAATATTATTTAAACAAATTAATCTAAATTAATCCAAAACCCTGATTTGACCCCTAAATTCCTAAACCCTAAATTATTAACCCATTAACCCCTAAACCCTTAACCCGTAACCCTTAAATCCTAAACCCCTAACCCCTAACCCTTATATCCCAAACCTTAAATCCATACCCCCTAATCCTTAAAATAGCACGGCCATCCAAAAAATCTCTAAATCTTTAATAATCATAAAATAGTTAAAATTGATTAAACAATAATTAATAGTAAAAAAAATTGTATTAAAGTAGCAATAAACAATATTATCTTTATAATATTTATTTTTTTTGTATAAAGTTTAAAATTTATAATATTTTATTTTATTGATAAATGAATAAATTTATCTAATTAACTAATTTATTATATTCTTTCTCAAATAGATAAATTAATGAAAACAAACAAGGAGTAACAAGTATATGGGATTTTTTATTGAAGTGATCAAAATAGGAATGATCTTGACTAGGTATATGCATATTTTGAATGATTTCAATTCAAATTCACAAATTTATATAAGTATTTAAGTGTTATTCATGAATTATTTGAGCATTACTATTCAAATTAGAATTTAAATTAATAATATACCGAAACCAAATCATATACCGAAACCAAAAAACCTTAAACAAATTTATTATTACCTCTTTTACAATTATATAAGAACATATTTAAAATATAAATTGAAAAAACTAACTAATCTAAACCCAATACCCTAACCCGACCCCTAAATCCCTAGCTAAACCTTAAATCCTTAACTCCTAACCCCTAACGTCTAACCCCAGCCTTAACCCCTGAACATTAAATCTCAGCCCTTAAACCATAATTCCTAAATCCATATATATACTCCTGATCAATTATAATAACAACCTTAAAATAGTAACCCCTAAACCGACCTAAAATCTTAAATTAATAATATCATATACATACCCCTAAACCTAAAACCCTAAATTAAATTTATACGCTTAATTCAATATTTTAAATTTAAATTAATATTATCTCTTTTAATTACGATAATAATTTCAAAATTTTAATATATAAATTAAAAAACAATCAAGAATCATTTACCCAACAAACTTTAAGATTATTTTAAATAATAGTATTTTAATTTTTCCATGTGTTTTATTTCAAATTATTTATACGTGTTATTTTTTTCTTAAGATTTTAAATATTCAATTAGAAATAAGTTTAATTTCATTTAATTAATATAAATAATAGTTCAATTAAGATAAATTTTTTTTGCGGCACTTCATCAAAAACACTGCTAAAAACCCTATTATTAGCGGCGCACTTTAACAAAACGCCACTAAAACCCTTAGAATTAGCGGCAGTTACTAAAAAACGCCGCTAAAAGTCTAAGCATTAGTGGTGCTTAATAAAAAACGCCGCTAAAAACCCCGAGCATTAGCGGCGCTTACCTAAAACCGCAGCTAATAGCTAGAGCATTAGCAGCGCTACGATAAAAACGCCACTAATTCCCACGAAAGGCCACCAAACGACACCGTTGGCTTTTATTATTTGCGGCGTTTTCCCGAAAAACGCCACTAATGATTATTTTTTGTGGCAATTTTAGGGTAACGCCGCTAATGCTCCACTAAATCCCCCGAAAGGCCACCAAACGACGTCGTTGGGTTTTATTATTTTGCAGCATTTTTGCTAAAAACGCCACTAATCCTTTTTCTTTCTGGCGTTTTTAAAGAAACGTCACTAATGATCAATTTTTAGTGGCGTTTTTTGTCCAAACGCCACTAAAAGTGCCGCTAAAAACCTATTTTGGTGTAGTGACACCCGTAACAGATCCGAACTTGGTGGAATTATGGAGGCTACTAAAGATAAGTTCAACAATTGGTAGAGAATTGATTTATTCGAGATTGATTTGATATCGAGAGAAAAAATAGAAAATGAATCAAAATCCTAGGGTAATTAGGGGAGGATTAAATACTCAAGTTTTTCAAATTTTAAGGGGCTACATGATAAATTATCTAATTTTGGCCGAAATGGGGAGGTTTGACGTGACTTGAACTAGGTTTGCAAGAAAGAAAGTGTAAAGCCTTAACCACTTAGGCTATTGCCCATTCTTATTATATTTTTACTCTAAATATTATTTATGCTAATGTGACTTTCATCCTAGGCAGGGGCAAAGTTAGAAAATTATTTTAGGGGCCAAAATTAAATTGTAATTTTTAATAGCCTAAATCTTTATAATTTTTAAAGGATTAAATCAAAATTTTATTATTTTTAAGGGACCAAAGTATAATTTTACCTTTATTAATTTGAAGGACTATATAAACAATTTTTTTATTTTGGGGGGCTGGGACCTCTACTAGCCCCTAGATATGTTAATGATCCTAGGTTGCTAGAAATAAAAAGCAAAAAAATGGAAGAAGTGTGATTTAAACCTAAGACTTTTAGAAGATATACAAACTACTTAACCATCAAATCAAAGACTTATTTCTTATTTATTCATTACAACTAATTCTCTATATTTTGTGACATTACATAAAAATATTATTTTATATGTAAATTCTACATAATAGAAATAATACTATTTTTAAAAATAGATACAACTTTTTCTAATGATAAGAACTTACATAAATAATAATCGGTAGTTTAATTGTTTTTATTGATGTAAATGTGGATGTTTTAGAATGTGATTTACTAAGTTTGTGTGCATTTGTTATTTTCTAATTAGTATATATAAAATATATATTTGCTACACTACAATTTGGGGAAAGAGGATGCCATTAATAGGGCTTAAATCTTAGATCTTATGGTTACAATATAAAATTTTAACCACTAGCTTTTTAGGTGGTTGGCAATCAGAAATTTTACAAGATTATTATTTTGGTTTAATACATTAGTTGATATTTGAGTTTGACACTTTTTAAATATAGTATTTATGTTTTTGATATTTATATTTGACAAAATTATACAGTTTGGTACTCAAAGATAGTGATGGCAACTTAATATTTAAATCGAGTTTTGGTTAATTTAATAGAAATTAATTACTAATATTATTAAGTTTGAATTTTCATAATTTTATTCATAGAATAAATTTGGTGTTAATTATGAATTTAATTAATTTGTTAATTACATTTTATTATTATTTTTCTGATGTTTAACATTGATTTAATAAAATTTAATTGTCAATAATATTAAGTAATTATAAAATTACATTAAATTAATCTTAAAACTTGAATCAAACACTAAAAATTAACAATGTTATCTTCAAGTATTAAAATATTTAACTTTTAACAGATATAGATACTACATTTAAAAAAATACAAATACCAGTTGAACTCAAAAACTAAAGGATGTATTAAACTATTTTTTTATTTTAAATTATGATAATAAGAAGTGAAAAATACTTTCATTGTGGGGGGGGGGGGGGGATAATAAATAAATGAAACTGATCATGTATCCTGCAGCTTTCAAGCAAGAAGAAGGAACAAAAGAGTACTTGTCGTCCTAATTGGAAAAAAAAATATAAATGCCACCCTTTTGGATTTTAGGTTTTTCATTTTTATTTTTACCATGGATATATGGTTAAGTTCACGTTTTTCACATGATACAATAACCTTCAAAAAGATCTTTTGTTCTCAATTACACTTTTAAAGAATTGTACCTAAAAGCAGCTTAATTATTACGTCAGGTAAGGTGTTAACTTCACTCAATTTATTTATATAATTTAACAATAAAATACTATTTTAAAAATTAGATTTTAATAATAATTCGAGCCATCACATAAATCTAAGCGGAGTTAAATGAGTACAATAAATTATGTAACAAATTTTAAAAAATTGGTGTTGTTTATTAGTAAAATTAACAAAGGAAAAAGGTGGTTTACACGATGGGCTGCTTAGGTGAAGTGAAGATAAGGAAATGAGTTTTCCTGGGAGTTTGTGGGTTTTGGAAGAAAGAATAATTACGTGTAAGCGTATGAGTTGTTTTGCATGATATTTTTATAGTATGAGATAAGTTTAGATAAGTTCTTTGAAGTGATTGACATGAAAGTCTAATTTGATATTCATGATAATGACATTGATATTACGTCTTAAGATAAGATATTTTAAGACGATTGCCAATCAATGACCCCGGATTCTTACATAGTCCTCATATAGTCTTAGTGGAGATGTCTAGTTCTAAGGTTTGTTAGACTGAGGTTCATAAGTTAACTCAAGATTCGCTGGTTGGTAGGTCAACTATGCATAGTTCTTGTGATATTGACTTCATTAGAAGACATATGTCAAATTCTCTTTAGGTTTGTCATGAGATCTATGAGGTCTGCTATATACATTGGCGAATACAACAGAAGGCAGGTGGGGGCCATTGCCCCACCTAGCTTTTTAGAAATTTACATAGCACCCTCTTTAAAATGAATTTTATTATATTAAACTCCCTAAAAATTTAAATTCTGACCCCAAAAAACACTAACCCCTTTTAAAGTTTAAAAAATATACATAAATATATATTTATCTCTTATAAAATAAGATATTTTAGAAGTTTCAAATTTTAAAGGTTTCAAGAGAAGCTACAATAAAAAATCATCAATTTTTTTAAAAAGATAACAATTAAAGAAAAAACCTTTTACCCATAAAACTGGAATAAAAACAACCTCGAACAAACTGAAAGAAAAAAGGAAGAGTAGTGGAAGAAAGTAATTAACAAATTAGAAGAGAAAGAAGAAGATATTATCACTAAAGAAGAGGAACAAAAAAATAATAATAAAATTAAGGTTTTCTTTAAATATTTTGACTTGCTTTCTTTATATTTTTATAGTTCTATATTAACTATAAGTACCCAAAAGAAAAAAAATCTCAAATTTTAAGGTTTAGGACTTATAAATTATACATGAAAATTAATAGTAAAAATATGTAGTCGACAATGCGTTATAAGTTTATCCCTTAAGTCATATTTGTTAATATGCCACTAGTTATATAAGATATAAGAGATATAATAATTAAATATAGCTTTAGTTTAAATGATTTATCTTCTAAATATACAAAAATAAAATATTTTGATATATTAAATCCATTAAGTTGGAATCCTATTAAAGCAAAATCTTAAATATTAGGATAAATAATATATGTGAATTTATTTAATTCTTTTTTGTACTAACAAAAATAAAAGTAGGTAGGTGGGGTGCTTTGCTAATTGGCGCAGGGTTCTTATATGATGCCACGGTGTTTTAGTGACGTTGCAATATTTCGTCACACTAAAGCTGCATTTTAGAAAAAAAAATTTACTGCAGCTGTAAACTTGGGATTTATATTATTTATTAAAGTTACTACTATAATATTTTTTTTAATCTGTATTAAATTTTGAGAGTTTATAATCTATATACACTATATATAAAAATAGTTTATCAACCATTTCTCCTTTTGACAGCTATCCAAATAATTTTTCCTTTTGACACCTATCCAAAAACAAAGCTATCTTTTTATTTTTCTTTTTCTTTTTCTTTTTTTTTTTGAGATTTTAAAACATTTTAATCCTTAGAATATATTCAGAATTTAAATCTATATTTATAAACTAAATATGAAAGGAAGGCGTTAGGGCATTCCAATCTTGCTTTTCATTATAACATCATGGTTTAATTGCGATTACATCTCTTTACTTTTTTTTAATTTATATAATAATGATCAAATTTCCTTTTCGATTTTTATAGTACAGTTGAGATTTGATTTTAATAAAATTTGTTACCTAGAGGGACACATGTTCTATTGGTCTCTCTCTATTTCTCTCCATTATAAAATGATGGTCTAATTTTAATTTTGATCTCTTTGAAGTTTTTATTATAAAACAATAGTTAAATTTTAGTTTTTTTTCTTATATTACTCTCAAATTTGAGATTTTATTTTATATATAATTTGATGCTTTTCAAGAATGATGTATATAATTTACATAGTAATTGCATATAGATAAATATATTTTATTTCTTCCTTTATTATTTTATTTTTAAATTATATTATGAAGTGATTGATTTATATATTGAACCGTAGGTCATGTTTTAATTCTATCATATTAGAGTTCTATCTAAAATTATCTCATATTTTGTTAATTTATTTTAATTTAATTCCAAATTTATTTTTATAAAATATAAATATATAAAATAATATTTAAATTTATAATTTTTTGAAAACTATTCTATTTGACAATTATTCAGTATAATTAAAATTTATTTTCAATTAATCATTTAAATCCCCAGGGCATACAATCTTGTTTTTTATTTATTTATGAATTAGTCTATTCGTATTAATTCAGATTAAATAACTCATCATGCAATTCATTGATATATATTAGAAATCTCTAATATATTTATATCTCTATTATTTCGATTGATTATGTTAAATTTTAATATAATTAACCGTTAAATTTTTTATATTAATAATTAAATATTTTAAATTAGTAAAAAGTCCATGTGAATGATATATGCTAAGAGTATATATATGATGCTCGCATTAAATTAATACAAATCGTTGATTGAAATATTTAAAACAAGGTAATTTTACAATACTTATAAGTAAATCTTTCTATCTATCTATATATACATATGAAGAGAAATAGAAAACAATATAGTAGCAATATAATAGTAAAATGGTCGTAAAATAGGGACAAAACAACAAGAAAATAATATTAAAAACAAAAAAAAAACATATTTTTTTGTCTTTTAGTGAATTCGGAAAAAAAATATTTTTTTGTCTTTTAGTGAATTCGGGCCACGCCCGGGCTAAAAATGCCTTACCCGAGGCCCGACCCGTTTTTTAAACAGGCCTTATTTTTTGTCCAAGTCCATTTTTTGGGCCTATATTTTTGCCCAAACCCTCCCACATTTTGGGTGGGCCTTCAGGCCGGGCTGGGTGGCCCAACCCATGAGCAGGTCTACTTTTATGTGTTAATTTTCAAATCAAACTAATATTTTTATTATATCAATCTTGAATACTATTGTTATTATATATGTAATGGTTGAAAGTTTTATTTTTTTTACATAAAATAAAGAGATAAAGTAACATTTAGTCCATGAACTTGACAACTTTTCCCAACTTGGTTATTCGACATTTTTTTGTCCACATTAGTTCCTAAATTTGTATTCTTAAGACAATTTAGTCCTTTTTTTAACAATGTTAAGAGGTGATGATGTGGTACTTTTAGAGAAGAATTCACCTAGAGGTTCCCAGTAAGCTTGAGTAGTTTGACCCTCAACTGTGGTTGTTTGATAATCGAATGAAGCTCTGAGTGGTAGTTATAAATATGTAAGCCTCATTCGTAATAATTTTAATACCCTCATTTACTTCTTTATTTATATTTCCCCAAATCACCTAAAAGGTAATAGCAACTAGACAACATTGGTGAAATGTAATTAGGAAAATAAGAAGTTTAACCAATCCTTGATTCTATATAGTAAGATGGTATCTTTCCAAGTAACCATTAATCGATCCTAGATCACAATAACCATATTATAATCCCTACAAGCATGTAATGTAATCTTAGAATCCTAGTGACATCGAGGGCGAGTGATGGTAGCAGATTTATGTCGCTAGTAAAAATTAGACATAGTAGGAACATAGTTGTTATAAAGGCTCCACACTAAACTTTTGATTTCTCTAGCAATTCTAGCGACGATAGGATTTTATAGAAATTAACATTTAAAGTGGATGGACTATTTGTTAATGGTTGTTGACTAATAGATAGTAAGGTGGTGAGAGCTTTATATCATCCTTTAACAATGTAAATCTCAATCACATCATATTGCCAAACTAGCATGTCTATCACACTAGATTTTCATGAAGGTCCGAAGATTAAGAAAGATTTGGGAATTAATTGAAAGAAATAGTAGGTTCGGTGGACTCTATTGGAAAATCTAAAAATTTAGTGGTTGAATGGAAAATAGTTGGGTCTCAATTCTGGTCTAGTTAAGTTGGAACCCGTTGGTTCTTTAGTTGGAAACAAAATGATTACTGATGGATGATTTATTTGGGACTTTAGCGACTGCGCGTGAAAGGTTATATATATGTGTGAGAAGGATTATTCTGAAGGCAAAAATTCTTCTCATTTATGTTTCATTTTCTTTTCTTCTGCATCATTTTCTTTAGTTGCTCCGAAGAAGAGAAAGTTGAGGAAAGCTCTTACACTCTTTGTATTTGTGAATTTGAGAAAAAAAGAAGAGAAGTTAAGGATTTCTAAAATATTTGAAAAGCTTCTGAATGTTACTGGATTCTGGGTTTTAAAGCTTGAATATATTTGATTTAATTGGTATATTGGTGGATGTGTGTAGCTGGAAGGATGAAGGGGTTGGAAAAGCTAAGTTGGTGAGGATGAAGGATAGCAGATGAGTTTTCGTACTCCACCGTTTGAGGTGTTACCGTTTGAAGTGTTATTCTGGTTGTTGTGTTGCTTTTATGTTCTACTCTAAGTTCAATTTCAGTTATATGATTGTATATGATTGTAGTGAATGAAAAAGTTGTGCATGCATAAAGTTGTGCAATTACATGAATGTTTTCTAGTATGTCCTTGAATTGTATGATAGAATTGGTACATGGCATGCTCCATGATATAGTATGAATAAGTAGCATTGGTTGTAAAGACGTGCATGTAATTTATGTTTTTAAAATGTGAAGTGTGGAGGGAATTATTTGGCGGGTTAGTTGAAGATAGGAAAATTGGCGTAATGGATGAATGGACGAATTGAACGAGGAATGGAGTTACCAAATATGAAAATGGCCCAGCCTTGTGGGTGAATACTTAGGTGTTTGAATTAACAAGAGGAGTTGAGGAGGTTTGGTTAAAAATGGTCTACTGGCTATACAGAACGGCATAATGGATAAATGATCGACTGGCTCTACGGAGCAACACCATGAAAATGGTTTTTTGACTCCTCAGAGTCAAAATTCCGTGGCTAGTCATGGCATAATCCACTGGAGGAAAAATTCACCTTATAGAAAAAATGAAGTCCACCAGGGCAGTAAATAGGGAAGCCTGTCAGGGCATATAAGTGGAAATCACTATTTGACTCGCGTGCCAAAAAGTCTTATATAATGGTTATGGCATGTATAGGAATGTTGGCAAGAATGCTGATAAGAGGTCTAGCCAAGACGTAATGACAATAGGAAAATCTGAGAGTGTGTTGTACATGGATATACGTGGAAAAGAGGGTTATCCTTCAGAATATTTTCAAATATGTACCACTATTAAGAGTCCTCTAGAGTTAACGGATAAGCCAACATAGGTTTTGAGAAAGCGAGACGATTCTCTAGACTCTACTTTTAAGTTTTCTTGGCAAAAAGGTTGTTAGAAAAGGGAAAATCTGCTTATGACTATCTTATGTGGGAAGTCCACCAAGGGCCATCTGTTTTGTATACCCCCGAGAGGCTATCGAATGAGAGGGACGTTCGTAAGGGCTATTCACTCTAGGAAAGTCCGCCAAGGGTTATTCATTTTGGTGATATCCTTAAGGACTACCTTGTTGAAGGAAAAGTCCATTGGGATTATCTTATACGAATATGCAAAAAAAGGGTTTATTCGTATGATAGTCTGCCAAACAATTGATTTAGAAGCTTCCTATTGAGGTTATGTACATGAGGGTTTCCCTTTTGGATAGGTATCTGAGTTAGCTAGAGTATATACACGAAGTAGCCCGAATGATGTCGTACATTTAGCATAAATTTTCAGGGAATGAATTTTAATGGGTAAGAATTCGCCGCTACAACAAAGTGTGTACTAGTCCGCCAGAGTTAACGAATGATGTGCATGTTAGATCAAGAGAAAAGTTATCCAATAAATTTATCAAATGATAAAGAATTTGAATCTAAGATGATGTTTAGGTCTCTTTTAAGAGTTGAAAAGATGCCTACATCTTAGAGAAATCCTGCCACAAATATATTCACCAATAGCTTGTTCATGAATAGCATATAGGTGTTGACTATGCCAGCCAAATTGCGAGAGCTTATATGAATTTCAGGGAGTTCTTATTTAATAATTTATGTATGAAATCTCACTAAATTCATTCAAACTTATGAGTGGTTTGCCTTGGTTATAGATGTAAAGGCTATTATGGAAACTGTGGGAAGGGACCAAGCCAAACCTCACAGAACCTATGTGGGTTTCTTTGAGGTGGTATCATGCATATAGAAGGGCGCCCTTAGAGGCTACACCTCAGGTAGTGAATATGTAATTAAGAAAAATTCAACTTGTTAAAATTATGTATATAGGCATATTCAGTAGATGGGTATGTTGTAAAGAAATTTTTTTTCTACATAGTTAGTTAATCGTATAATAAGAGATTTCATACAATGTTCTTTATGAAAATGCTTTGGTTAGTTAATTTATTAGCTTAAATTTTTATTTGAATGTAGCATTGATTCTAGAAGAAAATTAATTAAATTGGAAATATTTTGTTATGTAACAATTTAATTGTGACATTTGGTACCCGGACCAGACGATCGGGTTGGGTATAGGGTGTTACAATATCAACATCAGTACTTCATGGCAATTGAATCAATAGAATACAACAGGTTCTGTAATAACTGAAAAGTTAGTGGTGTCAAAAATTGTGGTTTCAAAACCTCGATTCTGTAAATCGAGTCATATTTACGGAGTTATATTAGAAGCAAACTGAACTTCAGTTTAGAAATTTTGTCAAAATAGTGTTTAATTTGAGTACACGGACTAAATCGTGTAAATGATAAAAGTAAGAATTATTAAGAAATTACAATTAGAATTGAATCTATAGGACTTATTAAGTAAATAAACCATTATATATTATTATAATGGTGGTCGGTTATGACTTATATTATATGTTAAATATATTATAAAAATTTAGTTAAAATTTATTTTTAAAAAAACAAAATGAAAGTAAATAGCAAAGTGGGGAGAAAGAGAAACAAACCTTTCATCTTTATTTTGCATGCTAAAAATTGGGATGGAAGAAGAGGGAGCATTTGGCCTTTGCGCTTTAAGCTTTGAAGCTCAATTTGGTTAGTGTAATTTTACCCATTTCCTGTCATTTTTATGTTTTTGGAATCCCCGTAGTTCAATTTAGCTGACCCATGTTACATTTTTGGTACTAGTAAAGATTTAGGATGTTACCATTGTAAAATATATAGAGTTTGAGGTGTTATTTTGATAGATTTTAAGTTTAGCATTGATAAAGGACTAAATTGTAAAGTCAATTGATGATTTTGTGCAATAAGGACTAAAATGCACAAATTTCAAATTTGGTGGTAAAAATGTGAAATAGAGAGTTAAATTAGGCTTAGAGTGAAAATGGTATAAAAATTAGGGGTTAGTTTGAAAGTATGTTAGTCCCGATTTTAGGGGATAAATTGAATAAAATGAAAAAGTTGCATAAATTAGAAATTGAATGTGAAATTGGCTTTGTATTGATAATTTATTATGTTTGTTTTAATCTATAGCTAACATTGACTCAGATTCCTCAAAAAAGAAAGGAAAAGACAAAGTCGTCGACGAATAGCTCAGAGTTCACGATTTGTGTTTCTATAATCAGAATTACTCATAAATTTGCTGCATTTGAATTGTATTTGTAGGGTAAGAATATAAGGTGAGTCTATTTGTGAAATTGAGATGTATTTGAATTAGTAAAAATGATTGATGTTTTTTAGGATTATTTTGAGCATACGTGAAAGTTATGAGTATTTATGTAAATATGGAATTGAATGTATAATGAAATGTTTTATGTTATTATATGATTGCATAAATGAGTTAATGATGTAATTGATGTGAATTGGTATATGGATTGAGAATGAAATAAGTAATGGAAACCTTATTAACTGTTCAGGCAGAGTCGGATATAGTTGGAATGCCATAGGATAGGAAGAGTTCAGGGATTTCTTCCACTACAAGTTGATGAGGCACTGTGTGCCAATTTGCTTCGTTTTAACTAATGAGACATTGGGTGTCAATCTATTTGATAGTGCTGGGCGCAACTATTTGTTTTGGTTTTATCCAATAAGGAACTGGGTGCCAAATTGGTGTGTTGTTTAGATCCGTGTATCTGTTTGAGTCTGAGTCTGAGTCGTGTTAATAGGGAATTAAATGATAAAATAAGTTATTTGATTTTCGATATGGAAAATGGTGAGAAATGAAATTGAAATGTGGAAAAGAATATTAGATAATGAATAGAATTATGAAAATTGGATGGTGATGTTCAGTGAATGTCTATGAAATGAAAGGCTAGATGGAATATGTTTATACATGAATTGAGCTAATATATGCACTATGAGATATAATTACCATGTATTGAAGTTAGATTAATGATTTAATTGTGAATAAAGAATTTGTAATTTAGCCTTTGTAATTGATCTTATTGCATGTCATTAATGGAATTAAAATGTTCATTTTAATAGTCTCTATTTTGTTTAAATATATGGATTATAAAAATACCACTGAGCTATACTCAGCATACGGTTTTGTTTTTCCACGCTTAAGTTAGATACTATTCGGTTCGTATGTCTATTCAGCATCCGAACTCAAGTGTTGGTGATGCTCTTATTTTGGTTTTGGCATGTACCTAGAAAGTCTTGTGTTTGGAATGTTGATTTTGTAGTTTGATGACATTTTTAATCTTGTTGGCTTTATTAGTTATGTAAATATGTATTGCATAGTGACAATGGTCATTTTGTTGATAGTTTGATGGTTGTTTTGGTTATTTACTAAATTCATGGATGAAATGGTTATATGTTAGGCATTATGTTTGATGGATGATTGGATCTTTTTTCATGCATAATATGCCTAGATTATGTCTTAGTATGGAATTGGTAAAAGTCATGCCTACACCTATGCTTTATTTGGATGTGTCGGTTGTTTTTATACATGTTTGGTTTGGTTTATTTGGGGTGCCATTGAAGGCATAAAGGTATGATTGAGTAGGATAATTTAATTGGGTTAGCATTGTTGATTGAGGTGCCAATTGTGGCATATTGGTTAGACACCTAGGATGGTTGTTGTAAATGATTTTTTGCCTTGTTTTGAATACCTTTGAATAGGTTGAAATGTAGTCTAAATGAAAGCTTGGGGATTAAACATTTCATGGTTGTATAGCTTGGTTTAAAAGGCACTTTTCAAGTATACACTGGCTAGCACATAGTCTACCACACGGCCATGTGTCCTACAGGGTTACCCCACACGGCCATGTGGCATATTAAATTTTGGTGTAGGTTTGTCTACACAGCCTCAAGGAGTTACAAGGTCATGTGACCCTATATTCGAATTATAAATGGTTTTACCGCACAACCATGTTCTTGAGCCACACGAGCTGAGCTTTGTCATACAGCCTGGCGACACAACCGTGTGACCCCAATTTCACACGACATCTGGTTGTTACACAGTTTACTCACTTGGCCATGTAACCCTTCCACACAGCCTCAACCTTTTCACACAGCCTCGAGTCACGACCAAGTGTCCCCTATTTTCATATATTCTAATCTTTTTAAATTTGTTTCAAATTGATCCAAATTGATTGCCTGCTTAGTTTTAATCTCCGTAAGCTCGATATTAACCCGTAATTTATTGAAACACGTGTTAATTTTTTTAATTATGATTTGTTTGATATTTAATTTAGATTTTAAAGTTATAATTTGCTTGTAATTGTTTGATATTTAGTTGTAACATCCTATTGTCCAAGTCTGGCGACTGGACCGGGTGAGGGGTGTTACAAGTTTCATTTGGGTGAAACAAGGTTCGTATTAACTGAATATTCCAACCTCATGTGCTTGAGTCAATTAAATCACAAGCATTATTAACTTCAATTAACTGAATTTTATTGGTGTTTGTATATTAGGCAATTATCAATCCTCTCAAATGTACATGGATTGGCCATTACAGATTCTTCATTGTAGCCTTGCCTCGAGCACACTATAACACCCCAAAATATAGGGGGTTAATTATAAAGAATGACTAAGTGAATGATTAAGCTTGATGGTTAAGTGTTTACTGTAATCCTTAGAGGTCCTATGTTTAAGCCACACTTCTCCCAATTTTTTTCTTTATTTTTTAGCAACCTATGATCAAAACCATACTTGAATATATATTAAATGGAGTAGAAAATAACTAAGAGTGGATAATAGCCCAAATGGTTAATCCTTTACACTTCCCCATTGCTTTCCCAAGTTCAAGTCATGCCACCTTTCCCTTTTTTTCCTTTTAATTTTGGTAATATGAGTAATTTACCATGCAACCCCTCCAAAATTTGTTAAACCTAGCTACTTAATCCCTTTTCCTAGTCATAATAGAATTTTGTTTCCCTTTTCGACCTAAAGAGAATTGTATTCCCCTAATCTTTATATTTCCTCCTATTTTATTTTCTTCTCTTTACTTTCCATAATAATTTTCTGTATTTTTGATAATTATTCCGTTTCCCAAATCAAATCATCCCCTATTCCATTGTGTTTTTATCGATTTAGTGAATCGCCATAAATTTCATCCCTAATTTTCCAAAAGTCGGTAAGTTCAAATAAAATCTCAGTAATCAATTTGAAATTATCAGAGAATTTACATATGGTGTTAATCTTTCATTTGAATGAATGGATCTTTTACGAGTCTTGTCAAAATTCCTGGTACTCTTGATAAATCTTGAAGACTGTGGTGTTATTAATTCTTGCAAAAATATCATTTAAAGGACTCAATTTAGGTAACCTGGACCAGATCTAAATGAGAGGGACATCACTCGAGATCTCAGAGACAGGTATGTGTTGTTTTACAAGTAAATCGGGGCAAAATTGTGCCTAGGATATGGCCACAAGGGCATGTGGACCACATGACCATGTCCCCCTTAAACCCTAGGATAGTTTGTTTTTCAAACGGCCAAAACCTTTCCACACGGTCTGCCACACTGGTGTGTGGACCACATGACCCACTGGACGACCATGTGCCCCTATTTTTCAGATTTTACAATTTTACCTATTATTTTTAGATTTTATACTTTTGCCCCTATTTTTAGATTTTACAATTTTTCCCCTATTTTTTAGTTTTTTACAATTTGGACCTTATTTTTCAAATTTTATAGCTTTACCTAAAATTTTATGATTTGTTTAGTTTAGTCCCTAAACGGTTTTTAAACTGTTTTTAATGTTTTATTTTATTCAATTAAACCCCTGACAATATGAATAATACTAGAATCCATGATCTAATTGACTGAACTAATGTTATGTGAATATTTGCATGAAATACACATGTCTATTGTATCTATATTTGTGATTTTCCGTACAACATGTCTTATGTTACTGATAAACCGAACATTTACTAACCTTGACTTTTGGTTATTAAGTTGATCTGTTATAAGCATATTATTTGCTACTGTATTGAACTATTATAAGAATATTTATTGCTATCATTTTTTTTGTTAAAAACATAATTAAATGCTACCGTATTGATCTGTTTAAGCTTGCCATATTGCATTGCATGGGGGTGGGACGATGTGAACAGAGAAAGTTAAGCAGTGCATCATTCAATGGTTTATCCACACTGTTTGAACAAATTTTATCTGCACCGTTTGAGTGGTTTAACCATACCTTATTAGCAGCTTCAATCTACAAATATGTTGTGCATCCATAACCTTCTAGCAGCTTGTTTGCAAAAACTTTTTAACAATAAAAACTCGGTGGTTCATCCAGCCTTTTATTACTAGTGGTTTATCCACAATGAGTGGTTTGTCCACAACGATAAGTGGTTTTATTCACAGCATGGTGTAAAGGTAGAAGAGTTCTAAGGAACTCCTACTATGGTGTGTAGTGGTGGGGTAGGAACCTTTTCTGATAAATTGAAATTGCATTGCATCTATAAGCATTTGCATTGCTGTAAATACCAAAATTTCGAGTTGCCATTCAAATTGTGTTTATCCTTTAAAGTTGATATTATGTATGTTGTGTCTACTGTTTGCATCAATTTTCTTGTGATGGAACTCACACTAAGCTTCATAGCTCACTTCCCTTTTTATTTTTATCTTTACAGATAACCCACCAGGTTAGGATGTGGACTCGACATACGAAGGGCTCGGCTCGGATTGACGGTTCTACCATAAGAATATTTTGAAATTATTATTTGATAATTTTTATTATTTAGAGACTATATCATTTTATTTTGAACAGTGGCATGAGACTTAGGTTGGTTTTAATTAGCATACATGTCTTTTAAATTGGGTTTTTTTTAAAAATGTTGAATTATGGATTATAATCAAGTATGCATGAAATATAGATTTTATTAAAACTAAGTTAAAAATCACTTTCCCATTGCAAGATTATAAATAATTTTTTTCTAATAAATAAACCAAAAATTAACTAAGTTTTTCAATGATAATCATCCTTTACAAGAAAGATGTTAAACTAATTGTTTTTTTACTCATGGAATTTTCTAAAATTAGACTAATTTTTCTTCTAAAATAAACAAATGTTTTAAATCGACTATTTTATAAACCCATATCGCTACTAGGCCATCTTGGTGGACGATGTAATCTCCCGAATTCAGGTCTAAAGTTTAGGCTGGGTTGGAGAGGTTACACATACCCTGTGCACTCCAAATGCTTTTCCATGTAAATGATGGGTTCCTTCCTAAGTATGTTTAAACTCTGTGAATGGATAATATTTTTGCCTTGAAAACTCTTGCTACCAAGGATGTGGGGTTGGTCACCAATCGCCAACCTACTTGCGCAACATGAAATCAAATAATAAGAATTAAAACTTAGACACAGATAAAACATACTAGTTCACACAATTCATGTCTCTAGAGTTATCATTTTTTTGACACCAAAATCAAATAATAAGAATTAAAACTCGTTACAAAATGATATTGGTAATAAGAAACAACTCATGGTATAAGTCTAAAGTGATTGCAAAATGGATTTAATATAAACATCCTTACCTATTTTAGAAAGCATTCAATTGCTCCAACTTCATATACTGTAACACCCCAAATCCAGCCTGGATGTTCTGGTCGAATCTGGCGATGTCACATGGAAGTGCGTTTGAAAACCGTATCATTGCTAAAACTGTTTTCCATTTAGAACTTATCATTACCTTTCATTAATTCTCAAATCGTGATTCATTTCCAAAACGCTATACTTTGCGGAAGCTTTTAAAATAGTTTGCATATTTAAGCGTATTTTGTTAAAACGTTTGTTTCGTTTTGAAAACTCAATTATCCCTACTACTAGTAGTTGCAAATAAAATAATAGAAACCCCAAATTAAAAGTAAAAATCCAAAGAGGCCATAATTACAATAAACACCCCCAAAATAGAATCGAAATTTTAATTAAGTACTAAGTCAAATTAAATAGGTCGTGTGGCCACCGCTGAGTCCTCCGTCGCATCGATCTGCCTATGTCTAGGGATTACCTGTACAGTCAAATGAGAAGGGTGAGTTTATGAAAACTTAATGTGTAATCCCATATAAAACAAACAAACATAAAACAATCACATTCTGGGCCTAAGCCCTTTTCAGTATCAGTGACAATATCAGTTTGGGCTTTAGCCCATCTCAGCATAGAAGCAATCATGTGTTTGGACCTTGGCCCATTACAGTAAGAATAATCAGTACAGTAACAGATTATACAGTATACAGGTCCTACCCAGCCAGCCTCTACTCTCCATCTCCGTCCAACCCTACACTCTATGTGGGGGTATAATCAACCCACCCATCCCTACACTCCAAATAGTACCGAATGCGGCACTAGACAGTAGTTGCAGCTGTGCTGCCAGTAAGTTAGGCTTGAAGCCTTTTAGTACACTTCCTCCAACCAATATCATTCCCTAACCCAATGCAATGCATCATACAGACATGTCATGGTATCATGTATAAATAGTATAGTGTATATAGCATGCTCAACATACAGACATACATATCCATCTCATATAGGCATATAACAGTCTTTCAATCATTTCAGTCAATTAGGGGTCTAGGTAAACTTACCGACCCTTCAGTAGGTTCACAGTCGACTTGGGCGACCCGTGCAACCTTAACAGCCCAACAGTGAAAATAGGCCCACAGGCCCATGTTGTATGCCCATGTAGGCCCACACGCTCGTGTGGCCCACACAGCCCAAAATGGTCTTGGCCCAATAAATTCCAAAAGCATGTGTGGTTCACCCGTGTGGGTCTACGCGCCCATGAGGCCCACACTGCCCAACTCAGCCTGGCCCATGAATCACACATGGCCAGCCTTATCGATCATACGCTCGTGTTTGGTTACATGGCCTACCACATAAGCGATCCCACGCTCGTGTGGCGTAGATAGTCCAATTATTCGGCGTTTTACCGACTAGCGTTTTTAGTGATGTGATTACACACCTGAAACGTTTTTGATGCTAACGCCACCACGATCACTCCAGCACCCTAAAACGTCAACTAGAGTTTAGAAAGGATTTAATCACAATTGAAAAGCGGTAGTCAAATAGACAACATCAACGATCATACAAAAACTCACTTACCCTCAACACTTCAACAATCCAACTGCAAATCAATGCTATAACAGCCCCAGTCCACCCAATTCCTTGCTGTCAAAATAGAAAGTAACCCTCCAATCAGTTACTTTTAATCGATAATTAATCAAAATTCAGTGAGGTATACCAAACTATAATCATAAAAAAACCTTACCTTCGGTTAATCGACAGAGATCCTAACACATAAATCGTTGAAGACCACTGTTCAGCCTCTTGATTAACACCTAAAACCAATTGAAACCCCTTTTAATCAATTAATAAGCAAAAGAATCGATAGTATAACCACGCTTACCAACCACGCACAACACAACCATATGCAATCCCGAACAATAAAATAGAAAAACGCTAGTGAAAGAGGAAGAAAGAATACCAATTGAAATTTTGGCAGTAACAATAGGGAGTTGAGGGAGGAAAACGATAGAAAATTGAGAAGAAAAGCAAAAGAAAAGGGTGGAGCAAAAAGAAAAAAGGAAAAAAACCTATTCCAAATGACCGAAATTGGGAGAAAGAGAAGTGAGAGTCAAAATTATCAGTCCACCAAATTGAGATAACTCTACAATCCCATATTTTCCTCCTAAAATCACTCCATCACTCCCCGACCACGCCACTACTACTCAGAAACCCATTCAAAACAACCTCTTTTCGAAACAAAGAGCAAAAATTATCCCCTTTGCCCATGTAGGGACTTGAACTCTAGACCTCTTGCAACATTAGCACTCCACTTAACCACTAGACCAGCAGGCCAATTCTGACATATTTCAGTAATATTTATTTATAAGCCTACTGGTTAGTCATAGAGGTTTATTCAATTAAAACAAAATTTTTTGCCCAAATCAAGGCTTGAACCCAAGACTTCTTAGACACTCCCAGAACATATAAGCACTGAAGCAGGCATATGTTTGTGTCACAAACATACAAAAATAAATATATAAGGGATTTTTGTGGCGTTACATATACGTTCTCAAAGATGATCCTTTATACCTTGAAAAGAGCGTTTTTTGTTATTGATAACCATAATTGGTAAACCTAAATATTTATTAGGGTCTCGAGTGATACGAACACTCATTACATTCTACACCCACCACATGTTTACCCTCCAAGGTAGTACTAAAATTAAACAAAATCATCGACTTGTCAAATCCACCTTTTGGCCTAAACATGATTCATATTAATCAATAATTCCCTTAATTTCCCACACTCCACTAAGAGTAGTTGCGCCAAAGATAAATTTTATCATTAGCAAATTTCATTTCTACTCCTTTCCATCCTCATAATAATCCTAACTCATTCAGTATTGTTTATTAAAGATGAAAACATTTCTGCTATTGATTATGAGCAACTACAATGACGTAGGGTCCTTTTGTTTGAGATCCCTAGTTGTAAAGGTATGAGTGACAAGCCCCATTATTCAACAAACTCACTAAAATGCATATCCAAATCCACCAATCTTTGATCAAAGCCTAACTAAAGCATCATCTCCTTGACAAAGTGCCACTCCACCTAATTTATATCCTTACTCCTATCAAATTTCAAGGTAAAACTCCCCCCAACCCTTTATTTTATGTTACAACATGTGTAGGGCTTTGTAGGCAACAAACACAATATTTGTTATAAGTAAACCTAGGAAAAAACACTTTGTGCCTCATTGATACAGTACTCAAGGATTGGCTTAAACATGTTAACCAATTTCTTAGTAATCTTATACAAAACATCAGACAAACTATGTGGCATCCCAAACCCGGGCAAGACGGTCCGACCCAAATTTCAAATGTCACATTAACCACTGAAATGACTCTCCGTTTAAACCATCACAAACACACCAACCAACCAAACACACCTCACAAATATTCAGAGAATATTTAAAATCCTAAAATCATACTTCTATTGCGCTACTCTGATCATCCAATCAACAACAAAACTAAATCTATAATTTAATATTTAATAGGCAATTACTTCAAAACTTCAGTTAAACATACATGCTTGCCATAAGATATTTTTAATTGACTATATTTGAAAGGACTTTGGAAACTGTTTTATTTAAAAACATACGATTATATTTAAATTGTAATTTAGTAAAATGTTGGAAAACTCCACTTCACAAGGTTTGAAATTAGTGTTGTAAAATTATATGTATAAGTCTTATTTTGGAAGATTTATCTAAACATTACACACAACTTCATAAAATCATCATCTAATTAGTTCACAGGCAACTAACAAATTTTTTAATTTGTCTAATTTTACATTTCATGCAAACTAAACACATGATTATTTTTCCAAATCATACATAAAACATATAAGACTTACCTTGTTCACTAGCGACTCTTCAACCTGCACTTACAAGTTAGCCAAAAAATTATCCATATGATTCACCAAGCATTCACAATCCACCATTTAATCAACTATCTAAAACGATAATAAAGTTCCAAATTAACAATTAAAGAGTCCATAATTTCCAATTACAACCCAAAAATTGTAACTAAGTCTAATACTAAATCCCATAAATTAGTCCCACATTGCCTTCCTCATTTGGATTGGGAACAAATCAACATACCTAGGTGTAACCTTGTTATGGATCACTTGGATGGCTCACTTCCACACCTATTCACAAGTTATAACACTACAATGATTTAAAAGAGAGTGTGAGTCTATTGAAGCTCTTTGAGTGCTCAAACATACAACAAATAAACACATCATTTAGGCTAAAAGTAGGCATACTATGACAGTTCACATATTATTACAGCTCGCATGGAATAGTGGCTCGTACGAAATAATAGTTTACATGAAATAAATAGTTCACATAAAATAGGCAATTCACGAAGAATATAAGTTCGTGTAAAACAATAGATCATATGAAGTAATAGTTCATACCATATCATAACTCATATATTGCAAGTGATGATAAATTGGCATATTGTGATTTTGAAACATATATGTGACTCTATCACCACACATTGGATAAATGGTTCTCCATATAACGTCTCACTATTGACTCAAAGAGCACTATGCTGTCTCCGATATATGTGTAGCATGAATGCTCACACTCTCCAACACTGTCGACTCATAAAACCCTACTTTATCTTCGGTGAATGAAGCTATGCTCTCTACATTCCCTTATCTCTCCAATGATCTCTTCAAGCTACAATGCCCTATCCAACTAATAAGGGTGACTACTCATAATCCTATAACATGCCAACTATATCCAATGGTTCCAAGAGACCAAAATGCCCACATGTCATTTTTAACACATTCACAATACTCAGTATAATATGGCTCACCATTTAGTAGAGCTCACACAATAGCACAATTCGTAGTGTACATCAGTCAGATATCATATGGTTCGTAGTAAAGAATGGTTCGCAAGTAATATAGCTCTGATGTAACATATCTTGCACACATAATCACTGGTCACATAATATTCTTGTCATAACTCACATAAATCATAATTCGCAGAACTCTTTTTCCTTATTACATAGCTCACATATTTTATAACATAGGTCACGTGATAGCATGCCTCACATGCCATATAGCATAAAGTATCACAATACACAATTCACAATATAACACCGTATAGTTCACAATTTACTTAGCTCATATATAGCACATAGATGACATAATAACAGGTTTCATATAAAGAGTAGGATTCACAGATGATATGAGTTCGCACATGCAGTATGGGTTCACATATGGTATGGGTTCGCACATGGGTAGGGGTTCTTACATGTGGTAGGCTCGCATACATATAGATTCGCACACACATATAGACTTGCATATTAACATACTGGGTTCACATAATTCATAATAGGTTCACATATCGCTCAACATAGGTTCGCATGTCATATAATAGGTTCGCATATCATTCAATCATAGATTCATATGTCACATACAATCACACAACAAGGGTTCGTACTTTAGATACAGTCACACAACATAGGTTTGCACTTCTCATACATGAGGGCTCACATACCTTAAGGTAATAGGGTTCACATAACTTCAGGTGATAGGGTTCGAATATGTTTGGTGATAGGGTTCGCACAACCTATGGCTCGCACAACAAACTATAGGGTACACTTATGGCATGGCAGAGTTCTCATATTTCACGTAGCATGCTCACACATATTAACAAGGGAGCGGTTGTAATTCCAGCTTAGTAGGGTTCGTGTATTAATAAAGCAGTGTTCACACTTTATGCATAGCAGTGTTAACATAGCATGCAGAGTTTGCAAGCCATACATAGCAGGTCCGCACATCTTACCTAGGCTTCTCGTAGCATGTGTACTAGAGTTTAAATGTAGTATGCTTATTACTCACCTTAGCATTTGCTTCAACTACAATGCTCAAATAAGCTTTTCTTGGCCTTTGACCTTGCTGGTAAAGGCTCCCAAATAAATTGTAACAGCCTACTTTTCAATGGTATCAGAAATAGTGGTTTCGAGACCATAAATCCGATGAGTAATCTTGTATAATTAATATTTAAATTATACAAGTCAATAGTAATTTTACAATGAATTTTGATTTGAGGAATTTTAACCAATTGAATTAAAAGTTAGTATAAGTGGTTGGTCAAAAGTCAAGTGGTTATTGAAAATGAGGTATTAGGACCTTGTTTCCATAATTTAAAGCCATAAATATTTTTATTAAATATTTACAGAGTCGTATTAAATGTGAAATGAAGTTTGGTCCGGTAATTTTGATGATTTATTGCTTAATTACTGAAAAGGATTAAATTGTAAAAGATGTAATAGTTAATTGCTTTTGATTCAAAATAGTAAAGGGACCAAAATGGTAATTAAACCATGGGCTATTTGCTCATTGAGTCCTAATTAGTTTAGGGTTAAATTGAAAATAAGCTTGTTTAGTTAAAATTAAAATAATTGAAGGACCAATTTTGAATTAAACCTTCCTTGGTTGGTAATTGTACAATATATTTGAATTATGGACATTTTTAGGCATGTTTTAATGATTTTATATGTTAAAATAAAGGTTAATTTGGTAAATAAGTAAATGGTAAATTAAATTAATAAGTTAAAGTTAATATTATTACATTTTCTTTTCTTCTTCTTCTTAAGCAAGCCAAAAATCCATAGCTAAGGTATTGAAAGCTTCGGCCAAGATTGAACTCTTCAATTGGGTGAGTAAACCTTGCCCATTTTTAGTAATTTTTATGTTTTCGAGCTCATAATAGCTTAATCTAGCTAACCCGAGGACTAATTTATAGTACTGTTAAATATTTTGGATTTTTCCGTTGATTATTTTAGTATATTCTTGAAGTTTTATGATAGAATATTAAGCTTGGTTGCTAAGTAGGACTATTTTGTAAAGTAGTTATTATTGATTTTAATGTTCAACGACAAAAATGTGAAAATAGTAAAAGTACAAGGACTTGATGAAAAATAACAAAAAGTATGGGCTTTAATGAAGGGGTAAATAGACTGGCTAAACTTGGATTTAATAGAAAATGGTTAAATTGCATGATTTTGACCTAAGGACTAAATTGCATAAAAGTGAAATGTTGGGGTAATTTCATAAAAATGTCAAAAATGATTTAATTGCATAAAATGAGTTAATTTTTCTGTTGGAATTATTGAATTGAATAAAATTATTATTTTAGATCAAGAACGATGGAAAACCGAGGAAAAGAGAAAATCACTGAATAATCTCTGTACCTTTGTCACTGCTGCAATTTAGTCGGGTAAGTTTATTCGGTTTAATTTTAGTACATTTATAAATGTATTATATGAATCTAATTACTTAATGTTGGATTATATTGATGTGTGTAAATGAAAATGGAAATAGTGAATTGATACAAAGTTGATCACTGATTGACATACTCTGAACCGTTACTGCAAATCAGTCATATAAGTTCACACTATAATTTTATGTTTGAGGATTCTTGTGTATTACATGTTTATTATAATTAGATCCAATGTTGCACTTAACTAATGAATAATTTGAAAATAATAATAAATGAATATTGTGAGTATGTGATGTACCTAAATATCAGGCTTTGTGTCGGTGTATTTATCGGGATTTGTGCCAACCAAGCTTTGTGCCGGTGTATTTATCAGGCTTTGTGCCTAGCAGGGTTTGTGCCCATGTTGTCTATCCAGCCTTGAGCTAGTGATCATTTAGTAGGTAGTATGTACCGGTGATATAGATTGTAGCGATGGCTGAGATATTGCATCCGTTGCCGAATCTCTACAACTTGTATGAGCAGTAGCGTGAGCCAGTGATTATTTAGTAGGTACTATGTACTGGAGATACAAACCGTAACAATGGCTTGAGATCTTGCATCTGTTGCGGATTCTTTGTAGCTTGTGTGAACATTATCGTGAGTCAGTGTAACACCCCAAACCTGGCTTAGACGTTATGGGCGAATCTGGCGATGTCACATGGAAAGGGATTTGAAGACAAGATTGTCGAGTTTAAAAACTATTATAGTAAGTTAGCTTTTATTTAATTAAAAAAACAGTTGATTTGCTTTAAAACTTGTCTCTTAGCGGAAGCTTTTGTAACCAACTAATTTAGGCAAAATCGTTTCTATTTACAAAAAACCTTAGTTTTTAGAAAAAAATCGTGTTTTGTGGAGTTACAGTTTTAAAAAAAATCCATAAAAAATAGTATAAAGTCCCAAATTTAAAGCCAACCAGTCCATAATCCAGAAGAGACATCAAAAACCCCAAATAAGTAATAAATTCTAGGCATTAGCGAAAAACAATCTAAAATTTACGTGTGGCCATCGTCGAGTCCTCCGCTGCCCCGACCCGTCAAGTCCGAGGATTACCTGTATAGATTAAACAGAGAAAGGATACATTTTAGCAAACTCAGTGTGTAATCCCCATAGCAAACATGTATACAGATAATCAAAAGAATTCAATTAGATATAGTCTAGGCCCCGTGCCTATCACAGAATTAGTTTGGGCCTTCGCCCATTTAGATACAGTCTTAGAAATACATTAGGGCCTTGGCCCATATCAGATATAGAATGCAGATACAGTAAATCAGAATCCTACCCACCAGATTCTACCCACCATCTCCGTCCAACCCTACACACCATGTGGGGATTAAATCAACCCACCCATCCCTACACACCATGCTGTACCGAAATGCGGCACATAATCAGAAGGTTGCAGCTTAGCTACCAGATAGCAAGCTTAATAGCCTTTCAGACACTTCTTCCAAATATCATCAACCCACCTCGATGCAATGTAACATACAAAATATGTCATGCCATTATGCAATTAATAGTACATACATTCAGATATCATAAGTCATGCTCGGTATAGAAATCAGACAAACATATCACACATATAGGGGTCTAAGTAAAGCTTAGTGACCATACAGTAGGTCCACAGTTGACTCAAGTGACCCGTGCAACCTTATAAAACTTTTCAGAAAAATGGGCTCACACGCCCATGTGGCCAACTCGGCCCAAATTGGCCTTGGCCACGTGATCCCTTTTTAATGTAACCCGTGCTAGTTAATTATTCGTATATATTTTCATTATTTACTTATATTTAAACATGTATATTTTAACCCCTATTTACGTGATCCATTTGTTTCTGTTGAAAATAGACTCATTAATAATTTAAACATGTATATTTGAACCCCTAATTATTTTTCTCCAATTTTTATTGATTTTCTAAAGACAGAACAAGGGAACCCGAATTCATTCTGACCTTGTCTCACAAAGTTTCTTATACCTCATGGTTTACAATTCCATTACTTACAACATTTCTTCTATGAGAAACTAGACTCAATAAGCTTTAATTCCATATTCTATTCATCCTCTAATTCGATGTCCAAAATTTATGGCAATTTTTCAAAGTTAGCCTACTTCTGCTGTCTAAACAGCATGCAATTTTGGCTTTTCGCTGATTACTTTTTTTTTTGCGTTTCGGATACACACCTGGTTTTGTTTGCTGCTAAAACAGTCCTCGAGCACTCCAAAGCCTATAATCAAGATACTCAACATCAATTTAATGGATTTACAAGTGAATTGACAACCAAGAACGAATAGAAACTCACCCTACCACTAATGATTACACTCCGTTTAACTATTGTTAAGACGAGAACACCGAATTCACAAATCCGAGCCTCCCCCTACGTATAAATCGTAGAGAAAAAACATTACCACTTTAGTCGTTAAGAGATTCATGATAGAAACGAGGAGAAACATTTAACGAAACTAAGCAAGTAATAACCGCCTGCGAAAACGATGGAAAATAAATGGATTAGGGAAAAATCAAGAAGAAGAAAAAGAAGAGAAAGATGGAAAAACTTAGAATTTTTTTGTAAAAGAGAGTCAAAATTCAGTTCTGGGAAAAAATTAAAATAAAATTCCGATAACCCCCAAAATCCCTTAATCTTCTCCCTTAATTCCCACTACACATCCACTACTTAGAATCCCCCTATTACACAACTCTATCCTAAAATTGGGACCTCCCAAACACTACCAAAACACATAACCACTAAAGCTGATAGATATTTGTGTCATATTTTCACAATAATGAAATTAAAAAATTTGGGGCGTTACAACTCTACCGCCCTAAAAGAAAATTTCGTCCTCGAAATTTTATCTGATCAGAACAGATAAGGATATTGCTGACGCATCACATCCACAGGCTCTCATGTGGCCTCCTCAGTGCTATGATTACGCCACAGAACCTTCACTAAGGGAATAGAATTTTTACGAAGGACCTTTACATCACACTCTAGAATCTGAACCGGCTCCTACTCGAATGTCAAGTCTGACCTAATCTCAATCTCCTCAACAGAAAAACATGCGTGGGATCAAAGCGGTAGCGCCTCAACATCGAGACGTGAAAAACATCATGAATGCGGTCCAACTCTGGAGGTAACTCCAACTGATAAGCGACAGGTCCCACACATTTAAGAATGCGAGAAGATCCAATACACCGAGGGCTCAGCTTGCCCTTGCGATCGAACCTCAAAACCTTTTTCCATGGCAAGACCCTGAGAAAAACTAAGTCCTCCATAGAATACTCGATCTCATGCCTCTTCAAATTTACATATGATTTTTGCCTATCAGAAGCCGCTTTCAAACGATCCTGAATCAATCTAATCTTATCCTTTGTCTCAAAGACCAACTCAGGACCCAAAAGACGTCGCTCGCCCAACTCAATCCAACATAAAGGAGTGCGACACTTACAATTGTACAGTGCCTCATAAGGTGCCATCTAGATGCTAGACTGGAACCTATTATTGTAGGCAAACTCTACTAACGGCAAGTACTCCCCCCAACTACCTAAGAAATCAATAACATAGCTCCTCAACATGTCCTCCAGTATCTAAATCACCCTCTTCGACTGACCATCAGTCTGAGGATGGAAAGCAGTACTGAAGTCTAATCTTGAACCCAAAGCCTCATGAAGCTTCTTCCAGAATCGAGATGTGAAACAAGGATCTTGGTCAAAAATGATCGAGATAGGCACCCCATGCGATCTTTCTATTTCTGATATGTAGAGCTTAGCTAATTTATAAAGAGAAAAGTCTGTCCTTACCGAGATGAAGTGAGCAAACTTGGTCAATCGATCCACGATGACCCAGACAGAATTCTTCTTAGTGGGTGTTAGAGGCAACCCACTAACGAAGTTCATTGTTACTTGCTCCCACTTTCATAACGGTATCTTTACCGGCTGCAGCAAACCCGAAGGTAACAGATACTCAGCCTTAACCTGCTGGCAACTCAAACAACGAGCAACGAAGTCGGTAACCTCAAGCTTCAACCCTGGCCACTAGTATAATTCCCGAAGATCTAGGTACATCTTGTTCCTGTCGAGATACATAGTATAAGGACTACCATGCGCCTCTCTCAGAATCGATTGCCTTAAATCCTCATCATTCAGTACACAAATTCAACCGCGGAAACAAAGTACCCCATCACCGTTTATCCCAAAATCAGTAGTGCAACTATTCTCAACTTGACAAAAACGCAACCTAAGAGACTTATCCCCTAACTGTTTATCTCGAATTTGTTAAATCCATGACGGTTTGACCTAAAGTTCTGCCAACAAACTTCCATCGTTGAATAGGCTAAGTCGAGCGAACATCGCTTTCAGATCGATTATAGCCCTACGACTCAAGGCATCGGCTACCACATTGGCCTTGCTGGGATGGTACTTAATGGTAGAATCATAATCCTTAAGTAGCTCAACCCATCTACGCTGCCTAAGATTCAACTCCTACTGAGTGAGGAGATACTTGAGGCTTTTATGATCAGTGTAGATAATACAGTTCTCACCGTACAGATAATGGCTCCAAATTTTCAAAGCAAAGACTACGGTGACCAACTCTAAATCGTGCGTCAGATAGTTTGCCTCGTGTGTCTTAAGCTGACGAGACGCATATGTAACCACCTTACTATCCTACATCAACACACATCCCAACTAGACATGTGATGCATGACTATAACCATGAACTCCTTTCCAGGTTTAGGCTCTACCAAAATAAGAGCCTCAGTCATTACAGTCTTAAGCTTCTGAAAGCTCTCTTGCTGCGCATTAGTCCAGTCAAATAGTACACCTTTACGTAACAACTTAGTCAAGGGTGCTGGTGAAAATCCTTCCACAAAACATCAGTAATAACTTGCCAGCCCCAAAAAGCTACGGATCTTAGACACATTCTTAGGCTGCTTCCAGTCTAATATAGCCTCAATTTTTTGAGGATCGACTCGAATCTCCTCAGCAGACACCACATGACCCAGAAATGTTACTTCACGTAACCAGAACTCGCACTTGCACCTGATCGACCCTCAGCGCACACTCTCAAACACGATGCTCAGTAGACCCACATCTTAAACAAGCCCAATTAGTCATCTACCATTCGCCCAGATGGCGTCTTGCACAATGCCCACAAAGCGTGATCCCAATAGGTGCAACAGGGACCTCAAATCTAATTGGCCCACTAGATCTAACCTTTTTCTTAGGCCTCATCACTGAACTTGAGGGCTCTGAATCCCTCTTATTCTTGCCTCTCTCTTTATCCTAGTTTTGGCACTTAGCGCGCTTCACCTCCTCGGCGATCTTCGCTTTCTCTACCAGTGCTAAAAAGTCACGCTCCTTTTGCGGAGCTATCAAAACTCTCAAACTGTCCCTGGTTCGATTCTTAAAGCGGGCACAATGCTCATATTCAGTTGCCACCATGCCTCGCGCATACCGGCTCAATCTCAGAAACTAGGCCTCAAACTCAGCCACTAAACGATCCCCTTGCGTGAGATTCAGAAACTCACATCTTCCAGCATCAATGTAGCTTGTCCCCATATATTTACCTTGAAAATCAGACTTATAGAAATCCCAAGTCAGTCGTTCGGGCTGAGTACCCTCCTTAACGATCAACCACCATTGGTATGCTTCATCGCGAAGTAAGGAAACAACCCCTTTCAATTTCTGTTCAGAGGTAAAGTCTATATCATCCATGATTCTTTCTGTGGCCTCCATTCAATACTCGGCCACGCTAGGGCAGACTCCAGTGACACCCCTAAATAGCTTAGCTCCATTGGACCGGAATCGTTCTGTCACTGACCCTCATCCTCTAGATTCAGTGTTGGGCCCAGTGACCCTCTGTAATATCATCAACATAGCCTGGGACAAGGCATCGTCCCCAGCCATGCGATCATGAGACCTAGTCTCTGTAGTAGGTGAAACTGACATCTCGCTCGTATCCAGATTCGGCATGCTGCCTAACGACGAGGATTCATCTTGAGCCCCTTTACGGCCTCTAGTACCCCGTTTGCGGATACCTCATGCACTTATCGTAGAATTCGTAGCTTATCTGTGTTAATAGTTTTATGAATCAGTTACAGTTTCGATACCTATTAGTAGATATTTTATTCAAAACAATATTAGAAGTTTAGAGTTTGTTATCACGAATCACAGTCTTAATACAATTTTCAGTTTCGCTATTATTTTCAGTATACACTATCTACAGTGTTCTCAGTACAGTGTACTACCTATAGTAGTTTCAGAATATGCTACTCATATTTTCAAAAACTTATCAGAGTTTTTAGAACACTTACAGAATCGGCGCCAGAGACTTGGTGTACCACATACTCAGTCAAAAATATTTCAAACCATTTAAAAATCATCTCTTTAAAACCAAGTTTTAAAATCCAAATCCACAGCCGAGTTTTGCAACCTGGATCTGATACCACTAAATGTAACACCTCAAACCCGGCCTAGACGTTATGGGCGAATCTGGTGATGTCACATGGAAAGGGATTTGAAGACAAGATTGTCGAGTTTAAAAACTGTTACAGTAAGTTAGCTTTTATTTAATTTGAAAAAAAACCAGTTGATTTGCTTTAAAACTTTTCTCTTAGCGGAAGCTTTTGTAACCAATTAATGTAGGTAAAATCGTTCCTATTTACGAAAAACCTTAGTTTTTAGAAAAAAACTGTGTTTTATAGAGTTGCAATTTAAAAAAAAAGCCATAAAAAATAGTATAAAGTCCCAAATTTAAAGCCAACCACTCCATAGTCCAGAAGATACATCAAAAACCCCCAAATAAGTAATAAATTCTAAGAATTAATGGAAAACAGTCTAAAATTTACGTGTGGCCACCGCCGAGTCCTCCGCTGCACTGACCCGTCAAGTCTGGGGATTACCTGTACAGATTAAACATAGAAAGGGTGAGTTTTCACAAACTCGATGTGTAATCCCCACAGAAAACATGCATACAGATCATCAACAGAATTCAGTTAGATATAGTTTGGCGCCCGTGCCCATCACAGTATTAGTTTGGGCCTTAGCCCATTCAGATATAGTCTCAGAAATGCATTAGGGCCATAGCCCACATCAGATACAGAATGCAGATACGTAAATCATAATCCTATCCACCAGCCTTTACACACCATCTCCGTCCAACCCTACACACCATGTGGGGATTAAATCAACCCACCCCTCCCTACACACCATGTTGTACCAAAATGCGGCACATAATAAGAAGGTTGTAGTTGAGCTGCCAGATAAATGACTTAGTAGCCTTTCAGATACTTCCTCCAAATATCATCAACCCACCCCGATGCAATGCAACAGAAAAAAATATGTCATGCCATTATTCAATTAATAATACATACATTCAGATATCATAAGTTATGCTCGGTATAGAAATCAGATAGACAGATCACACTTATAGGGGTCTAAGCAAAGCCTGGTGACCTTACAGTAGGTCCACAGTCGACTTGGGCAACCCGTGCAACCTTACATAACTTTTCAGAAAAATGGGCTCACACGTCCATGTGGCCCATTTGGCCCAAATTGGCCTTGGCCACGTGATCCATTTTTAGTGTAGCCCGTACTAGTTAATTATTCATATATATTTTCATTATTTACTTATATGTTCCTTCAAAGCTATCTACTTGAGTCACCGTTACTAAATTATTTATATCTTGAGCTACAGAATTTTGAATTAAGATCCGCTTGATGTCTTTGAAACTAGACTCAAATACCTTTCTACCATAAAAAGTTTAGAATTTTTGGTTTAGCCAATAAGAACAGTAAAATCTTCAAACTTACCCCTGTTCTGCTGTTTTACAGCTTCGTCCCTTCTTTGCTAAAAATTAATTATCTCTTAGTACAAAATTTGAATAATGTTTCCATTTGTTTCTATTGAAAATAGACTCATTAATAATTTAAACATGTAAATTTTAACCCCTAATTATTTTTATCCAATTTTTGATGACTTTCCAAATACAGAACAAGGGAACCTAAATTCATTCTAACCTTGTCTCACAAAGTTTATTATACCTCACAATTTAAAATTCCATTACTTACACCGTTTCTTCTATGAGAAACTAGACTCAATAATATTTAATTTTATATTTTAATAATCCTCTAATTCGATTTTCACCATTTATGGTGATTTTTCAAATTTAGCCTACTGTTGTTGTCCAAACAGCAAGCAATTTCGGCTTTTTGTCGAATCCCTTTTTTTTGTGGTTCAGGTACACACTTGGTTTTGTTTGATGCTTAAACAGTCTCTGAGCACTCGAAAGCCTATAATCAAGATGCTCAACATCAATTTAACGGAATTACAGGCGAATTGACAACTAAGAATGAACAGAAACGCAACTTACCACCAATGATAACCCTTCGTTTAACTATTGTTAAGACGAGAACACCAAATTCACCAGTCCAAGCCTCCCCCTATGCCCAAATCGCAGACAAAAAACATTACAACTTTAGTCGTTAAGTGATTCATGATAGAAACGAGCAGAAACACATACTAAAACTAAGCGAGCAATAACCGCGTGTGAAAACGAAGGAAAATAATGGATTAGGGAAAAATCAAGAAAAAGAAAAAGAAGAGAAGGATGAAAAACCTTAGAGAATTTCAGCAAGAGGAGAGGGAGAAGAATAGACGGCAGAATTTTTTTTGGAAAAGAGAGTCAAAATTCAGTTATGGGAAAAAATTAAAATAAAATCCCGATAACCCCCAAAATCCCTTAATCTTCTCCCCTAATTCCCACTACACATCCACTACTCAGAATCTCCCTATTACACAACTCTATCCTAAAATCTAAGCAAACAAAATAACACCCTTTCCTGCATAGGGATCCGAACACAACACCTCCACCACCATAATAACATACCATTTAACCACCAGACTAGCAAGCCCATTCTGATGTAATTTACCCAACAATCAAATAAAAGCCTACTGAACAAGAGTAAGGCCTAATTCATTCAAAATACCAAAATTTTCCCAAGCGAAGGCTTGAACTTGGGACCTCCCAAACACTCCCGAACACATAACCACTAAAGCTGATAGATATTTGTGTCATATTTTCACAATAACGAAATTAGAAATTTTGGGGTATTAAATTCAGTCAAAGTTTTGAAGTTAACTGGAATGAGTGATATCCTGAAATTACATGAAATGAGATCTTACTAAATGACGACTTTGAATTTGATGTGAATAAATGTACTGTGTAATACTCACTTGCTGTGAGCTGTGATTGACAGAAACTTTGTTATTTAATTTTATAATTTGATTTGTTATGTTAAATTTGGTAAGATTTATCGTTTGATTTAACGAACTTACTAAGCTTCAAGTAAGCCTACTCATGTCTTGTCCTTTGTTTTGTAGATTATATTTTTGTGATCAGGAGATCAAATCGACTTGCAGAATCACACTATCCCGAGGACTCTTTGGTAGTTTTTGTAAACATCTTAGTTATATGGCATGTAATAGGACAAATGTTTATGTTTGTAAAGTTTCTTAGCTACGTGTGATGTTTTGGCATGTTAGATGTTTTGGAATGGTAACCTTATATGGTATGCTAGTTAAACTCAAAGTTGAGCTAAGATGTTTGTTCAAGGAATGGTAAGTATCATGTTTAAATATGGTATGATGAGATTTGAGATAGATTAGGTTATATGGCCTACGACATGATCGTTTGACCCAAGTCAGAGAGTTACACGACCCATGCACACGGGCATGTGGGATAACCACACCACCATGTCTAGAGCCACATAATTTGGGCTCTGTCACACGGTCTAGTCACACGGCCGTGTGACCCCTGTTTTGGAAAATTTTCAATTTTGTCCCAAATTTCTTGTTTTATTCTGAGTTGGTCCTTAATTGTTCCTAAATCATTTTATTACCTCGTAAGGTCGACTTAAGACCCGTGAATGTATGTATTTTGCTACATTCTGAATTATTTATGAATATTGTTAATTAATTAGATGAATTGGATGCTATTATTATGGAATGTTCTGAATCATACAGTAATACCCCATAACCCTTTTTCGGCGATGGAAACGAGTTAGGGGTGTTACATAAATTTTCACTTTACAAACACATCAAACACATTACAAAGGAATTACAAATAGCAACTAACAAGATTAACTCATGCTAAAATCACAAATCACAAATCACAACCTCTATATCTCTACATCAAGAACTTAACTAGTTTTGCCGAAATAGGTGTTTCAACCACTTAAATCTTGTTTCTAAGCTTAGATTTCAACTTCATGCCTCCTAAATATCATCTAATTACAGATCTAAACCATCAATTTTATCCAATTACACTGGTCTAATTTCTTCGAAAGAATCAAGCTTATGTGATGATTCAAAAAGGAAAATGTTTGATTTGTTAAAATCACTTAAGGATTTGTTAAATCAAGATAGAAAACCTTTTAATTAAATCAAAATGAGTTAGAAATCACTTTAAAATAGAAGTTTAATTAAGTGATATGAGATCTACCATTTTCAAACCAAAATTTAACATAAAATCAAGTGATCTATTAATATCTTGATTAAATCATTTAAATCTTTAATTGAAATAATAAATCACTTAGTTTAATCATAAAAAGTCATAATCTCACCTCAATTTTGCAAAATCGATGAGCTACGAAGCTAATTCGAGCTAAAAACGTGTGAAATCTTTTGAGGATTTGAGGATGAAAATGTGATTAATCTTCAAAATTAAAAAGAAATTTTGTGTTTGGAGAGCTTCAACTAAAAAGGATGAGCAAATTTCAACAAAAAAAGCTTTAATTTGGTGTTTGACAAATTTTTGAAAAAGATGTAGAATGGGAGGGAAGGAGACGATGAGTGGTTTAAATAACTTACCAAATTTTAAAAATTGGGCATTTTCCCCTTTAACCACCTACAGTTTTCTCCCTTTTCTAAATAGGTTACTTTTCAATTAAAATCAATTTCAAATTTATTTTTTAATCAATCCTCGTTTTTAAAATCCATTTTAACCAAATTAATTCCCAGACACCTAATTTTAATTTCTTAATCTAAAATTTTTAATTTTAATTTATTAACCAAATTTTAATTGATAAGGTGCTTACTCTGTATTGCTTCCAAAATCTCCTCCCATCGAAGATGCACATGAAGAAACTAATTCTATCACACCTCAATTTTTTTTCATCTGCGTTTTGGATGGTTGACCATGTGAGATTGGTGATGACTCGCGTGTGAGCTAGTCAGATTCGTAAGAATTGACTTGTTTCTTTTTTGTATTTTTCCATTCCGAATTGTTCCGCTAGGTTTTGCCATCTTGCAGATTCCTATTCCGCATTTGGTGAGCTCTTCCATTGAGAACCTGCCAATAGCGAGTTCAATTGTGGCTAACATATTCGTTCATTCATCTTTATTTTTTCATAAGAAACCTACAGTGTTCTTCGTTACTTGAAGAAAGAACCAATTTTCCAGCTTGATTAGTAACTAACCTTTTCAAGTTAATTGTTGGTAAATTCTTGAGTCCTTATTTAGTTTATTATCAGGGAATGAAAGGGTAACCATAACCGTTTATATAGGTTTCAACTAGAAGTCAGGGAAGGAAGCAAAATTTCTTTTGGTTATTGATTGCATACTACCGATTCTTATTTTTACATTAAAATTTTAGTTGTTTTTGTATTTAATATAGTGTTTGATTTTTTTTTTTGCTAAAGATACAGGAGAAGGTCGTAATGCAAAAGGGAAAGAACCCGTAGAGTAGAAAATATTTTCTCGATAATCTCTGGTAAGTTCCTTTCACTTGGGCTCTAGATAAATTCCAACTAAATCAATAATAATGTAGTCTTTCAACTAAGTTAGTTTATTATAACTTAGTTGTGCATGAATGTACTAAAAAACTGGAAACATAATAATTGTATGTGCATGAATGATTTAAAATGAATATTCTTTCTTGGCACACAAGCTCCGTATCTAGAAAGGTTGAAGAGGGGAAATGGAGGAAACTATTGAGATGTGATTGTGATGGGAGAAATGTATGGAGAACATGAAATGATATGTGATTTGCCTCAAGTAGGGCATGTATATGTAAACCGTGATTGGTGAATGCCTCGGCCTTGTGGGGGAACACGTAAGTATTCGAATTAACAATGAGGATTTACAAAGGTTCGATTGGATAAATGAATATTGGCTCTACGAAGCAATACCGTGAATTTGAAACTGTAGCTCTTTGGAGCATTGAATGGATCAGAAGCTAACGCAATGAAAAGGTCCACGAACTATTCCATGCAAAGTATGCATGTATAACGTAAAGTTTCTACACATGAACAATGCTTAACTAGAATGGATATTTGTGTGATATGTATTTAAATGTGATAAGTATACGCATATGAACTAATTTTGATTATGCTTTGAAATTTACCTAAGTTGTATAGTTAGATAACTAATATTCGCATGTAAACTAAAGTTATTGGTGACTTATATATATATAAAAGTGGATAGTGTCCGCCAATGAACAATGATCTACTTGTGATATGTATTCGCCAACGGTTTGTATGAATTTATAATGTTGCATCAGTGTGTAAGCTGATTAGTGGTATCAAATGTTTTATTATTTATCTTGATTTCATTTCCTTGAGACCTTGTTTAAAAGGTTATCGAATATCCTTGGAACTCACTAAGTTCATTTTTTACTTACCTAGTTTCCTTTTCCATTTCAAGTTTTGTAGTGCATTACGAATTCTTGTAAGGGACTGAATTAGACTGTAGACTTGATTGTGAGTCATTTATTGTTTTGTTGTAACATGTATATCAATCGAGGTGGTATGTAGTGTTTGTCTCTTTTTTTGTACGTTGTATAAAATAAATTTGGGATTTCCTTCTTATAACAGTTTGTATATAATGAATGATGGCACTTCGCCAAATTATTGAGTTTTATGTTTTGTGTGTGGTGGCATACTTTTTATTTACCTTTGTTTCTTTCTTAGAAATTATAATCTGACAAGCGACTTTTAAAGACTATTTTTTCTAAATAGTGTTGAATGGCTTAACTATTGAAACCTATGTTATTAAAATAACACAATGGTTTTGTTTTTTAATAACATCACTATTCGATGGTTGAACGAATGAGTCAGGGTTTTACTGTTTTATTGGTATCAAAGCTTCGATTTAGTCGATCCTCGAAAGACCGAGTTTTGTAGTAGGCTCTGATATGCATATTACAATTTTTTGGCTAGTCCCTTATTGTAATACTAAATTGAGTTGTGTTGTGTAACTAATCCTAATGTCGACAAATTCCTGAGCTACTATGGTGAGGAGATAGAGAGTAATGCTCATCCACAATTTGGAGGCCCTGGCCCCTCGGCAATTAGGGCAGTTGTAAGAGGCAAAGCCCATGAAGCTCTGTTGGAAAGGATGGGGGCAGTGGTTTGATTGATTTTTGAATGCTGCTCTATCCTCCAATCCTCAATGCCCGAATGAAATGACACAACAAGTGACTTTCATACCTCCTGCTCTATTTATAAACTTGTTTTGAGAAGACCATGCGAAAGAGATTCTTAAAAGAGAAGCCAAGAAATTTAAAGAACGAAAGGATGATGACGCTGTTGTGGCTAAAAATTAGCTTTCACGAGTCTGCTGAGTGATAGAAGAGTTGCAATGTACCCCACCAGACATTCTTCGTTGTGCAGTCTCCTTACTCGAGGACGGGGCTTACCAGTGGTGGCATATGGTGATGAGCATCACCCTAGAGAACAAGTGAATTGGGAATTATTTATCAAGAAAATGAAGAGGGTGTTTTTAGATCTCAAATAGGGGAGGGTGATAGTCTCTGAGTATGAACGTGAATTTATTACGTTGAGTAAGTATGCTTGAGAATTGGTATCAAAAAATAAAGACATTTGTGTTGGATTTTAATGGGAATTAACTGAGGAACTCCGAGTATTGACATTCGCACTTGAAATTAGGGACTTTTCTAATTTTTCGTCTAAGGACTAGAGAATGGAATTGATGACCCATGAGGAGAATAAGGTCATGTATCATGAGATGAATAAATGTGGGGCTACTGGCTCATTTTTAGTTGTTGGGTTTAAGAGGCCTAAGGATACAAAAGGTTTTTCTTCTGCACCCTGGTTTCCACTGAGATCATAGTGTTTGTCAAGCCACTTCCATGGCGAGCACTGGTGGTTCCAAGACGGAAAAGGCTCCTACTTGCAACAACTGTAGAAGAAATAATATGGAGACTTGCTGGAAAACTAGTAAAACATGCTATGGATACGGATCACCTAACCATTTTGTGAGGGATTGTCTAAAAAAGGCAGAGAAAATACTAAGAAGTTAGTACAAATAGTTTGTGAAACTCAGACTGAAATGAGATCGAGAATAGCTACAAAATCGGGTACTACTCAGGGAGTTTAAAGAAGGACTACTGTGAGATCGAAGAGATTAGCTAGAGCCTATGTGATGCGAGCCAAAGAAAATGCAGAAGCTTCAGATGTTATAATGAGTAATTTTACTTTATTTGGTATTGGCATTCATGCATTAATTGATCCGGGGTCAACCTACTTATATTTACATTAAATTTATAAATGAAAAGAGTCTCAAGTCATTTCTACTGAAATAAATGTGTTAGTCACTAGCTCTCTGGGTTAGATTACAGTTATTAATAAAGTAATTCAGGACTGTCAGTTAGAATTTGGTGGGCATATATTTTTGGTAAATATATTGTTCTTGGGCTTCCATAAGTTTGACGCTATTATGGGCTAGGATTGGTTGACTCGGCATAATGCAGTTTTTGATTTTCGGTCTAGAGGTGTGAGGTTGCTAACTGAAGATGGAAATGAAGTGCTTATTACTGGGATAAAGCACGATATTAGGGGCATTATGATTTTGACAGTCTCGGCTTGAGAATTGATTTTGAGAAGCGAAGAAGCTTACTTAGCCTATATTTTAGATTTAGTGGCAGTGCGTAAGGATCTTGATCAAGTATCGGTTGTGAATGAGTTTCTGGATGTTTTCCCTTAGGAACTTTCGGGCATACCACCTGATAGGGATGTCAAATTTTCTATTAAGATTTCACTTTGTACAACTCCCATTTCATGTGCTCTTTACTGCATGGCACATTTAGATTTGAAATAGTTGAAGGCACAAATGCAAGAATTGCTAATAAGGGATTCATCTGACCCAGTGTCTCTCCTTCGGATGTGCCGATTTTGTTTGTGAAGAAAAAGGATGGAACTCTTTGCTTGTGCATAAACCAGCTACATAAGGTTAAAGTTAAGAACAAGTATCCGCTACAACAAATTGAAGGCTTGTTTGATCAACTAAGTGGAGCTAAGCTATTCTGATAAATTGATCTTTGATATAGGTACTACCAAGTTAAAATAAAAGGTGATGACGTTCCAAAGACAGTTTTTCGCACTCGTTATGGGCACTACAACTTTCTGGTAATGCTCTTAAGTTTGATGAATGTTCCGACTGTATTCATGGATTTAATGAATAGGATGTTTCAACCCTATTTGGATATTTTTGTAGCCATTTTAATTGATGACAATTTATTTTACTAAAAAAATTGAAGCGGAGCACAAGGAACACCTGTGAGTGCTGTATACTCTTCGTGATAATCGATTGTACAAAAAAATTAGTAAGTGTGAGTTTTGGCTAAAGGAAGTCCATTTTCTGGGCCAAGTGATTTCTACGGAAGGTATCAAAGTGGACCTCGAGAAGACCAGAGCTGTTTTAGAATGGAGTCCACCAAAGAACGTTTTTACGTTAAGAAGTTTTCTGGTTTGATGGGTTACTATAGAAGTTTTGTGAAGGCATTCTCCATGTTGGTGACACCTATGACTCGACTATTAAGGAAGAATGAAAATTTTGTGTGGACTGAAGGATGCCAGCTAAGTTTTGATAAGTTGAATTTTAACCGAGTCTCTAGTTTTGTCTCAACCAGAATCCAGGGTGGAAATTGTTGTGTTCACCGATACGTCCTCATGCAATGTGGGAAGGTTATAGTTTATGGATCTCGTCAACTCAAGCCATATGAAAAGAATTATCCAATGCATGGTCTTGAATTGGTTGCAGTCATACTTGCACTAAAGATTTGTAGACACTATCTATACGGAGAGAAGTGTCGCATATTTTCCGACCATAAGAGTTTGAAGTATCCACTTTCTCAAAAAGAATTGAATTTACATTAATGACGTTGGATGGAGTTTTTAAAGGATTATGATCTGACCGTTGAATACCTTCTGAGAAAGGCAAATATGATAGATGATGTGTAGAGTAGAAAGTCCATAGCAACGTGGGCTTTATTGCGAGTTAAAGTCTACCTGGCGGATGGCGGGTCGCTTTTCGTTGAATTTATTGTACGACCTATTTTTCTGCCACAGATCGTGGAGTCTCAGTTGAAAAATGTATTATGCGATGAGTTGAAGCAACGAATAGGGTCTAACGACACAAAAAATTTTATTCTCGGAAAGGATGGTGAATTACGCTTTATGAGAGGCTTATAAGTTCCTAGAGGGAATAATTTAATATAGAAAATTCTGAAGGAATCTCACAAAAGACCTTTCTCACTTTATTCAGGGAGCGTTAGATGTACCATGATTTGAAGAGTTTGTTCTAATGGTATGGGATGAAGAAGGAAATATTTGAGTTTGTAATGAAATGTCTAACTTGCCAAAGAGTCAAGGTTGAGCATTAAGGTCCTTTGGGGACACTTTATCTGCTGGAAATTTCAGAATTGAAGTGGGATAAGATTTCTATGGATTTTTTTTAATCTACCCCTCAAAACTTCGAAGAAGAATTTAGTCTGAGTGATAGTGAATAGGCTAGATGAGTCAACTCACTTTATGGTGACTCATACGACATACTCTTTAGAGAAGCTTGTAGAGATTTACATCTTAAAAATCATCAAACCGCATGGCATTCCTTCGCCCATTTTATCTAATCGAGATCTAAGGTTCACATCTAGGTTATGGAAACAGTTACAAGAATCCTTGGGAACTAAACTATGATTCAACATAACTTTCCATCCGCAAACTAATGGCCAGCTTGAGAGGGTAATACAAGTGTTGGAAGACATGCTCAGGAGTTGCATAATTGATTTTGGATTGAATTAGGGAAGGTATTTGCCTTTAGTAGAGTTTGCCTACACTAATAGTTATCATTCCAGCCTCGACATGTCTCCTTTTGAGGATTTATATGGAAGAATGTGCAAGTTTTAAATCTATTGGATGGAGCTTAGTGAAATAAAGCTTGTTGGCCTTGATTTGGTTCATGACACAGAATAAAAATTTCTAGTTATTCACAATCATTTAAAGATTTCTCAAGATCGCCAAAAGGCTTATGTTGATAAAAAAAGAATGAGGTTTCTTATGTAGTCGGTGGTAAAGTGTTCCTTAAGGTATCGCATTGGAAAAAGATAATTTGTTTTGGTTTGAAGAGCAAGATTAATCTGCGGTTCATCGGACCTTACTAGATCTTAGAGCGTGTGTGTTTGTAGCATATTGTTTAGCACTTTCGCAAGAATTATCTAGGACTCACAACATTATTCATGTCTTGATGTTAAAGAAATATTGTTCAGATCCAGATCATGCGGTGCAATTGGAGACCTTAGAAGTAGAGCGAAACCTATCCTACGAAGAAGAACCAGTTCACATATTGAATGGGAAAGTAAAGTAGCAAATCTTCCCAATCCTCATGCTTTGTTGCCCACAGTATCCAATAATAAAGCTCAATAATTATATCTAGAATTTACTAAGTGTTGTAAGGAATGGTGTAAAAACAATTTCCACTAAGATTAATTAGCCACTTCTCTATCCATTCTCTTCTGTATATTAGTGTCTAGCATCGTTCCTCTCTCTAGTGTAAACTATTGACTCTTAAATCCCAAGTTTATTAGGCCACAAATCTCTCAAGTCAATAAAAATTCTTGCATTTTACCTTCACACACACCCATCCTTATTGTTGCTTAAATGACTACAATATCTCCTTAAAGTCTTCAATAACCAACCACGAAAGTCACAACCTTAGCACAAGTGGCGTAATAAGCTTTAGGACTCACCCTATAGTTCCAGGGGACGAAATTAGTAAATTTAATTTAAGACGTAAAAAAATAAACAATAAAATGAGAGGGAGCAAATTTCAACTTTACGATTATGTTAATTTGTGATTTTATAAAATTTAAAAAGAATATAAAGGCAAGTTATCATTTTTGGGTGCCATTGCTATTACTTGCCCCTTTGTTTCCACCATATATAGACCTAAAAATCATCTTCCTTGAATTCAACATTAATGTGTAACAAGAAATAAGATTGAAGCACAATAATAATCCTAAACTTTCAAAAAGAGGATTTTAAACTTACATGAATCCATTCGAAAATCCACATTGTGGAAGAATAAAAATAACATAAACAATCATGTGAATAAAACATAATATGTGATAGTCAAATAATATATATATAATGTATGAAATATAAAGCAAGCGTGTAAAATTAATTTAATTTTAAAACTAATGTAAATGATCCTCCTAGCAGCTAATGTTTAAACCTAATTTTTTATAAGTCATAATTAAGTTTAAAAAAGTATATTTTATCTTAAAAGGATCCAATTAATTTTAAATATCTATTTCCATTACATATTCATTCTTCCAAGTCATCCTCTTCCCAAATAAAAGAGACCACTGTATATATTGCATTTTTGGTTTTATTCTGACAAATTAGGAAAAATCAAGAGAACTTTTTTTTTTTTGGTTTATGTAAACAAGAAAACTTAAGGGCAAGCCAAGAAAATTAAAGCTTAATAAACTTGTTTAAGAGATATTAGTTACCATATTTAGAACAAATTTAAATTGGTTTAAATTCATGACTTTAGAACTTATAAAGAAATACCAAAATTAAGACTATAAGAGGCTCCAAAGCAACCCCATTTTGCCAAAATGAAATATTAGTTCCTTCCTTCAGAAAAGAAATACTAGTAATTATTCTTCCAATATATATATATATATATATATATATATATATATATATTAGTAATAGTAATTAGTCAAGATTTGTTTGGATTAATTATTATAGCAGTTGTCTTAATGGCATAGGTCCATAAATGGCATAATTCCAAATCTTATTATCCCTTCTCTTAAAGAAAGAAAATGAAAGGGAATGAAAAGAAAATGTATATTTTGATAATTCTTTTTCAAAAGAGAAAAGAAAAATGTTTCACTTTTGTATTTTCTCGTAAAAATATGTCGAAAAATTTTCTTCAAATATAAATACAAAATGTACAGATTAAAATAGTATAAAATGAGATATGTTTAAAGGTTTCGTTCTAATACATTGAAGATTAAATATTTTAATATTACAAATGATATTACAAAATTGTAAATTAAGAAATTATTACGGGTCTATTTAGACAACACAGAGTAATTGAATAAAGGTGTAATTACTAGTAATTGCAAACTCTTGTAATTACAAAAAATTTATAATTTCCTTGACGTGTTTATCTAGTAGAGTAATACATCGTATTTCTTTATATCATATTTGGTAGTACAAATAGTAATTATACAATTATATAATTTATATTTTTAAAAATTGATTATTATAAAATATTAGTATAATAAAATAGTTTTTAAGCAAGTAACAAAATTAAAATAAAATAATTATATGTATTATGTTCAGATAAAAAGTAGTTGATAAACACAATTACTAATAAAAATAGCAAGAAAAATAAACATTATATGAAAATTTATCAAATAATTATATGAAAAAGTAGTTGGCCCTTGATTGAAATTATCATCATCTGAATTTGAATTTACGTCATTAAAATTATCAATATCTCTTTCTTCCATGTACTCTACGAAGTATGGATTATCTCCATTCCACCTATGATTGAAGTTATGAAACATGCAACATGTTAGTACGATTCAACCTTGTTTTTTTATGCTATACTAAGGTAGTGTTATTAATATGAGAAATATTTTTTAGAACAACAAATGTATTTTCAACCACATTTTAAAAAATTAAAGGTTCCAAATTAAAGAGTTTACGAGCTATGTATGGTGCTTGTGCCTGACACTATTCTCTCAAATGGTATCATACCTCACGATATGGTGCAAGAAAATCTTTTATATTTGCATAACTAGCATTGACCTTATAATATTTGGGCTCATAGTCCAAATAGTCTGTAGATTTAATTATAAAACTTATATAAACTTAATTTGAAGAAAGACTTGTACTAAATTATATCCCTTTTATAATATATATATTAAGTAAAAATAATATATAATTTATAATATATAATCTTTATAAAAAATTATAAATTGTTCAAAATATTCATAATATTTCTTATAAATAATATAATTTATTACTATAACTTTAGATTTTTTTATAAATAGGTTACGAAAGGAAAAATTATAATATTTTTTATGAATAAGTATATTATTTTTATAATATATAGTATGTACATATAAATGAGTTATATCCATACTTGGTCATAACCTTTCTAAATAAATATATTATAACACTTTTATAACATGTAAATTATTTTTTATAATAAAATTTTGACCATAAATTTAGAAATTTTTAGGATTTAAATAATACAATTTTTGTTATAACTTTACTGAAATACATAAATTATTTTTATAAATTATTCTTTTAATATTTATAATATAATATTTTTACCATAACTATCCCAAACACTTATACATATTCGTTCTTATAATATTATTTTTATAACTTGTATAAAAATGATTTTTAAAATTAGAATTGAGTGTAATTATATGCCTAATTACTTTAATTCTCACCTCCTCTAAAAATTGAAAAGTGTAATTGAGAGTACTCTAACTGCAACCAATTTGGTGGGACCCGACAATTACAATAATTACCAAAACATATCATCATTGTGTAATTCCAAGTAATTATGTCCAAATCTAATTATTAAATGACTTTCTAAACAGTACCAACATATTTTTCAATTAAAAGAAATTATTACATATTTTTTATTTAAAATTATTTTCTATCGTTTTAAATATGGCCTATGAATTTAATAAAATGTTTAATGATAATATATTTTTATTAGAAGGAAAAGGCACACATTTTAAGAATTTTTTTAATATTTGAAATTATCAGATTAAACCTGAAATTGAAAATTTAAACAACTTATATTAATAAATATATTTTGAAATTTTGATAAAAAATAAATTAAGCTTGAAATTGAGGTATTAAAACTATGTCGACATAGGTCCAAAATCCTATTATATCGGTATCTTTTCAAATTTCTATAAATATATATAAAAAATAAACACCTTCATAGAAATATTTTTACTTTGAAAAAGAAATGAGTTTTTGTTAATTTCATGGAAACATAAGTGAAATCAACTCAATCAAATACTTAAATCATACTAAATTTTACAACAATGTGGATGAATAGAAATATTTTATATTAAAAATATATTTATAAAATGGGGAAGCCATATACATGATTGTGCGGTCAATTGACCATGCAAAGAAAAATATAACAAATTTACTTTTAGTTTTTAATTTTTTATATAATTGATGTATTGACCTCCTAACAAATTAAAATATCCATTAAATTTTTTGAAAAGAATTATTTTATAAAAATATTTTATATGAAAATAAATGAATATTTCTACCCACTAAAATTTAAAAATCCCTAATCCTTTTTATTTTCTTTTAACTCTTGTACTTTTCTCTCAAATTTTTTATTTTCTTACACACACTCTCTAGTATTTTTACAAGAAGTGTGATCAATTTTCAATACTTTCAAGTCGGTCTCCATAATTGGTAACAATTCTTCTTTTCTTTTCAAGCTTTATGGATTAATCTCTAGAACATTAGAATTGTGACTTTTCCTATAATAGATTAAGATTTTTATACAAGATTTAGTTTTTTATCGATTGAATGATTTTGGGATATTGGTTTTGTATGAGGTTCCTAACATTTTGATTGAGTAATAATTTTAGAAGTTAACTAATACATCCGTGAATAAATTAGGGTTGACTATATTTATAATCTTGAACTTTTGAATATTGATTAAAATTTAGTATTTTATTTAGAAATTTTATTGCTAGTGTGGTTATTGTGAATCTTGTGTTGAAAATTGACATATTGCATTCTCATGACATCGAAAAGTACTTAAGTGATTTTTATTTTGTAAAAAAATTACTAGTTGTATATTGGCTTTGTGAAAACTTTTGTGTTTAAGGTTTAAATTTATTTTTCCAATATCTACTAGTGAATTAGAAGAACTACAACAAGAAAAGAGTGAATATACAAAGTGAAATACAAACCAATATGAAAAAAGATGTCAAACAAGTCAAGTTTAGCCTGTAAATCCTTCTAGTCATTCAATAATTTAGAGCTAAGATTACAAATTATCATCCAAATGATAGAGATAATATAAGAAATAAATGTCAAACAAGTCAAGTTTAGCCTTTAAATCCTTCTAGTCATCATCCAAATGATAAAGATAATATAAGAAAAGCATATTTACAAAAAAAAAAGTACTTTATCAACCTCACAGTCACAACTTTCCCAAAAAAATGGTGGATCGAAAATTTTCAACTTATTAGTATAAAGACTATGTAATAGTCTTGCATATAATAATATTATACATTACTTTATCAAGGATTAATATTGTACATTAGTTTATATGATTTTTATAAACGTTTTAAGTTTTCAAAATTTAACCCCACAATTTAAGTTTTCTAGCTCCGCCTTATTTATAAAACATTTTAACAAATGATTATTGATGGGATGGTAAGAGGTTTCTATTTGAATTTGGTCTTATGTTTGATTGCCAAATAATGTTATTTTAGTTGTTTCATTTGAAAAATCATATAAAAGTATTAAAACAAATATACCCTTATAATAATATTAATTGCACTTTAAAGTTAGGGTACTTTAATAATTTTACACCTAAGTTGGTGTCAAGTTGACTTGTGGCACCAGATCAGTTAACAAATTTATATATACTATAGAAACCCTATCACACACATCTGTGTGTGGAAACCACGAATTTAGAACACAGATGCCTATTTATATACAATTGATAGAGGTAATAAAGTCTGTATAATAAAATTAAAATTGCTGAGACTGTGATACAACAAGGAGAGGTAGAGAGGAGAGAGTGGTGGTTGTTGTGGAGGCCGGTTCACCAAGTCAGGGCAGAGAGCTAGAGGTAGGGAAGACTAGTGGTGGCGAGAGTGCTAAGGTTGAGAATTAAAGGTATGTTGATAGAGTACTGGCTTGGTCTCTAAGGGGAGGTTATCCCTTCTTCATCGTTCTTAAGAGTATTTGTAGGTGAGGGTCCCATGTAAGGTGATGTTAACGTGTTGGATTTGCCACCTAGCCATTATTATGTAACGCGTGAGGTGGATGTCTTTGATGGGACAAGGATGTCTGTGATGGGATAGATCTTGTCATTCACTCTGACTTGATAGTTTAAGGCAGTTGAAGTCACATGGTGTTTGGTAACCAACAAATTCACGTTCTCGATGAAAGCTTGGGGACCTGGATGACGAATGACTCACACTTTTTCGAATGGTCTTTCCAGAAGGGAGGCTTGTAATGCCCTCAAATTTTATTAAGTATGGAATGCTAAATTATGTCAAATAATTTAATTTGATTCAGTCGGTAGGTGTTGTGATTATGTGCGTGAGGTTCTGGGCTCGAGTATTTCCTTTGGAATTTTGTTAATTTTTGGTCCTATTCCTATCCCTGGTTATTTGGCTTAAATCTTGTTTCCATGCAAGTTATGGAGAATGAGTTTGTTGGTTCGATGGTAAGGTGGCTGTTAGCTTACCCTTTGGTCATGTGTTTGAATCTCTCTATATGTAAAGTGGGAATTCTTTTAGTTTCTTGGCTATAGGTTAGTAATTGTGTTTAATTGGAACTCTAAATAATCTGGTAGGTTAGGATAATATCAGAATATTACTTTTTGTTGAATTAAATTTCAATTTTTCCTAATTTTCTCCCAACAAACAGTCTAAGCCTCCACTCTCTTCACGTTGGTTTTTCTCTTCTCCCCTTTTATATTTTCTTTTTCTTTTTCATGTTTTCCTCTCTTTTGTTTCCTATTTTCTTTTTACTTTCGTGAGTTTGCTTTTCTTGCTTTTTTTCCCATTAATTTTGTTGTTGTTGTTTCATTCGTCTTCGGTGTATTTGTTGGGAATTTGTCTTTCGATCTTTGGGTAAGGTGTGGTGTAAGTTTTGTCAAGGCATTTTTTTCTATTTTTATAGTCTTATTTTGTTCTTGAATAATGTTAGAGTTCTTGGTGTTAAATTACTTTCCGTGGTTATATTAAGTGTTTCTTATGGTTTGTTTAGGCAAAGGTTGTGAGAATCAATTACCTCCAGTGGAGTAAGTCTCAGTTCAAACGTTGTTCTTTGAGTGGTAAGAGCTCGATTTTGGTTTTAAGATTCGAATTTTGGTAAATATATGCTATTTTTGGTGGATCTTTGATGGTTAATTAGTATGATTTAATGAACGAATATAGGTTTCGTTAGTTACAGACGTGTGGTTTGTCATATTAGTAATCGGGTGTGTGAAATTAACCTGAAAAATCATTCAAAACTCGAAAAAATTACAAAACAAGGGCTATTTTCAAAACTATCCAGCACCACACGATCGTGTGCCAAACTGTGTGTACCACACAGCCGTGTGCTAGGCCGTGTAAAGCACACAGCCGTGTGTGCTTCCACGGCCTAGATTGGTAGACCATATGGACCGTACAGGCTGGCTTGTTGGGTCGTTTGGGCCCTTTTGGCCAATTTTGGGGGTTGATTTAGGGATTAAAATTGGATCTGTGGGCATCTTGGTAAGCCTATAAAAGCAAAAAATTAGGTATGTTATTTAGAAATAAGTTTAGGGAGAATGTTATGTAAGTTCACTTTTGTAACACTCCAAATTCAGCCTAGAAGTTTAGGTCGAATTTGGACGAGTTACACCAAACATATTGAAAATTGATTTCTTTTTAGAGTTTTAACTTTAAAAACCAAAATTTCTTTTTAGTCAATTTAGGTAGTTTTGTAGTTTCGTGTTAGAATTGACAAATACTGACAAGATTATCAAAAGAAAAGCAAGGTAAATCCAAAAAACAATTTGCAAACTCAAAATATAAAATCTTAGCTATACCTGTAACATAATCCGAGCTCTCGTATGCCATCCGATCCTAAGTTAGATGTCCACCTGGATAGACTAAGGTAAGACAAAGGGTGAGCTACTAAGCATCATGTAAAACCAACTCAAATACAAATAAACAGATCCTAACATATATAAATCAAAGTAACACAATAAACTTAATAATAATTTTATAGCCGATACAAAATAAATCTAGAGTATCACAAAAATTTCCACAACGGTAGTATGACAGAACCGAACAAAATAGAATGGAGCAGAACAGAGTAGAACAAATCAAGCAAAGCAGAATAGAACAGAGTAGAGAAGAACAGAACAAAGCAGAGAATGTGTTATGCAGATCTTGTATTTTTCAAACAGATCGGAATACATATTTATCAGAAAATGTCCTACCCAAACTCCGCTACACACCAAAATAGATTCCCCCAGAACTCATCCTACGAAATCACACAAATAGATAATTATGGATGGTGCCACCAGAATTTTGCAGTTAAGATTGCCAGATCAGATAAAAGTGGTCAAACCACTATAGTACAACTAAGTTGCAGGAACAAAATTGTGGATAAACCACCAAATAATGCAAACCATTAACTACCAGAAACATCCTCCTTCCATATCAACCTAAATCCCATGTAATGTGTCATGGCATATATATGCAGAATCAGAGTGATGACTATGTAAGTCATGCTATCTTTCAATAACAGAATCAGGAGGCGCGAGAGTCTATGTCTTGTAAAATAGATTTATCAAACCTCAACAGGCCATATCAGATTTTTCATGAAGTCGGATGCACGGTTATAAATCAGAATCAGTCTAACATGTTCAGATATCGCATATTCCTCATCAACAAAGTAACGTAGAGGGTTATAAATCAGAATTAGTAACAATCAACCTAACATAATCATATATCGCGTATCCTTTATCAATAGAGTAACATAAAGGCATACCAACAAACTTCGCAGAATACCGATCGTACTTGGATAATTCCACACATTAGATAATAGCACATTATGTTCTGAAAGATCCTATTCACTTAGGTTTAAACATAGCAGATATACGTACGGATCATAATTTCTTCATCATCAGATCATCAGATATCAAGTTATATAGCCTAATTTAGATTGTACGAACCTTACAATAGGCCTGCGTTTGTTTTGAATGATGCTTGTGGCCCAAAGGAAAAATTCCAAATATTGCTTCACACGCTTGTATAATTCCACATGGCTTGGAGGACTGTCTTGTATGACTCCACACGGTTTGGCACACGTCTGTGTGCTTGCCCGTGTGTCCCACACGGCCTGACACACGCCCATGTCACTTACCCGTGTGGTCTTAACTCGCAAACAATGGGTTACACAGCCTGGACACACGTTCATATCACTGGCCTGTGTGAACTTTACACAATTCATAACCATACACGGTCTGGGCACACGCTCGTGTGCCTCCCATTTACGTGAACAGTAAGTTACACAACCTATCACACGGTCGTTTCCAGGCCGTGTGTGGCGTCGCCAGTCTCGTTTTCCAACAAATAAAATTTGAAGAAGAAGGGGTTTTTGATACCCACCTGATACGGATTCGATACAGGAGCAACAAGGATGAATTCTCATCCCTAAACGATAAGTAATTACCCAACAAATGTTTAATTCACAGTCAAATCGCTAAAACTAACATTCTAAAACTAAAGTTACATCGAAGAACTTTCGACACCAAACTTTAAATCGAATGAATTAAACTAGAAGGAAAAGTTAGACCTTGTATAGAATCGGTGTAATGTAACATAACAAAAGAAAGGACACTTGGAATTAAGAAACCAAAATGAAGAAACTAAAGAACGGAAAAAGAATGATAGAAAAATGTCGTAGAAAAAGGAAAGAACAAAATGAAAAAAAAGATGAAACCCATCGGAGGTTTCTGGAAGGTTTTAAATAACCAACCGAAACTAACTATCGTACAACAAAATTCAAAAACAAAACATTCCCTATTGCTTTTGCCAAGATTTGAACACAAGACCAAGGATTACATAGAAGCTTAAACCAATAAGCTCATTCTTGACATCCATGAACTGAATTTAACTTATAAATCAAACGTTCAAAGATAAGGGTTTAAGTAAAATAAGAAAATTTCCAGAAACAGGATTCGAGCCCGGAACCTCACACACATACCCAGAACACTTGACCACTGAACCAAACTAATTTACTTGTAAAAAATTTCTATGATTTAAACTCATAATTGAAGGATGACCACTCTTGATTTCAAAATCCAATTTCTTCTAACCCGATTTTTGGGATGTTACAACTTTGTATATGTTAGGTATTATGTTATGTTCTATAAATATATGTTTAGACATGTATGCTACGTAAGCTATATGGTACGTATTTGTATATGTTAGCATGTTCGTACATATGATTTGGGGTGGGTTTGATATGTTAGAGGAAGTGTATAAGGCAGTTTTACTGCAATAATGGTGGCTAGATCACAAATTTCTGTCTGGCAACTCAACTGCATATTTATGAGTGGCACATCGCCACAAATTGGTGTGATTGGATGGATGGACTCTATTAGTCCTAATTGGTGTGATTGATTGGACGGAAAGGTGTGTAGCGGATGAGGGTAGGAGATGCTACGATAATTTCTAATATGAAATATGATATAGTTTGTTATAGGATATGATAACCTCTAATATGTTATAGGATATATGGTAAGAAATTTTGGTCTGATACAAACTCTATATGTATATTTGATACATGGGTCAAATCACACATAGGGCGTAAAGCTCATGCGTTTGTATGTTTCATTTCAGGTGATCCTTAGGCTTAAGATTGGACAACAACTCCGGAGCTCGATTTTCACAGTATTGGGTTGCATATTGTGTTTAAGTATGTTTTGGTCTTTTTTTTGGTCTTTTTGGACTTTTAATTTTTGTTTGGGACTTTAAAATTTATTTTGGAATTTGATTTACAAAAGACTTAATTTTAATTGGTGTTGAAGACAAAACAACATGATTAACAAAGGATTAAGGTTTTATAGGATTGAGTCGCTATAACGTTTTTTCCACTGCAAAGTTTTTGACTAAGTCATTACAATGTTTTAACTCACAAATGAATTGGGTCCATAGATTTGTTTAAACAAAGCTAATAACATACGATTTTTCATCAAAGTACTCACGGGTCTTTCATAATAGTTATGTTTTCAACGTTTTAAGCAATCTTGTTATTTTTTAGTTAAACGAGCCTTTCACCAAAAATTAAGCAAGATTATTTTCACGTGTAATGTCACCCTCACAATCCAATCATAACGTCTAGGATAGGTATGGGGTGTTACAAGGCTTGTGGGTAACCTCCTGGTTTGTTGGCAATTGGCTTATTGGTTGGGTGTCTTTCTAGCTTGTCATGTGTCTTGACACGGATGGGGTATAACAAAAATGTATAAAAAAAGTATACCAAAAGAATTTAAAATGTATAAAAAAAGTTAAAATAAAGCTTGAGTTGAATAGTAAATTTATCTGTGCGTTCAAATCCCTCAAAATTGATTTTTTTATTGTTTATTAAATAAAAGTACTAAAACTACCTCGAATAATATAACTTATTTTAAATAATAAATTTTTTTTTATAATTTCTCTAATCGAATTGATACCAGTTGACTCATGATATCAATTCAATTAATAACTTAAATAATAATGTAGATAATAAATATTTACATGTGAATTAGATATTTAATATGCATTTTTTACCTAAACATTTAATGTGCACATTTTACGTAGGATATTAAAACCAACAAGTAAAAATTTCTAGTTTAAAACCCAATTATTATTGATATAAATTAAATGAAATGTAAAGAAATAAATGATAAAAATAAATTTGTACAAAATTAAATCTTGCAATTGCCCATCCTCCAGGTGGACCATCAATTAGTGGAACTAGATGAATGATCTTAGAATTCACCAATTAGAATATTAGGTTTCTATAATCTAGATCTAAGAAATTTAAAAAGATAATTTTACTTTTATTTAATAACCTATTCTCATCAAATTCACTACAATATAAAATAAAAATTAATGAATTTTGATTTGGAGCAACCATACATATGAAACTTGAATTTTGGTTTACATGTATATATGAAACGCTGATTTTGATTCAATTGTACACACTTAAAGAAATGAGTAAATATATTTATTTTCATATCGAGTAATATAATTGTTTGTGTATGCAATATATCAACGTAAAATGGTGCTAATTCGATAATATTATTACTAATTTCTAAAATTTAAATTAAATCAAAATTTCATGTATAAAATCGTACAAACTCAAAGTTCATGTATAACATTGAACATTGGATCAATGTTCATGTATAATTTTGATATTTATTCCAAATTTAATTTATTTATTTTTACATTGAAGTTAATAATTCTTTTTAACTAATAATATCTTTTATTGAAATATTTAAACTATATAGATTCTTATATGAATTAGTTTGAAAATTCCATCATTATTTAAAAACATTAAAAATACATTAATATTAATATTTTTATAATTTAAATTTAAACAATTTTTATTACTAAACAGTAATTTAAGTCGAACTTTACCACCCAAATTAATAAATAAAATCTAGTATAATTTTCAACTCAGCTTTAGTAAATCTTTTGGCCTAAATAATTTAAATGCTACAAGATGCTTGGAGTTGATGTGTATTTTTATATTTGAAATTTAACTTTTAAGATTTTCTGATAAATTTGTTGATGTGATATTTTAAAATTAGAAAGAAATATTCACTTAATAGTTATATAAAAAAGAATAACATTGTAATGGATTTATATTTAATAGGAAATTTTAACGCGTTAACTATTCTTAAAATTTAAAATTCATATAAACAATTTAATTATAATAATATTATAAAATTAAATCTTAAATTTGAGTATAATTTAAAGATCAAAAGTAAAATTTAACAATTGTTATATAACCTTAAAAAAAGGAAATAGAGGGATGTAAACTAAAATATAATCATTGTAAGGGTATCATAATTGAAATTTAATCACGTGTTATATAGGAAGACATTAAAATTTTTATTTTATATGGAGATTTTATCCGAATTTAATAATCCATTTAAATAAAATATTTTTATTCAATTTTAATTAATTTGTTTTAAACGAAACCTATGATTAGCCACACAATAATTTAGTGATAAAAGGGAAAGGGAGATGACATAAATTAAAATAGGCTATAGTGAGAAGTGAGAAGTGTCAATCGCCTTGACCTTTTATGATGAGCTGTGCTACATGTGAGTTTAGAAAAGTGAGAAAGTGCCATTTGAGAAGTTTATATAATTGCCACTACTTAAGTAGGGATTCATTTCAAAATATATATATATTTTAAATATTTTTCTTCTGACTTCGGTTTTCTTGATTGACTATAATATTTAAGATGAAGTTAATAAAAGGGGTTACTGACTCAGCAGGGTAGATCAAAATTGGTGTAAGAAAACCCTTTTCTAAGGTCACCTCTCTCTCTCTTTTACTTATATACCACTCACATGGCACTATCACTATTTCAAAACTCCATAGCTGAATAATTATAATAATAACAAAACAGCTTGGAAGAAAAGCCATGGGAAGACCTCCTTGCTGTGATAAAGTTGGTATCAAGAAAGGTCCATGGACCCCTGAGGAAGATATCATACTTGTCTCTTACATCCAACAACATGGTGCAGGGAATTGGAGATCAGTACCCACTAATACTGGTATATTTTACACCAATTCCCACTTTCTTTTTTAGCGTTTATAAGTTCAATAAAGAAAAGGGGATTCCATGGTTTCTTTTGGCTGATTCAAACCAACCTTTGTTTAAAGGGTTATTGAGATGCAGCAAAAGTTGCAGGCTTCGATGGACTAATTATCTGAGACCAGGCATCAAGCGAGGGAACTTCACTCCTCATGAAGAAGGCATGATAATTCACTTGCAAGCTTTATTGGGTAACAAGTAATCCTCAAAAATCTTCTTTGATTCTATATATACTGCATTCGTTTACCTTCTTTAAGTTCTCCAGTGGATCATATTCTTTGTTTGTTTGTTTATACGTAGATGGGCGGCAATTGCTTCATACCTACCACAAAGGACAGATAATGATATAAAGAACTACTGGAACACCCACCTGAAGAAGAAACTAAACAAGTTTCAGTCAGCTTTGGACCCCCACCCTTCAATTGAGAGAAAGAGCAGCTTAGAATTTGCTTCAACTTCTTCAAGTACTAGTGCTGTTGGGCTAAATCAAGCCTCTTCAACATATGCTTCAAGCACTGAGAATATTTCTAGGCTTCTTCAAGGTTGGATGAGATCATCACCAAAGACAACTAATGATAATAATAGCTCTCTACTTCTCAAGGATACTTCTCAATATCAGAAATGGGATCAAAATACCAGCTTATTAGATGCTGATTCTTCAGCTGGATATAAACCCAAAGCTGAACAAGAAGGCGGTAATTTGATCTCCCATGAAGAGTTTGAGTCGATTTTATCGTTTGAGAACATTAACAATGTTGTATGGGACAAGTCTACTTGTGAATCTACATCAAAGGGTGCTTGTCAAGATTCAGGAAATGATGATGATGGTGATGATGATGATGATGATGGTGATGATAAGGTCAATGTTGCAATGGCCCCAGAGAATTATAAGAAGCAAAAAGTTGATCATCACAACAACAACAACAATAATAAGAATAATCCGCCATTATCGTTTCTTGAGAAGTGGCTTTTTGATGAGAGTTCTTCGGGTCAAGTAGAAGAGATGAATCAGATGATGGAACTGTCTTCAGTCTTCTAAGTTTTTTCCTTTTTACCTTCTTTGTTCCTCTCTCTTAGCTTCATTTCGTTTCAAGCTTTTATTAATGAAGAAAAATAAGGAAGAAAAGTTTGGGTTATTTAATTCTCTTGATCATAAAGCATAAATGATTATTTTCTAAGCACTCAAAATCAGCAAGCTGGGTTTCAGATTTGTGAAATTTTTTCATGGAAATATATATTGTCCCATATATACATGATCAAATTCTTCATCTTCTTTGAATGTATTTGACTATTTTTGGGTTTTCATTGGAGAATGCATAGAACAAGGACATAAAGAGATAGAAGGTATCACTAAATATATAAGATATTATTAAGTTAAATTAACACCACACAACTTTAGGCTGATCAGAACTTTGTGGCAAATAAATGAGGGTCTCTATAACTTCAAACCTTGGAAGGCTATATAATACATTCCTACTTTTGCAGCAATTTAATTGGAGTCTCTCTCTCTATGAGGAAAGATTTGGTGTAAAATTAACTTTTATACTATTTTATAATTTTGAGTAGATGTAATTATATAATTGATCGTCTAGTCATTCAGAATATTGTCTTCTATATTTCATAATTATTTTTTAAAATTAAATAAATTGCCATCCTTTTTTTTTAATTTACACAATTTAATGCATATTATTTTATATGAATAAAGTATGATATACAACTATTCAATTAAATAAATCATATAAAGAATTTTAATTTAACTCGAAAGTCTAAAAATCATCTTAGCTTTGAAGTCTGCTTCATAACACTTCTATTTAGTTTCTTCATCTGCCTAGCTGCATGTTGTGGGGGTTTTTTTGTAGTCGGCTAGGGTTTTGATTTTTTGGGTGGTTTGGCTTTATTTTCAGGGAAGAGTAATGGAAGAGGATTTGGCTTGTCACACCCCTTAACTGGTTTGGTCGTCGAACCTGAGCAAAAGAATGTTATGAACAAATATCACACAATTCCAAACAATTTATAAATCATGACCACAAATACAAATTAAGACAATTACATACATGCATGATAAAATGTGTTAATCAATCCATTTTAGGTAAATATTAACTGTATGGAAGATTTGAAACAAATCAGGGCTAAACATGGTTCAATTTGAATTAAAAACAAATAGATGAGAAAAATTTGACAATAGGGGTCACACGGCCGTGTGACAGAGCCCAAACCGTGTGGCTCCAGACATGGTCGTGTGGCTACCCCACACACCCGTACGGCTACTCCAAACGCCCATGTGAAACCTGCACCTAAAAATATTAGACCACACGGCCGTGTGATAGACCGTGTGTCAACTCGTGTACACCTGAAGAAACTTAAAATTCAAGCCATTTTATCTATCCAAACTTAAGTATCAAGTTATACCATTTGCATAAAGCAATACCCTTATCAAAAACACATCAAATTAGGCCAAATCATGTCAAATACTAATCAACCTAAGTGCCTAACCAATATACCACAATGGCACCTCCATATTCAAATCCAAGCAACCATGAGGATTTGATCAAACATGCCAAATTTGAACACCTAAACATAAAACTAATTCATATTGCTTTGCATCATGACCTTACCATCTATGCACAAACTACCAAAGCTAACAAAATAGTAGCATACTTATAACTTAACTACCATCCACTCCATACTAACATAACCAAAGCATAATATGTATCAACCAACTCAAATAACCATTAACCATCAAACCAAACATGTAACCAACTCATTCAAGACCACATTAGGCAATTACCAAGCAATACAAGTTTCAAGCTATTAACCATTTGATAATTACCAAAATACCTTACATATATACATAATTATAAAGACATCAAAATTTAACTAACCATCCAATATAAAAACCAACATTCTAAACCCAAGAATCTCTAGGTACATGCTGACATTAAAATAAGGATTTCACCAACGATTGAGTTCAGGATTATCTCTGGATGTTGAGTCGCGTACAATCTAAATAGTACCTAACCTGCTCACGGAAAACAAAACCGTATGTTGAGCAACTCAATGGTATTTCTATAATCAAACAATAAACATATTATAAATGTTATAATGCATTTTAACATGTCAATATACAAGCCCTATTACATCACCTAATTATTCAATCTATTTCCATATCTTAAACCAAGCTTATAAACTAATATCTATTATCTGCCCTTATTTCAATTTCATTATACTCAATTTCTCAGTTCTACAATATAATTTCATCAACCAATCATTAAATCACATATGTGATAGCATAATTCATCAGTTCATCACTAATTGAACTCAATTGCACAATTATAACAATATATCATATTTTCAAATCTATTCAATTTAGTCCTTATCACAAATAAGTAATTTGAATCAGTTCAATTCAGCACATTCTAACATTTCCAGCTTACCGTATGTTATTACCGTGCAATGCTATTTGTGAATGCAACAATTGAAAAGGTTCAGGTTATAAAAATATAAACCGTAAACTCTGAGTTATTTGTTGATGATTTTATCTTTTCCTTTCCGTTTTGAGGAAATCGGGTCAACATAAATATACCAAATCACCAATACACAATCATTTTCACATTCAATTGCTAATTTATACAACTTTTATATTTTATTCAATTTAGTCCTAAAATCGAGACTAACCTAACTTTCAAATTAAACCTCAAATTTTTATTTCAATTTAACTATAGGCCTAATTTAAATTCCAATTTTTCATTTCTACAACAAATTTCAAAATTTATGCAATTTAATCCCTATTACACAAAATCATCAATTGGATTAACAATTTAGCCTTTTTTTCAATACTAAAATTAAAATATACTAAAATAACACCTCAAGCTTCAATTATTCAACAATGATGACATCCTCAAACTTAAACAATACCAAAAATTACGGCATGGGTCAACTAGCTCGAGGTACCGAAATTCCGAAAACATAAAAATTACAAAAAAAATGACTAAATTGAACTAACCAGATTGAGGCTTGAATATTTAAAAATCCTTGCCGAAAGCTATTCTCTTATCCTCCATTGGTTTCTTTTTTGTGAAAAAAATGGATGAAAATGGTTTTTGATGTCTTCCACTAAGATTTTTCTATTACTTTATGTTTTCTTTTTATTTATTAATTTTATTAAAATTTTATCACATTAAACAATACATGATCGTCCACTATTAATTTTATATTGGTTTAACTGCTATAAATGTCTCTTGGTTTAATTCTAACTAAAGATTCCTTAAGAAATCACACATTTGACACCTTTACGTTTTAGTCCCTATACCTTAATAAATCACTAATTCGATAAAATTTTTTGATCAAAATTTAATTCACTTCTAATATAACTCCGTAAATATTTAATAAAAATATTTACGGGTCTGGTTTATGAAAACAAGATCTCGATACCTCAACTTCCAAAACCACTGACTTTAAAACCGATACACTTGTACTTTGTCTAACAATCCAAATAACCAAAATTAATAGACCATGTTCCATTTTAATACTATAATGCCTTCGTAAATATTAATAAACACAAGAGATGGTGTTTGGTTGGGACTTGTCATTGAAGGCATCGTCGCGAAGGGTGGTGTCGACTGTTAACAAATGGCTGAGAGAGGATTCTGGAAATAGTAGTTGGATAAATATAGAAGTGGATGGAGATAAGGATAAGAGCAGCTTCGGTACAAAACAAACTAATCTAGTTTATCAGATAATTGGTAAAAATGTGGAGGGTTGTATGAGTAAAGGGGGTGATCGGTTGTTTAACGTCACAACAATAATGTGCAAGTGTACACTGTCGATGAAGTATAGTAGACAAATATGAGTCTGCCGGATATCGATCCCAAATGGATGGTTGTATTTTGTCTATAATGAGAAGGATTGTGCCCTAACTTACTGGGCTTCAATTCTTTTCGATGAATTTAGATAGCCAAGTATTTATTTTGCAATAAAATCACACAGATTCAAAATAAAAAGCTCTCTCGGGATTTTAAAATGTTGGATCCTAACTTACTGGATATGACATTTTGCTACCTTGAGTTAAAGATTTCTAAAAATAAAAGAAATATTCTGTATTTAGGAATTTTAGGAAATCGAACCCTAACTTACTGGGTTTTGATTTTTCATTCGACCCAAAAAATTGAATATCCTTTTCAAATTTAAATACATGAGTTTTAAAAATCAAAAGACAAACTTAATTTTGAAGATTAAAAAATGTTGCGCCCTAACTCACTAGGTGTGACATTTTATTTCTTTGAAATAAGAGTGTTTTATTATTTTAATTCATTCAAGTTAAAAAGATCATATTTTAAAATCTTTTCAAATTTTTGACACTAAGACATTAAATAATCGATTCGGTACCAATTTTGGGCCTTACGAGGGTGCTAACCCTTCCTCGTGCGTAACCGACTCCCGAACCTATTTTCTCAAAATTCATAGACCTAAAATTATTTTTAAGGTGATCCGATCACACCTCAATAAAAGATCGGTGGTGACTCTAATTTTCATTTTTAAGTCGACAACTAAACTTTTCTTTTATTAAAAAAGTGGTTTCGATAGCTTGGCGACTCCACTGGGGACACTAGAGAGTCAAGTCGTAAAATTGATTTTCTTTTGTCTTATTGTTGAAAATTGAAAATTTGATTTGAAAGATACGATTCTTTCACTGAATTTATTTGTGCTATGATTACTGTAAATTGAGTTTTATATCTTGGCATCATATTGCGTAAAGACTGTTTAGTCTTACCCTTTTTAAGTGAGAGTGAGAAACTATTCTTTCGTGAGGTTTTCACCTCCGTATAGGATAGTGGGTCACTTTCGGGATACATCCGTACCTATGCCTTCGTGAGATTTTCATCTCCGTATAGTCATAGGGAAATGTATTCCCCTAAACTGAAGTCGATCCGCATTAGCCTATAATAGGCTAGGGTCGAGGAATCTGTTGATTCAGGTCCTTTGCCTTAGAAGCCAAACCACATGTAGTGAACCTTAGGAACTTGCCCTAGGTAGAACTATGACGAACCCTAGTAGATACCCGAATAGTTGTTCTATTATTTGCTGATTGTATTGGATTCTATGTTTATACATGATACTGAATTTTTGTGCTTTACTTTGATTGCATGGCATTTTAACTACATGGCATTTCATTATGAAAGGCATTGGTTCATATTTGGGTGCTAATTAGAAATCTTATCATGGAAAAAGGGTTTCTTGATAAAGTGGAAGAAATACGGCTGCCTGAATATATTCCAAGAAACACAATAAAAAAAGGGTGATGAAGAAGTATACGACTTTACTTTGTGGCCCGAGAATTCAAGTTGATTATTCAAGAGCTGCCGACATTTAAAGAAGTAGATGAGCATTACGAGGATGGGTAGATGATGAATTGCGCAAAAAGGAGATAATAGTGGCGTCCATTGGAAATTCGCGTGATTTGTCTTAAACATCCAGATGAAGGAAAGATTGACGTTGTTTCTTGGAGTATGAGGGCAAGGTCGTACATGCATCCGTTTTATGTAAAGAAATTTGCTTTCTAGTAAAGTTTTCTAAATGAAATTTAATTAGAATCGACGCCTTTTTGCATTCATTTCATGCATCGCATCATATGTATTAAAGACTATCCAAAAGAGCCTAATTGATTAAAATTATTTCAGCTAATCTGGAAACCAACCAACCAACCAAACACCGTTACGGTACTTGACAAAAAACCAAAGACATGAACCAAAGATTGGAAAGACTTGAATAGTTCCAAAAGGAGATGCAAGACCAAATTCAGCTGCAAGTACGAGAGCAGCTAGCTAAGATTCAGTAGGATATCATGGACAAAATGCTAGAATCTCAGAAAAACATGATGACTCAGTTGACTCAACTGTTGGCTAGAGGAAACGATAAGGGAAAAGGCCCCATGACCAGTCCAGATGAGGATAACGAGGAACCGCTTTATCCTCCAGGCTTTACTCCTTCACATGTGTAGACCCAAGCTGAGGTGCACCCGCGCAAATCCTCTGTCACAATCAGGCCTCAACAGTTTCAAGCCGGTGCCTCAATACCAATGAGCTTCTAAGCTGGATCGGGCTCTAATCCTGGAGATAACCCTGTTAATCCCGTTATCCCTAATTTTGATGAAGTGGCTGAGAAAGACAAAACAAAAGAAGAATTACCAAAACAGTTAGAAGAAAGGTGGAAATGGATTAAAGAGAAATTCAGGGCCATGAAAAGTACTGAAAGCTATCGTGGGATAGATGCAAAAGATCTAAGTTTCGTCCCAGGATTGGTACTCCCTTATAAATTTAAAATGCCTGAATTCGAGAAGTATAAGGGGACCAGTTGCCCTAAAGCCTACATAAATTTTGTAGGCAGATGACTGGATATGTTAATAACGACCAACTACTAATACATTGCTTCCAGGATAGCCTCACAAGGGCAACATCTAAATGGTACAATCAATTGAGCCGTACCAAGATTAGTTCTTGAAGAGATTTGGCACAGGCTTTTATGAAGCAGTACAGTCATGTAATAGAAATGGTGCCTGATAGAATCACCTTACAAAACATGGAAAAGAAGTCAAATGAAAGTTTTAGGCAGTACGTGCAGAGGTGGAAGGAGGTTGCCGTCCAAGTCCAGCCACCGCTCTTGGAAAGAGAAATGACAATGCTCTTTATAAATACATTGAAAGCCCCGTTCATCACACACATGTTAGGAAGTGCCACAAAAAGCTTTTCTGATATAATCATGAAGGGTGAGATGATTGAAAGTGCCATAAGGAGCATAAAGATTAATGCTAGAGAAAATAATAGAAGGTCAGCCTCGAAAAAAAGAAAAGCGAGGTGAACAACGTGAATATATACAGCAAATCGATTACGGTGAATCTGCCAAGAAAGGTGGTTACTAATCAACAAGGTTCATTAAGACAAGAATCTTGCATGAGGAAAAACGCTGAGAAGCTTCAGTTCACACCAATTCCAATGTCATATACGGAGCTGTATCAGAGTTTATTCAATGCACACGTTGTTTCCTTTTCTTATTTAAAACCGTTACATCCTCCATATCCCAAATGGTACGACTCAAATGCACAGTGCGACTACCATGCAGGAATTACAGGGCATTCCATAGAAAATTGCACCATCTTTAAAAAGCTTGTTGAAAGGCTCATTAACATGGGTGTTGTCAAGTTTGATGACTCATTTAGTGCAGAAAACTCACTACCCAATCATGATTGATAATGGAGTGAATGCAATGTATGAAGAAGTGTTGGGAAATGTTCACATCAATGCCATATATGAAGACACAATTAAAAAGGTCATTGTTAGATATTCACCCTTATCAACTTGGAGGTGTTCTAAATAATTGGACTGCGGAAGAAATCCCTATAGTATTTAGAACATACTTAGAGTAATATTCAGAACACACTTGTTGCTTTTAAACTAGAAGCAATAAAAACTTCTTTGTGAAATAGACTCATGTCTGAACGTTATTATTTTAATGAAATACATCTTTGCGGTCATTTTTGAGCAAATGTTCTTTCATTCCATATGAATAATTATTATTTTTTATTCTTTCATTGTTTTGGATTTTCTTCCACATCATTCTTTCATTCATTCATAATCATACTACACAAATAATTATTTATAAATTCATACAGTATTTGTATATTCTTTAGTACCTACAATAGGTCCCTAGATATCAATGTCATGAGTGACACTGCTGCAGACTTAGAATCTCCTTGTGAGCAAGACACGTGTTTAGAGGGATCTCATGACTTTAAAGATGACATAGATCGCGGCTTATCTCTGAACTTGTTGAGGATGGTAGAATAGGAAGAGAAACAAATTTTACCTCCTGAGGAGACAATGGAGATTGTGACCTTAAGGGAATGTACATAACCAGAGAAACAAAGCAAGACCTTGTTGAGTTACCTTAAGGGTTCAAAGATGTCTTCGCATGGTCATACCAGGATATGCCCGGGTTAAGCACTGATATTGTAATCTAAGCAACAGCACGACGTTAAAAATTTGCAGTATGTTCAAGATTAACATCATGAACGATGTAGCTAGAATTCTTTATCGGGGCAATGCCTTTTTCCTTGGCTTATCATAGTTTTGCCCGTTGAAGTCAAGTTGCCATTTCTCTGCGTTTTTGTTGGATTTCATCCTAATTGAAGAGGAAGATCCAAAAATTTTTCGTCATAGTTAAGTTTTGCCCTAAAAGGCTCTATGAGAGAAACCTGATACCAAATAAGATCTTTCGCATACAAAATGAAAGTGAAAGATCTTATGTGGAAGACCTTATTTGGAATAAAATTGATGACCAAGAATTGCCTAATCCTATGAGTGCAGATTCAATCAAAACAAAAAGAATAAGAACAAAAAAAAAACAAAAACAAAAAAAAGAACAAAAAGAAACAAAAACCTCTACCGGGGCAATGTCTTTCTCTTTAGCTCAAAGTTTAATCAGATTGGGGCATGTGATGCTCTTGCTATACCTAAATCAATAGGAAATGGTAGGCGATATCTTGGGGCATCGACAAAATACTGTAGATATCCTAAACACATGTCAAACTCAGAATGGTCTTCAGAAAGTTTGTGCGGAGAAGTTTAAACTGCGATATCTGGGGCACCTAGTCTTCCTACTATTTATATTGAATTACTTGTTCTTAGAATACTTCATTATTTTTCAAGATACGAGTCAATTCCTCTTTTATTCTCAATATTCTTGATAATTTATGCATTTCAATCCATGCTCTCAAATTAATTCTATTTTATCCATCGTTTTGTTCTTTTTGCTAGCGGGTTGCATTAGAATAACGATTAATGGACTAATGAAAATTTCACAAGGGAAGTTTTGCATATTACTCTAGAAGTTTCTAAATAATACAGTAACCTAAAACATGACTATTGTTTAGAACGCACCAAATTTAAAGGTTGGAAATCTAAGAAGGAAAAGTCTAAATTAAGACCATCCTTTCAGAGTTTGTTGTCAAAACATTGATCGAGCCAAATGACAAGAAGTCGTGCTAGTGATAAGGCTTCAATGAACAAGCAAGCAATGATCACCAAGCAATAAGAAGAGAATTCTTCATTTTTGCATAGGCATTTGGTATGACACCCTGAGAATACCAAAGGGCTTCACATTCTATATTCTTGAATTACGATAGGAGAGGATTGAGAGAAAGCCATATTTTTTTACCCTTGGGTTACAACGGGAGGATAATGGTACAAATTTTACGTCCCAGTGGATTGAACTTTGAGGTTTATAGTGAGGGCAATCTCACTAAGTGTTTCTTTAAAAACGTTAGCTGAGCAAGAAGACGTTGTAGCAGGTCAGTGATAAAACCTAAATAAACTTTGAGTAATGACAACCTAAGCGATAAAGAATGATCATTCTCAAAAAATGACATTCTGTATTCATGCAAAAATCATTCATACACACCTAGTTAGGAGCATTTGACTCGTTTTGATCATGACATCCTAATCACTAGGAATAATTAAGTTCATGAAATGAATTATACAGGTCATGTTCCCCAGAGAACAAACCAGTTAAACCATAAGTCCTATCTCCCTGAGCAGCAGTGGAGTAGGTTGAAATTAGCAGATATTGTCTTCCTGTATTGGCAGCAAAGTAGATTGAAGACCTCAACCTTATCTCCCTGAACAGTAGTGGAGTAGGTTGAAAATAGTAGATATTATTTTCCTGTATTGGTAGCGAAGTAGATCGAAGATACTAGCCTTGTCTCCCTGAGCAGTAGTGGAGTAGGTTGAAAATAGCAGATCTTGTCTTCCTGTATTGGCAGCGAAGTAGATCGAAGATATCAGCCCTGTCTCCCTGAGCAGCAGTGGAGTAGGTTGAAAATAATAGATCTTGTCTTCCTGTATTGGCAACGAAGAAGATCGAAGACCTCAGCCTTATCTCCCTGAGCAGCAGTGGAGTAGCTTGAAAATAGCAGATCTTGTCTTCCTGTATTGGCAGCGAAGTATATCGAAGATACCAGCCTTGTCTCCCTGAGCAGTAGTGGAGTAGGTTAAAAATAGTAGATCTTGTCTTCTTGTATTGGCAGCGAAGTAGATTGAAGATTCTAGCCTTATCTCCCTGAGCAAAAGTGGAGTAGGTTGAAAATAGTAGATCTTGTCTTCTTGTATTGACAGCGAAGTAGATCGAAGATACCAGCCTTGTCTCCCTGAGCAGCAATGGAGTAGGTTAAAAATAACAGATCTTGTCTTCCTGTATTGGCAGGGAAGTAGATCAAAAACACCAGTCTTATCTCCCTGAGCAGCAGTGGAGTAGGTTGAAAATAGCAGATCTTGTCTTTCTGTATTGGCAGCGAAGTAGATCGAAGATACCAGCCTTGTCTCCCTGAGTAGCAGTGGAGTAGGTTAAAGATAGCAGATATTACCTTCCTGTATTGACAGCGAAGCAGATCGACAACACCAGCCTTGCCTCTCTGAGTTTGCAGTGGACTAGGTTGAAAATTGTAGATCTTGTCTCCCTAAGCAGTAGTGGAGTAGATCAAAGACGGCGAATCTTATCTTCCCAAGTTGCAGTGGAAGAAGTTGAAGCTACAAGTATCATCTCCCTAAAGTTGCAGTGGAGCAGACTGAAGATAGCAAATGTTCCCTCGACGAGTTACAAATACTATCTCCCTGAGGTTATAGTGGAGTGGATTGAAGCACCAATTCCTACACCTCTGAAGATGCAGGGTTATTGGAAGAAAATTGGTTAAGACTCGACAAGACCGGGCAAATTGGGCCTGTTAAAGTCTTTGCTTCATTCCCGTTACACGACAATGAGCAAAGAGGGCAACTGTAACGGGCCCAATTAGCCCGGGCCCTCACAAACCAAAACCATTAAAATAATAAATGTCCACAGTCCAGTTTTTTTTACAAACCCAAATAATACCAAAACCGCCCGCTAAACCTAAGACCCAACTGCCTAGCCCAGTTAACCCAAAACCCATTTACAATACTAGCCCAAAATTGAAGCAAAACCCTAACCCTAGCAGCATCCGGCTCCCAGCGCCACAGCAGCCAAACCTTCCCCCCCGCGTGTGCTGCATCACCACGTGCGTGCGTCTCCCAGCTAACCTCCGTATGCCAGTACCTGCAATAAACAACAACAATAGCAACAATATTTGACAGTAAATGATGAAATAGAATAGAAAAAGAGAATAGATTTTTTATTATGTTATTTTCCTTTTATTTGGCTATAAAAGCCATAAAAAATCTGTAAAAGAGGATCCTTTTTTACGCAGATTGAATACAAAAAATCAAAAATATTCAGAGAAATCGAAGTGAAAAATAGAATTTTTTGAAGGTGATTTGAGATTTCTTTCTTTTCTAGATTTTCTTTTCTCTTTTACTTATTATTTGTGCGAAAAATAAAATAAAGAGGAGAAAGTAAAAGGTCTATGAGCTTACCTGATACCTGAACGTCATTTACTCCGTTGCAATGGGAGCCAGACAAGTGTTTGGAGAGCCTTTGAACGATCAGTACAGAGCGGTACAGAGGCATGTTTTTAGTTTAGATTTTTTAAAAATGAAAGGGCTACTATTTTTAGAGTTCTTTTGGATTATAAGCCCGATGATAAACGTCGTCGTTTGATGTCGATACGATGGTTCCAAAACGACGTCGTTTGAAGGCTCAGATATACGCGGTGACCCGACCTGAGGGTAAGATCCGCGTTTTTTGGTTAATTGGTCTATTTGCGCAACCAGTCCCCCTTTGATTTTTATTGTTTTAATCCGATTTTCTTTAATATTTTTTTAATTTATACCATATATTTTATTCTGATTTCATTTTGGTCCAAGGTCAAACAGCAACGTTTTCGTTATCTGGATTTGAATTCCTGAATTTGTGCGCTTAATTGTTACTTTAGTCCTTTAGTTTTGGATTGATTGTAAATTTAGCCCTTCAAATATTGTAATTTTAATTCAATCATTATTTTTTAATTATTCTTATTATTTTTGAGTATTCATTTTAATTTTGTAAATATTTATTGTTTTTATGGTAGTTATACATTTTATTATTATTATTATTATTTCTTTTTTGTACATTAAATTAAGTTTCAATTCAAATTTAGTTTTAATAGCATAATTTTAAATTGAAGTAGTACCTATTTTAATATATTTATTTATAGCATATTTTAATATTTAGTTTGACATTGTTTTTAAACTTATTATTAATATAATTTTAAGATGTAATATACTATTATTTCAAATTATTATTAACATGTTTTAAATTCATCATACATTATTTAAGAAAATCTATTATATACTTTTGTTTGCAAACTTGATATGTTATTATTTGTTTCATCATTCTTTTAATATATATATTTATAAGAATTTGATATACTTTGTATATATTTTAATGTTTTATTGTATGTCATATCTTAAAATTCATTTTTTATATGTTAAATGTTTACATAATAATATTCTTTAAAATACTATTATTTTTATCTATATATAACTTATTAAATTGTTCATTTCTAAAATATATGTATTATTGTTTTGATCTTAATGTGATTAAAATTGTTGTTACTATTTTGTTTGAATTTATACCTTGTTTGTCCATTATCCCTTAGTGTGTATTTAAATTACAAATTGTATCTTTTACATTATATGTTGCCGATCAATCACACTACATTTGTTTCAAAATTATGTTTCATTAAAGTATTAAAATCATCTTATTTCGTAAATTTTCAAGATATTTGGTATTCACGATTCTCAAGAAGGATTGTGCCCTAACTTACTGGGCTTCAATTCTTTTCGATGAATTTAGATAGCCAAGTATTTATTTTGCAATAAAATCACACAGATTCAAAATAAAAAGCTCTCTCGGGATTTCAAAATGTTGGATCCTAACATACTGGATATGACATTTTGCTACCTTGAGTTAAAGATTTCTAAAAATAAAAACAATATTCTGTATTTAGGAATTTTGGGAAATTGAACCCTAACATACTGGGTTTTGATTTTTCATTCGACTCAAATAACTGAATATTCTTCTCAAATTTAAATGCATGAGTTTTAAAAATCAAAAGACAAACTTAATTTTGAAGATTAAAAAATGTTGCACCCTAATTCACTAGGTGTGACATTTTATTTCTTTGAAATAAGAGTGTTTTAATATTTTAATTCATTCAAATTAAAAATATCGTATTTTAAAATCTTTTCAAATTTTCGACACTAAGACATTAAACAATCGATTCGGTACCAATTTTTGGGCGTTACGAGGGTGCTAACCCTTCCTCGTGCGTAACCGACTCTCGAACCTATTTTCTCAAAATTCGTAAACCTAAAATTATTTTCAAGGTGATCCGATTACACCTTAATAAAAGATCGGTGGCGACTCCAATTTTCGTTTTTAAGTCGACAACTAAACTTTTCGTTTATTAAAAAAGTGGTTTCGACACCTTCATCTTCCAACTTGATCTTGTGCATGCAGAAAGGACTAATAACTTGAATATCGACAATACTCTTGAGACTATGAACCGATTTCTTTTCTTGAGTTACATCTAGTGTTGTGGAGACAATAACTGGGAGAGTATTGTGATCACCCAGTGTTGTGGAGACAATAACTTGCTCGTTATTAAGTCACATGGTTAGTTAACCTTTGGAAACATTAATAAGAGTTTGGTTGGTGGCTAAAAATAGTCGTCCCAAGATTATTGGAAACTCATTGTTTGCCTCGCAGTCAAGTATGATAAAATCAACCGAAAAAATGAATTTATCTATACGAGCTAAGACATCTTTGATTTGCCCTTCAGGTTAAGCCAATGATCGATCGGCTAGTTGTAATGTCACTGCAATAGATTTCATGTGACCAATTCCCAACTTTCTAAAAGTGGATAGTGGCATTAGGTTAATGCTAGCTCCTTAGTCGCATAAAGCCTTGCCCAAATAATGATTGCCAATTGAACATGGGATGGTAAAGCTCCCATAACTTGAAATTTGTCAACTTGTTTGTCAAAACAACACTACAGTCTTCTGTGAGTACAACAGTTTCAATATCAATGATTTTCTTCTTCTTGGACAAGAGGTCTTTCATAAATTTCCCATAACTCGAAATTTGTACCAGAGCGTCTTCTAAAGCATTGTTGATCTGCAGTTGCTTCAGTATGTCCAGGAACTGCTGATATTGCTTATCATGCTCATTCTTCATTACTCTTTGTGGGAAAAGTAAAGGTAAAGATACATCTGTTTGCCCCGACACCTTTGATTGTGTCGACAGTTTCAAAGGTCGAACATTAGGTAAATGGGTGACAATTTGTGGAACTTCTTTGTCTGATAAATTGACAAACTCTTCAAATTCAACATTTTCACCAGTGATCACTCCATCCGTATCTTGAGGTGCTATAGTAGAGTATATACACTGTTCGCCAGTTTGTTTGCCACTCCTAAGAGTGATAGCCTTACAATGTTCTTTCCCCCTCGGACTGGGATTTTTCGTGTCACTAGGTAATGAGCCTGGTGGTCGAGTATTCAGATTTGAAGCAAATTGTCCTAATTGTACCTCCAATGCTCAAATGGAAGATGAATTCCCTTATACGATAGCTTTCATACGAGTAATATACTCCCGCATTAACGCTTCAAAAGTTGATAACGGGTCAGAAGTAGAAGCTTGAGTGTATGGTTGTTGTTAATGTCTATGAACATGCTAATTCGGTATTGAAGAGTATTGTGGTTGCATTAAATTTTGGTATGGATGTGTCTAGCCTTGTTGTGGATGCATCTGAGTGTGCTGATTGTAGTTTTGTTATTTTTTATTGTAATTCCCTTGTCTTGGATTATAATTACCTTGAGTACATGTATTCCTATATCTGAATGTCGCAGCATTTTGTCTAGCATTTTGAGTTCCCCAAAATGGTTGGTTGCTTGCAGAGTTGTTGTAAGAGTTACCATAAGAATTGTTGCGGATGTTATTAATATAACAGGCATTCTTTACATGTTATGGACAATCTCCATAGCTATGGTTGTCACTACAAATCTCACAACAGAAAGTAGGAACATCAACTTATTGAATGACTTGTATAGGTGCAATGTCACTAGTCCCTTGCATATTTTTACTCATGTTTGTGAGAGAAGAAACTTGAGCACTTAGCGCAGTTATTGCATCCAATCAATAATTCCTAAAGTAGTTTTTGCTTGTGCAGCTCTGGAGATAGGGTATTAATAATCATTCTGAGCAATTCTCTTAAGAATTCTCACAACATCATTATAAGTACAATCCAGGAGAGATCCATTGGCTCATGCGTCGACAAGATTCCTTGTATGTGAATTCAGCCCATTATAAAAAAATCTTAATTTGTGTTTCTGGTTGAATGCTGTGCATGAGACAACGTTATAGTAAAGATTTATAACGTTCTCATGTGGTGTGAAGATTTTCATCATCCAACTGATGATAAGCAGTAATATCATTTCGAAGATGAGTATTCATTGTTGGCAGGTTAAATCGCAAAAGAAATTGTGCTGCTAGTGCATCCCAGGAAGTAATTGATCTGATAGGTAGCTGAAAAAACTAAGTACGAGCTCTTCTTTGTAAGGAATAAGGAAATAATTGCATCTTTATGGCATCATCAGGAACGCCTTGTTGACTAAAGGAAGCACAGATCAATAAAAATGATTTAAGATGTTCTTTTGCATCTTTATTTGACAGTCAATCATATTGTCCATTAGAATTAAGCATTTGAAACATTACTGGCTTGAGTTCAAAATTCCCAACTTGGATTGCTGGCCTAACAAATCTCAGTTGTAAATCATCCAAGATAGGTACTACAAAATCTTGTATAGTCCTATTTTGTATGCGAGCATCTTACGGCAACAATGGGTTATTAACATTTTGCTGTTGCATCAGGGATATGGCTGCATTGTCTCCTGGTAGAGCCATATTTCATTGTTCTCGAAGTCTACTCTGAACAATCCTTTCAATTTTTAGATCAAAATCGGTAAGAAAATCTGACTTGCTACGAGTTATAAAACACCTTAAATGAAGTTGAAAAAATAGCAACAAAGAAAAACCAGTTAGTGAATACTAAATATTATATAAGGAAAATAAAGTGGAAAACACACAAAAACAAAAATAAATATCAAAGAAACGCCATCCTCGGTAATGGCACCAAAAGCTTGATTGGTTGTTTAACATCACAACAATAATGTACAAGCGTACACTATCGATGCAAGTATAGTAGACAGATGCGAGTCTGTCGGATATCCATCCCACAAGGATGGTTGTCTTCTATCTATTAATGTCAGTGCAATAACTAGATAGAAACGAGATAAATTGTGAGGATAGTTGTCAGAGCAACAACTTGAAAATAATAAACTAAAATATGATAATGATAAACTGGGATTTCTAACATGAATCTTCAGCAGAATACTAAATGCTCGCAAGGTATAAAAAGATAGGTGATTGTTGAGGCAATAAATTTCAATGTATATCTTACCAAATGTCATTCAACTATTTAATTTGAGACTTAAACATACACATTAACCCCACCTTCCGATGATGGCAATATGGCACTATTAAGAACAAGTGGACTAAATTCCTCTAAACCTCACTCAACTTCCGTTGTAATGCTTGTTGGCTCAAACTGTCACTGCACTTTCCAGTATTAGTGACTGCAATAACACTTCCATGTTAAGAAATATTCAAAATCCAAGATTAAACAATAAAAGCAAGATTGAATAAGATAACATTTAACCAAGAATTCATGTGTACTTCCACACAAACAAAAACAGAGAGTAATCACCAGTATTTAAAAAGAAATAAGAAACAATCTAGTGGAGAATACTATTCCTAGACAACTCAACTGAATCTCTGTATTCTCTCTTGTCTCGCACTTAGGTCTCCTTATCAGAAGGTAATCTGCATCAATTTTCACGTTGGCTCACCCGTGAAAGGCTTAAGCTGCCATAGTCGCAAGCTTCAAGGTAGGATGAAAAAGATGATGGTCAAGAAAAAACTCTCCCCCTTCTATTTTTCTTCTTACGTCAACCTTTTATGTCCTCTTCCAATCGTACATACGTCCTTTCCTTAGAATTATTCTGTCATTATAGGTACAGATTGGTTATACCATACTGGACAGCTCACGCATTTTTAATTCTTATCCGAACAGTTGTTAGGTGCGGCGACAATTCTGGACACAATCTGGAATTAACTCATGCAGCAACATTAATGCACAAAGATAGTAAAATTAAGGATAAAATAGGCTAGGATTCACTGAGTTATAAAATGCAATTTACTAAACTGAAAATGGTAAAATATATGCTAAGGATAACTAAATGGGAACAATTTAACCAATAAGTAAGGAGGAAAGCCTATGTTCTTTCTAGTGCTATCAGCGGGCGAAATAATGGCATTGTTACCAATGAAATGGACGGTGGGTTGAAAGGTGGTATGAGCTTTAATAAGACCAAAGAAATGAGACCTAAAATGGAAGAGAGGCCTATTGAATTCATTGATGGGAAAAAGAGACAGAGAGTTCAGTTAGAGGTGTATGGGGTTTTAACTAATCATGTCCCAATTGAGTCAAATTTTAAGAATGAAACACCAGTAGCCACTATCAAGCAGGCCGACCGGGAACAATGAAAATCTTAAGTTGGAATGTCCATTGTTTGGGGCAACCGCGGACTGTTAAATGTCTCAAGTATAAATTAAGACAAGTTTAGCCTCAAGTTTTGTTTCTTATTGAAACAAAATTTAGCGGAACAAGTGAAGAGTGATTCTATGGATGTTTACGAGATTCTATGGCTCTCTAGTGGAACAAGCAAAGAGTGATTCGTGGAACTTACTAAGGTAATTAAAACACGGTAGTAATTTACCGTGGTTGATTTTGGGGGATTTTAATGAGGTATGTTTTTCTTTTGAGAAGAAGGGAGGTCACTTATGAGAGGAGAGACAAATGAGGGCTTTCAGGAAAGTGTTGGAAGAGTGTGAACTAAGTGACGAGTTTCTTTGTTCAATGGTTTACTGAGAAAGGGGAGATTACTAGAAATTAACATAAGGGAAGGATTAAATAGGGGGTTGTTGATCTAGGATAGTGGGATTTATTTCCAGAGTATTCAGTGAATCACTTTCTATATAGTTTTTTAGATCATTGCTAAGTGGTTGTCGATACAAGAGGAATTGAAAGGGCTTCAGCCTATATCGAGATGTTTCTAGTTTCATTTTAATGCCAATTGGGTGTTGGAGGATGGTTTTAGGGATCATTTAAAAAGGCGGTGGATTCAAATAATGACTTTCTAGTGAAGCTTGAGGAGTTAGAAGTGGAATTAAACAAGTAGGCCTAAAGAGCTAAAGTGAACAGAAATCATCGGGGAGAGGATTTAAGTTCTAGGCTTTGTGAACTGAATGAGGAAGATCCAAGTGATGAGAATCTGGCAGAGGTCATGGATGTGAAGTTAGCTTTGAATATGGAAGTTGGCATGGAATAATTATATTAGGAGCAAAGGCCTAAAGCTAATTGGATTCAGATGGGTGATCGTTACACTTCACTTTTTAATTAGTGTTCTTCTAGTCGGAGGAGACAAATACTATTAAGGGTTTGGAGAATGGGAGTGGGAATTGGGTTACTAGACAAGATGAGATGATTAAGCTGGAAATGGATTATTTTAAAGATTTGTTTGCTTCAAATCCAGTGAAAAGTTATGATTAGTTGCTTGCTGGGATTCAAGTGTGAATTATGGAAAACCTAAACAAGGAGTTGATGGCTGAGTTTAAAATGGAGGAAGTTGTGGAGGCGATCAAAACCATGGCTCATTTGAAAGCGTCCAGTAAAGATAGATTTCCTACAGTTTTCTATCAGAAGTTTTGGCATGTGAGAGGGGATGACGTTGAGAAATTTTGTTTGGATGTATTGAATGGTCAACGTGTGATAGAGGTGGTGAATCGTACAAACATATTGCTTATTTCAAAAGTGGTAACACCAAAGAATATGAGTCAGTTCAAACCCATCAGTTTATGTAATTTAATTTACAAAGTGATTTCGAAGGTGATTGTTAATAGATTTTGAAGTGCCCTTAGTGTATGTATCGATGAAACATAGGGAGCATTTGTGGTAGGAAGGTAAATCACTGATAATATAATTGTGGCTTACAAAATTCTATATTCTTTTAAAAAGAAAAATGGAGGGTTTTGCGGGCTCTTTTTCTTTGAAACTTGGTATGAGCAAAGCCTATGACAGGGTTGAATGGGGTTTCCTAAAAAGTGTGATGGATGTTCTTGGATTTTGTGAAGCATGGGTTCCGCTTGTTATGAGTTATGTCTCTAGTGTGTCGTATTCGGTAGTGTTAAATGGGTTTTAGGGAGAAAAGTTTTGGCCTACACGGGGCTTAAGGCAAGGAAACCCTTTAAACCCTTATTTGTTTATAGTTTGTACTGAGGGTTTTTCTAGGTTTCTTAATATGACTAGAGTGGATGGAAGGATTACGGGGCCTAAGGTGGGCAGAAGTGGTTTATCAGTTACTCATTTATTTTTTGTTAATGGTAGTATCTTATTCGGTGAAGCTTCGATTGAAGGGGAAAATATTATGAAATTAGTGGTGTTTGAGTATGAAAGAGTCTCAGGACAGTTTGTTAATTATGATAAGTCTCTCAAATATTTTAGTGGGAATGTAGATCATGGAGTAGGGTAACAAGTACTAAGAGTCTTGGTTTGCCAACGATGGTGGGTCATAGAAAAATAGATGCTTTTGTGGATCTCAATGAGAAGTTTATTAGGAAGATGATTATTGGAGTGTGAAATTTCCCATTGGGGGTAAAGAAATGCTCATAAAGTAATTCTGCATGCTATTCCGATTTATACAATGCAATGTCTCATGCTGCCTGTTTCTTTGTGTCGTGAGTTGGAAAACATGATGAGCAAATTTTAATGGCGTAATACAAAGACTCAAAAGGGTATACATTGGTGCAAGTGGAGCTATGTGCACTCCTAAAGCGCAATGAGGTTTTGGGTTTTAAGGAGCTTAATAAATTTAATATGGCACTGTTAGCAAAACATGGATGAAAATTGCTTAGACAACCTCATTGTTTGTTTGCACGAGTAATTAAAGTGGAGTATTTCTTACGGGGGGATTTTATGAGTGCATGCTTGGGATCTTACCCTTCGTATGCCTGGCAAAGTATCTGGGGAGCCCATAGGCTACTGGAAGAGGGTTTAGGTTGGAGGATTTGAAATGGCTCATGTGTAAACATCTGAAATGATGTGTGGTTGCGTAGGCTTAGAAATGGTAGAATACATGTTTAGAATATCGACATTAGATAGAGCACTGTTACAGATCTAATAGAGGAGGAAACACTTACCTAGAAAAGAGAGGTAGTCTGAAATTTATTTTGTGATGAACAGTTGGAGAAAATATTATTTACTCTACTGGTGAATATCGCATCAAAGGACCAAGTGGTTTGGAGGGGGATAATATAGAGGAATTTACAGCAAATAGACAGCTGGCTCATTACAGAGGAGGATAATATAATGGGAGGTAATAATACTTTACAATCGATGAATCTATCTAATTTTTACGAAAGACTGTGGAGCCTAAATATTCCTAGCAAAATTCGTAAACAATGCTAGAAGGTAGCGAATGAATTTGTGCCTACGTTGTGTACGCTGAAGTCACATAGCCTTTGTTGTGAACACTCTTTGCCCGATCTGTAAGATGAAGGAGGAGATGGTGTCCCATTTATTCCGAGACTGAGTCTTCTCGAGGCAAGTCCTAGAAAGAGTAGGCGTGGTTTTCTCAACAACCAACATGGAATACAATTGGAAACAATGGTTAGCGATATAATTTATAAACAATAGTATGGTGGTATGTAGAATTTTAGCTAATTCTTTCTGGGCTTTATGGTATAATAGGAACAAAATTTATCATGAGGGGATTAGGAAGGGGTTTTAGATATAGTAGGATTTATAAATGCATGTTACCTTGAAGTTGAGCAGTTGGGTAAATTGTTGATTACCTTGAGTAATCCAAGTGTTTATTTTTGGGAGCCATCGGAGGGGGATGTTATAAAGTTTCATTTTGATGATTCTTATAATCAACAACTACACATTTCAAGATCGGGTATTATAACACATAACAAGGAAGGAATGGTAATGGCGCCCTATATCTATCCGTGAGAGAATATTCTAGATCCGACCATTGCAGAGGCTCGAGCATGCTTGTAGGTAGTTACCTTCGCAAAGGAGTTGGGTTTTCGTAAGGTTTGTATTGAAGGAGTTGCCTTAATCGTTATCAGGAGAATAAATTTTGTTGACAAGGACAGATCTAACATTAGCAATTTGATAAAAGAGGGCAAGGGAAGAGTGACCAATTTTAGAAGTTCACAGTTTAGGTTTGTACCTTGGGCAGCAAATGCATTAGCGCATGAAAAGGCGATGGAAGGAAAGAGGCACGACTATCCCAAGTACTGGATGGAGGAAGTCCTGATGGAGGTGGAAAAACTCTTTGATAGAGATGGGAGAGGATTTGCGGAGAGTGAGCAATAGTGATGGTTGAGTTTAGGCTTAGAGGCGATTGATAGTCCGAGAAACTCGATGGCCTGAGGAAGAGGTTTGATTACCAGTGTGCTGGCGCCTGAAATGATGTATGGAGCTGGTGGCCTCTACATTTTACTTATGCAAGGGGAGGGTTGGAAGGCTTTTGGAGATGAAGGGATTTTCAGATCTGGGGACGTTTCTTTTTCTGTTTTTACTTGTTTTGTTTCGGTTGTTGTTTTGGTTTTGTAAGGAATTGAGTTATTTTTATTTTTTTAGTCTGTTTTGTGATCCTTTAGTCACTGTTTTGCTGCCCATTAGTTGAGCAGCAAATGTGTGGTCTAGCTATAACTGGTTTTGTCTCCAAGCATTTATGGCGTCAGTTGGCATTTTTTAAAAAAATCATATAAAATTATTTAAAGAATGGATAAAACTAAATTAATTTAATTTCTTGAAACAAATGCAAAAAAAAAAAAAAAAGAAAGTAGAAAAGAATAAATGACTAAAAATAAGATAAAAATTTGTGTATCGTCAATGCATGAGTCTTATGCATGCCATTAAACAATAATATGATACCTTATCACTATTAAAATAAAAATTGTGGACTTGTAATTAACTACTAATAAAAAATATTACATGTTTGTGTACTCTTTCACAAATTTAAAATTTAGTCTTTGTACTTTTGTTTTCAAAAATTTAGTCCATTTAATTTTAGATTTTAAAATTTAGACCCAATTATTAACATTGTTAAATTTTTGTTAAATTTATTGGTGTAATATTTTGAAATTAAAAAAAACTCACTTGACTTGGCAACAATGTAATTAAAACAGACGTTGCAATAAACTTGAATTTAACAAAATAATTTTAAAGGTATTAATAATTAGACTTATTTTGAAATCGACAAATAAAAACTAAATTATTAAAAATATAAAATATAAAAATAATTTTCAAATTTACGAAAAATACAGAAAATTATAGCATGTTTTAACCAAAATTTTATTTAACCATAAACCTAAAATATGAAACTAGATAAATAACCTAAATTCTAAACATCAAACTCAATATAAACTTTAAATCCTAAATCATAATATTTAAAATCAAAATTTAAGAAGAAATAAAATATCTTCTTTAATTTTAAAATATCACACCAATAATTTTTTAAAATAAATATTAATATTTTATATTTAAATAAAATTATTAATATTTATTTAGTTCTTCAACATTTTTTATGATAATGGATGAAATTCACATCAAAATATAATGATAATAACCATATATATATATATATCACGAAAGTCTTGCATTCAAATAAGGCAAAAGGAAATTGTTTTCCTTTTGGGAAATCATCATTCATGAGAGGGAAACATGTGATGTTATTGACCTTTTCGGTGTCAGACCCAGCTGAAATATTGATAATATCTTCTTTTCACCATGAATAACCGGAAAGAAAAAGGAGTTTGGGTGGCCTTCATGAGAAGGTATTCACAGGTTCCTCACCACCTATCAGAACAAACCACATGTTGGGGCTGTCCCCATGACATTTAAAGTTTTTTAGTCAAGAGGTTTAAGGAATAAAAGAAGACAAGACAAGAGCAATAAATTAAATTAAATAAAATTTTTTTGATAATTTTTTAAAATTATTTTTTGAAACTTATTTTAGTGAAATAAATACAAAATAAATTATATTTGTTATAAAATATTAGAGAAAAATTTTTCTGTTGACAACTGAAATTTATTTTATACTAAGATGATATTTTATAATAAATAATGTATTATATAGACTTAATAATAGCCAACACTTAATTAAAACTTAATTTGAAGTTACATATATTATATATGTGAGAGTGAATAGTGGATGTAAGCATACATAACGATTTACAATATAAAGCAGTAGAAAAGATCGAATATAAATACTTTCAGCCGTTGCCTAAACCAAATGCCAAAATTCAAATGTTGTTACACCACTGTCGAGCACGTCAAACCACCAACGAGGACGTCAAATTTAACTGCACGAAAATTGAAAACTGCCAAAGTCTTCTCAACACTCCAAAATCTCACTAGATGGAATATTTTTTACTTTTGATTTTTCGGTGCTTAGGGACCTTAACTAGTGGGTATTTATAGTGGTGGCTCCCCATCAAAAACCACCAATTACATGAAAGTGGAGGGAAACGTGGGAAAAACCCCACGGACCATAATGTACGTCCAACATTTGAGGGAAACGTGGGAACCCCACGAACCTTAATGCATTCCAACATTCTCCCACTTGGTTCGTATTGCCCATGAATACTTAAAGTCGAAACATAATGCACGAATCATGGTGATATTTTCTCTTAGAATTTGAGTAGTATCTTTCATGTATCACAATATCTCATATCTCAAAGCTTTAGCCCAAATTTCTTAATGAATAAACCCAATGTTTATTCCAGGTCCAAACTTTAGTGACATTTCTCGAAAATATTTAATTTAATGTGTGTACAAAATATGAGAAACATCAAACTTAATAGAGTTTCTTTATAATCGTTCTTATTGACCTGCCATAAAATGTAGTAGTTAATTCGGTTCATTTTTGCACTTAGGAGTTTGTTTTATAGGCAATTTAGTATTTTATATTATGTTTTTGATATTTAGGCCTTAGGATTAAATATTAATAAAAGAAGTGGTTTTTAACACATTTTATAAGTGTTGTGACCCAATAGGCCAACACGGGCCTTAGGTAGTACTAATTTGTTTAATTGAGTGTGTAGGATGAAGATTTAAATGCCCAATTGACGTGGAAGCAAAGGATGAGTGATGTACAAGTATTTTGAACTGTTAAAGCACAAAATTGATTACACAAGGCAAAAATTGCATGTCGTGTCACTCCATAGACATGGTGTGGCGCGACACAGGTCAACGTGATACTCAAGAATATCGAGGCTATTTTCATCCATGCAATCAACTTAATACGAAGACCTAGGATGTGTCGAAGAATCAACTTTATACGAAGACTTAGGACATGCTAAAGACCTAATTTGGGCTGCCAACATTCTATAAATAAGATATTAGGGGTTTGATGTAACTAAGTCGTCCTAGACACCTTCAAAAATCCTAGTAGTTTAGGAGTATAAGTAGATTAATTTTCTTTCGAGTTTTCATAACTCTTTTGTTTTTCCTCGTGGAATCAGTTTTGATTCAAGAGTTTATTTATATTATTCAAGTATTTCAATTTATTTTCTCTTTGCCTTTGATTTATTTCTTTATTCCAATCAATTGATATGTTATCCATTCCCCATTCAATATCAAATCCATGATTATTCAAATATCTTTTCTCTTCTGAATCAATCGTGTTCTCATGATTTATTCAATTGAGATTGAGATTATGAATAACATGAGTGGTTAAATCCCTTAGGGGAGATCAATGAGTGGATGACATGTGATTAAGGGAGGATTTAGGGATTTCCTGATAGGGATTTGTTGGTATGAATTACATGTTCTTAAACACTAGGATTGACAACCCTAGGAAGTTATCATAGGCTAAGCGAGGTCGGGAGATAAGTCAAGCCGAGTAAATTGTAATTTATCATAGTTGAGAAAGTGAGGTCGGGTGATAAGTGACTATCTACCAACCGATTAGTTAATTAGAGGCCGAGAGGTAATAATTGGTTAATCGGTAGCTAATCTACCCTAGTACCCTAATTCGAAGTCAATTACAAACCCTGAAGCGAGTTAATCTTCCTGATTAGTTTATTAATTTTTATCGTTTGTTTATTTTTATTATTTATTTATTTTCGTTATTTATTTTTATCTCAATTATCTATTTTTTCACATCCCAAAATTGAGTTAGTAGAATTTGGGTTAGTGAATCAAGAGTTGTCACATCCTATTTTTGGAATTAAGATTGTGAAAATTTTGTCAAGTGAATTAATCTGGTTCTGTGGTTAAGTGTTGTACTTGTGTGTAAGAGGTTCTGGGTACGAATCTTTTCCCTTGAATTTTTATTATTTTGTCCTAACCCTTATCCTTGAACATCTATCATAAATAATATTTTCACCCAACTAATGACAAGAATAAGCCTGTTGGTTTAGTGGTAAGGCTTTAGCTTACTCAGAGGTCTCGAGTTCGAATCTTGTTAGTTTTGTATGTACAAAGGGTCGCGATCCTGCGAGGGTGAGCTAACTCTAAAATTGTAGGCTACAACTCGTATGTATGAAGCGAGAATCACTAGTAATCGTCGGTGAACCATACGGCGGTGAATTTGTTCCTGGACCTTGTACATACCACCCGTCACACTATGGGAGTTGGCCATGCTCGAAGTCGTTACCTTAATCGCAAGGAGGAGGATGCCAAAGGCAAGGCTAGTGACTTGAGTGAAGTCGTAATAAGGTAGTCGTAATAGAAGGTGCAGCTGGATCACCTTCTTTTCAAGGAGAGCTAATGCTTGTTGGGTATTTTGGTTTGACACTATTTCACACCCAAAAAGAAGCGAGCTACATCTGAATTAAAGTTAGAGATGGAAGCCATTTTTTTGTTTCTTTACGGTGAAGTAAGACCAAGCTAGGTCAGAACAAGTTGATAGGATCCCTTTTTACGACCCCGAGTCCCTCCTATGTGGCAACATGAGGGTGTAAAAAGGAAAGAGAAAGATGACTTTCTCTCACTTTTAGCATAGCGGGCCCCCAACGGGTGGCCCGCTCGATGGGCTATTAACTTAGTGGTAAATTGTACCCTTGATAATTGTGTCGTTGTGCCTGGGTTGTAAGGGCTCTCAGGCACATGGATAATTTAATGAGCTCATCAGTGCCTGACCTTGAGATGTGGATCATCCAAGGCACATTAGTAAACCTTGGGGAAAATTTGAAATGGATAACAAATAAATTTAGTAGGTAGTTTTTAAAAATAAAATGTGTGAATAATCCTTAAAATTCCTTCCTCACAACCCTCCCTCTCTCTCCCACTTTACACTCTAGTTATAGTCTATTTTTCCACGTTCCCATTCTTTTCTTTTGTTTTGATTTTCATTCTTTTTGTTTTTTTTTCTTTCTTTTCCATTAATTTCATCTATTGCATTACTTTGGTAGGGGTTCTTTTGTTTGATTCTTTTTTAGCTGACCCAAATTCAGTGTTGTTGGTACTCCTTCCAGTTTTGGTGTTGGCTGTGTGTGATTGTGGTGTTGGGTAAGAGTATGGATTTTCTGTGATGATGTAGTATTTATGGTTGTTGGGTTTGGTAGTGAAGAATTAATCTTACAATTGGCATTTAGCTCTTAACGTCAGATTTTGAATGATGATTTGGCTTTTCTATATGGCATAGGTTTAATTGTTTCTTTGGAAATCATTGTTTTAGGTGAAAATCTTAAGACAAATGCTCCTTCAACGACTTAGTTTCTGTTATAAGTCGTTATCTTATTAAGGGTAAGTGATCGATGCGTTTTTTTAGCCAAATCTTAGTGTTAGGAATGTTTAGTTAGTGTTTGTATAACACCCCTAACCCGTATCCGTCGCCGAATTAGGGTTACGAGGCATAACCAAACAAACACAACCATTTATTTTTATTTTTAAAACCAAACTGATCACAAACATGGAAATTAAACCATTCTCTCATGGCTATTTATATTTTACAATCCAAATCTAACCAAAATCATATTCAAACCTATACATGCCATATGGTCGAGTTCAAAATTTTAACAAAATACCAAAAGAAGTCAATAGTGTGATAGACTATGCTGATGATCCCCGAGCTAGTAACGCGTCTCCAAAATATATAAAACAAATGGACAAAAACAATCAAAGTAAGCTTTCATAGCTTAGTAAGTCTATAGCATATCTAAAATACATATAAAAGAATGTATATTTAACTAATACACATAAACAGACATATGTATAGACATTATATGCATATAATCAAGTTACCAACATAATCATTAACTGCATATACTGATTTCTAGTGTATTTTTCGCTCGCACTTCATCGGATCCATTTATATATAATTTTCCAAATACATACACCACTAGCATATTTTTATACTTATCAATTACAAGTGCCGAATACACATATACACTTATAATCCACATATGCCGAATGCGTTCATATGTATATATCCAACAATTTCATAACAACCAATATATGTACATACTCAATAATCACAAAGATTCAAACGTTTATACACTCATCAAACACATTGAAACAAATGTTCATATATTTGTCCATTACATATAATCAAAAGCATATATATATTTTTATACCCAATGCATATAATCACTTAATTTAAATGATTCTCTAGCACTTCATCGCTAGGTTTAAAGTCTAATTAGGTTCATCGGCACTTAGCCTGCTAAGCTTATAGCTTTGATTGGTTCACCGGCACTTAGCACGCTAGGCTTATAGCTCGATTCAGTTCACCAAGCACTTAGCACGCTAGGCTTATAGCCTGATTGAGTTCATAGGCACTTAGCACGCTAGACATATAGTCGAATAATTTCACTGGTAATAAATCCGATTGAAACGAGCTTTAACAAAGAATCTCAATTCACGAAGTTGTATCTCTTATTTGTATATAAAATCCACACAAAATTCAGCTCAATATTCATAACTTATATCTTAAAAAAACACATGGATAAATATAAATCCCAATCATCAAATCTAACTTAAATAACTCAATAATTCAACTGAAACACATTTATGTATATATAACCTCATACTTTAGATTCCAATTCTAATATCATAAAATTTAACTTATAATATACTAGGTACCTTTAACATTTGAATTCCATATATACCCATACAATTTCATATACCATCCCAATACAGGACCTTATACATGTACATATATGCATATTCGAATCTAACAAACATATATTACTCTATACTTATATTGAAACAAGAACATATACCTATATACTCATACATATTGAATTTAACATATATATATAAATATAATTTCATACTTATACTCAATATAAATATTTATTCATAAGTACACATACTTATTCACTCCAACTTATACAACTATTTTATACTAAATTCACACTTTATTCGCACACACATACATATGTTGAATATATCTCATACCTTTGTAATTTCATACCTAATTTCAATACAACAAATTTTACATGTATATACATGTATATTCGAATATAATTTGTACATATATGTTCATACCTAAATTTATTTCAAGAACATTCATATGCATATTTGCATATTCTTAGTCATTCGAATCTAACATATATATATATATACATAATTTCATACTTTCAATTCCAATTTTTATACTTCTAAATTCAACTCAACACACATACCATTGATATACATCCTCATATGCTGATTTAATAAAATTAAATAGCTAATAGACTTACCTCGGACGATGGAAAATTAAAATCGGACGATTATTCGACTAATTTGGCTTTTCCCCGATCTAACTCCGATTTCTTTGGTTCTCGATCTAAATATATTCAAAATAAGATAATTTATTTATTAACACATTCAATTTAATCCAAAAACACATAATTTGGCAAATTACTATTTTGCCCCTAATATTTACTCCTTTTTGCAATTTACTCCCTATTGTATAAAACACAATCTATACAAAATTTGCCCATACCACACAAGGGCAGAATATTCATGGTTCTCATACAAGTCCACACATTGCATTTATTTCACATTTTAGTCCCCCAAAAATTTAATTTCACAATTTAGCCCTATTTATTCAATTTCACTAAAAATTCCAATACAAAACATATTAATCTATCACATATCTTTCATTTTTCATCATCAACTATCACAAAGTCCAAGCATTCATCAATTCAATGGCACATTTCAAATTCATCAACAATTCAAAAAATTAAAACATGGGTTTTGAAGAACACAAAGCAACGATATCAAAAACGTAAAAATTATCGAAAACCGAACAAAACACATACCCGAATTAAGCTCCCAAAGGTGCCGAATGTTTAAAGCTTCCAAAGCCTTATTTTTTTCTTCTTAGAATCGGCCAAGAAAGATGAAGAACATGGCTTTTTAATTTGTTATATTAAACATATATTAACCTTATTATTAATTTACTATATTAACCTTTACTAATATATATAAAAAACATATATAATAAGGTTACATTAGTCCTTTGCCACCCACTAACTTACATAGTGGGCTAATTTCATCATAAAACCTCTAAATTATAAAGTCAACAACAATTAGGCACTTTCATATTTTACCATTAAATTTTATTTTACGCGATTTAATCCTTTTATTTAATCGGACACTCAAACGGCGAAATTAAAGCACGAAATTTTTACACTAGTAAATTCACACATAATAAACACAGAAAATAATATTAAAATATTTTTCTGATTCGGATTTGTGGTCCCGAAACCACTATTCCGATTAGGGTCAAAACCGGGTTGTTACAACCCTTCCCCCCTTAAGGGATTTTCGTCCCCGAAAATTCTTACCGGTGAATAGGTTTGGATAACGCTCTTTCACCGTATCTTCTGACTCCCAAGTTGCTTCTTCAACTCCATGTTTATGCCACAATACTTTAACTAACGGAATTTTCTTATTTCGTAATTCTTTGATCTCACGAGCCAGAATGCTAATCGGTTTTTCTTCATATGACATATCAGAGTTAATTTAAATCTTCGTCGGTCTAATCACATGTGAAGGATCAGATCGGTATCTACGGAGCATCAAAACATGGAATACATTATGAATCTTTTCTAACTCGGGCGGTAACATCAATCTATAAGCAACCGGTCCAACACACTCTATAATCTCATACGGTCCAATGAATCTCGGACTCAATTTGCCTTTACGACCGAATCTGAGTATTTTCTTCCACGGTGAGACTTTCAAAAACACTTTATCCCCGATCTGAAATTCTATACCCTTTCTTTTCAAATCCGCATAAGATTTCTGACGATCCGATGCTGATTTCAGACTATCCCGAATCACTTTCACTTTCTATTCAGTCTCTTTAATCAAATCAACCCCGTGTATCTTATTTTCACTGAGCTCGGTCCAGTACAATGGTGTACGACATTTACGACCGTACAAAGCCTCGTAATGTGCCATTTTGATACTAGATTGAAAGCTATTATTATAAGCAAATTCAATCAAAGGTAAGTATCGTTCCCACGTACCTTCAAACTCGAGAATGCAACATCTCAACATATCCTCAAGTATCTGAATGATTCGTTCAGATTGACCATCTGTCTGCGGATGGAAAGCTATGCTAAAATGTAGTTTCGTACCTAAAGCATCTTGTAGTTTCTTCCAAAATCGCGATGTGAATCTCGGATCTCTGTCTGAAACAATAGAAATAGGCACACCATGCAATCTCACAATTTGAGAAACATACAATTTAGCAAGTTTATCGAGTGGGAAATCCGTGCGAATCGGAATAAAGTGTGCCGATTTTGTCAACCTATCAACAATAACCCAGATTGTATCTTTCTTGCTCGGTGTCAACGGTAAACCGAATACAAAATCCATCGTAACTCGATCCCATTTCCATTCAGGTATCATGATCGGCTGAAGCAATCCAGATGGTACCTGATGCTCGGCTTTAACTTGCTGACAAATTAAACATTTTGAAATAAAGTCAGAAATGTCTCGTTTCATACCATGCCACCAATAGTGCTATTTCAGATCGTTATACATTTTCGTACTACCCGGATGTATAGAAAATCGGCTATTATGAGCTTCATTCAAAATCACCTGTATTAAATTTGAATTTCTCGGAACACATAATCGGTTTCTGAATCTTAAACAATCCTCAGCATCAACTAGAAATTCTGAATCAACATTTAAGTCACACTGAGCTCGTTTTGTAATTAAAACATCATCAGCTTTCTGAGCTTCACAAATCTGTTGAACAAGTAACGGTTTTGCTTTCAATTCAACTACTATTGCACCATCATCAGATATAGCCATATGTGCGTTCATTGCACGTAAAGCAAACAGTGATTTTCGACTTAAGGCATCAGCAACAACATTAGCCTTTCCCGGATGATAGTCAATCACAAGCTCGTAGTCTTTTAGCAATTCTAACCATCGGCGCTGTCTCAAATTCAGATCTTTCTGAGTCATCAAGTACTTCAGGCTTTTGTGATCAGAATAAACATGACATTTTTCGCCAAACAAATAGTGGCGCCATATTTTCAACGCAAATACAATAGCGGCCAATTTCAGATCGTGTGTTGCATAGTTCTTTTTCGTGCGGCTTTAACTGCCTCGAGGCATAGGCTACAACTTTGCCTTCCTGCATCAAAACACAGCCCAAACCATTTAAAGATGCATCACTATAGATGACAAACTCTTTACCCGATTCTGGCTGAACTAAGACTGGAGCTTCGGTCAAAAGAACTTTCAACTGATCAAAGCTTTCTTGACACTTTTCTGACCACTCAAACTTAACGTCTTTTTGTAATAACTTTGTCATCGGGGTCGCAATCATAGAGAACCCTTTCACGAACTGTCTATAATAACCAGCGAGCCCCAGAAAGCTTCGAACTTCTGAGACATTTTTCGGAGGTTTCCAATCAAATATAGCTAAAATTTTACTCGGATCAACCCGAATACCCGATGCTGATACAACATGGCCCAGAAAACTGACTTCACGTAACCAGAACTTGCATTTACTAAACTTTGCATACAACTGTTTATCTCGCAAAGTTTGTAACACAAGTCTCAGATGTTTAGCATGCTCAGTTTCGTCACGAGAGTAGATTAAAATGTCATCTATAAATACTACCACAAACCGATCCAGATACTGTCTAAAGATCCGATTCATCAAATCCATGAAAACAGCAGGTGCATTAGTAAGTCCAAAAGGCATAACAAGAAACTCATAATGTCCGTACCTTGTTCGAAAAGCAGTCTTTGGCACATCAGAGTCTTTAACTCGTAATTGATAGTAGCCTGATCTCAAATCTATCTTCGAGAACACAGTAGCCCCTTTCAACTGATCAAACAAATCATCAATCTGGGGTAGCAGATACTTATTCTTTATAGTCACCTTATTGAGTTGTTGATAATCAATGCACATTCTCATCGTTCCATCTTTCTTTCTCACAAATAGAACTGGTGCCCCCCAAGGAGAGAAACTCGGTCGTGCAAAACCTTTATCAGTCAACTCTTGGAACTGTGCTTTCAATTCTTTTAATTTGGTCAGTGCCATGCGGTACGGAGCTATCGAAATTGGAGTCGTCCCCGGCACTAACTCAATACCAAACTCTACTTCTCGAATAGGTGGTAAACCCGGTAATTCCTCAGGGAACACATCTGGATACTCACATACAACAAGTATTGATTTAATCTTCTTTTCTATCACTTTACTATCAAGAACATATGCAAGATAAGCTTCACAACCTTTTCTCACATACTTCTGAGCCAACATAGAGGATATCACTGCCGATAAACCATTCAGATCATTAGATTCAATCCGAATAATCTCATCATTCAGGCATCTTAAATCAATAGTCTTCCTTTTGCAGTTAACCACAGCATCGTGCAAAGTCAACCAGTCCATACCCAAAATTATATCGAACTCGTCAAATGGCAACAACATTAAATCAGCCATAAAACACAAATCTCGAATCATCAACGGACAATTCTTACACACTTTGTCAACTAACACACATCGGCCCAGGGGGTTTGATACTTTAATTACAAACTCAGTAGACTCAACAGGTAGAGTCTTACTGAATACTAAGGTCTCACACACATAAGAATGAGTCGAACCAGGATCAATCAATGCAATAACATTAGTATCATAAAGAGTGAAAGTACCAGTAATAACATCTGGAGAAGAAGCCTTCTCTCGAGCACGGATGGCATATGCTCTGGCAGGTGCACGAGCCTCAGATCGAACTGCCATGTCTTTTGTCCCTCTCTGACTGCCACTTACATTACCCAAATGCCTTGGCGGTCTACCTCGTACTGACACATTACTCGGTTTGGTATTCTGCATAGTGTTTTGCTCAGCTACCATCGGACACTCTCGAATGAAATGATCCTTTGAACCACACTTAAAGCAAGACCGATCATGTAATCTGCAATCTCCAGGATGCCATTTCCCACAATGCTTGCACTCTGATCTATTTTGTTGAACACTACCAATGCTAGCAACTGAAGTAGCTCGTGAACTCACTGTGGGTCGATCTCGATCATGCTTAGGAAACCTGCAGTAGCTTTAAATCGGCTATGATCCTCTCGGATTTCCTTGAGGCCGATGGAATGATTTACTAAATGATATTTTACGGAATCTCGAGCCAGAGTCACTTTTCTCTTCTCTTTCCCGAGCTCCTCGGCTTTACAAGCTCGTTCAACAAGTACTACGAACTCCTTTATCTCAAGTATGCCCACTAACAGTTTAATATCTTCACTCAGCCCATCTTCAAATCTTTTACACATAATAGCTTCAGTCGAAACACACTCTCGAGCATATCTACTGAGTCTCACAAATTTCCGCTCATATTCACATCGCATCATCCGACCCTGTTTCAATTCAAGAAATTCCTTACGTTTCTGATCAATGAATCTCTGGCTAATATATTTCTTACGGAACTCAGTCTGAAAGAATTCCCAGGACACTTGCTCTTTCGGAACCACCGATACTAGTGTATTCCACCAGTGATATGCAGTGTCCCGTAGCAAGGATATGGCACATTTCAAGCACTCGTCAGGGGTACAAGATAACTTATCAAATACTCGAATAGTATTATCAAGCCAAAATTTAGCTCGCTCAGCATCATCATCATCAGTAGCTCTGAACTCTTCGGCCCCGCGTTTTCGAATTTTATCAACAGGAGGTTTAAGTAATCTCATCGGATCACTTACTTGAGGTATAACAGGAACCGAAGATGGATTAGTCGGGGGTGGAGGTTGTTGTGCAACCGGATTAGTTCAGACATATTGAGTAAACCAGTCATTCATCATTTGGTAGAAGGCTTATTTAGCCTCTCCCTCCTGGTTACTCGAGGTCGGTCGAGAATCTACCGGCTCTGTCCCTTGTGCGGGAGCAGGCGCTATACTATCAACATCATCGGCTACGGCTCGATCGGGATCCATTACTATATGAAAACACATTTTTAGATGTCAGCAGTCATCACACTATCTCGATATAAAAATATGGCATGTATAGCTAGACTCATATACGTTATTTTAGTCCAAGAATCGACTAAACCATAGCTCTGATACCAATAAAATGTAACACCCCTAACCCGTATCCGTCGCCGAATTAGGGTTACGAGGCAAAACCAAACAAACACAACCATTTATTTTTTTTTAAACCAAACTGATCACAAACATGGAAATTAAACCATTTTATCATGGCTATTTATATTTTACAATCCAAATCTAACCAAAATCATATTCAAACCTATACATGCCATATGGTCGAGTTCAAAATTTTAACAAAATACCAAAAGAAGTCGATAGTGTGATAGACTATGCTAATGATCCCCGAGCTCGTAACGCGTCTCCAAAATCTATAAAACAAATGGACAAAAACAATCAAAGTAAGCTTTCATAGCTTAGTAAGTCTATAGCATATCTAAAATACATATAAAAGAATGTATATTTAACTAATACACATAAACAGACATATGTATAGACATTATATGCATATAATCAAGTTACCAACATAATCATTAACTGCATATACTGATTTCTAGTGTATTTTTCGCTCGCAATTCATCGATCCATTTATATATAATTTTCCAAATACATACACCAATAGCATATTTTATACTTATCAATTACAAGTGCCGAATACACATATACACTTATAATCCACATATGCCGAATGCGTTCATATATATATATATATCCAACAATTTCATAACAACCAATATATGTACATACTCAATAATCACAAAGATTCAAACGTTTATACACTCATCAAACACATTGAAACAAATGTTCATATATTTGTCCATTACATATAATCAAAAGCATATATATATTTTTATACCCAATGCATATAATCACTTAATTTGAGCAGATTCACTAGCACTTCATCCGCTAGGTTTAAAGTCTAATTCAGTTCATCGGCACTTAGCCTGCTAGGCTTATAGCTCGATTCAGTTCACCAAGCACTTAGCTCGCTAGGCTTATAGCTTTGATTCAGTTCACCAAGCACTTAGCTTGCTAGGCTTATAGCTCGATTCAGTTCATAGGCACTTAGCACGCTAGACATATAGTCTGAATAATTTCACGGCAATAAATCCGATTGATCTTGAGTTTTAACAAAGAATCTCAATTCACGAAGTTGTATCTCTTATTTGTATATAAAATCCACACAAAATTCAGCTCAATATTCATAACTTATATCTTAAAAAACACATGGATAAATATAAATCCCAATCATCAAATCTAACTTAAATAACTCAATCATTCAACCGAAACACATTTATGTATATATAACCTCATACTTTAGATTCTAATTCTAATATCATAAAATTTAACTTATAATATACTAGGTACCTTTAACATTTGAATTCCATATATACCCATACAATTTCATATACCATCCCAATACAGACCTTATACATGTACATATATGCATATTGAATCTAACAAACATATATTACTCTATACTTATATTCAAACAAGAACATATACCTATATACTCATACATATTCGAATTTAACATATATATATAAATATAATTTCATACTTATACTCAATATAAATATTTATTCATAAGTACACATACTTATTCACTCCAACTTATACAACTATTTTATACTAAATTCACACCTTATTCGCACACACATACATATGTTCGAATATATTTCATACCTTTGTAATTTCATACCTAATTTCAATACAACAAATTTTACATGTATATACATGTATATTCGAATATAATTTGTACATATATGTTCATACCTAAATTTATTTCAAGGACATTCATATGCATATTTGCATATTCATAGTCATTCGAATCTAACATATATATATATATACATAATTTCATACTTTCAATTCCAATTTTATACTTTTAAATTCAACTCAACACACATACCATTGATATACATCCTCATATTCTGATTTAATAAAATTAAATAGCTAATAGACTTACCTCTGACGATGGAAAATCAAAATCGGACGATTATTCGACTAATTTGGCTTTTCCCCGATCTAACTCCGATTTCTTTGGTTCTCGATCTAAATATATTCAAAATAAGATAATTTATGTATTAACACATTCAATTTAATCCAAAAACACATAATTTGGAAAATTACTATTTTGCCCCTAATATTTACACCTTTTTGCAATTTACTCCCTATTGTATAAAACACAATTTATACAAAATTTGCACATACCACACAAGGGCAGAATATTCATGGTTCTCATTCAAGTCCACACATTGCATTTATTTCACATTTTACTCCCCCAAAAATTTAATTTCACAATTTAGCCCTATTTATTCAATTTCACTAAAAATTCCAATACAAAACATATTAATCTATCACATATCTTTCATTTTTCATCATCAACTATCACAAAGTCCAAGCATTCATCAATGGCACATTTCAAAATCATCAACAATTCCCAAAATTAAAACATGGGTTTTGAAGAACACAAAGCAACGATCTCAAAAACGTAAAAATTATCGAAAACCGAACAAAACACATACCCGAATTAAGCTCCCAAAGGTACCGAATGTTTAAAGCTTCCAAAGCTTTATTTTTTTCTTCATAGAATCGGCCAAGAAAGATGAAGAACATGGCTTTTTAATTTGTTATATTAAACATATATTAACCTTATTATTAATTTAATATATTAACCTTTACTAATATATATAAAAAACATATATAATAAGGTTACATTAGTCCTTTGCCACCCACTAACTTACATAGTGGGCTAATTGCATCATAAAACCTCTAAATTATAAAGACAACAACAATTAGGCACTTTCATATTTTACCATTAAATTTTTATTTTACGCGATTTAATCCTTTTATTTAATCGGACACTCAAACGGCGAAATTAATGCACGAAATTTTTACACTAGTAAATTAACACATAATAAACACATAAAATAATATTAAAATATTTTTCTGATTCAGATTTGTGGTCCCAAAACCACTATTCCGATTAGGGTCAAAACCGGGTTGTTACAGTTTGCGATCGAGTTAGGGACTCAAAATTTAGCTTCTCATGTTAATTCTCACATTTTGAAATGTCAATTTACATATTTGAAACCTCGCTGTTGATATTGCATAAAAAACGATTAGTTGTGTAACAAAAAACTGGAAAAATAGCAAACGATGTGATGCCGAAAAGCCCATTGTCAACGTCACACGGTTGTGAGCCAATTGGGTAACACAGCCATGTGAGTAACACAGGCTAGGCCAATTGAGCCATGTAGGCCACATGAGCGTGTGAGCCCAGTTTTCATAAAATTTTGTTAGGACCGTATTTGAAGTGCGATTTGAAATTAGTCACTTCATAGGTTCTGAAAAGTGTTATGTATGAATTAAGGACATGAAATCTGATATTCTGCCTCTGTTAATGTGATTTTCGAAAGTGTGATGGTATGTTCTGATATGTACAGTATGTGTGATACATATACATCTATTATCTGATTAGTGTTTGAATGTGAAATCTAAAATAAAAAATATTTATATTGTATGTGTAACATTCGAGAGCATGTTTGTGCTATAATTTCTATTTCTGATCTACAATTTGAGAAATTTGTACAACCATGATTTATTCATGTGCGTCTCAGTATGTAAAATGGTAGACATGTGCATTGGGGTGGGATAATGATATGATGAAGTGTTAGCAGTTTAACTACATATTGGTAACCCATCATTGTCAGGCAACCCGGGATGACTTAATTAGTGGTTTAAACACATATCTGTTCTGACAACTTGACTGCAATACTAGTGGCTTGACCATATTTATCAAATTCTAGTGGATTATAGGACTATTTCTGGCAACTTGACTACGCTATTCTGAAAAGTGACATATGCTCACTTATAGGTGTGTGGGGTTGGATGGGTATTTATTACCCCAATTGGTGTGTAGGAATGGACAGAGATGGTGTGTAGTAGATGGGGGTAGGATCTATAACTATATCTACATCTATGTCTGTATCAGTATCAGTATCTGCATAAGTGTTTGTATCAATATCTACAACTATATTTGTAACCGTATCTGCATCTGTGCATGTATCGATATCTGCAATTGTATCTGTATCTGAACTGCATATGTGTTTGTATCTGTATTTGTTTTGTTTGTATGGGTTGAGTTACACACTAAGCTCGTTAGCTCACCCTTTGTTTTTTTTTTTTTTTTACTTCTCAGGTAACCAACAAACTTAGTATTGGACAGTGTACAGAAGCTCGGATTGGTTCTTAGTAATTTAAGTATAGTGGTTCATGTTTTTAAACTATTTTGGACTATCTAGACTATTTAAACCAATTGTTTGTTTCGCTTGGTTATAGCTGGAATTTATTATTTTATTTTTCTGGTACTGTTGGTTTGTTCTTTTTGTTTGGGTGGTGGCTTTTTTTGTGGAGGAGATTGTCAGATTAGCACATACAAAGCTTCTGGTTCTACTAGCTATTTGTTTCATCTTCACGTTGGGCGGTCAACAATTGCAATCAACCATGGATCACACTAGCTATTTGGTAATGTTGGATTTGTTAAGATGGGTTGGGATTCTATTTCTAATTGCATGCCTGATGTCAAGGTTCAAGTCAGTGTGGAGAGATTCAAGGCCTGGTGGTGTCTGTTTTGGTCAGGTTTTATTGGCATAGCATGCATGTGATGCTGTGCATTTGGTAATCCCAGGTTAATAATTAAGATAAAAGGATGAAATTGGTACGGACTGAATTCAAGTTCATATTATTAAATTAAGATATTATAAGTAACATTTATTGAAAATTTAATAATATAAAATTTTTAAGATTTTAATTTCTAATGAGAATTTATTATTCATTCATGTATAGTTGTAAGTTTTAAAAATCCAAAAAACACTACTTAAGAGTAGTTATATGTATTATACATCATATTAAACAAAGATTATTATACCTAAATCAATAATATCTTTTTGAAGAATCAATAATAAGTGTTTTAGCTCTACATATATACGAGATTAAATAAATTTTCATATATAAAGCTAAAATTTTAAAAATAAATTTAACAAAAAATGAATCGTATAATAATTTTAAACCCCTATTTACAATAAGAGGACTATAATAATCCAATAAAGTAATTTGTAAGTCTAAAATCCATGCAGGACCTATAAAAAAACCATGTAAGAGAAGAGAGGTGAGACATACAAGTTTTTCCTTTTATATAAAAATAATAATTTATTTGTGTTAAATAGAATAAATAACCTGTGAAAGGTACCCACAAGAAAACCTTTTATTTATTTATTCCGGGGCAAGAAATATTGATAGTGAGATATAAGCCTGTGATAAAGAGTGTTTCATTTATTCTCTCTAATTACTTTGCTTCACTGTCAGGTAACTATGTAATATATGGCTATAAGTTTTATAAGCTTGATTAATATACAGAATATACATGCCAGGCAGTCTCGTTTGAATAGACGATTGAAGTGATAAAATATTAGAATTTTCATTTTAAATTTATTCTTTCCAATGCAAATTCCATCATTACTTGAATCCATGCAACTCTGCTAATATTAGTCAGCTTAGGTATGTAAATTTGGTGTCTCAATTTTCTATTACCAATCATTTTCTTGCTTGAAGAGTTAATTAGTGATAATTTCTTTAATGACAAATACTTTAATTTTGTGCTCCTATTCTATAAAGTTGAATCATTTTCGGTCTCATGTTGATAATTATTAGTATTAGTTTTACTTTTTATCAGTATTTTTAACTTTACTTTTTACATATATACACAATTCATTTCTTATGTTCTCTGATAACATAATATCATGCAACCATACTTCACTTATATAATCTATATTATATGCTTATTTGTAAGTATATTTTTTTTAAATTTTAAAATATATCATATGTAAGGTTTTATATATCATCATATAAATATATTTTTAAATATAATAATTATTGTTAATCATATATTCAATATTTTAATTTAACTACTTTCTCTCCATTTCATTCTTTTTAATTAAAAGGTTGAGGCTATAAATATTATTAAGTAATAGCAATATCATTAATCACAAGCATACACCTGGCAAAATAGGTTTAGGCCGTGTTGAATTGAGCCTATAACGATTCGAGTTCGAGAAAACCTGAGTCTGTAATAGATTTGAGTTCGAGAAAATTCAAGCCCAAGATTGATTTAGCCTGAGCCTGGGATAAATCTGACTCAAAGTCCGATTTTATTAATAAATAACCATAACAGACATTAATAATTAATATAATTTTATGATATTACTTAAAATATAAATAAATGGATTTTTTTAAATGTATTCATAAGCATTGTAGATTTATATTAAATTTTTTTAATAGAAAAATAATCAATAATAACTTTTATGTTAAAATATAAAGTGAAATAAATTTTAAAATTATTAATTTAATATAAAATATTTTTAGTACAATAATTATATGTATAATAAATATATAAAAGATAATTATTAAAATATATAGAATTAAACTTTAATGATAATATAATAATATATTATATAACTATTACCGAAACCGAAACCAATTACCTAACTTGACCTTAAACCAATATACTAAATTAGTATACTACTAATACATAAAATAATATTATAATATATAAATATTTCTTAAAATATTAATGCATATATAATTATTATAATATAGATTATAATAAAAGATTTAATATTACATGATATTATAATGTTTAATCATCTATGCATATATATAAATTATAAATATATGATATGATATAGCATTATAAAATATAGTAGGAGGGCTAACTTTTAAATGTACGAAGAGTATAGAGATTCAAAGCATATTTTAACTAGTATAATAATAAACAATAATATATATAATAAGCAAAATATAATGTACTACTGTTATATATAACTATTATTATATAGATTGTAATAAAGGATATAGTTTTACATGATATTATTATGATTAATCATTTATGCATATATATAAACTATTAATATATGATATGATATAGCATTATAAAATATAGTAGGAGGGCTAACTTTCAAATGCACAAAGAGTATAAGGACTTAAAACATATTTCAATTAGTATAATAATAAACAATAAACAATAATATATAATAAAATGTAATATATAATGTATTACTATTATATATCAATATTATTTTATTATATATTATAATAAAAGATATAATATTACATAATATTATAATGTTTAACATTGATGCATATATATATATATATATAAACTTTTCATATATTATATACTATATGATATGATATAACATTATATAATATAGTTGAATAGTTAACTTTCAAATGTACGAAAAATAAAGAGAATTAGTGCATATTTCAACCAATATAATAACAAACAACACTAATAATTAATATACAATGTACTAATATTATATATAACTAATATTATATTATAGATTATAATAAAATATATAGTATTACATGTGTCACATCCCAAAATAGGGCCTAGAAGAAATAGGATAAAATTTAGATTGTTATTTATTTTCTCTAAAAATAGGGTAAGAGAACTAGAATGCCTTAAATATTATTTGCGTTAAAAGTTAGTAAGAATGAGCTTGTTGGTTTAGTGGTAAAGTTTTAAGCCCACCTATAAATCTCATGTTTGAACCATTTAGTGAGAATTCAATCAAACACTACACCAAAAGAGGCTTTCAGCAGCGTTTCTAGTGGCGTTTGGATAAAAAACGCCGCTAAAGACCGATCATTAGCGGCGCTTAATGGAAAACGCCGCTAAAAATAAGCATTAGCGGCATTTTCCAGAAAGCACCGCAAAAAACCTAAGCCCAACGACGCCGTTTTCTGAGCATTCAGGGATTTAGCGGCGTTTTTGAGGAAGCGCCGCTAATGCTCAGGGCTTTAGCGGCGTTTTTAAGAAAGCGCCGCAAAAAAACCTAAGCCCAACGACGCTGTTTTCTGAGCATTCGGGGATTTAGCAGCGTTTTTGAGGAAGTGCCACTAATGCTCAGGGCTTTAGCAGTGTTTTTGACAAAGCGCCGCAAAAAAGCCTAAGCCCAACGACGCCATTTTCTGAGCATTCGGGGATTTAGCGGCGTTTTTGAGGAAGCGTCGCTAATGCTTAGGGCTTTAGCTGCATTTCTGAGAAAGCGCCGCAAAAAACCTAAGCCCAACGACGCCCATTTTCTGAGCATTCGAGGATTTAGCGGCGTTTTGAGGAAGCGCTGCTAATGCTCAGGGCTTTAGCGGCGATTTTGAGAAAGCGCCGCAAAAAAACCTAAGCCCAACGATGTTGTTTTCTGAGCATTTGGGGATTTAGCGGCGTTTTTCAGGAAGTGACGCTAATGCTCAGGGATTTAGCGGCGTTTTTGAGAAAGCGCCGCAAAAAAACCTAGCAAAAAAACCTAAACCCAACGACGCCGTTTTCGATCTTTTTGGGGATTTAGCGGTGTTTTTAAGAAAGTGTCGCTAATGCTCAGGGCTTTAGCGGTGTTTTTGACAAAGTGCCGCAAAAAAACCTAAGCCCAACGACGCCGTTTTCTGACCTTTCGGGGATTTAGCGGCGTTTTTAAGAAAGCGCCGCTAATGCTCAGGGCTTTAGCGGCGTTTTTGGTAAAGCGCCGCAAAAAAACATAAGCCCAACGACGCCGTTTTCTGACCTTTCGGGGGCTTTAACGGCATTTTTAATACAGCGCCGCTAATTCTCTAGGATTTAACGGCATTTTTGGGAAAGCTCAGCAAAAAAATTATTTGTCTATTTATTATTTAATTGATTTATTTATATTAATTATAATTAGAAGTTTTCATTTAAGTTACCATTAAGCTGTTAAAATCGATGCCGGCCATATGGTTTTCTCAAAACCCTAAACCCTAAAAATATAATCCTTAAAACCTTAAACCCCTAAAAATTTCATATGGATATTGATGTACATGTATATACACATAGATATATATTAATGTAAAAGCTTATATATGTTTATAAAAAATTGTGGAAGCAGTACTTAATATTGATTAAAAAATTTTAGGGTTTAGGGTTGAAGAGGTTTAAGGGCTATAGTTTAAGGGGGTTTATAGTTTAAGGTTTAATGTTTAGTATAATTTTAAGTTTATGGTTTAGGGTTTGTTATATTGGGTTTGGGATTTAGTGTTTTAAAGTTTGTCGTTTGGAGTTTAGTTTTTATAGTCAGAGTTTTAGTGTTTAATTATGGTTTTAAGGGTTAGGGTATTAGGGTTTAAGGGTTAGGGATTTTGATAAAAAAATATAAAAAACAAAGTTATTTTAGGGTTTAAACAAGCAATAAGATTCTTTTTAATTACTTTTAATTGTAACTTATAATATATATTTATGGTTTAAAGTTTAGGGTGTTAGGGTATATCATATTAGAGTTTAGGGTTTAATTTTTAGTATTTTAGGTTCAGTGGTTAATGTTTGTTATTTGGATTTGGGGTTTACGGTTTAGGGTCTGGGTTTAGGGTTTAGTTTTTTATAGTTAGTGTCTTACTGTTTATGGCTCTAAGGGTTTAAGGTTAATAAAAAATGACAAAAATTAAATTTATTTTAGTGTTTATGCATCAGTGGCATTTTAGTAAAAAAATGCCACAAATATGTCATAGTATGCAAAACGATGACGTTTTATTTTGTGTTCCTAGTGGCGTTTATAAAAAAACACCGAAAATTTGTTTCAGAAATGGCAAAACGTTGCGTTTTGATCTGTGTTCTTAGTGGCGTTTTCTACCAAACGCCGCAAAAGGATAGAAATTAGTGGCGTTTTTTTAAAATGCGCTGCAAAATTTGTGCCTGATACTGCAAAACGTTACGTTTTGATGCAAAATTTTAGTGGTGTTTTTTGTAAAACACCGCAAAAGAACTATACTTTAGTGGCGCTTCAACAGAAATCGCCACAAATAGGTTTTAATAGTTTCCGAAACGGTGCCGTTTTTTCTTATGCTTTTAGTGGCTCTTATTAAAAAACGCCACAAAATTTAATAAAACTAACCTAAACGACGTCGTTTTATTAACCCCGAATTTCCTTTAGTTTTCCCCATGTCAGATTCCCCCGACTTCATTCCCCCAATTTCCTATCTGCGTTTCCCCTAAATTTCCCTAGGTTATTCTTCCACAAATTATTTTCCCTAATTTCGAAACTTCCAATCCCTTTGTGATCCAAACCCCTAATTTCCCAAATCCCTTTATTTCTTATCGGGTTCGTCCATGCTACGCCTTCCATTTTCTCCCAAATTCAAACTTTTTCCTTTCAAAATTTAAGCTCCCAATCCGCCGGAAAGCTCGATTCTTTAACAAAAAGGTGTTGGAACTGCTTCGCATACAAGACTGGAACAACGCCGTTACTCTATTCTGAATCCTGCAAGAGCATTCGACCCCTTGCTTTATTCATTGATTATTGCCAGATTTTTGGGGTGTAAGTGTTCTTCTTTTTTTTCCCGCTAGTATAGAATTTTAATTTACCGGTTTTTGTTCCGTAATTGCTTTTTTCTTAATTAGCACAGAAAAAAGTATGAAATTGAGGTTGACAGTTTAGAAGGGAAGTACGAGGTTTGGCAGAGGAAATTGCATCCTGACCTTGTTCTCAAAATCCACTAGGTTCAAAATCCCTCAACTTAACCCTTGTCTATTTTTATTTTTCTAAAAATTTTATAATTCTTAAACTATTTATTTCTTAAAAATTTTCATATATATGAAAGTAGAGATAACTGCCTTTACAATAAGAACTGTTGATTTTAAATTTTTGTAATAATTAAATTAGCATTAGATTAAATCGTAATTGTATCATTTTGGTGCCTTATATGCTATTATATAGTTGAAGGCACTGTTTATTTGTTATTGTTATTTCTCATTTAAGAGGATGCATCATTGAATTAACCATTTTCTCTTGATACCTTTGGTAGTCCAAACAACAAATGAAATTTAACATGTGTAGGTCTATATATCATAAAACTAGAGCCATTCAATGTCTATAGTTTTAGTTAATGGGAATTATTATTGAAGTTGCAGTTGTTGATGCACTGAACTATCGAAAACAAATACTATTTTGGTTCATATGCTAAAACCAAAGTTTTATCTTAGTAGTTTTCTACCCTTAGATTTGACTAAGTTACTGCTTCCTGCTCCTCCTGCAACTATTGGTTCAACTGAAGCTGCCATTTAATCTTCGAATTAATATTTGGTAGTGATATTGATAAAGTTTTTATATTTGGTTCAACTGAATTAATAATATTTGGTCCTAATCTTATAATCTTACATCTGTTCTAGGTACTATCGAGCACCTGAATTAATATTTGGTGCAATTGAATACACCACAAACATTGACATCTGGTCTGCTGGCCGTGTTTTGGCTGAGCTATTGCTTGGGCAGGTACATGTTTCGTTGCAAAATTTATTTGCTTATTTATATGCATTTTCCCTTTAAATTACTTAACAAATACTATTTTTCTGACTCCAGCCTCTGTTTGCTAGTGAGAGTGGAGTAGACCAGGTTGTTGAAATTATTAAGGTACCTTTTAGTTCAAAATTCTAATCAATAATAGTTTTATCATAATGATTTTTGAAAATTTAATCTTTTGGGGCTCCGATTTGGTATAGATTTTTTTGCTGGTTTTCCTTTCAAATATTGGATCATTTTACTTACTTAAAATTGCCATCTAGTTTTCTGCCTTATATTTTCTGCTATAATCTGGCATCCAGTTTGCCATGTTTTGGTATTAAATTATTTTGGTCCTTCACAAATCAAAGATAGTATATTAATGTATAGGGACTAATTGATGATACTTTTACTAAATGAATCTAAATAAAATGTTTTCATGTGTCCTGCCATCACCATTGACGTTAATTACAGCATAAGTTACTGCATAGGATTCTAAGGACCCAAATATAATAAATAATTAAATTACATAATTTTATAAAATTGAAAGTATCCTTTTCCAATCTACTTTCTTCTCACATTTAACTTTCATTAATATCAATTATGATACCCTATTTAAATCTTCTTCCGTTTCTCAAGTAATTCATTTCCAAAATCTCATTTTAAATGTGTAAATAATATTAACATGGATAAATAAATTCATCCAAACTATACAAATATTTATATGTTTTCCTTTTCATTATATTTTTTTATTTTATGCTATTTTAAGCACGAAAAATATATTTTGTTTTATTCTCTTTTATTTTTAATTTACCTAATTAAATAAATTGTATTTAAAGTTATATTTTAAATATTTTATTTTATTTTAATCATGAATTTTTTAAATATTTAATTTTTTTAAAGTCCAAATTTCATAACTTACGTAAGTTACATAACTTACATAATTCATAACTTACATAATTTAAATTTATAATACATAACTTACATAACTTATTAATATTTATATATAGTTTTAATATATATTTTTTAAAATTTATATATATTTTTAAAATTGATACATTACATAACTTACATAACCTACATACATAAACTTACACATAATACATAACTTATATAACTTAAATTTATCAATCATATCATAACTTACATACATAAATATTAATCATATCACAACTTACATAACCAACATAATGACTTACTTAATAACCTACATAATAACTTACATAATAATACATAACCTACATAAATTAAATAAGTTACATAATACACAAAAAACAAAAAAACTTACATAACTTACATTACATAACCTACATAAATTAAATAAGTTACATAATACACAAAACAAAAACTTACATAACTTACATAATACATAACTTACATAACCTACTTAATACATAACTTACATAATACACAACTTACATAACTTACATAATACATAACTTACATAACTTATATAAGACAACTTACATAATTTACTTAATACATAACTTACATAATACATAACTTACATAACATACATAAGACATAACTTACATAAGTTTCATAATACATAACTTACATAACTTACATAATACATAACTTACATAATTTACTTAATACATAACTTACATAATACATAACTTGCATAATTTACTTAATACATAACTTACATAATTTACTTAATACATAACTTACATAATTTAATTAATATATAACTTACATAACTTACATAAATATATGATGTGGCATAACTCACATAACTTAAATACACTTATAAGTTACCGTGATATATATTATATCTTAACTTACATAATAACTTACATACCTTAATACATAACTTATTCCTAAATCCTAAACCCGTGCAATTTATTGTCAACATCAGACTTCAAGAATTAAGAAATGGACGGGTCTTGGATGAATTTGTCAAGGGTAAGCGACGGTTATCGAAATGGAGTACAGACTTTTCTAAATTTTGCATTTCAATATGCAAGCCAAGAGAACATGATTCTTTGCCCGTGTATGAAGTGTGTCAACATAAACTGGCATTATTGTGAAGTTGTATACGAGCATCTAATTGTTGATAGGTTTGTTCAGGGTTATAAACAATGGCTTTTTCATGGAGAATGTCCGCCTAGTACTTCCTCTTCAAGGATGGATGTATCTTATGATGGTAATGCTTACCATCGGTCAGTTAGAGGGGATGACATGGAAGGGATGTTGCGGGATGCATTTAATATGCACAATCATGGTTTACATTCGTTCTCAGCCGACTTTGTGGCATCTGATGATTGTAATCTCGATGGAAATGCTTTTACCGAACCGGGAAGAAGTGTTCCTCATGAAGAGCCAAATGGAGAAGCGGTGAAGTTCTACGTGCTACTTAATGACATGAACGAAGAATGAGGGATCAAAATTCTCAAAAATGTCTTTCTGTATTCGTCTTTTTCAATTAAAATGTTTGGGAGGGTGGACCGGGAACTCTTTGACAATGCTGTTAGAGTTTTTGAGAGATATGTTTCCGTTTGCAAAAATCCCTCAATCATGCAAAGATATGAAGAAAATGATAAAAGATTTAGGCATTGGGTACACCAAAATCCATAGTTGCCCGAATGACTGCATGTTGTATTGGGACGATCGGAGAAACCAATAGTGCTATCATGTATGCGACCAATCCCGTTGGATAAATAAAAACACAGAAGATGAGAATGACGATGAAAATGATGCACGGTCAGGAAAGAAGCCAGTCAAAATTTTGTGGTATCTTCCGCTAATACCAAGGCTTCAAAGGCTTTTCATGTCGTCGAAGACAGCGGAGTCTATGACGTGGCACCATGATGGACGAACCGATGATGGATTACTACGGCATCCGGTACATTCTTTAGCTTGGAAATTATTTGACAATAAATTTCCAAGCTTTGCAAGCGATCCTAGGAGTGTGAGGCTTGGGCTAGCATCTGATGGATTTAATCCTTACAAGATCATGAGCACTGCGTACAGTACTTGGCCAGTAGTGCTTGTTCCTTACAATATGCCTCCGTGGATTTACATGAAGCAATCTTCCCTTATCTTATCTATGATTATCCCTAGAGAAAAAGGGCCCGTGAATGATATCGACATTTATTTACAACCACTTATTGAAGAGTTAAAACAATTATGGGCTGGTGTTGAGACATACGATGTGCTCAGAAATGAGAACTTTAATTTACGTGCAGCTTTGATGTGAACCATTAATGACTTCCCTGCTTATGCCAATTTATCCGGTTGGAGTACCAAGGGTCGTTATGCGTGTCCTTGTTGTGCTGCACAAACATGTTCGAAATGGTTATACAATGGGAAGTAGTTCTCTTACATGGGGCATCGTCGGTGGTTACCGAAAAATCATAGATTTAGATTTCAGAGTTTTATATTTGACGGTGCTGAAGAGTTCTGAGAAGCTCCTTCGCAGAGCAGTGGATCTGAAATCTTGTTCATGTTGGAAGATATAAATTTTAGTTATGGGAAGATGAACCAACCGCCAAACACGTAAAGAAATAGAAGATCAAATGTTGAAGCTGATGATGACTTTGATGAAGAGGATGATCCTAATGAGGCGGAATTGTGGAAAAAAAGAAGTATTTTTTTTGAGTTGCCTTATTGGGAGCATCACCTTTTACGACACAATCTTAATGTTATGAACATTGAGAAAAATGTCTGGGAGAACATTGTCGGTACAATTTTGAATGTCGACGGAAAATCAAAAGACAATCTTCTGAGTTAACTTGATTTAGTCCACATGGAAATTCGGCCTGATCTTCATCCCAATCCATTTCTGAATGGGAAATATTGGTTGCCGCCTTCTATTTTTTCAATGTCGAAGGCGGGGAAAGAAGTGTTCTGCATGGTGTTGAAGGATATAAAGGTTCCAGATGCATATGCATCAAACATATCTCGATGTGTTAGTGTTAAAGATCGAAGACTATATTCGCTAAAATCACATGACTATCACATCTTGATGCAAGATTTACTGTCAGTTTCTCTACGATGTTGTATGTCAAAGAAGGTAACGTCTTGTATAATTGAACTATCCAATATAATGAAAGCCATTTGTGGCAAAGTTTTGGATGTTCAAGAACTTTAGAAGGTACAGGATTGAGCTGCTTTGACTTTATGCAACTTGGAGAAAATCTTCCCACCTTCCTTCATCACTATTATGGTTCACTTGATAATCCATCTCCCGCATGAAGCAATTCTCGGCGGACCCGTTGTCTATCGATGGATGTATCCCATAGAAATGTGTTAGTTTATTTTTAAAATTTTTCTTCATTCACCTATAGTTGTTTTAGTTAAAAATTTTGATAATTTGTATATCGTGTTTAGGTTCCTATCCAAATTAAAGTTTTATTGCCGCAACAAGCGTTATGTAGAAGGATCGATTGCTGAAGGCTACTTGGCAGAGGAATGTATGACCTTCTGTTTAAGATATTTGGAAGATGTTGAAACAAGGTTGAACAGACCAAGTAGAAATGTTGGACTCACGGATCATAACTTTGTCAATACTTATCTCTTCCAAAGTTTTGGAGAACCAATCGTCAAAGTTGATATTACAGAATTAGATGATTTATCTTGGGTACAAGCACATCGATATGTTCTATTTCACCACAAATCAATGGAACCATTACGGAAGTAAGTTATAGAAATTTGATAATTATTCATCAATCCAAAATTGTTTATCTTCTAACAAAGTGAACATTTTTTTAACATAGTGAGTACAAACAAATATTGAGATCTCGTTCGCGCTCCCGAAGAATACAACATCGAGATATCAATAAGTTGTTCACAGAAACTTTTCATGAATGGTTAAGCCAAACGATATGCAATTGGAGCTTCATTGACAAATAATAATGTTTTCTCATAACATTTTTAATTACTCAATTTACTTTCCATTCAATAGGTTTGGAGTGGGAAGAACTTCAATGACGAAGTTAAATGGCTTTCCCAAGGTCCAAATCGAGTGGTTAAAAGATATAGTGCGTTCCTCATCAACGGATTCAGATTTCATACAAAATATCGCGAGAGATTGAGGAGAACGCAAAATTGTGGAATAGTTGTTAATTCCTCAATTACAAGTTATACTAGTGCTAGGGACAATAATCATGTCGAGGGAAATGTGGAATATTTCAGACTTCTTACTGACATAATTGAGTTAGATTACTACGAAAAATGGAAAGTTGTCTTATTTCGAGGTGATTGGGCCGATGTTAATACTGCTCATGGAATTAAGCAAGATCAATTTGGTTTTACAATGGTGAACTCCGCTCGATTGATTCACACAGGACAACAACTGATAGATGAGCCATATGTATTCTCATCTCAAGTCAAACAAGTTTTTTACTCAAAAGATCCAACCGATGAAGGTTGGTACGTTGTACTCCGTAACATCCCTAGAGACTTGTTTGACATGGGCAGTGGAAGTAGAGATAACATCGACGACAGATCAGAAACTTTGCCCTTTCCGAAACAAAACTTAAACGAAAATATCCCTAGTACTAGTATGCAATTTCAATAGGTTCGCCAGGATACGGATGAAGATATGTACGAATAATGATGTAGTAAGAATATACGATTGTTTAATTATATGTAATATCATAATTTAAATCTTAGTCTTATTATATATTTCAACTATTTTATATGTGTTGTTATTGTTGTAATTAGTTACTAAGTTTTCAACTATTTTATATGTAAATGCCTAGAAGAAAAATGCAAAATGTAAGCATTGTTCAAAATGCTCCAAACTCGACAGAAACAAATAGTGAACAACAGAAAGCTATTGGATCTTCGAATGTTCTGATTGCACCTGAGGATCCTACTGAAGTTCAAAGTAATTTTATATTTAATTTACATGCGTGTCGACTTCTAATTGATTTATTTTTCAAATCCTTATATTATAATATACCATTTTTCAGCTGAAAATGGTGGGACGCGCAGAGGTTGAGGACGTACGCTACTTAGAGATTTATACGAGTTAGATCCAATCGAGCATGTAAAAGTATGCAGAAACAGTTTTGGTCAGCCTGTTGGAACAGAAGCTCGACTTTTAGCAGGATACTTGGGCATTTTAGCACGAAATGCGAATATGTTGCCTATCAACTACGAGACATGGCATCAAATGCCCGATAGTAACAAAAACCAAGCCCTCGATAATATTAGGGTAACAAAACGTTAATGTCATCTGTAACACATGGGAATTAGTTTCATTTATATTTACTTTCTTAACTTGTGTTTTTTGTAGGTGAGGTTTGCTTTAGAGGTCTCGAATACCTATGTAAAGAAGGCATTGGGAAAAAGATGGAGAGACCATAAAAGTACTTTAAAGAGAGATTATTATAAGACAAAAATAACCCTCGATGAGAAATTGCAATATGTCTCGTCGGGTATGCTGAGGTACCAATGGGAAGATGCGGTTAGATTTTGGCATTTGAAGAAAGGCGAGGTATGACGTACTTCTAAACTCTTGTAATTATTTTGGTTTACTGTATTTACTATTGACGTACTAATAATTTCACAACGTAGGATCATGAACGAGTTGGAAAAAGCAGCAGGCAGAAACAAAAATTCACTCACATAGCCGGGTCAAAAAGTTTTGCTTGTGTAGCTGAAGCCGAGGTATTTTTAATTTTTTTAATACTGTCAAATTTGTATTACTTTCCATTAAATAATATTTTTACTACTATACTGTAGGAACTGTCGTCTGGTCAAAAAGTTGGACGCCTTCAACTTTTTTGAGATTATACATAGGAAGAAAGATGGATCTCCTATGACTCCTGAAGCTGCAGAAATTATGGTACGTTTACTTAATACAATTTTCTAATAGTTTAATTCATTGCTTGTAATGTGACTATTGTTATGTTGCATTTGTTTTTTTAATGTATATTGCGTTCCTAACTATGTGATTTATTTATTAGGAAAAACTAAAGGATAAAAAGGCGGAGTATGAAGCGATTGCTTCTAGTGATAGTTCTGTTTATCTTGAAGAGATTGATAACCGGATTATTACTTAAGTTTTGGGTCCTGAAAGGTATGGTCGGGTTCGATTTCAAGGATCTTTTGTTAGCCCAACCCAATATTTTGGATCTAGCTCGCAGTAATACATGGCTTCGGGGAGTCAGGCTCAAGCTAAAGTTCAGAGGTTAAAAGACCAGATGGCTCAGATGCAAACGACCACAGTTGAAGTTCAAAGGAAATATGAAGAACTCCAGCTACAACTTAAAGCAGATGCGGCATCGAGAGAAGCAGACGCTGCAGCGAGGGAAGCAGAGTAGAGCAAAAAGTACAACGAATTCCAACAGCAGCTTCAGAATATGATAAAAATGTTTCACCAGTCCCAACTTCCGCCGTCATGGTGTATTGTATAAATATTTTTATCATTTTAACTTTTAACATTTTTGTGAAAATAATATGAATTATATTTTATTTATTGATATTAATATTATATTATTCGTTTAATTTAAAATATTATATAAATTTATTGCTTTTGGCTGGTTTAGATTTGGTTACTTTTGATTTGTTGCTACAGGAGGGCTGAAAAAATATAAAATTTTATTTTACAAAATTCCCAAAATTAGTGGCATTTTTAGAAAAAGCGCCGCTAAAAGCAACCAAACAAATAGCGACGTTTGTGTAAAAACGCCGCTAAAAGAACATGACCTTTAGTGGCGTTTGCGGAAGAAGTGCCGCTAAAGAACATGATCTTTAGCGGCGTTTGTGGAAAAAGCGCCGCTAAAGAACATGATCTTTAGCGGCGTTTGTGGAAAAAGCGCCGCTAAGGAACATGATCTTTAGCGGCGTTTGTTGAAAAAGCTCCGTTAAAGAACAGGACCTTTAGCGGCGTTTATAAAAATATTAGTGGCGTTGTCAATAGCGGCATTTACTTTTAGTGGCGCTAAAAAGCGCCGCTAAAGGCCCGAAAAAACGCCGCTAAAAACCTGTTTTGGTGTAGTGAAAATATTTTTATCCCCTTGTTTTTTGCCTCCAAAAGTGACAAATTTTTAAACAATCCAGCCCAAAAACTATTTTTTAAAATTTAATCCTTCATTTAAAATTTATCCTAATCCTACATGAATTTGTAAAACTTATTTAAATTAGGAAAACAATATTTTATAAATAGCTAATCTCAAAACAAACCCTAGGATTTACCTAGTAATTTTTCAAGAAAAAAAAAACACCCATAAACACTTTCTCTCCCAGACCAACTTTCAAAACCCATGGAGCCAAAACTTTTCAAAAACATCCCTCATGTGGATCTACAGTCTCCTCTCCAAGCAAAAAGGTTTTTAAAGTCTTCAAATCAGATGTGAGATCTAAACCTGAATCATTGTATATAATTGAAATTTTAGGAAGTAGAGAACTAAGGTTAGGCGAACCCAGGAAGAACCCCTAGTATGAGCGAGCCCTTGTGCGAACCCATGCACCTTCCCCTATATATGCGAGCCATGTATGAGAACCTTATGTGAACCTCCCAACTAAGCTAACCCCTCTTTGCATGTAAAACCCTAGGATAGGCGAACTCCTATATATATGTCTATATGTTGCATGCGAACCCTAGTTATTTATGGCAAGTACATGCGAACTGTATATGTGTGTGAACCCTAGGTGACATGTGACCTGTATATGTGTATGAACCCTAGGTAACATGTGGACTGTATATGTGTGCGAACCCTAGGTACATGCGAACTGTATATGTGTGCGAACCCTAGGTAGATGCAAATTGTATATATATGTGAACCCTATGTACATGTGAACTCTGCGAAGCCTAGGATTATGCGAGCCCCTATGCCATGCAAACCCTAGTATTATGCGAGCTATATATGTACATGCATATATGATATATGCGAACCCTATATATATATGTTATATGCGAACCCTTAGGTGAACTCTATATATATATGTCACATGCAAATATGATATATGCAGACCCTTTATACGCTATATGCAAACCCCTGTACATGTGATATTGACATTCTTTTATTTTACACGAACCAAATACATGTGTATATATGTGAAATTGATGAACGTAGGAACACATATCATTCAAATACTTAAGCATGAGATATTGAATGTAGTATCAATTGATGATAAAAATCATAAATATGCTAAGTATATGTGCATAATTACATGAAATTGGGTTTAGAGGACTGAGGAGTTCCGTAAGAGATAGTAGCAATTTAAGTCCACACCGAAAGTCAATACTGCATGAAGTAGGAGGTAAAGTCATCCAAACCGGATAAGTCGGGATGTTAGTTTGAGAACATCATCCAAACTGGGAAATCGGGATGGTAAGTTATTAAAGTGAAAATCATTGTCACAGATGATAAGTGAACGACCATCATCACCGAAAATCAAAACTGGGATGGTTGATTATTGCAATG